>NC_056703.1:12909797-14257297 GCF_018831695.1 Puntigrus tetrazona
AGGTCCTAGGTTACAAGCCAGACAAAGAGCAGTCCACCCCCTTGTGAAGAAAAACATATCTGAGGTTTTGACGTGGTCCGCTACACCCTGGTGCCAGGCCTGGGGTTGGGGCTTACTTGCGAGCGCCTGGTCGCCGGGTCTTATCCCATGGGACCTGGCTGTAAAGGAGAATTTGTCTGTTAGTCGAACCTAGGATCCAGGAAGAACAGAGTGGCTTTCATCGTGGAAACTGGACCAGCTCTATACCCTCTGCAGGGCACTGGAGGGTTCATGGGAGTTTGCCCAACCAGTCCACATGTGCTTTGTGGATCTGGAGAAGGCATTCTACTGTGTCCCTCGCTGCCACAAGATCATGTCTCTGCTTTTTGTGGATGATGTTGTCCTGTTGGATGCACTAGCCAGGACCTACAGTGTGCACTGGGGCAGTTTGCAGATGAGTGTAAAGCGGCTGGGATGAGAATAAGCACCTTTAAGGCTGAGGCCATGGTTCTCAGTCGGACAAGGCGGAGAGTAGTGTCCAATAAGCAAGGGAATTTTGGCCAGGAATATAGAGTGGATAACAATGGCGCGCGCACAAAACACTTATCTTTACATAATGTCAACTCACTGACTCATACCTCATATAATGCGTAAGACTTACTAAGAAATAAAAACAGCAGAAGCAATGTTTTACACTTGGCTCTTCCTGTATGCATTTCTTGCTATTCCCCAAATAAGACCGCTTAACAGCTCATCCACACTCGCAATTTTTAGCCCTCTGTTAAGACTGCTGAAAATATACATTTGATTTAACAAGCACACAAAGAAACATCTACCTGCCCTGCTCAGCGAGCAGCATCCCTTCATCCTTTAGTCTCTTGCTCTTAGCAGCACAATCCTCCAGCAGCACCTCTCGCCGTCGTTTGATGACATGCAGCCAATCAGCTCCCTCCCTCTCCACATCCTCATCATCTGCCTGCTCCGAGTCCTTTTCAAACTGCTGCACTGTCGTCTTAGAAACTTTTTCCCCCACCTTACGTTTCCAGCCAAAGGAGGCCATTCTGTAAATAAATAAATAATAAATAACTAGCAATATTGAATACTACTATCAGGACTGCCATGTATTTTCAAAAATGAATAAATACAATTTACAATACAAATAAGCACAGCTAATAGTGATTACTGTTGAAAAAATACCACTTGCTACTAATTCGTTAATAGGTTCACAACATTTATGTAAAATGTAAAGACATTGTGTGTATCCTTTAAATGTAATTTTTTTGTGAAAGACATGAAGAAGGACATTGGAAAAATAATCTGAGGATAAACTTGGAAGGTATTGGTATTTTCTATACAATTAATATATTGTTCGCAATTTATTGCAAAAGTTTTAGACCTATCTGTTTTTACTATTAAATCTCATTTTAAATCCGTTTTTTATTCATTTAACACTACACTGTTTTTTCTACGCAAAAGCACTGACCAAATAAATAATTTTTGATTTTAATGTCTTTTTTAGAACACTAAGGTTGTTATCTGTACTGATACAAACGCAACATGCATTGTTTTTGCATTTATAAGGGTTAGATCCATTCTAAATTTTCAGGTTCATAACTCATATTGAACCTGTAAATGGAAGAAGATCGAGTGCACTTGTAATATAGCCCACTTGAGGTCAATAACAGGCATAAGCTGACGAAGCTCTGGCTGTTGTCGATTTACTGCACAGGCCACATTCACA
Organism: Puntigrus tetrazona; assembly: GCF_018831695.1. NCBI lineage: Eukaryota > Metazoa > Chordata > Actinopteri > Cypriniformes > Cyprinidae > Puntigrus > Puntigrus tetrazona. Next base: position 12,911,518 of record NC_056703.1, read on the forward strand.
TGTGTGAAAAAACATAAACTGAAGGCGGCAGTCAATAAAGCACTTTCTGCGCTGTCAGTTTCTAAAGAATATTTAAGTTTGTGCGTGCGGCTAAACATGTAGGCTACATTAAAGCTACGCGTTTGAAAAAGCCAACTCTAATATATAAATAGAAACTGAAATACCCCAGCACCAACTGCAGGTTGAGGTTTCATCTATGCGTTACTCACAAATGTTTTGGATTTGACCACGCTCAGCTCTCTAACCCGGAAGTACTGTAAAACTGTCTTAAAGGTACAGGGGCAGTTTAAGAGACATTAAACATACGACAAGACTGGCTCCGAATCCTGTTTAGTTTTACTGTATACACTGAGAAAAACAGGGTCATTATTTTGTAGATAAAAAAGACTTTGCACATTTGTCCTCTCTTTCTCTCGTATTTATAGTAAAATATTATCTTAATCATTTTAAATGATCGTAATCATTAAGTTTATTATTGTACTGTATTGTAGGCTATCATCATTTTAGCCCTGAAAACCAGCAAAGATCAGAGTTGAACCATTAATAACCATCCTGAATAGTTATTTAGTGCATGTTTGTGGAATCTTGCGTAAGGATCCCACTGCCCCACTCTTTTGCAGCCAATTAACCTTCAGAACGGAATCAAGCGCACAAACCTTTGAACTGCACGTTGATCACGGACACCTTGCGCACATGAACTGTTTCTGCTGACAATTCTGCAATAGCAATCAATGATTAGTCATTACAACTATGTCTTTAGGTAAACAGATGAATGAATGTTGCAAAATGATCTGTAGAATAGAGTAGCTAGTCAGTGATTTTATCATTCATTTTTTGTAAGCCAAGATGTTATAACTGAGATGCAATCTGCTGCATGAAATAGATTTACATTGCAAAATGTCAATCGGTCAATCAGCCAGATCAAATAAGATAATGCTATAATCTTCATTGTTTTGAAGAGACTGCAACCCTCTACTCAGGGTGAAATCTATGATAAACTCTACGGACTTCGGCCAGGCCCTCACCTGCACTCACTAGATGTGCAAAAAACCACTCCTCCTTTCTAACTCTCACTGCAATTGGCTAAACTACCATCACTCCCACTTTAAACGCTGCCATATATCTTCACTTAATTCTAATATACATCCTTTCTGAAAGGAATCAGCAGGAACACAGTCAGTCATCATGTCAGACAGAGGTGCATTTGATACTAATGTGGTGACCCTCACCAGGTTTGTCTTGGAAGAGGGCAGAAAAGCCAAAGGAACAGGCGAGCTTACGACCCTTCTCAACTCCATGTGCACGGCCATCAAAGCCATTTCCACTGCTGTCAGAAAAGCAGGCATTGCTAATCTGTGAGTATCTGCCAGTGCATCTTTACCTCAATTTTAATATTGTTTGTAGAGCATTTTTGCTACTAGTACTGGATGTGTCGCAACACTGTCACTTCGCAGACTATACAATGTGCTTTAGTGTCCTGTTGATTGCAAACTTTTAAATAGTTTGAACTTTCATTTCCATCTGTGCAAAAAGCTTTTTCTGATGCATCTTACTGATGCACATTTTACTATATCCAGTGTCTTTTTGCAGCGTTTGACTGCTTTGCAAACAAACACTACAGACTCAGGCAATGATTAGACCTTGACTCTTGTTGAAATGGGGGCAAAGTGCGACTCTCTCCTAAGTTATCAACGCTCTAAAGAAAACATTTAGACCACACAATTCTTCATGAACAAGTTTTGAATTCTGCCTTTTTCTTTTTCTCAGCTATGGAATTGCAGGAAGCACAAACGTTACAGGTGACCAGGTGAAAAAGTTGGATGTCCTGTCTAACGATCTTGTTATAAACATGATTAAATCTTCCTTCACATCCTGTGTATTGGTGTCTGAAGAAAATGATCACGCCATCATTATAGAACCAGAGAAAAGGGTAAGTGTCTGCATTACTGGTTTTGTTGCTGTTTTAACCTAAAAAAACCCTTTAATTAATTAATATAAACAATGTCACAGTAAATCCAACTTTATTAACTTTAATAACAGGTTTTATGTTATTAATATTATTAATGATGTAATGATGTATTAAACTTTTTTTTTTTTTTTTTGCCCAGGGCAAATACGTGGTTTGCTTTGACCCTCTGGATGGCTCTTCAAACATTGACTGCTTAGCTTCTATTGGAACCATTTTTGCAGTCTACAGAAAGGTACTGTACAGGCTTTCATATAATTTGCAGTAAAAACATATCTCTTTACAGTCATCTAAAGACTAATGAAATGCTTTTGTTTGTGCGCATGATATCCAGGAAACTGATGATGAGCCCTCAGAAAAGGATGCCTTGCGGAGTGGCAGAGACATTGTGGCAGCAGGGTATGCTCTTTATGGCAGTGCTACCATGCTGGTTCTCTCCACGGGCCAGGGTGTCAACTGCTTCATGCTCGATCCTGTAAGTCAGAATTATGTTACGTACTAATAAATTTAAATAGCTGCATTACCACTTAATCTTTATGCATTCTTTCCACCTCCATCGTTAGGCTATCGGTGAGTTTATACTTGTAGACCGGGATGTGAAGATTAAGAAGAAGGGAAAGATCTATAGCTTGAATGAAGGCTACGCAGCACATTTTTACCCAGATGTGACGGAATATCTGAAAAAGAAGAAATTTCCAGAGGTAAGATTCACAGATTTTGAGAATATTTCACTAAAAGGCTGAGCTAGAGAAACATCTTACTATCTTAACAATCATTATTAGTATTATCACAGTAGAGTCAAATCTTAATTTAAAGACTTAACGCTATCATTCAAAAGTTTGGGATCATTAAATAATAAATAAAGTAAAAAATCAAGTTAAAAGTATTAGTAATGACCACAAATGTTTGAACGGTAATAACGGTGTAACATTATTTTTGAAGGGTGAAAAGTACTTAAATGTAAATGTGAAAAACATCAACTTTTACTCAAGCATATTTACATATTTTTAAGTAAAAATCTGACTTTGAAAATAAGCTCATTCTCCAACTCCCCTAGAGTTAAAAAGTTTTTAAGTACTGTTTAAAAAGTTAAAAACTACTGTTTTTAAATCCATTCAGCCGTTCTTCTGGTCTGGATATAGCACTTTTAGCATAGCATAGCATAGATAATTGAATCTGGTTAGACCAGAAGCATATTTTAAAGAAGAATATTTTAAAAACTTGGCTCTTCTGTAGTTACATTGTGTACTAAGCCTGATGGAAAATTAAAAGTTGCTGTTTTCTAGGCTGATATGAATAGGAACTATACTGTCATTCTGGCTTAATAATCAAGGAAGTCTGCTGCAGTACCATGGCCACAGCAGGTGCAGTGATATCACGCAGTGCCTGTGGAAAAAAGCCCAGGAAAAATATCAAAACTCTTTGGTCATTTTTAAACTAGATGCTTCTTGTCTAATCAGACTTAAGGAGAGTGCTTTCAGCAACATCCTTGTTGATCCTGAAACAACATTACAATAAACCAATCAGCTATGTGGGATAATTTTTCAGAAAATGTCTGCTTTAGGCTTATGGTCAGCGTTAGGTGCTTCTACACCCTTTTTAATCAGCTATCATTTCAATATGGTTTTATGAATAAATTATGGGTAGGGTTAGGTTTAGGTGTAGCGATTGGGGTAAGTGTATATTTTTGGACAGTAATGTCTTTTTAAAATCACTGCAACCAGTAGGAGAATGAGCCTATTTAAAAAAGTGAAGTGTTCCTTTAATGAAATAATTGATCTCTTCTTAATATGCAGTAGAACATTATAGAGCAAATCTGTACAATTCAGCTCAGCTTTAGCCATCATAATTAGCCTTTTCCACTGACAGGAAATATAACATTCCCACTCTGACCTGCAGGATGGCAGCGCACCCTATGGAGGGCGCTACGTGGGCTCCATGGTAGCTGATGTGCACAGGACTCTGGTTTATGGTGGAATTTTCCTGTATCCTGCTAATATCAAGAGCCCCAAGGGCAAGGTGGGGAGAAAAAAAGTTTAAAAGTGATTTTACAGTGCATTTATGCCAGCAATCTAACCGGTTTCATGTTTCTTTCTGGGCTTCAGCTGAGGCTGTTGTATGAGTGCAACCCCATGGCCTTCATCATGGAGCAGGCCGGCGGTATGGCAACAACAGGAGCCATGAATGTTCTAGACATCAAACCTGACTCAATCCACCAGAGGGTTCCTGTAGTGCTGGGTTCCCCTGATGATGTAAAGGAGTATATCTCCATCTTTAAAAGGTTTAAATGAGATGCAACCATCTTTTGTCATCTACTACAACCACCCCCATCCCACTGAACCTCGAAAACAAAGCGAAACGCAAGGACACAGCGTGAAGCATCTGCGTAGTTTCAAGTTTAACTTTCATTTTCACAAATGTTTGTTCTGTGTAAATTTTTTGTACTCTAATGCATCCTAGTTATGTCATTCATGATATAAAGGTTAAGCCCCATGAACACTTCTGTTCACACTGAAAATAAAACCAGTATTGTTTTATTGTGTCCATATTTAACATCATCTGATGAGTGAAACAAAGCTGGGATAAAACATAAATACACAAAACAATCAACGTAAAATGTGTAAATAATAAAAACGTTTAAGTTGAAGAACTAAAATGAATAATGTTAAAAAATAAAGTTAGCAATAATGCTACAGGCAACGTTTTTAATTGCTCATTGGTAAGCGCCAACCCTGTTTTTATACAGGAAGATATCTGTCGCCATCTAACGGTAGGATGCTCTAACAGCAGCGGAAAAGTGGGTTAAACCCGTCGTGACGTCAGACGCAAAAGAGCGTCGCTGTATTTTCCTCATCGGTCTCAGGTGTCTCTAACCGGCAATCAGGAAGGAGTTACAGTACGTACTTAGGTAACGTCTCTATTTGTTCGCATTTATCCACAAAGTAATTTTCTCGTGCTGCAATCTGGCCTTGACAGGCTATCTACTGTGTTTAGCCTCTATACACATCTTTTAAAGCTAGCTAGTCATGTTTTCTATTGGTAAGATTCGCCAGGAGATGTTTGCTGTTTTTAACGTAACAGTAACTTAATTTACAGAACCGTGTCGATTAGTTTGTGCGACGCGAAGTGGAAACCCACATCCCGCGGCAACTTTTGGTCACTTAAAGACAAGCATTTAAACAACTACAGTGTCTTAATTCAGAATTCCTGTTTGCTATTCTCGTTCTTAAACCCGGGCTTTGCACTCTGTAGTGCTGGTTCAATGAACTGAGGTTTTCGTTTGTGATATTTTAAAACAATACACAGTCAATAAAACGGACAGTTGCATGCAGGTCTTTGTGCTTGGTTTTCTCAATCCTCTTAGCAACAAAGTCACATCAATGTCAGTGTTCCACATGCTCTCTCAATCTGTCATGTTTAGCAGTCAACCATAAAACATGTACAAAACACACACACACACACACACACACACACACACACACACACACACACACACACACACACACCCATAAAAATCGTTCTAATCATCCACAACAGACTAGGCTGGAATTTTGACTAAGACCAGCTTCCACTTCCACAGGATGTTTGGATTAGGTCAGCAGACTACAGTAAAACAATACCCCCTCCTGCTTCAGAGGACATGTGATAACCCCCTGAAGGTGTATAGGTTAGTTTTACGTCGCAGTATTTGCGGGTATATCTTATTTACGGAGCCTCAAAATAATGGCTGCTATCCACAAGCCTTACCGAGCTTGGAGGAATCGGGATAAATTTTTTCTTTGTCTGAAAGAAGAAAGTCCAAAATATGGGCTAATTTAAATTTTTGGGCGAACTATTTCTTTAAAATGCATAAACACTTTGTGTTACACCAAATATACAAAATAGTGTTCTTTTTAGCAACATCATATGACCCCTTTAACTAAGATCCAGTCTTGGCTTTAGCTATGCTGCGTTTGTGAAATAGGGCCTACATGTATTAAGAATTGTTAATATTAATTATTACTTTTTTTGGGATAAATATTCATCTTTTTGTTGGATATGTCTATTTAGAACACAACGCGTTTACCATTTTAGGATGAATGGCTGTTATGCCGATGTAAAATAATTGAACAGTACAGGCAAGTTACTTTACACGTTAAGGTATTTTACATCTGAACGCGTGGCGATGAAAAATGGGGGAAAAAATTATACGCCCTCAGGCCTTTCTTCATCATAATAGATTTGGACTTTCTAGCCAATGCATCCTCTGTAGTGAATGGGTGCCGAACGGCGCTAAGGAGTTTTACATTTAAGACAACTGAGGAAAATAACATTATGAAGAGATTTTTAGCTTATATTTTAGCTGGAAGCAGTGATTTGAGGTTAAAATGTCTTAATGGTGAATTGTCTATTTCAACTTTTTTCTTCACAAGATGTCAATTGATGGACTGGAGTTGTGTGGATTATTGTAGTATTTTATTTATTTATTTTTTATTTTAGCTGTTTGGTCTCATTCTGACGGCACCCATTCACTGCACAGGAGGTTCCAGTGTTGAGTAAGTGATGTCATGCTTAATTTCCACAAATCTGTTCAGATGAAGAAACTAATACATCTAAATCTTAAATGGCTTTATGGTGGGGTCAGTAGGTTAGCATATTTTGCTTAACGTATTACTTTTGTGTTCAGAATGACATTGGGAGCAGTTGCCTCTGTGATCCTAGCCATAGGAGGAGCTGCAGTGTTTTCTGCTCTTCATAAGATTGAAGAGGGACATGTGGGTGTTTACTACAGGTCAGTTGTTGGTAAAATTATTCAATAATCTGCTTCCAGAACCAAGCAAATGCTGTAGTGCTTGTCACTTTCTACTTTGTACTAAAGATGTGTGCTTCTTTTCTTTCAGAGGTGGAGCTCTGCTGACCTCCACCAGTGGCCCTGGCTTTCATCTGATGCTGCCTTTTATTACTACATTCAAGTCTGTACAGGTAAATGACAGACTTTATGCACAGTTTCACTTCGTGGTTTTCTTTCCTTACTGCATTCTTTCCCTTTTTTTAAAGACAACGCTGCAAACAGATGAAGTAAAGAATGTTCCATGTGGCACAAGGTGAGGTAAATTGTTTATATATCTTATATAAACTGCAGCCATAATATGTTATTTTGCAGGTAAACAACTTTGCGTTGGAGCGTAATTTATGAGCGGACACATGAGAGATTGATCTAGATGAGTTCAGGCTCAAACATTTAAAGCGGGCTCAAAACATTACACAGTTCTGTTCCCTCCTCCTTTCTTTATTATTTCCTCTCATCTCTCTACTGTTCTATAAATAAATCCCAGAGATCTTTCTGATTGTAGCTGTAAACCAGTGTTTCTCAGCCCTGGTCCTGGGCGCCCTTCCATAGGCCAGGCATACGCTGTGCGATTTCCTTGCAAATTCAGCAAGGTATCAACTCGCACTTAAAACGCACGAAAACACTGCATGCGATGTAAAGCCAAAGCTCATGATTTATACACTCACACTGTATGGGCCAGATTGTCGAGCGCAATTAATGTTCTCACACTACACGTGTGAAATACGCAGGTTGAGCTTGCGCAGACGATGACATCGTTTTTGAATGATAGCCAGAAACCCTATTACCATTCGATGAACTATTAACCATTATATATATTATTGTTATTAGTTTAAATAGCCAAAGTTTTTGCGGAGTGAGAAAAATAGTGAGAGTTTAGGGCAGTTAGTTTGTAGCTCTGCTTCAACTGTGCGATATCCTTACAAGGGGCGACCGAAATTTCTGACAAGTCACAAGTCAGCCAGACTCAAAGAAGAGTCGCACGATGAAAAACGCGCAGTGTATGCCCGACACACACATTTCAGGACCTGGAGTCTCATCTAATGAGCTTGTGAATCAGGTGTGTTTGATTAGGGAGACACACAGCGTGTGCAGTGTGTCTTTGGGGCGCCAGGACCAGGGTTGAGAAACACTGCTGTAAACAGTTTATGAGCAATGTAATGGTTATTTGTGATTACCATATGTACTTAATGTGCGTAAATGTGTATTTTTAATGTTTCTGAAAGACGTTTCTCACAGAGTCTGCATTTGTTTAAAAGTCCTGTACAAGTAGTAATATTGTGAACAGATTGTCAGTCAGAAACATGATGTTTTTAGATTTTTATTGATTGGTTTTGCTTTCTAAAAGTAAATATTCACACTCATTTATATATATCAACATGTTTTTTTTTTTGCTTTGCAGTGGAGGCGTAATGATCTACTTTGATCGCATTGAGGTGGTAAACTACCTTGTTCCCACAGCAGGTAAAATTACTTTTTGTCATTTATGATGTAGAAGCACTTAAAAGGCTGTTATTAGTGGAGGACAGCTGGGAACATTTTCCTGGGCCCTGTAATGTGGGTGGGCCCACTAAGAGCCTCTTTGGCCATTGCCTACTCTCCAATAAATGTTTTATCCCTCTCCCCATGAATTTGAGCAGCGACCCAGACTATGACTGCCATTTATTTTATGTTCCCTATTCATCTCTCTCTTAACATCATTGTCTACTCTGCTGCAGTTTATGGCATTGTGAGAAACTTCACTGCAGACTACGACAAAGCTCTGATTTTCAACAAGGTGCACCATGAGCTGAATCAGTTCTGTAGTGTGCACACACTTCAGGAGGTCTACATAGGTCTATTTGGTAGGTGATGGGCTTTAATATTTTAACCATTTCAACCTCATTCATTTCATTCACTCATTCATTAAGTCTTTTTAGTTATTCATTTTGAATTTGTTGAAATATATTTTGATAATCTTTCAAAATGAGACAATAGATTTAGATTTCATCCTCGAGTGCAGTGGGATGAGGGCAGTCAGTAGTTACAGCCCTCTGGTGGTAATGTGAGGTTTTTACATGTTGTTAGTGGCATAAACTTCTCAATTGCTTTTTATTTGGAGTTGATGTTGCATGGTGAGAAATCAAAAAGTTAATTGTATGATTTTTTGCACACCTGTTGTTTCTTAGATCAAATAGATGAGAATCTTAAGCTCACACTGCAGGAGGATCTAAACGGCATGGCCCCCGGACTCATCATTCAGGTGAGACTCAACTTTTTTTTTTTTTATATAATTAACTATTTTTCTCTTCTGATCCACTGAGTTACATTCTTTTCAGCATTCTGTTTTCTGCACAGTTTCTACGTTAACAGTTCTTTTAAATTCAGGAAAACAGTAGACCTAAGACAAGATGCGGCATATAAGCTCTTTGTGCATTTGTTTGTCTTTCTTTCTTTAGTTTCGGCTTGGCAGATTTCCTTTAACCAAATCCCATTGGTGCTGAGAACAAGTTTCACAGATTCTTAAAACAGTCTTCCCCATAATCAGCTGTGCAGACAGTTCATTTCCATTGATACTATTTTTTTATCTGGAAGCACTAAACATGTTTTTAACCGTATTCATTTATTTTCCTCTGAGAGCAGTGCTTATGTTGATTTTGTGTGCTTATGCTTCCTGCTTCTTAACTCTCTCCCAAGATCCTTCCAGCCCCCCCAAAAAAAGATGTTGCGCAACAAGGTCTCTTTGTAAGATGACCGCTCTGCCTTTTTAAAGGAACAGTCCACTTTTTTGAAAATAGGCTCATTATGCTCCCATTCTGGAATAATAGTTCCTAATCATATCAGCCTAGAAAATTGGTCTTAGTACACAATATAACTACAGAAGACTCAAGTTTGAATTAGGAAAAATATCGAAATGGAATATCGAATGGATTCAAAAATGGTAAAACTCAACTTATTAACTCTAGGGGATTTGGAGAATGAGCATATTTCCAAAAAGTGGAGTGTTCCTTTCAAAGATCTACACTGCTTTAGGCTACAGCGGCAACGTGGCTACCCAAGCAAACAAAAAGACACAAATGCAAGTGTTATCAAGCACTAATCAGCATCTTGATACGCCACACCTGTTAGGTGGATGGACTATTTCGGCAAAGGAGAAGTGCTCACTAACACAGATTTAGACAGATTTGTGAACAATATTTGAGAGAAACAGGCCTTTTGTGTACATAGAAAAAGTCTTAGATCTTTGAGTTCAGCTCATGAAAAATGAGGGCAAAAACAAAAATAGATTTTTGTTTAAAAGCAAAAGCGATTTTTATGTCTGTCTGTCTAACTATTTTCGCTTTCCTTTATTTTTCTTCTGTTCCTCTCTCTCCTAAGCAGGCGGTCCGTGTCACCAAACCAAACATTCCAGAAAGCATTCGCAGGAACTATGAACTAATGTGGGTTTTTGAGAACATCTTATGTAATTTCTGTTAATTATTTGCTACAAGGCTCCAAAATTAACTAAAACCTCTGTGACAGAATTATTCTCTTGCATAATCTAGCATATTACTGTACTACAAAATGATTTCCTCCTTATTTATGTTTTAGTGATTAGCATACACGTGTCCAAATAATTACACATCAGTAGTTAACAAGGATTTAAATGCAGTTAACGAAATTGTATTAATTCAAAGTTCATGGGAAGGCTTAATTTTGGACCCTGGTTTTTAAATAGCTTACAGAGTTGTCATTCTATTTTTGGTGTTAAATAAAGTTATCAGTCGACTTGATTGAAAAATAATCTCTCCCTTTTCTCTTCTTGTGTGTGTGTCTTTCTCTCTCTTAGGGAGAGCGAGAGAACAAAGTTACTGATTGCAGCTCAGACTCAGAAGGTTGTAGAGAAGGAGGCAGAAACGGAGAGGAAAAAGGCTGTGATTGGTGAACAAAAATTGTTTTGTTAATATTCAGCCTGATGAGTTGTTTTGGTCTTGTGGGTTAGATTTGATGAAGCTACAGTAAATATGAAAGTGAACGTTTTTTTTTCATGTGTGCAGAGGCAGAGAAGGTGGCTCAGGTGGCTGAAATAAAATTTGGCCAGAAAGTTATGGAAAAAGAAACAGAGAAAAAGATCTCCGAAATTGAAGGTGAGTGAATGTGTTTTTAAGTGTGCTCTGAATTCTTGAACTGCAGTGTAGGAAATGAAAATCAGCCTCGATTAAACATTTGGCGTTTGGGCCCTGCACTTGTGAAAATATTACATTATTTTCAAAATTAACATTAAATGTTTTAAAGAAATGACCTCATAAAATTATACACACTACCTGGTTCATACATAAAATATCGGCAAAGATGTACTGTTAAAAAATTAAATGAACAGCATACTTCATATCTGCATTTCAAACAGTATCCTTACTGTTTTTGAATTGTCTTTGAAAAGGCTTATATTTAGTTTTAAAGGCCATGTTTATTTGAGCTTTTCATGTTTATGCCTGAGAACTGGCATGCTTTAAACTCTAGTCGATTGTGTAATACCTTGTTCGAAACCTCAGAGAAACATCAGAGCTTCCCAAAGACCTTTACTCTTCATCTCTGTGTTTTGCACGAGCACTGAATGGTCACTGGTCTGTTTTTATTAAGTTGGTTAAATATTGGGCACATAATTGTTTTTATACAGTAAAATTTGTATTCTGTGTGCAGTTTTAATATATTTAAATTTAATTATTTAAATTCTGAAATATACAAGTAATATATAAGTAAATGCAATACTGTCCTGTATTGTAATTAATTTAAATTTAAAATATTACAGTTTTTTTATGAAGTTACAAAAATATTGAGTTGAAATGGATGCTTTTTTTTGGTTTGTTGTTTTTTTTTTTTTTTAACTTTTTTAAATCTGAAATTCTGAAAAATGTATCACAGTTTCCACAATTCAACAGCACAACCATTCTCAACACTGATAATAATAAGAAATTATTTCTAAAAGATCATGTGATGACAGTGAAGACTAATGACTGCTGAACATTTTCAATCACAGGATCAAATTACATTTTGGTAGATATTTAAACCCAAAACATTTACTTGAAATTGTAATAATATTTCTCGACATTAGTTTTTCCTTTTGTTTTGATCAAATACATGCAGTCTTGGTGACCATATTAGACACAATGTTTAAAAACATTCAAATCTTTCTGACCTCTTTTGAATGGCAGTGTTTATTTTTTTGAGTTTAAGTTTTTTCATCTCTTAAGATGATCATTCGGAAAGGACAAGCTTTTTTTTGCAATATATTATTTCAGATAATGTGTCAAATCACGCAGTTAAGTTTAAGGTCATACCAGTCATTATTCAAATAATTAGCAACAACTGTCTACCAAACCGGCAAGCCGGTCATTTTTGAAGAACATTTTTCAAAACCTTTACTAATGGTCTAGGAGTTTGTCTCCTTAATGCAAAAACTTACATGAAAAAAAATTACAAACGTATGCCCAAGACAAATCGATGTCATGTGATTGCATGCAAAGCCGGTCATTATACTACATGTCCATTGGGAGATACAAACTTTGTTGCAAACTGCATTATGTAACATTATATCTATACATATTGACATTTACTGTACATGTTTACTGAACGTTTTAATATGCAAGGACTTTTTATTTCTTCTAGCTTTGGATTGTTTTTCTTGTGCTCTTATACTTGAATATATGCTTTGTTAGAGTTCCTGCTGCTTGTAAAAGAGGTGACAAATCTGGCAGTAGCCCTGCAAAATGATTTCTCTGTCATTTTCCCCACATTAGAATGACTTCCATACTTAAATAGTACTTTGGAAAAATACAGTAAAAACCATGTGGGATTATAGTCTTTTCAGTCTTCTAAGAAAAACATTATTTTATTTTACATGGAAGCATGGTTGCCTCATGAGGGCTGACATGTTGAGATACCGAGACACCTGACCAATGGAAACACTCACAATGGCAGCAGCTTAAGTTGTAAAATATAGTAAGGTGTTTCTTTTGTAACATTCTGTCTTTTAATTCCCATAAATGAGTATTGTTAATGTTTTGAAAGACGAATACAAGACCTACAATACATAATGTAGCAAAGTTGCACAAATTTCCATCTTAAAAACCGTTTATTAATAAGGCATTTGCATAACAGCTTTGAATTGGTTTGTGTTGTGTATTTTGTGCGCCGAATATATTCATAATCATACATCTGAAATGAGATGAAATGCTATTGACTCTGAATGTTGCTGTGTTTTCTGTCGTGTTCAGTTCACTCTCCCATTTGTCTCTCTGATTTTATAGACAGCGCTTTCCTTGCTAGACAGAAAGCAAAAGCAGATGCAGAGTTTTACACCGCACAGAGAGCAGCCGAGGCCAATAAGGTAAACGTCTAAAATTGCACCACAGCATTACTGGGCTCTTTGTTTCGTGAATGTTTTCACCTTCCCTCTTCTTCTCTTCCCACAGCTAAAACTGACCCCTGAATATCTCACGTTGATGAAATTTAAGGCAATAGCGGCTAATAGTAAGATTTACTTTGGAAGTGAGATCCCGCACATGTTCATGGACACGGGACCAGGAGGCTCCTCCTCGGCTGCTTCCAAAGCCATAGACGCCCTCTCGGAGGGCATACTGGACTTGGAATGACGACAGATGTTGCATTGTAGCATTGAGGATAAATTAACAGGTAATAAAGGAGACTAATGGTAAGTCCTTAGGTGTGTTGGTACAGTCAGTGCAGATGAAACAGCTAGTGAAGTGAAACGGTGCTGTACCAGTTGGACACTATACCTACAATTATACCCTGTTGAGTTGATCACAAGCCAGTGGTGGATAACTAGAGAATTACACTATTAAATAGAACAGAGTGTGGGAATGTGAAATCGGATGTACTGTAAGATTAGAACCTGCTTTGTGCATGATTTAAATGTTTTAAGATGCGTTGAGTTTGAAAACTAAAGAGGCATTCATTTTTTTTTTTTTTTACATTGTGGATTTTGACTGATCTACATTCAAAGACTTTTGTACCTCAGGGATTCTCTTGTTGGGTTTACAAAATTAAACACAGAATACATGCTAGATTAGGATTGTGTTCTTAACTATGTTGACATTTGAATTTTTACTGACTGAGCTGACTGTTCTTGTTTTTCGACCAAGCTGTAAAAAATTCAAAACGTATGGCAACAAAATTATGAAAACTTTCCTAATTAAACTATTAACTAAAATATTTCGAGAGGTAACAGTTTATAGTCATGAAAATCCTGCAAAATCATCTGTAAAGTCGTGCGATACCAGTGTAACATATAGATTTTATTATTAAATATAAAAGTATAGCATCATACGTAATTGTTTATCAGTTGTGTGCAGAGTTTAAGTATGGGTTAATAAGAATCTTTTCATCTTAAGCGATGTGCAGTTTACTTTAAAATGATATGCCCCATTAAACCGCACAGCACCCAGAGGAGTGCAATCGCGTATCTTCTCCAGTCGTTTTCACATTTCTGTGGATTTGGGACACTTAATTCTTTGTCATAGTCTCACCACTGACCTTTAGAAAGCAGCCTGCCCGTGGGCTGTTTCTCACTCGTGTCGTTAGTCATATTTGGGAAATGTTTGTAATTTCAGTTTTCCCTAAACTGTGGTTCTGTTAAAAAATACGAAAAAGTAGAGCAAAGGCTTTTTTTTTTCAGTGTTAAAATTGTTATAAGATCATGTACAGTATTTTATTCTAGTAGCTCCAGATGTAGCTCAAGTGGATGAGTAGCTTGCTTTCTTTTGTTGTCAGGAATGTAGGCTACCTGTTTACATCCATACATGTCTAAATATGACGGCACATAACATAAACCGTTTTTTGCTGATATATGTATAGATGCCCCCAATAATTAACATCATTCCTCTTTTTTGTGCATTTGAAATTATATCCTCACTGTTACTTTAAAAAGGCTTTAATTTAGTTTTGAAGGGCCATGTTTATTTGAACTTGTCATGCTTATGTCTGAGAACTGGCATGCTTTAAACACTGTAGCCGATTGTGTAATACCTTGTTCGAAACCTCAAAGACCCATCAGAGCTTCCCAAAGACTTTTACTGTTCATATCTGTGTTTTGCACGAGCACTGAATGCATGTTGAATCACTGTCTGTTTTTAGTAGGTTGTCATGGTTACAGTTTCTGTATGTATTGGGTGCATAATTGTTTTTATACAGTAAAGTTTTCTAAAGAAGTGTTTGTGTTCAGTTTTAATATATATAAGTAACCTGCTTAAAGTAAATGCATATTTAAATGATCAAATACATCTAAAGTAAATATGTTTAAGGAGAAATATGTTTGCTTTTTACACAGATTGGAAAAAAGTTCTAGTAGAAAAATCTGGCAGTTGTCAGATTTACTCTCCTGTAATTAGTTTGTAACATATTGGTTGGCTTTTAGAAAATCCTTTTTTAATTAACATTTGGGCAGCCATGAAGCACTGTGACTATTAGCACTGTGAGTACGGTTTAGTTTTGTCTCTTTATTTAGATACCTGGAGTACTGTACTCATTGAGAGCTTTACAAGGAAATAAATAAGCTCAGTGATTTTTTGGGTAAATTTCACCAGTTATTTTGGAGATGATGATTTTTGGAGATCATAAACATCAGCTTCACAATAATAGAGCAACTGCTCGATTTAACACTAATGTGGTCTTACAGTATTTTCTGTATAGGCATATTTTTACAATCGTAAACTCAAATTTCTCGTGAACATCTCTTTTTAAATCCTCATGCTGAGTTGCGCGGAGAGAATTTACTTTTCTCATTATATTGCACTGAAACCTACTGACTTAACAGCTTCCCAAATACATAATTTTTGTTTTTTGTTGGAATTTCCCCCCACCTTTTTAAATGTGTGGTGCTTCTGATGACGGTTGACACAAAAATTATTACCAGATGTGGGATTCACGCAGGGCGTGTATTTATTTTTGGAACTGCTAGGTAGATTACCAACATTAAGTTTTACAGAAGTGTCAAACCAGCTGGTTTAGGAAAAGGAAATTGGCACCTGTACAATGTTCATAACAATTAATCTATTGCTCAGAGACAGAAGCTACTCAGAGAAAACCCACTATTACACAGTCCATCAAAAACAGCATAATAATAATAATAATAATGATTATTATTATATAGTAATCATGTATAATGTACTGAAATAATAATGTTGAGTTCTTGGGAATTATTTTTCGCCTCCTTTAATAAATTAATCTTTAACTTAAGTAAACTGTTACAAGTGAAAAACTGGGTTGAGGGGAAAAAAAAGTAATACAGTACAACATGATTTGTGGTTACAGCGGTGAACATTCGCAAATGGTTTTAAGTCAGTTATTTCTATTTTTGCTGTAGTGTGTCATTAGGAAATAATGATTTTACATTTCCAATTACTCATTTTGCAATTGCAGTAATCCAGTGAGATGTTTGCTTACACAGCATGGAGTCTGACAGCATACAGTGCTCCCTCAGTCTGTCTGGAATGACATGAAGACATACTAAATCCAGAAGAACTGTGCCAACATCTCCAAGATGCCTCAAGAGACCTACGTGCAAAGAAAATGTGTAAGTTCACCTAGGGCAAAAGCTGCTTTAAACACGAAGAGTGCTCGCACTAAAAGTTGATAGAATTTAGCTAATAAAAGATAATTGATCATGAAATTGATAAAGTTTATGACAATTATTTTGACAGGGTTGTTATTTTACAGCAAATATACACGAGTGAGTAAAACATTTAGCAGTGCTGTAGCTCTTTAAGCATCTTGGAGACAATACTACAGTTCATCTGGATTTAGTCTGTCTCCGTTTGGTCAGTTTCTTCTACAATTAATGGCAAAATGAATGTTTGGAAATGTTAACTGATATATCCTACTGACATATTACAGCAAAACATAGAAATATCTGACTTCAAATCATTTCACGAGTTCACCAGCCCATCCAGTCCTGATGGTTAATCATATGGCTTGCTGTCCCCAGTGAAGACTCGAACCTAAGGCTCAGCTGGAGCTCCGAGTTCAACCCCCATCCCCAACTTAGGGAAGCGTCATGATATTCATTAGTGTGCGTGGGACTTCCTTGTGTTTTTCTGTTTCTAATTAATATCTGGTGCAGCTGATTGGGAGGCTGTTTGGTGTCGGGAAGGATTTCTATCTGGCGTTTTTGTTATTTCCCTTGTGCAATTTAGCGAAAAAGGATCGCTAACTCCAACATTTGTTGCCAACCGCTGACTATGTACTAGTTTAGTTGTATCTTCCATTTCGTCGGTCTCAGCTCTTTAAATTCAGTTAGGTTCCCACTTATCTAATGTTCAGACTTCAGGGTCTCATTTGACATCTATTATTTGAAGAGCGAATAAGTGCTGTCAGGAGCAGCTTTTTACAAATCAGTGCTATCGCTAAATTGAAGTTGTTCTTTTCCAGGAATGACATGGAAATAGTGATTCATGCCCTTAACAGGCTTGACTGTTGTAATGTGCTTTATGTCAATTTACTTCAGTTATCTCTACAGCTGGCACAGAATACTGCGGCCAGATTCCTAACAGTGACCAAAAACGAGAGTACATTACTCTTATGACTGGTTGCTCGTGGCATTTCTCATTGATTTGAAGATGGGCTTGCCCCTCACTATTTCTTCAAACTTTTGACCCCGTACTTCACATTGAGATCCTTTTGTGTTGGCCCCAAGTGGATCAGTCTCCCATTTCAGGTTAGGTTTGCTCCCGTTTCAGTTCTTAAAACATAATTATTCTTTGGCATGTATTATTGTCTGTGGTGTTGAATTAGTTGTTTTTATTTCTAAAATCTTACTATTATTTGATACTTTATAAGTGAACCGAACTGAATAGTTCAAGAACCGACTTCATAACGCATCCATCAAAATGCGCCCCTGAGATGAGGTGAATGAGAGGCACCGAACCAAAAACCAGGGAAGCATGAATAGAGTATTTCTAAATTCATTAAATATTATATAACTTAAAAAAAAAAACATCAGTGTTTTGGGAAACGAATCACACTTCTCGCAATATGTGGTGAGTAATGAATTGGAAGCACTCAGGACGTTTATATTGGTAATCCATTCTTCCTGTTATTTTCACTCATACACAAGACAAAGACTGCCAAAGCAGACTTGGACTTCACTCTCCGACCATATGAAAAGAAAACAACAGCTAAACTGTGAGCTTAACATTTTTTATGAAAGGCTTGCAATGTTACGCGTTTACGCTCATTGTCTGCTAATGTGAGAGTCTTGCCTCCTACAACAACTAAGAACCGAACAATGTGAAGGATGTTTGAATTTGGCAACTGATCTCTATTGCTGCTGGCTTAGTAAGAGAATATGACTGTGTTCCCACGGCCGCAAATCTCAATACAGTATGAGCCCTGCGCAAAACATATCCAGGAAACATATCCTGTACGTGGTTTATATTAGTGAAAGGTTTTCATTATTTAATTGAATTATTTGAAAAGCTGTGCGTTTTTGGGATCTCCAGAACAAATACAGTATACATAAAGACAGCTAAAAGGATAATGATATAATAAATAAAATCATTAAACAATGCATATGCTTTCAGAGTTCTGTAGGAGCAGAAACGTCGACAGCTTATCCAAAAATTACATGGCCCTCAATTTGTCCGAACCTGTATTCATTCTTCTGTGGAACACACACACACACACACACACACACACACACACACACACACACACACACACACACACACACACACACACACACACACACAAGATATTCTGAACAGACTTCTACTGTATGAATAAAACACTGAGGCTTTACTCAAATTATTAAATTACTAATACTTTGTTTTCTTTGAATTAAAAACAGCGTGACTGTTTTCCATATTATGTTTTATATAACAGTTCATCGTTTAACCTATAATAATCACTAATTCAATATTGAGTAATTTACATTTTAAACAATGTTCCCTTTTACTTTGTGTAGCCCCATGTCATTTACCAGCGCGTTTAATAAACGCCATCAACACTATCGCGAGCCAAAGCTGCTCATCGATACAGTTAACGGGTGTTTTATGTCGCAAAATCTTTTAAGCAAAGAAAAAAAATCTGCGTTTTAAAAAAAATATATATATCGAGTGATTTTGTGAGTTGATAAAGTCGCGGTTGTGGGAGGAGAGCGTTTACATTCCTAGTGCCCGTAAAGAGCTCCGTCAGAATGAAAGCGATCTCCACACCGTTTCCATCAGAAGACGACACATCTGGAGGACATCATCGCCGCTGCTGCTGCTGCATTCGGGGTTATGTAGAAACAACAGCAGTCCGCAAAAATGACTCTCTTGTTGATTTTCAGAAGCGATGCACTTCTTCAGTGGATTTGGGACTTCATATATGCGGAGCGTCATGTGTTCCTCATGTCACCCCACATTACCGTTTGCGCAGCTTTCAGCACGCATCTCATCTTCTCTGCTCTCTTCATGCTTCTGGACGTGTTGAGTCCGCACGTGGGATGGCTCCATAAGTATAGGATACGCCGTGAAGTCGTTGGCTTGCATCAGTGGTTTCGATGTGCCGCTCGAATTTTATGGAAATACATAGTTGGCGTTTTGCCATTAACTGCGCTGTTTCTATCGGTACGGCGCGCGCATTTCCCGGAGAGGGCACCGTCTTGTTTCCATGCCTTCAAGGAATGTGTCTCATGCATGCTCGTATTCGATACACTGTTCTTCATTTGTCATTACACCATTCACAAGTAAGCGTCACGCTTCTCACTTGGCACTGAGTTTCTAATATTGCACATTTGAAGCTTTGGAAACTTGGATGACAAAGTTTAACGTCTTCTATTTATTGTCATTTTAACCGTTTTATTAAATTAGACTCAAGGCCACCTTTAGCTGACACGGGTCCACTGGGGACACTGGTTAAATTTGCAGCCCAGTCTCACGAAAACGTATAAAAATAGTATGTAGTTATGCTTATATACATAGTACGCAAAATAAAAGCAAAATCTCGTGGTATTGATACTTAAAAATGGACTTTGGCGTATATGACACACGTGTTTAGAGTGCATATAATAAATTAGCTTTCGCCTGAAGACACAGAAGTGGGTTTATGAGGAAAAAAAAGAGATGAATTTCAAACACAGGTAATGCTTTTCAGCTTTAATGTGTTCTTATTAGCCCTATGGTCCTAGTGAGGGTGGGAGGGGGTGCAAAGATATTTATGGATAGGCTTAGGTTATATTATTTATTATAATAATATTATAAATGATTTATAATTTAATACAACTAAACATAATTGTTTTAATAAATTCAATATTTTAGTTAGCATTATGTATAATACCAAAACATTATTTATAATTATAAAAAGCAATATAATAATATTTTTTTATGTACCCTAATAATAATAATAATAATAATAATAAACCAGATTTTAGAATAAAAGCTATGGTGTAAAATAAAATGGCAAAAAGATGCTATGAAATAATGTCATATGTTCTGTTCTGTATTGTTTATACTGTCATGAATATGTGAGAGATTATGAAAAAGTGGTTTAAATGAACCAAGAGCAGATTCTTTTTGGTCAAATTGCAGATCTTATGGCAACAGAGGGATTGCAAAAACTGGCCTGAAGATGAGATTACTGAATGTATTCACAGTTTAGTTCAATGATCTGCCAGCAGAGGTTGATAGGGTCATGCTAACCAGCAAAACCTTAACCCTCTGATATTTATAATGTAGGGGAAAAGGGGATTTTTGTTCTAGTCTTCCCTTATATGACAAAAAATGTTGGTCCTTTTTCCCAGTAGAACTATTAGTATGTGTAATGCATCTACTGTCAGTCAACAATTTATTATTTCTGTCCCTAAAGGGAACTCGTTCCAAATCATTTAAGCCATTTACTAAACAGGGCAGAGTAGACAAGACATATCAAACGCTTATCTATTCCTCTTTGATAATCTGTTGATGTTATTACTACTTTACTACTACCCCACTCAACTTTAGCTAGGTCTATATACTTATGCATTATGTATGTATGTATCGATGTGAAATATATCAATTTATATTTTCAGTATTGTATATAATATTATTATACACAACTAAATGAAATGTCTGTGTTTTTCCCAGAATTCCCTGGCTGTACCACAGTGTACACCACCTTCACCATCAGAACAGAGACACTTTTGCTCTGGCAGCTCAAGACTCCAGTATTTCTGAACTGCTGTTTCTTCAAACTCTTGCATTTATAAGCGCCATGCTGGTAGGCTGCCACCCGTTTAGCGAAATGCTTTTCCATCTGGTTAACACGTGGATGGCCGTGGAGGACCACTGTGGATATGACTTTCCTTGGGCCCTGCACCGGTTGTTGCCGTGCTTTGGCGGTTCGCCGCACCACCTGGCCCACCACCAGCACTTTAAAGGGAACTTCGCACCTTATTTTAGACACTGGGATTACATCTTTGGCACCTCATTGCACATTCCGGTAAATGTGAGAGGCAACAGATAGGGGGAATCAAGGTTAATTGAGCCAAACATTGTACATAAAAGACAATAAAGATTTTGAATTCATTTGAGAAGTGAGACTTAAAAGTGTCCCGTTGTATCTGCTTTCACCTTATATGAACTTGCATATGATAACCCAGTTTTTGTAAAGCCATCTTTTATGTACAATGGAACTGAATGGCTTAATTCGTTGCACTAAACTCCGCTCATTTGTAAATGTACGTATTCATTGTACTTATAGATATGTATGAACAGAATTTACAAATGGATTTGTTCATTTCTGTTTATACATATCTATTTGTGAATTCTAGATTATGGTTAATAGCAACCTTTGCCTTATACATGTGTAATGAGCTGAATCTAATCCGTACTAATTCTGCTTATAATAATCAGAAAACGTAGATTTTGTACTCGGCTTAGAAGTCAATGTATATTTTTGAATACTTGTTATTTGCCGGTGTTTTCATGTTGTATATTTAACATAATTTTTTTGTTTTGTTAAGATATACATGTTACTAACATAACTTTTAAACATGTTTTGTACTGTCTGAGACAGTAAAATATATTTCGCTATATATTATATATATATAAAGGGGTGATGTGATGAATTTTTCCTTTGTCTTTGGAGCCGTACAAGCTGTTAGTACGTAGATAAGATCCCAGAGTTGCAAAGATGAAAGTTTCAGAACCCAAGAGATATTCTTTATAAAAGTCAAGACTTGTCCACTCCCCCCTAAAACGGTTCGTTTAAACTCACCCACACTTTTCTACAGGGGTTTATTGTGAGTGGGTTTATTTTCTAACAGCGTCCAAGTGTTTAAACAAAGAAAGTTGGCAGAACTATTGTTCTTGCTGTAGTATTGCTGCAGGCGCCATGTTCATATCGTTGTGAAAGTGAAACTACTTTGTTTGTGCTTCCAAAAGAGGACTTAACTAGAAACCAGTGGTCAAGCTGTATTCACAACACTGTTCCAGAACAGTTCTACCCAAATATTAGATATCAATATTAATTATTGACTATATAATAAGACTATAAAGTGGGGCAATTCCAGCTCTGCTTTTCTTATTAAAAGAACCAAAGAACCTACTACTTCAAACATGGGTTTTGAGCAGCGAAGGGTAACTTTGTCGTTTCTACAATCATAAATGCAGACATAGTGTTATGTTTAAGAGGCGTGATGCAACTCGCGTATAAGACATTATAAGGGACATTCCACAGAATGTGTAACATTCATGCCACTAGAATATTAAATGAAAATGCATGAAAAAGAACTGTAAAATAAATTTTTTTATTAAACAAAGTGTATTCTCATTTAGCTAACTGCAAAATTTTGAATGTACAGTTAAAATCATATATAAAAAGTATGTAGAAAACAAAAAACATAGCAGTTGTTGCATGTCCCCACTGCCTGCCTCTATAATTTAAAATATTATGATCAAAATGTTATGATCTATATATCCAACCAATGATTTCCTTTTTTCAGAAGAAACAAATCCATAACTTATTGTGATAAAATTTTAGTCTTCAGTGTCCCCAGGTTTTCACTCATTCCTCTTACCTTAACAAATAACCCCTCTGATAAACTTAGAAAATTCCAATAGACATTTATTCAACTGGAAGTTACATTATCCAGATCCTCTCAAGGCGAAGGGAGAGCAAATATAAGTCTTTTAATTTTTGTTTCAATATATTTGATGATATTTCAACCATGTCTGAGAGGGTAAATCTCAACATACTGCCCTGCATGTGACTTCAATTATTTTTAGATGTTATTTGTTCATTTAAGCTATTTAGCTATTTTGTATTTGCTATTTGTATACTTATATGCTATAACAGGACTGAGTGATAGTAACAGAAGTGTGTTAGCATTCTCTGATGCATGGATTTAATAGTGTGAATATTAGTTTATGTAATATGATTTACTTGTTTTTTTTTCAGCATAGCATCCACCATGGCCGACGGAAAGGACATACTTCCACCACCTTCTCAATCTCTGTTCTCTCTATTTATCCCTCTCTTTCCATTTTGATTGTGATGAACTACACTTACATAACACATTCATTCAGCACACACACACACACATGTTGGCATTTGTGGTTTATGAGGACTCTCCGTAGGCGTAATGCTTTTTGTCCTGGACAAACTGTATGTGCCATCGTTCTATATCTAACCCAGCCCATTACAAGAAACCACACAGAATTTACTGTTTTTTTACGCCTTTTGAATTATGAGAATATTGACAGTGTCCTTATAAACCACCTTCAAATTGTAAAACCTCCACATGAACCACAGTTGCCAACCCCCACACACAGGCTGTACACACATGCTCACGTATAGTGCCTGAATATGAAGTCCTGTAATTAGATCATTTAGAAATTAGAAATTTTTAAAATTAGAATAAACTGATTTTTTTTTCAAATAAAAATATTCATCGTTTATCCAATAGTTTACTTAATTACATGACATAAAAAAATTCTAATCTTGTCGTTTATGTCTCCTGTAAAATAAAAAATGGCTTTGCAATTTTTGAAACAAATACACCTTGTGTGCACATTTAGTGAAGTTTTAGTGCCAAATATAAACTATTAACACATTTTACCGACCATTTTTGTAGGAAAAACACTTTTATAGAAGACCAAAGAAATAGTTGACATTTTTTAAAACATGCCTTTTAAAAAGACACTTGATTTTGGTGACAGGACTGATAAAAATGCATCCTTGCAGTACTTTGAAATACTTAGAAATTTTGAAATAAAGTATAATTTTTTTAAGTTACGAAAGCAAATGTTACCCAGTCTATGGAATGTCCCATAATCAGTAATTATGTCCCCAATAGATGCAACAAATGCCTCATTTGTAATGTTTTATTGTTTTGATGTCATAGCCTGGGGACTTGGCATCATGTTATGGAAAGGGGTTTAACATTTCCCTCGCTTGCAGTTTTCAGCAAGAGGAGAAACAAAAATGTACAGTATGTGGAAAATAATGTGTATTTGCACCTTAAACCACATAAACACATTACATTACACCAAAATACACAAAATAATATTTTTTTAGTCATAACATATGAACACAGAACCACCCAAGAGTTTGAGGTTTTTGAAAAATGTCTAGCAGGCTGCATGCATTTACAATAAAAACAGTAATGTGAAATATTTTCACAAACTAAAATTACCGTGGAAACTTTATATAACAATGGCCCTTTTAGTCCTTCAATACTAAAATTACACAATACAGTGACAAAAACGCGAGTGTGTCAAGCTTTCAAATTCAATCCAAAACATGAAAACAAGTTATCACAGACACCGCTGATTCTAAGTTTGTCAGGCTCTCCTCAAGCTAACAAACCCTTAATTGCTTTAATGGTTTGTTTTGGCTCAAGTTGGAAAGTAAATTAGGCCATGGCCAAGGAGTTGGAGACAGATCTGTGGTAGTTTGCACTTAAAAGCTTTGGCAGAGCTGATCATGTCGGTTATGTGTTAGACCAGCAATGACTCTGATGTGAGTCATCAGGGCTGAAACCATCACTTTTATTCTGATTCATTTCCCCAAACTATGCCTGATGGTTTGAGAAATGCTTTTCTGGTGAAGGCGATTATAAAGCGTATACTGTATACCACAAAATTCTGAATGCACATCATCATTCACCTCCACTATGCCAAAAACCCTTTCCTTAAACCAACATTTTTAATTAACAGTATAGCCTTCATAGGAACATCTATCACCGTTTCATTTTCAATATTGTTCCCCGCACAGCACTTTGGTGAATTACAAGGGATCATTCATTATTTTTTGCTTGTGCAGGGAACACAAGTCTATAGTGTACATTTACAGTAATGGAAACAAGTCTATTAAACGGTAACTTATCTTGTTAGTAGTTTTGAAAACTCTGTATAGTCTATGCATTTCCCTCTAAAGGGGTAAGCTGACTCTCTCATTCCTATTTTGATATGCAAATAAGATTTCCAGTGCCACTTATAAAGATCAAACCAAAGCAAAAAGTAAGATTTATTCCTGCTAAAACTTGAGCTCAAGTACAGAAAGAGCAGGTGCCATTACATTATATTTTATGTGGAATACTGCATATTGCCAACAATGTAATACCCAACAGAGGCATTAGAGCACATGTATTCATGCCAGCTACAGGAACAGGACTTTAGGCAGATGAGGAATCACAGCATATCAAATTTTAATGATGAATATGGACGATTGTGAATGTTTGAACTTAAAACCTACAATTTAAATGTGGAATGTGAAATATAATGATGCTTTTATATATATTTAATATATGCTTTTTTTCGTCTTACATTTTATATAATTTATATAATGAGAATGCATCCCAGGAAATTATATATTGTTATTATTGGGGGCATCTTAAAGGGGAAAAAATAAATAAATTAAAAAAAAAGAAAAATGGAGGGGATGAAGTGTTGAACAGACAGATTTAGGACACCGTATTTCCAATTACCATGACAGGAATATTTTATTTCAAGCAAGACCTATTTAGCTGACTTACAGCACATCTCCTGGGATAAATCCCTGATACAACAGGAGCTATTACTTGTTAGAATATTTTACATATCGACTGCCAAAAATGCTGACTATAATGCCTTTTTCTTTTTTGGCCCTTTTGCAGATACTGACTGCACAGTGGCTCCACAGGCAGAAGTATTCTTGATTTTTTTCCAGGACCTTCTTTGCCAGAATCGATCACTCTTTCAGTGACCTTCACTGGAGAGATGATACAGCACTGAAGGAGCTTCAGTTTCAAACAGATGTAACTGCTTTACTGAAAACCCAAAGTGTTTTCTACGCATATCTAAAGATGATTTGTCCATTGCAGTAACCTTCTATGACTGCTTCTGTATGTGGCATGTAGCCTACGTGACGTTTCTCTAGTGGTTGACAACGAGGTGCTTCTAAAAACAGTGCCATTTAGAACACCTACAGGGCAGACAGGCAACAGCTTGTAAGCACTATCAAGAACAGTGGGCTAATGTTCAGTGAGTCAATCATTAGTTTTACAAATGATTGTGTACAATGTCATTGCTCCACTTAGCACTAGCACTATGAAATGATAATAAAACCTATATCTCAGAAAGAGTGCAAAGTTCGCTCCTTTTAATTACTCAGAAGTAGATTTCAGAAAACCCCTTGCTAACAAATATTTCAATGCAAATACTGAAAAAAGAAATGCATATGTAAGATGTAAGTCATTAGATGTAAGTCATTTTAAGAACCTAAGAAACTCCAGTCTGTAGAAGTTATAAGAAGAAATCTTATATTATGCTGCAATCAGAGAGGCCAACTCACACTGAACTGGACATATCTGCTCCTCTGGCAGCTGCATAATAGTGTCCACAGTGAACAATACTGTTATCTTCTCAATCATATCCATTTTTGAGGGGCATATTCTGGTACTCCGAGTGCTTGAAGAGCTGTCAGCATGTTACTACAGTCGGAAGTACTGTCATTGCATTATAGGACAATGTAATAGCCAATTTTCAGCTAATGTATTTTACTCGAATGACATTACACACTGCATTCTGTCTGTGCAGTTTTGTTTCTCCCTTCCGCCAGTCATTCAAGGCCTTCGAGAGACAGTCATGATCTGGGATTTATAGAATAGCTGTAACCTTGTCTGCATCTGCCCCAATTTGAGTTAAAACTATTTCCCAGAAACATTATTTTAACCTTGCCAAACTTAGTCTCGTCTTTTATCTTCAGTCATTCACCTTTTAATCCCAGAGCACCTGACAAGATTTCCCTTTCTATATTATAAAAACTCTTTATTAGTAAAATAGTTTCCTAAATTAAGGTTCAAGTCAAGAGTGTGCGCATCTAGTCCTGTCAATCACATCACAAGAGCTTGTAAGTAGCTTCTATCCCCTGACAATGCATCCCCCACCACCTTCCATCTCCATATTCATTTTTAATCTATATATTAACTTATTTTAATTAAGCGCCATTCACTAAATTCCATGGCTTCAATTAACATGACATAAAATGAGCGTTTCTTAGGGCATTGGGAAAATGGCCTCTTTAAAAAAAATGCTTCCATAGTTCCATAGTAACCACAAACTAATACTGGTTTTGGTAAACTAACTACATTTTAAACATGCTTTTACATGCTGGTTATACAAATAAATCATTCTGGCAAACACAAAGCCCAAAACAAAACAAACGTTTTCTTTGTTACTACACTTAAACTATACTTTCACCGGCAAGGCACATAAGTGCTCTTCTTTCCCTTTGCACATTCTTCAGACAAAATTAGAAAAATCTTTAGTTGGTTCTCAACACAGAGGAACTCAAACCAACCACATTCATACCTAAAACTTCCCTCTTCTTTTTCTTGTCCCCTCACTGAGGCACTATCCAAGTGTCCAAACTTCTATTTTCCAGCCATCCTACACTCAAAAGTACCTTTTGAGGGTACAAAACTGTACCTTAATATAAAGGTAGAAATTTGTACCATTCTAATTTTTACCTTAAAAGGACAAATGTACCCTGAATATATGCATGCAACACCTGTCTGATTGTGATATTTCTTCACTTTCACTTTTTTTTTTCCAAAGCATTTCCGTGTATGTGATAGATAATGAAGAATAAAACAGCCATACAGGTTATTTTGTAATATTACGTAAAGAAAATTAAAGATTTTTTAAAAATAAATGAACAAGAAGAATAAATGTGCAGTAACATCAATTGTAATTATGTTTTACTATTTACTATGTTTTACTATTGCTACTTATGTTTTACATTAACCATTAACCAAAAACAGTGTTTTTTGTAGTTCCATAGTAACCATAAATGAATACTGATTTTGGTAAAAAAAACAAACAAAAAACAAATAGTAATCAATCTGAATATCACCAGATGAAAAGCCAGCATTATAAAATCCACATTAATGAAATCTGAGAGCCTTCTGTCACTTTATAAACAGCGATCCCAGAACAAAGCTTCAAAGCTCATTAGACCGTTTAACCTCATTTAATGAAGCAATGTGAGTGGTACGTTTGCACAAAACGAAACGAAAACATAATTTACCGTTTTATTTACAAAAACGTTGATCTGTAATGTACTTTCACAAGAGCACCACAATGCATTCATGTTTCTTTAGGATACAGATATACATTACTCAAACATACAAAGCACTAAATGGCACTGACAACAACTATTCATCTGTACACGGGATGGTTGCGTTCGACCACGTTGTTCAACAGGTGCAATCCACCACCATGGCGCTTCAGAGTAAGCATTTATTTACAGTAATTCAACAGTATTATTTTATGCACTTCAAGCTTACTATACACAAGCACTGCTGCTTTAAAATGTATTTGGAGAAGGCTAAATACAGCCGGCTATTTACATTACGCATCCAGTTGTGAACAGGTGGCTGTGACATCTTGTACATTTTTGATTCGCTTAAATGCAAGAATAAAAAAAACCTTTCCTTTTCGAACCTTTTGATTTTTCTCCTGTTTTCCTCTGATAATTTGAGTCGAGCTGAAGTTCCTTTGATGGGCGCTCCTCTTCCCGCTCTCCGCTGTTTGAAAATTCCCTTAACGGCTGCTGCGTCTTCGGTCCCTCAAGTCTTCTGTTGCGAAGCCTAATAGTTAATATTTAATAGTTACAATTGGCAGTGTTGGGCAAATACCATATAGTATGTAGTCGCGATCATTTAATACTAAATCTATTCACTTCATAAAAAACCTCGAAACATATATATATATATATATATATATATATATATATATATATATATATATATATATATATATATATATATATATATATATATATATATATATATAATAATGTTTTTCACCTCTTGAATGGTGGACATCTACACCTTACATAAGGTAAGCTGATAAACTCCACATTTTATGTTTCAAAGTGAATTATCCCTTTAATATAAATGTGAATTGTAAAAACTCGCCTTTAAAGCTTGTTGTCTTCAAGATATAGCATTTAAAATCCACCCTCAAAGAGCTTTTCTGTTGATAAAAGGGCAAAAGTAATCTGCTTCCCGCTCTCTGTTCTGTTTGAAAATTCTGTAAGACCAATTTCTTGCTGCTATGCCTAATAGTTAAAACAGCAACAGTAATTTTGTCCCTTTGACGTGAACATTTTTGTACCTTCATTTCAGTTCTACCTTGAAAGGCACCAATCAGAGGTCTTTACTGTACCATTAAAGGTACAGGTTCCTCTCTGACTATTGTATACCTTTTTTCAAACAAAAGCTGATTCCAGATCATCAGTTCTTATTTTGTTGGACCTTCTGTATCTGCTGCTTTTGACACTGTCAATCATCAGATCCTCCTGCCCACCCTTTTCACAGAGACTCCTTCATTGGTTTGATTCCTATCTCACTGGCAGTCAAATAGCTTTTTGACTTCCCACACACTTCAATTCTACAGCATGAGTTTACCATCCATTTAGGTTCATCAACAATTACTCCATCAGGTTTGGTCAGAAATCTTGATGTAATCTTTGATGACCAGTTGACTTTCAAACTTGACTTTTCCCTTCTTAACAGAGCTTCATGTCCAGGCCCTTGTCATTTTTAGGCTGGACTGCTGCAATGCTCTTCTAGCAGGACTTCCATCATGCACGGTCAAGACTCAAAATTTAGCAGCAAGACTGGACTTCAATGAGCACAAAAAAGCCTATGTCACACCTCTCTTTATCTCTGTGCACTGGTTCCCGGCAGCTCGCATCAAGTTCAAGACACTGATGCTTGCATATAAAGCAGCCACTAGCTCAGCACCCACTTACTTTCACTCACTTTTACATTCCCACCAGAAGTCTCAGATCCTTTAGTGAGTGATGCCTCAGGGAACCAAAAGAAAGACACAAAATCCCATTATCATTCACCGTTTCTGGTTGGTCCTATCTGGAATGCTGATTCTCTGACAATTTTTCAAACGACATCTTGAAACTCACTTTCGACTCTATCTAAAAAAAAAAAAAAAAACCTCTTCTTTTTCTTTCCCTGTCTAGCTTATTTGAACAATGCTGAAATTTTGAATCACGAACACTTACTGTGTCTTTTTGCCTATTTAACATAAATCGCTCGATGAACACTACAACTTAAAGGATCAGGACAGATATTTGAAGTGAATGGCTTTTCCCAAGCTGCATATGATCGATGACCTATGCAGAAACCTAAGTTTTCTTAAAAAAATCATCATTACAAAGAGGTAATGGACTGTAGTCTCTGATTTCTAACCTTTAGCATAATATATTTTTTAAAAATATGATTCTAGAATACTGTATTGTGCATAAAAATGGCTTTGTTCCCAAGATATATTTATTACCCACAGGTTTAAAGCTTAATGGTACGGAGCTTGCTGTGTTTTGTTTTAGTTTTTCCCTAAAATTTCACAAGAGAAGCAAAAATAACCACAGTGTTCACAGTTGTAAAACTTGCAAAATAAAAATGTACTTGTGGATTATTGTGATGTTTGGCATCCATTCACCGCAGAGGATCAATCAGTGACGTAATGCTAAATTGATCTAATCTGTTCAGATGAAGAAACAAACTCATCTACATCTTGGATGGCCTGGGGGTGAATTTATTTTCTAGCAAATTTTTCTTTTTAGGTGAACCATTCCTTTGAGAGTAGGCTTGTAGGCTTTGTTATCCTGGCTAATCTGTGCACATCTGAGACTCTAGATGAGGCACATGGGAGAGTGCTGGTGTCTTTTTTCTCAGGAGTAAAAAAAAAATCTAAGCAGGAGATTTAAACAAACGTCTAAATTTGCTATTTGCGCAGGGATATTAGAGAGGCTTCTCTTTCCCGTGGCCTCTTATAAACGCACTGTAGAGCTCAGCTGAATGTCATTTAATGGAACGTGAAAAGTGTTTTTCTGCTAGTTAGATGAACCAGTGCCTTGTCTCCTTCCTTGTCTCAACTAACTCTGCCAGCAGGGTTTTTTGCAGTAATGATCTGTAATTGAGCCAGTAGCCCAGAAGGGGGCTCTACAAACTCTTTATTTCATACGCAGGCCACATGCACTGTTCCTGTGTTCACCTGTGAATATTTTTCTCTCTCTTGTTTGTTGATTTCTTGGCATAGAAAGGTTAGTACTCTTGACTCAACTTCTGTAAGATGTACCATTTGCCATTAAACCATTTGCTTACCAAGTGTGAAAAGGATGTGAGAAATAAAGTAAATTCCACATAATTATTTAACAGTAGATTATACATTTTTGCTGGATTATGTTTCGATTATGTTTTTCCTCGTCTCAAGCTTTACTGTAATATTTAGATACACATGCACATAGCTAAGAAGAAAAAGACAGATTGAATAACCTCATGTTTCAGCAAATAGGCACCAGAGCCGCATACTGCTAAATACAAATCTTCTGTTTACAGCTGAACAGTAGATGGCAGCCACATCTTAATATGAGTTTTTCTTTCAGTGAAGCTTGTGCATTTTTCAGTTTTAAATATCAAATGTTGAAAGACAGCATTTTATTTCAGAAAAAAAAAACATGTATACATTGCATTGGTGACACCTGTGTACTGATGCAAACAAAACAATGCAATAAAAAGTAGAAAAACTATTTATTTGACACATACTGAACAAAACAACAGCGACAATAATAGTATCATTGCATTTCACCCCAAAATACTGTTCCTAATTCATTGAATAAGAACATATTCAACATAAACTGAAAAAAAATCGTACTGTTACTACAATACAACACAGTATCCCACACTTTATACTGATGAGAATTTTTGTAAATACAATAGAACTCTGAATATATATATATATATATATATATATATATATATATATATATATATATATATATATATATATAGTGGTTTTTAACACGACTCAGTCAGATGTGTAAATGCAGGCAGATGTACAAAAAACGTTGGCTACAAATATCTAATATATACAGAAAAGAAAACAGCACAATTTTACAGTAGAAAAAAAGTCACGTATTAATGTTAAAATGTTCAAGCTTTTAAATTAGCTTTATAAATGAAAAGCAATATTTATCGAAGGTGCGAAAAGTGGAACAATTGCTTTAAATGCCTTTTTGGATGAGGTCCATTTTGTAGAGGTCATTGCTATGCCTCATTCCCAGCAACTTAAAATGCCAACTCTGAAACTACTCAGGAAATAAGTCTAAAAAAAGTCTTTTTTTTTCTTTTACCAGAATAAAATGGGAGAAGAATGTCTGACTTTTCATTTTAGAATGATCACCATTGTATTACATTATTTTACATTTTCAAGCTAAAACCTGAAGTACTGTACATAACGGGACTGTTTCAGGAAATGTCTTCTGGAAAGTGTGGTGCATTTGCACTTTTTAATAGTCTTTCTTGCAGGCGATTAGGAATGATCTGGTGTGAGCTCTCAATGAAATGAACCCAACACCTACTAATGATGCTTGATGCCATTGCCATTCTGAGGGACACACATACGGCATATAAAACCACCCTTGGACTGAGCAAAGGCGAAAATTCACTGCAGTACTATATAATTGTACAGTTTTTGTAGTATCTAGGGCATGCCCCCTGGATCTGTCCACAAACCACCTCAAAAACATCTTTGTGTGTTCACAGACACACCAGCTGACTGTGCTGGCATCAGGCCACACCATAACTATTTTATTTACAATAGATCTCCCTCCTCAGGTGACTAACTGCAGTCTTCTTCAAACAACTGCAATGCATGTGTTTTTGAACTTAAATTATATTTTTCATGTCTTTCTTTGCAGTGCATTTATGGCATACGTTAAGTGGTTCCCTGCAGCACTAACAGGCTAAAGATGCTATGAAAGTGTTGGAGAGATGCATTTAACACTTCAAAAAAATCTTTATCTCTAAATTTAAGACAGCCGAACAACAACTTACCAATTTAAATGAAACCCATTTGGCATTACAATAAGGTCAAGCTTTATCGAAGGCAATGTCACAATACAGCGTGCCGTGACATGATCCCTTTTTTGTTAACTAATTTTGTTAATCCACTCAGCCACAGGTAGGACTTTGAGGCATAGGATAAGAGGGAATAATTGACAACAGACAATTTCGCATATGCTTTATGACTGTATTTAATAATGTCTGCACTGTATGTGTGTGCGCTTGGGGTGAAATACGGATATTCTTTACATAATAAAAGAAGGCAGTTTTATTTTGTTTACTATATTTATTTTTTACAGTGTCATTGTGGGTCTTGGTTCTCTTGCTTTTATCAATTGTAGGGTCTTTTCATATAACCAAAATCATTTGGCGGAGTGATATGGACATGCAATGTGGCCGAGTCCTGCCTGGAACTAGTTTAGCCGGACGTTTCCCTGAAAACAATGGGACTAACTGAATATTCATCAACCAATCAGATTCAAGCATTCACAAGCACCATTGTAATTACTTGTAAAGCAAACACGAGTTCACACAACAACCTTTGATGGCCAGAATTTCCTTTCCCAGTCATCATTTTTCCTACACAGGCTGTCAGTAAAATGTAATGTAGCTACAATAAATTAATACTTTTTCATGTTTTGCTTGGTTTTATTGGAAGTACATTGCCAAAGTCTAGTAATGTGCTTAGGAATAAGTCAGTTTGGTTTGCTTTGGCAGCGTACTACTGTTTAGTCAAGTTTCGCAGTAAAATAAACAGTAAATCAGGTACTATGAGGCTGTCATCAGTAATTGTAGTAATAAATCCAGTGATTAGTAAAATCAAGCTTACTCTTCATAAACTGGTAATCTGGCATAGCTGTTGTAAGGAGCAATTAAAATAACCATGTTTAGATCAAAGAAGAACATGACCTGCAAGTTTTCATCTTCGGGATGATATTATCCATTTCTTGGGCTTTGACTTTAGATAACAGATGAGCTTATATTGAGTAGAGACATACTCCACAAAATTTAAAGGGGCACACTCGTGTTCAGAAGTTTGTGTTTTCGGAAAGACATCTTTTATGTTCATAAAGGCAGTATTTATTTGATGAAAAATACAGTAAAACTTATTGTGAGATTATTACAATTAAAATGACTGCTTTCTATTTTTATATATTTAAAAAAATATTCCTGTGATGTCAAAAAACTATTATGCTGATTTAGTGTTCAAGATACAGCTCTTATTATTATCAATGTTGAAAGCAGTTACGCTGCTAAGTACATGTATTCTGAATGTAAGCATTATTCCAGGTTTGCTAGCATTATTAAAATAGATTTAAAATAAATTATTAGAAATGTCTTTACTGACGCTTTTCATCAATTTAATGCACCCTTTGCTGAATCCAGAAAACTCACAAACTTTTGAAACGGTGGTGTAGTTTGCACAAAATGAGAATTCAGTTATCATTTATTCCACCTTATGTCCTTCCAGCTGTTACACTTTCAATTTTTTTTTGATTATCCAGTTCACTCAGATGTCAACAATTTAAGTAGAAAATCTGTTCATTGTGACTTCAGTACATAAGTATTAAGGACTTCCCACAATGTTCTTAATCAGTGTACTCCACCAAATGCCTCTATCATATTAATGCCCCTTTGTGCTCATAGCCACCTATTTTTCACATTGCAGAAACCTCAAACAACTACAGTAACACACTTTTTAGCATCAATTACTAGTTTGTACTAAGTGTGTCTGTTGTCTCTTTGAGTATCTCATTACCATGATCATACCTTTGCAGCTGTGATCTCTTCTCATGTTAACCATCTCCTATTCCACTTCCTCTCTTCTCTCCAGGTCCTGCAGCATCAGGCCTGGGGGCACTGTGGGATAGTCTTTGGGATGAAAGTCTGGAGCTCCAGGGTGTTGGAGAGATACTGAAGGTCCAGTTCAGTGCACTCTACCGGAGCATGAAGCCCCCAGGCTGTGCGCTGCTCTACGGCACAGAAGGGCTTCACTATAGATTGTCCTCCTACCAGAGTGAGAATCACATGCTGGCTAGAAAGGCTGGAGTCCGAAACTTCGGGTGTTTCTGTTGCCTGCGTGATGACTCCCCTTGCAGGATCCGTGCAGGCTGAGCTTCGCACTGGAGGAAGAACCTCAGACCCATGCAGGCAAAGATCAGAGGTCATCGTGGTGGTAGTGGCGTCATCAAGTGTGCAGGGGTCCTTCACTAGCAGGCAAGGATCTTACAGGACACAGACCAAAACAAGTCAGCACACAATTATTACATTACTTACTACTGTATATTGAAGAAATAATAAGTATTATGTCTCATTCTTTTTTAAACATATCTTAAAGGATTAGTTTCTCTTTCAAATAAGAAATTCCTTGATTAAAAGATTCCAGGATATAGTGAACTTAAATGGACTCCAAACGGTTGAAGGTTAATTTTACAGTTTCAGTGAAGCTCCAGAGGGCTTTAAACGATACCACATCTTGTGAAAACTTTGTGGCAGTTTATTGTTTAAAAAGGTAATTTCATGTGCGCCTCCTGGATATTGTAAAAAAAACAAAAAGTGCATTTTTGCTAGTCAAGAAAATTGTGACCTTTCATAGACTTTGTACTTCCGCTCACGTCATGTGTGATCTCTTCACCGTAATTACGTATTATGAGCAATGAAGAACAAAGCAAAATGAGTGTTTGTGTTCATAAAGCATATACATTTTTATTTATTTATTTATTTTTTAATGACGGATTGTTTCACTAGATACAACCCTTATTCATCGTCTGGTATCGTTTATAGCCCTTTAAAAGCTGCACTGAAACTATAAATTTGACCTTCAACCATTTGGAATCCATTAAAGTTCTCTCTATACTGAAATGTTTTCATCAAAAACCTTCATTTCTTTTTGACTGAAGAAATCTTGAATGACATGGGGGTAAACATGAGTACATTATCAGGATTTTTTTTTTTTTAAAGTGAACTAATCCTTTAACATGAAACAAGATATATTACAAAAAGTTATTTTAGATAACATGTCCACTTTTTTCAGGGAACATAAAATTTTTACTCACTTTTAATCACAATATCACAATAATCACTTTTTTTTATTAATTCATTGAATAATATCTTCTCCTCGTGGTCAGTCTGCACAGTTAATTATCTATTCAGTACCCTTGCTGCTTACGCAGGGTCAAAACGCTTCCAGATTTCATCAAAAATATCAGAATTTGTGTACTGAAGTTTAACAAGGGTCTTACGGGTTTGGTATGACATGAGGGTGAGTAATTAATGACAGAAAATTATTTTTTGGGTGGGTTAAGTTTAGAGTTAATCAAGGATTTGTTGATCTGTGTTGAATTTTAAATCGAGTTGATTTTGATCGCTCTCCTATGCCATTATATGGACGAGCGTACAGGACATTTTTTTATTAAATCTCCTTGTGTGGGTCAAATACCACTTTGACGTGCCCCTTAATTTACGTTATGGTCTTACATCGTTAAGGAGGTGCATTCTAACCAAATTATGTCTGTTTATACTGCTGTTGAATAAAGATGTTGAGCAAAGGCCTTTTAAACCAAAAATTTGGTGTGAATGTTCAAGCTCAGTGTGAAAGCACAATTCGTCTGAAATTCACCTTGTTTTTTGCATCACTCTCAGTGTAAAACGGCTTTAAAACCCTGTCAATGCTCTGTCAGTGGATGTAAAGAATTAATTTTAACAACATGCATGAGCATAAACAAGAGATGAGTTATTCTAAACATGCTGCTGGTTTTTTTTTAAATACAGAAGATACGGCAAGCTTTTTGTTTTTGGAGGCAACACAGCTTAGTGCATTTATTTAGTCTTACAGTGTTAACAGTTATATATTAGCTGAGCTGCTACAGATATATCCGCACCTGTGCGATCGCTCGCAGAGAAACTTTAAAAGTTAATTCCTACAAAGAAATTACAATGCTTGTGTCAACGACTGAAATTACGCAAAAAGCGACGTAGAGTTTTCCAAACCCACAAAAAAAATGAAAGGAAAGGTAGCGAGCAAATAAATATAACATCATGCTACTGCTGTCGTTGTTGTTCTTTCAGAGTGAATTTAAAAGGTATACAATAAATAAATCAAACTTATAGGCTACTTGCAAGCATTGCGTCAGATTGGTCTAATCAGTATACCGTCAGTCAACTTTTTTTTTGCCCTCAAACGAAAAACAAGTATATCAGGCCTTAAATAACTACATGTCTAACAAATGTCAACAAATCCTCTTTAATTTGCAGCTACATGTCTATTAACCTTTAGAGTAGACTGTTAGGGTAGGTTTGTGGTTAGTAGTTGACATATACTTGAAAATGTTCTCATAGTTATTATGTTATATGGGTTAGAAGTTAAGCAGACAGTGTACTTATACTCTATTGGCTGCAAGTTGACATGTAGTTGTCTAAAGTGGACTGAATCTGAAACTGCATTATATGAACCCTTTAAAGGTCATTTAAAGGTAAAACAACACAGAAGATATAGTTTATTTCATTTTCATGGTAACTGATAATGGGATAACACTGTCAACACCAGGCCCCTTTTAGACACATCACATTGTCATGCTGAGACATTTGTTTTAAATAGACCTTGAATTTAAAGGTGATGTTTTATCATGTGGTGTATAGGCAGAATTGATTGTTTTCACACCTTATCCCATTGTGTCTGTAATCAAGCTGTAATTCACAACCTGTCTTACACACTTACTTGATGTGTCCACTTCTTCATCCCGCATCACTGTGTGCAGGGTTGTCATGGGAACCGAAGCTGCATCACTGTCAGTGTGACCATTGCTGACCGGTGATAAACAACCTAAGAGTAGAGGTTGAATAAAATGCGAGTTACATTTATTTTTCACTCAGTGGTTTAGTGGATTATTTTTGTATGTAAATTCAGTCTGTATATATATTCATACGTTTGCATGTTTTCCTGAGTGAAGACCGTGTCTGGTAGGTGACACACACAATGGCAAATAGCATGGTCGTTAATACAGCTGTTGCTACACAAGCGGTCACTATGGAGAACGCATTTTGTATCGGAGCTGCTAAGGTCTGGACTTTAGCTGCTCCAATGCTTTTTCCTCCTACAAACAGAAGAATCAGTTAGAAAACACACTACCAAAATCTACAAAACTGAAAATTAGATCATTTCTGTGAAATCCATTTTCTCTCCAATACAACGAATGTAAGCTTCATTGTGAAAACGTCTACATCACACTTGTCAGTGTAGTCCAAAGTTACAATACAAATTTATCTTGACTTCATCTTGTTATTTTGGGATAAACAGTAAGGGGCATTTTCCTCCACCTCGCACTACTCTTTCTTTCTTTTGATGAACAGGTAATTCAGTAATTTTATTAATTCATTCATTCTTAATTGTTTTTTCAAATCATCATTTCAGACAAAGCAGGACAGGTTACCTATTGTCTTTTAAGAAATTAAATTAATAAATGCTTTAATGTGTTGTGATCGATCATTGTATTGCCTCAAGCATCACACATGAACCGATCATGTTTTCATATTTACTTAAAGCACAAAATAAACATGAAAAAATATACGTTTCTTAAGAAACATGGCCACGATTTAGTCAGATTCTTCACAAAAAAATCATAGTATTAAACAAAATCAACAGGATATGGGTTTGGAATGACACAAATGAATAAATTGTGATTGTCTGTGTAAACTATTCTTTTTCGAACCTGCAGAAATCAACTAAACCTAAATCTAAATCTAAAACTAAATCCTGGATCAACAGCTCAGTACATTTCTCAATGATTCTCACTTTTATAAACACAGCAACAACAGCTGCCTTATTCTGTTGCCTTCCATTTCTTTCTAAACATCCCTCTTCCTGTTTCTGGCAGTATATCTGATCAGCAGAATGCTAAGAGATCTCTGTCAGTCTATGATGAAGTGGATTCAGGGAGGATCGAACCTCAGACCATGCTGAGCACTTTCAAAGAGCATTGACTGATCCGTGCTGGATAAATACCTTCTCTCTTACTTCACCCGTAATCACTTTGAGAGAATAAAGAGAACAGAGATAAAAAGGTGAGAAAAGGAGGAGTAAAAAAACTAAAGTAAAGATAAAGAGCATAAATGAGAGAACTTTGAGAAGATGAAAATGTGAGGGTAACATTGAAATGAAAAGATGAATATGTACATACATATTTACAATACATTAACATGGCTTTGTGTTTCAGAATGTGGAAAACTGTCATAAGAGTAAATCTAGGTGTTCCAAACCTGAATGAATTTCTTACTTCTGTGAATCAAAAAGGAGGCAATTTAATGAATACGAGTGGGTGAATTCAATTATTTAAGGCCTAGACATGTGCCAGTATTCAGTAATGTGATATATCGCGATAATGAATATGCTTGGTATTGTAATAGTGGTAATTTCTAATTGAAATTATTTAAATATCCATTCAGATTTTTATATTTGCAGTGACAAATAATTTTTTATTTTAATCCCAATAAGAATTTATTTTAGAATTCTTTGTTATTCTGTCACACTTTACATTCTTCATTATTATGAACAATTACTTTTTTTAATCAACTCTAGCTAACAAACTAAGTTGTATTTTTTTTTTTATTTACAACTTTTGTTCATTGATAATGGTAATGCATTAAGGTTAACTAATGACATCTTGCTGTAAAGTGATACCTATTCTTTTGAATATTAATCTGTATTTTTTTTTGTGCATTACTTTATTTAAATGTTCATATATTTTTGTTATAAGAAAAAAGGTATTAAACCTTCTTCATATACAGTATAATACCATATATTGTGATAAAAACATTAGCACTTAATCACAACATGAAAAAACTGATACCAGCATATGCCTAGTAATATCAGTGCATTGACTCTTTAACAGCAATAATTAAAGTACAGTAAAAGGGAGGCACATACGATTTTTCAGTCTGGTTCTCATAAGAGCACCCAAAGATTTGAAGCTAATGTGAGAACTCTGATTGGATGCTTTGTCGCTACTAGTTTTTTGAAGTTAGGCCGCTAACACTCTGAAAGACTTTTCACACTTCACTTTTGTATCTAGTGTGAAACTTGCTCTTATTTTAAAAATAAGACGGACGGACAGCTCAAAAATCAGGTTGTTTTCCACTTTAAATAATTAGCAATTACAAAATTATTACTGAACCACATGCACTTTTTTGCTGACAATCCCAGGTGCTTTGATGTACTGCCATTTTATTGAGTTCACCCAAATGGACGCTCATTATAATACACTCCTTTTCTTACGTGCAAAAGAACGAAATTCACACAGGTTTGGAACAACACAAGGGTAAGTGAATAATGACCGAATTTAATTTAAGTCTATTGCTTTAAAGGAATCCCTGTATAATTATGTTGATTGGCCATCAGCACGGGCCAACCCCGAAGCACTGCTTATGGGGCAGTTGCATAAGATACATTTTGTTTGAAAACGTGTCTGGAGACATGCTTTTGACCCTACACAGTGTCCAGACTCAGTCATGTGTTTTTCAGTATTGTACTCACCGCTACACTGTATGTTTCTGAAGGAGGCAGGGCCACACGGAAGACATTCCAAATCTTCTAATCCATCCAGCCGCATTTTGCTGTAGAATCTTTCATTTAAAAAAAAAAGATTTGGTTTGAAAACCAATATACAGATATCATCTGTAATAATTAGAGTTTGAAGTTGTTTGCGGGTTGATATCACAATTATCAGCTATTGACGTCACGTTTCATAAATCTGCGTGTGTGTTTGTGTGTGAGAACGTCTCACCCAGGGAGGCAGTTTCCGCACACGGCATTGTCTGTGGCTGTGCAGTGCTTGATTTGCTGTCTGTTGAGTCTGCGGCAGTTCTGGCACAGTGAGCATGGGTGAGATCCCCAGTCTTCCTTAAACCACCGAACTTCACAAACACCACACACCGCTGACGCACCTGCACCGTAACCGCAGTCCTGACCACCCGCACACAAACAAACATGATAAGTAACGTACGTTGGATTCGTCAAAGCTTTTCTGAGAATGCAGCTTTTGTAACCTAGCTCTGTTTGCAAGTCATTTGAGGTCATG
The DNA here is from genome assembly GCF_018831695.1 of Puntigrus tetrazona. Taxonomy (NCBI): domain Eukaryota; kingdom Metazoa; phylum Chordata; class Actinopteri; order Cypriniformes; family Cyprinidae; genus Puntigrus; species Puntigrus tetrazona. Next base: position 12,952,728 of record NC_056703.1, read on the forward strand.
TTTAAGCATCTGGTGGCAGGAATGTGATATTACAGTATGTTTACATAGCCTACAAATTGGGGCTCTTTCAGCATTTTTATGTTATGTCCTCATATGGATTTATTATGTCAAAAAAACAGACCTAAAAGGCATTTTCACATTAAAAAAAGTCATTAATAATAATTGTATATGTAAAATAAACGTCAACTGCAATTAATTAAAAAATGTGACATTATGAATATTTTTCTATGATTTATTAATAAATCATCAGTCCATCAGTTACTACAAAATAACCCAATAAACTACGCTAAATAAGTTATATTTTATTAACTTTATTAGTCTTTCTTAACCAGTTTATAGGCTGATTTGCTGGTCCTTCAGCTTTGTCAGGCCTGGGTTTAGAAGATTTTCTGTCTGGAAGAGCAGTTTGCTGACCCCCAAAAAATCCAACGGAGGACCAGCTAAAACCACCAAATGCGCTTGTTGAGGCTTATATGCTGTCTCATCCACAAGCATTTAAAAATAATGATGGTTAATTATAGGTGCTGTTTTCTTCGCAGAGCCGTTGTGTTTCTCAGATGTTAATTAATATACTAAATGATTTTTCAAATGTTTGCTTTACAGTAATCCCGTGTATGTACAAAAATACACAGCACAGCAGGGCATATCATTCACAAATTCACGCTTAGTCTTGCTTTCTTTCTCTCACCTCTTTCAGTTCTAGGCCAGGTGGGCACTGTGAGCACTTGTGACATTGTCCATTGTGGTGATACTCATCCATCAAGCAATCCATTCCATATCTAAGAAAAAGAAAGAGTTAATCCGTACAGCACAGAAACAGAAACACCTACAGTATACTCATCTCAAAACTATGAAGCCTGAATGTAAAATAACGCATGCTGCCAGTGAAGTTCTGTTAATTGGTTAATAGTTAACATCTTAACGCTTGCAAAATATGCATATAAAAATGTAAACTAACTTAAAATGATTAGTCAATTAACTACTGAATACTGTTAAATATATACACAAATTGGACAGACTTACAGTATACTCTGATTCAGTTTTTTACAGCTAAATTCTGGCATCTGTATAGCTGCCAGTTTTTTGTTTGTTTTTTTATAGCATAGAGCTTATCTAAAAAACATTAAAAATCTAATCAAAGCTCAATGTTACATTTGAGCTATATATGAATTAATATTATGTCTACAAATCTACTTATATTTTGGTTAGTATTGTTTTAAACGTAGCTTACATATTAATTTCAACTGTTGACGCGCGCACATCATCATATACCTTACACGGGAACAGGTTTAATGTTTCTAATGTCTGTTTCTAGATTTTAAAGTGCAAAAGAATCGCATACATCCGACAACTGCTTGAATAGAATCAGCAAAACATAATTCGGCATAATCACTTCGCAATTCTTAATAAGCGGAACGCAGAAAAAAAACGACCATTTTACATGATAGGCTATAGAGTAGATTATTGTGTTTAGGATTTACAGACCATTTTTATAAAAGGAAATAGAAAGGAAAACGGAGGAAGAAAAGTCTTTAATTTTTTGCAATATAGGTTATAGTCAGCTATTTACGTTCGTTTTAATAATAAAGATTAATGTCCATTCATTTCCATTCACTGTAGATGTGAGAACACAGAGAAACAGATCAAGAGAGAGCGCGCATTGAGGTGCCATCGAATACAAAAATACCTCCTTTAAATGATCTGTTGGGAATAATCCAGGCATAAAACACAAGAAAAGTGGTCAAACTGAACTAAGTAGGGCGCGATGCAAAGCTTCAAAAGTAGAGAGCAGCGCATCGGCTACTACATCATGAATCTCCTGTAAAGTCACGCATTAGGGACAGTTTCATCCACACTTACATTGCAGCGGGGGCAAATCGCAGCAGTCACTTAATTCTCTGTCCTATTAAAGCAACCGTCTCCTGTGGCTTGGGGTAAATTCGGTCCAGTTTAGCTCGTGGTTGAAGTTGTTGAGTGGCACGTTCGCCCCGGTGCGCCACAGCTCGCCGCGCGCGGGGACGCGGGCATGTCCCGACATGTTCTCCCTGCCGCGACTGAAAGCCGCTGCCTCCGAAGAAAATAAAGATGCGCGAGCGAAGTCCGCTAAGCTGACACATTCTCTCGTGTGGAAACTGCGATTTAAAATGACTTCTCTCAAGGGACAGATGAATATGAATCTCGTATAACGTAATAACTGTTTTGAACGTGTTTATTTGTAACGTGGCGGTTACCCTCACGCGAGCGGCACGGGTATAAGCTATATAGACGATGATAATATCAGACTGTTTTATGAAATGTGTTTTAAGAGCTTTTACTCAGAATTTCATGGGTAAATCTCGCTGCAGCAGCTTCTTACGGACGCAAGGGGGCGATAATGAATTTACCCATTGACCTCTGAAGTGGAGTCGAATGACCTTACATAACTTAGAAAGACTTATAATAGCAGAACAATTGATTCAAGTGCATTGTATTATGTTGCAGTTCTTTATTACGCTGCATTGCCCCAAGTCGAACGCTTCAGCTTAGTGATAAGTTGGCAAGTACCAAATTAAGCCATGATTACCATGCCTTATTTGACCCCACTGAGAACACAAGGTATCTGCTTTCTTCACAATTATCACACACAAACTATTATGCAATTGCTAAGCTAAGTGATAAAGTTGATAACTGCAGAGTGTGTGTGTGTGTGTGTGTGTGTGTGTGTGTGTGTGTGTGTGTGTGTGTGTGAGAGAGAGAGAGAGTGTGGGAGTAGCAGGGCACTGTAGCCTTGCATAGCAGTCGTGGTGGTTTTGACAAAGGAAGAAAAAACAGATAGACAAAGTGGGAGAGAGTGCATGAAGGAGTATTTTTATATTCTGTCAGGGTTATTGTGTCTGAACTGGACCAGGTCAGAGACAATGTTTTGGATGGGTCATTCTGTCCCTTAACTGATCTTAGGCAACTCTAGTTACAGAACATCAGGATATTACTTTAGGCAACTCTAGTAACAGAACATCAGGATATTACATTAACAGAACAGTTTCACAGTTTGGTCATTGTTGTCGTAAGTGTTGTCGTAGTTGTCCAAAATCTTATCTCAGCCCATTGCTATCCTCTTCCACTTCACACACATCCTTATCAGTGGTGTAGATTTGCTCCGACCTCTAAAAAGACACACGTGTTATGTGTTTTGACGTCCAACTTCATATTTAAGTTTAAGACAGATGTTGTTCTACAAAGGTGCCCCAGATAGAGTCTGTAATGACGAACTTTAGACCAAGGCAGCAAAAAAAATAAAAAAATACAGTGTGACTGATTAACGCAAATACATTCTTTTGTAGATACTAAAATGAAATGATTGAAGGACCGTGCCTAAATGCAGGCATGTGTGCCTGTCTGAGCGTATTCATCCATGTCTGTCCGACTGTATGAATGTGTAATAGTGGGAGTTTTAAATATAAAGGCCGTAGTCCAGAGAGACTGGTTAAGAAAAGTTAAGAAAACTTTAATAATTACCCGGAGAGAGACACCTAAAGATCTAGTTATGAAAATTAAACATTAGTACAATTGCAAGGGCACATTAAAAAAATAAGTGGTTTGAATATGGAAGCTAATTCATCCTTGATGACAGTATTTGATACGGCCTCAGGGATGTCTCTGTTCACATCCTGTTGACAGAAAAAAACTATGAAAAGTGGCATAAGAGCCCCTAAAAACATCAGTATTACTCTCAGAACTAGAGTCTGCCTCAAGGGGTTTGCCTCAGTCTGGCAGTGTAGACATAATAAGCAAAACAAAGTTAAACAAAAGAGGACCTTAAAGAAAACATACTTTTATTTTTTATTAAGCATTTTACACATATTTATTTAGTTTTACTTTAAAAAAAGAAGATGTAATAATGTGTGAACAAAATTATAGTTTTTTTGTCTATGCTAGAATTTCTAAATAGACCTTCGTACATATTAAACGTTTAATAAAATGTCTTCTTTTTTGACTAAAATACCTTCTTTTATTTTCCACATGCAGACTAAAGGCAGGCATAATGGTTTTGAACAGGATGAGGATGAGCAAAGGATGTAAGAATTGAGTGTGAATTTCTGTCGCTAAATGACTAGAACGTGTTATCTTGTTTCACATAATCACAGTAATGAGTTGCTGATCATTAGACACAATTTTCAGAGTACACTGTGAAGGATAAGTGTCACTTAGATTTCATGAATATGTGGACCATTTCTACACCAGCAAGCTCAATTGAACCTTTTAAGTTTATATGATATCGAGATATGAATGCCAAAACACTTGTTATCAACAAAAAAGCTCATCCACTCATGTAAAACGCCTTGGTTATGGTAACGCACCTTTTCTGATGGAGGGAGCAGAGACGCTGTGCAGAGCCCAGACACTTTTGACATTACTGAGAAAAGGCCAATGAAATTTTGGCATGCAAAATTTGCATAGCTGGTCATCTGGGTTTAAATAACATTTAGTTAGCATAAGAGTTGAGAAATGTCTCTATTCGCCCGGCGGCAGTACGGCTAACGATTTCATGTTATAAAAATATTCTCATTAAGTTATAAAAATGTTATGTTTGAACTTTCTTATGTTTGAACTTTCTTTTGAGGTTGTATTAATGTTAGTTTGTTTATAAGAACGTTATTCAAAACATTTTAGTCTCGTTATATTATCGTTCTAAGAACGTTATTTAAACGTTCCATTCCCCATTGCATTAATGTTCTTAGAATGTTTTCCTGACGCTCCTAGTAAGTTATGAAAACATGGATTTAATGTTCAAAGAACATTCAAAACGTCCAGATTTTTAGACATTTTATTAACATTATTGTTTGGTTGTAAGAACATTATTAAAAACGTTTTTAGAAAATTTCATATGTTTTTATGCACTGCAAAAAGCAATCAGCTAGCTTTACTTAAAAAAATTGAGGAAACCCAATGTTAAAATTAAAGCAAAGTAAAGGAAAAAAGTGTTGTAGTCTCTTTTTATTTTAAGTAGGACTTAAAAGTTTAACTTAAATTGTATTTGTGTAATTACAATTCACTTAAGATCGATTTGTAATCTTATTTTGATTCCTTTTGCATTGAAGGCTAATAATACGATTCTCAGAAATACACAAATGTTTGTATAAACAGACAGCACAAACATTTCTATGAAGCATTGTCAAAAGCAAATCAACTCACCCTTATTTATATATAGCACTTTACGCAATACAGATTGTCAGAACAGTTTTACATTGTTAATAAGGAAAATAGAGTGAATAATGCAAACAAAATTCAGTCATGCAGGAAAGCAGCTCCAAAAAAGGAAAAAGTAAACAGTCAGTATTTCAGTTCGAGTGAGTTCATCGTTGATTCAGAGGTTACATAATCATCCAGCTCACTTCAGTTCCCTTCACATAGTTTCCCTGCAATCAAGTCGTTAACACGTCCAAAAATTAATTGTCCCCAAATAAACAAGCCAAAGGTGACAGAAATGGAGAAAAAAACTAGCAAGAAAGCAGCCTCAGTCAGAGGGGCAGTTCTCCTCTGGCCAGACGAACCAACATGGTGTTTGTCATCGTGGTCTTTGCCGAGGATTCGTGCCAATGGCTGTAAAGTTGATGAGGCCTTCACTGGGGACCTGTTTGGGGCTCATCTAGTTGACACGGTCTCTGCTAACATTCAGGCCTGTAGAGTTTTCTCCACCATTTGATCTGGATACAGACTGCATCCAGGTGGGTACATTGACCTCGGAATAAGTAATATTAGCACTAATATTAGCATAGATTAGCAAAGATTCTTATGATGTAACAAACATAATTCACACGAATGACCACACCTAAATCCACACATAAACCTACTCTTTACAAAATCCTGCAAAATCAAAAATTCTAACGGATTTACGTATTATGACCACGTGCGTTCTCTACAAAATTAAAATGCTGATAAAGTAGTACAAAATAGTAGTAAAATATTTGAGGGTTTTGTGTAAATGACCTACACAGACGTATTGGTTGGAGACATGTTGCATTTTTAGAATGTTCCATGAACAACTAAATGGTAATGTTTCTAATGCTAACATTTTTTAGAAGATTCCTTGAACATTTCAATGGTAATGTTTCTAATGCTAACATTTTAAAACGTTCCACCAAAAATGTGTTTATGCTATCGTTTTTAGAACATTTATCAATTCAGATAACATTAAGGAAATGTTTAACTAACATTATGCAAGAGCGTTTTTTGATAACTTAACAACCTTTAGAGAACGTTAGTCAAACTTACGAGTACATTCCCTGTTAACTGGGGAGTTGTGGTACGAGCTGGACAACCTCTGTATTTTCTTTTTTCAGGGAACAAAGGTTACCATAGGAAACAAAGACATTTCTTATCAAGCTGTGACGTTGTGTTGCATTAAGTGTACCTATACCAAGTGCCACAACTAAACGAGTGTTACGAGTGGCACAGATGCTAGCAAGTCCTCCTTGTGACCTTCCAATTCCCAGTAAGTACGACCATCTTCACCTTCAAATGGGAGCATTAACAAAATGGCAGAAGACACCTCAGCCAGAAGCCTGTTATTCCGCTTAAAATACTGCTAAAACTCAATGAACCTTGTTGTGAGAAAAGATCACATTCTACCTATAGTAAGGTGACAAGATGCAACCTATTGACTTATTAGAAGGAAGTACTAAATAGGACAGGTTCTGTGGTGGGCTCCACATAAAGGGAGAAAAACCAAGTACAGGATCTGGCGATAGAGCGGTGCTCTGTCAAGAGGAGACACTTAGTCTATAAATGGTCATGAAACCACAGAACACATTTTTGAGGTGTGAACAGATATATACAGACTGCATTTCATCGAAAACACTAATAGCACCCATATCTGTTATCAAAAAGTGGAAATGGGTTATTTTTTAATTTTCTTTCTTCCGAGTTGAAAAGAAAAGTTACGTCACGTGATGTAGAGCCGGTTATAGATAGTCTGTGGGGGAGGGAGAGGGCCAGATATACGTCACTCGTTTCTGAGAGCTTTTCTGCATTTATTCATGAGAAAGAGCTTGTGCAACCCAATCACCGCGCTGTAATGCGCATACAAAATATCTGCTGGAGATAGCTTTTTCTCTCAGTGTCATTCAGAGACATGTTCATATCCTCGGTTTCCCTACAAAGCAAACAGAGCTGAAGTTTGGGCTTTTCCGTGTTCTACCAGCACATACAGAAAACATGTTTGTAGCAAACATCTTGTACCGCAATGTGATAAGACAGCACACAACACACGAACAGATTTTCATCCAGAGTCCCGACTTTGAACACGGGAAATCTCGCGAAATCTCTTGAGACTTGAGAATAAATATGTTTTCCAGAACACGTTGTATAAACACTCTGTTGCCATAAATAGACAAGTACGGCACATTTGCATTTTACTATATGTATTAGTTATTGAAATTAGCAAGCTCTCGGGTTTCGCTACTGATTTATCTTCATACTCCCTCCCCCCGACACACATCAGGATTTCCGATTCACGATGGGGTGGGTCTCCGATGTTCTTCTGAGCAGATTCAATTTCTCTTAACAAACATCCCACCGCAGGGAAATCTGATAAGATAATCTTTAGAAACACCAAGATAATCAGGACATTACCTAAGATTGTCGGAAGGGGAGAAATCGGCTTATCAATTATCTTGTGGTGTGTACCCAGCCTTACAGCGGAGAATTCAAATTTCATGAAAGAGCTTTGCACTGTCAGTTCATTTCTGTAAAAAAACTGCAACAATATTTACCAAGGGGGGGCTGAATGCACATGGCCACAGTGCGATGGCCACACAGTGTGTGCCACGGTGCATGCCCACCTGAGGGCTGAAGTGGACTCATATGCATCAGTCCCTGCAGTGTGAATGTGAATGCCCACCTCCTTCAAGGGGGCAAGGGCAGCCTCTGCGGCTTTTGGTAAAGATGTGAGGAAACAGGGACAGCCTGAAAGGGAGGACCTTGTAATGATAAGCCTGTCCTTCAAAAACAACTACTTCTGGAAAAAAACATTTATGTCACATTCTTGCTCCGATTACTACTTCCTTGCGCTAGAAGTAGCCACAAACTTTATATTAGCTTTTACATTAGGTTGTGATCTTCAACATGAGACGACGCTCATTTTTCTGTAAGCTTGCATGGTGAAACTACACCGAAAAAGAGACCCATAGAGCACACTTTGTAGGGACAAGTAAATATTAATAACATTTATTTAAATAAATGATATAAAGAAAATGTCCCTGTTTACTGCCTTTTAGTGGAATCAAATGAAACTTTGTGAAGGAAGATGGACCAAATAGATCTCAAATAACAGACTTACAAACAGACTTAAAAAATAATTAATAACTTTTTTATTTTAATAACAGAAAATTGATAATTTTTTGTGTTTATCATAAAATTATGAATAAATAAATAAATATATTTAAATTATTTCATAATTTGTTAAAATTTGATATATTCTCAGTTAGTATAATTAGATAATTTTTTATCAATTTACTCCAAAATATATGATTATGGCACCGTATAAATTCAAGGGGTTAATGACAAAGATTCATTTTGGGGTGGAACAATGCCTTAACATTAACAAATTGAAAACAAAGTTTAACAATAATAATCATTTGCATGGTTTGGTGTAATATGAGCTCTAACAGATCATTAGATTTAATCACCACTGCTAGCATGGTTTATTTTAATGCTTTTTTCCTAAGTTGGTCAGAACAAATGTGGCAGACCTTTCACTTACTTGTTCAAATGACAATATCCGGTGAAAATTTTTAATTGGGTCATGCATTCCAATACATAGGCTAGAATCTGTGATTCCTAAGAACAGGATCTGAACAGGTGCGGTGACTAACAGCCACGCTTACCTCAAAATACTACATTCAAAATAGGAAAACCCCTCAAATAACTGCAGTTTCGCGTTTTCAAACAGAGATGGCGACAGTGCACACGTTCTGTTGTCTTTTAACCAACGTTACATAACCCAAGCTTCAGCTTGACTGGATGTTTTATTGACTGAAATTTTTGAGTTGTCAAAATGAGGCACTTGTTGCCAACACATTGTGCGTTTTAATAGGATGAGATCAACGGAAAGGAAAAACACTGATGACCATAAGCTCCGCTATAAAAAGTTAACTACAGCTGTGATGTGACCTGACTGTGAAAATGCAGCATTTACTCCAGAGATCAAATGATTCAAAACAGCTCGAGCGAGCCAAAAGATGCACCAACAAGTTGTAAAAAAAGAATATGTATCCCTTGCTTTATGAGGAAATGCTTTAACTCTTACTCAGAGCGGTTGTTATACTCCAACTAAGCAACAACAAATATGAAAGTGTAGGTGGAGCTTATGCCATTAACTTCCACTGACCACAGAGCAGCTGGTATATAAACAGTCACTTACCTCATCCGCTCTGACAGCTCTCCCAGAAACACGTGAATCAAAGCCAAAGAGGTTGTAGCGATCAGGCTCTGGCACACAGGAGAAATGTAGAGAATGTCTGCTGACTTCACAGAGGCATGAGCGATATGATATGATCAAGTGAAACGAAGACCTCCCTAAGCAGGAATATATAATGATTTAATTAAAAGACGAGCAGAAGGCTATTCATTTTTTAATTCTCGTACATGCGTGCGCTCACACACTAGATGTGCATTATGAAACACCCAGCCTCATTGATTAGTGTGGACCACATCTCACTGGCAGATGTTAATCCTCAGTTGCTGGCACTGCATTGACACCACAGAGAATGATAAACTTTATGCAGCTAGATAGGTTGTCTCTCCAATTGCCTTTCTGTCCGCTCCTCTCTCTTTTTCATCTCTTTGGGGTAAAATGACCGGACTGGACCGGAATGTGTAAGTGTTTGCTAGTAAATATAAACCTGATTTTATGGACTTGCAAAGGGAGAGACGTTAGAGAGACCTAAAGGTGTGTTTGTATCATGTGTCTTCTGTTCTTTATTCCTTTCTCTGTTAAAAAAGTCTTAAAATTGAGATTCCTTCTCTGGACGCAAACCCTCTGTGCTTTTAGTTTCTTTCGCAACCTTCAATTTGAAAATGGAGGAAATGTTTAGGCTGGAGAAATACTGTTTTTTTTTTTTTTTATCTCGCTCGCTCAACGTTTTTCAGGTCTTTGCACGTCAGTTGTGATACTTTTATTAGTAATCAGAATACGTCTAAATGTTCGTATGAAAATACGCTCTTTTTTACTGTGATGCCAGTTCTGTCAACAAAGAATGCAGAAACGTTGTTTATTGGCATGTAAGGTTCAGTGAAAAGCTAAAGTTAAACAGCTGCTCACAATCATTTCAAAGATGTTTTTTTTTCAGCCACTATCCGTGACATTGTATTAGCAGCAACACCTTCATTTTTTCATTATTTAATTCTAGTAAGCATGTATTTATTGCTGATTAAAATACCAACATGCGGCATGATTTTTCCACATCTTTGCCCTTACCCTGCTTTAAGACAATCAGAGAGACATAAAAAAACTAATGTGAGACATTTTTGCTAAACTCAAATTTTATAGCAGAACTCTTTTTAAAGTATACTTTCAAAAATGTCCTGAAAAGATGACTTGTTGTGTTAATTTGCGTATGCTAAGCGTGTACAGAATTGTCTGGTGTTTAGTCGAGATGTAGAAAGAGAGAGGTTGACTCATCATTGTCTCTCATTCATCAGCATATTTACAAGTAAATGCCGGACTGAACCCTGGGGATAAAGGAACACCAGCAACCTCAAAAACTGCTTTATATAGCCACTTCTTTAAATTCACCTAAGTGTTTTTTTACTGTCTGTCTGCTAGTTTGTCATGCAAAATGAATCTGACCTATATGAAGATTCAACTGGAGCTCAGAAAAAACAAACTTTAATTTATGCAGGGTATATAATCTTGATTCTGGCAACAACCTAAGGTTCAAATAGTTATATCCATAAATATTCAAGCGAAATATTAAAGTCATTTACAATAAAATGTAACAATAAAATATAACAGCAGAAGTTGAGCTCGATCAGCGGTGCTTGTGGAATAATGGTGATTATCACAATAAATAATTTAGACCTGTCTACAAAAAGATAAAATATATAAATGCTACAGTGAGGCATCACATACCACATACAATGGAAATGAATGGGGCATTTTTTTATATAAAGTAGAGGTTTTTATAAAGTGCTTAATTCTGACAATTTTATTTAACACGTGAAGTTAATAAAATTGATGTTATTTTGTTTCAGAATCATTTTATAGTTATCAAAGTTGATTATCAATTTTCTTATCATTTTTGTCTACATTTTAAAAATCATGCTTTTTGTGACTGTGAGTAATAGTTTACAGATTTCCCCATTTAATTCCACTTTAAGTGGAATATATATATATATATATATATATATATATATATATATATATATATATATATATATATATAGTCATTTATTGTGTGTGTGTGTGTGTGTGTGTGTGTGTATGTGCATGTGCTGTCTATTCAGTCTAACTTGTACTACCCTTTTAACATAATATTAGCGGGTCTCCATAACCTTCCAAACTATTTCAAATAAATATCAAAACATTTTTTTTTAATCAGAGTAAATGGGCTGTGCTTTGCCGTAATGCTCTGAGTAAATGTGGAATTCAGTTACTAAGCAACAGGTGTTACACACATGCACGCACGGATGTGACAGAGCAAAAGAAACAGAGAGCCAGCAAGGCATAGGTAGATTGCCGGGTTCCTAATGACGAACAAAAAAAATATGATGTTGAGATAACAAAAATTAGCTCAGCCTCCACTAATAAACAACACAACTGAGCACTTTCCCTTCATCCCGGCAATCTCCGGCCAAACAGCTCTCTCGACTTCCGTCCTTCACTCTCAGCTCCTCCCACAGCCGCTCACCAATTCATTCTGAATAAAGCCACTCATTCTGAATAACCTCAAACACTTCACTGCAGCATTCCTCATCCAAATCAGACACAGTTCACGACAATACAGCGCTGCAAAAGCAATATCCTTTTCCTGCTCTGCATATGTGTCACGCTTGCTGGTTATGTGAAGTGCTTCTCTAAACTCTTAGCTTCTTAAGAGAGCAACGTTTATGCCAGGAAATTGTTCTTCTTGTTAGATATGATATAAATGAGACTTTTTGTGTTACACTGTTATTCAATTTTGATACAGCTGACAATGGGGATTAATAATGAATACTGTATTCTCACTAAGGACCGTGGAGATCTTCTGGGTCTCATGGTGAATAAAAAAAGGTCACAGTTAGTTACAGTAAATAAAAGGTATACCAAGAGCTGCTCTTGTTTTTGCACTCAAGAAAGTTCTAGAAATAATACTACTACTTGTATACAGTAGTACTCATAATAATGGTCTTGTGATCAAACCGGTCCTTGTGGCTGGATGTGAACGAGAAGTCACCTCAGGACCTGAGTGTTCAATAAGATTATTGTCTTGATGTTTTCTCATCTTCTAGAGCTTAATGGAAAACAGACTGGTGCCTTGGCTTTAACAATGCAACATCAGTCCCAGCAAAAAAGATGGTGATTTCACTGATTTATTTATGCATGGCTAACACATTTTAACTTTTTTTTTTTTTTTTTTTTTTTTTGTAGAGCCCATATTTTTTCAATATTTAAAATTCTCATTTCAAACGGAATACAAAAAATAGATTACAAACTTGACCTTACATGTATTTAATCTTAAATTCTATACTTTATAAAAGTTATAAAAGTTATAAAAGTATATTCTATACTATATAAAAGGCGTCCATTAAATTGCACATAAAAAAAACATGCAATTTAATTTAATTGACATTAAACGTGAAGTGCCGTCCAGACAAGATCATTTATTCTTGCAAGGTTATATATATATACATAAAAAAACTAAAAAAACACACTTTTTTGCTCGTCACATGGCTAATTTTTGGACTTAACAGTACCATTTTGGATTTAATGTGTACAAGGTAATAAATGTCATGAGAAACAAAGGCCCAGAACACCTATAGTGTGTATATATATATATATATATATATATATATATATATATATATATATATATATATATATATATATATATATATATATATATATATATGTGTGTGTGTGTGTGTGTGTGTGTGTACACACACACACACACACGTTTTAATACTTGATATTAAGCGAAAGCATTTGACTGGCGCCGTTCCTGTGGCTGTACTATGTGTTGAGTACTAGTCCTGACAGTTAGAGCGCTCAAGGTCTTTCCCGAGCGTACTCTCCGTAAATGAACTGCTTACCCCGGCAAAACACCGTGACACAGCAAGCTCGCCCCACATTACCTGCGCCTGAGCCCAGGAGAGTACCTGACACTGGAGAAAAGGGTTGTAATTGTACTTGAAAAAGGAAAGCGAGGGTTGTTATGATGCGCCCCGGGTACTGTAGCAACCGGCGCCTCGGCTCGGACTGATCGTTGAAAACAGACAGCCCAAATCTTATCGCCCGTTCTCAAGGTAAGCGGAAAACAACTTCGAGCGGAGGAGAGAAATTCCCACCCCCGGTCAGGTTCACTTTCATCCGCTCATTTATGGACGACGCGCATAGAAGCGTGACTGATCTGAGCATACGGTGGGACAGAATAAAGCTCTGGTGAGCAGAAGGCTGGCGGCGTGCATTTTCCGAAAACTTTTCTCGTTGACGTTTATTAAGTGCCGCCTATGCGTCTCCATCTCAGCGCTCGTTTAGTTATTTTTGCTTACACGCTTTCGTGCTACGCAGCTCTTTCGTGACCGTCTGACTGGAACTTTTTAAGGATCTGTTGACGAACTTGTTGCGGTGAGTCCCCTTTAAACCCTCACGGCCTGCGTCTAGCCTGCTCTGTTCTAGATCATGGAGGTTCAGGGGGAGGCTTGCGAGCCCCCAAACGCGGTTTTCCGCGAACCGTACCAAAGCGTATTTCAAAACGTGCGCGTCGCGAGAGCGGGCAACCCCGACAATCTGGACTTTTATAGCTCCGAGAAGTGCGGCTGCCTGCGGGAGACCGCGTCGAGGGAAATGCGTTTAAGCAAGCTGTCCCCCGGCAAAGGGATAATATGCTGCCCCGAGAAAGATTGCGAGAGTGCGAGTTCAGTGATGCAGGCGGCGGGGAGCCGTGTTCCTTTTCTCAAGAGTTCAACAGGAAGCAAAAGCGACTCGTCTCTGTCTTTTGGCGGCTCGGGCCGCGCAGACGCCACCGTAAGCAGCGGCTGTCGCGCAGGTTTCCTTTGGGGCGCCGAGAGCGGACAGAAGGGCTGCTCTGCGGCTGAAGTTCACGCGCGCGAGTTGGGCTCGGACCGTGACGCAAGTGTGGCGAGTAGTAGTCGTGCGTGCACCACCAACAACAGCACCAGCACCAGCACCAGCACCACCAACAGCAGCAGCAGCAGCAGCAGCATCTCGGAGACAGCGCGAGAGCTGTGCAAAGCCGTGTCCGTGTCTTTGGGCTTAGCTATGGAGTCCAGCGAACTAGGTGAGGTGGGACCGCACCACGCGCCGCCGCCCCTAACCACTGAAAGTAGTACTGAGGAAATCTATTTGTCTGGAATGCCTTTGCTTAACTGCTCAGTGAGCGAAAGAGAGGCAGGAGGGAAAGACAGAGAGTACGCTCTCGCGGCGGGACGAGACAGAGACGCAGAGCTGCGAGGCAGGGACAAAGTGCTCGGGATGTTTAAAAGTGGCGACTTGGAGCAGCTAGCAGGTGATGTGACGACCTTGCAATGCAACAGCACGTCTCGATCACACTTAACCGCAGACGTGCAGGAGGCGCACGAGTTCGCCAGCCTGTCGGGGGACATCGCCAACATGAGTTCAGCGACGACAGCGCCGGACATGGACGCAACGCGAGCGGCTTCTTGTCAGTACGAACAACTGTTGCCCCACAGCATGACCCATTTCGTGCACCCGGAGCTCGAAAACGGACCGAGCCAGAGCTTCGCGAAGCCCGCGGAGATGTCCGGCGAGTTCGCGGCGCCCCCGGAGGATTACGTGAATCTCTATAATGTCAAAATCAAGGCAGAGATGATGCCCCGTGAACTGGATAACGCCTGGGCGTACCCGCATAGGTACGCCGAGGACAGCAACGGCCAGTACGGTCCTCCCAAACAGAGGACCCCTTACGCATCTGGTCACGAAACGCCTTTTATCTGTAACCCCTACGAGTACGGCCGAAGCGAGGCTCTGGTTCCGCGGGAGCGTCCTCCGCCCGAACAGTGGTACCCCGGCGGGATGTTGACCCGTCCCCCTTACCCTAACGTGCCCTGCTTGAAAAACGAGATGGGCAAGTGGCTGGATGTAACACCGTTTACGGATGGCAGGTAGGAGCAGGCACTGCTATTTTTTATTACACGAATAATTTTCAACATGTGCATTCATCACGTTAAAAAAAGTGTACTAAAATTACTTTTGTTAAATGAGCAAGGGGCGCGTCTTTGCATCCGAAATGTGACTGCGCGGAGCACAGTGAAAAAGTTAGGAGTTTGCCCGACTTGCAGAAATGTTTGTTTATAGTTTAAATAGTTATATTAATGCCTAACCGAAATTAGCAAGAGACTATGCACGGGATCATTTGCCATAAATAATTACCTTTTTTCGCTGATTTTCAACCTGAGCGGACGGAGGGACCGCCCGTCCAGATTCTCAGCCACCCCAGGGACCCCAGAATAAAAAAAAGCGACATTTTCTTCATAACGTTTTATGATAACTTATTAAACAAAATATTTATTTGAAAGAAATATTACATCATATGAGGCTGATTAGTTCTAATAAGCGTTTCAAATAATTAGAAATGCAATATTCGATAGAAAAGGACTTGTTTTATAAATCTTCTTCATGCACCCCGTGTTGTTCCTTCACATGGACCCTCGGTTTCGTGTTCAGTTTCAGTTCTGGGTACAAATTTTATTTATAGGGTTTCTGTTAAAGGATTGGGATCAGTTAGGCTATGCTTCAGGTCCGTTTTATTAGCTAGGAATTAAATTTGTAATTCCTGAAGGAAGCGTTAATTTGCTTGAAGTTCCTCTCTTTATGCCTGCGGCCAAGTAAACCAGTACACAGAGACAGCTGTACACATTAACACACAGACCCGTAGACTTTTAACACACAGGCCAGCCTCCTCCCTCAGGGTTGCAGGGTTCCAGCGTTTCTGCCATCAAGGCAACCCCACATGGTCGTGTCCAAACGCGAAGACACTGTGCCAAAGCTCTTATCCTTGAACTTCTCTGTATTCTTGTTCTGAGTCATTCACACATTTACTAATTACTCACAGACTATACATGGAAAGGGAATGTCGGCGTATTAATTTTAATTCGCACGCCGACATGCGGGTCCAACTGTCACGCTGTGCATTTCATTTGGCAGGCGTTATTAAAATTGCACTGCATAAACTGACAGTTTAAACGTTTATTTATTTTACTCTGTTTAACATCTCACTTTGTCAATTTTGTGGGTTTGCAATGTACTCATAAATGCTCTTAAAGCGTAAATAAATAAAATTTGACTTGACTGAACAGTAAGACGATTGTTTTAACAAACTGGTTTCGATTAGACCTGCAGCGGCTGGAACAAAAGGAGACCTTAGATAAGAAAATATTCAGAGGCTGAAAGGTGACTTTACCTTAGACTAAGGCTACGGAGAGAAAAAGATGCATGTCTCTGCATTTGTCTAAAGAACCTGATTGAGCGTTTGGTGCCTCAATCTGAACCTTAGTTAAGCAAGCTTTTTGTCCGAGCCCTAGTGTACGGAGTGTGTATTTGTGTTTTTTTTTTTTTTTTTTTTTTTGGAAAGGAATTTGAGCTTAGTTGTGTGTTTAACCTTTGAATCATCAGGCTTTGAGTTGGAGGCAAAACCACTTGATCTTTTCAAAAAAATACGGTTTCAGGCTCACCGAGACCCAAATAATGAGACAAAGTGTGAGAGACTTTACACTGGTCTTGACCTGATATCACACATAATAAATATTCTGAACATGATTTTTACAACATGAAGCCACATTTAGGCATAAAAAGTGGCTTGTGAATACCACATCAAAGTTCGAGGGTACACTGTATTTATTTGAGTAAGAACTGTTCGTACTTACATGTACAGTGCACAATATAAATGGTCTGTGATGGCTGCGGTAGTTTGCTTGACCACTAGCTTTAATTTTTATAATTTAACGCTTTTAATTAGCAGTGGGCTTGATGATTGGGTGACGCAAAAATAGACACCCTGAATTGTTAGATCACCACAAAAGATAGTGGCATTTTTATTAGTGGCGTATTTATTTGTGTGTCTGTGAGCGGGAGAGACAGTGACAAAGAAGTTAGAGAGAGGTTTGTGTACGTGTGTCTCTGTTATGTAATATTTTGAAGTACACCTTGGTCAAATTCAGTTCTGGTCAAACAGCATTCCAAACAAGGCAAAGGTTCCTTACAAAGCCTTCACAGCCATCACGTGTGACTGGTACCAAGAACCCTAAAAGAGTTCACTGTAGCCCCAATGCACTAAAGTTCTGAGAACCCACTGTCAGAGTATTTTTTATTTACAAGTAGAATACTATTTTAGTTGTAGTTATAGCAGTCATATTTATAGTGTGCCTTACGTGTTACCTCATTTAACAGTGAAATAAATAAACAACAATAACACATTTGTCGTTATTTAGCCTTTCCCCGTGAAATCATATTTCATAGTGGCCATCGCTGTCAAACACTAGAAATACAGAAATCGCAATAAAATAGTCCACGTGACCTCTGAAGTGTATAATAGCTTTGTGAGGGAAATAGAAAGAACATTACATCTTCCTCTCTGCTAAAGCGCTGAAATCTGAATCACACGTGCATTCAGGTTTAGAAATGGTCATTTAATGTAATTTAATGATAATTTAAGTAGTACATTTTAATTCTTTTTGTTACCTTGGTAAAAATAAACTTAAGCCATTCAATTAGAATTAGGATTGTAAAGTCACTGGGACTCTAGGGTAGATACGTCTAAGAAATGATAAGAAATAAGAAGTGAGATTCAACGTGTAAATTAAAGCGTTTTTCTGTCATCTAAAATAAATCCAGTTTCTTTGTGTGACAATTGAGCCTTCAGATAGTTGGGAAATTGCATTAAATGACTTATTAAAATGTACATTACTGAAAGCTATGATATGAAAAATACAGATATACACAGTGCACCTGACAATCAGAGATGTATAGAGTACCAGTTGGAATATTGTCTTATAACACAATTTTGAGCAAGGTTAGGCCTGTTGTTTAGGGGATGTTTACTCGTGCTTCCCCACCAGCCATGACTGCCAGCAACGACAAAGGCTCTCTAGAAGGACACGATGAATCAAGATGCAATTAACCAGTGTTAAGCACGTGACTTAAAAAAGTAGTTATAGTTCGCAGTTACAAATAATAATTGAGTTACATTATTATAAAAGTAACTAGTTACCAGGGAAAGCTACTAGTCATTTATATCAAATAACTTGGATGTCCCCAATATACATATGTTAAATTGATGAAGTATACTAAATAGAATAAATTATTATTATAAAACATTGTACTAATCTAATGTACACTATTTTAATGTTTCTGTGGGACAATGTGAGAGACAGCTATCAAATTCAATATATTAGTGCAAATATTGTCAACCCTCTATGAGCATCTTAGGAATAAAATTGTATTAGTACGTAGTATTTTACGATAGGATTGTAATACGATATTGTGCTTATTTTGCATTATAAGAACAATAGAGCTTTAGTAATTAGAATAACCATTAATGCATATTTGTTGACTGAGCTTAGGACTGGTGGTGGTGCTTCAGATATTGTTTTTCATTTAGGATTTCTATGAAAGGGGGGGGAGATTCAAAGTAATTGTGTTAAAAAACTAAATTGTGACACTACTAATAACAATTTAATCCCCATTAGGATTAATGAGCTGCTGGGTTTATGGATATTAATCACGTCGTCTGCGTTCGTTCAAATTGATTTGCTGAAATCAAAACAGAGACAACAATAAGTGAGGCCCAGCCAATAAGATTGTCGTTAGCGCATTAGTTCCGCCCACTACCAGAGAAACCAGCAGTTCTTAAAAGCTGAAGAATGGTGTTATTTTGAGAGGAAAATACAATGAAGAATACATGTAGCGTGTCAATTCTGTGTTTTATGTAGCTCTTCTCTAGCTCTGTATTGCGCAGATCGATGGGTTTTTAGTGACTCAAAGTCAGTTATTTACGCTATAATTTGAAACCTAGAAATATTTTTGTTACCAATGGATCTGCTTTAAAGGACATGTGATAACCTCCTGATGACACAGTACTTGCAGATATATCCAATTTACGGAGCCTCAAAATAATGGCCACTATCCACCAGGATAAATTTTTAAAAAACTCCCTGTGTTCCTCTGAAAGAAGAAAATTATATACACTTGGGATGGCTTTGGGGTGAGTAAAATATGGGGTAAGTTACACATTTAACTCCACATTTTATTGTCAGTAACAGTTACAGCATTGTAAAGGGGGTAATTTGTTTGATTACTTGTTATTGGAAACGCCATTAGTAATGCTTTTTATTTATAACGCTATTATTCCCATTACTGCTTATGACATTCTCTGAAGTGTTTAATGTAGTGCTGAACCCATGCTTTAGTCAGTTAGTTTTATACAGTTTTTTTTTTTTTTTGTGAAAACTTGCCCTTTGATTCTTTGCTCTTTTGGCTGCGCTTGTACAGTTCCTGTAAAATATTTTCTGTAAAGCAGTATCGTGCTCAGAACCCAAACTGAGACCAAGTCAAGACCAAAACAAGACTTTTAGGGGGTGAGACCAAAATCAAACCACCAGTCCTGAAATTCATTAATTTACAGCTTGAAAAACATAGAATATTTAATTAAGAAAATAAAATGAATCTAAATATTAATCTTAAACTGACAGCAGACTAGTTGGTGGCAAATGAGTGAGTCAGTGAATCATTTATTCCGCCGATTTGTTCAAAACAGCTGATTCATTCAATATTTAATCACAGTTTTGAGTTGTTTAGAAAGACACAATTCTGCTGTGGATTTGTTTGGAACTGTTTTTGTTCCCTGAATAAATAATTAATTAAATAAATGTAATACAAATGCAGTGGAGGCCGAGACAAGACCAAAACTTTCAAAAAAAGGCAGTCTTGAGTACTAAAACTCTACTGTAACGTGAAGTCAATGATGATGTTTTCCATGTCACTGCAGCTCGCATTCGGGAATGATTCTCATTTTTAACCATTTTAATAGCAATTTCTCTCAGTATTATTGATTTGCTGTAATATCCATTACATCGAGATCCTTTGGCAGGCTATGCAGAGGTGAAATGTTGCAAACAGAGTTGCTAAACACAGAATAGACATTAATGTGTAAATGTATGCAGTTGTATAGACACTTCATCACAACCTTAGAGATTTTAACAAACTGCTTCTGCAGCTGAGCATCAATAAATAGCTTTCATGGATGGGAGGGATTCATGAAAGTTATAAAATGTATGACACATCATACTTTTTTTTTTGAGAGCAAAGAAAAATAGATTTATCATGATTTGGTCCCAACGTGAGTCGAGAACTGACCTGTACTTACTGACTTGATTACTTACTGTAATCAGCATAGCTTTTCAGATAATGTCAAACATGTTCAGAAATCTTTCATCAAAACGTACTAACCAGCTCAGCCTCTTGAAAAGACTTAAAAACCCACAGAGACCACTTTTTACAATCCAATCAATTTCCTGTTTTTTTTCCCATTCTGTTTATTATCCTGGACAATGTATTAGAAGTCACAAGTGAGTAAAATGGGTTGTATATGCTGTTGATATCTCAATATTTTCTGGTAATTTATTGAGTGTGTTATTGTGCTGGCACATTTACAGACTGCCATGGACAGCTGACACCTAAAGTAATTTTTCCGGACTCCTTTTAATGGTTAAATACATTTTTAGTAATCAAAAAACATGTCTAATTAATTAGAATAATTAAACTTTAAGAGTTTAATATCAATCTATTATTAAAACAATCCCAATATTTTGCAACTAAAGTGGGAATAGCAATCACCTGTGAGCAGAAAAGGATTGGAGAGATGGAAAAGGAGGAAAACACAAGAGCTTCACTCTCAGGAGCAGGATAGGACCACTTTTTTATTAAAGCCTGTGATAATTGATGGCAAAATTTCAGGCCGGGAAATCTTAGGCTCATCCGGGCCATCCCATACACCCACAGCAAATTTTGAAACATGGACAACAATATTTTTGTATAGCAATCATCATTATCGCAAAAAGTTAAACGTTTTTTGTAGTCTTTTCATTTCCTCTGACATCTCTCTGTTCCTCATTACTTTTTCACAATTTCTTTTACTATATTTTCATCAACACATCTCCACCTTGTTGAAAAGCAACCACCAAATTTGTTTGCATATAGTTTACATTTATTTTAGAAAAAAATAAGAATTGCATTATGAAAATTAGTTTTATCTGAATTAAAAATCTTAATACCGTACTTAATGTTTTTGCATTATTAATGATTATTTTTAGGCTTATAGGCTCTACCACTTTGTCAGCTGTGGTCTGTCTCATCAAAATTAAAGCCAAACCTGCTGTTTGGGGAAGTAAACTGGCAGTTAGGGTTGGGTATATATATGGCTTCATTCATAAGGGAAGCCCTTGCACAGAGAAAGCGATATATATATATATATATATATATATATATATATATAGAGAGAAATGGCTAAACTCATAGCTAAACCGTAATGATCTTACTGTTACAAATTTACTGTAAAACCTTACAGTTGCATGTGTGTATGTATACATATATTTCAGTATAAAAAAAATAAAAAATTCACCTCCGTTTCAAACCCATGTCATCTAAACATATTGCTAATGCCTCGCTAACTAACTGGTTCCCATGAAAAAAAATACAAATAAATAAATAATAATAGAAAAAAAACCTTACGGTTTTAAAAATGTGAATACAGCTTTAGACAGTTAACGGAAGATTATCGGCCATCAGAGCAAGTGTTATTACTGCATTCATGTGCTCCTCGCATGCTCTTATATCCCCAGTTGTGTTTGTGAGGAATGTGAAAACAACATGCACACTCGTGATACTACAAAGATTTGTTGGGTTTCATGGCACTGAAATGAAGCGCCGTAACTGATAAGCAATATAGATGACAGCATTGTTTACAATACACCCAGGCGCATGCAGCTATCCGTTATGGTGGATGTACGGCGTGACATATGGTTTTTCCTCTTGTCTTTTCTACTTAGCATTTCAAGTACAATTTAACAAACATACAGATGTAATGAAAAGGAAAACCAATC
Organism: Puntigrus tetrazona; assembly: GCF_018831695.1. Classification (NCBI taxonomy): domain Eukaryota; kingdom Metazoa; phylum Chordata; class Actinopteri; order Cypriniformes; family Cyprinidae; genus Puntigrus; species Puntigrus tetrazona. Next base: position 12,975,042 of record NC_056703.1, read on the forward strand.
CCTTGTTCCAGCAGTTCCTAATACACTGTGATTCACATATCTTTGAGCTACTTTGACAAATAGGGACGACATTTTCTTCTAAGTGCTTCACCTTAACATTTTCGCAGTTTCCTCATCATATAAACAAATATTAACTTAAATGATGAAACACTTGGCAGCAACCCCGTTCATTGGTTAATAATCAAGGGAGGATGACCCATATCATAGGCTGCAGTTTGATATTATCCTAATTGTTCAAATGGAGCATCTATATACCTTCACGTTTGTTCTAGCATCTGATGCCTCTTTCTGCAATTAATCACTGATGTTGTTACTTTGTTCGAGGGGTTGTCGTGATAGTGCAGTGTACATCAATATGTGATTAAAACTGTCTCTGTTAGATGGCAGGTACTAAGTCCCTTACCTACACGATTGAGACCATCTTCCCTTGATTACCAGCCAATGAATGGGATTATTGTTTCAGGATTGACTGTCTAATGAGGCTATATATGCTCTGCAAGCAAATGTGCTTAAATGAAAAAAAGTCTAACAGCTTCCTAGTATAGATCCACTTGCACAACAAAGATTTCTTTGTATTTAAAAAATGAAAGTGCTTCCCCTTTCACTTCTCTTTTTAAAATAAATGTATGTGTATTTTTACAATGTTGTATGTTCGCATATGTTAAAAAAAAAAAATATATATAAAATTATAAAAACTATGCCCTTGATGATTAACGTATTGAAATAAAGAAAAATAAAATGATCAAGGCAGATTTCGTTCATTTTTTATGTATGCTATACTTTGTGTGCAAAAATAAAAGGATTACAGTGTAAAGTGATTTTTAAAAAGACTAAAAGTTCCCAAATGACAATTTGATGTTTGACAGCAAATATATAGTTTTAATCAAAATAGTTTGATTGACAGACGTGCTCATATCCATGAGGTATTTGAAATTGATCTATGATGGTGACATTTAGTTGCTCGCATTCTGTTGCGCTTGTATGTTTTTTTTAATAGAAATGTGTTTTTTTGTGAAATTTTTTGTCCTTATATTCATTAGCAATTTTTATGATTTAGCTAGATATCAGCTGTTGTTAATTTTGTTCTTTTACAACAGGGCCCACCGAAGCCTTTATGGGGCCCTAAACAGAATTTTATTTGGAGGCACCTCAGTCCCGCCAATATGACTGGTTATTGCCAAAACTTGTTTATTCACATAAATCTAACACACTCTTGACCAGTTTTGTTCATTGTAGCGTTGCTTACATCATGATATTGTTTGCCTGGTATATTTTTACTCTTCTGTGATTTTTTTATTGTAATAGCTGCAAACAAAAAAGTGTGGTCAGGTGTTAACTTGCACTTAACATTCAGTCTTAACGTATTAAATGGCATACTTAATGTAGTGCACTGAAAAGTAGCGAAATAAACCAGCAGACAATGCATCTATAGAATATAAATATTAATCAAACTTGTAATTTTATTGCGTATGTTTGCATTAAAGAGCATCTGTAAAACAACAAGTCTTGATCTATATCTAGCTAACCGAGGCATAGTAATATTGAAATATAATAAACAGATAAACAGAAGTTTATTTTTATTACAAAATCATATACTCAGTAAAGTACATTTTACACGGAAGACAAAAGCTTTAATCAAGTAAAATGTTATATTTCATTCAAATGTTAAATGTTCAAACATGAACTTTAGTAAAACAAGAGATAACTTACCTAGGCTATGGTAGTTAACTGAGAGGTGATCTGATAGGGGGTGCGTTTTCCAATGGTCTTGTCACGTTCTCTGGACTTTTGTTATCGTTTTGTCGTGTGCCATGTGTTCCGTTTGACCTACTTTTAGTTAATTGTCTCAGCGCTTACACCTGTGTCTTGTTTATTAAGTAATTCCGTAAAGTATTTAAGTCCTGTGTTTTCAGTTCCGTTTGTCCGATCTCGTCTTTCTTTGCGTGTGGTTTTGTCCTGCCTGCCTGCCTGCATTTATATTGTTTATTTCATCATCTGAATAGATTAAAACGCTTTATTTTCATTTATGTTCGTTGTGAGCTCTCCTGCTTATCACACGCGTGACAGGTCTTAAGTTTTGGCGCTACCAATAGAGATCAATAGAAAAAACCGAAAAGAACCATGGTTAGTTAACGATGGCCCTGCCACAAAAGCCCCATGTTGAATTTGTCCCCCTTTCACCCCCAAAACCATACCACGCTTTTTTTTGGAGACAAGCTCTGGAAAAAAAAGACTTAGAAATAGTAAAATGATACATACAGATGATTTAATTACTTGATATTTATGTATAGAAAGAACAATTCTAAAAGAGCATTTGTTATTACTGGCTTGAGCATTATTGGTTGGCTAATGCATCTTTTCTATCAATGTTTTTATTTTGTTGTTTGCATTTATTTATTCATTTATTTATAAATGTTCCAAAAAGTTTGGAGCTTACTCAGAGAAAGAGAAAGTGAGCGAGAGGGCCCCAGGTTTCATTTATTATTATTATTTTTTTTTTTTATGTAGTTCTACATTAGTTTTACAAATGTTTATTAGTTGCCTTTTGGATTTGAACGTTTTGTGTTCTCAGGTTTTGTTCTGGCAGATTTTAATGGCTTTGAGGGGAATAAATTCAAATCAATAAGAACATCCAAATGTCACTGGTAGGAAAACTGACATTTATGAACTGAGTTATAAGTCAGTTGTGTTCCATTAACGGTCAGGTTTAAGCAAAAATTATCAAATGTAATTCAGACAGGCTTACACTCAAGGTTAATGGGCTTTTAAAAAACTGCAGAACAAGCGAAGAATAATACAAAATTAGGATTTAAAAGTTGAATATTGACTCATTTAACACTTGCTCTAAAATTCGGTGATGAATTTTTAGGAATCCTATGCAAAGCACCGCAGAACACGCAGGTTAGAGGATCATGGGTCATATATAATCCAGAAGAAGAAAAGAATTAGATTAGACCGCCTTGTTTAACAGCTCTTAGTATGGAAGTATTATTCTTCACTTATTTCACTTCACTCATTTCTCGCTCTTCTGTTTTTCTGTCCAATTTTACACGAAACTCTAGAAAGTATGTAATTCTGCCAGTGACTGACATCTGTTGGAAGCTCTGTATGATAAGGCTTAATACTGTGCGTGTTTGATAGCGCTCATATAACGGTTTGGTGTATCAAGTGTTAGACTGCGCGCTAAACACAAATTCACAAAATTTGAGCACGGAAAACGGCATTTTCATTAAATACCCGTGATGCAGGTGTAAAATGCACTGACCTGGCACTGCATTTCAATAAACGCATTGGTATTCTTCGAGGGGAAAAACACTTCTATGTATATTAGGCTCGTTATTTGGTCTTTCTCACTAAAGTCATTGCTATTTATAGAAGCAAGCTGCAAATGATTTTCATTTGAAAACAGATGTTTATGTGCCTTTCTTTGGCCACAACTGTAGTTAAAATCGGGCATGGCGTTTTGTGGTTTAGTTGGACACCCCTACCGATTCAAGCGTCTGAATTGATGTGGCGGAGTGACTGTAAAAACTTGTAAATTGCAAGTTTTGCAAAAATGCGCTTCATGCGGTAAAAAAAATCTATTACATTTTATGTCAAGTTAAGCAACCCAATTACAATGTTACACCAAGGTTAAATTACGAAGAAATACTTACGAAATGAAAGTTAAAATGAACGATCATGAATATATTTTGTATGGAGTACTGTTCAAAAGTCTGGGGTCACTGAGATGTGGAACTTAAGTCATTTTTTATTAAGAAAACATCATTTCAAATAAATACTGTTTTAAGCTATTAAAACAGATCAGTAAAACTATGTAAAAACTTTTAAGCTTTTTTAGCAAATATCCTGAAATCGCATGAATAACTAGATACAAAAGATGCTTTTAACATATCTGCTAGACTTTGGGAATAAATGTAAACATAAACAAAATCCTTTGAATTTTTCCTTCAATTGTATGTTTTCCTTTTTTTCTGGATTTTGTATTTTATTATTTAACGAATGTCTAAAAATGGTGCACAATGAAATGTATTTCAACTGCTTCTCTAAACATCTCTGATTCATCTGCATTTTTAATAATAATGTACATTTCAATAACTATGTAAATGCAATTTTCCAACTATTTTAGAGCTCATTTGTCATACAAATATACTGTATTTTCAGATGACAAAAACACATTCATTTAAATCCCAATTGCCAATTGAGTTTTCCACAGCAAACATCTGACATAATGCTCTCACTGACATCCTCTGACACATACATAACTTCATATTTTAGACACATCTATTATAGACTCCCGGTGGATTTTCATGCCTAGTTCAAAATGAATAGCTTAAGTTTATTTTTTTACAAAGGTAACATAAAGAAATATATTTCTTAAATTTATTATAAATGAAAAAGACTTAATGCCATTTTGTAACCTGATTGCACATGTGAATGAGATTTCAGGACTTCAGCAAAGAGGAAGATTTCATGTTCTTTCTATTTCTCTCACAAAGCTATTAAAAGTCTCAGTATGCTGAAAAGATTGAGAAAGAAGAAAAGGGAGAGATATGTACGTTTTAAAGTATTTTACTCCTTAGTGGTAATTATTTTATTAAGATGTCTTTCAAAATTTTGAAGGACTGAAATTTTACATTTGCTCTGCACTTTTAGACGCTTGCACACATAAAGACCACACACTCAATACGACGTTTATTTGCGTATTTCAAAAATGTGCAAACAATTCTCATGCTCTCATTCTCATGTTATCACACTGCACGTTAATCTTAGTAGCAGTCATGCTTAGCTTTACCCAGAGCCTCACGCATGCTTTAAATGGCTTGACAAACACGCTTGCATGATGTTTTCGTCCACAGAGCGAATAAAAAAAAACTTTTATGATGTTGATATCATTTCTAAATAGCTGTGAGACATACAACCGCTTGCTCGAGCCACCAGGCTGACTCTCAGTTGTACGAGATTTCTTTTGTGCTAAAATTGAATTTGTTTCCTTATTCGAAACTTTGTTTCTGGGTAACATCGGAAAAGCTTGCACGCAAAATTTAGTTCATCATCAAAATTCTTATTGTTAGTCTTTTTGCGTGAACGTCTCTTAGTAACATTACATAAACCATCCTTCCATCTGGAGCTACTCAGGCCCTCCCAGTGGTGTTTCATCAGAGGTCTTCACTAGAAGGATTTAATCAGGGCCACTCCGAGGGTTTTCTGTCTCTCTGTCCCCCCTTCCCCCGATGACCTTTTTGTTTACCCTTTGAGTGCTTTCTCCTGGGTCATTATTGCTTTGTTTTGAAAACACCCCAGACATTAATGGGTGGTTATTTTGAAATAAAGGCTGCATATGATTAAGTAAATCCAAGTGTATGCGTGTGCGTTACCGTAGACACTGACTTTTGTTTCTGCCACTCACCCCCCACCAAAAAACATACCAGCGTGCAAGTGCAACCAAATATAACTGCTTAAGCAAATAACAACTTGTTTCTTTGGAGAGTAGGCCTACAGTCTTTCTCCGTGAAGTGGTGAGCTTGATGAAGAATTAAAGTTATTTGTGTCTCGAAAAGAAAAACACATGTACTACAAATACATTACAAAGCGTCAAGTCGTCAGACATTTAACAGTCATAAATATTGATTTTAACACAGAAAAATGTGCAAATGACACCTTGCAGATGCAAACAGGATAATAATGCATTTTGTGTGTGTGTGTGTGTGTGTGTGTACAGGTTTATATATACTGTTGGGGAATTAGATCTGAATACACACGCACTCATGGGGACTCGTGTCATGGTGGGCACCAAAATGTAACTCCCCACGGGTACAAAAGCTAATAAATCATACAGAATTATTATTGTTTATTTTTTTGGTTATTAGAGGATATTTTCCTGTGGGTGCTTGGCACCTGTGTGTGTGACTCTTCAGGAAGTTGTATACCAGTTTTTCAGCAAGTGTTGATGAAAGTAAGTGACAAATTTAACCTGAGACCCCTAAAACACCTGTACACCTAATCACCTCTGGAAACATCACAGGACACCGCCACCTCACCTACAAACCCGTCTCACTTCTCACATCACTGTCACCTTGCACATGGACTCAGAATGTGTTTACAGCCTAATGAAGTACCCTAAAAACTTTGTTTCTTGAGTTCAACTGTAAGGGAATGACGGCATTTCTGGTTGTGTGGTTAGGAATGTAGTCCAGTGAAGTTCTGAAAAGTCAGAATCAAAAAGTCCCTTTTGATTTATAATCTGGAATGACAGTTGAATTGTCAACATGCCCCATAAAATGTTAAACTGGAATGACAAAAAACAAAACAACAACAACAACAACAAAAAAATCTGTTGAACTGGATTTTTAACTAGAGTGCATTCTGGGGAATGAACAGCGGTGGATAGAGTACTAAAAACTCTACTTAAGTAAAATGATCTCTACTTAAGGTATAATTTACTTGAATACAAGTAAAACTACTGAAATTGCTAATAAACATAGCCTGCATCACAGTATAGAATAAAAAATCTATTTATTGTAATTGTTTAAAATGATCATTTTTTAATGATCGACTTGTGCTTGTCTTGGATGTGCTTGCAGCCTGGGAAACAACGTGCATGTCTTCTGCTTGAATGGTTTAAAGTCATATTAAAATGCACAGAAAGGAATAAGAGGAATCAAAATTTTAATTTTAAGTTCCTGATTCCCGACCTTCAGTATCTGATTCAGAATTGGAAACGGTTTTTGATTCTCAATCCTAGGTATGATTTAACACGTTAAATAAAGTGCTCTTTTTGACATTTTATCGAAAATATGCCTGGCGTAAAACCATTGCTTTAAGAACTATCAATGTGCGTCTGATAAATCATCGTTCATCTGTAAGTCAGATGCACATAAAAACGTATGTGCTGTTATTTCAGTTGTTGTTTATGATGACGTTTTTTTTAATGCTGTGTCCATTCACTTTAACTGCGCTGGATGAGCTTTGCCTTTCAAGTTAACTGCTAGCATGCATTTTAGACACTTACATTGTTCCTGCTTTCTCCATACAATAACTTCTTCTATCAATCAAGCTTTCCATTTATTTAAATTGCTGAGTGCTCTGGTAATATCAGTGGTATGACTTATTTCAGGAGCCGTCCAAATTATAATTTAAAATCAGAGTGTAGCTCACTTACATTCAATAAAATAGGTAAACATTAATGGTTCAAAACGCCAATGCCAGTGATTGACTGTCCCCGCCCCCAGCTGAACTGGGAGTTTTGATTGGTTTTGGACCTGAGTCAGACCTGTGTGTTATTGCCTGAAGCGCAGGGCTCCACCCAAGTTCTTTGAAAATAAATGTAGTAAAGTTGAATTCTTTCTTTTTATCCAGCAAGTAAAAGTAAAAGCACCACAATTTAATTATAAGGATGTATAAAAAAAATTCTAAATATACTCAAGGACTGTAACGAAACTATTTGTAATTAGTTGCTTTCATTTTCTGGAAATGATGTGGACCAAAATATGTTCAAATATGTACAGCAAACATTTCTGTTGCTATATCTGACATTCATTCTGGATGCAAACCTTCAAACCGAAATACTTTTTCATCCATTTTTTTATTTAGTCCCGACAAACTGTCTGAATTTTGATAATAATTGTACTTCTCAGATTCCAATTGTTGTTGAAATTATGCATCTCGTTTGGCATGACAATTTAAATTTGGCAATTAAATTGGACTTCAATAGGCATTAATTCTAATTTAATTTTAATTTGTGCATAACACTGGCAATATGTTTTACATAAAATAAATATTTGTTGAATATTTGTTAAATGTTAAATTAATTTATTTCAATTAATTTAAGTGTTCAGCAATTCTTGTTACCTGTCCAAACAATATGTATATATATATTTTTTGTTAGTATCCAAGCTAATTTTTGTCTGATACAGTGAAAGTGGATAGAGACCTGGGTGTGTCTAACCTCAAAAAAGACATAAAGGCACAATAAAAGCATCATAAAATTACTTATTATGACTTTTGTGCTATATTTCAACATTTTCTGACTTGTGTGTTATGTTTCAATAGCTTTTTGTGTGGAACAAAAATTGAAAGTCGTTATTTACTGAATATTTTGCCTTAAATCTTGCCGGACAGCTGTGGTCACTGTTCCCTGTAGTATGGAAAAGAACATCTTGAACACCCTGCTAGAAATAACTGACTTTATGTTCCACCAATGGAACAACGTCATTATGGGCTTTTAAAGATATAAGTGAGTAAATAATTTTCTCACAGAAATTTCAAAATGGACATTTTTGGGTAACCATTTGGTAAAAAAAAAAAAAAAAGAAAGAAAGACAGACATTTAATTATAAAGAAATATATAGATCATTCGTAACTTCTTTGGGAGTTTATGCTTTCATTATCTCTTCACTTGGTGAGTAAGGTAACTTGATTCATAAAACAGTAACCGGTGCTTAGCTCAAAGCAGACAGAGAGAAAGAAGATAGAGAGAAGTGAAAGAGAGGGCATGCATGCGAGTGTTTGTTATATGTGTTTGTCCTTGTATGTACCCTTGACATCTCATGTCACTGAGTATAGTTATGTCTGTACTCTGTGTCCAGTCAACTTTGTGTGCAGTTGTAGTGCAGTCCTCTTCTCTCTCTCACACACACACACACACATGCACACAAAAAAACTTGTACCCGCTCAATCTTAACTTTATGCTGCCTGTCTTTACCTCCATTAATAATAATATCACGCACAGACAGTGTCTCCGTGTTATATTTAGTTGTCATTAACACCTCAGTCAATATGAGCTCAGTTCACAAGAGCCGAGAACCACAATACCTTAAACATCTTAATTTCATCAGTATCGACAACACTAATGCGATGAAAATTTGGTCATTATTTACTTAACTTCATGTCAGTCCGAACTCACTGTCTGTGGAACCCTGTCTTTCTACTTTGGAACACAGAAGAGAAAAATGACGTCATACAGGTGTGGAACGCCGTGAGGGTCAATTAATATTAAGTGAACTGTTTCTTTAATGTAGATTTTATATATATGGGCAGCATATGTTGTTGTTCATCTGTATGCTATTGTCACTAATGTAATTAACATATTAGTGCGATATGTTAAAATAGCATTTGTGTGCCTTGAGTGTTGGAGACGGAGGAATGAGAAACGCAAGCCTGACACCAGCTGAGGGAGCATGGAAACAGACATAAACCTGACAGAAGCACGAAGCATGGCAGTAAATTTTCAGAACATACGTGAAGATAAATGCATGCTCCCCTTTTTAGTATTTCAGAAATGTCATTTGAGTGTTGTTAAGCTATCAAGTTATGTCTAATCTACAGTAACGAGGAAGACTAAAGAACGTGTCAGTGGAAATAGTAGGTGAGAGCAAACCAACACCGCTTGAGTCCTGGGTGAGAGCGTGTGTGGTGTGACTGCTCTGGCTCAGAATCTCAGCGCGACTGTATTTTTAGCCCAAGTGACCTTCTTAAACACGACGTTGCATGAGGTCAAAGCAATGGCAGCCATAACACCAATAGTGAGAGACACTCAGACCCTGTGATTGATAAGGCTTGTTTGGAAAGTGCCGCAGCTGACAGGTCAGTAGTGTGAGTGAAACAAGCAAAACACCTCCAAAGAATGCCAGAACTCTCATACAGCTTTAGAGGGATTTCACCCACGGGCAGGCCTGCACAGAAAACAGCAGATGTCTGCGGAATTACTAATTGTAAAATTGTACATTTGTGTTGATTCGTTCATTATTTTTGCCTTTTTTTGGCCCCACTTTATATTAGGTGGCCTTAACTACTCTGTAGTTACATTTAAGTGAATCATTTGATACAATGCACTTACGGTGTACATACATGTTTTTACATGTACTTTTTTTTTTACAAATACCTGCATCTAATTACATCTGTAATTAATTTCTGTAATTGCATTTTAATTACCCACCCTTAAACCTACCCATACCAGCAATATATTATATATATTGCCTCATTTGAATGTCTTTTAGCTACCAATAATATTGTAGCACATTCAGCTCACATATAATGTATATTGTGGAAAATAATGTGAAACAAGTCAATTGGTACAACGTTCATACATAGGCAAAATATGGTGATATGTGAGGTTTTTACAATACATGTTCACAAATATTTCAGATAAATGCATTTATGCAATTACCGAAGCCTCCTTATAGCTATTTATGATTTTAGTGAAATAATTTTACTACGCTATACTGTTGAATAAGCATAAAATAATATTAAATGTCCCTTTTCTTGTTTAGGTTTCTTGAAAAATTGGACACTAGAGGAAAACAAAGGTTAACACTTTAGTATAGGGCCAATGTTTACTTATTTTCACTTATAAAGCACATATTCTGCACGATCATATTCTGAATCCCTAATCCTACCCAATACCTAAACTTTACAACTACCTTAACTATTAACAAGCAAAATTGATAGTTTGAGGCAAACATAGTTAACGTTTTGTTAATACTGAGAACGTGTGTTTTTAAAGTTTTAAACTGTGAATGTTTTTATAAACCTCTCAAATCTAATAGATGCTTTCAAATTGAAATAAGCAGTCATTTTCCCATTATGTATTTCCTGCAGCTGTTACGGTTGATCTTTCATTTGTTTCTAAACACACAGATCTTTGACTCTCAGAGCCAGCAGAACCCAACTATGCGTATGTAAGAAAAAAAGGAAGAGAGAAAAACAGAGAGAGCAAAAAGAAGAAAAACAAATAGATTTTTCTAGGTTTGAACTGTCACAATGTATTGCCTGAGTCCTCTCTTTTTATGTTACTCTCTCCCTTGTTCAAAAAGTTATTATAATGTACAATGTTTGACCACTTCTTTTAGGCAGCCAAGAAAATATCAGAAATTTGCCTTTGTCCTAATCGCAGTCATTTCGTTCACTTTTCCTCTCTCACCGTGTGTGCGGTGACAGAATTAGCTGCCATCATCAGAACAGAATAATCATTCTGAATGACTCTCTTTAACTCAAAATCTTTCCACCATTCCTTAAGGAATAAAGCAGTTATTACCCTTCATTAGAGACCTGGCACTTGCATTAGGATAATGTCACCTCTACTTACCTCCATCATTTGGCCAATGGCACACACAGGCACACGCACCAGCTATCAATTGTGCATTTTCATAGGGAATGTTATCACCGAGTGCCGGACTTGCAAATGACGTTTCTAATGTAGCAACAGCACACTGAACGACTGATGTAAAACTTCAGAGAAATTCAGCTATAACCTACACTTATTTTTATTCTCTCCCATTATCTAATGGAACAAATACGCGCCGATTACTCCTATATTTCTATGTTTGCTTGTTTGAGAGCTGGCATGTGTTCTCTTCGAATTACTGATAATGGACCTCATAATTTTCTTCACGATTGACATTACAGTGAAAGAACAAGTTCCATGTATGCAGTATATTTGTTCTCCTCTGTGGATATAACAGAGAGCAGAACATTTATGTCGATGTTTTGTCATGCCATTAGTTCATGCTGTGTTTTTATTTTTAGGTTTGATGGAGGGAGGAGTGACATTTTCCCGATGGAGTTTTTCCTTCCTCCACAAAGGACATGCCTAATCTGCTCTGATGAAGCATCTGGATGTCACTATGGAGCCCTCACTTGTGGAAGCTGCAAAGTGTTCTTTAAGAGAGCTGCTGAGGGTAACACAAACACACTCATTATAAAAAAAAAGTCTGGCTTCGGATTGCATTAATGGTTAAACCATATGTGAGGACTGGTGTCACTTTGATTAGATTTATAATTTGATTGCAGCTGTAAACTGTCATTAAAGTTGCATTAAAAGCTGCTATAGAATTAATATGCTTTTGACCACGTGTCCAGTAAAAAGCTTTTATTGTTATATCCATATCTTTTAAAGAAAGCAACAATTGGCACAACATACACAGGCATTTAGGAATTCATTTAAAGAAAGAAAAAAAGAGAGCGAGCAGTATAGACTAATTAGGGACACAACCCTAGAAAGAACAGAACTGGCTGTGAGGTGTGCAGAGACTTAAACAATAGTAATCAGTGAAATACTTAACTCAAAGTGAACTAAGCATAGATTTCAGTGCGGTACATGTCTCTTATTTATTTTCTCAAATGGATGGGGACCAGTGCAATTGTGGTTGTTTCCTTTGTTTGAAAATAAAGCAGCTTGGACATTCTACTTGGTAACTTTGTGAAAATGTTTGTGTTCAATGGAATACAGATAAAGCCTTGTGTTTTGTATGCTAAAAGATGATAAAGTACACTTTTTTAAAATAAATTAATTACTCATTTTTTCAGTTGAGCTTCACAAAATAGAAAGCTGCTGTAAGAGAAAAACTAAAGCATTGAAAATCTACATTTCCACCATCAGGGCAAAAATTAAGAGGATCCAATCAACTAAAGAAAAAATCATAGCTATAGAACTGGAGAGATTAATTGAGTCTTTGGGTCTGAAATCGTATAAAATCATAATATCATATTTCATATGTTGTTTAAGAGGGTTTCAAGAAAATTATCCTCTCTCATCCAAAAGCAAAATCCAGAAAATTCAGTTGTCAGACACGACTGGAACTTCAAATAGACTGGCTATTATGGTCAGATGAAACTAAATAAAAAAACGTTTAATACAAACGGGGATAAAAAGTACCCCATGCCCACTATTAAATATACTGCTGGCTCTTTAATGTTGTTGACCTGTTTTTCTGCCGGAGGTCTTGGTCATATCATTCAGTGCATCTAACACCAACAGATAAAAAATGATTTTCAAGATTTTCACAATGACATTTTCCTTCCACGTTCAATTGAATTTTTTTTATGAAAGATCAAAAGGATAAATAATGCAGATCTATTTTCACTGCCACCTTTGCTAATATTTACCAAGGTTGTCCGTATTAGTGAAAGGCACTGTATACAAACTATATGCACAATATAAATATAGGCATTTAGGATCATTTTAGGATGTTTAAAATAAACCCAAGATCATTCTAATAATCAAATTCATCCAAATAAATGTTCAAACTGAAAACATAATAGACAGTTCTATGCCCTATTTGCTTTGAACACCCACAGATTGTGGAACAAAACAATTTATCAAAGTTAAGAGGACTTAAAAGGTCTTGCCCCACAGCCAACAATGAACTTTAGTTTAATCAAATACAGAAATATCACACTATTATACTCTTTCAGCAGTTGTTAATGGAGACAGAGAGACTCACTATTGTGGCCTCAATATTGCTGTACATGCATAATTGTAGATTACAGATACGTAAGATATGTCTTTCTGAATTTATTCAAATGAAACATCCCATTTTTGCACGGCTTATCCTAACCAGGTTTTAAAAAGAAACACTGTTTTAAATCCTGTTTGCTGGACACAGACAAAACAGTTAAAAACGACATTCTTCGGCTTTATAAGTAGATTATTAGCAAAATGAGTGCAGTTTGTACATTCGTTTGCCATTACGTAAAATTTGATTATCGCGGTTTGTTATTTTTGTGAATTATTCCATGTTAAATTTTGATTGTTGTGATGGGGTGAACTGCATTGCTTTCGCGCTTGATTTACTGTTGATTAGGTTTCTGTTTTATTCTCAGATCTTGTTCTAATTGTATGTAGGCCTGGCAGTGGATGTCTGTTACATCTCATTGTAATTTTATGTCAGACCTCACTGCAGTTGTGTAGGTTACTTCAGAGGTGGCTCTGTACTCCTGATTAGGACACACACACACACACACACACACACACACACACACACACACACTCACCGTGGAACCTCTTTTCAAATCTCACTTTGCACTTTTCATTTGGCTGTTCCCTGTTGCCCAGAGTGAGGGCTGTGACCTATCAGACTGGCTTGTCACGTTAGCAGCTACCTCTAATTGGAGCATTTTGTGTGTGTGTGTTCTCTATTTTTATTCTGCTCTACGTTTTATCTCAGCGTAAATGTGATATGTACAGCTCTGTCCTTTCTTGAGCTTTACTTTGGCTGCTAACTGACTCAAAGTAAGTTAAAACTTAGTCTGTTTCTTCTTCTAGGGAAGCAGAAGTATCTGTGCGCTAGCAGGAATGACTGCACCATAGATAAACTGAGGAGGAAGAACTGCCCATCCTGCCGTCTGAAGAAGTGTTTTGAGGCTGGGATGACCCTTGGAGGTAAATTGTCTGCTTTTATAAATGCATGTGCTTTCCTCTCATGCGCCAATCATTGGTTAAAGCGAAAAAGTTTTCCTAAAAATGTAACAATTTACATATTTTATGTTATTCCAAACAGGGTTATTACAGTTAAAGGGATACTCCATCCCAATAATAACATTTTGTCATTAATCACTGACCCCGATATTGTTCCAAACCCATAAAAGCTTTGTTTGTCTTTGGAACAAACTGAATAAAGTTATTTTCGTTTTCCTTTTTTCTGTACAAAATGTTTCCCATCACTTCATAACGTTACGGTTTAACCACTGATGGCAGATGGAGTCGACAATTTGTTTTATACTTTTATAGACCTTGACAGTGTATTTTACTTGGCAGTCAATGGGACAGACACAAGCCTCCCGGTTTTTATCTAAAATATCTTAAATTGTGTTTAGAGGACAAACAAAGCTTTTACAGGTTTGGAATGATATGAGGGTTTTTATTCTGGGGTGGAGTAACCCTTTAACTAATATTTTTTAAAACAAAACAATTTTATATTTAAATAATTTAATATTTAATAAATTTAACTTATTTTATTTCAGATAGTTACCTATGATTGTTTTTTTCACTTGTACTAAAATGTACTAAAATAACTAAATCTTAAACCGAAAAAAAAGCTTTAAAACTATATAGACTAAAAACTACAAAAAATTACAAAAACAGAAAACAAAGTTGACTAAAACTATACCAAAAAACACTATTAATAAAAGCTATAGTAATATTTCAATGATAGACCTACTAAAATAACTTTAGGCCCAAATCTTTAGCATTTTATTTTTCCTTTTTTTTTTGTTCATTGTGACTGCTAAAAAAAAGTAGTGTGCTTTTGTCCAGGTCTTTTGAAGGCACACTTTATTTTCCGTGTTCTTTGTCTGAGGAACAGGGCAAAATTTAAATCACTATTCTTCCCCTCCCGTGGGTGGAGAACTGCTGTGAATCATCCAGTTGTGAACCGAATCAGTCAAATTTGCGAACGAATCATTCAATTTGATTTGTGAAACTCGCAGTCACTCAGATCTATCAAGGAAAAGAACTGACTCGAATAATTTGTTCACAAAATGACCTCAGATAACCTCAGCAGAGAAGATTTTTCAATAATGACATTGTTGAGTGAACTATTTCTTTACAGCCCAGGCATTGTAATGAGAAGTTAGCTGGCTCAAACACTGCAAGGAGCAAGCTATCAAACCCTAGGTTGTCCCTATAAGTTATGGAAGCAGATTCCACTAGTCCTGGTCATTAGGTTATACATTTATTTTATGTGATATAACGTGACAGGTGGCTTAAATGACATAAATCACTATTAAGCCTTATACTGGACAGAAATATACTCTTTTTGGTATTCCCTTGTGGCAGATATTTGTGTTTAAAAGACCTGCCCGTGTGCACATATTAACTTTTCATTGGACCTGCCATTGTTGAGTGAATTGAGAAAACTATAAATATTCTATGAGTTTTATTCAAACTGCATTTGAACTAATTTTATTGAATTTATATATTTTTCTCACTATTACAAGAGAGTTATTCACAGTTTATTCCTTGCATTTTATTGACAAGCCGTGAAAATGACTGTGTTATGTTTCCATTTTAGCACCTTACAGAAATAACTCACCCCAAAAAATGAAAATTGTCTCAAGATATTTTGAAGAATATGTGTAATCAAACTGTTTCTTGTCCCCACTGACTTCTAAGCTATTTTTTCTTCCCACACTATGGAAGTCAATTAGGCCCAGCAACAGTTACTAGTTCTAAATGACTTCCATAGTATGGGGAACCGAACCAGTCTGGTTGGACGCATTTGTCTTGTTTTAGATGAGAAGCAAGAAATTCATACAGGTTTGGGGCATCTTTAGGGTGAGTAAATGATAATAGAATTTTCATTTTTTGGGTGAACTGTACCTTTAATAACTTCAGAAGGTAAATTTTCCACACAGGATGCATATGCCACAAAAGATTAATTTAGAGATGGATTGCATTTCTTTGATTTAAATCACTCATGATGCTTCCATCAGCATGAGTCAGGCAATTATTCCTAGACTTGCCTTTAACCATGTATTACATTGACGTCTCTAATAAAGTTGCCAGCCAACTGAAGAGTAACTCACCAAAGCCAGTGTTTTACGGACATGGCAAGTATTGATGTTGGATCTTGTTTGTACAGTATATGAAGCTCTGAATCTTTAAATAAATTGAGTTGTCACGTAATGCATGTCTGTGGCAGCTGAGCCAATTTAAAGACTGCTTTGAGAGACAGAAAGAGAGAATGCATTTGGGAGGTGTCTTCAAATCATCTGTGGGGAACTTCTTTACTGAAGTAGAGCAGTCAGCTTTGCATTTCTCCTTGATTTTTCTCTCCCTCTAGGACACTCGCTAAGAAATTATTGATGAATAATTAAGGGTCTGCATTAAGAGGTCTCCCTCTCTTAAGGTCTTCCTCTTGCTCTCTCTCTTTTGTCTTTCCAAAGGGCTTTGACTAATTTAAAGCATTTTCACGGCAATGGATAATGGATCAGAAGTAATCGAAGCATAGTTTATTGCACGCTGCTTTTATCGCTTAAATTACAGCATACATACTTCATAAAATATATTTCATTTTTAAGAGCAGATACTGTAAATTATACCAAAGGCCATTTCTTTTCATTAGGATTTTTTTCAAAGTGTATTTTATGACTTCTTTCAGTTTGTTTGAGACTGCGTACAGTAGGTCACTGGGTAATGAGCTTCAATCAGCTTGATTGTGATCACTGATTCTCTTTCAGTCTCATTTTTGAATGGTTAAATTAAATAAGTCTCCAAAACCCAGAATTAATAGACTAATTCAAATGTAATTTGTAAGTTTTTCTTTAGTACTGCTTGAGTACAACTTTAAAATGACAACTTCATTGATACTCAAGAAGGCAAAACGTTTTGAAGAGAATTAGTCTTCTGGGAATTATGTCTTGTGTCGTTTCATAAAGAGCAGTACTAAACGAATAAATAGGTAAAATAAGAAAAAATGTATGTTTCACCATCCTGTTCAAATGTTTACACCCCCTGCTCTTAATCCACTCTGGGGTTTTTTTTGAGCATCAGTTGAATGATCACCCAGGTGATGATTACACAATATTAAAAGTCAATCATATGTAAACTTTAAGCCTTATACAGAACAGAAATGTGCCCTTTTTGGTATTCATCAACCGTAAAAGCCTCCCTTAAGGCAGACATTTGTGTTTAAAGGACCTGTTCCAGTGCGAATATTAACTTTCCCCTGCACCTGCCATTGTTGAGTGAATTGAAAAAACTATAAATATTCTATAAATATACTATGAGTTTTGTTCAAACTGCATTTTTAACCCATTTTATTGAAATTATATATTTTTCTCACTTTTTCTAAATGAGCATCTCTACAGTATAAATTCTGGCCATTTCTTTTTCTTTGAAACCACAATAATGGGTGAGACTGCTGACAACCATCGACACCCTTCACAAAGAGGCTAAGTCACAGAAGGTCATTACTGAAAGGGGGAGCTATTCACAGAGTACTATATCAGAGCAAATGCAAAGTTGACTGAAAGGAAGAAATTGGGTAGGAGAAGGTGCACAAGCAATAGGCATGACCGCAAGCTTGAGAATACTGTCAAGCAAAGCCGCTTTAAACACCTGGGAGAGCTTGACGTCCTGGGAGCTGGTGTTAGTCCGTTGCAAGTCCAAAGTCAAGGCAGAAATCCACCAACAGATTTTGGAGTATTTTATGCTTCCATCTGCTTACAAGCTTTACGGAGATCCTGATTTCGTTTTCCAGCAGCACCTGCCCACACTGACAAAACCACTTTTCAGTGTTCTGCTGACCATGATATCACTGTGTTTCACTGGCCATTGAAAGTATCTGACTTGAACCCCATGTGGAATCTACCGGATATTTTTAGGAGAAAGATGAGAAACTGTCCGTCCAACTGCATAGATGAGCTGAAGGATTTTATTTGATTGATCTTTGGAAATATTTAAATATTTTGAGATGCTAGATTTTTGAGTTTCATGTAAACCTTAATTACCAAAATCAAAACCACTACAAAAAAACTTTTATACTTCAAACATAATGAATCTAGATTCTATAAAAGTTAAATTGTTTTGAAATAATCACATTTTTTGAGATGCACCTGATACAGCAATCTAATTATAAAGAAATTCCATGTAGTCAGGAAAGTCAAAAGTTTTTCCTTATGTGCTTGGAATTACAGACAGCAGCACCTTGACCTTGATAAAGTGCATGTAATTGCTGTTATTTATCTAGAACATCCACCGGAATATTTATTGTAAAGCCAGAGTTTTATGATACAGGCTTGTTCATACTAGATAGCCTACAATTACATGAAAAAAAATTGAAAAATAATCAGAGGAATTTTTCCAAATTATTCCTCAGGTCGCAAAGTAATACATGACTTTCGGTTAATCAAGCCGTACGTTCCTCAGTGGACAGGTGCACTTCTTCACTTTGTGACAATGACCTGCAATTATACTTTTCAGGCAGCTGATATAGGGCAGGATTACTGCACACTGAGGTTGTTTTCTTTGATTGCCGAGGAGGTGGTGGCACAGTGAGGGATATAAATGAGTAGGAGAGATCCAGTTTCAATTGGACACAGACTCCTAACGCACCTATCTGAAGTTATTATAGAGCACATGCTGAACGGGAGATGGAATGAGAGCATGTATTATTCTATAATCAGTCAAATCAGTAACAACTTCCATCAGCGTCTAAATTACAGGTATAAGAGATAGAACTGAGAAAGATTGTGCGAGACAGACTCTAAAGTTTGGCAGAAAATGTAAGAGATGTGAGGTATTTCCAGAGGAACTAAAAGAAAAAAATGACAGGATGGGGAGGATTAGGAGAGCTGTCTCTCTTTGAGTAGAAAAAGAGAGGAGAAAGAGTGTTATCAGCACATTATAGAATTATGGCACTTTTGCCCCTCTAGACCCTCTCTTGCAGCTGGAGGCCATATTAACAATATCTCAGCACCTCTCACACTACTGTCTCCATGACACACATGTGCGCACACACACACACACACACACACACACACACACACACACACACACACTCACTCACTGTCACATAGTCCTCTGTTCCTCTGTAAGATCGTCAGGGGTCTGGGTGAAAATTGAATACATGATGAAAGTCATTGGGCATATGAGAGAAAAGAAGGAGGGGAAAAATAGGGTAAAACAGCATGGGAGAGAGATAGAAGAGAGAGTGGAAGACGGCTTAGAAAAAACAGAAAAGGTGTTTTAGTAATGAAAAGTTCAGACTCATAACATGCCTACAGTTAACCTGCAAACATGTAAAGATACTACACAATTATAGACTTCCAGCCTAAAAGCAGCAATCTCACATCCAAAGGTCTGTGCTAACCTTTATGAACTGTATAAAATATTTACAAAGTGCTTAATGATTTTATCAAACATTATAAGAGCCATGATCAATGTCACACCTGGAACAAGATGTCCTAGATAATACCTTTTCTGCATGCTTTACATACTTCTTTGAAAGACATTCTTGAAAGATCTTGCAATCAGTGCACTTAGGTGCTGCTGGTGTTCAGTGTTGTTTTACACTGTATCTCCTTTCCTTCATCGTCCGGATTTCTTTTTCAGTATTTCTAAGCCACCTGCCACTCTCTTTTGCCGTATCTCTCTCCCATGGTGTTTCCCCCTCTTTATTTAGTGCGAGGTGCCAGTTTCTGATTGGATAATTTACCTTACCTTGGAATAACATCTAAGCTTTCTCACACAGCTTGAAGTTTAACACCAATGTAGGCCGCCTTGCATCATAGATTAGTGTCACTTTCTATTATTAAGGCACAACATAGAGTTTTTATCTTGATTTTTAAAAACTGGCTTTTTTCGTTTTGGTTGAAAAATATGTTAAATGTTGACCATTAAGCACCCGGGGGCCGAACCAAGTATTATTCTAGCTGCTTTCATTTCATTCTGTTCAGTTTGGTTGAGGCTCAAAACTGTCAAAACAGGCAAAACCGCAGTATTTGTTAAAATGGCTTGGATCTGATTCTGTTGTAAGGCACTTCTGTGACCTGTAACACTGCTCTGTTTCAGTGTTGAGATCTTAAATCTTTACTTCATCTGACAAAAGAGAAAGAAATCAAATATTGGAGTTATGTCAAATGTAGTGGCCTGTGGTCTTATCTCTTGAATGATCTGCTAACCTTTCATTCAGATGCTGATTTAAATGTGGTACATATTATCTTCATCCATTTGAACAGGTTTCTGAAATAAATGTAATGTTAACCAGCAAATCATCACATTGAAAATGTGAAGCGCATTCTTCCTTTGGGGAAGATTATAAAACCATAGCTTCCCTCTGTTTTCAATAAGACTGTACTGACTGAAAAATTGGGGTCATTTAAATGAAGTAATTTTTGATCTGCTTGTTCAAAGAGAATGCCGACCAGTGAAAAGAACCTCACAACAAAATGTAGCAAAAAAAAAAAAAAACATTTCTAAATTCAGTTTAAAAAAAGCTGAATCTAATTTGTCAAGAAGAAAGTATGATTTCTTACCTATAAAAGGAGTAGAAATTAGTTGAGTGAAACTTTGAAACTGAGATTCTCAGTGAGCTTATACTCTTAATGAAGAGTGACAGGCTTCTGAAAATACACTTCTGTGCCTGTGGTGCAAATGGAACTGGGACCTTCCCTTGAAATACGTTTAAATCAAAGAAAATGTGTTCCTGTTATAGTATGCATCTAAACATACAACAAGTCTAAACTAAACACACTAAATAACTATACTATAACTATTTTTAATCTGCCTTGCTAGTCACCATCTTGTCTTGTCGTTATACTATTAACAAATTAATTGCTTTTAAGAGTCTCTCCAGCTCTTCACCATCTTGCTGTACCGAAGGGACTTTTCTGAATTGGTAATATAAATAGTTAACATCAAGGTGGTCATCTGCTTCTTTAGTTGTCTGTTTAACTAACCAGAACTGTTTCACAAAAGCATTTCCCAAAAGTATAAGGTTCCAGTGCTGGTTTCAACAAACTACTAGGGTTATAATTCTTTTGGAAGTACTGTCCTGGTAAAGTGTTGTGAGAGGCCAAGTTACATGTGGCTTGAGAACAAAACAAAGTTTATTGATGCTAACTACATGTATTCACTTCTCTTTCCCAGAAGTTGTATTTTCCAAACATTGCAGCCTAAATTCATTATATTGTAAGTGCTTGCTGTAGCAACCTGGGAAACTGTAAACACATCTTTGTTCTTGTGAAAACTGATAAACAGTTCTCCACCCAGGAAATTACGTCAGAGCCAGCCAGTCATCTTGGAGTTGGCAGATTTAGCTCTTGCCATTTTTGCGTGCATTATGTGTCAGATTGTCAATGAATGCTCAGTGGGTGTGCCACCTGAGGCTGATATCATCAGACAATAAACATTTGGTTGTCTGTTTTAAATTTGTCATGCTAAGGATCCTTGTTGGTTATTCAAGAGGAGGAATAAGTTACAGAAACAGCACTGTCTGCTTTGGCTTTGTATCTCTTGCTCTGAACTTTGCTCATGCAATTCATTTATTTATATTGCAAGTGTATTTTCAAACCCCAAGGAGGATTACATTTTTAAATTTAATTACATATTGATTATATATAAAATGAAAAAAGTTGCCAAATTGTTTTAAGCAAATTTATTATATAAAACAAGGAAAGGAGAAAATGGTATTTGAGTTCTGTCTTTTATATGTTGCCTTTGTCATACTGAGCAGTTTCAAATTAATATAACTATAACCATGTCTTCATAAATCAGAAGCTTTCACATTTCAGTTTTTCAGCTGTCAGACAAATTGAAAAACCAAATGAACACACACACACACACAAGGCCAGGAAACCTAAATACATAAAGAATATAGACTTAGCTTTTGTTTCTTTGTGTTTCCATCTGTATTGATTGAGCAACTTTAAATTGTCCCTACTAAGAGAGCTTCCTGTGATGATTATGTATTTTATGCTCTTTCGGATGGCTCATTTTGCAAATTGTTTTCGAGCAATATCTTAATTGACATTTGTTATTCACTCGAGTGTAAGTGCCTTCTTCAAAGACACAGGACCTGTGGTGTCGAGCTGTGATCTTAGTAACTCTCCTGGGTGAATCCTACTTAGTATTGAGTCAGCAGCCTTGAAGCTAGTAGCTCACATCCTTAACCATTAGGCCCCATCCAAGTATATTAATGTATCCTAAGGTAGTGGTAGTAATTGCTAAATGCTCTATTATTTAAGACCTGCTTGCTACTGTAAGGGTGGAGGGTGTATCCTGCTGTGATGAGTATTTCCTTGTATTTGAACTCAAAATAAAGATGCTGGACCCCAAGTACAGCAGACGTTGCATTGTTTGCATGTAAACACACTTTGTCTTAGAACTGTGCTTTTTGGACATTCAGTGACCTCTCAGCACTTTCAGCCAAAGTGCAATTAAAGCGAAGCCGTTTATGTCCAAGTCTATTCAGAAGTTTCACAACTATGTAGAAAATTCCACATTGGCTCAGGATGGAGCATGTGCAATGGCCAGCGGGCTTGAGAAAAGCGGGCTTGTGTGTGAACTATAAAAGCACTCCGAAAAATAATCAGAGGACATTTCTCTGAAGTCAGCCTGACATCAGCTGTTGAAGGAAGTAATGAATTTTCTGCATTAAACACACACACACACACACGCACTGCTTGCTTCACCCACTGCAAATGAATACTAACACAACTAGACACACCAGTGTGGGTCTGTTGTATTTGATGCGTTTTAATGGGGTTCGATATTAGATATTTGATGGGAGTGTACTTTGGTTATAATGATTATGTGTGTGTGTATGTCTAAGTGTGTGTGTGTGTGTGTGTATGGAATGAGCCCAAGGCTGGGAGATTGGTGTATTTGTGTTGGCATTAATTTTCTGTGGGTGGAGTAGGCGAGTATGAGCAGGTCAGTCTAACCTGACCTATTTACAGTGCGTTATGCAAAGATCAGACTACCGATAAAAGTCACAAATACACACAATCGCACACACACAGCCGCTCTTCGAGCGAGTACAATTTTGATGAAGATGCCAAGTCAAAATTTCCGTAATATTTGCTCAATATTACCCCCCAACCCCCACCCCTTCCTATTCTACTCACTCTTCATTAAATATGAATTATAAGTTTCAGGCAACTGTAAACAGTTTGATTGCACATCATAGCAGAATCAGGTTTAATTTACTTGTTTGCATATGAAGGAATAATTACTGGATTTGTGAGAAGAAAAGGTGAAATGAAATGAGGATCAATTACTATTTCAGAACGCGCTCATTTTTGAGAGAGGAAAGCGTGTAAGCGGCGGAGAGCTTTAAAAGAACTTTACAACATGAGAGGAATATAAAAAGTTAGTGCTGATGATTAAGTGTTTTTTTCACAACACTTGATCCCTTATAAATTATATATCATTTTTAACCAAATTATTTCATTATATTTAATTATTATTATTATTTCTATTACAGATGGTATAATCTCAGCCTCAGACGTCACACCCACAGAACCTTAGCTAAATGTCTGATGCATATGGCATGCTTCAGGAGTTTCATGGTTAAGATATACAGGAGTTCTTTAATGTAATGAAACAAAGATGCAGTGGCACCAAATGAGGAAAAGTCATGTTTATCAGTATCGACTAAACGCTGGATTTTCAAAAGTATGTGAAATCTTTCAATTTCATAGCATAGAAACTTTGAAATATGTCCAAGAGTTTCACACAACGGTCTGGTATTGTGGTGGCATTCCCACGCCTGTAAACATGACCCGCCACAAAGCCAAACATGATTGATTGCCTTACCTGTCAATCAAATGGCTACTTGGGCGGGTCTGTTATGGTCTTTCATCATATTATCTTTTGCTTTTTGTACAATCAGTAAGGATTATGAATTTCAAAACAACGGTATGGATTAGTGCTCAGATTATTGTAACTAGCAGTGGTTGCATGTATGTCATGTGCATTAATACACAAACTCAAATAATGAAGCAATAAGTGATCAGAAAACCACCAGAAGTGATAGAGCTGGGTTTGTCAGCGGTACATACTAATATAAACAAGCTTGGCCAGTTTCATATATCTGTGGTTTTCAACAGAAGTAGATGCTTTAGATTTTTGTTTAATTAGCCTGGGAATTCATTTCAAGTCTTCATGTGAATATTCCTGAAAATGAGCTACTATTGTGCTGAGGAGGCGGGTCTCAGACATGACAGAGCAGGGTTTTTTTGGTCAGGGTTAGTGGGATTTTTATATGCACAGCATCTGTCAGATGACAGCCCGTCATCATGTGTGACTTTTATTTGAATGCCTTATAAAGTGTACAAAACATGACATTTAGCAGTATCTGGAGGCATTTGTGCATCTTTTAATTTAATAATTCAGTTAGTAAATTAAAACAGGCACAAAAGGGAAAAAAAAATGCAGTTTTATGATTACGTCGGTGCACACAAAAGGAGGAAGGCATACTTTGTCAGTAGCCCTTTTTAACTCAATAATGGTAAAAAAAAAAATATGCATAATAAATAACATGAATTATATGCGTAATAAAGTGTATGCATAATAAAGAGAGTAACCTATAAAAAGACTTTAATATGACAGAAGTATGAATTTAGAGGAGGTGAAGGGGTAAAACATTGTACAAGTAACAAGTAATATTGCTTTTTAATTGCTTCATTTATTTTAGTTACCAAATTTAAACTAAATATTTATTGTTTTGCATTGTACTTATAGTTTTCATCAAGCTAGCTTGTAAAAATAACAGTAAGCTCATACAGTTGTTTAGATATACATACTGTGGCAAAATTTACAAGGAAACCTAAATAGCTGTATCTATTTGCAAAAATATTTTTGAAATGACTTAATATTGTAAATGCATCTGGGCTTGTTCTATGAAAGTCTCTTAGTAATTGTGGCAGTCTTATTATAATAACATAATAATAACATTGTTAGAGATCCCCATTTTGATACGATCCTCACTTGCTATTTGAGTTAACAATATAATCATAGCTTTTTCCCGCTTGGCTTAAATGTTAGTGTGTGTCTAAGCAGCTTTGTGGGGTCACATATTTATGGCTTACTTTGACAAGGCATGTTTTTTTATGTCAAGGGATCATATGTCAAAATTGAATTTCAACATGGCAAACTAAAGGTAACAATCATGAGCAGTGTGTTGAGCAGAGCTCCTATAGAACAACAATTATAATTGATCTGTCAACAATGGGAGGTAGAAAATAAAGCTTAGGAACCAATGAGATGCCAAAGCTGTGACAGCGCGGACTGTGCGCTCACAGGGACAGGTTCATGTCCAACTCGCAAAAGCTTTAAAAAAAAAAATAGCATTGTTGTCGCTGTCATTACATTTTTGTTAGATATTAATTGACATGCAGTCTGCGATTTCATTTGATTTTGTCATTTAACGCCTTTTTATGATAATGCACAAAATATGTTTTTCAAGAGAAGAATGAACAAGAAACAAGAATGAACACGTGATGGAGGATAATGATACCTCACTTGACTGTTAATTGAAGGTCTCTTAATGTGCTAATTAAGTGTGATAGTTCTCATGTACATCTCTTGTTTGTTTATAAGATGTCATTTGTTTAAGGACAAACACTTTATAAAGACAAACAAACTATTTGTAAGTAGTGGGTAATATATATAAAGTTATTTTGGTATTATAATATTTATTTGGGTCATTTTTTTGTTGACATTCTGTTGAGTAACTGCATCTAGATATATTTAACAGAATTTTATTAATGATTCTTATGCATGCACTTTTATTAGCGCATATTAATTGAACTGTAAATGTATGTTTGCAAATATGACTAAGAAAAGAAAAAAGTCACTTAAATTACTTTTTTTTAAATGTATCTATTAAATAATACATTTATGTATTTATATTTATATATATATATATATATTAACAAAAAGTGCTACATCTTCCCTTGTACTATTTACGTATTTAACAGTTTATAAACATTTTATTAATTACTCTTATGTGTGCACTTTTATGAGTGCATATTAATCAAACTTACATGCATAATTACATGTAAATATATCTTTTTTGTTGTCTATATTGCGTGTTTATTTTGTTGTTCATAAATGTAAATTGCCATACATTTGTGGATGACTTCGATATTATTAACCTGAAAATATTGTCTGAACCACTCTGCAGACTAACTCTCTCGCTCATCTTCAGTTTTCTACTGCTGCTTCTTTTCTTGTTTTTGATTAATTCAACATGCTCTTACTTGCTCGAGTTACCTATTAATGCAGAAAGGCATCTAACAGGCACACAGATAGAGGTTAGAGCTTAATCAGACATTATTGAGTTATCATGAGTAATCAACTAGTAAATCATTGTCAGTTAAAGGAGATTTGAGTGGACGCAAGCATTAAATATGCATGACTTGCAAATAAGCAAACATATTAATAATAATCACCATATGCAATATAAGAAGATTAAATTTTCAAAATGAATTAACCATTTGATACATGAAATCCACTACAGTGTACAGATCATTTTTAACCATTTAGAATAGATTTTACATTTGAACCGTCATGAATGACTAGCTTTTACTTTTATTTTGAGGGTTTTTATATCAGCATTGATTCAAAATGGCTGACAAATGTTGCGATACATAAGAAACAACAATGTCTAATTTTAAAAAACAACCGCATAAACATCTCTTGTGAATCTTAGACACTAAATCTTGAAACAAAGATGTCCTCTTTAGCGTTGTATAGCAGTAACACAACACTTGTGACCACTTGACAAATATACACAAACCATATGTTGCTGTAATTAGCTTTTTCGTTGTCTGCGTGACTAGCTGTCCACTAGTTGTTTTCGTGCAGGGTAAAAAATGCGGATGTGCATTTCTGGATAACTCCCAATGCGGCCATTATTGTCGTGTAATATGACAGCAGAGGAAGCAAAGCGCTGCGCAGGAACACCATGAGAGCTCCAATCATGAGAGAGGGTTTTACCACTGAAACTGATTGCCGCCTGTTTTTATTTTTAAAGTTTATTTATTTCTTTACTGCGATATAATGGTTTGTCTTTTCCTAGAATGCAGTCAAAATCAAAAAGTTTCCCCACAATGAAATACTTTGATAAAGTATAGATGTCAAAATGTAACTACTTAATTACGTTTTGGTCCCTAGATGACATCATTGCTTGATATAGACGGCTGCACTTGCATCTTTGCTTAACACTGTTTTGTGGATAACGTTTGAGAGGAAGATTATACACTAATATTTTTTAGCTCTTGCAGATGTGAATCAACCATTTAGTAGTGTAATATTTTTAACATTAAAATATTGTTTAAATCAAATTCCCTTTCTATATGATATTCTGGTCCCTAGACAGGACTCAAGTGTCTTCTTCGAAGAGCTGTTAAATCAGGCAAAAAAGTCCAAAAAGTTTCGTCAACAAGAAACATGATCTGAGTAATTATAAAACCAGCAGCTGCAGTGCATGCTGGGTAAACATGCATCACCCTGAACATCATTTCAACTTGATATATTGTTATTGAGGCAAAGACATGCTAGTGAGTTCATTCAGTTCTGGTGGGAACCCAACCAGTTCTGCATTGTTCAGAGCACTTCTAGGATGAGTGATTTTAAATGCAACTCTTTGACTTTTTCAGTTAATTCTGTGTGGTTTGAGTTTGTTCCTCCATATCCTAGCAGACTCCAGCACGCTGCAATTACTCACAGCCACTCAACTGTGTTATCAGCTCTGCCATCCTTCATACCATTCATTTGTACATTTAATAATGAAAGGTTTGGTAAAGTTTTACTAGAGCATTTGCAGCAGTATTTTATTAACAGATTACTTTCTTTAGTTATACTTTAGTAAAATTATTAGTGCATATTGTTGATTTTGTATTTTAACATGTTTCATTCAAAATTTGGCAAAATGATCTTATCTTCTCCTCCATTGCATTACTTTAGCCTTCTATGTAACCTGTAAATTTCAGTCTATATTAAGTATTTTGGCAGTATGTAAATTAAAAATGTAAACCTATCACACATATCTCAAATAATCATGCTCAGATATATTATATAAATTATTATATAATAATAGCAGCAAACCTAGTGCACACAAAAAAATCATACAGACATACATTATTTAATTTAAAAAAAAATAATAATTATAATAATTATATATATATATATATATATATATATATTAGTGGCAAAAGTGGGCTTTATTCACCAAAAGCAATGAATAATCTCTGAATAACATTTTTTTTGGAGAATTAATACTTTCATTTATGGAAAGCTAGGTGTTTCATGGATCACAATTGATTTGTGATTCATACAATCCAAGCCCCACAGTTCGGCACGCTTTGGTTTTGTGAATTAATTGCAAAATTCTTTCCAAGTCTTTCCAATGTAAACATTTAAGCAATTCTAAACTGTTCAAGTCAAAGATGAGGTGAAAGCCTGATATTTTCTTTCTTCTTTGATGGTTGCCCTATTATGCGATGTACCCCAAGGGTCTGTTTTAGGCCCTCTTCTTTTTTCACCTCACGTGCTTTCTTTTGAGTACCATTTTTAACAAATATATACTACCTATGCTATGCTGATGATGCACAATTTTGTTTACCAGCTAATGGTTATCATATATCGGGTTAGTTCTTCGTAAGTGCTATAAGGACATTTAATGTACAATGGTTAAAATATTTTGCGGTTAAATGAAATGCAAAATTTGGGTTTTAGGTTCTCAAGGGTTTTCCTCTGATTTTATTTTATTTTTTTCAGCAGGTGTGCAGCCTTATGCATGAAATCATGTGGTTGCATTTGATTTATCACTAAACTGAGAAACAAAACAGTTCTGTGATAAACGACAGCTTCTTTCATCAGGGATCAGTTGTGAAATTAAAACAAGTTGTTTAGCGATTTAGAGACTCACAACATCACACCTGCCCTACTGTAATTCCTTACATTGTGGCCTGCATCAAACTGTTATATCTCTTGCAAATTGTCCAAAGTTTGGAGTAAAGTTTAGAATTGATTTTAAAATTTCTGGTTTTGTGTAAATCCGACAATGCATGAATACAGAATTGAGTCCTTTTTTGCATCTCCTTGTAATAAAAATGGGCACATAAACAAAATGATCTAAAACTTGTCTTAAAGGAACACTCCACTTTTTTAAAAAAAATAGGCTCATTCTCCAACTCCCCTAGAGTTAAAAAGTTGCGTTTTCCATTTTTGAATCCATTCAGGTGAAAATGGAAAAATGGATCTATATTTGACTCACACAGCAAAACCTATGCAACCTACTTTTGCACATAGTTATTGCCTGAACCTGAATATTAGTTTTAGACTTATTTTATTTGTAATTTTGTTTTGTTATATTTATATGTGCTTGTAATTTGGGTATTTCATCGTATTTTATGAATGACTGTTCACTTGTCTTTAATAATAATATTTGTTAAGTTTTAATAAGAAATAAAAGTTACATTTGTTTCACCTACGATCAGTGGCAGCCCTAAAGAGAGCACTTCCATGTTTTCATATTTCATTTTGAGACTTGAAGCTCAAGGTGTAATTGATTGACTTCTCTATAAGGAAGCATAGACCAATGTGAGATGTGATTTCAAACTTTAATGTTTCATTATATCAAGCCTCAGATGGCAGTGGACATCAATCTAATACACAGCAACAAAAGGAGATACAGTTTAGGGCTGCCCCTTGTGGTCAGTCGTAGTGCATTGACATATTGAAGTGAACAGGCTTCACAATATGTTTCGTGGATTTTTTACGCACTTAACTTCTGAGATTCAGCAGATAATTTATTTGTTATGCAAACGAATTAACGACTTTGTCTTCCATGTCAAATGGCTTCTATAGCGTCAGACAGGGGTACAAGAACTTCTGTAATGATGCTGATAAAATGTGAGTTATAACAGGACAAAAAACAATACACAGTACTTGTTTGTTTTGTGTTTTGTTTTTGCGTAATACTCTCATACATGTCAGTAGCTGTGGCCTTTGTGTTAGTATAAGTGGTAACAGATCATTTTATGAGCCTCAGTCTTTTACCAGCTGTATTTATTTTTATAACAGCTGTTTAGTTTCAGTAATAAAATCACTTAGAAGCTTTTTTGTGTTTCTGGATGCAGCTGTTATAGTCATGAGATTTACATGCCTCTCTCTCTCTCTCTCTCTCTCTCTCTCTCTCTCTTCTCTCTTCTCATCAGAAGGCTGATTTTTAAGATTTGTGTTCCTTTTGAATATGGAAAGCAGCAGCGTTTTTAGCTTGGCTGTGGTTTAAAACGTACTACAGTGCTGATTTCACCTTATTATGTTTCTTTAGTTAAAAAAATCCCTTAAAAATCACTTAATTAAATAGTTTTAATCCGAAACAACAACATAGTTTTGCATCGCACCTTTTTCATTTGGCTTGAATTGATATTAATTAAATTGATTTAATTATTTCTGTTTATTTTAGATCATCTTCTAGCATTAACGTGTAGCTATAGAATATGAATAATTTGGGCCCAGCATTTCTCATAATAGTAAATAGTAAATCACACAGGTTTGAAGCGATACGAGCTAATACAAAATTTCCCCAACCTTTTGAGAACACCATATGTTGGATTGGATTGCTGTGGACACAAAGAGTTGTTTGTGAATGAAAATTATTATTTTCTAATGAAAAAAGTACATTGATGTTTAACTTATGTTGAAGTCCAAAAAATTTGTATTCAGACCACACACACTTACAAGGCTCTTTTATATTAATCCAGCTAATCTTTCAAATCTATTAACTGTAACTCTGGTTTTTTACATGATTATCTAACCACCATCTCAGATGTCTTTCCTCTGTTATTATGAGCACTTTTTTTACCCAAATGCAAGCACTATAACCTTTTCTGTTGCATATTTCAAACAAATTATCGATCCACGTACATTACTTGTAGAATACAATGTATTTTAATTTTAGGGTGTTTCAGTTTTATTTTTTTCAAACTACAGCAGTTTAACTGAACTTATTTTGATTTATCATCCATTAAATACATATTTTCTGCATTGGCCAGAATTGGTCCAGGAATCCTAAAAAAAATAACAATTGTTATTAGTATTATTTTAAGCAAATTGTGTAGAAAATACTCATAATGTCAAGTTGTGTAGATGAAACAACACTCATTTGTTTTATTCAATTGATAGTTCACCCAAAAATGTAATTCTGTCATTATTTACTCTATAAAATTTACTGTATAAAATGAGGATTATTGTTAATTCCAAAATGTAAAGAAATATTCACTTTGATTTATAAATAAATAAGAGGTAATTTAGGAGCTTGACTATATTTTTTTGTCAGAATTAATTTTTTAATTAGCCAGAACTGAATGCATGAATTTGAATGTATAAATACATAAATACATTTTAGAAAGGAAATATCTGCATGATAGTTTAATAATCAAAATGAATAATTTCATCTCCTGTCTGCTTTCAGTCAAGATGATTTTGTTTAGACAGAGTATTTGCTCTCATCAATAGATCTATTAATGTTTCTGCCAGATTGTTTAACACTTATTCTAAAACACTTAGTTTTGTAAACTCGCACTGCTTCAGGACATCTCATCACCACAGATTAATAAAGCTTTCATCACACCAATTATACAGACTCATTAAACAATTACACAATTAAATGTGCATTTGATGTGGATTACTCTCATTCGTTTAATATGTCAGTTTTATGGGAGTGATTTTCTAGTATTTCGGAGGTGTTCTAAGGAAAAGTTCAATCGTCTGTTCTCAGTCTAACCTTAAGCTTTTGCATATGTGTAAACCTCAAAAAAAGACTTGTTTCACCATGGTTCAGGTATAGTTCTCCCCAAAATAAAAATTCTGTCATTTACTCACTCTCGTTTCAAACCTGTAAGACCTGCATTCATCTTTGGAACTCAAATTGAGATATTTTTAATACTGTTTAATGTCTATTTTAGCCACATCCTTACTACCTTTCTGGGTCATTTCACTGCTGTCTAAGCCGGGCCAGAAAGCTTGTTCCAAAGGTGAACGAATGTCTTACATGTTTGGAGTGAGGATGTGTGAGTAATCAATGACAGAATTTCTCCTTTTGGGTGAACTACCCGTTTAAGCATGCTAAGAATCCCACTTACACTGTGATGCATTAATGTAGATTCAGTCCATGTACGGACATGGCTGTGCATGGACCAAGATGTATATTACATCTTTGAACAGGGTTTAGACAGCTGAGCCAGAACTATCTATTTTATAAATTTGAGTGCAATAGAGCACAGGTAATCTCTCCCCAAGGCTCCTCAAATCTGCTGCTTTAGTCTTAATCTGACCGGCTTTACTTTTTGTCTAAAAGTAGGAGGTGAGATGAGGTGTGTAGAAGCAGAACAGAAAATGGAAAAAAGAGAAGACAACTAAATAGACAAAGAAGAAAAAGGGTATAGAAGCCCATCATTCTGGTGGGGAAAAAAACAACCTTTCAGCAACTTCTAATAACAGCTACACATGACCTAAAGCTTGGATGATTCTGGTGGACTTCGAAAAAATAATGTAGCAAACGGTTAGTGGAAATATTGGAAATCTTTTGATCTTTTACTACGCTCCTAATCCTCAGTAGCAAAAGAGAAAAAAAACGTAAAGCTGTACTGATCTAAAGAGAAAAGCGTTTAGACACAATCGCTCATTTAAGGCATTCATAGCGGCAGTAGAGTAAAGCAAAAAGTTTGCCTGCTTGGCTGCTTTGCACCAGAGCAGCAGAGGAACTTCAGTGCCAGCGGCGAATAAAGGACTTACAGCTGTCACGAGCCCAGTACAAGTTCCCAGAATCTCCAGCGAATTGTGAATGACGACATTTTAGAGACCTTTTTCTAATTCGATGATATAAAAACTTGACTGACACGATTTTCATTGTTTTAATTGACTACTTATTTTATGCTTTAATTGACTTTATTTCAGCCATACTTTTTTAAAGCTAGGTGTAGAAATGGAAAAGCAACAAGTTGCTCTTCCTGAAAAAAATAAAAAATAAAATAATGTACTGCTTTTTAAAATGTTGAAAGTTCATCATTCATCTTGCCGTACTACATAGATCGTGAAAATGCGACAGCAATTTGAGTTTTGCTTTGATAATGCTAAAAAAACAATACTGATAAAAACGAAATTTCTCGCTAGACTTAGTATCAGTGCAGCTGTAGCATAGATGCAAAAAAACACATTTATTCTATTTATTTAAGGGTCATGAGGGTCTGAAACCGAGATTTATACATAATGTGAAAGCTGAACAAATAAGCTTTCCATTGATTTATGTTTGATAGGATAGGACAAAATTTGTCTTAGATACAACTATTTGAAAATATATCTGAGGGTGCAAACAAATCAAAATGTTGAGAAAATCTACTTTAAAGCTGTCTAAAATAAGTCCTTAGCAAAGCATATTACTCATCAAAAATAGTATTGTTGATATATTTACAGTAGGAAATTTACAATATATCTTCAATGAACATGATCTTTACTTAATATCCAAATTAAAAGAAAAATAGGTAATTTTGACCCAGACTTTTTTTTTTGCTACTGCTACAAATATACCCATTTATTTATTTATTTATTTAAATACATGAATTGCCTCTGATTAATGAATGCGTATTGTGTATGTTTTTGGCAAATTCCTATAGAATATAAATCCTATTAAGTATGAATTTGGTTTTAGTCAAAACAAATACAAAATAAAAGTTAATGGAAAAGTTTCCCGTAACAGCAGACGCAGAACCACTGACTCATGCAGTGGAAGCAAAAAAATGCAAGGTTCAAGGCAGGAAGAAAAGGACTTTAAGCCGAGAAGAGTCAGTGCTGTCGATACCCCTGTTATGAACAAAAGCCTAAATCTTTTTTTGCGTAATTTGTAATTGTTGCCTCTGACAGGTGCAGGTGCCATGTATTTTAAAGAACTTTTTTTTGTGTAATGACAGTAAAACTAGCTGAATCTGAATTTTCAGGCGCAGTTTATGACTCTACAGGCGATGACTGGGTATTAGGGCTGTAATTATCAGACAGGGTGTTGTTATAGCGATGCATCAAGTCACACTTTTAGCAACGGTGGCCCAATGTGTGCATTTTGAGTGTGTGCATGTGTGTGTGTATGATAGCAGTGTGGTGTCAGATGACACACATTTTCCCTGTTTACTCTCCTGCTGACACATGAATTTAAGACATTCGACAATTTTTTTAAAAATGAAATCTTGCTGATTTTAAGTAGACACCTGAGACGTTTCTCAGTTCCCCCGGCTCTGGACTGTGGCCTATTCATCTCTCTTTTTTGATGTATTAATATTTGACTCATAATCTCTTCTTCAGAGTTATATAAACTTCACTTAAGAGCCACGGGGAGTTTACAGACAGAAACTGACTTGAAAAGTTTGGAGACAGTTTAACTCCAGGCTTTGGTTTGTAGGTGTAGGTATGTTTAGAGGGAAAGTACAGCTCCTTCTCTAAGTGCTTGCATTATGTGGAGGTATGTATAAACGTATAGAATGGCTGTAGGTGGGTTTTTGGCACACAAGTGCCACAGTTAAATTCTCTAATAACATCTTAACCTTTATAAAAATTATAACTTGCAATGGCTGAAATGATAAAACAACTGCGGACATTTCATTGTCTTTATTTATTTATCATTTTCGTTGTTGTTGTTTTTGTTGTTGTTAGGTTGCCCCATGGAAATGTGCATTTAAGCATATCTGCATATAGAAATTAGGCCTGTCAGTGTTTTTTTAAATAATTTAATCATTTGATTTAGCAAGAATGAATTGCATTTATAATAGTGACAGTAAAGACAATTTTGAATAAATGCAATTTTTAAAAAACTTTCTATTGACTGAAAAAAGTATCAATCATTGTTACCCCCAAAAGTATTAAGCAGCCCTACTCTTTTCAACATTGATAATATGTTTTTTAAACATCAAATCAGCATATTAGTATGTTACTGAAAAGTCCTGTTACACTCAAGACTGCAGTATTGGCTGCATCACAGGAATAAATTACAATTTTATTATTATTTTAAATTGTAATAATATGTCACAGTATTAGTCTTTAGGGTTTTTATCAAATTAGTGCAGCACTGGAGAGTATAAGAGATATGTTTACTGTATGTTAACGTGCATAAGACATCGGGCAAAGCAGATTTAAAGATTTTTTTTTATTTTTTGTTTTAACTTTTTATTTTAAAGGCACCAACAATACAGGTACTTTGATGGTTATCAAATTCCATTTTTTGTCTTTCTCCATAAATTACTGATAAATGTGAGCTCTGCTGTAGGACTGTGTGTGTGTGCGTGTGTGTGTGTGTGTGTGTATGTGTTTGCTCGTGTGCGCTGATTCACTTTGATATACAGTACTTTGGATACAAATCCATATTTGCTAAAACTGACTTTGTAGTCATTTTGGATGCACTCATTTAGGACAAAAATCTAGTCTGTTTTATTTTTATTTTTACTCATTATATTTAGCTTATCTAAGAAAGTCAAGTCTATGCTGCGTTTTCATTCAGTCTGTTTAGTAAGCGTGTGTCTGCGTACCGAGCAAACAGTCCTATTAGATAAATGTTCAAACACCCTGTATTTAGTCTTTTACATGTGCTTTAAGAATATCGATGGGTACTAACAGTGAAAAGTGTCCTTTTAAATGATTTTATAGCTTCAGCTAAAACCTGTTTTTTGTAATTTGTCAGTCTCTACCAGTCTAGTCTCTTTTCTCATTAAATTTTTGCTCACTTCTCCTAACAGACCGTATCATATTTCAGGTCCACTTACAGCTCAGACTCGGCTTTGTAACAGATGGCCTCACATTTGTCTTCCTTGCGTATGTCACATACAGTGCGAAGTAATGCAGTCTCTTTAGGATGCTTAACTCTTGCACTCTGATTGACTGAGCCAAGACAGCGCTGTAAATCCTTTGATGTCATCTTTGGGTTCTTGGAGACTTCCTGCAGAATTTTTCAGGCAGCTCTTGGGATGAACCTAGCCCGGGCAGATTGCCAGCGATGTGAAATCTTTTCCATTTGTAGATAAATTGTCAATGATCTTTCAATATGGATGTGACATTGAAGTGATGGACTACAAAATGCTTGGAAATGGACGCGAAACCCTTTCCAAGACTCACAACAACTAAGACTAAAGCAGGCCACATGTTCCTGATGCTTATATAAATCTTCATAGTCTATTTAATGCAAAAGAAAAGTCAGAGGTTGACTAACCATTACAAGACTTAAAATGCATTTTAGTGTATATTCCAAGCTGAAATGCTACAGAATCTTTTATTATTTTTATTATATGTATAATGCCTTTAACAGTGTAATCAAATCACATTTGATTAAATAAGAACGCAAACACAGGATGTATGACTGAAATAATTAGAAAAATGTTAAATGCAATAACGTAAATGTAACTACTACTCATTAGTTATTTTAATTTACAGAGTGCTGTGTTATTTAGTTTGTTGTTGAGGTTTATTTGGCTTTTCTTGTTTACATGTTGGTTGTGCAACTGATAATCCTTAACCATCCTGTTGACAAGAACAAATAGTAGACAGCACAGTGTGGTTGTAAAACTATCACACACAATACAATACATCTGTTTGCAGTTTGAGCGTCTGAACAAAGCAGATGGCAGTGGACAACATGGCCCTGCCCTCTTGCCCACATTTGAATTCAGTGACTGTAAAAGCGTTTCACCTTACCGAATCAAATGACACTGTGGATCAATTTACAACTAAATGCATCCTATCTGTTTCTCGCTTACTCATACTGTCACGCTAACGCTATTCTTTGTCTCATCCTTTCTCTTCTTTGTGGTCGTATTTGTTGTAATTGCTGTCTTGCTTAGTAAATAGCTCAGAAATAACAAGTCCCTGATCGGCTCAGTGGAAAAAAAACTACTACATATATTTTCTTTATTGTTTTTTCACAAACACCCTAATTATGCAAATAATTAGAATTAGTGATAACCCTATAGAAATGAAACATTTAGACAGAAGGGATCAAGTACAGTGAAAAATAAACCCTGACAGATTGAACAGTCTTGCATCATCCTGAAAGTCCCTGATGTATCACTTGTGGGATTTATTTTGTGATTTTACCTGCAATTTAACACGTCTTTGTTCAGTCTGAAGTCCTCTCTTACAGGTTTTCTTGCTTAATCAGGTTTTTTCTGAATATTTTGGGTTTGATCCACAGAATAAAAAGGAACAAAAAGGTCGCTGACAAGTGTTTAATTAGTGTTTCTAAAATGGCCTCTAAATATTACGCTTTTTCTTGAGAGAAATAATAAATAAGCAATACATAACCACCACATTAAAAAGTGGCAAAAGAAACTGTCTTTTGAAAATTCACTTTTTCTCGATTTATAATCACGTTTCTTCACGAAAAAAGTAATCCAAAACTTTGGATTTGTTCATTTTCCCAAAAGGTCCATCAGTTCATGCCTACGTTCAAAACACTTTTAAGAACTCTAATAAAAATTTATAGCATCCAGTTTCTTATTGCCGCAAAGTCCCAAAACTGTTTTTCTGCCAGTGAGAGATCTTTATGCACATATCTGTCATTATGGCTTAAAGTTCACATCATTCAAAACGTCTCACAGATTCTGAGTGGAGCCCAGAATGCCAAAACTCTGAAACAAAACGTTTTCTCTCATGTAACAGTAAACTGTTCACTTAGTATCTGCGGCATTTGCCACTGAGGGCTGGCTTCTCGCTCATCCGTGAAGTTTTAACACATTCACCTTGTTCCTCCAGTTCCTGCTCAAGTATGAGAAGATTTTGTCTTCAACTCCATTTACCCAATTACTCATCTTCAGAGGAACTCTTCAGATAGTTTCAGAATCGCCCAGTTGAGTTAGTTTGACTTTCGAGATAACGCGATGACGCATCTTCTCTCACGGGTGGACTTGATCTTTTTAGTAGTACTGGATTCGATTAAATTGGCATCTAAA
The DNA here is from genome assembly GCF_018831695.1 of Puntigrus tetrazona. Taxonomy (NCBI): domain Eukaryota; kingdom Metazoa; phylum Chordata; class Actinopteri; order Cypriniformes; family Cyprinidae; genus Puntigrus; species Puntigrus tetrazona. The sequence continues at coordinate 13,013,259 of NC_056703.1, forward strand.
GCCATTGCGGCGCGAAGCTGATTCACATAATTGGTGTATATTCACCTCGGCCCACACTAACATCACAGAACCTATGGAATAGGTCTTCATTTAAATTTTTAGTCTGTCTCAGACATACACTTCATGTCATGTCTTTGACTACTCTATTCTGAAGGCAAAACTGGCAAATCTAAGAGCAGGAGACTGTCTTGCAGCAGCAATGTTTTTGCAGTATTTGCAAACAACATTATATTTTCGCACGTCTTTGCCAGGATGGCAGGTTTATGTGTCTTTTGATGAGAGAATCTCAGCAGCGGTGTCTTTGGCACATTGCCACAAGTTTACCGCAAACCCATAGGCTTTTGGTAAACCACCTTAGGATAAAGTTATCATTGCGCTGTCTCCCCTTCTATGTCTCTTTACCACACTTCATTTTAGACCACAAGCAGAGAGGCTTCGTTCTCTCGTCAGCAAAATTGGAGCCTCCTTTTTGTGGCCATCTCCGAGGGCTGAGTCATTTTCATTTGCGTTTGTCCTCTTAGCCAGCAACGAAGAGCTTTTTAGGCATTTAAATCAGCTTCCGCACAGATTATTCAATTTTTTTTTTTTTCTTAATAGAACTTGTTTTTTTACATTTTGGATCGGTGTTCGTAATGCGCCATTAAAGTCTGTGAGTTGTAAATCATCCCAACTGATAGTCTTTCATTTCTCACCCTAACGCTGCCCATTGAATAATGAGCATCTCTGATTTATAATTCAGAGTGGAAACTGTGAGTGTTAGGCATCATAACAAAACCACAGGCACTCGCCGGAGCCGGAGCAGAAGCAAAACTGTTTCTACTGTAGCATCTAATTAAAGCGCACGCACGCATATTTACATCTTCGCTTAATTCACTTTATTAGCAGCGGCCTCGGAATACAGATGGTTTCACTCTGTTGTGCATGGTTAATGTCCGTTTCTGGTGAAAGAATGCGCATTCGCAATTATTAGGAGAACAATGCATGTTTTGCTTTCTTAAATGACTGTAGCTCTGCTGCAAGGTACTGAAATATATCAATGCAGTTACATTAATACTGTCATGTTCTTGGTTGAAGAGGCAGCTTAAGGGAAAAGCACGTGGTGTCGGGTGTGTTTTGTGGCCAGCAATCTTTCTTTGTGCTGACTGGCAGGAGATAATGTGGCGGAGAGACTAGCCGTCGCAGTGCAGGTTTTATCCTCTGTTGTATAAAAGAGATATTCAAGAGCAGAAATAAGATTATGCCAACCTCGTTATTCAGAGACCACCTGCTTCACTGCCTTCTAAATAATATGCGCTTGATAAAATAAAGAGGGGTTTGAGATTAATAATGTGTTTTCGTGCAGGTTGAATTTACAAAGGCAGCACCGCCACCCTGTTCATTACAGTATATCGCTTTTGTTCTGTGCCGCAGCCCGCAAGCTGAGGAAGATCGGACAGATAAAAGGTCCCGAGGAGGTCGGCCCCATTCAGGGCCCTTCAGAGGCAATCCAGTGCCTGTCGCCCAAGCCGAGCCTGACGTTCCACTCACAGTTGATCTTCCTGAACATCCTGGAGGCTATCGAGCCCGAGGTGGTGAACGCCGGCCATGATCACGCTCAGCCTGACTCGGCAGCTGCTCTCCTGACCAGCCTTAACGAGCTGGGAGAGAGGCAACTTGTCAAGGTGGTGAAATGGGCCAAAGGACTTCCAGGTAATTTCAACTTTTTTTTCAGCAACATGATGCTCTTTTTTTCTATTAGTAATGCATAAAAAAAACAACACACTTGATCATACCTCTTCTATGCTGATCATGTTTTTAATTTCTGGATACATTCATTAATATTTTTTGAAAAAGGTCAAGATAGAAGAAAAAGCTTTATTAAAAGAATACTTTTTAAAGGAAACTTTTTTTTTGTAGAATTTTACATTTTTACAAATATAAATGTACAAATAAATTAAATAAAAAAGCTGCACGTAAATAAGGATACAGTAGATTAAGGAGAAATCTTAAGCATAGCACAAATTCTAGATGTTTTTATAGCTTTCTTGTTAACAGATGTAGAAATTGTATAAAGGAATACTTTAAATTCAGTTATGTTTTAAAATTTTATTTATATATATATATAATATATATATATATATATATATATAGTATATAGTATATATATATATTAATATGTTAGGTTTAATAGTTAGTAAGGTAGTTGTTAGGTTTAGCTATTGGTTAGGATTAGGGATATAGAATAAGGTCATGTAAAATAAGGCATTAATATGTGCTTAATTACTACTATTAAATGGCTAATATTCTAATGATATTCACGTAATAATGATAAGCTGCTAGTAAAGAGACCCTAAAACGACCCTAAAATAACAACACTATAAAAAAGTAATAACAATATAATTCAAGACCTTAATTATATAATGAAATGCATATACTCACATGTATGTAACATGTACAAAAAAAATGTTTTATGTTTTTCATTATTTAAACCTTTTGAAAAAAAAACGACTGAAACTAACAACAATACAAGTACATTTCAAAGAAACTGGATTTTTAAGGGATCTTTCTTTTTTTTATCTGTTACATGGTTGACATTGATTTGAGATAGAGATCCTGCCTTGTGATTCAAGTCGAGACATCAATGGAGAGTTGGTTGTTTTTTTCCCAGTGATTTAATTATGGTTTGTATTTACAATTCAGAGGGAGGTTTGAGAGGTGTTGTGTAATCTACTTCACTCTAATGGCTTTGATAAATGGCTTTTTGAAAAGCAAAGGCAGACTTCAGTCATATGTAAAATGCTTCAGCCGCAAACCATCAAATACTGAGAGAAAAATAACAGGAGGGGCGGTAGAAAGAGAGAGAGAGAAAGGGGTGTGGCTTGACTAGAACCATTTTTTGTAGCTCAGAGTGACATCGTGTGATTGGTTCATGGAATCAGGTTGATGTGATTGGTTGCAGTTCTCCAATTTCCTGTTATTGATAGCATTAATAAAACACTGTGGGGCTTGGCATTTTAATCTGCACTGAATCCAATGATGAATGTGTTATGAAAGAAGTGAGATCAAGTTTATCCCAGAACGTTCAGTTTGTTTCCCCTTTGTTTCCTTAAAGAGGTGCATGTGCTGCTGCCTGGTCTTCAACAAGTTGTTTTGTTTGGTTAAAGTCAAAACCCTCGGTTCAGAATGACATGCATATATATTTTCTATTTCAAGAGTAACGTCAGGTAAGGTCTGATTCATGGCGTGAGCTGGAGGAGCTGAAATAGAGTCGTAAATGATGTCTGAAAAAATAGCGCCCAAGCAGCTGACAAACTGTAAGCTACAGGCAGCAAACACAAACTACAAATATCTCTCCCATCTCTTAGGTTTCCGTAACCTTCATGTGGATGATCAGATGACAGTCATACAACACACCTGGATGGGAGTGATGGTCTTTGCTCTGGGTTGGAGGTCCTACAAGAACGCCAATGCGCGGATGCTGTACTTTGCGCCGGACCTGGTCTTCAATGAGTGAGTCTCTTTCTCTTTCACATCCGCTCTGCTCTTATTCGCCTGTTTTCTTTTGTGTCCGGCTCCCATCCGTGTTCTGCATTGTTGCCTTCTCTCTCATTCCATTTTCTTCTTCTGTCCATTTGTTTGTCTTGTAAATGTACTAATCCATCTTTCCTCACACTCATTTTTCTTTCATTTCTCCTCAGCGGCCCTCTCTCCACCTTATTCCATCTCTCTATCTCTTCCATCCCTGTCTCTCTCTCTCTCTGTCAGGCAGGTACATATCTTATACTTAGCGCACACAATAACAGGCCCATCGTGGATGCTTCCAAGATTCATTTATAATTTATTACTGGCTTATTATGGTGTGGAGGATCTTTGTCACAAACACAATCCCAGGAGAGATTGGATTTTTTGGGGGGCTCACATGCTCTCAATGGCTTTTTTTTACCAATATCTGAAAAAGAAGACTTTCTTCCTAAATGCATCTTAGCCGTATCCCATACCACTACTGCTGACAGAAATTGTGTTTTAGGAACGAAGTACATTTCATTTAGCGAGACATTTGGAAATCATTAGATGACTGGCCAGTCAGTGCTGTTTTGTAATTAGTTATTGTCACGTGTATCTTTGTTTGCCTCTTTGTCTCAGTGAATGTAAATTCATCTGCCCCCTATCTGTCAGCCGTAGGATGCATATCTCCAGCATGTACGAGCACTGTGTTCAGATGAAGCACCTCTCGCAGGAGTTTGTGCTGCTGCAGGTCACACAGGAAGAGTTCCTTTGCATGAAGGCCCTCCTCCTTTTCAGCATCAGTAAGTATACTACTCTGTGGGTGTGTGTGTGTTCAGAACCTCTGGATACTAACACCTAAAGACAAATTAGAAATAATCGTAATCACAATTAGAGTCATGCTTTCCGTTGTGAAATACGCAATCTAATGTCCAGAGAGCTGTATTTGTTACTGTATTTAAGAAAACAATTTTGACATGTAGCAGCGTCTCGCATTTTGTGCTCAACCCTGTTTTCCCAAGTTTTTCAAGCGTATGAAAGCATGTATGCAAGCTCAGGTGCAAGTTTTTATTTCTATTTCTGCAGTTCCAGTGGAGGGGCTGAAGAGTCAGAAGTATTTTGATGAGCTGCGTCTGACATATATAAACGAGCTTGATCGTTTAATCAACTATGGCAGGAAGACAAACTGCGCCATGCGCTTCCAGCAGTTGACCCGATTGATGGACTCTCTGCAACCAGTCAGTAAACACAAAAAACACTGCTTGATGATTTTATTTTTATAGGTCCACAACACACTATGACAAACTTATATCTACTAACCCTAAACCTACCCTGGGAATTAGTAAACACATAATTAGTTGACATGTAGTTGCAAGTCAAGTTACTTATAGTTAGAAGAATGTCTAAAGTGGACTATCAAAATGTATCAAAGTGTAACCAGCACTATTTGCATTGAGCAACTTTAAAGGTGTACATTTTACCAGTTTGTTCAAACATCTAATGTCTAATTTACTTTATTCTGAGTAATAAATACAGCATAAGGAATTTTATAAACAATACTAATGTGTACAAGTCTGAGATGCAAGTCTGAAATGCAAATTTTTTGGCCATATTTGAACCATTAACCGATTTACATAATAACTTTAGTAAATCTTATTCTGAAACAGCACAGACAGCACAAGGAAATAACAACACTACCGACAGGCAGAATTCATTTTAGTAAATTTTCCTGTAATATTAAATGCGCTATGATTTTCTGTCACTTCATTTTTTCATATTACTTCCCCCTCTTTCTGTCTCTCATTCTCTCCCTCACCCAGATTGTTCAGAAGTTGCACCAGTTCACCTTTGACCTCTTTGTCCAAGCTCGGTCCTTGCCCACAAAGGTCAGCTTTCCCGAAATGATTGCAGAAATAATCTCGGTCCAGGTGCCAAAGATCCTCGCCGGCCTGTCTAAACCAATCCTGTTTCACAAATGACAAGACTACGCCCCTGAACCACTGATCCATACCGACCCCACCCCGGCCATATGAGCCAGTGAGTTTGGCCTGATCCAGTTTGATCCAGCCTAAACCAGCCTGCGACGCTTTTAATCTGGACTCGACACGAGCGACAAGACTAAACGATACTGATTTTTTTGACTTTCCATTTTTTTAAATTCTCCTCTTCTCTTCTACCCTCCCTCCCTTTCTATATCAGTCTCGTCTCTCTCTCTCCTTTTGAAAAATGGCCCTGAAAAGTAGCGGGACCATTACATCATTACAGTTGTCTATCTTCTCCTCAGAGATCATTTGAGCTCATTTTCTCAAACTGACAGCATGGTGTGAAGCAGGTTTTATTCTTTCTTTCGACCAGCAGTTATCCTTCAAGAGTTACAACGTGTTGCCTGGTGGACAGGTTGGAGAAAAAAAATCACACTGAAGTTTAATCTGAGCCCTTAATCAAAAAAGAAAAGGGCATTACGCAGATCTCTGTTGGAGTCTGTGACACCTCCACTCTCTATGCATCGCAGGATAGAAAGGTTTCAATGCAAAGCAGCATGCATAGAGAAATACATGTGAACGTGACAAAAACCATGACAGAATCTCTTCGCTTGTGACTTTTACTCTTGTTAGTTAGAACAACACGCTACTAAATACAGTATTGTAGTATTACGACAGTTTGGATTTTAGTACAGCAGGCTGGCTATCAGTCTTCTCCCTGCTCTGTTAGTTTATTGATTGTAAAACAAGTGCTTCATTCATTTCTTATGAAATGTGGAGGCTCTTTATAAAAGCTTTTTAAAAGGCATCATTCATTTGGGATCAGACAATTTGTGACTTTTTCATTTGACTGAAAATCTGTCACAGTTGCGTTTTGCTACCAAGAACAAAAGGACAGCACAAAAAAAAAAAAAAAAAAAAAAAAAAAAAAGTTTTTTTTTTTTTTTCTTCACAGTCATCAAGACTTGCCTCCTCCAGACAGCAGACTTTTGTTAAGACGGGATTCAGTGCCCTCTATTGCAACCTGGATAATTAAGTGCAGGTTTAAGGGTAAATTGTTGACAGTTTGTACATAGAACACAAATAGAGCAACACTTGATTGTCAGCCTGGACGATCTTCGAATATATACACACAAACATATATATAAATCTATGCATGCTGTCTTCATATCCATCAACAAAACAACAAACAAATAACTGCATGCTAAAGCCCTGGATATTCAAACAAACCAAACTGCATTTCCAGTAAGCTAAATGGATATTGTTAGGAAACTGGACGTTTCCCATAAAGCTCTTATGAAGTTACTCTCTCTCTCTCTCTCTCTGATTCACTGTCCGTAATGGAAGATTTGGCAAGGTAATGTTCTTGTATATACATGTAAAAGTTAAGCGTGGTTCTTTTTAACATTTCTGTGCTAATGTATGGATGTAGTCAATAGTTTCACAGTGCAGTTTCCTCTCTTTCCTTTATAACAAGTGCCACCGAGGGATTTGTATTTCTCTGTGCTAGCAGTATGTAATAACATGCTTAACACACTCTTTTAAGGAGCACTTTTAGAATACCAAAACATGCTTCAAATGGTGCACAGCTTAAAAAAAAAAGAATAAAAATTAAATAAAAAAAGCTATGCCTATGTTCTAACACAGGGCAGTACTGTTATTTTATCAGAAACTCGTACCAAATATCTTAATCATCATCAACGACAAGCGGTGCTAAAGCTCTCCTCTTTATTTACGAGGGTGTAAACAGGACAGTACACACAAAAATGAGAACTGTCATTTACCCAAGTTCTCCCAAACCTGCAGACTACGCGTTATTTCTTTTGTTGGACACAAAAGAAAATTAAAACTTTCTGGTGGCCACTGACTTGCACAGAATGGGGAAAAAAACCTACCGCTTGCTGTTTGGTGACCAGCGTTCTTCAAAATATCTCAAGTCTTCAATAAAGAAACTCTTACAGGTTTGGGAGAACTTGAGGTTGAGTTAATGATGACAGATAATCATTTTTGGCTGAACTCTTGCTCTAAACAAAAGACAAAAAAACACGGCATATGTATTTTTTTTTAAAACCGCTTTCGCTTCAATTAAAGCATTCTGTATTTATCTGTCAGAAAGGAACATCTTTACTCGCTTTCCTCATACTCCGGTGCAGCGCGTTTTTCTAGACGTCTTGTCAACTTTTTTCCTCCTCATGCTATCCGTTTCTAAATGATTGAATAATGCTTGCAGCGTTATGTATGTAGATTACTCTTTAAAGAGCCCCCAAAATTGCGGCACTGTGTTGTCTTTGTCAGGCCTGGGGTGACCTGGGGTGTACTTTCGGCAGAGCAGGGAGTTTTCCGCCGAGTTAAAACGACGAGATGCGGTTTAGCTGCTCGAGCTCTTGTCGCCGCGGAGCATGTTGACGGTTTAAATGTGCCAGGCAGAGAATAGGCTGTCAGAGACAGCTCCTCTGCGCTGACAGCACCGAGCACCGCGCAATTACACGCAGGTGTTTACCCATTTAGATGGCCCAAAAGCGCTCATTAGAATTTGCAGAACTCCAAACTGCACTTTTACCTTGCCAAAAAAAAGAACTCATGACTTTCACCACAAACATGTAACGCTTTAGGACAGAGCCGAAGCCAAGGTCTGAACACAAAGCCGTTCCTTACCCGGCGGACTTTCGGAGGGGGCACTTGCATGTAAACACCGACGTAGTCCATTCACACTCGCCTTTGCCAGAGACGCTGTCTTATAATTGTCTGTTTACAATGAAACGTTTGTAATACGTCAGTTAGCGACACTCTGACGTAACACCTCTCTCGGCTCGCGCCGCGCTCGCGAGACCGACTCTCGCTTGGATGATCCATACGCAGATTTGTGACTTTCTTAACACGTCTCTTATGAGCCTACGATGTAGAACGTTGCGTGTTGGTTTTCAATTAAAGTCTTAGGATTTACTGTTACTGTGTGTGTGCAGTGTGGTCAACCAATAGCAAAAGCATATGTGTGTGTGTTTATATGCGCTCTTGTAAATCTGTTAGCGGCCTCTGCTTAGCTGCCCTCAAAGGAGCAAACAGGGAAGAAAGCAATAAGACATTTTTGGGGTCTTTTGCTAAATATTGAATTTGGCCTGCGTTTTAAAAAAAAAAGAAAAAAAAAAGAAAAAAAAAAAAAAAAAAGTTTGCTTGGATCCTACTAATGTTTGTGCTCTCACACGAACAAGAAAACCTGGAGTCTTAATAACAGTCTGCATGTCACTGGGATGCTTCCTGTGGTTATAAATTGGTCTTTCAGTGCAAAAATCTTGCCGAACAATGTCTCACTGATATATTTTCCCCAGCAATGAGGGAAGTAATTTCTCACGCTTTCTAATGTGTGTATTACTGCGAAGCATCTTGACATAAAGTTGTATGTTAAACTGAGAGCGCCACACTGGTTTACAGACACTCAATGTGCTAATGCATCCATATGAATCGTTTGCAGGCTCAGCTGTGTCTATTTTCTGTCCTGTTTCAGCTTTGTAAACTCCCATATATGTAACAATGACATGATTTTTGAACCCTTCGCTGGCTGATACGAGCAATTACACGACTAATCATTGGCGAATGCTTTTTTACAGCTTTTTCTCTGGTGTGAATAATTCCTGTCTTTTCCTGGTGTTATGGGATATTTTTCGCTTTTCCATATGCAGAAGGAGGAGCTAGATAGTTTGGCTTTATATGACTAGAAGAGGAAATTCTGGCTTCTTAAATGATGTTTGTTACTTAAATCTTTGTAACTTTCTAGTCTTTTTTTACAGCAGTTGCGTGAGTGTGTGTGTGTGTGTGTGTGTGTGTCTGTGCATGCACGCTTTTTCGCAGATTATTTAGTACTGATATGTAGTGTTGTATTGACAGTTGTTATCTGACGATTTCTTTCGAGCAGTTTGAGAACCGATTTCTACTCGTATGGAAAATCGCTTATCTGATTCCTGTTGTGTAATGCCTGTGTAAATCGGGTTCGTTTGTGTTTTACAGCTTTCAATTCAACAATAATAATAATAATAAAAAACATTTGAAAATCTTGAAGATGTTCTCTGCTATTTTTTTCATGAGACACACCCTCAGTCGGACCTAAGCAATATCACGCAAAAGCAACTGGGCATGAGAAGCATTTCTGTGGTGGAAAATTGCTTAACCTCTTCAGGCCGTGACTTGTTTTTTGGTTTTTTTTGCACTTTGGATTTTGACTGATGCACAGCTGTTTTAATTTAACTAGATTTCAGAGGTCTGCTCTCCTTCCCATCATTTATTTATTTCTATCTATCATGAGGTCATTTCATTGTATGGATTTAGTCTACCCTGGGTTGGCTCAGTGCACTTTTACCTATGGCTCCTTAATAGGAACAAAACAAACACACGTCATCTTTTTTTTTTTTTTTTTAATAAATTTGCATTTTCTTGCAGCAGTACGTTCAAACAAAAACAAAAACACGGTTTAGTGACTGTTAGGTGTTAAGAGCTTAACAAACGGCTTAAGAAACAACAAAATATTTACAAAAAATACATAAAACGGCAACTAGAAATTTGGAACTTTATGATAATAATAATAATAATACCTAGGAATGCGCTCCAGTCTGCTTCAAATCAAAACTGAGTTCATGCCAAATCCGCAAAACATGACCTAAAATTTCAACTTTAAGTTACAAAAACCTATTGACATGTATTCTTTTTTCTTATTTCCACATTTACAGTTATGTGAAAGTGAGAAAGAGACGAAATCTTTAGCTTTCACATTTAAGATTCACACTGACCAAAGAAACCGATAAAGGCTCGTGTTTCAGTCAAAGTTTGAGACTTAAAAGTCTGGTTAAGCTCAATAACGAAACTGATCTCTATATCAGTAAGGTCGGCTGATAATTTAAAAAGAAAAAGGGCAAGAGAGATGGAGAGAAAAGCTTACTGAAGCATACTTTGCTCTATGAACTAGCTGAAGTAACAAAAGTTCCTCAATCCCTTTTTAGTTTTTTTTTTTTCTTGGGAAAACCGCTATCGTGTCCCAGCAGATAAAAGGAGAAACACGTTGCAAATTACAGTAACTATTCCGCTTGTCAAAAACATTCAGAACCAGGACCCAGGTCATTCATCTCCTTCCAGTTACTAATTACTGAGATAATAACAGATAATTAATAGAAGGATGTTCAGCTCTTGCGTAATTAAATACTGATTAGTGTTGATTCAGAATATTATATAATTCAACTGGGCTGTTCCACCTTCTGTCGCTCTTAAAGTGAAGTCTGTAGTGCGTCTGTAGAGTGAGACAGTAAAACCCTAAGTCTTATCGCTCTATTAAATAGTTCACAGAAAAGGGAGATACTGAGAGACACAATGAGTGAGAACAAGTGGGAGTTTTCCCTGTTGTGCGCAGGAAGGTCAGCATGTTTAAGAAAGAAAAAAGGATTCAATGCTTTCTTTTTGATCTTTGATCCAGGCAAGAATCAAAGACTTAGTTTTACGGCAAAGTAAGCAAGTGCAAAAAAACTGGCGCCAAAAAAAAAAAAAGCCCCCTTGACAACTCAATCAAACACACACGCCAAAAAAAAAATTAATTAATTGGTCCACAAGACACTGATTCACAAGTTGTAGGAGTGACTGGAAGGATGTTCTTATTTAGTGTTCTGCAAAGACAAACAAGTGAAAATAATGAGCATCAGCATTATAGATGATAAAACATAAGAATGAACATGTCGTACCTCATCTTTAGTAGCTGCAGGTGAGGCGTTCGGAGAGGAGCTGCAGGACACAAAACAGTGAGTAATTCATTTCAGCAACCAAGGCATAGTTCACCCAATACAGAAAATTCAGCTATTAGTTATATATGCGATTTTTATTTTTTATTTTTGGAACATTTTCAAAAATGTAATTTCAGACTTTGTTTTTCCTGCAGTGGCATTACAAAGAGACCAGCTCCAAAACAGTTCTTAAATCACTATTAAATGTTTCCATATAGGTTTTAATTGTTCATTCAATTTAAAACTATTAACTAACTGAAATAAAACTGAAATGAGATATCAGTTAGATGAAAACTATAAACTAGAAATCTTAGCATGGCAACTAACTGAAATAAGCACTAAAATAGTCATTTTGAAGAATTTCATAGAATGAACTTGAGAAGTAAAACTAAAAATGACAAAATTAAACTAGTTAAATGAAACTGAAATGAAAACAGAAAAACACACACACACACACACACACACATATATATATATATATATATATATATACTTATTATATATTATATTAATATTTATAACTATAATAGCATAGAAATAATACTAAAAATACTATGACGCTCAAGCCAATGTTTGATGTTCATGAAAATTTGGACTGACATGGTGGTGAGAAAATGATGACAGCATTGTAATTTTTAGTTGAATTATTCTTTTACAATGCCACTGTCACGTTCAACGGTACACTAGATTTTATGTGCATGAAATACGGGCACCTGCATAGCAAGCAGTGTGCACTAGCTTGCAAAATATGTGGGGTTTGTTTTTTGTTAACGTTGATGCTTTGCATTGGTCAAAACCTTTATCTTAGTATCCTCTGAGAGCTCCGTCAGGGATGTGTTCTAGCATTGTGAAAGGCCTTGAACTTGAACTACACGAGCGTGTGTCGCGGGCTTGGAGAGCTGCCACGAGCAGTGAAAAGAATCCTCCAAAACTCGAACAGGCAGCCAAACTGCCCATCATCTCACATTTCATAATTCAGAATTTAGTAAAAGATCAGCTCATGCTGATTTTAGATTACGCGCAAACACAAAAATTCGCTACCGACTGCAAAACCAGTCTGACTTTATCTGCACTTCCCTGTTGTGTCTAGGAACATTTTACAGGCACTCCAGCCTTATTTAAACCCTTGTGCTTAAAAGGACAGTTCAAACTATATTGAAAATGTTGTTCCACCCCTGTATAACTTCTTTCTGTTGTGGAACATAAATATACTTTTAGTTTCCACTGTATGCAACAGTTTCTCAAATGATCACCATTTATGTTCCACGGGAGAAATCAAACCATACACATTTAAAACGACTTGAGGGTGAGTAAATTACAAAATTTAAATTTTTGCCTCAACTATTTCTTTCAGCTCACCCAAAAATGCAAATTCTACTCGATTGCATGACTTTTTTTTTTTTTTTTTTTTTCCTGTGGAACATAAACTGAGAAATTTGAAGAATGTCGCTTTTATTTGTGCACTAAAAATGACTGAGCACTGGAGCTTTCAGCATCTAAATGAAATGGCGAAACACCATAAAAGTGCTATTAAATTGGTTTAATTTATGACCATGGGATGTCGAGCTCCAAAAGTCCACAAAAACACCATATTCCAAATCCACACATGAACTCCTTATTTACTGATAATCTCCAGTGAGCTTTTGTGTGTCACTGAACTGAATTGGACTGAATCATTCTGATTTTGTAAATAAAGTATTGACATAAACGATTCATTTGCGATTAAGCATTTGACAGATGTTTTTATCCAAGACGTCTCGCGCTGAATTCATTTACTTCATATATTTTCCTTGCGAATCAAACCCATGACCTTGGTGATGCTGGCGCTATGAACGCTCGGATAACTGAGTCGCTGATTCATACGAATTTACTGAAAAGATTCAGCGTATAAGAACATTTATGAACCGGACATTCAGTCAGACATGAACTAGAACAGACTGTTCCTCACACAAAGCTATTGTATGACGAAGCAGACTTGGAACATACGGAGGCGCATGATTCATATGGACCAATTTTATGGTGCTTCTACATCCTTTTCGAAGCATATAATTAGAGTCGCTGAAATTTACTTTAAAAACTGCGACCAAATTATTTTTAAATATTTCTTCTGTGTTCCACGAGACAAAGAAAGGGCTTGGAACGACATGACTACGTGATGACAGAATTTTTATTTTTTGCAAAAACTGTTCCTTTAAGCCAAAGGGTTCAAATAAGGCTACTGTACTTTTAGGTGCAAATCTGAGCGTGTGTGTTTTAAGAGAGCGTGCACATGTTACCCTTTTCCCAGATGTAGATCAAATTATCTGCCCTTAAGTACTCGTCTATTTGAGGGATTTGAACTAAACCGCCGTTCAGGACTAAACAAAGCAATTGGATATATGTCTCGTTTTGTATTTGGTCTGTAACACAAGGATGTGCATGTGGTTCAGCATGTGGTCGTGTATGAAACACAACTTTATTTAAAAGTACCACATCAAAAGCCCATCGGGTTTTAATGGCTCCGCTCTAAGTGAGGTCAGGCAGCTGCTGGAAACAATGAAATGTTCACGCACATCCCCTCCTGAGTCAGCACATGCCCTCTCATACACGCACACGTACCTTCCCATCTGCCTGGAAGCGTTCTCAAAAAATTTGGTTTTGGAGGCGACACTACAGGGAAAGAAAGAGGAAAAGAAGAATACGTCACTACATCGCTGATCATGAATGGAAATTATCAACTGAGAGCATTCAGACGAAGACAAGAATGAGTACTTTTGTGTTCATGTTGTTTACGTGCTGTGAAGAAAATTCCAAATATGCTTAATCAAATTACAGAAAATGAAAAAATGCTGCAGTCAAGTTAAAAACATCAGTCCCAAATGTGGACAGTTCTCCGTTTTGAATCTCATTTACACTTGAATCTCAGCATGGGCACATTGCATTGCAAATATCTGCATTTGAAACACTTGTCAGTGTTGCAAAATGTTTAAACAATTGTGAAAAAGTTACACATGTGTTAATACATGTATCTGAGCTCTTGAAATAAATATACTGAATATACTGAAGTAGTGACTGCACTAGAAGTTAGTCTGATATTTTGATACCATACTATATTTACGTTTCAGATAAAAATTCTGTCTAACACATTCAAATTCATCAGTGCACTTATCAGAAATAGTTAGTTATAGAATTATTATGTATGTATAAGTAAGCATTCTTTAGCTCTATTCTGAACATACTCATTCAATTATGTAGCCCTGTTACATTGTTTTTAGAAAGGTTTATTGTTTTCTTGACATATTTTTCATAGACCATATTAAAATGATTACATATTCCCAGTATCTGTTAATGAATAACTAAATTATTACATCAAAACTTTTTTTTAATTTGTGTTTTGTTTTTTTATTTCCTACGAGTTGATTATTATTCTTTTAAGAAATCTGCCCCTTACAAATAAGCGAGGCAGATACACGCCTCATTTTCTGGAGGGAAAAAAAATGACCAAAAAATCTGCAACAACAACAACAACAACAAAAAAGCATCAACTCAACTGAAAATAAGAGAGCCAGTATGCTTGAGTCTGTGTGTGTTTTCAGTTGAAGCTTGATTGAAGCCTTTCTGAGATAAGACACACGAGACTGTTTGACACCGTGGCCAGCATACCCACATGTTTTCTCAGTCTAAGATTACTGTTCCCTACCTCTCCCTCTGCTCTCAGAATGGCAATTATGAGGATATGACAAGCAGAAACTTATACTTGATCGAAGATTAGCAGCCTCATACAGATAAAGTCTGCTGTATATAGCATGTTTACAGTGGCTTGAGAAAGGATTCCGACACTTTTCTAATTCCCTCAGTTTACTCCTTCCTCGCAAATCCTGCTGTAAAATTGAGCTCTCTGGGATATTTGTATTTCCACGCACTTAAACTCAACATTATTTTAATGTGACTGTCATGAAATTTAGTGAGTGTTTTTGGCTAAAAAGAATTTGTTGTTAAAAAAAACTGTAACAGAATTAAATCCCTTTGTCGCAGAAGTTTTCAGTTTATAAGATGGAAAACAACTGTGTTAATAAGGACAAAAATGCCGTCAAATTGACTTCTACCTGTGAACCATTAAAACTGCAGTCAAGGACTGCTGTGAAAATGACGAGTTAAAAGCATTCCTGGGTCTGAGTTAAAGTAAAACAAATGCATACATTTCAGGAAAAACACATAAAACTATATCCAAGCCATCGGATGTCCCAGTGAGCACCCTAGGTTGGACGAGCCATTAAACAACTCAGCCGCTGCCTAGAAAAGGTCATTCCTCAAAACTGTGTGAACCAGGAATCTTCCAAGATGACCACAGGGAGACCAACAATCACTCCGCAGGATCTACAGCGCTCACTGGTTGACAACGGAGTAAACACGCACCAGCCAGCCTTTGCAATGGTCTTGCAAAACACTGGCCTGTATGGAGAGGGTGGCATCAAGGGGCCATTCCTCAAAAAGAATCATGTGAAAGCATGTCAGGAGTTTGCCAAAATGCATAACAGTGATCCAGCCGCATTGAAGGAAACGATCAGATCTTGGGTGGCACAAATCTACGGTATATCTGCTTACACCACAAAAAAGCACCATCCATATGCTAAAGTATTATGAAGGGCTTCTCTTCATCAAAAGGAACTGGACATGTTCATAAAACAGGAAGACGGATGGAGCAAAATACAGAAAGGTAATGCAATATAGGGCCACAAAATGAATTGCAATATGAAATGTGTATGTATTAATCTACAAAACAGACCAAATAATAATATGTAGAGAGCGAAAAACTATTGTGAATTTCCCACAGTTTTCCTCCAAAAAGTTTTGAGTGTTTAAAGTAAGCAAAAAAAAAAAAAAACAGAAATTGTTTGATGACAATTTAAATATTCTATATAATAGCAATGTCATTTGCATATTCAATTCATTTCTGGGTTCCTAAAAATAACTGTACGAATCAAAAATAAAAAGACACCCTCGGAGAACTAAGGTGGATAGAGATCTGAATCCACCATAAGTTCAGGAATAATTTTAATGCCATGAGAATTGGCTTCTTTTTCACACAGTTGACTTTTGGCTCAACTGAAAGAGGTCTGAGAGGTAGCTTAGGCAAAACTAAGTCAGTTTGGAGACAGAGACTTTCTAGTTCGTAGTTCTTGTACACCCTGTTCATCCAGAGAGCTGCTGTCACAATGGACTTTTATGTCTTTTTGTTCTTTTGGTCTTGATATAGCTGCTCAGCAACAATAGCAGATATCCAATGTTGTGGATGCATTTCAAATCATTCATGTAGGATTTTAATTAAAATTGCAATTGAAAATGTAATATATGCTTACTTTTGTCTAAATACTTTAACTATTTTTTTTCTAATTAAATAAATTTAGGCATCACAACATTTTAATGCACAGTATGAAAAAATGGATATTCATTTTAAACAAGGAGTACACTGACAATGTTAATAAAAATGTGTTTTTGAACTTAACTTCAATCCTAAAGATATGATGACTTGATTGATAACGTTTCAGTTCAATAGAGCTGCAAACTGTTCAGTTTTGGCACTGAACAGTTTGCAGCTCTATTGCAAAAACCTATTTTAGTCTGCAAAAAAAAATAAAAAATACAAAGCTTGTGAAAAAGTTCTTTCTTCAGTAGGTCAATATCTCCAGACACAAGTCTAAATGAACATCACAGTGGCACCAGAACAAAAATGTATCTCACAATGACCCAATCAAAGTCCTGAACTCAATCCAACCGAGAATCTGTAGCGCTACTTGAAAATTGCAGTGGACAGGTGTCGAGCAAGTAACCGGAAAAATCTGGAACAAATCTGCCTGGATGAATGAGCCAAAATCACACCTGAGCGGCATGCAAAGCTGATATATCCTTCACCCAAATATATCCTGTCACTGTTGTCTGGGTTGCCACTCCCCGTGTGCTATGCGACATATTTCAACTTTCTGGCCATGTATAAAACAAGAATGAAAAGAAAAAAAAAAAGCAATGTTACAAAACTTAAATTGGAGTTTCAAAAAAATATTTCCACAGAGAAACACTCACTCATAAATCAGCAGCAGTAAAAATCTGCGCAGTGGAGGAGGGTTTATGGTGAGTGATGTGTACTCACTACGATGCTGGAGTGTCTTCATTAGATGTTTTATTGAGGAGACGAGAGGGTGGATCTGGTGGTCGAGTGGGTGGCCGACAGATGGAACTCTTCTCTGAGAAAGACCGTCCTTTCAGCCCCTGAGCCTCTCCTGTTACACACATACACAATCCTGTTACAACCATTTTAACCGACTGACTCACTGCATCATGATTATTGTACTGTAGATCACATGGTACAATCATGCTGGTTCTCATCACTCATACTTCAAATGCTGCTAACACTTTTTTAATGGTCTCTTTACTAGTAGCTTATTAGCATGCGTATCACAAGAATTTTAGCCATTTAATAGGAGTAATTATGCACATATTAATGCCTCATTCTCTATTTCCTAATACTACCCAAAACCTAAACTTAACAACTAACTTCCTCACTTTTAATAAGCAGTAAATTGACCTATAAGATTGACCATGACATACAAAGAAAAAATAATCTCAACCTATCTAATGTTTTTTTTTTTTTTTTTTTTTAATAAAGGTCATATAGTCTGATATTTTAACTGGCCTTGACACATTATGAAGGTCTGTAGGGGTCCTCTCTATGATCTTTTCCAGCTCTGACTGAATGTTAGTTGAACCAAGTGACTTAGTGACGAAGCAATTTTGACCTGAATTTTGAATTTTTATGGTATTAATATCAGGACAGTTGAATCATACGGCCCCCTAAAATGACTAAATCGATTGCAATGTAATGAATATGTGTTGCTTGTTTACCAGCTGTTCCTCTGAGTAGTGGCCCCTTCCCTTGGAAAGATTGAACTCGGTTCACTGTCACTCCCGATTCCCCATTGGTCGCCACCATGGCGTCTGTCCTCTGGCCATCCTGTAGCCTAGCTTCAACCCTGCTGATGTCCGAATCCAAGGGCCGGAGAGCAGCTCTGGGTTGAGCAGGCTTCCGAGATATCGGAGAGGAGAGCGGGATTGATGGAGGAGAGATGGAAGGAGGTGCCAGTTTTGTTCTCTGATGAGGAACCGGACTGGTGAGACCGGTGTCTCCCTCGGGTTCACCGTCATTGTGGGTTGCACCATTTTGCTCTCGCCCTGCAAAGCAAAGAGTCAGTGAATGCACTAATGCAAGCAGTTCAGATTAAAAACTACAAAAGCTCTGGCTGGTCAGAAGCACAATTGCAACACTTTAGCCCTGAACATTCCTCAGAGGGGAGATTGTATCAGGGGTGTCGTTAAAATTTTAAATTTCCTGTTCCTGTGGCTTTAAAAGGGAGGCTATGATAGTTCCTATAAATAAATAAAGCGAACAGCTCGACAGATGCCCTGTCCTCTTGTATTTCCACAATACGAAAAATACAAGCCAATAAAGACTGAACTAGTCAAAATTAAATTATCCAAAGTGAGTCATTTCATTCCAATAACTCAACCAGAACATAATAGAAGCTTTTAACGAAAAGAAAAAGGGTATAAAGAAGCCGCGTACTGCTTAACGCAAACACGCCGATTGTTATCAGCTCAAGCCATGCGGTCAAAGTTCACTTTTCTTAAAGCCTGACACTTTTTACTTGACTTTCATTATCTCTTTATAAAGAAATTACGTTTTCTGCTGTGTGGGATTCACTGCAGCCTGGAAATGGTAAGGTTTTTATGCTTTTATAGACTTGTTTAACTGAATAAAGGTGAACCTTAGAAAAAGCGATATGAAATGAGGTATAAATGAAACACATAGTGATTTACTATCTGGTTTGATGGCTCCAGTTTAGTGTGTGAACATGTCTCATAAAAAAAAGGTTGCTATGGTCATGTGAGAACCAAGGACATGAGTTTAAAACACAGCTGTGTGTGTGTGTGTGTGTGTGTGTGTGTGTGAACATCATCAGTCAAAACAACCAGCTGTGCGTGAGCTAGCCAAACTGGACACGGACACATTTGCATGAACATGCATTCACAAACACATTCACATTTTGGCAGGGGTCCCCACACAAACACACAAAGTTGCCCGTAATACTCCTTGACTGTATCTGTATTCTGAACAAAAACACACAGGGCCAAGTTTATGCAGAGTCCAAGATTCACTGAAGCTCAACAGGTGGCTTGACGCTCAGACACACACACACACACACACACACTCGCATGCACAAACACACAGATCCCGCCACCAACTAGTTCAACAAACAGGAAACGAGCAGTTATGATCTACTCAGATAAATGATTAGATTGCAAAATACAAGAGGGGAAAACAAATTTATTCCACTGATCTGAACAAGCAAAGATCCAGCATGCTTTAATAAGCCTAATTTCATGAATATACAAACGAACCAGAGTCATATTAATAGATTAATGTGTGCATTCATTTTTGATCAAGACGGAGAAGAAAGGCTCAGATGTTAATAATGAAAATAGCTTATTAGGAAAAAGGTCCGAGAGCCAATTGAAAACAGACTGAGAGAAAGCCGTAAACACATGCAGGCATTAGCTCTCAGACACACTGGGTAGCGCGCACAGGACACACACAACGGCATACCAACACTCGTACGCACGCATTAAAAAAACACAAGGAAACACACACACACTTGCAGACCCATAGGCGCTGATGCACAGACACACACACACATACGCACGCTGCACAAGGGCAGGTAGTCGTTTAGTTTTCATGCTTTACTGAGTGTAATATTAGCTTGACTGTTGTTAAACACTGCATAACACTACTCACAATGAGGGGAGGACAACATGTCAGAGAACGAACATTTATCAGGGCATACACACACCTCGAGATCCTGCAGATTTAAACATACAATTCACAATGTGCACGGAGGGCACATTAGGAGTGTATGTGTGTGTGTGTGTGTGTGTGTGTGTGTATCAGGAAGATCAGGAAGGTTTGGTTGTATTTTCACTCTTTAGAGAAAATCACTTAAGGAGAAACAGATCCAGTTCGAGGTCCCTTCCAGAACATATGAAATCTGATCAGCTGTTATGTGTGTGCGCCTGCTAATAACTTCAATGTTTAGGTGTGTGTACTGTTTTCAAGCTGGCAGCACAAAAACAGGCTTTGCAGAAAAGGAACACGTAAAGGACTAAAAGCAAAAAAATCTAATAAAATTATTGAGCAACATTAAAAAAGCATGATATGTTTATATATAGATAGATAGATCTGAAACACATAAAACTGTAAATGTCTTATCTGAGCTGCATCTTTGTAAAAAAAAAAAAAAAAAAAAACAATTAAGAAATTGTTAACAAAATATACCAATAATAAAGTTTATAAAAATGTAAAATATTTTTTTTCATCCATACTAAAAATAAATTCTTTAAGATATAATTGACATACAGAAAAATTCACTGATAAGGCAAAAAAAAAAGCATTATAATTTGATGAGATGATGATGATGACGATGATGGTGATGGCTATCATGCTGAAGGCTATTTACGCTCAAAAACTGGAGGCTGAAGGCCGGGGTAGAGCCGGGGTGGGCGTTTTGAGATTGTGATTGGCTGCCTTCTTCGTGGTGTCACCCTTGGAGGTGGGATAGGAGGCGGCGTGGTTTCCTCAGGAGGACCCTTAAAGATCTGCAAACATCACAGACGACAGTAGTTATGTATAAAAAAAGTTCAGTTTACAAACTTCATCAGTTCACAGTATGCACTATTAAGGCCAAAAATATTGTTGTAATTATTCTCTCATAAATCAAACAGCAGATATTTTTACATTTGAGAGCACAAATACAGCAGTTTTCAGTTTGGCTTGTATAATAAAATATACAGAGCTAAACTGTCCCCTAATCATTTGGAAAAGGCATGTCTGACCTTGCTGTAGTCCTCAATGAGGATCTCCATGACGATGTTCTGGAACTTAATATCCAGCATGGCCGCTACAGTCTCCTCCTCAGCTCTCATAAGAGTGGGGCCAAATATTACACCCATATTTGACACGGTCATGAGATTTTCACTGCTGTGACTGCAAACACTAAAAAAAAAACAGAGATATTGTTGTGAGGTTTGGAATAGGATACAAGATTGTCCCTGTGATAAGTACTGTATAACGTAGCACTGGATAAAATTGCTAAATGGTGCATACAGTGTCTGCTACTTATTATAATGCAGGGCGTATTATAATAAGCCCACTACCCCAGAGCCAGGTTGAGAGTGTTTTGGAAAGTCTTTCTTTATTAGACTAGTGTCATGTTGTCACTGGACCGTAAGTTCGTTAATCATATAAATTTGTTTAGGTCTTTCAGACTTTACCGTTTGGCTTCCTGTGATGTATTGAAGGCACCTCTGCTGAATTCTGCTGATTTAAACTTATTACCAAGGTACTGTTTTCAAGCTGACTGAAATGGATTGGACAGAGTTCATAAATTTCATGAATATATTTTCTGGCACATATTAAAATACTTGCTAAAATATATAATTATAAAACAAACTAATACTTTTATTTAGCAAGGGTGCATTAAAATGATCAAAAGATGCAGTAAAGGCAAGGTTATTTCAAATAAATGCTGTTCTTTAGAACTTTCTATTTCACAAAAATATTAAACAGCACAACTGTTTCACCAAATCAGCATATTATAACGATTTTTGAAGGATCATGTTACGCATTCGGCTTTGCCATCATGGTAGTAAATTACACTTTAAAATCTGTTAAAACAAAAAAACCTGTTATTTTAAATTGCTCTGATTTCCCACAATGCTACTGTATATTTGATCAAACAAATACAGCCTTGTTATTAATATAATATAATAATTAATATAATGTTATACTATAATCATGATAATTCTATTTGGTATATACGCCGTTTAGTAAGTTAAACCTACTTATGTGAATATGCTTTACTCGTAATTAACACGATATTTAACACAAGCACAGTCTGAGACATGGAGCTATAGATCAGGTGATTTATTGTCAGGTTTATTAGAACACACACACAACCTGTCACAGGAATCAAAACACGGCTCAAATATATAATTATAAAGGTACACCGAAGCAAGCTGAGTAACGGTTAGAAAAACAGTTGTGTGTGTGTGTGCACGTTTGAGCATTAGCACGTCTGTGTTCACGCATACCTGCATGTGTGTGTTTGCGTGTGTGTGTGTGTGTGTGTGTGTGTGTGTATGTGTTACCTGACCAGGTGTTTGATTAGCAGTTCCAGCATCTCTCTGTTCCGCTCTGGGAGTTTGTAAACAAGCGAGTGAACCGCCCCTAACCGATAGTCCAGATTCTCCGACTCTGAGGAAAAAATGTAGGAAAAGTCACAAACAATCATACACACACTATACATCCACATGATCCACATTTTTATCGATTATCATATCGGTTGTGCCACAGTCTGTGTTGAGTCTCACCCACGGAATAGTGTTTCATGCTACATTTCACCTCCACGACCCACATTACACGCTACCGAAAGTAGCAGCGTGTAAAAGTAAAAGACCTTAAATGTGCAGACAGAACGAAGCAGACAGTACATGCCGGTGCACTTCTCCGTCTACACTAAAACTAATAAAGCTGTTAAAGCTAATAGAGTCATTTGATTGTTAGCAAGTTGCGGTTTTTTAGAAGTGTTTGTTTTTTTGTCTTGCTGCAGACGTCTCACGGTAGTTTGCCGAACGTCTTTCAACTTGTCCAAAGATAACTTGTAAAATCCTAAAAGGATCAGTACAGACACATTTATTGTGAAATGTGGGATAAACACAGCTTTGTCTAAAAATACAGCCTGTGGTGAACCGTAACAGAGCTACTTTATAGAGAGTGGAGCAATCACTTGCGCTTGTGAACTCTGTGCAGGGTTTTTAAGAGATGCTGCAGCATCAGTGGAAGACTTTAAAATGGTTAAAAAACTAGAAGAAAAAGGAGTTGTACATCATGACGGGCTCGGAGGTCACTTTGGTCATGTTTTTAAAGCGCATTAAAGCGAGCCGTTAATCCCTCAGCAGGTGTACCCCTTTCCTCTGCTGCGTTTGTTTAATTGTGTGTAATCTGAGAGCAAGTACGCAGACAAGCTATAATAATCAAAGCCGCTTTAATGGCTTCTAATCTTATTATGGGGGGGATTACAATTCAGCACTTTCAACAATTCGTTGAAAATGCTCAAAGCTGGACCCAAACTCACTCAAACAGACACAACACCTCAACCCAATCTCTCACACATAGAGAATGAAAAAATAACGATTGGGACGAGCTATGTGTTAATACGCTTCATTGTTAGCGATGCCTTACACAGATTGCAATTGTGCTAAATAAATTATATTACAAAAGTAGATTATTATGATTATTACTATTCATTAGATGTATCTATTTATTAAACACTGATGGCTTTTATCATATTGCCATCATTTAATAAAAGATATATGTTAATATATTAAACAAAAGGAAAGACAAAAACAGTAAAGTACAAGGAGTGTTGAGGTCAATTTGGGTGATGACACGATGCATCAGACATTAGAAAAGATGGATCTTTCAGCACTAGAAGTCCACTAAAAGTGGTTCTTTTTCTTTTAATGATGGATTTTATTTTTCGCCCATGTAAATGTCATTTTCTCGAACAATTGCATGCTTGACTACAGCAGCGTGAGCACAGCACTTATCGGGCACTCAGGGACTGTGACAGGGGTTTCCTGTAGAACTACAGAGAACTTAAGCCTGAACACAAAAATGAAGTGCAATGAGCATTAATTTATTGATTGTAAAATAGAGTAGGGTATCTTGTTAATACTCGCAATACTTTGGGCCATAATTCAGAATTACTTTTAATTGTGAGTGTAATACATAACTACAAATAACTAAATAACTATAAATGACCTTTAGTGTTTCCTAGACCGTCCTGTAACAGTACATATATCAGAAAGTTTGTACCAAAATGCATATACACATAGTATAAATACAAATATGTTTATGCGCATCGAATATAGTTTTAAGGTATTACAACAGCAAAGGATAATTACCATTGTTAACAATAGCCTTTTTTCATGAAGCTGGTCATTTTGTTACATGATGTATCAATTTTAGGTGCTCAAGAAACATTTACTATTATTATTATCACGGTTTAAAACAGTTGCTCTACTAATATAATTGCAAAACCAGGATGCTTTAAAGATCAGAAATTTCAGCAACTGTTTAAATAGAAATCGTTTGTACCATTATAAGTCTTTACCTTCCTGAATTACAGGTTTCATTTATTTATTAAAAGCAAAATCAAAAGTATCCTCTAGAATCTGCTTAGTTACCTATTGTAGTATACAGGCCTATGTTTGAAAAGGTAAAAGGTTGAAAGAGCAAACGGTGCGCTTAAACTTGTGTTTTTCCCCTCTTTTAGATCTACGCTCACAATGACCTAGACCGACCTACATAACAGATGGAAAACATATATATATATATATATATATATATATATATATATATATATATATATATATATATATATATATATACATAATAAGTGTGTATGAGGATAGACCATCTGGGTTTGTTGGTCTGGCTGTATGTGTTTGCTTGTCATACTTGCTGCTAAGATCAGTTCTCCGTGCAAACTGTAGGTCATCAGTGGTTCACTCAGACTCCTGGAAAAACATATGCAAGTGTACAGTACGCACTCAAAAAGAGGTATTTTTGAACATAATAAAATCATGTGTGCTTAACTCACCGCAGATAGAATTTCAAAGCACTAGTGATGGTCTTAATGTCCATGTCATTGGAATTGAAATCTACATCAGCTGGACACTTTTGGTCTACAGAGAAGGAAGGACAGATGAAGACAGAGAGAGAGAGAGAGAGAGAGAGAGAGAGAGAGAGAGAGAGAGAGAGAGAGAGAGAAAGAGAGATAAATGGCCTTCCTTAGATGGTTGTTATTGTTGTTGAGTATGTGTCAGGGATTTTGCTACAGCTCAAGGACGCTCTCATGGACGTATATCTGTGCTTTGGTTTCCTCAGTGTTAAAAAAAAAAAACTCAGAAAGTTCACAAAGCTCAGCGCAGATATTAAACACACCACGATAAATTGGAGTCAGACACATGCGTCATTAAATTCGTCCACATAAAACACGCTAAGCTTCTTAACAAGGAATAAAACATGTTTGTATAATTGCATGTTTTTTTTTACAAATGTTATGTCATTAAATGTATAAATCTGGTTTACAAGTTTTAGAAACAAAACGAGTGCATGTGTGTGAAAGCATGTTTGTATGTCTTCCTCACCCCCAGACACACCCCAGGAGCACACACACACACACACACACACACACACACACACACACAGGGCAGATGTTCTTTTGGCTATTTCCTCACCAAAGAAGGCATTAAGAAGTTTCTGTACTTGAATGTTGCTGCCCACAGTCCTGTAGACTCCTTCCTGAGTCAGCCCTACCAGAAAGAAAGAGAAGAAGACAGAAACAGAAAAAAAGGAAGAAAGAGAAACAGAACGCATGATTTATAGACTGAGAAAATTGGAGAACCTGGCAGAAAGGAGAAGAAAGGGGGGAGTATCTCGCAGTGGAAAAGTACAGCTCTACCGAAACTGGCCCGTTTTCGCTTCACGCTCAGCCATGCAATAACCCTAAATGACAGCTTGCCAGAATTTACTGATTGTTAACATACACCATGTTGTGCCTGACGACAAGGCTGGACTTAAACGACTGGTTAATATGAGTAACGTCACACTCGGAGACTGGCGAACACATACAGTCATGTGAAAAAGTTAGGACATCCTATTGAATTGCAAGGTTTTGTATCAGGACATAATGAAAAAAAATGTCCTTGGCTGGCCTTAAAATTTGGTAAATAAAACCGGTCAGACGAACAACAACGTATGACAGATGTCTGTGTCATAATGTATTTAACAAAAATCAAACCAAAATGGAAAAGCCGTGTGTGACAAAGTTAAGGACACCCTCGCGGCCAATCAAATACATTTGATTAACTGATCATCAGGTAAAACATCAGCAATGATCTTAGAGAAGCAATAGCAGCTATCAGTCTTAGCTGGTCAGAGTAACATGACCAGCGAAATCATGCTTATGAATGACCAAGATCTGCTTGATTTTTGCATTTAATTTGTATGATATGTTATTAAACAGATAAAAAAATATCTGTTTCTGTAAGTTTGGCTACAAAAGCAGCAGTTCTGCAGCATTAACATATACTAGAAAATAAAGTTTTAGTTCTTTACAGTATACAAATGGTGTGCCGCTGCCCTCTACAGGCTGTATTGGAGACATGAATCCAATAAATAATTGTGGCATTGTGTTGTCTTTCAGATTAATTAAACATATGGTGGCCATGAGTCAGTCTTTTGAGAACAGGTGACAAACCTGTTCATTACATGAATAAGATGATATTCTTTCCTAGTCTAATGTGTGCTAGCACCTTTTGTTTCCACAAAATTTATGCATCTTCTGACGAACTTGAAGCCACGGTCATTTAGCTCCACTGATGGGGAAAAAAAGAATTCATATTACATATAATAAACACAGTTCATCATCCCTGTATGCATTTCTCAGTAGGTTACTGCACACTATTTATGGCATAATTATACATGATATTGCACAGGCTTGCAAGTATGAGAATCTATAAAACAGCATCTTCTCCACCTATTTTTAGAGATTCTTATGTTCTGCAACTTTTCCCTTTATGGCTAACAGGCATCACTGATGATTGCACCTGCACAACCATTGAAAACTCTGGCGTCAGCAAAGTTTTTATTGTTTTTAAAAGTCTTGTACTAACCAAAGCAGCATTTCTTTGATCAAAAACACAGTAAATCTATAATAAAAAACTTAATTTATTCCTGTGTTGACCAAACTGAATTTACAGCAACCGTTCAGCAACTCCAGTCTTCAGTGTCACATGATCCTTCAGAAATTTGGTGCTCAATATACGTATTATTATTATTAACTGATCCATTTTTGAGAATACGAAAGTTTGGAACACTATAAATGCCTTTAATGACACTTTTGATCAATTTAATGCATCTCTGCTAAATAAAAAAAACAATTCAACAAACCAATTCTTAAACTATAGTGTATCTACAGTATGTGACATTCCTGAGCACTGTAAAAGGCAATATAAAATCTACCCTACCCTATTTTCTTGTGCAACATTTAAGTTTGCTGACATGTGAAGGGTGGAATTTTGGAGATTGTGTAACTTATTAGAACAGTTAAGCAGGCAATTAATATCAGTGGTTTTCTGATAATACTAATACACTAGTGCTCCGATGAAGTGAAGTTCTACTTACTCTCTGCCTGCTTTTGAATCGGAGAGTGATAAATCTGAAACAGAAACCACAAAGCATCAGAAACATGATCATACACAGAGACTGACAGAAATGAAGGCTCTTAATGGACTTAGGAGAGATAATGATAAACCCACTGGTTCTTTTCCATCCATGGCCTCCATCCACTGCTTCCTGTTGACCTCAGAGATAGCCTGAAGCAGGACAGGGCTGCACCTAGGCAAACACAACACAAAACACCTTACGCACACTGCAATGCAATTAATAAACCTCTTGTTGTTTGTGTGAAATTTGTCCAGTATCAAACCTACAAATGCCTACATATTGGACAACGGCTTCATATGTCATCCAAAAAAAGGGTTTATATTGAAAAATTGTTGAAAAAAGCGCTGTGACAAAGCTATGAACTTTCCAGTTCACCGAGCCTCCTCTGGCCCTTTTAAAACTTTCAATATAGGTGCACTTTATGAAGTGAAAAAAAGAGATCTGAGAATGAGTTAATATGACAGGAGCCTCACCTTTCATTTGTTTCAATGTCGAAGCAGAAGCGTTTATCAGTGGAGTCTGTTTTACGGCGCACGCAGGACTTCAACGTGAGCTGAGATGTAGTCTAAGAGAAACAAAGAGACTCATCTAAGAGAAAATGGCAGATACTTCACAAAGTAATGGTTGTATCCGTAATAGTCCTGCACCTGTTTGGTTCCCGTCTTTTGTTCCACTGGCACCATGATGAATAACTTGCTGTCTTTGAAGTATTTACAGTAATACTTCACCCAGCTTACGCCAAGCGCCCCTAGAGACAGAAGGATTAAAAGCATATTGTTGAAATAATGTTACATATATGTTGGGTTTGACTCAATATACAATTTTTTTGGTCAGCCGGTCAATATTGCAAAAATGAATCTTAACGGGTTGACAGACACAGACGTGAAATTAAGGGGTGTTGTAAGACCCAAGTTTATTCTGCTACAAAGACCAGCTAACTGTAAATTATCCTCCTTTTTAATGTTACTTGCCAAATAAATGGTCATAAAATATTGATTTGCCTTTTTTATAATGTGAGAACATGGGGATCACAGAGTTCCACCAAAGAGACATGAATCTAGCACATCTACCAGAAATCCACTGCCAACAACAATCAGTTACACAGTACAAAAACTTGAACTGCACAAGGCTGTGTTTGATCAATCAGTTAGCTGTGTTATGAAGTCATTCATTAACTATAACGAATTCATATTAAAATTTGTGCAGTGTGTGACACTGACTTTACAGACAGTTACTAGATGTTCTTTCTTTTACAAAAGAATATTTCCTAGTGGTTGGCTTTTTAAAGGAATATTCAGGGTTATTATTACCGGAGGTCAGTGGAGTTCATCTGTGTCAGGTCGGTGATTACCACAGACTATCATTTTGACTTGTCCCATATTTTATATAAATGGATGAGAAAGCCTTTATAGTGATTCACTTACAATGAAAACTTTGTATGTTTTGGAAGCACAGCCCTCACACCTCACAACCCTTTTATCTTATTTCATCGCTGACAAAAGGATACTAAGAAGGAACATGTAAAGGATGTGATGTGACTACATGTGCAAGACTAACATGCCTTTTATTAATATTTTACAATTTTCACCCATTGTTATGTATAAACAGAAGTATCACCTAAAAAAGTAGTCCTGTCTACTTAGCACTGAAAAAGATTACGTGAGCTTCATACCCCTGGTGCACTTACACACTTTCATTATTAGTGTGTTTGTGTGACCTGCACATTTATTGAACTAAAGAGCACTCACATTTTTCCTGCACATAAAGGTATCCCTCCATAGTCGCCTGCTGGCCATGTCTAATACAGATCTGTGCGGACCCCTTCATCCTCTTCATCAGCTCTTCCATCTCCTCTCTAGTGCTCTCAAAGTTGTTACGCGTCTACAACAACAACACCAGCACTAAATCAATCACACAAACTAAAAACATACCTACAATTACATTTTACACCTAATCAGGAATCATTACAAAAGATGTGCTGAAAAAAATTATAATTGTAATTTTGTTGCTCCAAAATGTTAATTGTATATATATATATATATATATATATATATATATATATATATATATATATATATATATATATATATATATATATATATTTTGTAAAGGAATGAATACTTTACATTAATCAAAATTAAAAGTAAAGAGCCTAATAACCAGCATTTCTATTTCAAATAAATGCTGTTGCTTTTTTAAATAATTTATAATAATATATTAAAATAGGCGATTGTTATTTTATTTTAAAATTTAATAATAATTCTCAATAATATTGTTTGTTAAATAAATGCAGCCAAAACTAAATTTAAATGTGAAATATATAAAATAATGACTTCACAAATCTGCTTTAATTAATGATTGAACCACATTGATATTTAATGGTGGAATACAGTTAGTTTTCTTTTCTTTCTATGTTCATATCATCACAATAAATCCAATAATTTGTTATACATTTATTGAAAGGCACTTAAAGCATCTGATAAATGGTTAAAAGCATCTGCTAAACCACCAATGAAGACAGAGTGAAGAACAACCCCACAGAGCAGCATATTGAATGACACATAATCTGCTGATCTGATCACATGTCTATACTGAAGGAAGGTTAGACTCATTATTGACTGGTGAAGCTCTCACGTTCTGTAGACTGAGCTGAAGCTCCTGTTTATATGGAAGGAAGTCCTGCGTCATCTCCACAGTGAGATTATTCAGAGTTAGGATGCTCTGCAGAAATGCTAAAACCTGTCAATCACACACAAAGACACACCCCTCTAAGCATGACATGCTTTAGCCAATCCATTGTTTGTTTCAGCACGAACACAGTGTTTGTTACGGTCTCGTTTTTATCCGTGCACCTGTAGATGCCTGCTTGTACACACAATAAACCATCTGTTACTACAAAGCGCATATAAACCGGAGAGTGTGTAGGTGCTAGAGGAAAAGGAAATTCTCACATACAGGTTCCACAACATCAAACTTCTTCCTGTCCTGGACCTGCTGGATCTGGTACACATATTCAACAGACGACTCATAAAATGTCTGGCGCTCCTTATCTAACTGTTCGTCAGCCTGTAAACACACATAAACACAAAAAATACAGATCACGGTGTTGTTTTCTCCATTTTGATTTCCTGTATTTACAAATGTACCTCTTGCAGCTGTGTCTCTTTTTTCTTTGAGGACAGGGTCATATGTTTGTCCAACTGAGAGTAATACTTCTCACTCTCCTTTTCAAATTTCTTTCGTCTCTCCTGAAACGCATGAACACAAGCAAACCAATGAAAACTGAGAAATATCAGATCGAAAACCGGAGTGGATGCGCTCCAGTTCACCAAACCAAAAAAACTAAAAAACTAAAACAAACAGAAATTGTTCTTATAAATGTTTTTACAGATTTGTAAACGGTTCCTTACAACCAATAATTTCAACCAATAATCCATGAGAAGCCGCACTGAAACACTACTGAAATGAAAGTGATACTTCAGTAATGTTAACAGAAGCGTGCTGGAGTGGAAAGAGTCTAATCCAGTGAAAAGTCTCTGGAATTTTTAAACTTTCCATGTGTCGTTTTTTCAACAAATGATTTCGCTTTCCTTCTAGAATCATGATAGCTCTCTCACTCTTTCTCTGTCTCTCTAAAACTAATAGTTTTACCATGCATTATCCAGTTGCTGGCACATTAGTCCAGTTTATTTTTGTGTGTATGGTTCAAACCTAAATCGCATTGACATGAAAGGCCATGCAAACACTCATATACTATATATATATATGCATATATATGTGTGTGTGTCCTGTGGTATGTTGAACACTTTGCTCTGAAACAGGAAGTAGAGGCGGAAATAAGGAGTACTATCACTTGTGGTAATGTGTGGCGTGTGTTCTTAATGTGACTAAAATACATAATAAAAACTCACTTTTGTGACCCCAATCTGCTCTTTCCTAAACTTTTCCAATGGTTTGATAAGCAAGTCACATGCATTCTGTACCTGCAATAAAGAAAGAAAAGTGAGTACAATTCTGTTTTCTTCCTAAAGTATGTATAATGGAAAGTCTTGCCCCTCTTCTTGTTAGTTATATGGGGGTTAGAGGTCAAAAGCTGTTATAATTGAGCAGATGAATGACTGAGCGATCCTGAGTACAGACCAAATAACAAGGTTGTTGTATTGTATACTTTTTGTACTTTTAAAAATAAAATTTATTGATATATTATATTATGTCACATTAATTATAATATGCTTTTTTGTATATATGATAATTAAATTATTATGTTGTGTCCATATCAGCACAAACCACTGTGTCACTCATATTAGACAAACATTGCGCTACTGTTCATATGTTCGTCTTGTTTTCTTAATTTAGGAAATACTCCTTTATACATTAGTATTCAAAAGTTTGGGGTCAGTATTTTTTTTAAAGAAATTAATACTTTTATTCAGCAAGGATGCATTAAATTAAAGTGTCAGTAAAGACATGTAAAATCTATATAAAATATAAAAATATATATTAGATCGATAGAACACAATTGTTAGGGAATTTTTTTTTTCTGAATCTAGACTTTCCTGTTATACGTGGTTAAATAAGTTAAGATTTAGAATCAAGACTGAAATTTAAAAGCTACAAACCCCAGGTCTTAAACATCTCATTAAAATTAACCACAACCTGTTTAACTGTCGCTCAGCGCAGAAAGGTTAGTCTTGGAGAATGTTAATGATTGACATACGCTATCTGAGGATCTTAGGTGCCATTGTTATACGAGTTTAGATTATGATTGACAGTGTTTTACAAGGGTGTAGAAAGAGGTGTACTCCACCAACCAGCATCATTCGACCCTCTTCCACGTCCTGCAGCAAACCAGCAAACTCTCGAAATGACTCAGCTGGGTAGAAAACATTCAGTCACATAAACAACACATAGAAATGAAACACAAATACATGCAAAAACAACCACCAGAGACTTACACAACCATACAGATACAGTCCAACAAACTCACTCCACGTACAAACTCAAAGTCAAATACAGTAATTATGGTAATAAACCAGCAAATACATTACATAAATGAAATAAACAGGTTAATAAGCACTACTCCAGTCGACTCACCAATGTTCATCTCATCATCAGTCAAAGAGTCACCAATGAAATCAAACTGGAACGACTGAAGGGTCTGAGAGAACTTCTGCACCGCTAGTGAGTACTCTGGAAATAACATCAAAATGATAAAGAAGGTAATCAAAAATCCACATTCCATTTTGTAGGTAGTGTTATTTGGTCAGAACATTTTTTTTTACTTATGAAGAACATCAATTGGAAAGCATCGCTAGATTGAACATGTGCGGCCCATATGCTTTACAGTATTTCTACTTGGTCTGTCCACAAACCAGGGCAACTATTTTCTAGGCAAATCGCTGGAATATTGGCAGTAAATGTCTCTTAAATGTTGTTTTTAAATCTCTAGATAATGTGAATGCATGTAAGAGCGAGCAATCAAGCAATGATTTAAATGATTATATTTATAAGGTGACTGCCTCTTTTAATTGAGACGCTGGTGTTTAATTGAGAGACATTGCTCTGGCATCAGCCCAACCCCAATAAAACACTCTCTATATCAACTCTCACTGTTTTACTAAAAACAGAAAGACAACCACGGCCAGGAAATTTGAACGCAAACAACCTTTCACCACGTTGCTTGGTTGCTGGCCACTTAACATATGAAGCCATTAATTACTGAACCTCTGAGAAATAAGAAAAGCAGCTTTATTGCTAAGTGAAATCAGATGTTGTGAGGCTCAGTGAGGATGGAATTATGTCTCAAACTCACTACACAGGTTCGGTGCCAGAACACACACACACACACACACACACACACACACACACAGCAAGACAGGCCACTGTCCAAAAGCATCCAAAGCATTTTACAGTACCGTAATCGCTGGGACACTCTCTCAAGATTGCCTAAGGTTTAGAAGTGTTTTAATCATGGGCCTGTGAAAATAAAGCAGTAGTGGGATCTCTGCAGATCTCTCAATCATCAGATGGGTTGTCAATGTTTTTGAAAAAAAAATGTATCAGAAATTTGATCAGAAATATTTTGACAATTTTATTTGACAATTTCGTAGAAATAGTTTTTTATAGTAGCTAATACTCCAGTCTTCAGTGTCACGTAAGGCTAAAAACGGATTTTGTCGATTTATATTTTTGTGTAAGTTGTGATACAATTTTAAGGTTTCTTTGCTAGTCAGAGAGTTCAAAAGAACTGCATTTATTAGAAGCATTTATTTTTTTGTAAAATTATGTATTTCTTCACAACAATTGGACATATTTTCAAAATATATACTGTATGCTTTTATTTTGTATGTGATTAATCGTTTGACAGCACTAATGCATACATAGTACTAATTGATTTAAACATATATATATATATCATATATTAATGAATGACTAATATTACATTTATATTAGATAAATACTTTACTTTTTTTACACACATCTTAAATACTCATTTGTTAGCCGAACAGTCCTCTGTAATTTTTCTTAGTGTAAATATTCTGATACCATCCAGAAACATTTAGCTCTCTATTGCTGATCAATAGCCACGTGAGCCATTCATCCATCTTTCTATCTCTTTCTCTCCGGCTGTGTTGTAGGCCTGCATGCTCTGTGACAGAGGAGATGGCTTAAACGATTATATCCCCTCTGATGAAAAGGGCACAAAGAGTGTGTTTGTCTAAAGCATGAGGAGCTGGCATGACGGACTACACTCTACAAACTAGATGACAAAACCCACCCTGTTCAGCCCTCTGACAATCACACACACACACGGATTTCAAAAGAGAGCTTTTTTCACCTCTCGCAACATTACACTAGAAATGAAGTATCAGGTGCTCTTGAAAAGATAGGATGCGTGACAATGTTTTGAGTCACTCTTTGTACTGCAGGTTGTAAACTAGAAACACATCCTGGAAAAAGACAACCAGAATTGGCTGAAGAACTAGTCGGTGCAGTTGAAACAGAATGACGGCAGAAGGAGAGTGCGCTAACTAAACAGATGATGTTTGAAAGGGTGGTGCCAAAAATTGTTGTGTGGAATTATTTAGTCATTAACGTATTTTAAACAACAGCGGACAGCAACAATTGGCCCGTGTTCTGTATTGGTGAGCAAATTTGTTGAAGATTCATTTGAAAGCTCTCTCAATCCTTCCGGAAATCTGTCGTGGTGTTGATATTCTCTGTTAAGTCATAACAGCAGTAATAGATCTCCAAAGAGGTTCCTCATCTTTGACGAAAAGGAAATGCTACACTTCCTGTGTTAAGTTTCATATCCACACAGCGCATGCAACATTCCTCAAAAAGTGCAAAACTACATAAACGCAGGAAGTAAGCAAATCGAAACCTCTGAGTCAGGTCATATGACTTTAGAAACTGCAGAACTTTAAACAACGGAAACCTAGAGGAAACATAGGCCGGGCTCTAGTGACTCTTTCAGGTACCAAAGCAATGAAGACTCCTTCCTAGCATCTGAGAGCAGATGCAGTCATCAAATACAGCCAGTCGTGCTCTGTACAAATCCATAAGGAAATCTGCTTTAATGGCTCAGCATTCTGATTTTGGAGTGTTGCACTCAGAGGAATAAAGCGATGCTTATGGTTAGTCAAATTAGAAGCTTGCATACTCTCTCAGGGAAAATAAAAACTTCTAAATGCTATCAGCCTTCCTGTGTTTTTAGAAAACTAGCGTGGTTATGACTTCCCTTGAAATTAGGGAAGGAAGCCTGAAAAGCTCTACTCTAGGAGATAAATTAAAGCTGAATCATCATATTATCACTGAAGAAGACCAGCCGTCAATTCTTCGATCCAAACTTATCCAGTGCAATGCAGACGAACTGAACCCCAATCAGCTAAACTCAAGAAAACATCTGACAATGATATAGAGTTTCTGCTCTTTTCAACCAGTTAATTTCAATTACTATATTTACTTGTTCCTTATGAATGATTTTTTATTTAAAAAGTATTTTTGATCCAACTACAGTTTGGCATCATAATTTATTACTTATTTATTTATTCACATCTTGTTCATCTTACATTTCACTGTACTTTAATTGCAACACTACATGATGCATTTAATACGCTCAATATATGTATATATGTATATGTATGTATGTATGTATGTATGTATATATATATATATATATATATATATATATATATATATATATATATACATATATGCATATGTATATATGTATATGTATGTATGTATGTATGTATATATATATATATATATATATATATATATATATACATATATGCATATGTATATGCATATATGTATATATATATATATATATATATATATATATATACATACATATATACATATATGCATATGTATATGTATATATGTATATATATATATATATATATATATATATATATATATATATATATAATGCAATAACCTTTTAGTATTATACATTTTAATAAGACTGTTTTAGTTAAATGATTGCATTATTTTCACTATTTATTTATTTATTTATTTAAATGAATTTTCATTGACAGGCTTGTTAAGTCCCTGATATTTCCCTGAACCCCCAAGTGGACACTGAGGACCACAGATGAGCTATGCACCGGGATACCCACAGCTATAGTTGCTATTATATCCATAATTACTATAATAAAGCTCTACTGAGCTCAGCTTCCCATCATTAGGCAGAAGTTTAAAGTGCATTGTTTGCAATGACATTTCCTCTATCCTTAACGGCCTCGTTCGAGGGAGCTGTGGTGATGGAACAGGACTATAAAAACTTTCTATTTGTATTTTGTTGCTTCAAAACAATTCCGAAAAAAAAAAGCCAAACAACCAGAAGAGGAAGAGAGAGATACTATCCTGTCTGATCTATTGTGGTGTGCACGGCCACAGACATGAATGTTCTTCAGACAGCTGGTTTAGAACCTCCACCTCTCTTTCCTCCAGTCCGAGGATGATAAGCAGAACAGTGAGAAGATAGAGTTTACACAACTCTCTTTAATTCTATTCGTCTTGTCGACGCTTTCACACCACTCTCCAGTTCAATTCCATAAACTTATCTGGAAAATTAAAGGTGCCTGCTATAAATAAATCAACAGTCCACTGCAAGGGCTTGCCAGCATCTCTGAGAGGGGGATCGTCCAAGAACTGCTCACCATCTGCCAGATCACTCCCTCCCTCTACAATTCATAATCCCCTTCAAATCTAAGCAGGGACCCGCAAGTGAAAGCCTATGCAAAAAAAGCCTCACTATTGTAAGAAAACGTTCGATGCATTAAAACACAGTTACGCACTGATCTTGATTCGTCTTTCGATTTGTTTCAAAGGCGGAGACCTCCATCCACCTCCCCCAGCGAAGACCACCGCGGCTGCTGTGAAACACCACTTTACCTTTAATCGTGTTAATCACGCTGTTCCCGTCCTTGATGACATCCTTCAGGCACTTGTTGGTTTTCTCCAGCTCGTTTTCGTAGCATTTCAATCTTTCTCTGAAATCTGGACTGTCGGAGTAACAGTCGCTGAACTCAAGCGGAGGATGCCCCATTCTCACCCTCTGACCGATCAATGAAGAGAACCGGTCTTTTGTTGTCAGTAAAGTATCCAAACCGCGACAGACCTGCCTTTTGATCGCTCGGCTCTATTAATCAAGTTGATATCTATGAATCGGTTTCGATAAAGTTCCCCATATTTGACATACTGGATGATATGCAGTTGTAAAAACTATAATCCAGCGCTCCGGTAGTGGCTGCTTCCGTGTGCACGCGGTGTTATTTCAGTCGCGCTATAAATTTTAAAAGTGCCGAATAAAGAAAGTATTTGTGTTTCTATACTTTTCCTTGTTTTGGGAGCGGAGGGACAAAACGCGGGCAGGGCTACATACTGAATACTCCCACATCGCTGGGCTACGAAATGTCACTAGTAGTTGCTAAAAATGTTTTTTTCTTAAACAGACGCACGCTGTCTTCCTCTGGGGGGCGCTTGAGGGCTCACAAAATGAAATTCCCCATTCAACTGCCTTCAAATGTTAGGGTGTGTTTTGTTTTGCAGCAGACCTTTACATACTGAAATGTGCCATCGTTTAAATCTGTTGTTTTAAGTCATTTGTACATGGAATGCAAATTGAAACACAGCCCTGTATTTTCAATTTAATCAGTGGTCTTGTTATTCAGCACTCAGCCTATCATGAGAAGCGCTGCGAAAAGTAACACTTTCCACGTGACGAGCAGCTAAAGCGTTCTGGACAAACACGTTTAACCGGAAACAGCGACGGTGGGGACTTTAAATAGCAATTGCGTTAGCTATGCAGTTTAAAACAGAAGAATTGTGATGTATTATGCACGCCCTTGTCCAACATCCGGGCCACTAAGCCACGCCTCTTTCTGTATTTCTAATTCCTGCTAGTTGCCGTTCTATCCGCACGTTGCATTTCTAAACCCACACGGGCTCCGACCCTTAAAGAGACAGACACTCCTCTGAATCATCGTATAAATAGATTCATACGCACTTTTTGCTTCTGTTAATATGATTTCCAAACTCTGACCAGTATAA
The DNA here is from genome assembly GCF_018831695.1 of Puntigrus tetrazona. NCBI lineage: Eukaryota > Metazoa > Chordata > Actinopteri > Cypriniformes > Cyprinidae > Puntigrus > Puntigrus tetrazona. Next base: position 13,051,427 of record NC_056703.1, read on the forward strand.
AATATCTAATATTTTATATTAACGACACTAAAAACTTTTTTGTGTCCACTCGGCTACTAGTAAAATATGTGAAATGAATAACTGAAACGTTATTAATTAAATATAACATTAAGCGGAATTAAATATTCAAGCGCGAAGTAATATTCAGAGTAATTGATATCTAAATGTAACTTAGTTAAGATTCGTTTAAATTTTAACATAAACATTTAAATAATATAATTGTATAATGTATTTTATAATATTGCTATATAAATTCTAATGATGTATACATTATTATCATTATCCGCTTAGTGGCATGTTGGCGTTTTTTACGTCACGCGTATCCGTGACGTATCCGTGTAAAGATGGCGGAAGTAGAGGAGTCAAGCAAGCCTTTGGTAAGAGACAAAAAATGCTTTTAATCGCTTGCACATCTTTACAACACGTTGTCAGCCTTTCCATCGAGTTTTTGTTTGAATGGTTACCGACCCTGAGTGGAAGTTAAATGTGTCGTTAAAGATTTGTTGGGGTAATACACGTAAACGCAGATGGTCGTTTCTCAGCTGAAAACAACTGCCTTCTTCCTTATTTTTTTAATGTATTTTCTTTTCAAACATCCCCCAAATGTCCGTTCTGGCAGATTTTCTGTTTTCTACGGAAAAGAACAGTACACGTTTTATCGTGAAATGTTTCCAAACTATGTAAACACTGAGAGGAGGAACATCGTCTGCAATCTGTTGACACGCATTGCTATCCCTTTACAACTGTTTCTAAAAATGTTATTTTCTAAAATTGATAATCTCGGTAATTGTGACGTGTTCATCACCATCACCAGGTTGATAGCATTTTAAAATGCCATAATATACAGTGTATCATTGAAAACCTTAAAGTGTGCGTGTGACAGACATGTAACGTCATCAGACACATTTCAAACTTAACTTTTAAACAGTGTACAGATTATCATTGTATACAGCCTAGAACATAGGTCTCACAGGACTGTAGAAGTGGGAACATAGGACTGTTTTATTCTTGTTTATTGTAATCATTTCACTGCTTCTTTTAACCGAGTTGACTGTCTTGTGCCAGTTGCTACATACTATAGTGACTTATTGTGAAGAAAAATAAACACTATTTTGCAAATTATGTTAATATTAGAATTATTAATCGATCAGCACACAGTCTAATGTATTCTCATGTAATTGTGTCATTTTGGAAAATCAGTTATTGTGAAGAAAAAGAAACCAATTATTTTAGATTTTTGAGTAAATGCAATACTGGCGCTTTTAGGTCATTTGAACGATTCGTATTTGAGTCTATTGTTTAATTAATCAGCACATAGCCACCAGTGGACTACATTTTTAAAAATCACTGCTGTATATAAGCATGAGCTGTGTGTAAAGTGCTTTGGGTATCTGGATTTGCCATGAATGATTTAAACATTCATTCCTTATGTCACAGTTTGCGGGTTTGTCTGACATCTCGATCTCAGAGGACATTCCTGTGGAAGGAGATATATCTGTGCCAGTGGGCTCTCAGAATGCTGACAATGATTTCTCCACCCTGGATGAGCCTGTCAAAGACACTATTGTAAGTGAAAACGTATAGTGTTGTTATATATATATATATATATATATATATATATATATATATATATATATATATATATATATATATATATATATATATATATATATATATAAATTAATAAATAATTTTATAGTATATAATAATAAGGTATGCGCTGAAATTTTAGCCGTTGAAAATAATCGACCAAAAATACTCTATATAATATAATATATGGTTTGATGCTCCACTCAGTAAATTATGTACTAATAATTTTAAGATAACATTTTACAATAAGGTTCCATTAGTTAATGTGTTAACTAAAATGAAGGAAAAATGAACAATACATTTATTACAGTATTTATTAATCTGTCTTAATTTTAGTTTATGATAATAAAGTTGTTCACTGTTAGTTCATGTTTATTCAGACTGCATTAACTGCTTACAAGCACATATTAATGTATTTGTAAATGTTGCAATTAACATTTAAACAAGACTAATAAATGAATTAATAAACTTTTGTTCATTCAGTAGTTAACTAATTTTAACTAATTAACCCTATTGTAAAGTGTTACCCTTATTAATATAAATTATTTCAGTAAAAGTGTGTTTTTGTTTTTTTTTATTATTATTATTCACTATCGATAAAATTGTGTTAAATTAATAAATGAATAAATAAATAAATAATAATTTCAAAGCATTTTCAGTTTTCGCCCAATTACATTCAGAATTTTCAGTTTCTGTCAAGAATGTTCATTTCGGTTCATCCCTAATAATAATACTGGAATATATATTTTTTTGCTCTGTTTGTGGGTCTCAGCTGAGGGATCTGAGAGCTGTTGGACAGAAGTTTGTCCATGTGATGTACCCCAAGAAAAGTTCTGCACTACTCAGAGACTGTGAGTCCATCATTAACAGTTCATCAATAAAAAATAACAAATGATCAGTTAAATATTGCATGTGGGCTGTTTAATATCATGAATTAATGTTAATCCTAAATGTTCATCAGCTGCCTAATAAGGAGCATGTCTTTGCTGTTTTTAGGGGATTTATGGGGACCTCTCCTCCTCTGTGTCACTTTGGCCTTGTGAGTAGAAATGCTGTCAGAACTATTGTCACTATGACTCCAGCAGATATGGTACATTTATAATATCATGTCTTCCAGAATGCTGCAGGGTGGGTCTGTTGACAGTGAGGAGGATGGCAGGCCGCAGTTTGCAGAAGTCTTTGTCATCATCTGGTTCGGTTCTGTAATCATCACCCTCAACTCCAAACTTCTGGGAGGAACTATGTAAACAAACAGACTTGCTTGGTAGAAGCCTGCTTACATAAATAAATAAGAGGGCCTCAGATATTTACAGTATGGTTTCATGTTGTCAGTTTATGTTGTTGGTAACATAACACGCATATTAAAAAAAGGACTGTGTTGCCTGTTATTTATGGGAAGTTGGAAGGTGGGAAGTGGCTAGTGACTTTTTTTATTTTAATATCATGGTTTCCTCAGAAAAATAGCTAAATAGATGGTAACCCTCTGAATTTGCAATGTGTTCTTCTAGACATTTTACAGTGCATACATTCATACTCCAGCTCGATGTTGTTAAGCGTCTTTTTCACTCTTTGTTTACACAGATCATTTTTCCAGAGTCTTTGTGTGTTGGGGTACTGTATTCTCCCTCTGACTGTGGCCATGATAGTGTGTCGTATAGTTCTTCTGGGAAGTTCAGGCCTCGTCAGTTTCATAGTCCGTCTCATAGTTGTCACCGCCTCCTTCAGCTGGTCAACATTTGGTAAGAATCAGTCAGTATTTTCTAGCTATTTTCAGCATTCCAGAACACTTACGGCTATGTGGCTGTTCTATTTAGTATGTATTAGATCGAAGTTTAAACATTTCGAATCCATGCCAGCATGTGTATTGTTTGCTGGTGCACCAGATGAGCCTGATTAGCCGACAAGCTCATCAGGCAGTACATGCAGCCACCACCAGGAGGGAGTGTAGACTTTTTTTATGAGGTTTTTTTTTTTGTCAAAATATTTGGCTGCATAGGAATGAGGGAAAAAACTTAACATTTGAATAGCTCACATTTCAAAAAATAAAAACAAAAATATGTGTATAATAAGAACAATTCTTATTAGAATGGCCACTATTATTTTAGTTTTATATTACTATTTGAATTCACTTTCACTTTTTCAATTTTTAGTTTTCATTTTAATTTTGTTATGCCAATTTGGTTGTTTTTAATATTTCTATAAAAAAGTATTTAGTTTTAGTAATTGTGATAATTAATCTTATTTACTTCCATTAGTTGCTATATTTGTAATGGTTTAGCTTTAGTTAACAATAACAGTACAACTGTAGCGCACACAAAAATGTTTTTGATGACAAGCTGTTTGATCAATAATAAATAATACATTTTATCAATAATAAATTACAAATACAGCATCAATCAAACAGGCTATTCAAGTGCTGAAGAAGACAATTAGACTAGGCTTACCAATAGATGTCAGGTTATTTTCATGATTTATAGTCTCTCTCTTATACACGCAGTCTTTAGAGGATTTCAGTGAGATCTGGGCTCATGTTTCTGTCTTTTTTTCCACAGCCTCCACAGCATTTCTTGCAGACAGCCAACCACCCAACAGGAAAGCCCTGGTTGTGTATCCAGTGTTCCTCTTCTACTTTGTGATAGGCTGGATGATTTTAACATTTTCACCTTCTCATTAGCATATGTACGCCCTACGGCAATTGGAAAATGAACTCCTCCCCCTTTGCTAAGCTGACTGTCTGGGAGCCGGCCAGTGATTGGCCCAGCCTAATAAAGGCTGAACACTTTGATGGACACTCATAAAGGGACATCCAGAGGACAGCAAGTGGATTATTGCATCGATATCACTCCTCCCCGTCCCTAATACAGTTGGATAAGTGGAGAGAAAAGGAATGAAGGACATTAATTCTTCAGCTCTAATCATTTAACAGCCTACATGTCTTCGTTATATGAATGTTTTGTTGTGTGAGGAACATTAATGCACCCCTGAGTAGTTCCAGATGTACTCACACCCCTAACATGGAGTATGTATGATGTTCTGTGCGTCTTGGGTGGGTTTTTATGACTGTGTGAGGGTGCATGTAATTGTTATTGTGTCTTCTTTGTTAGGAGAATATCATCCGCTATCATTCGCCTCCTACCCTAACATTGTGAAACGCGTTTCTTTTCTTTGGGTTTTTCTTTTTAGTTGTGAAGCTGTTTGGGCTACAATACATTTATTTTTCATTGGTGGAAGTTAGAACATTCCAGAAGGAAATAAACATGGACTTAAATAAGTGCTGCATATATTGTGTGAGCTTTCTCATTTTTGCACAAAGAAGATAAAAAATAAATTGGAAGTGTTCTTTCTGTCTGTATGAATGTAGTCTGTCATTTAAGAAATTCTTTCGCAAACATCTTTCTATCTATCTGACAAAGACAGTCTTCCATACGGATTCTCTCCTCATATAAAGACACATCAGAAACACATCGGTCTTTCTCCGTTTCCCTCACATAGAGAAACACACACACACACACACACAGTCTTCATTCCTCTCTCTCTCTCTGCCTTTGCCTCTCTATGTGATAGTAATTTTAATTAGACTTTCCATCTTGTATGTCTAAAAAAAGACTTTAATTTTCACTTCTAATGCATTGCAGCACCTGAACCATAAGGTGCAACCGATGTGTGTGTGCTGATTCAATAAAGGTGTGTGAGTGTCAGAAAGTTGTCAGTGTTTTTTTTCCTGACCTTTATATGACTGTGTCCAACAGTGTTATGTTTGCTAATTTGTATTTTTGGTTTTTTTTTTATCATTTCTCACGGTCGTCATCTCAACTATGGTACTTGTAAGGTATTTTGAGAAATGTCTCAGTGCTTTTTTTGACCATACCATGGAAGTCAATGGTCAACAAAATGGATAGCTTTCCAAAATTGCCAAAAATTTTTATTTTGGATGTGATCTATAGCAATTAACCATTTATAGCATATGTATATATATATATATATATATATATATATATATATATATATATATATATATATATATATATATATGTGTGTGTGTGTATGTATATGTATATATACTATGTGTATATATATATATATATATATATATATATATATATATATATATATATATATATATATATAACTATATAAACTGCATTTGTATTCGTCTAAGGGAAAAAGGTAATATACCTAGGATGACTTGAGGATGAGTAAATCATTTTCATAATTGAGTGCTTCTTGTAGCAGGTTTATAAATATCAGGCTTTGGTTGTTAATTTTATAATTAGTGACAGACTTATTTGCTGTGTGTGTAGCTGAAGTTCCTCAATCTGTTATTAGTCAAGCATGTCAATATAGAACCAAAGGAAGACACAGCAAAGAGGAAAGGAAAAGAACAATTGAGGGAAAACAACAAAGGCTATCTGCTTATATCAGGCATGACATTTTATGTTGGCACTTTAAAAGAGGTTCATGTTAATGAATTTGGGATATATAATTAATATGTTAATGATTTGTCGGCAGCTGATTAATGTCTGTGATGTGTTGTCTGACTGAGGTTTCCTGTTCCTGTAGAGGGCAGACCATCCATGAGAGGTACTGATATGTTCTGCAGCTCAATAAACTCTTTTGTCTGTTTACATGTTTCTTTAAAACCCCTTAGGAAACACTAGTTACTTCATTTAGACTTGAAAGTTAAGTGTGTGTCCATTCTAAAACAAGTTATATTTTAAATCACTATAAGTTGCTCTGGGTAAAATTATCCGTGAGATGCATGCATTTAAATCTAAATGATCAGATTCACCACAGTCTCTCAAGACTAGTGCAGTATTTTGCTGTTGCTCCTCTTTTTGGAGGGAATTATTCTTCTGTGTGGGAATTCCTTGTGCTTGAACCATCTGTCTTAATAATTTTAATAAACAGCAGATGTCAGAGCTGTGGTGCAGTGGCTCAGCGCTTGTAAGAGCCAATGGTTCCTCTCTTCATCCCATTCCCATCTTCCCATATTCCCTCTCTCTCAGCCATAGTTTTCTGTCTCCATTCCACTATCCTATAAAATAGTAAAAAGAAATCAGTTTCTCATATACTAAGATTAATTAAACTGATCAAGAGTGAAAAGGCATTTATTACAAAGGATTTATAATACAAATAAATGCTGATCTTTTGAACTTTTTATTAATCCTGAAAAAATGCGTACTGGTTTCTACAAAAACATTAAGCAGCACAACTGTAATAATCAACTTTTACTTACATAACGCTTTTAACAATACAGACTGTATCAAAGCACTGAACAGTATCAAGTAGGAAAATACAATGATAGAGGTGTTATAATGATGAGATTGAACAATTTGTTATTAAATGCAGAGACGGTCTCTGTAATCAAATCGACGATAATCACGAGAAATTAAGCGCCCCAACCAAGTAAGCCAGAGGCAACAGCGGCAAGGAACCAAAACCCCATCCATACAGAATGGAGAAAAAAACCTCGGGGGAAACCTGGCTCAGTTGGGGCCAGTTTTCCTCTGGCCGGACGCCCAGCACTTAATTTACAGTTAAATTTTAAACACAACTATGTCAGATTGTGCAACAGACTTTGTGTGTGTGCGTGTTCCGGTCTCAGACGAAAGTAATCTGCTTTAAAGTGCTGATCCACCATCTGATCTGGATGAAGAGAAACAGAATAAGAAAGAAACAGACTAATATTAGCGTAGATGCCATTCTTTTTACGATATCACGAGTAAATCTAGTTTTATGAGAAGTGTTCCTGGTTCCGACTGATCTAATTAATGCAGCCTAACAATCCATTAACAGATTTGAATAATTCAGGGATTTATAAGTAATTAACAAGATTTTAAAATATATCCAATGTTTGATAGGGAGCCAATGCAGTGTTGACAGAACCGGGCTAATATGGTCATACTTCCTAGTTCAAGTAGGATAGTGTCGAACACTGCGCTAAGATCTAATAGCACTAATAAGGTGATACAACCACTATCAGATGATAGAAGCAGGTCATTTGTAACTCTAATGAGAGCAATCCCAGTACTGTGGTATGGTCTGAATCCTGAATGAAAATCCTTGCAGATACCATTTTTTTGAATATAGTTGTGAGGATACTACTCATGGTAGATAAGAGAGATTAGTTCAAGTAAGGACCAGCTGAAGTTTGTTTATCAAGCTTGCAGAACAACCACCCAATAAGGCATTAAAATAATCTAACCTTGAGATCATAAACGCATGAATTAGCATTTCTGCATTTGAAGTTGAAAGCATGGCTCGTAATTTGGACATTTTTTGAGATGGAAAAACATACTTTTACAGATGCTAGAAGCATGGTTTTCAAAGGAAAGATTGCTGTCAAACAGCACACCTAGGTTCCTAACTGATGAAGAAGAATTAACAGAGCAGCCTTCAAGAGTTAGACAGTGTTCTAGATCATTACATGCTTAATAATTAGCACCTGCGCTTTTTCCGAATTTAGCATTAAGAAGTAACTCATTATCCAGTTTTTTATATCGACTATGCATTCTGTTAGTTTCTCAATACTGGCAAGAAATATACAGTATCAGCATAGCAAACACAGTGTCTCCTGACAATATCTCCCAGAGGTAACATGTAAAGTGTAAAAAGTAATAGCCCTAGTACTAAGCCTTGAGGTACTCCATATTTCACTTGTGAACGATACGATACCTCCTCATTTAGGGCTACAAACTGCTAGCGGTCAGATAAATATAATATAAATAAATGCTAAGGCGCTTCCACTAACGCCAAAATAGTTTTCTAGTCTATTCAAGAGAATGTTGTGATCAATAGTGTCGAACACTGCGCTAAGATCTAATAGCACTAATAAGGTGATACAACCACTATCAGATGACAGAAGCAGGTCATTTGTAACTCTAATGAGAGCAATCCCAGTACTGTGGTATGGTCTGAATCCTGATTGAAAATCCTTGCAGATACCATTTTTTTTCTAAGAAAGAATATATTTGTGAGGATACTACTCATGGGGGAGATAAGGGAGATTTGAGATCGAAATGTGGTCAAGATGTGGTTTCTTAATGAGAGGCTTAACTACAGCCAATCTGAAGTTTTTGGGACATATCCTAATGACAATGATTAATTAATAATGGTCATAATAGCTTCTATATCTTCTGAAAGCAGCTCTTTTAACAGTTTAGATGGAATAGGGTCTAATATACATATTGCTTGCTTAGATGATTTACCAAGTTTGTACAATTATTCCTCTCCTATAATAGAGAATGAGTGGAATTTTTCCTCAGGGGATCTATAGAGTACTATCTAATGTGATACTGTAGCTGACGGCTGTATAGTTACAATTGTATCTCTGATAGTATTAATCTTGCAAGTAAAGTACTTCATGAAGTCATTACTGTTGTACTCTTGGGAAATGTTAGCACCTGTTGACGCTTTATTTTTCCGTTAATTTAGTCATTGCATTGAATAGTCATTGTGCTTGTTTTCTTCTAAAAGAGACGAAAAGTAGTCTAGCACTTTTTAATGTTTTTTTTGTACGATAGGATACTTTCCCGCCAGGCTATACGAAATACTTCTAGTTTTGTTTTTCTCCAGCTGCGCTCCATTTTTCGGGCTGCTCTCTTTAGGGTGTGAGTGTGCTAATTATACCATGGAGTCAGATTGTTTTCTTTCATCTTTCTTAAGTGTAAAGGAGCAACAGTATCTAAAGTGCCCTGGTGGCCTTTATACAGTAGCCAGTATAAACATGACATGGGATTTATCACTAGCACGTGTTTCTCTAGATAATGTAATATGCAGAGTTATACGTAAAGCCTTTCTTCTGAGAAGTACTGAGAATATTGCTATAAATTGTACTCCTCAAAATGACACATTTTTATATCTGTAATTTAAAGTAATGCATACATCTGGTTATAGCCAGATTTCTGTCAAACAGACCAGATCTAGGTTCTGATCATTGATTAAAGGGATCTGATATTCAGCAAGCCAAGTTTTATCATTTGCTTCTCTGTGTTATAAACAGTTTTGCTTGCTTTTAATTTCGTTTGGACGTTTTCTGCATATTCTAATCTGTGGAACAGACATAGTGTGTCTATAGGTGAAAGAGTCTCTATGTGCTGAGAATTAACTGCCTTCTGTGACGTGAGGCGGCTAGCAGACGGTCGGTTTAGCCAGTCTGTCTGCTTCCTGACTTGGGCCCTAGTTAGCCAAATGTGAGCTCCAAGACTATATGCCATATTTCTAGAGAGAAGAATGGCACCAGTCCAGGAGGGATTAAGACCATCTCTTTTCAACAGGTCAGGTCTGCCCCAGAAAGCATCCAAATGTCTATGAAATATATATTATTCTGAGGACACCACTTAGACATCCAGCCATTGAGACCCAGTAGTCTGCTGTGAATAATAGTAATAATAATAAAGAAATAAAATCCTTTTTTGAGCACCAAATCAGATGATTTCTGAGAAATCATGTGACTCACGAGATTGTTGGTTTGTGTTTGAAATTCAACTTTATTTTCAAATGGAATAAACTACATTTAAATAGAAAACAGCTATGTATTTTTTTTCCTTAATAGTCCTTTTCCTTTATTTTTGATCAAATGAGAGCAGCCTTGGTGAGCATAGTGATTTTTTTCAAACTGAATTCAAATTCTTTTACATTAAAAAAATCCTATAGACCTCAAACCTGACATGTATTCATATATATACATAAAAAGAGACAAATAAAGAATTCTGAGCTTTGTTATGACTCTGTATTATCATGCTTTGTGTGTGTCATTATCAGAGCAGCAGCTGCAGCCTGTCAGAATGAATGATCACAGTCCAGACTGTCTGTGGTTGAACTCTAGGCTGGTGTAGAGGCGCCCCGGAGCTTTGTGAATGCTGGCCGGAGTACTGTTTCTGGCCAACCAGAGATTATGGCACAGAGAAAAAAAATCCCTTCTCACAGGTCACCTAAGGGCATGATGAGATGCTAAAGTGCTGGAGTCTACTAGAGCAATCTTATTCCAAGGTTCATGCCCAGCACAGGGGGCTCAGCCTCGTTTTTGTCCCAGATACCTGAGCTTTACCGTATTGGCATGCTCTAAAACCTCTGGAAAAGCGTTCTGCTGGAGCCGATAACCTCATGGTTGTGCTTTGTGTAACCCGAGTTCGAGTCCTAGTACTTTTTTGTTTCTCTCCCCTGTTCTTCCTGTCCACTGTATACTATACTATACAAATAAAAATGCCACAAAAACATTATTGCAAAAAAATATATATGTGTGTGTAAGAGAGAGAGGCATGTTTTATTACATTAATAACAGCAATAAGAAAGTTCACTGCTGGGGCAGAGGAGAAAGGTCACTTTCATCTATGAAAGATCATTCAGAGCAGCTGCTCCAAATCTCTAACGTGATCATTACAGCACTTTCAGACTCCAGACTTTATAGCCTTTCCTTCTGTCTAAACTTCTAAGATTTTAACATTTTCGTTTATGCTGATGCACTAAGGCTCATCTGACCCGAAGATGCTTTTCACCTATTATCAAAAACAGAAGTAGCACCGCTAGGACTCCCATATGGCTCTATCAGAACAATCTATCAGAATCAAACCTCATTTGCTAGATTTCTGTGCTGGGCTTCTTCTCAAAGTCAGCAAACAACAGATGCGTTTGTATTATACTATGGGAATCAATACTATTCAAACAGTCAGCACCAAAATTGTTTAACCAAATTATGAATTTATGACAAATTAATCATTTAAGATGGTTATGATCTATTTGATCTCTTTCTTTGGGTTTTTAATTGTCAGAATGGACAAGGAACAGCATTATCCTTCTAAAACTGATTGGGCAGACTAAACCAAATCATGGAGACCTGAAACTTGGAGGGATGATATTTTCGAATATTGTGGATTAAAAAAAACTACTTTTGCGAGCAAACCAGCAAATTGGAAGCAAACCAATGCTGACGACTTCTCTGGAGAGTGCTTATCAATACTTATCAAAAATTCTTTTACTTTTTTTATGGTTACAAAGGGACGTCAAAACATTCGAAAGAGCTATAGCCATTTATGTCCATTTTACTAAAAAGACTATTACTCTTGAATAAAATGAGACATCTTCACCAAACTTGGTACACTTGTGTCAGAGCTCAATCTTTGGTCAAATAAAAATGTGCCACAAGTCTATGGTGGCAATTGTGTATCTCAAAAAACACGGCCACCATTGGCCAATGAATTATGAGAATCTATTAGACAAGGTTAACAGAGACTGATTGGAAACAAAACTCGATGGGCCTGTTTGAATCATGGTCCATGAGAATTTTAAAAGAAAACGGCCACTAGGTGACGCTAATACGTTTTACACCAGTGCAATCATAAACACAATATTTACATCATATGACATATTTCCTACTGTCAGTCAAGTTGTTAATTAATTCTTCAAGATTATGTTTATTAACCTACCTTTGCAGACTAGTTCTGTTATTTTGCTCAATTTTAACAACAACAACAAAACACTGCAGTACAATTTTCTATACTCTCTAGCTTGAACCCCAGTAATCGCAAACCATAATTGCTACATTACTTCTGTGTTTTCATTTTTTAAATTATATTGGCCCTGTAATTAAAGGGGAATAATCTGTGCACAGACCTATTTAATGATGATTATTATTAACTTTGGGATATTTCCTTTTTTTGGCCATAGAAAGTACAGGCAAAATTTAATTCTGCCAAGGAACAATTTAAAAGGTATCAAATATTTATAGTCTTTCCTGACACTTGTTGTCAGTGACATGAGGTGTGTCCCAGAGCACATGACACATTTTCACTATTTTGTCATTCTACAGCATTTGCAGGGATTCTGTGGTAACAGAGCAGGAAGGTAAAATTGGTCTTTAAAAACCCCAGACGCTGACCATTTAGAAAATAAATGGTATTTTATAGCATTTTCAAGTGATTTTCATCTTCTTCTTCTTCTTTTTTAATTTAGAAGGGATATATCTGGCTTTTTAAGAGAAATTCAACACAATGCGAGGACATATTTATGCCAAGATGCATCTCGCAGATATATCTTGTTAAGCAATCCTACGTCAGGCAAGGTTGAGTTCTGAAACGAAACTGCAGTTCATAACCAGTGCAAGCAGTGAAAACTAGCATCCAAATTTTTACCGTCAGTCAGGTTACGTTTCTGTATTGGTTGTGTAGCGTGTAAAACTTAATGAATGCAAGGTAAAGGAACATGGCAATCTTAACAAAACTCCATGCTGGTGCTGCTGTCTTGAGCCAGTCCTGCCCACGTAGAAAAGTACATAAGACTGCACAGTAAAGCGTTAGAATTTCTCAACTTGGAATCTGTCCTCTTTGGAGATAACATCGCATGAACATCAGAGAAAGAGCCCGTCTCTGAGGAAGTAGCAGTTGTGACCTGAATGTCAAAGGAACATTTGTTTTCTTCATTTCAGTATTTGATGTAGATACTGACGCCTAGAATCCTGTTTTCTGCTTTCGGTTTAAATGACATTCTTGAGAGATGAGTGAGCAGATTGCTCTTTCAAACCTTCAATGCCTCTCTGCTAGAGACATGAAGCGCAATTCATAAACAGGTCCTGGTAACAGCTCCTGTCTAAGATACCTTTGCAGCCGCATCTGCTTGCAATAAAAATTTTCTCTGAAAAGATGGAACCAAAAATTACATGTTTATATCCCTGGAAGGATGAAACTGGCTTAAGTGTTTGCAAAATCTTTTCCATTTAGAGCGAAACTGGTTATAGCAAAAACTGCATCAGAAATGTTGGTGGTTTGTTATGAGCGCGTATACCATTCATGTACTTTGCATTTAGTATAATACATTATGTTTACCACAGTTTAGTTCAAATTTCATATGTTGTTTCAGCTGTTTTTCGCAGGCAGAGCCATTGAGGAAACTATTCTAAATGCAAGGCCTTTCCGTTAATTCATGTCTTTTAAAGCGTGTTTGCATATCCTCACTTTACTTTGTTCAGTTACTGTCATTTTTTTTTTTTTTACTATAGTGGAACTGATTGAACTTCATCTTTTTAGAACCTAACCGTTACCAGGAATGTTTTAGAAAAAAAAGGGTGTGACGTGAAAAAGAGAATCATTATTGTTTTATTAAAAAATATTCCATTGTGAGCTTTTGAATGAAATTACCTTAAAAAACTCATTCAGGAAGTAATTTTGAGGGTTTTTGAAATAATGAAGGACATATATTGTAGTCTGCACTGGCAGAAATTTTGATTTGTCATTTTCTCCTGACTGAGCTGGAATAAATCAGATAATGTAAAGAAGGTTGAGGAATGTCGATTGACAGGTCATTACGGACTCTTCTCTCTGTGTTTAGGTTTGACAGACAACCACAAATGATGATGACGATGACAGAATTGTTTTGTTGATGATTGTTATGTTTGATGGAATATTGCAGGGTAGCACTTACAAGTGAAATCAATTATAATTAAGAATCATCTAGGACTTTGTGTGTAAATGATGTTTTTGTCAGTGAGAGTGCCTGCATGACTCAAAAAATTAACGATTTAATGTCCTTACTGCTATAATTGGTAATCAAATTGACTGCACGCACTGATAAAACTTTAATATTGAGGTGTCTGGTTTAATCTCCACTCAGAGCTTAACATTTGAGGAAAGCAGTTTAACACCAGGTTGCTAAAGGGAGGTTGTTCGTGTAATTTATTCCACTCGCCTTGTCTGTCGTGATAAATAGAGAATATATCCAAATGACTGCAAATGAGTTGAATGTAGAATTATGAAAAGCAGAACTTCCACAAATACAGCTTTTTTAAATGAGAAAAACTGCTGACGGAGGTGCTCATGGGAATCAGGGACACATTCTGGTGTGTGTAGGCCTGTGTGTGTGTGATCTCTGGCATGCTGGAGTGGGAGAGTGAAAACACTGTAAGTTTTTGTTTTCAGTGTCTTTGGTACATAACAAGAGTGGGTGCGACTTCTCAAGAGAGCTACTGATAACTAAATACAAACACTACATATGGTTCTGATATAATAGTCAGAAACAGAGTTGAGTTCAAATAAATGTTATATCTAAAAGCGTCACGATTTTTTGGCATTAGTTAAGGTAGTTTTGTATTCATGTTACCACCAGGCTATTTCCCACCCCCGTCTTTTTAACCTATTGATGAATTAGAATGGTGTAAAATAAGAGTAGCTCATTCTGGCTTTGTATTTCACTGAAGAAAGAAAATATTACAAAGTTTGAATTTGAACAGCGGGGTGACCCCTACAACGTTTGTTATGGTGCGCCGATAGCAGATCCGCCTGAGCTTCTATGCTTTTCCTGCTGTGTGTTAGCATTTAGCGCTTGCTACAGTGGTATGCAGAGAATCTTTCCTCTTGGCCAGCTGAAATATGGCCTTGTGGCCCCTCCCTATCTGCTTCTTCAAGCCGCCGAACTCCGGACCATCAGACTCTCAGAGAGCCGTTAATCTGCTCAGACTCACAGCAACCTTCATGACTGTTCAGCCTCGACCTTTTGAACCTGACCCTCAGTGCGGGTACCTGTGAACATGGCTTTTGTCAACTGCCTAAGAGCCCTTATCATCCAGGCTAAGGTAAGACAGAGAGAGACACAAAACACGTATAGATTTTAATGCTTTGATTGACAGCTGTCACGATCAGGTGACAGTGAAACTTCTGCTCTTAACCTCTGTGGTTATAGGCTATGAACACTTAGAAACAGTACCAAAGGTTACCATGGTGTTACCATGTTTTTGGATGCTCTTGGATATGGTTTTCTTTGAATGCCGTGGGATATGAATATCTTAACCATGATGTTTTGTTTAAAGGAATGATTTGTAGAATATACTTGTGAATAGTTGTTAGAAGGCACTTTGTGTGCATGTGCAAGTGTTTTGGGTGGTGCAGTGGGTGAAGGAAATGATCATTTGCTGAACTGGACTCAGTCACTGGCTGCCCATAGTGAGGTGAGAGTCGGCCAAAACTCTGTTACCACGGCAACGCCTTTTTAAAAGCACCCATTCACCCTTTCCACATTGCTCAGCCAATAGGCTACACTGCAAGCCTTATGACATCACAACGTTCCTTAGTGAGAGATCCTGATATATTTAGTTTTTTTCCGTTGCTGACTTAGGATACAGTGGAATGTCTGTTTAACTGAAATTACACACACCCATACACACATTCAACAAACTTCAGTAAATACTGTAAGCCTGTAATGTTCACCAAGACAAAAAGTTATTTGATTTGGGAAATATTAATTGCAATAAATGTTTTTGATTTTAAAATCATTTTAAAATGGCATTTATTCCTGTAAGGGAAAAGCTTGAAAACAGTCGTCATGCTTATTTTGTGGAAACAGTAATACATTTTCTCCCAGAATCTCAAAAAAAAAAAGAAAGCTCAAAAGAACAGCTTTGATTTAAAAAAAATCTTTTGTAACGTTATAAAGGTCTTCTTTGTCATACTTGGTTCATTTATTGCGTCCTTGCTGAATAGAAGTATTCTTTATCTTTCTGACCCCATGCAGGCTACATGTCTAAGCCATGTAAGCTGTTTGACATTGAATTTAATCTGAAGAAAACCTTATATAGCCCAAGAATTGTACTTCAAGTATTCTTGTTATTAAGGGTATATTTTATCAAGGTGATGCTGAAGCACAAGGGAGAGCGCCAAGAGAAAAGCATACACAAGATTCTGTTCTTAAATTACACAAAATATGATATTTTTTCCTGATGTTTCAGAAGCTGACCTGCTGTCGTGTCCAGCGCTCAGGTAAGGATGTGAGATTCCATTCCAACTTAATGGCTTTTCCACTAACAATATCGCCATGGTAGCTGCTAGAGCACCATGAAAAAGACTGCGAGTCTAAATTGCAGGCAGTGGACACAATTCAGCCTTAAACAACAAAATGGAATCATACTATGCATGTTAACCATGTATATCCCATGGGTCTGTTTTACACTCCGATGCTACATTGTTGATGTTTCCTGATCTGCAGTTTGAGCTGTTCTAGAACTCCCTGACCTCTGCCCTCTCCGTGCAGTGATCTACTGTAGTTGTCACACGGTTGCATTTTAGGAAAGTCGTGGTAGTCTCCAGTCGCTGGGTCACGTGACACAGAAAGTAGATCATACTATTTTTAACCCACCTCAGATGGCATGGTAGATATCTAATGTGTAATTATTCACCACAGGCTGTGAGGCACAGGGGTTCCTCATGTGTGCCATTTTAGGAGCCACTCCCAGAAAGTGCATAGTATAAAACAAGCACAAATAAAAAGTAGAGTGCATAGCTTTTATTTTGTATTTGTATGTTTTATGCGGATGATTAACTACTGATCTTTGCAGGAACATTAGAATAAGACGAGATGTCTTGTTCTAGTTTTAAAATAACAAATATGATTAAGTCCCTTTGGGGAGCATATTTTAGGCACACCGTTCTCAGTTTCTTTCAGACTTTATAGGTTTGGTTTATTTGATTCTAATTAGAATGTTTGCAGCTCATCCTAGTTTGCAACAGTCCCCATAAACTATGCAAATGAGCAAGCTCAGCAAACAGACTTATGTGTGTGGTTGGTTTTGGTGTAAATTCTATGCAGAGACAAGCAGTCTTTAGGCCACATGGGTGATAGCTTGATCTGTCAGGGTCTCTTAATGGTTATTCACTCAGTTTGATTGCTTCATCTTATCACTGTTCTCTGGCATGTGAACAAACCTTAAAAAGAGACCCCAGCAGTGACTCTGATTTAACTTCAGATTAAATATCTATTTAGTCACTTAGATTGGTCAAGCACTGTGCCACAAGTGTGTGATATTTACTTTGTAAATTTACAGTTTCAATCAGATCAAAGTCTGGGAAGTATCAGTCCACAATGGCAGCAGCATCAGGAGCTTCTAGTCATCAGGCTTACCCATTTCAACAAGGACATGAGGAAAACAAGACACATATTATATAAAATAATTAGAAAGAAAAGACTTTTAAAAAAATGTAAATTTTAAATGATCATTATTATTGTGTCAAATATCAGATTTGGAGACTTTTTAAGATAAGATTTGGGGTCTCTTGATATTCAGAAAATGTTATATTTTGTATTTTAAAACATTCTGATTAAGTCTTGTTACGGGCATATGTTTGTTATGTAAATTACAAAATTAAAGTGTTAAAGTATTGGACATGACCTGCATGTATTTAAAGCGCGTTCTTATGACTAAACATAAAAACTATTTTAAACATTATGCATAGCATTGCAATAAACCGTTTAAACAGCTGGGCACTGTTTAAAAAAAGTCCCCTAGGCGTCATTACGGAAACTACTACAGTCAAAAGACGCACACGTGAAGAGACTTCATGTCCCGTGATGCTTAGCGGTTTGAATGGTTACAGGGTAGCGTCCACGGAAAGTCCTTTTAATTTAAGAAGGGTATTTCAAAGAAATGAAACGATAACGTTAACATCTATTGACGAAGCAGCATGAATAACCACTGCTTCGTCACAGGACTAAGACTTCGTGCGCATCGAGAAGAGTCTCACAAAGAAAAGGTCCAGGGTTAAAAGTTGAGTTCAGAAGTCAGGAGAGAGTTGGCGAAGGAGTTTGGACATGGATAAAAGCTGCAATGTCCAACAAGCGCGATCTCTAACTTCACAGTTCAGAGAATCTACATACAGAGCTCTGACTTTACTGCGGAGGAAGGCGAAACAGAGGCAGATAGCGGGTAAGTTGTACAGAATTAAAAAAGATTTTCTTAAGGCATCGAGTGAGACAGCAACAAGTCAATCTATTAAACCCTTTCAACGGGGCTCGAAAGTGTGTTCAATACAGCTCTCTTTATAATTGTGGGTGTTTCATTTTATGATGAACCAGATATGTTTTGTTGCGTTATAGAACGTATATTAAAACATGTTATAAAACAAACCTTGAGCTTTCCTTCGTGCATTGTTGAGCTTTCGGAAATTTACCGTGGCAACCATGGTTTCATCCAACGTAGTAACGGTATTGATTAGTTCAGTATAATTTAAAAGATGATTTTACTTCTTTTTAATGAGGCTTAAAAAATATTTTAAAGTCTAATACAAACTGTAATACAACGTTATTTTTTTACATAATCCATTAAGACTTTAAAACAGTATGCATAGTAACTATTACATTTTGGCTAAAGCTGTCTTTACCACGGTAAAATGTTGCAAGATTGAGCTAAAATACTGTTACTTGTGCGCACACGCTGCCACGTTTTTGCACGCAGCTGAAATAAGAGATCTATTCATCTGTTAGAGGCCAACAACCGCACGCACGCGACTGTGGAAAATGCAGAGCTAGGTGTGAGTGAGGTTTACACTGCTCTCATTGAGCGTGTTCCCTGGCTGCGTCTCAAATCACAACGCGCTTCCTACCTAGACGGTTGCGGCACGTACATGTGTTGTTCAGGAGCGCTGTTTAGGAAGGATTCTCAGTCGGATTTGATACACGGCCCCCCGTTTGTGCCTACATGCACATTAACGTAGCACTGCTAATAATCACTTTTGGCTGCCCTCAAAGCTTTTATCTGGTGAAAGAATTTGAAATTGCCTTTAATTAACATAAGTGGCATATACGTGTTCACATCTTTGGTCTTATAACAATCCCGTTTTTTTTTTTTTTTTTTTAATGAGGTAACTTTCTGCTGATCTCATTACAAACATGACAGTGTGAGTTTCCAGTTTCCATTGAGACCGTGATTATCTTAATGAGTTTTCCAGTTGCTGTAATTAACCCGTTTTGGGAGTGCACCGCCTGTCTTTAGAAGTAGTTGCCTTGTGCCAGTGGACTTTTATCATGTCCAATTGTTTTGCCCCAGAGGAAGGGGGTGTGTTTGTCATTGTCAAAAGGATTTTGTACATAAAAGGAGGATTTTAAAAGTCAAGTGCTTTTACAGAGAACAGGTATTTCCTCTTTTGTGTAATTTGTTTGATGAGCTTATGATGAGCATGTGATGATGAGCAGGTTTATCCTTGACCACAGCATTTCAAATAAATGAAATATTTTTTTTTTGAGCAGTGTTTTGAGTGACTTCAAAGCTAAAGGCAACTCGAGGCCATTTTTAAAATCTTTACTCTTTATGTGTACCTCAGTTACGGAAATTAGAATTTCGTTTATTGGACTCTCTTTGCCTTTTAAGAGTCCTGTGTAGCGTTATATTTGAACTTAAAATGAATTTAGTACGAGCTCATGATTTTGTATTTAAAATTTATATAAAAAATATAACTTCACTGGTCAATGCGCGATGTGCACACTTTTAGGGTTAAACCTCAGTTACTACTTTGAAATATTGGGGTCCTTCTGAAGGTTATGCAAGGGCTGAAGATGTGTGTGACTCTTGAAGCGAGGCAGTTAGCATGTCATACAGTAGCTGCGTGTGCTGCCGTGGCTTTATGGTTTGAGCTTGTGCGTGGATCATCTCTCGAGGTTTCTCGATGTTGATTGACGCTCAGGAGTAACCTCTGCAGAATGTCAGCTGAGAGGAAGCAAGCATAGAAATCCAGTTTTGCAACATGAAAGAAGTTTGTTGTGTATTGAAAAAGTCCTAATGTGAGATGTGTAGTTGTTCTTTTACCTTATTACAGGAAAATTATTTTTTTATTTACTGATTTATTTATTTGCCATTTAACCAATAGACTGTAATATTTCTTTATAAAATTGTCAAGCTTAAATTTCGATGTTATGGCATTGTGACGTGTTGCGAAGCGAATGGTAATGTAATTTGATTTTCATACTACTTTACCATGACTTTTACATTACTTATTTTCAAACATTAAAAGGTTACTCAAACTTTTGTCTTTAATGACTTACCCCTATATCAAAGAATAACGCTTCAAATTTCTTTTTTTGGGTGGGTGGAGTAACCCATTAAGTGCTGATTAGAAATTAACAGAAACATATTGGTAAATTGTAGTCAAAAAAAAAAAAAAAAAAGAAAAATATTTCTAAAAGAATTTCTGTAAAGGTTTATTTATTGATTTTTATATCCATTCTGCACAGGAACAAATACTGCATCCGTGCTTCTGTCAAGGGGGTTAGTTCTTATCTCATGTCTGTAAGTACTTTTGGAGGGAAAAATGTCAAACAGTGACATGTGAGATTGTGTGGATGAGCTCTCAGTTGTATCTTGACCTGTTGGGTCGATAGTTGGACGGGGACATTGGCCTGATGAAGACTCAGAGTCTGGTTGGTCTGGCTAGACTAACCTTACACAAAATTGCTGCTCTGATCTTCTCCGCTGCATCTGACAATAACAGTGTGTTTGATGAAGTTGATTTCTGCTCCCGAGTTTGTCATCTGTATCCAGACAGCTGAAAATTGCCACAGAGGAAACCACTGTTTTTTAACCCCTGCTGCAAGAAACTCAGTGAGAGCTGCATATCACAACACAACAGGCACACACACACACACACACACACACACACACACACACACACACACACACACACACACACAAAAGGCATGAAAGTACAAAGCAAACAAACGGTAAAGTGCAAACAGCCCACAAGCCTCTGCTAGAGGAAGTCGGTAGTGTAACACATTCTGTTTCATTATTTTTTTTCTCTCTCATTACTGTAATACGTGTGTGCACGCTTAATTTCTGAGGTCTTGTTAAAGAAAGGTCACTGCAGTTACGGCCATGCAGAAACATTTTGCTTGTGCTTTTAAGTGTGGTGTGTGTGTGTGTGTGTGTGTGTAAGGAAAATACTTAAGTAACAGCTGTTCTTGGAGTTCTAGACCAAATAGACTGGTGACTAGACAGGCCACATGCTGCATGTTTGATGTTACCTTGTGTTTTGGCCTGCTGATCTTGGCTGATGATAGTGATTTTGACTAGGGAGAGTTCAGTGAAATGGTCTTAGGTATTTTCTGTTATGAAAATATATTTTTTAAATTACATTTTTTTTATTAGTAATATGCATTGCTAAGAACTTTGTTTGGAGAACTTTGTTTTTCCATAACATTTATTTATTTATTTATTTATTTATTTTTGGCAGATTCCAGATTTTCAAATAGTTGTATCTCAGTCAAATATTCTCCTATCCTAACTAACCAAACAACAAATTCTGCTTATTCAGCTGGTCTATTCATCAAAATACTATTTTGAATGATTTTGTGGTCCGAGGTCACATTGATCTTTTTTGCACTTTTAAAAAAGAAATGTGTCCTCAGCAGCCTGTTGTCGAATGAAGTTTGAAATTTCAAATACATTTGAATAAAGTAAAAATGTGTGGTTTATAAAGCGATTCTTTCGGGTACACTTTACAATTGGTGTTTTAAACTGCTTTCAACTGGTTTAAACTCGAAATGAAAATTGTCATTGATTACTTGTCCATATAATTCCAAACCCATAAAAACTTTGTCAACCTTGAAACACAATTTAAGATATTTGGAATAAAACCTGGGAGGCTTTTGATTGTCTTGTTGACTGCCCTGTAATGGACAATGTCAAGGTCCAGAAAAGCATGAAAGACATTGTCTAAATGCTCCATCTGCCATCAGTGGTTCAATCTGTATTTTACAAAGCGAAAGGAATTCTTTTTTTACTCAAAGAAAATAAAAAATGACTGCTTTATTCAATCAATTCTTTGTCTCTGTCACCGGAGCACCATGTTTCGGTGTATCCACTGGTCGTGCCATTTTTGACGAGGTCTTTCATACTTGTCTGGGCCTCGAAAGTGTCCATTACTTGGCAGTCAATGGGGCAGCCAAAAGCCTCCTAGTTTTCATTCAAATTATATTTAATTGTTTTTCAAATACGTGCAAAGCTTTTATGGGTTTGGAACGACATGGAGTTAAGTGATGAATAACAATTTTCATTTTGGTGAGGAGTAACCCTTTAATTAATTTGCAATAAGCATTACAATTCACACTTTTGGTCATATCCTATGAATCAAACAGACATTTTTTGCTAAGCGATGGAATGCTTGAACTTGCTGCTTTTCTAAAATTGCCCCCTACTGTCACAGCGATTTTTGCTTTTTCATACATTAAAGTAACATAACGTTTTTTTTTGGTGTAAACACTTTTTCTCTGTAATAGTGTTTTATGTGAGGTCAAGTCATTTCTGCTACGTTTCTGGACATATAGTTAAATGAAATGTTGCGTCTCACAGGTCCATGGTGCTGCAAAATAATTGAACATACATGTAAGCATAAACATACAACAACAGAGATGTATATCCATATAAATGGAAAAAAAGCAAACGCAAAAACCTGTACAACAGTTTAGCTGACTATATCCTACAGATAGTTACATAATCTGACACTGTACGAGAACATTACATAAATACTGTACAGGAAGAAACATATTTTGAACATTAAATTTTGCAAATGATGTAGTTTTGGGTGATATAGTTTGTTGTGTAATACACAAGTAATCATGTAATTATTATACTCCGTAGCAGGGAGTGTTTATAAAGTGTTTGATGTGCATACAGAGGAAGGAGTGTGTTTCTACAGGAGGTTTGTAGAGCCCACTCATCTGGGGTGAAGTGTTCATGATTTCAGGAGGTTGTGTTGTTGACTCTGCCACTTCCTCTCTATAGTGTTTTTCACCATTTTTCCTGATGAGGCCCACCACAGTTGCAATATCGATTGCATTTGCTTTGCTTGTTTATAAAAAATCGAAGAAATATCTTTGCTTACTGCTAACCAAAAATACATGTGGTAAAATGATTCAACAGGACACACACTTCTTAAAACGTGTACAAGAAAGCACATGCTTTTGAAGAAATCTAAAGTGTTTGAACCGGCTTTTGACTTGCTAGATTTTGTGTGTGTGTGTGTGTGCTCGCACATTTGTCATGTTGAGTTTAAAGTGGAAATACTGTGTGTAGCAGTAGATCTGTGTGTGCTGATAATGCACAGTGTATGTATAGGTGTGCATATTATACGCGTGTATATTACAAAGAGGGGGAAATTGTCATGGCTTCAGTTCTTCTGAAGCCAGTTTGTCTCTGTTTTTGAGCTAATGTGGCCTTTAGCTTACAATGATTGGCTTCAGAGTATTTGAGCGTCCATCAGTTTTTGGGAATGTGAGGTCAAAGCTGAGTCATTCTCGTTCATTCATTTCCTCTTTTAGATTACGTCGTCTGTCTGTCTCGCACTCGTGATTCTCTCATGGTCTGTTTCACTTTTATCCTGCTCCCCATCTTTCCGTATCTGGGGTGTGCGGGTATGTGTTTGTGTGTTGCCTGTCTGTTGCTGATAGACATCAAAGAGGCCCATCGAAAGGAAGTGATGCGTGTATGACAGTGCCACACCCTTTTCGTGCCGTGACATTTTCCTTCGTGCTTTCCTGTCTGATCCCTTGTTTCCTGAACTGTCTGTCCTTCCCCCTCTCCTGTACCACTCCTTTCCTTTCCCCTCACTCTCACAGGACCCAAGGAATGACAGCAAATCCCAGGGAACAGGAAATGACTCTACCGAACGTCTGAACTTTGTTCATATCAGAATTAATACACTACCATCAGGGCACACATTTGCTTTGTTTAACTACTCCTCTGAATCGTTTTTTCAAAACTGTAGAATTTCAAATGCTACATTTCTTATCAGCATCATACCAAAGAAAGAGCACTTTTCAGCCTCTTTGAGTTATGGACGTGCGGAAGTTTTGTCTACAGTAATATCATAGTTGTTACTTTTAATAAAAAAAAAAAAAAGGCATTGCCTATTGGTAAAATTTTTTATTCAAGTTTAAAACCTGGTGAACAACATTCATATCAGTGTCAGTTGCATCACTTTCGGTGCCATTCACATATTCTCTCATGGTTTCGTGGGATAGCAAAGTGTCCATTGGATATGCACTTTAGAATCACACTGGAAGTATGACTACTCTTCACATTGCAGAATAAAGTGAGGCCTGCTTTTATTGAGGATGTATTATCAGATGCAGCCAATGACTTGCTCATTAAGTGAATTGGCACTATTTAGTTGCAGTCTTAAAATAACTTTTAATTAAGTTTTCACACACACAAGTCTAATTATCCTTACTTTTGAAATCCCACAAATTGTTGTCAGTATTGCACAATGCCACTTTCCGCACTATAAGTCAGCGAAACACACATGCAGGTGTGCAGTTGAGCTTTGGGCTGGTTGTTATGTTATACTTCACCAAATTTAATAACTTTATGAAGCACCTAACAATCCCTCAGGGCCCAACACACAACCCTAATAAGGCTAATGACAGGCCGTCTGGATTACGGAGCTTGAGCTTTTTAGCATGTTGAGGCACACAAGCACACACAGACCGTAGCGTGGTACGTGGAGGAGGAGTTTTTGTGGGCCGAACATTTGGTCTCAGGAACCAGATGGTGTAAGTCGGTGGAGGGGTGGGCAGGAAGGGCCGAACCCCTTCCCCCTCAGGATACTGCCTCCACAGTAAATCGGATCCCACTCTACTTCTCAGAGACGATTTGGTTAAACATGACTCTTCGCAATGGCCCTGTTTGGATAAAAACTGTTTTCTGTTTGGACCTTTTGGAAATCTATAAGTGTATGTTGGCCTGAAGCAAACTTTAGGTGTTTGAATGGCTGTTGCAGGCACTTTTCTGTGTCCCCTAATGGTTAACCCGTAATGTTGGACCGCTGGAGTTTAAGTGATTAGGATGGAGAGGTCGTCTCCACAGCATCGGAAGGGTCACGGTGAGTTTTAACCTCAATTTATTCTTCAGTGAATCTGGCTGTGGTCTCCATAATAAATGCCTCTGGGTTGTTGGCTAGTTTTCTGTAGCTATGTCATTTAATTCAGAAATCTGAAGAGTGCTTTAAATCATTCATATTGATGTGCATTCAATTTTACATATTTGTTTTCTTACTTTGCCACCTTAAACTACCAAATACGATAACCTTCTCGAAAGCAAGCCCCATCTGAGAATATTCTGTGGAAAAATAAGTAAATTTGCGTAAAACATAAAAAATACCATATGGATCTAATGTCAAGTATTTATTTATTCTTTCTATCTCTTCCATGGACCCCCTAGCACAGGCTTTATGAATCTCCAATTGTGAATAATCTCTTGCTTAATGATAGCTATGTTTTTTCAATTAAAAGTTTCAAGTCAAGTAAAAATATTAAAGATGTGTGGAATATTACCTAGAGAATATTATTATTCTTATACAAAACCTTTGAGATGTATAAACAAACAGAAACAGAAACAAAAAAGTTTCTTGTAGGATAAGTTTTTTTTTTGAAGAAGAAACTATATTGTCATATTTAGTAGATTTTACCTTTTTATTTTTAATGGGCATTTAATATTTTATTTCTACACTATTTTTCTCTGGAGCATCCTGTGGACCTCGATAGTCTCCTTTGTGGCCCCTGGAGGTCCCCGGACCCCATTTTGAAAACCCCTGCTGTGGATTATAAAATAATTTATGACTTCAATGTCAGCTCAACCATATAAGACTGAATATGTGTGCGTACTCGTGTGGATTGAGACTGCTGTTTAATAGCTGGCTGCTGAACTAGCTGGTACGGAAGCGCAGCGCTGCTTATGACACGAAGGGTTTAGTGAGAATTTGACCTTTGAACCCTGAAACTAATGTCAGTCAGTGAGGAATGTTAATCATACATTTGTTTGTTTGTTCGGTGAATGAGAGGAAAAATGTAAGGGGAGAAAAAGAGGCATAAACAGGATCGGGAGAAGAAGAGAAGAAGTGTAATTGGGGTAAGTGGAGGTGGACTGTGGGATTGTGGGTAGAAGCCAAAGAACCACTAAGAACAATGAGCTGTATTCAGCCAAACACACACACAGCTAGAGCGCAGAAAACATTTCCTTCCCCCCCCACACACACACACACACTTCACAGATGCTATTTATTCATACAGCAGATGCTTCTATCTAAAGGCGTTTTATTACATAGGTCTGAACATCTTAAACTGATTGATTTGAGATTAAAACAAAGCTGGGAACATGTTGAATGAGAATTCACTTAAAAATTCTAATTCTGTCATCTGCTCACCCTCATGTTGCACCAAAACTGCATGACTTTCTTCTTCAAGAAACAAAAGATGATGTTTTAAAGAATATTGGTAATCAAGCAGCTTTGGTTGTCATTGACGTCCAGTGAATTAGGGGAAAAACACTTTTCTCTAAATATTTTCTTCCACACTGCACAGAACAAAAAGTCATACAGGATTGGAATGATATGAGGTGAATAAATTACAGAATAGAGTGTACTATTTATTTAACAGCGTACGTGCCTGTGATCTGTTTCTCTTGAAACTGACGTGTAAATTCAGTCGTGTCACATTCAGTCATTTACCATAAATATTCATAAATCCACAGCAGCTTTTACACAAATGCACTCGGATTCCTCAGGAACATATTGAATCTCTGTGGAAAGGGTGAAGACTCCTCTGAAGAACACAGACGCTCTTCAGAAATGCACAGACACTCTACTAAATGCAGAGTCTTTCGCAACACTGAGACTTTTCAGAAACACACAGAGGCTCCTTAGTCCGTTCTCAACAGTCACAGTGTTTTCCTGATGAGCCTCTGGATATGTTCGTGACATTTCACTTTCATCTGTGATACAAAGATGCCATAGAATTATTGAAAAGTACCCTAGCGCATTAAAAAATGCACCAGAAGATCTAGTGAAATAGTCGATGCAGTGTCCACATTTGCTTTCAACCACTTCAGAAACTCAAAAGACACACACTTTTGCTCACTTTGGAAGTTGATGCTGATTTAAAAGATGCAAATATAGACATACGGACTGTAAAAGCACAACACTTTTATTCCTTTTATTAATTTTTTCATAATTTTGTATGTTAATACAATTAAATATGATTAACTAACCATGACATTTTTTTACATGATTAATTTAGCTTAATATTAATTTTTTGAAAGTACTTATAAATAAATTATAAGATTAAGTGTTCACAAGGGGGAAGGTATGAGGCTGTTAAAGTTTTAAGCTGAAATTGTTGTGTAACACCTTCTGCTTTTTACTCAATCCAAAAAAAGACTCACACTTAATTTTCCTGAATCTCTCTTTTGTTTGTCATCAATTTTTTTCATCAAACTGTTTGTCCATCTTTTATTATAATAATTGCGATAATATCTTTAATATCTTTATAATTGTTAAATATTTATGTAATCATGCAAGCAATGATGAAACTATTTCCCCTTTGCTCATGGGGGTGCAGACTCCTCCTGCGGATAAAATGCTTCTAAACGGGGGCATCATTTGATTGCATCGCTCTCATTCTTTAGCTTTTCTCAGTCCTTTGGCTCTGTCATTGTGTTACACACACATAACAGTTTAGTCATCTTAAAACCATCTTCTCATGGTGCAACCGCACAAGAAGCACACACTCTCACACATGCAGAGAATGAAGTAAGGCTTCCTCCTGACACACAGCAGGTTCACACTAAATTCAATTTACCAGTGGTCACTCCCCCAATTTACACACACACACACACACACACACACACACACACACACACACACACACACACACACACAGGCTTTTAGAGTACTTTCAAAATGAGACGAAGTACTTTCCTTCTGCTCGCTCAGTCAGCACTCATGGGAGCATTTAGTAGTGTTTTTCTCTTCTGCTTCAGGGTTTTCAGTTCTTTAAATGCCTCTGTCTAATTCTGGTTTATTTTGTTCATGCAGCAAGGATTACCCAGGCTTACTACAAATCACTCTCACCCGCTCCACGCCGCCTGTGTGCGGTTTGGAGCTGAGACGGAGTGAGTGGGCGGGTATCTTATTAATCATGCTGTGTTTATTTCAATTGGTAGTTATTGAAGTTATATCTCACTAATCCAGGTTGCCATCGCTTATAAAATGAGGTACTAAAATAGCTAGCTGCACTTGGTCTGAATTTATTAACATTTTAGTCGGTATGTAACATGTAATAAACTAATGCTGCAGCTTATGCTGCTTAAGAATTCATCATGTGCTAGTAGAGAGAGGAATTTGGCGAAGTAGACAAAAGAAGTTGAATGTTTCTTTACTTTCGGTAACTTAACATTCAGGTGAGTGTTTGAAGTTGGTTGTTCTCCAGGTTCTTTGACAGTACTGTGGGGTGGCTCGCTGATCCTGGCCACTGATAGCGTTATTTTGCAGTTACTGTTGTTCCCGACTCCCTAAAGGAAATATGCTGATCAGGTAGCGTCGCAAACACACTCTCAAAATTCATGCTTCGCATTATTTGTCGAGTGTGATGCAGGAACCTGAATCATCTCTTTAAAATGCTGAAAGTGCAGTCTAGGTACTTGTCGGGTTATAATACTTCTTGTCTTGATCAGTAAAAAATAGCACACAAGCATCTTTAGAATTTAAGTACATTGACAGCCTGCTTTGAGCGGTAATAATGCGACCTTAATTGTATAAAGCAAATAGTGCTGCGTTTTGTGAATGAGGAGCAGTCCATATTAAGTCTCATTTACATAGGTGTGTTTTCTCCATTGTTCCAAACCTCTGACTTGCATTTTGCTGGTTTTCTATTTTGTGACCATACAATGAAAGTCAGTGGGTTGTTTCGTCTTCGAAAGTCTTTTGACTTTCACTGCATGGGCAAAAAAAACCATTTAAACATTCTTCAGAATCTCCACAGAACTAATGTTTGGAATGACATGAGGGTGAGTAAATGATGCATTTTCATATTTGGTTAAACCAACCTAAGTCAAAATGCAGAAGGACCTTTTTTGGAGGCAGAGCAGTCTGTATTAGATGAGTGTAAATCTTGGTTTTAACTAAAGCTGTCAAGCACCTGACAACATGAACATGTACTTCCTACATCATGCCCTGAAGGGACAAATACACATCACACACATTCACAGTGTAAAACATCCTCTGATTCACTCTGTTGCAATCACCTGCTTCCCCCAGTGCTCCTCTTCTCGTTTTGCTGAACTTTACATTGATTTGCTAACGCAGGGAAAATAAGATAGGGAATCGGTGAGAAGTCAG
The DNA here is from genome assembly GCF_018831695.1 of Puntigrus tetrazona. NCBI lineage: Eukaryota > Metazoa > Chordata > Actinopteri > Cypriniformes > Cyprinidae > Puntigrus > Puntigrus tetrazona. Next base: position 13,080,934 of record NC_056703.1, read on the forward strand.
TCAATCTGTTGTGTAATTGCAAGTGATGAGTGTGATGGAAAGCAGCAATGAGATTATGCAGTTTAAGTGCATTTTCCTTTCAGTTTCTGGATGAATCTGAATATTCAGTCTTCAGCGTCACATGATCTGTCAGAAAACATTCTAATATGCTGATTTGGTGTTTATTAGTTATCGTTTTGAAAATAGTTGTGCTGCTTAATATTTTTGTTTAAAATTATACTTTTTCAGGATTCTTTGAACAAGTTCACATAAACAGCTTTTATTATAAATTTACTGTCAGTTGTTTTATCGAATAAAAAATTAAGAATTTCTTTTTAAAAAGTATAGAAACTAACTTCTTAAAGAGATTTTCACAGAATTTCTATACAATGGGCCAAAGCGATGCATCTTCTATGGGAAAAGTAGAAAGTCTAAAAATATCTTTTGCTGGTTTCTTTGCAGGTCTAACAAAAGACAGATGCTCAGTGGCAGCAGGTTACAGCGGCTGTCAACATAATTATTTTAGAACCCGAATGATACTTTTGAAACATTTCGAAATATCAGTAACGGAGAAGGAGAGACTGCATAGCGAGAAATTGTCGCTTTCTAACATGCATGCCAAATCAAGTTACCGACCAAGCTGTGAAGAAAAATAACTTTTTCTTTTTTTTTTTTTTTTTCAAATGCTGTCAGAACCTTGTTCGCTTGCTGCTGCATTGATGTCTTCACTGGACGGTCACTGATGCGTTAGGAGCCAGAATTTGAATGTGCAGTCAATTGCGATTACATCTGTTAACCTGTTAACTGGAGTCGCTTAAATGTCGTTACCGCTAAAATGGTATAGGCATGCGATCGAAAAGCTTGCGTGACCTTCGACTTCTCATATCAAACTTTTTAAAATCCAAATTCTATTGATGTTTCCATGAGAAAAATTGTTTTATTCAATAAATGTGTGCAAACTTTTTTTTTTTTTTTTTTTTTTTTAGGCACTCAAATAGTTGACCTAGCCACGTTACAAGAAACGGGATATAGTGCTCTGCGTTATTCAGGTCTCAAATCAACACGCAGGGACACTTACGAATGCTGTAAAACCTCAAAGCATGTTTTCGAAACAGCTGTGAGAGGAATGCTGATACACACCGAACACTCCCTCTATCGCAAGAGCTTTATTTAGCTCAGAGCTGTGGCTGACATGTCTTTGGGCTGTATAGATGTAGCACAGTCAGTGTCTCAGACTGCAAACCAGTGGTGATGTTGGGCAAAATGCTGAGCGTTCGGAGATTTGTAAACTATTCATGAGAAGTAACTCGGTATACATTCTACAGAAAAATTTAATAAAGTGTTTTTATCACAACTTTGTTTTATAAAACATGAAGCAGTGCACACCGCCTGACAGCGTATATTGATCTGCGAGTAGAGGATGTAGTCATCAGGGATATCCTAGGATCCCGTTCGTGCTTATAATGAGGACACAGCACAAATGTCTGATAAGACCCAAGTGATGCAGCTGCCCTTGAGGCGATTACAGGAATGCTTTTGTTGTACGTGGAGACTAGTTTTGCTGTGGGGTTTGTAATAGCTGGTAATGATGTGATTTATTCAGACCTCTTTGGCCGGATATAGATTCAGATTTACAGACTTAAATCTGATTCACAAGTTTTTGATTTTAATTCTGTCTAGTTCTTGGTTAGCTATATTTGGCTTCTTAAAGGGGTCACAAGCAAGCTGCCATTCTGCTTTATATTTTAGACTTCAATATAGAGCTTTTCTCAGTTCATGACCCGTTTGACTGTTATTACTCTTAATTGAAAGAACTGGCTCACAAGAGAAATTAGATTGGATGTGCTGTACGTTTTTTGATTCTCTAAAAAGGACCAGCTCAAATTAGTCATTTGTGGATTGTGTTGCTGTACAGTTTGTATTGGTTGTGCTGCATGCCATTCTGTTGAGAAAATGTCGAATTGCCGCTAATGTAAAAGTGAAAGTAAAATACGCACAGATCACTGATCTAGGCTGTTTAAATGCAAGGAGTGAAAAGCATTAAAAGTGAGAGAAAAAGCGGATTGCACATTCATTGCAGACTGAACTCACATTCGCAGTCTTTTGTCAGGGTGCTCCTTTAGTATTGAAATCGCTAGAAATCAAATCTATCGTAAAGGTCACTGGTGGGGTAATGAATTGGAAATGATTGTTCATATCTACTGAAATAGAAACTGGTGAAACATTTTTGAGAATCCATGGATTTTATATCTTCAGTAGAAAATGATCTCGTTATATAATCAGCCTCACAAGCGTATATTTGTGGGAGCCACTCTTTTGGGAAATCCCAATTTTTTGTTTTAAAGCACAGTAATGGCCATCTTTTGCCCTGCTGTCACTTTCGGCTTTCTCAAATAAGTCCACGCATGGAAGAACATCATAAATGAAATATCTCTTATCCTGTAGGAGGATTTTCTAGGGGAGAATAATTATAGTGCTATAATAAATTGTCAGCGTGCTGAGCACCCCCACAAATTATCCACTCTTTTCTCAATTTTATTATTATAACTCTTTAGACATCCTGTTTATTGACTGAAGAAAGTAGGAGGGGGTGGGAAAAGGAAAAGAGGGAGGGGGAGTGGAGAAGCAGAGGGGAAAAGAAACCCTTAACTTAGGGGGTTTCCACCTTTCCTGAGATGAGAAGCGGCTACAGGAATGTTCATGTTTTATGCCTATCTGGACCTTCTTATGATTGTAAATCTCTTATCAATGATTGCTGAAATGAATAATAATAATAAATGTTATTGTTATTCAGTTCATGGGGGGGGTGAACTCTTGTCTAAGGTTGCAGCGGAAAACTGGTTTACTTAGCATATCAAGGTCTGAAAATTGCCTCTAGTCACAGCATGTGCATTTGCTTATTTATGGTATTGGGGAAAAAAAATCATCCGGATGGAAAATGTCAAGTGCATGTGCATTAATTCCTTTCCCTCAAATCTGTCAAGTCACGCTAGACGTAAGTATGCAGCGGGGAAAATGTCAGAGACGTGAGGCCGATAGCACCATCCCTCACAGAAAAAAGAAATCAAATCAACAGCAGCTTATTTTCCTTTCTTTTTTTGATTTTCTTTTAATTTAATTATAATTTTTCTCTTTTTTTATTTTATTTTAAGCTGATGCATGATCGCATCTCAATAAGCTCTGTGCACTTTGATTTTTGACATTTCCGAAACCCGGGAACAGTTACCTGTCTGTTAAAAACTCGTACTATTGCAACCCTGCTCTTGCCGCATATCGTATTTGTAGACGGAAAGCAGCATTTGAATGGATTGTCAGATGTGTTTGACACTGTGTGTGATCTTGAAGCAGTAGAAATGTGGGCGTCTGGGCGGGAAATCCCGGAGCACTGCTGGGAGTCAGGGAGTTCTGGAATGCTGAAGGGGCAGAGCATGGAGGCAGGAAACGGACGAAGCTGATCTGATCATAGGAATGAAAACTGTGTGTACGTGACCATTTAATGTGCACATGAATATTTACACATGCAATTTCATATCTTTAGCTCTCTTGGCATCTGAAATTCTGCTTATACTTCGGAGAACAAGCTTTGTTGTTTTACTCTTTACTTTTCACTTTCGTTTCCTTTTGTGCTTTGGTTATACACAGAATTGATCTGCGTATAGATTGAGTAGACTTATTCATTTGCCCACAATACGCTTGTATTTTTCTTTTCTAGCATATAAAATATTTGAATGGTTTTTGAGAACGCAGTCAGTGTCGGTACATTTATTTCATAAAAATGTATACATTTTGACTTTTTACAATTATTACAAAAGGCATTCAACATTTTTAATTTGTGATAGAAAATTACATGTATAAATATATGTAAGAATATTTGTTAACTTTACACGTTAGACGTTCGCATACATATTTAAATGAGCTGATTTAAAGGCTGTTCATGTGATAATGTATCGTTTGATCCGCATCTGTTCATTTAAACACAATTTTGCTTCAGCGTGCCAGAGACAGTGGCAGCCTTTATAAATAGGCCAGAATTTCAGAGCCCAACTCGCCCTGACAGCCATATCAGCCCAGCCTTCTTATGAATACAAAGACTGTTGCTGACAACATTTGCAAGCTATGTATTATTGTTTTGGATTCGGTTTACACGCATTTAACTCTTTTAAATTGTTGCTTTTTCATGTTTATAGTCATAATGTCAGGTTTGTGCCACAGCTATTATTTTGATTGACAGTGGTTATTCTGTTGAAAATGTTGGCTTCCCGCTGTAATGTCATTGGCTAGTCAGCGTATGTATGGATCTGTTTGGCTAGTTTGCCAAATGACAATGGTTTATGCTCAGAATTTTTATGCTAATGTGACCTGCTTATGCAATCATCTTATTGTTATTCGTGCAGCACAAAGAGGACGCAGTCGTAGTTAATCATGGTTTCATCAAGTGCATATTCTGATGTCTCATTCAAATATACATTTAAGTTTTTTGAGGGGGTTATGTGTTTTAGCGTAATAAATCACTATTTTTATGCAGTGGAGTTCCGAATTGCTATATTAAATTAAAAAAAACAACTCCTTCGCTCTTACCCAAATCAAACCATATCTCGATACTTTCTATGCAAATTACTGATATTAGAGAATATTTAGTGTGCTTATTAGTGCTGTGTAAACTGTCAATCTGACACCAACAAAATGTAAGAGCTTTCGTTGGCTCCTAAGTGAGTAATTTCTCTCTTGGCCTTGCAAATCTAATGATAGAGATCACAGCTGGAATATTAATGACACGAGGAATCTCCCATTTTCTTTGACTATCTCTTGCTCTCTCATGCATTTTGATTCCTCTGTAGAAATGCTGCTTCTGAAAGGCTTAAATCAAGTTTTTAGTAAGATGACAACGGGATTTGTGTAATTGCTCTTTTAAATGTGTTGGTTTGTGTCCAGATGGAAGCTGATGAGGCGCTTTAATGTCAGGGTTGATTTTCTTGGGGCCAATCACTTTTAGTTTGTCTAGTGTTTGCTTGAGATCTGGCTGTGATGTTGAGTCAAATGACCAGTATCCTAATGCTAGTAAACATTGTATAACAACATTGTACTTACAGATAGTTATTTAATGTGGTAAATTAGAGATATGTGGACATGGGTAGGATTCAAAGCGGATTTGGAAAGATTTGGCTTTTTTTTTAAACCAGAAAACAAACATTACAATTTAAAAATAACAGGGTTATCAGTATTAGTATTATCAGTATTAAAACTGCTTGTAATGAAAAACTACTAATCTACTAAAACAAAAACTAATTATAACTAATCTCTAGATTTTTCCAATAGCCTGCTAATGTCATTTCTGTACATCACTCAGGATTATCATTTAAAATTAATTCATGATCAGATGATTTCATTAACATTTCTGCATTTATTCTGGGTTAACACAAATTTCTGTCAAACGCTGATGGCTGAATGAAAAGCTGTGTTTAGATTTGCAGTGGCTCATGGTAAAATTTAGCAATTAAAATGAGTATGAGGTGAATGCATTTAATAACTCATTGGATTGGAACCATTGAATGTTTTATGCCACATCTTGCAGTCAGTGTGTTGAATGTGATGTTGATTTTAGCTCACAGCGTTGAATCTTGAATATAAGCATTAGGTTGTACTTGTATGTGGCCTATTACTGAGTTCCTGTCAGTATTTTGGTGTTTCTAAATTGGTCGACTGAGTTCTGTTACCTCAGCGGTTTCTATGGTGATCTCACACGTTTCTTTTGTCTAAAGGCATTGTCCGTCACATGTGCCTTATTCTCGATGACAGGTGACAGTTGAAGCATACGGCTGGATAAAGACTGACATGTCAGTTATTGAAATAGAATATGCTAATTATGCATGTAGATTCATTTTAATTCTGTTTACCTGTTGCAAAGTTTGTCTAATGTAAAAGCAGCTAAATGTTTCAGTTCCAGTCTTATTGCCATGCTGAACACAGACAGACGTAATAATGTGACGACAGATTATCTCATTAACCTAAAATGGTTCTCATTCATAGTGAAATGAGTAATCAAATCAAGTCTGATGTATTCTGGATGTCTTATTTTAATCAAATGATAATGATTAATAATATGATACATTTCTTTGAGGAATGAAGAGCTCAACATTTGTTACATTTGCCATTATTTAAATCAACTCTACTGAAAGAGTATGTTATCTCACTGATTTTCTTCATTCATATCTTTTTTTTTTTTTCCCCACAGAGCTGGAGGCGAAGGAGGCCTGTGAATGGCTTCGAGCGGCGGGGTTTCCACAGTATGCTCAGCTCTATGAAGGTAATCCAGAACTCATCCCACAAAAGTCCACTCATCCCTCCATTTCCACACTATTATCTGTCTCTTTCATTTGCCCCTTAGCTCTGCTCCTTTGTGTGACGCAGTGTTATTTTGCCATTTTCTTTTCTTCTGGTTCCCCTCCATATCTTTCCTTTAGAAAGGTGCAAAGATGCTACCTCCCGCTCTGCCTCTTTTTACGACCATGGCTGAACTGATGGAAGCACCCTCCTGCAGAAAGCATCAATATTATTTTGTTTCTGGCTTAGCGATTGAGGAAATACACGTGAGACCAGATGGCAATTGGTTTTGGTTTAGATCCCTTTTGGGTTGTGAGTGTAAAGCAGCGCTGAACCAGTAAGAGTTCCTCAACAACTAGCACAGGTGCTGCATATATTCATAGAGTGTTTTAGTTCTGCTGGCCCTCAAGAGATTGATTTAGACCATTTCACACACACTGAACTTTTGCGAAGCTGGAAAGCCCATGCAGGCTCTGTTCACAGGTGGGTTGGAATAAATTTGGGGGAAATTCATTTGAATGAAAAATAATTGGCAGATTCGGCCAAAAAAGAAAATTCTCTCATCATTTACTCACCTTCTTGTCAGTCCAAACCCTCTGACTGTTTTTTTTTTTTTTTCCTGGTCACCTATTTTCCATGTAATGAAAGTGAATGAGGACAGGTGCTGTCAAGTTCCATAATTACAAAAATGCACAAAGTTTGATAAGTGATATTCCAGCTGTCATCTGAAGCTGTATGATAGCTGTGTGTGACGAACAGTCTCGCGTAGCCAAACCTTCAGACTGACATAAGGTCTGGGAACCTTAGTCGCTTTGAATGGCCAAGGCCTGCCCAAGAGGACATACGACTAACAGGTAAAACAATCAATCACCAAACAACCGAACCGAGACCCAGCAGAAGAGGTGGTTTCGGTTCAGTTACAAACTAACTGGTACGGTTCGTTTAAGGTGTGAATATAATCCAACCTGGATCCGACCCAATTGCAGAAAGTAACTACGGGAGCCTGTTAACTCAAAAAGTAGAGTTGCCTTATGGGAAAGTTTTGTGTGGTTGCTACATTTGCTAGCCTTATATGTGCTGTTTTTGAGAAGTTTGACTTGATTTCTTTATACCTGGTCTATTTTCTGCGCAGTACCACTGCCAGTATGCCATATATAAGAGCATGCTCTCTCCTCTGGATTTATATTGCGTTAGTAGGTGATAGCAGAAAATCTGTAAAATAATAATTTCACTACAAAAACTCTCCATGATTTGGCTGTTTTCGAACTTCCTGTTTTTTCCTGCTTTACAGTTTCTATCCAATAATTGGATAACCTTACCACACGTGTGGTGAATACATCCGAAGAGAAATAGGGGGAAATAGTTTCTGGGACAAATTGTTCCAGGTTATTTTAGTGGAAAAGTAGCTTAAGCCAACAAAACTAGGGATCCACAATAGATAGAGACATTTAGATCTATTTTGACATTTTAGATTGCTTTTGCTGTCATCTAACACTCACTTATATTGATGTTAATATATTACTGATATTAATCATTTAAAAACTGTCAAATGCATTTTTTTTGAGCAAATATCAGTAACGTTTCATACTGTAGTTTATAATAACACTATGCTTAAATTAACTTTTGTCATAAATGAGTTGCTAAAACTAATTGCATTTTTTGTCATTTTATCATTAAAAATCAGCTCCTGTGGTTTAGCTTTTGAATCAAACTTGGTCTCATGAAACACACAGAAGTTTTTCTTTGTATGTGCTTTCAAACACATACGCAGAGCTGTTTTTTAATCTGCGAACACAAACACTTTCCTGACTATTTTTAAAACTCATTTGAGACCATATCACACTAACGTATTATTTATTAATTTTTTTTAAAGTGATGTGCAGTCTCGAAAGGCTACACTATTATATATCTTTAGTTGACGTTTTTACTAGTATAGCACCTGCAGGATTGCGTTGCGTGAAGCAGGCGTACCTGTGACCCAGACGATGACGAATCCACAGACAAGTTCTAATATTAGCCTACTCTGATTTCACTGGCAGGCCTGAACCTGCACCTGAACGCAGATAAATCTGATTTCTTTTAATATCATTCCTCAGTAGACTTCACACTTATATAAAATCAGGATGAAAATGTAAAAAAAAATTAAGAATAAGAATTACTTAATAACAGAAGAATGTTTTTGTTGTAGAAATTAGTTCATTAGTAAGCCATAGCTTTGGTTTGTGTGTGTGTGTGTTTTTCTTCTCATAATCTGTGTCACCTTTCTAATCAAATTTTCCAAATGCTTTTACATTTAAAATGTTAAATCAAGATGAAAACAAGGCTCTTAGAAACAGAAGTTTTTAGTTCGCAGCATTCAAAAACCTCACCTTTCAAAACCGTTTTAAAACGGTTAAGTTTTAGAAAGATGGTATAATGTTAAACAAGAGATCAATCCATTGAACGTGCTGTACTTGTGTCTCTTACTGCCTAATTTGCTTTTCATTTCTCAACAGGAGTGCTGCATATTTTTTTAAGATGCTGTCAAGTTAAAAGCAGTTGTGTTGCTTGTGTTGCACAGTATTTACATGGCACCATATTAATTATCAGCCAATATTAGCTATAATAATTTAAAAGCACTGTTAAATGTAACATTTTTACTAGAATTTTATTATTTGTCATTTACTAGTGATAAAAGTAATTACTGGATTATATATGTTTCAGGCAAAATTATAGTATTAGACCATTGCTTGTAATTACTTAAAAAAATGTGTTTTCAATAACACATTCTTGATCAGATCTCAGTCTGAGCTCATGGGAAATGTGGTCCGGTGAGACTCATTGCCTGCTGTAGCACCTGGAGTTTTTGTATCCTGCTCAAAGATGGCTCCTTATTACAGATTGTTATGCATGAGCCAGAGTGCTCGGCTGTCTGTGTTGGTTCCGAAACAATATGTTTTTTGTAGAGTTAATCACACAAATGAATTAATTTAGTTTCTCAAAATCAAATAGCTATTGATGTTTTCTTGCTTTCGAAATTCTGCCACCTGCACACCGATGAAAATTTGAAAGCCGAATGCCGCAGCACTTCCGTTTACTTGTCTCATATAAGCATCCTGACAAGCACCTGTCATCTGCTTGGCTTCCTCTGACGGAGTCGTGTATTTTCCTGCTGCATGTTACAGACCGAGCTGGCAGTGGCCTGACCTGCGTTGGCTGTGACAGAAACAGAGGTGTGCTGAATTAATGATACGCTGGTTGCCAGGACGTTCACGCTGTTCGCGGCGTAGGTCCTGTATTGGATTTTTTTTTTTTTTTTTTTTTTTTTTATATCAGTATATATCAAAGAGACCTTGGACTCATTCATCCTTTGCATAAAAATAACTCTAAAAGAAGATGTGACATTAAATAAAGCAAGACTTTGATCCAGCGACTGATCACAGAATAACTGCTATGAATCTGAATAGGTCAGTGCTGAGGTATACTGTGATCTCTGTTGTGTATTGATGTTCACTTTCAGTGTAACAGTCAGCGCTTTCTCACTTTTATCTGTGTATCATCCCCCCTGGCTCTCTGTTTAAAAACTCACTAGTTGGTGCTGTGTTTTATTTAGAAAAGCAGGGATGCCGTTGTGCGTTCTGTCTCTTTGCAGCTCCTGAAATCCCATGTGTAATGTTACCTTTAAAAGTAGCTTACAGCAGTAAACATTGTCTTATTGGACAAAAATTAATGAGGACAATTGTTGTCACTTGTGTTTTGAGGCTAAACTGGTGCAAACTGATCGATTGGGCTTCCCTAAGCCCTTTCAAAAATCACTGCATTTCAAATGAGGAAAAGGATTATTTTCTATTCTGTATCTACATGAACAAAAACAAAACATTAAATGCGGTAGACTGGTCTAGGTGCTCATTCGTGTCTGGAATTCGCCTCATGAACCACTTTTAAAGTGTGTGTGTGTGTGTGTGAGAGAACTTGTTGGCGTTCCATGAACTTCTGTGATAAGGACACTCAAAACCGATACATTTTTGAGAGTAAGTGACATGAAGAACTTTTCGTTCTCTGATAAACAAAAGAAATGGCAGCTTTTAAAGTTAACACTGACACTGCATGTGTCATGCTGTGTTGCATATTGTAGAAATGCCTAGTTTGACTTACGTGTGATTTCGTTTGGCAGCAGGTTGATTTCTTTTTCTTTTTGTTCCTGTGGTGTGAGCTGAATGCTTTCTGGCAGTCTTCCTGCACTATATACTTTCATTAGTTGGACCTGCAAAGAAGGGAAGGAGGTTGAAACAAAAGCTGGAAATGGGACACTTCAGCAATGCTGACGCACTCTCACACACACACACACACACACACACACACACACACAAACAAACAATACACAGGTGTGCACACATTCACATTCTGTCTCCCTGTTCCATCTAAAAAATGTTGTAAGACATAATTGCCATCACAGTGTATGCATTTCTGTACTTTGGAGCAGGGTTCCTGAACTTTCACCCAATTTAACTTTTTGTTTAACTTTTGATGATTTAATTTCCTTTGTAAACAGCTCCTGATTAATTTCATTAACATATCACCAGTCATCATCAAAAACCTTTAGTTAAGAAAAGCGAGCTGCAAGAATTGTATACATTTCCAGAAAACCTGAAGTACTCTTACAAGAAAAAGTGTGTAATTCTTTTCACGTCCAAAGGCAGTTTTTACAAATATGAGCATTGCCGAGGATTAAGGCGTACGCACCCTTTAAGATCCAAACTGTGCATTATGCACGCTTTGTAAATGAGGCCTATTATCTATTGTGCTAACAGGGACATGTCCAAATCTGACCTTTGTGTCTCAATCTCATCTCACCACACCCTCTCTCCACTTTCCTGTCTCCTCTCTATTGTCTTCTACCAAATAACAAAACAAAAAGAAACAGAAACATACATCTTAAGTCATTAAAACTATAAATCAAGTAAATACTGTACAGTTTTTCCACTGAACATACTGCCAGATAACTTGATCTCAAGATTTATGCATGATCATGCTCCATTTTTATTTATTTATTTTTTCCCCAACTTCCTTAAGTGAGGGTTAAAGTTGATAATGTCCTGTGATCTTCCCTCCTCTCTTTCTCTTTCTCCCATTTACTGACCACTGGATTAAATGTTACAGTTGGTCTCAGTAGGTTTTAATTACCCCTATTATACGGTTGAATGAATTAATTAATTGGTTCATTTCTATGTGCCTTCAGCCTCTCTGTTCCCCATTGAGATCTCTGCTGTGAGGAGAGACCATGAGTTTCTGGATCAAGACTCTCTCAAGGCATTATGCAGGTAAGAAGCCATTGCTTATTCACTTAAATATTAATTGCAGCACTTCAAAAATATACCATGCTACCCTGTAATCCCTTCACTCTACACTATGGCGTTCATGGTAGAATAACACATGACAAAATTCATAAAGCATACTAATAATAACATGTTCATGACATATGCATCATAATGAGTCAAACGTCATGAGGGGGCATCCATTAATTTCTATAGCCTTTAAATATACTTCTCTAATCACCATGGTGACGGGCCATTTGTGTCAGCAGTGCTTCATTGTTCTTTATGTTTGCTTTTTGTTCTTAACTTTATTCTTTTTCTTTTCACTCCTCAATGTGGAATACGTGATTAAGTGACCGTTCACACCTGCTGAAATCACATTGGACTGAATGGCCTTTTCTAAAAGATAAGGAATAAACAGAGAGGGCGGAATTATATTTCCCAGGGTGCAACTGGTGTCACTGGTTCTAAGGTGATGGAAAAAGAGAGAGATGGAGAATGAATATACCATTTGTCCCACAGTGGCTTGTTACAGACTGTATGCTTGGCTGCTAGCTACTGATAAAAAAAAAAAACCCATCAGGGTGGCTCGATAAATTAAGAGAACTCAAACACACACAGAGCTGAATCTAAAATAATAGAACTCTAAATGATATGCATGTGCATTGTTATCTACATTTAAAGTTGGGAAGAAAATTAAGTCTAGTGATGGATTGTTTCCAAAATTTAGGATTCAGTGCTAAAATGGTATCTTATTAACTTATAAACAGCCTCAAAAAGAATGTTTTCAGCAATTATTTTTGCTTTTTTAATGTAAAATGTAATATAATGTGAGTAGACCATCACGCATTGGTTGTGTTCTTTGCCAGACACTATCTAAAGTGACTAATGTTCAGAATGTACAATTTATAAGTGCCTCACCCTTTATGGTGCAGGGCTCTTGTCTTAAAATGTCTCATAAAAAGTATTAATTATCTTTAAATGTAATATGATTCTTAATTATAATTTTAAGAGGTTTAACTTGGGGTCAGAAAAAGGGGAATCGCAATACAGCTTTATGTGATTTTTAAACTTCAGAAGGCAATTATTTAAAGCAAAATCTAGTCATCTAAAGTTTACATAACATTAAAATGTTTTTATTTATTACTACATAAACCAGTTTCAGTACACCTGTATATATTGAATAAATCATATCTTGAGACTGTGGCCCAGTCTGTTTAATGAAATAAAATAATTCAAGTTTCATGATTTAGATTTTATTTTTATTTATTTTTTTATGTTTTTCTAACATGCAGTCTTAAAGTGTTACTCCACCCCAAAATGACAATTTTCTCGTTAATCACTTACCTTTTAAAAGCTTAATTCATCCACGGAACACAATTTTTTAAATAACAACCTTTTTCAACAAGTTTTTCCTATTCAGAATCACTTGTTTAGCTCTGAATATATTGCACTTAGAAATCCCTCACTGTCTCTCTGTGAATTTTCCCCATGCAGAGTCTGTCTCGCTGCTTGAGTGAATATGTCAGCGTGTCCATGTTAGCAAATAGCTTTAAGATGAACTAGTCTGCCAAGTATACTTCATCAAAAATGCAGAGGTGAAATTTCATGCTGTCAGTCAGCTGTCTACTGGAAACCGCTAGCTTTATTCGTCTGGTACTTTGTGTGTTTTTGCAGGGCATTTTATTTGACTAAATGTCTACACTGCTGGCTAGGCATGTAGAAAGCATGTTTTTGTTGTTTAGTGTTACTTGATTATTATGCTGATTAAAATATTTGGTTCGGATCGGTGTTATAAATTAACCAGAGCTTAAAGCTAAATTTATATTAAAACACAATGACCCTTTTTTATTTTACCATTAAGATTAGATAGGGAGGTGTGTATGTTTATTCTGGTGCATTGCCCCCAAGAATTTCCTGTTAAATTTTGAATTTCCTCTTAAAACGATCCTAAAAAGGACTTAAAGGAAGGAACACATTTAGGTGTTTTTGAATTCTGCTGATTCACAAGACCATTTCCTTTTTTTTTCTTACATTTTACAGATGCATTTAGATCGCATTCACATTATACATTTCATCAGTTATTTATGCATTATCTGTGAATCAAACTCATGACAATAAAATCAGACATAATCTAATGTTTTATTTATTTTCTATTGTGGTGTAGGGGTGACCGCAAAAGAGGATGCCGTTTTGGCTATATGGACTGCTCAAATGTCTAATTTCACACAGAACTAATGTTTTCTGTAATTTAATATACAGCCTATCGACATAATGCTGTAAATAAGGATCTGAAAAGAAAGAAGCTTTGAATAAATATTAAACTATGCATGAATAAATCCAACCACCCCTATAGATTTATATTTCACTATCCATAATCCGTGAATGATAGAGGAGCATCTTGGCATCAAGGATTTAAATCTTTAACAAGACACACACACTGACACAGCCAGAGTGAAAGATGAGATTTTTTTCGATCAAATGCAAGTAATTTCAAAGCATTTAACTGGTTAGTTAAAGAGAGCACTATTATAAAGAAATGTTGTGGATTCTTAAGGTTTCACTGTCATTTAATGGTAATGCTATTTTTGTATCTGCGAGCTGTCCGTTACACATTTTCCCTGCGTGTTAACGTCAGTATTTATGTCTGTGGAATGTCTTACTTGACTCTTGGTAATGTATCACATAATTCGTCTATCGGTCGACTATCGGCAAGATTTGAAAATTCTGATTCAACTGTGCAAATCCTTAGTCTGAGTCACCCCTATTGTGGTGTTTTGGTTCGGCCCCAGTACGTAATAATCAGAATTGAATTCTTTTGAAAAAGAAAGAAAAAGGCAATCACACCAGCAAAACCCTAATGATGCACACAGCAAAAAGTGTTTGCGTGCTTGCGAGCGTCTTGCTAGCCTATTGTTAGCGCTCTTTATCCTTATTGTCTTCCTACTGATTGTTATTCACCAAGAGTAATTAGTTTAATATATTGATGAGCACAAACTCTCAGACTCTTATTATCTGTATCTCAAATGCCACACCAATCACACTCTCCCCTTGTGTCTTTGTGTGTTCTAGGATTAGTTTTGGTCTGTCATGCAGAAAAAGCAATATGTCGTACAGAAATCCCATGGCCACTCGTGCCAAAAACTATAGTGTGACTATACGTGTTACTACTGTGAGCATTGGTGCAGATCGACTCCATCAGTCAAAACGAGCGGTCATTTATGCTTGTAGTTGTTGAGGTGGACTATATTCATCTTTGTCTCACAGTAATTGTAACTCACCTGCAATGATGTTCTCCGCTGAATCAAAAGGAGATATTGACATACATAAAAAAAGCATTCATGGCCTTACATATGCACACAGAAGAGATGGAATGAGATCAAGCAGTGCACACGGAGTGCCCTAATTAACCGAGAGGACCAAATGCTCATGAACGCATCACTTCCTCCCACGCTTATGAGGCACCTCACGTCAACTGTAAACAGATTGATAATCAGATAATGACATGGTGATGAATGTCTCTCTACCTCTAACAAAACTACTGTCATGTCAGAGCTGATCGGGCACAGATGGAGGAAGCAGCAGAGTCGAGTTCAAATCGTTCTCGAAGAGATACATGGGCTGATAGATTCATCACTCTGTCAAGTGTGGCATTAATGCAATTCAGTTGGGAGCATCATCAGGGCTCTGGGAACATCAATAAAAAAGCACAAACACATTGACTGAATGTGTTGAATGTTGTGACTTGGATAAACTGCTGAACGAATAACAAATAAAGCTAAATAATGCCCCGGCAACTGCTGTTAGCAGTTAATTAGTCCGTGTTTGCCTTGATGTTTCACTTTGTGGTTTTTCTCTTTACCACAAGACTTGTAACTTTACCAATAACTTCTACTCAAATTATACTGTCATTTAGCTGATGCATTTATTCAGTGTGACTACTAGAACACTAATTAAAGGGACAATCCCCTTGAGGCAAACTGAGGTTAAATGTCTCGCTTGAGGACACATTGACCTCATTTACACCAGATATTAATGTGCCTTTAGAGTCTTTTTAGAGTTCTAGATAATACATGAGTTACTGAGTGATGCCGTATGTGATGTGCTGATGTGAAGCATGGTGGAAACACAGATCCATATATAGGTAATCTTTATACAGAGACATCAATGATCGCAAAGCAAGTCTGCACATAACCAGAATCTTACATCCTGTATATTCTGAGCAACTTGGGTAAAATTTTCAATAGGAAGTATTGCTAAATATAGGTAAATATTTTGTTGTTAAATGCTATGCATAAATAAGTGATAGAAATGAGTGATTTTCATCATTAATGGGAGTGTCCATTCACACCTAGTATTACTATACCATGTTTTATTAAAATCCAAAAAAAAAAAAAAAAAAAAAAAAAGTGTGTGAATACTTTAGATGATTCGTGAAATATTTTTGTATGCTTTTCCACATTTCAAAAGGTTGTTTTCATGTTTAAAAATGCAACCTAGCACTTTTTGAGGATTTTCCAACACTATGCAAACGCACCCCTCCAACCAAAAATATACAAATAAATTGGATGTGAATTTAAATTCTGAACAGCACTCAAATATGCTCTTCCTTGTTTCTTTGTGTGTATGTTTAGGAGGTTAACAACCCTGAACAAATGTGCTGCGATGAGCTTAGAGGTTCATTTCCAGTGTAAACAGGTAAACAAACAAACATGACATCCACTTTTACTTCAATTATGTGATTTAATGATCTGCTGACAACTGCTCTTTGCTTGTCTGTTTTCATCAGTTTTAACTTGCACTAGATGGTAGCTTGTACACTTAACTTAACAGTCCTTTAAAACCTTGTTTATGCCCTTGTGTTTTTGCTATTTTGATATTTAGTGAATTGAAATTTGTTGCTTTTGTTTGGCTACTTTTCTTCAACAAAATTTAATTTTTTTTTCACATTTGTGTTATCATCAGCAGAGTGAGGACTCAGAAGAGGATGACGCATGCGCCCTTAGTTCTCGCTGGGCGTTTCAGCGTGAGAGTAAAACTTGGTCCCGCCTCCGCACTCTCTCACCGACCCCTGTCCCTGCTGCCAACCGGGCCACGACCCTACGACCCTCAGGCAGTAGTGATAGCGTGCTGAGTGACATTAGTCTCCTAGAAGTCACCTCGCTGACCTCCGACCTCAGTGCTAGCAGCTTAAGCTTAGACAGTGCTCGGGAAACAACTTCTCCAGAGGTTGCAGCTTTCAGTGACGTCACAGTGGATGAGGGTGCATTGTCAGTTTGCGTCTCAACTGGCCAAGATGACAACGATGACACCGGATCCTCATCTTCCTTGCCATCCGTAAGAGAGAAGCCAAAGCGTCCTTCTAGATCATTTTTACGGAGGAAAGAATCGATAAAGAAACGAGACTGTGAGAGAGAGATGGCCCCAAGGAACATTTCAATGGTGACTCAACACAAGGCACCCTCAGGTCTGCACTGTACATCTGATGCAAGTTTGCCTGGCCAAACCACAAATAAGTGCAGAATTGCCAAAGATATGGCATGGAGGTCACATACAATATGCCGCAGTAACGTTAGCCAGAAAGACACTCTGCACAAGCCTCACAGAGCATGCCTCTACCTGGAAGACTACCAGTTAACTTGGGAGATGCCCAAGTTAACCAGTCAAAACAGCTGTCAGAGGAAAGAAGGTCGTGTGATCCACCTCCCCTTTGACCACAAGCCTGGAACTTTCCCCAAGTCTCTCTCAATCGAAAGTCTCTGTCCACTCTCTGTTAATCAAAGTCCTGACCATATTGACTGGGCTGGAGATGATGTAGACCTGTCCTTGGATGGAAGCATCAGTCACAGTGGGTCGCAAGACTTTCTCTCAGGTTTCGGGAGGAGAAGGAACTCTTTGAGCTCTATTGGAAGCATTTACGACAATGTTCCTGAGACACCAGGCAGTCCATGTGACATATTTGACCCTGGAAAAGAGAAAGCCTTCCAGCATCTGGATGACATTCTACAGCATGTTCATGGGCTGCAGCATAACATTGACGAATGGTCACGCTCGCTTGGCATTCAACCACAGGACCAATCAAATGAAGAAACTGAATCCACGGCTGACACAACGTTACTCAGCAGTCTGAATTACGATGAGCAATCCATGTCGGATGTTGGGACAACCGTGAGTGATTATGATAGTCCAGGAAACTCTGTGAATGAAGGAGAAGGAGGAATGAGAGAAAGGAGGGACTCAGGGGTGGGGGCATCACTCACAAGACCCAGCAGGTGAGTAAAACTGGTGGTTAGAGTTTATAGACTGAGGAAATTCTGGCCTGTCCACACTTGTGAGTGCAGTTAGCACTTATCTAGACAAGGATTTTTCTAGTGCTGTGAAAGAATGTGATAGAGAGCAAGATATACTCAATTTGTCTTTTGGTACTCTGTCTGGAGATGCTGACAGCTGTGTGTACTTTGAAAGCCTACTTGCAGCTGATCTGTGTTTAGGATTTAATAGCTTATTCTCCATATTAAAAGATCAAGATTTCATGCAAACTCATCCCTGATGAAGATTAAGCGGCCTATAGTGGAACCCTGGGGTACACCAAATTTGATTACTGGAAGAATACATTTTCTGTCTTAATCAGTCTTGTTTTTTACTAGAAGTATTTAAACATTGTTAAAATAAGATTTATTTGTCATTATAGCTGAGTCCGATTGACAACTGTCAAAAGTGGGGATTATTCAAGATAACCTGGCTTTAGAGCAGTTGGCTCTGAAAATTTCAAATTAACAGTTCTATTCGTTTGTTTATAAATTGTCATTTTAAAACAAACCGATGCACAGAATCAATATTAGAAGGGGAGACACATTTCAATTTAGTTTTGTAAGCAAATTTATGTTTTCTTAAAATTGAATGAATGATCAAGTGTACATTTTTACAACTTGGGGGATGATTTACCTTACCATTATTATTTAATCTGAGATACTTGCATGCGTCCCTGACATCCAAGTAATGTGCCTGCATTTATATTCATGTCCATTTCTTTATCCTTTCATTGTTGTAATTTTTTTTTTCTTCCATCCATTTCTCTATCATCAGAAAGTTGCGCTGGCATAGTTTCCAGAACTCTCATCGTCCAAGCGTGACCTCAGCATCTTTAGAAATCAACAGGCAGTCAGCTGCTCAGCTCAATCTTCTGCAGAAATTCAGCCTTTTACGACTGACCGCCATTCTAGAGAAACACACAGACACCACCAAACACGGCTGGAACTGGTGAGGAAGCATTTTCATTCACACACTTTCTAAATGACCTACAAGATTGTAGCTCAAGGTATGTTCCCCTCCTAAAAAATGAGTGTGATTTTGTATACACACATTGATGTAGTGGACACTCTGACTTGTGAGATCAGATGTGGCATTAATGCTTTCTTATGTCTGAGGCAAGAAATCTAATTTCTGCCAAAAGTGTTTTTAATGGTACAATCAGTTAAGTAAAACAGCTCTAATAGATGCGGTTAATGACAGCATCTTTCTGTCTCTCTCTATCTGTTCCCCCACTGGCTTTTTATTGCTTATGAAAATTACATTCCATATCTACCTCTGCCAACAGGGCTAAAATTACAGTTCTATTTATGTACACACACAGATGCACGCACACACACAAACACTCTGATCCGTTCTTCCGTAATTTTCTGTTTGGCATTGGAGAAACGGAGTGTAAATTGGTTTATAATTTTTGCAGTTGTCCATTTTAAAATAAGCTCCAGGAATGGACTGCTGACGAAAAGCTTATATGTCTATCAGACACTGTCATAGCTCGCAGATCTAAAAGATGATTCATCTCATTCTGCAGCAATGACTGAGGAAGCATTATCTTTCCTCTTTTGTCCATTCTCACACACCCCACAGTCAAAGGCTGGAGTCAGTGTCATAGGCAGCAAACGGATCCATTTTTCACAGGGTTTATGCATACATACTGCAATTCTGTTTTCTTTTGCTTGCTTGCAGCCTGCCACTGTGATTTTGAATGATATGACCTTGGCGTTTCCTTCTGTAATATCATAATAATAATAATAATAATACATACAGTATATACTTTCATAATTAAAGGAGCTGTATGTAGGATTTTGACTCTACTAAAGCATAAAAAATAATATTACAGATATTTAAGAAAAATGCTAAGTTAACATACTTTTTTTATCTGAAAAACGCTGCTACAGTCTGTAATTCTTCTTTGAACATTTGCTTTCAGGCTCGGAATGTCAGCCTCTGTTTTGGTTTGTGAAACCCACTAGTCGGTCAGTTTACCTAGTAAATTTTTGGAACCCAGGTTGCCAGTTGGTGGAAAACGGAACATATTTTATTTCAGTTATAGAAGCTGGCAACCTGCATATGTGTCAAATCTAAGTAGGAGGGGCTTGGTGGAAAAAAAAGAAATATATTACAATACCTGCTTCAACCACTCTGTGTCAATACCACATACAGCACCTTTTTTTAATTGTATTTATTTTTTTTTGTCATTGGTCAGGGTGGTTCCAAAGTTTATGAAGCGTTCCAAAGTTCCAGATTACAAAGATAAACATGTGTTTGGAGTGCCGCCGATTGTAAATGTCCAGCGAACTGGTCAGCCTCTGCCTCAGAGCATCCAGCAAGCGATGAGATACCTGCGCAGCCAGTGTCTAGAGAAGGTCTGTATTTAAGCAAAAACATGTATACATCTGCCTATTTGTTGTTTCTGTTCCACTTATCTCCAATTCTTCTCTACAGGTGGGATTATTCCGCAAATCAGGGGTTAAATCCCGAATACAGGCCCTCAGGCAGCTCAATGAGAATTCCCCTGATCATGTGACCTACCAGGGCCAATCTGCTTACGATGTGGCTGACCTGATTAAACAGTATTTTAGGGATCTGCCTGAACCCGCACTCACCTCCAAACTTACAGACACTTTTCTACATGTGTACCAGTGTAAGTGATGCACATATTTGTAATGTTTGCAAGTTTACTTCTTTTTTTTTTTTTTTTTTTTTTTTTTTTTTTTTTTTTTTTTTTACATGCCAAATGCATCATCGATTCAATCAACTCTCTCCCCGCTGTGTATGTGTAGTTGTTCCAGCAGAGCAGCGTTTACAGGCCGTGCAGGCAGCCGTGATCCTGCTGCCAGATGAGAACAGAGAGGTTCTACAGACGTTGATCTTTTTCCTCAGTGACATTGCATCTGCACAGGAAAACCAGATGACTGCGGAGAGTCTAGCTGTCTGTCTCGCACCCTCCATACTGCACCTGAATGCCTCCAAGAAAGATGGAGCTTCACCGAGGTGTGTGCAGATCACGTTTTGCTTTATAAGAAAAGTGACTTTGCATAATAAGAAGTCACAGGAAATAGAATTAAATAAGTAATTCATTTCTTAATCTTCCTTAATTTTTATCTATATTTTCATTTGGTCATTGTCACTTATCTTTGGTTTTGTTACAGGCTCATAAGCAGGAAGGGTGGAGCAAAGCCAGACCACAAGGACCTGAGTGAGAACATGGCTGCCACACACTGCCTTAGTCACATGATCACAGAATGCAAGAAGCTATTCCAGGTAACCACTTTTTAATTTCTGATTTGAGCTCTGATGTCACACATTTGCAGGCAAACTGTTCTTTTGTGGGAGGAAGCCTCTTTTTTTTGCCATAATCTGCTTTTCTGCTGCTTTTTACAGATCCCGCATGAAATGATGCTTCAGTCTAGGAATTCTTATGTGGCTGCTGACGCTCAGCCACTGCCTCTGCACGGGCTCGGGGTAAACGCCCTGGGCGAGCCTGTGGATTATCGGGCGTACCTAGAAGACAATGTTCAGTGTCTTCTCAAAGAGGCATCTGAGAGGAGTAAAGGCTGGCACCATGCCCACGGACCTGACAACACTGAGCTGGCTTATAAAAAGGTACACACACAGACATGTTCTCAGAAGCAAGTTTGACTGCAAGGTCTAATGCAAGATGGGTAAAGATAGTGATTTGAGAGATCTGGCATTTGTCACCAGAGAGTGTCCTTTCTACCTTTCTGGGCTTAAATGTTTAAATTTCATTGTCTACGCAGGGTCATTAAAAAAGCCTAGACTTGAGTGCGCATTTATAATATTGGGATGTTTTAGAAGTGCTTATATAAACCGTATTCATACCCCTATTTCAGGGTGTGCTGTTACAGCATTGATTCAAAGTGGATTCAAAAATGTTTATGCAGTAGAGGTATACTTCTTAATTAGACCGCTATAAAAAGCGATGAAAATAATTACCATTAAAAAATGGCAAGGGATTTCAGTTGTTTGTAGTTTAAATGCACCTCTGCAACTGTTTGGTGAGTCAATATTGTGGCAGCACATGGACCGTGAAGAAAAAAAGGGCACTCTCAGCAACTTTGTGAAAGAGGAATGGAAAAACATGAGGCTAGGATGGTTTCAAGCACATTTCCAAGTCACTGAATATCTATTGAAGTGTGGTTAAATCAATTTAGAAATGATTAAGAAATGGAAAGGAGTGTGGCACAGCTGTAAATCTACCTACAGCAGGCTGTCCTCAACAGTGACTGTGCGTGAAGGTTACAGGCTTCAGTGGCTGGGATTGGAGAGATGGTGCATGCAACTGCTTCCACAGTAGTTCATCAGTCACAGCTTTAGAGAGGCACTGGAGGAGGAGAATGTCACTGTTAAAATGTTGTATGACATCTACAGTTTGCCAGAAGGAATCTGAGGAACAAGCATGAAGAATGTTCTGTGGTTTTATGAACATACATGGCTATTCTAGAGGAAGCAGCTTAATATAAATATTATTTATATATACTTTTCTATAGCACAGTTTGTCTTGAATCCTTCAATTTCCATTAAAAAGACTTAGAAGGTGTTCCGGTTTAATTCCTTCAACCACCAAGCATGACAGCTTCTTTTTTTTCTCACTAACAACATAATAAAGGTCCTAATTGCTTTTGATGTGAATGTTGTTGTTGAGGTTCAGATATTTTTATTTTGACAGGCAAGCAAAACCAACTTCAAGACAGTAATGGTTCAGAAATCATTTAATGGATGTTGGCTGTTGTAATGAACATTCAGAATGTACCTCAGATGTCTAAGTCTTTATAAAGCCACATCCATCACATATCCGTAGAGGCTGTTTTAACACGCTTTCTTGCTTGTTTGTTCTGAATGTTATTTACAGTTCAGTTATATAGCTTTAGAGCAGACTATGGCAATGAGGAGACTTTTATTTTTTATTATTTTACGTAATACTTTTGAAACCTCTTAGAACCCAGTAGTGTTTATCTTCTTTTCTAAAAATTCCAGTGTTTATGAGCTCTCAGTAAAGCTTCCTGATCTTGCCCACTGATTCATGACAAGATGTTTCAGAATGAGAAAGTGTTCATTTGTGTAATTAACTCATCAAATTTCAGTCATGCTAGGCACTTTCATTAGACATACAAATAAGGCCAGTGAGGACTTGTGCTTAACAAGAAATACCTGTTTTGATTCCACCTATTTATTTTGTGAAGTATGTAGTTTTTGAAAGGCAATCAACTCAAAATAGATTTTTTATTTGTCAGGCAGTTGGCCAGTTTCTATCAGTCAAGAAAGCCGAAGCACACTTGCCCACAGTAGACAGCTGTACCCTTCTTGTCTCTTGTCGCTTACACTATTAATGCACGTGGCAGTCCAACCCTTAGATTTAACCTGAAAATATCAGATGCCCAAGCACCATGAGAACTGCTGGCAAAAACCAGGGCTTGGACCATCTGCCATCAGCACACCTGCTCAAATGGTCAGTCTGAGGATCATTTTAATGGAGATGATTGTGGTGTTCCGCTGTGAGATATGCTCGTTTATCAGATATGATCAACTCATTTTCCAGTATTTCCATGTTACTGAAGAACCACTTCCAAAAATTTTAAAGCCGTGACCCTCATCTTGTAAATGGTTGGTTGTTTGCAGGTAGGAGACGGGCACCCAATGCGTCTGTGGCGTGTTTCGGTGGAGATAGAGGCCCCGCCGGCTGTGGTGCTGCAGCGTGTTCTGCGAGAGCGCCACCTGTGGGATGAAGACCTACTACACAGTCGAGTCATTGAGACTTTGGAAAACAACACAGAGGTTTTCCATTACATCACAGACAGCATGGCTCCACATCCTCGTAGAAACTTCATAGTGCTCAGGTACACAGCTAGCTAAACTATTTTATCTTTGTTTGTTTAACCTGTTTTGTTCTTTATTGTGCCAGTTTCATAATCTGATTGAATAAGAATAAGATATTGATTTCTATACCGATTGTTTGGGATCCCATTAGGATTGTCAGTTTCAAGTTATGATAGAATATCCATCAGAAATCCTACATATGCCTGAGTACTTGATATAAATAATTATACTTGATATAAATAAACCAAAATTTATTTAATTTCAGAACTATATGTCCTTCAGTTAAGTTATGGTAAATATGATGGGGAATGATACTGTCATACTCTTTAGTGGTTTGAAACCATTAAGATCTTCGTTCCTCTTCAAAACACAAATTAAGATATTTTTGATGAAATCCAAGAGCTTTCTGTCCCTGCATAGACAACAATGCAACCACCAAAAAAATATTCTCATAAATTCATAAAATTGAGATTAAACCACTGATGTCACATGGACTATTTTAATCATGTCTTTATTACCTTTTTGGGCCTTGATCAACGAAAGTCTTATGGATTTGACTCAACAATTCAGATTTTTGAGTGAACTGTCCCTGTAATATATTTAATATTCAATTCAGAGTTAAAAGATTGAAAGGTCCCGACGTCTCTTATAGTGTTTTTCCACCTGCATGGTTTGGGCGCAGGTTCCAAGCCAGTGCCAGTTCTTCAGTTCAGCATATTTCCACTCAGGGGGACACGGATTTGTGCTGTGCCACTCTTTGAGAGAGACCAGGCATGCAAAAGAGCAATTGAATCAGCGGTTTCAGATTCAATATCACACCAGAAAGAAAGAAAGAAGAGAGTGCCAGCAATGGTGGGAGCTGTTGTAAACTAGAATTACTCCCAGTGCTGTGAAAAGCAGTACATAAGTGGCAGAAAAACTGCCTGAAAAAAACAAAACACCAGGACATGGTTGTTGTCAGGTACACCATTTGTCAAGTCTGTGGAAACACATGGCCAGTTTGCAATATGCTCTGGTTCACCAGCCCAATAATTGGGTCTGGCTCCAGAGCATTATTTGTTCTGGTTGAAAAGAGGTGGGCCTTGGTCTTCTGGTTTTGAATCTAAATGTACTGTTTTGTGTTGCAGACGCTGGTGTAGTGATCTACCAAAAGGCGTGTGTGTTCTAGTGTCATCTTCTGTGGACCATGATAATGTCCAGCTGGAGGCAGGATTACGGGCTGTGCTTTTGACATCACGCATCTTTATTGAGCCATGTGGAATGGGCCGGTCCCGGCTCACACATTACTGCAGAGCTGACCTACGGTAAGACACCAGGCATTAGAGAGAGTTTGCAGCAACACTCAGGAACATTAGAGCACGCCTTTTTAAAGTCTCTACAATATATTGTTTACAATAATGTAATGAATTTTGACCTTGTGTCTTTCTGTCCTACAGGGGACGATCTCCTGATTGGTATAATAAAGTGTTTGGCCATCTGTGTGCAATGGAGGTTGCAAGAATACGCAGTTCTTTTCCTGTTTTGTCAGCACGAGGACCTGAGACCAAACTCTGAACCCACTTTGGTTAAATCTAAGACTATTTTTTTATGATAAAGAATGAAAATAATGAGAGCACAGGTGCAAAATCAAGATGGCCTCGCAAGTCAGAAGGTGGAAGAAGTAGAGAATGTTTTTAACTGGATTATTAATGAGTTTGGGAATGAATGAAAAAAGACAGTGCTGTGTAGAATAGTAGTTGGACTATGCAAAAAAACAAACCGGTTGTGGTTTTTAAAGCCGTGGATGATTAATGTGAAAAAGCTCAAGATCACAATCATACTGTTGACATTGCGACTAACGTCTATGCGTGTTTCGTTGTGTGAGCCTGTATATTTGTTTGTGTTAAGCAACGTGTCTTGGTAGACATTTGATGCCTTAAATTCTTTGTCTAATAATCTGGTGTGGACTGTCAGACAGCTCATTCATTCTCAGGGTAAATGTAAAAATTAAACAGTTTTTTTTTTTTTTTTTGGTTTGTTTTTTAATTGCACAAGAATTTTGCCATGTGGCACTGATACTGACCAGCCAGCAAAGAGAAACAGCCAATCACCAAACATGTGTAACATCATAAGAACGGGGTCTGTTGTTATAAGCTTCCTGTATACTTTGCATTTATCAGTCTGACATGACAGACGACTCGTAGAGACTCTGTGGTGCTGTTCAGTAAAATTGACACCCTCTCCACTGATACAGTATAGTTGTATTTGTGACCTCAATCCCTTTCTTCCTTTTCTCCCACCCTCTTTTTATTTATTTATTTGCATTAGCCATTTGCATTTGGCAAACTTCCTTTGTGAAGTTTTAATAACTTAAGGTCTGCATGGAATCCATGGGAATGATATTCAAAAGACTTTAATACAGCTTTACTTTTTTAATTTTACATTTCTATTTTCTATAAAGGTAAAGAACATTTTTATGTTATAATTAGATAATTCACTTTCCTATTACTGTTCTTAATTGTGCCTTTGAGCAACTAAAGAGAAAACTGTGTGTTTGTCATTTGTCTTATATTTGTCATTAAATCTGTGCTTTTCACCAGGGCATTATGTAATATTAATATTTTATTTATTTAAAAGTATAACTGCATGTATGTTGTTTTAAGCATTCTGCCTCAAAGTGAAATGGTTCAAGTGCCACAATGTGGTTATGTGTGCCTTTTGTGATGTACAGAACTCCATTTACCTATATTGTTTATTTCATTGTGTGTTTTTTTTGTTTTTTTTTTCAGATAATTCAGTGTTAAACACGTGTCATTTTCTAATAACGCAGATTTGATTTATTTCAATTTCAATTGTACTCTGTGTATCGTGCCAATTTAGCCCCCAGTGCAATTAAAATAAATAAAGTTTCAGTCATTGTGTTTGCTTTTTTTTTTTACAATCCAAGGTGTTAAGCCTGAAAACAGAATTTAATTAAACTAACAGGTGTCTTACGGTGTGCAGCAATCCATTTAGACCACATTGATGTCCTGCTGGCACAAGGGGTTGCAGGACACCTAAGGACACAGGTTTGGTTGGCAAACACGCCGGTAAATGTATTTTAGGGCAAGTGATGGAGAACTCCCATTTCCACAAGCTGCTTTCTACAGTATTCATTCCAAATTAGTTTGATTGATACAGAGTAATTACTGCATCTGAGTCACAGTCTGTGGGCTGACAGTCTGCCCTGTCGCAGTGAAAACTCCTTGTGAGCTGTCATTTCTCTGGGGAGATAAAGTGCTCCTTATTTTTTGCCTCGTTAATTATTAAAGTGTCTAAAATTGGCCAATTATGCTGTGCAGACGGCCTAACAGGCAACCCGTCCCCTGGCACCTTTTAAAGTTACATGAGAGTGAAATGTTTTTGAAATGGCCAGAAAATACAATACACAGTGTGTTGGATTTTAAAAGAAAATTTATGGCGTGTCACTGAACTTGCGACACAAAGGAGAACCTACCCGCTACTATATTTGAATAAGCGGATTGACCTGAACTTCTGTTTATAAAAACTGCACCTAATTTAATTTATTTTGACTGCCATCAGACATTTTTGAAATAAACTCCTTTGTCTTGCTGAGAATGAAGAACCTTTCTGGGAACCTTCTAGGAGCTTATATAGAACATTCCCTTTTGGTTGGCCAGAATGTTTTATTTACGTAAATAGAATGTTCCCTGTAGGTTAGAGGAACATTTTCAGAAGGTGCTAAGTTCTCACAAGTTCCTATATAGAACTTGAGAATGTTCTGGGAACCAATCATTATTAGCTGGGTTTCACATCCTAAATTAATATATTGAGTGTTTTAACACAATCTGTATTGTAAAATCAGTATATAAATTAAAGTGATTGTGGAGGTAATGTGGTCATAACTGTTGACATAAATGTAATTTTGTATTAAAACATTTACATGCTTGCACAAGGGAATATCAATCAATCATTTTTATTTATATAGCGCTTTTAACAACACAGGTTGCATCAAAGCACTGCACATTATAATGACAGGGATGTATAATGATGAGAGTGACCAATTTCTTATTAAATGCAGAGACGGTCTTTGTAGTCAATTCAACGATAGTCACTAGAAGTTAAGTGTCCCCAACCAAGCAAGCCAGAGGCGAGAGCGGCAAGGAAACAAAACCCCATGCATACAGAATGGAGGAAAAAGCCTTGGGAGAATCCAGACCAGACCAGACCAGACCAGACCAGACCAGACCAGACCAGACCAGACCAGACCAGACCAGACCAGACCAGACCAGACCAGACCAGACCAGACCAGACCAGGCCAGACCAGCCAGACCAGACCAGGCCAGGCCGGGACCAGACCAGACCAGGCCAGAGCCAGGCCAGACCAGGCCAGGCCAGGCCAGGCCAGGCCAGACCAGGCCAGACCAGGCCAGGGCCAGGCCAGGCCAGGCCAGGCCAGGCCAGACCAGGCCAGGCCAGGCCAGACCAGGCCAGACCAGCCGGACCAGGCCAGACCAGACCAGACCAGACCAGACCAGACCAGACCAGGCCAGGCCAGGCCAGACCAGGCCAGGCCAGGGCCAGGCCAGGCCAGGCCAGGCCAGGACCAGGCCAGGCCAGGCCAGACCCAGACCAGACCAGGCCAGGCCAGACCAGGCCAGACCAGACCAGACCAGGCCAGGCCAGACCAGACCAGGCCAGACCAGCCAGGCCAGGCCAGGCCAGGCCAGACCAGGCCAGGCCAGGCCAGGCCAGGCCAGGCCAGACCAGGCCAGGCCAGGCCAGGCCAGGCCAGGGCCGGGCCAGGCCAGGCCAGGCCAGGCCAGGCCAGGCCAGGCCGGGCCAGAGCCAGGCCAGGCCAGGCCAGGCCAGGCCAGGCCAGGCCGGGCCAGGCCAGGCCAGACCCGGGCCAGGCCAGGCCAGGCCAGACCAGGCCAGGCCAGACCAGGCCAGGCCAGCCAGGCCAGACCAGGCCAGGCCAGGCCAGGCCAGGCCAGGCCAGGCCAGGCCGGACCAGGCCAGACCAGGCCAGGCCAGGCCAGGCCAGGCCAGGCCAGGCCAGGCCAGACCCGGGCCAGGCCAGGCCAGGCCAGGCCAGGCCAGGCCAGGCCAGGCCAGGCCAGGCCAGGCCAGGCCAGGCCAGGCCGGGCCAGGCCAGGCCGGGCCAGGCCAGACCCGGGCCAGGCCAGGCCAGGCCAGGCCAGGCCAGACCAGGCCAGGCCAGGCCAGGCCAGGCCAGGCCAGGCCAGGCCAGGCCGGGCCAGGCCAGGCCAGGCCAGGCCAGGCCAGGCCAGGCCAGACCAGGCCAGGCCAGAGGCCAGGCCAGGCCAGGCCAGGCCAGACCAGGCCAGGCCAGGCCAGGCCAGGGCCAGGCCAGGCCAGACCAGGCCAGGCCAGGCCAGGCCAGGCCAGGCCAGACCAGGCCAGGCCAGGCCAGGCCAGGCCAGGCCAGGCCAGGCCAGGCCAGGCCAGGCCAGGCCAGGCCAGGCCAGGCCAGGCCAGGCCAGGCCAGGCCAGGCCAGGCCAGGCCAGGCCCAGGCCAGGCCAGGCCAGACCAGGCCAGGCAGGCCAGGCCAGGCCAGGCCAGACCAGACCAGGCCAGGCCAGGCCAGGCCAGACCGGGCCAGGCCAGGCCAGGCCGGGCCAGGCCAGGCCAGCCAGACCAGGCCAGGCCAGGCCAGGCCAGGCCAGGCCAGGCCAGGCCAGGCCAGGACCAGGCCAGACCAGGCCAGACCAGGCCAGAGGCCAGGCCGGGCCAGGCCAGGCCAGGCCAGGAGGCCAGGCCAGGCCAGACCAGGCCAGGCCAGGCCCAGCCAGACCAGGCCAGGCCAGGCCAGGCCAGGCCAGACCAGGCCAGGCCAGACCAGACCAGGCCAGGCCAGGCCAGGCCAGGCCAGGCCAGGCCAGGCCAGGCCAGACCAGGGCCAGGCCCGGGACCAGACCAGGCCAGGCCAGGCCAGACCAGGCCAGGCCAGGCCAGGCCAGGCCAGGCCAGGCCAGGCCAGGCCAGACCCAGGCCAGGCCAGGCCAGGCCAGGCCAGGCCAGGCCAGGCCAGGCCAGGCCAGGCCAGGCCAGCCAGGCCAGGCCAGACCAGGCCAGGCCAGGCCAGGCCAGGCCAGACCAGGACCAGGCCAGGCCAGGCCAGGCCAGGCCAGGCCAGGCCAGGCCAGGCCAGGCCAGGCCAGGCCAGCCAGGCCAGACCAGGCCAGGCCAGACCAGGCCAGGCCAGGCCAGGCCAGGCCAGGCCAGGACCAGGGCCAGGCCAGGCCAGGCCAGGCCAGGCCAGGCCAGGCCAGGCCAGGCCAGACCCAGGCCAGACCAGGCCAGGCCAGGGCCAGGCCAGAGGGCCAGGCCAGGCCAGGCCAGGCCAGGCCAGGCCAGGCCAGACCAGGCCAGGCCAGGCCAGGCCAGGCCAGGCCAGGCCAGGCCAGACCCAGGCCAGGGCCAGGCCAGGCCAGGCCAGGCCAGACCAGCCAGGCCAGGCCAGGCCAGGCCGGGCCAGGCCAGGCCAGGCCAGGCCGGGCCAGGCCAGGAGGCCAGGGCAGGCCAGACCAGGCCAGGCCAGACCCAGGCCAGGCCAGGACCCGGGCCAGGCCCAGGCCAGGCCAGGCCAGGCCAGGCCAGGCCAGGCCAGGCCAGGCCAGACCAGGCCGGGCCAGGCCAGGCCAGGCCGGGCCAGGCCAGGCCAGGCCAGGCCAGACCAGGCCAGCCAGGCCAGGCCAGACCAGAGCCAGACCAGGCCAGACCAGGCCAGGCCAGGCCAGGCCAGGCCAGACCAGGCCAGGCCAGGCCAGCCAGGCCAGGCCAGCCAGGCCAGGCCAGAGACCAGGCCAGGCCGGGCCAGGCCAGGCCAGGCCAGACCAGGCCAGGCCAGGGCCAGGCCAGGCCAGGCCAGGCCAGGCCAGGCCAGACCAGGCCCGGGCCAGGCCAGACCCAGGCCAGGCCAGGCCAGGCCAGGCCAGGGCCAGGCCAGGCCAGGCCAGGCCAGGCCAGGCCAGGCCAGGCCGGGCCAGGCCAGGCCAGGCCAGCCGGGCCAGGCCAGGCCAGGCCAGGCCAGGCCAGGCCAGGCCAGGCCAGGCCAGGCCAGGCCAGGCCCGGGCCAGGCCAGGCCAGGGCCAGGCCAGGCCAGGCCAGACCAGGCCAGGCCAGGCCAGGCCAGGCCAGGCCAGGCCAGGCCAGGCCAGGCCAGGCCAGGCCAGGCCAGGCCAGGCCAGCCAGGCCAGGCCAGGCCAGGCAGCCAGGCCAGGCCAGGCCAGGCCAGACCAGGCCAGACCAGGCCAGGCCAGGCCAGGCCAGGCCAGGCCAGGCCAGGCCGGGCCAGGCCAGGCCAGGCCAGGCCAGGCCAGGCCAGGCCAGGCCAGGCCAGGCCAGGCCAGGCCAGGCCAGGCCAGGCCAGACCAGGCCAGGCCAGGCCAGGCCAGGCCAGGCCAGGCCAGGCCAGGCCAGACCAGGCCAGGCCAGACCAGGCCAGAGCCAGGCCAGGCCAGGCCAGGCCAGGCCAGGCCAGGCCAGGCCAGGCCAGGCCAGGCCAGGCCAGGCCAGGCCAGAGCCAGGCCAGGCCAGGCCAGGCCAGGCCAGGCCAGGCCAGGCCAGGCCAGGCCAGGCCAGGCCAGGCCAGGCCAGGCCAGGCCAGGCCAGGCCAGGCCAGGCCAGGCCAGGCCGGGCCAGACCAGGCCAGGCCAGGCCAGGCCAGGCCAGGCCAGGCCAGGCCAGGCCAGGCCAGGCCAGGCCAGACCAGGCCAGGCCAGGCCAGGCCAGGCCAGGCCAGGCCAGGCCAGACCAGGCCAGACCAGCCAGGCCAGGCCAGGCCAGCCAGGCCAGCCAGGCCAGGCCAGGCCAGGCCAGACCAGGCCAGGCCAGGCCAGGCCAGGCCAGGCCAGACCAGGCCAGGCCAGGCCCAGGCCGGGCCAGGCCAGGCCAGGCCAGGCCAGGCCAGGCCCGGGCCAGGCCAGGCCAGGCCAGGCCAGGCCAGGAGCCAGGCCAGGCCAGGCCAGGCCAGGCCAGGCCAGGCCAGGCCAGACCAGGCCAGGCCAGGCCAGGCCAGGCCAGGCCGGGCCAGGCCAGGCCAGGCCAGGCCAGGCCGGGCCAGGCCAGGCCAGGCCAGACCCAGGCCAGGCCAGGCCAGGCCAGGCCAGCCAGGCCAGGGCCAGGCCAGGCCAGGCCAGGGCCAGGCCAGGCCAGGCCAGACCAGGCCAGGCCAGGCCAGGCCAGACCAGGCCAGGCCAGGCCAGGACCAGGCCAGGCCAGGCCAGGCCAGGCCAGGCCAGGCCAGGCCAGGCCAGGCCAGGCCAGGCCAGGCCAGGCCAGGCCAGGCCAGGCCAGGCCAGGCCAGGCCGGGCCAGGCCAGGCCAGGCCAGGCCAGGCCAGGCCAGGCCAGGCCAGGCCGGGAGGCCAGGCCAGGCCAGGCCAGGCCAGGCCAGGCCAGGACCAGCCAGGCCAGGCCAGGCCAGGCCAGGCCAGGCCAGGCCAGGCCAGGCCAGGCCAGGCCAGACCAGGCCAGGCCAGCCAGGCCAGGGCCAGGCCAGGCCAGGCCAGACCAGGCCAGACCAGGCCAGGCCAGGCCAGGCCAGGCCAGACCAGGGCCAGGCCAGGCCAGGCCAGGCCAGGCCAGGCCAGGCCAGGCCAGGCCAGGCCAGGCCAGGCCAGGCCAGGCCAGGCCAGGCCAGGCCAGGCCAGGCCAGGCCAGGCCAGGCCAGGCCGGCCAGGCCAGGCCAGGCCAGGAGCCAGGCCAGGCCGGGCCAGGCCAGGCCAGGCCAGGCCAGGCCAGGCCAGGCCAGGCCAGGCCAGGCCAGGCCAGGCCAGGCCAGGCCAGGCCAGGCCAGGCCAGGCCAGGCCAGGCCAGGCCAGGCCAGGCCAGGCCAGGCCAGGCCAGGCCAGGCCAGGCCAGGCCAGGCCAGGCCAGGCCAGGCCAGGGCCAGGCCCAGGCCAGGCCAGGCCAGGCCAGGCCAGGCCAGGCCAGGCCAGACCAGGCCAGGCCAGGCCAGGCCCGGGCCAGGCCAGGCCAGGCCAGGCCAGGCCAGGCCAGGCCAGGCCAGGCCAGGCCAGGCCAGGCCAGGCCAGGCCAGGCCAGGCCAGGCCAGGCCAGGCCGGGCCAGGCCAGGCCAGGCCAGGCCAGGCCAGGCCAGGCCAGGCCAGGCCAGACCCGGGCCAGACCAGGCCAGGCCAGGCCAGGCAGGCCAGGCCAGGCCAGGCCAGACCAGGCCAGAGCCAGGCCAGGCCAGGCCGGCCAGGCCAGGCCAGGCCAGGCCAGGCCAGGCCAGGCCGGGCCAGGCCAGGCCAGGCCAGGCCAGGCCAGGCCAGGCCAGGCCAGGCCAGGCCAGGCCAGGCCAGGCCAGGCCAGACCAGGGCCAGGCCGGGCCAGGCCAGGCCGGGCCAGGCCAGGCCAGGCCAGGCCAGGCCAGGCCAGGCCAGGCCAGGCCAGGCCAGGCCAGCCAGGCCAGGCCAGGCCAGGCCAGGCCAGGCCAGGCCAGGCCAGGCCAGGCCAGGCCAGGCCAGAGCCAGGCCAGGCCAGGCCGGGCCAGGCCAGGCCAGGCCAGGCCAGGCCAGGCCGGGCCGGACCAGGCCAGACCAGGCCAGAGGCCAGGCCAGGCCAGGCCAGACCAGGCCAGGCCAGGCCAGCCAGCCAGGCCAGGCCAGGCCAGGCCAGGCCAGGCCAGGCCAGGCCAGGCCAGACCAGGCCAGGCCAGGCCAGGCCAGGCCAGGCCGGGCCAGGCCAGGCCAGGCCAGGCCAGACCAGACCAGGCCAGGGCCAGGCCAGGCCAGGCCAGACCAGGCCAGGGCCAGGCCCAGGCCAGGCCAGGGCCAGACCAGGCCAGGCCAGGCCAGACCAGGCCAGGCCAGGCCCGGGCCAGGCCAGACCAGGCCAGGCCAGGCCAGGCCAGGCCAGGCCAGGCCAGGCCAGACCAGGCCAGGCCAGGCCAGGCCAGGCCAGGCCAGGCCAGGCCAGAGGGCCAGGCCAGGCCAGGCCAGGCCAGGCCAGGCCAGGCCAGGCCAGGCCAGGCCAGGCCAGGCCAGGCCAGGCCAGGCCAGGCCAGGCCAGGCCAGGCCAGGGCCAGGCCAGGCCAGGCCAGGCCAGGCCAGGCCAGGCCAGGCCAGGCCAGGCCAGGCCAGGCCAGGCCAGGCCAGGCCAGGCCAGCCAGGCCAGCCAGGCCAGGCCAGGCCAGGCCAGGCCAGGCCAGGCCAGGCCAGGCCAGGCCGGCCAGGCCAGGCCAGGCCAGGCCAGGCCAGGCCAGGCCAGAGCCAGGCCAGGCCAGGCCAGGCCAGGCCAGGCCGGGCCAGGCCAGGCCAGGCCGGGCCAGGCCAGGCCAGGAGGCCAGACCAGGCCAGGCCAGGCCAGGCCAGGCCAGGCCAGGAGGCCAGGCCAGGCCAGACCAGACCAGGCCAGGCCAGACCAGGCCAGACCAGGAGGCCAGGCCAGGCCAGACCAGGCCAGGCCGGGCCAGGCCAGGACCAGGCCAGGAGGCCAGCCAGGCCAGGCCCGGGCCAGGCCAGGCCAGGAGCCAGGCCAGGCCAGGCCAGGCCAGGCCAGGCCAGGCCAGAGCCAGCCAGGCCAGGCCAGAGAGGCCAGGCCAGGCCAGGCCAGACCAGGCCAGACCAGGCCGGGCCAGGCCAGGCCAGAGCCAGGCCAGACCAGGCCAGGCCAGGCCAGGCCAGACCAGGCGGGCCAGGCCAGGCCAGAGCCAGGCCAGGCCAGGCCAGGCCAGGCCAGGCCAGGCCAGACCAGGCCAGGCCAGGCCAGGCCAGACCAGACCAGGCCAGGCCAGGCCAGACCAGGCCAGGCCAGAGCCAGGCCAGACCAGGCCAGGCCAGGCCAGACCAGGCCAGGCCAGGCCAGGCCAGGCCAGGCCAGGCCAGGCCAGGCCAGCCAGGCCAGGCCAGGCCAGGCCAGGCCAGGCCAGGCCAGGCCAGGCCAGGCCAGGCCAGGCCAGGCCAGGCCAGGCCAGGCCAGGCCAGGCCAGGCCAGGCCAGGCCAGAGCCAGGCCAGACCAGGCCAGGCCAGGCCAGGCCAGGCCAGGCCAGGCCAGGCCAGGCCAGGCCAGGCCAGGCCAGGCCAGGCCAGGCCAGGCCAGGCCAGGCCAGGCCAGGCCAGGCCAGGCCAGGCCAGGCCCAGCCAGACCAGGCCAGGCCAGGCCAGGCCAGAGCCAGGCCAGGCCAGGCCAGGCCAGGGCCAGGCCAGGCCAGGCCAGGCCAGGCCAGACCAGGCCAGCCAGGCCAGACCAGGCCAGGCCAGGCCAGGCCAGGCCAGGCCAGGCCAGGCCAGGCCAGGCCAGACCAGACCGGGCCAGGCCAGGCCAGGCCAGGCCAGACCAGGCCAGGCCAGGCCAGGCCAGGCCAGGCCAGACCAGCCAGGCCAGGCCAGGCCAGGAGCCAGGCCAGGCCAGGGCCAGGCCAGACCAGGCCAGGCCAGGCCAGGCCAGGCCAGGCCAGGCCAGGCCAGGCCAGACCAGACCAGGCCAGGCCAGGCCAGGCCAGGCCAGGCCAGGCCAGGCCAGACCAGGCAGGGCCAGGCCAGGCCAGGCCAGGCCAGACCAGGCCAGGCCAGGCCAGGCCAGGCCAGGCCAGACCAGGCCAGACCAGGCCAGGCCAGGCCAGGCCAGGCCAGACCCAGAGCCAGACCAGACCAGGACCAGGCCAGACCAGGCCAGGACCAGAGACCAGACCAGGCCAGACCAGACCAGGCCAGGCCAGGCCAGGCCAGGCCAGGCCAGACCAGACCAGACCAGGCCAGGCCAGGCCAGGCCAGGCCAGGCCAGGCCAGGCCAGGACCAGGCCAGGCCAGGCCAGACCAGACCAGGCCAGGCCAGACCAGGGACCAGACCAGGCCAGGCCAGGCCAGGCCAGGCCAGACCAGGCCAGGCCAGGCCAGACCAGGCCCAGGCCAGGCCAGGCCAGGCCAGACCAGGCCAGGGGCCAGGCCAGGCCAGGCCAGGCCAGGCCCGGAGCCAGGCCCAGGCCAGACCAGGCCAGGCCGGGCCAGGCCAGACCAGGCCAGGCCAGGAGCCAGGACCCGAGCCAGGCCAGACCGGACCCAGACCAGGCCAGGCCAGGCCAGGGCCAGACCAGAGCCAGGCCCAGGCCAGGCCAGGCCAGGCCAGCCAGACCAGGCCAGGCCAGACCAGGCCAGACCAGGCCAGGCCAGACCAGGCCAGACCAGGCCAGGCCAGCCAGACCAGGCCAGACCAGACCAGGCCCAGAGCCAGGCCACCAGGCCAGGCCAGGCCAGGCCAGGCCCCAGGCCAGGCCAGGCCAGACCGGGCCCAGACCAGACCAGACCAGGCCAGAGCCAGACCCAGACCAGGCCAGGCCAGACCAGGCCAGGCCAGGCCCCGGGCCAGACCAGGCCAGGCCAGACCGGGCCAGACCAGGCCAGGCCAGGCCAGACCAGGCCAGACCAGGCCAGACCAGACCAGACCAGACCAGACCAGACCAGACCAGACCAGACCAGACCAGACCAGACCAGACCAGACCAGAGACCAGGCCAGACCAGGCCAGACCAGAGCCAGACCAGACCAGACCAGACCAGACCAGACCAGACCAGACCAGACCAGACCAGACCAGACCAGACCAGACCAGACCAGACCAGACCAGACCAGACCAGACCAGACCAGACCAGACCAGACCAGACCAGACCAGACCAGACCAGACCAGACCAGACCAGACCAGACCAGACCAGACCAGACCAGACCAATGGATAACATAACAATAATGTAACATCCTGTGGATCACCTGCCTGGAATGGGTTTCCTGTTCCTTCAAGTAGCTTGGTTTAAAGCTATTCACAGGCCAGCGGTCTCTTAAAAACTAATTAATTTTCTTGGTCTTTTGTGCTTCCTCCTCTGTGTTATCTCCAGCTACAGATTACAGCATAACGCATAGAAAGAATATAGATTCACTTGACTCCCTCTGAAAAATTCCCTGTAGCACTTGATGTGGCAGGTTGCATAAATGCATTCTGCAAGTGTTATTCGCAGGGTCACAGATGAGGTTGGTTTTTGATTAATGTGATGTTTTCACTCACTCTTGCTCTCTTTCTTGCTCTTGCACCCACTCCTCTCCTCTCTTCGGTCTTGATTGTGTCTCATCTGTTGTATCGATTAGATAAATAGATTGTCTGATAGCTTGGCTGGCTCGGTTGATAGAAAAAGATCATTGAGGCTACATTTCAGGCCTGTTAAAAAGGATTTCTTGTAACATTCTGTTTGTTATGTCAGAATGTACCTGAATTGATTTTTGTATCTGGATCAAATGTAGCATTAGCTGTTACTGTTACAACATTATAAGCAGTAAAATGAGTCATTATACAGATGCATTATTCAAAGTAGCCTTTTCTGCTGTTTTAAGGGCCCATTGAAAATAATAGCTGTGACAATCCAACCCTGATTAATCACACATACTTATAATTTTCAAATAATACTGAATAAATTGATTTAAACTTTGCAGAACAGCATTGAAGAACCAGAAGAACAACCCTTGAGTCTAAACAAAGTCTAATCCCAAACCTTCATCAAGCTCAGTAGACAGATGAAGGTCCTGGGATGCTGTTTAGGACTGTGCAGTCCAAGGAGATCAATAATGATGCCTTCATTTAGTAAAGCTGCTCTCTGGTAATGAAGTCTATCCTTAATCTTTCCTAAAAGCTGATTTAGTGGTAAGGTATATATGTCAGAGCAAAGGAACCTAAGATAGTGCTGCCAAATCAGTGCAATGAAATGTAATGAAATAATTATAATTTATTCATTGCAATTATTTGGATGTTACATTCATTTTACATATTGTAGACAACTGACAAATTACAGCAGACAAACGAAAGCCGTGAGTTCCATAAATAATAGACTCATACAATAACTTCATGTAATCTTAATAACAGCAATCTGGAACAAATTAGTACTGTGATGCCAACATGAACACCGTAATGAACTGTATTTCTTTGTATTTTTTTTTGTTCACGAATGAAGTGCTGCGATTGGTTTTAATGTGAAATCTTTTTTTGTGTATCTTCCTCTCCGCCATTCAGTTTTTGGTCATTTCTCTCCTGACTGTATGCAACTGGCCCTTTGTTTTCCATACACATCCGCACAAGAACACAAAAACGCAATTAAATCAGTCGGAAGGGTTCCAATCCTCAGCCCACCGGGCTCCCTTCCGAACCCGTTTCCTCTATGCTTTCTCTGACAGCCACAGAGTTTGGCTTACCCTGCATGTACACGCTCTAGGTCTATATGGCAGTTGAAGTGTCTTTGATTTGCATGTATCTCGTTTATTTGTTTTTAATATAAGGCTTGGTTTTACATTTTAATTGCATAAGCGTATATTGTTTATGATGGTCCGCTGGTTAATGTTGCCGTGTGTGCTCTCGTTACTCTTATACGCCTTACCGGCTTGTGCTAAGGATGAGAGCATCTTGCGAGTGTGGTCGTTATCCTGTCGTCTTTCAACCTTTTATTCCGCGTGGAATATAAATCTCAGAGCATGTGCATAGTGTGTGTATGTGTGTGTCAGTTAGTCTGCTGGCAGCGATATTTTAAACACTGTTTGAGTCTCTGCTGAAAGGCGCTGGTTGTGATAGTGTACAGGATGGGGTTCAGGGCGCTGTTTATAGGAAGGATAAAAATCACCACCCACAGAATGAGGGTACCTGCGGGAGAAAGAGAAAAAAGAAATTGCAGATTAAACCGTATTGTCCGAGGGAAGAACTGCAAAGCCATTCGAGCTGATAAGTGTTCATGGGTGATCATGGAGGTTGAATGTCTAATCCTTCCTGCGCCCAGAGCTTTGGCTCCACAGCCATCTACTAATCAAAATGCACCCCTCGGCTCAGACTGGCTACTTGCAGAACTCACAACTGTCAACAAATTTTTACAATGGAATAAACAGTATGTGGATTCGGGCTTAAAATTCAGAATGAAGGAAAACTAAAAAATTGGATCATTGATAGTCATTAAAGTCATCCGTTTAACAATCAATACCCATTCATCAAATCTAATGTGGATATTAAAAAAGATAAATACATTTGACATTGTGCAAATTTGATTGCTTTTAAATAAATAAATAGACCTAGCTGGAATAAAGCTTGTTACTTAAAATGCGCATTATTGTACTCACCCCTGAAAATTCATAGTGTACTTACTCTGATATTCAATATTAAAGTTTCATATTTAATTTGCGTGGAGGTTTGGGTGTTTTGTTGTCAGTCCATGCGCTGACTTTCACAAAGCAAAAAATAATATTTAGTTGAAGATCAGAGAATGTAAAGCTCTGAAAAATCCTTCTTTATCCAGCAAACATGCGCAAGAGCAAACCAGGAATTGCATTAACTGGAAAGCAGGCTAGGATTTGCAAAACACGGGTCTTATTTCACCATGGTATAATATTAATGAGCCGCCTCATTAAGATCATTAGCTAATGTGCAGCCGAACTGCGGTCACGGCAATTATGAGTTAAGTGACACACTTATAATATCCTGTCAGTGTGTTCTTTCACACATATTAGCTTGTAATGTATGATCGCAGGTGTTTGCTTACCAGCGATCTGTACTCTTAGTAGTGATAGTATCTTTAGGAGGAAGATGGGAATCCAGCACATGGCATCAGTAAACACAATGAAGAAAAACCTCTTTGCGATAGTGACTTCTCTGTCATATATTGTTTGACGAGCTGTCTTTGCTGTCTTCTGGACTGAGTAGAACATACTGGAGTAGGAGAATACAATCATCACGAAAGCCAGAAGATTCAGACCTGACAGAAACACACACATAATTCTTTAGTGCTGAACTAAATAAGAAATAACAAATGTGAATTTGAGGCATTTAGGAATTTATGCATTAGCCTCATATTACTGTTGTATTTTTTTCTATTGTCTTTTTTTTGCATGACAGTATTTGCTTGATATATATATAGGAAAATAGACTTGTGTTTTATTAAGTTTTTATTAAGTTTATTAAGAAATTAAGTTTTCTTACTCCATTAAAAAATAAATAAATGACTATGGGGAAATTAAAAATACTTAGTCTAATTCAATTTAATTTATTATGTAGACAAATCCTAATATTTTATACAGTTTTTTCCAAAGAGATTTTTCGTGTCTTAAGGCTGTTTAGATACTTTTGTTGAACTAAAAAATATATTGATTATAGACCTTTTTTGGTTAAGTTTTTTAGTGAGGTTGCACCCAGGCAGGATCTTTCGAGTTTACTTTATTAAAAAAGAGCATTGCTAAATCTCTGGGCAAATGTAGTAAAGTTATTAGACAGCTCTGAAAAAGCCCAATTCAAAGCAGAGTCGCCTCTAGAGAATGACACAAACACACATTCTGGCTCATTCAGGTTTCAAACGCACACAGTACTAAATTTATACACTCCGATGCACTCTGCCCTCACCGAGAAAAATAGCTGTAGAATAGCATCTGGCACCAGGTTTCTCAGTCTGGTCTGAGTGAAGAGGGAAGCATACTCCGTTTCGCCCATAAAAATTCCCGAATGTCTGTTTATCCCAGAAGGGAATAACGGCAATGATAAATCCTAGCAACCAGATGAAGGTCAGTGAGCACAGGGTCTGTTTTCGCCCGGCGCGGTAATGCTGGAACGGGAAGACGATGCACAGGTACTTCTCTAGTGTCATATAGGTCAACATCATGACGGATACCTCTGTGGATAGCATGGCCAGAGAGCCAATCAACTGGCAAGACATACTCTCCATCCATATCTGAGCATGCCGGTTGTACTCGCCACAATACTTGATGTCAAAGGCGCCGATGAAAAGCAGATACACGCCCATGAGACAGTCTGCACCTGTTAAAGAGATAAACAAATACATCTTAAACCCATTAACCTGTCCATTCATCCATTGGTAGGGTCCTTTGATTTGAAAACGTGGATGGAATAACAGAATTCAGCAGTTCAGTTTAACTTGAAGAAACTGTGACTAAAATATTAATATATTAAAACATTTTAAGGAATAATCACACAAATAATAATAATACACTGCATTTAATTAAATAAGTTTAAGTAAATCAATCATTTAAAGATGCGCTTGATTATTAAAATGTACTTCAGTTACACCTGATCAAATACAAATTTTCATTCTTTTGCTTGGGTTGAACACATAATTTTTTGCTTAGATTGTCATCCGTGGTAACTAGAAACTACACAAGCTTCAGCCTTTAAAAAAGACCTGAGATGAATGAACACCTGAGAAGAGATGATGCCAACTCTTAGAAAGCATACAAAACTACCAAATTTTGCTTGAAGTTTTGATCACAACATATACTCATTACTGTTAAATCTTCACTGTCTGTTTAATTACATGACATTAACTTACTGCTTCTGCCACAGGGACATCAATCATTAAGCTATTACTAAATCTAATGTAGAAATGTAGTTCAGTCATGAAACTCTAGATGGTGAAGGCTGAAAGGTTGTTAACATAACTGCAGATATTCAAGAGAGTTAAATAAGTTTGTTTCTGTACTTAAATCGATTTTTCTTGCATCTATACTTTACATCACTATTTATTTTTCAGATTTTTACTTTTACTCCTTGCATTTTTACACAAAAATTCGCAACTTATACTTCTTACATTTTCAAAACAGGCTCGTCGGTGGATCACCATTCCATGACAAATCTATAAAAAATGATGAATCTGTTAACTTTGCCTGGCAACGTGGCTTGGCTCGCGCGCGCTGCGCGTGACCGCGTCTCCGCCAAAAAATGTTCTCTCGGCTTTTAACAGATTCAACGCAAAAAAAAAAAAAAACTCGAGAATGGAATGGATCAGAGAGACAGCTGTTCAGGACTTCAAGTGCAGGTTAGTTTTATCTGTAAATAGGTTGCAGTTCGTGTTTGTTTACTTAGTTAAAAATTAATCAGCTAGCAACTCTTAGCAATAGCAGCTGATTAACAATACTGTAAACCAAACTAAATTGTTATCTTCACCCAAAATAATGTACGATAAAAGGGCATTATTGTCTACTGTAAAGTTACAATAGTAAAATATCAGACAAATGTTACAAAACATCGTTTTATAATATGTTTAGATGGAGCTAGGGCAAATAACTTTACTAGTTAAACCATGGTAACAACAAATTTAACTATGGTTTTGCAATATTAATCTAATCATGTAATGTGTAGAAAAACTATGGTATTTTTTTTTTTATTTTACTTTAATAAACAATGGTTAATTTTAGCAATAGAAAAAATATGACACAGGGTGATACAATAACATGCACAGAATTTGGATTGTTTATTTAAAAATGCTGTCATGATGTAATTATTGTACTAATTTTGATAGTTTAAATCTAGACTATAGTAAAGTCATTATAATACAGTATGGCTGATGGGAAAAGTGACAGATACAAGAACATACAATGGGAGTCAATAGTGACCCAAAACCGCCTGCTTACAAACCTTTTTCAAAAAATCTTCCTTTGTGTTTGGCAGAACAAAGAAAATTAATACAGGTTTGGTGCTACTTAAGAGTGAATAAATGATGACAGAATTGTAATTTTTGATGAACTCTTTAAGTACACGTCAGAGCCCGTACTTATTTACTTTAACATGAGTAAAAGTGTATTCAGTAATTCTATTTTTACTGGAGTATTTTAATCTACTTTTACTTGAGTGAAGGATGTGTGTACTTTTTGGCAGTAGCAACTTCCTGTACCTGCTTGCAGCAGCAGCAATAACCTACAAGTAAAGCAATTACCAACAGCAGCGTCAAGCTGCATCTATTCCGCCAAAACCAAATATGTTAACCATGCTAAAATAGAGTTTTCGTGGCTGAAATGTAATTTGTAAGCTGCTCTGCAACAATTTGCATCAAACAAACAAATAAATAACAAACAAACAAATAAACTTGAACTGAATCGAATGTCTGAAATGCTTGAACAACAAAAAAAAAATTCTATATGAAAATTTTGTGAAAAAAATGAAAAAAGCAAATAAAAATCACTAAAATTGAAATGAAAAGTAAAATAAGTATGCACTAAGTCAAAATATTACTAAATATTATAAAAGTAAATAAATAATAATAAAATAATGTTGACCAATCTGTTTATATCAATAATCCATCAGTCAGTTCTTTTGCTTTGTGCTATATTTACATCTGCCAGAGTGTAGTCAGGCCGGTTCGTGATTCTTTTTATTTTTTTATTTTTATTTGCAGTTCTCTGAATTTGTGTGTCCCAGAAACCCTCTGAGCAGTTGATTCAGCTAATAATTAACAAGCACCAGATCACCCACACGCTTTCATTCACTGCACTCCCTCCAAATCATTTTCTATCCCGCGCAGATGTCTCTCTCCACTCCGGTTCTCATTCATCAAAATCAGGGCCTAAAAGGTGCGACGTTTCACACGCTTGCGAATGGGTTTTTGCAAGTAAGCAATGATAGTGCGTTATTTTAGGATCGGCTAAACCCCTCCCCCCTCCACCGCTGCTAAACACACTCTAGCCAGTGTCACCCAGTGGGAAACTCCAGAGCCGGAGAGCCAAAACTCTTACCTCTCTCTGCATGTCTCTCATCTGAGGAGGCGGCAGCTTTTGATAATTTAAGAGAGCGACGTGTCCTTTCAACTCTATGTGGATTAAAAAAAACTGCACCTCTCCAGCCATCTGTTCATCCATCCATCTCTTTTCAGGCCCCTGTCTGCTATCTCTCTCCATCACTGAGACACAGATTAGTCCTCAGACTCTGATCCCCAGCTGAACAGCTCTAGATATCGCAAGCTGATCCAACCTTTTCTAATAAAACTTTCCATTTCTGTCATTGAATGAAAGTGTGTGTGTGTGTGTGTGTGTGTGTGTGTGTGTGTGTGTGTGTGTCCAGGTATGAGTCGTGTTGTTGCAGTGTGCGTCATGTGTCAGCGAGGTCGTACATAAGTCAGCAAGCTCTCTGTGTGTGTGTCTCTAAAGATACCAACTGTTGTAATTATTTATCTGCCCAGTGGGCGGGAAAGAGTGTGTGTGTTTTGATGTTTATTAAAAGCCTGTGATACTGCATAGATGTATAATTTAGTGAGTTTCAGAGCAATGTGTTGATGTGTATAATTAGCTGAGTGTGTATAATGGCACGTGTGTGTGTGTGTGTGTTTGTGTGTGTAAATGCCGCAATTAGAGGGAACTATGACCCTTTAAGCCTGTTTGTCTGAGCCTGTGAACTTCCAAAATTAGACCCTGCATTCACACACTGTCATTTCAAAAAGCAAACAAACAAGTTTTTCATTAAAAACTGATTAATTGACCATATGTAGATTTTTATGTCAACACGAAATCAGATATGCCCATATTTTCTAGTCTTACTTGATTATACTTCAGTGTTATGCCAATATATATATATATAATTTCTTAAAAATTATAAAAGAAAACATCTTACTGACCACAAATATCAGAATAATAAAAATATATATATATTTATTTATTATTCTGATATTTGTGGTCAGTGTAAGATGTTTTCTTTTATAATTTAAGAAATTATGTAATCGCTTTTTGTTAACTAATAACAGCTGCTGTGGGGAAAAACAACTGTTGTCATTATCATTTGCATTGTTTTTGTAACTGAAGGTTTTTCCTTTAAGCTATCTTAAAGTATTTATTTAATTTTCTTTTTGT
Organism: Puntigrus tetrazona; assembly: GCF_018831695.1. Taxonomy (NCBI): domain Eukaryota; kingdom Metazoa; phylum Chordata; class Actinopteri; order Cypriniformes; family Cyprinidae; genus Puntigrus; species Puntigrus tetrazona. The sequence goes on from NC_056703.1 coordinate 13,125,256, forward strand.
CAGGCTTTATCCTATCTACTGCCATAATTAAATCATGTAATTTCATTGTTTTAATTATTCTGGGGACTGTCACTGTTACAAAAAAAAAAGGATGCATTAAATTAATTAATGGACAGTAAAAACTTTTTACATTTTATATTCATCAAATAATCCTAAAAACATTAATAAAAGCATTTAATAATGTAAATAAATGTTTCTTAAACCGTAAATTAAAGTAAATCATATCAGTATATTGGCATGAATTCTGAAGGGTTTCACGTTGAAGACTTCTAGCTTTAGAAATAAATTATGAAATTGTAATAATATTTCACAATATTACTATATTTTTTTTTCAATCAAATCAATACAGTTTTGGTGGTTTCTTAAATATTACTATTGTGCAACAAATACAAATACATTTCAGTGTCTATTTGAAATACATTTCTTCAATGCGAAGTATGCTAAAATTCATTTACATATTTATGTACTTAATAACACACCATGTAATTGTACTTTTAGTATACTAATATGATATACTTAAAGTGTGCTAAATTAGAACAAGTAATTTTGCACTTAATGCACTTTAATTGTGCGGAAGTAGTGCTGAAGTCCATTTAACTATTGCAAGTATACTTCAGATAGACTTTAAATATTTAGCATTTAAAGACCAATATTATTCAAAGATCATACAATCCTAATCAAAAGTAACTAAATATATCACTTTTTTTACTAGGGTACTGGCTTTATTCTAGAAAATATTTCAAGAACCAATCAATTTCTGAAGGATAAAACATACTCTACATTTATTTTCTAGTTGAACATCTTGTTTTTGAAGTATTACAGAATTAAAACGAGCTGTTTTATTTTTACTTATCCATAATGTATTGTGGAGGTGTAGAAATGTCACCCTTTATTTGATGTAGTCATATAACTTCTTCGAGTTTGCAAGTTTTTGTTTCACTTTTTAATACATGAAATGAATTTTGACTGATTGATCATTTGAGCTTCACTGGGGTTGAATAGGAGCTGCATATTGGTTGCGTCACGCTCATGTTTGATGCATAATGGACTCACAGCAAAGGGATTTTATGGCCATCGTGTGATGTTGATTCTCTGAAGCAATACAGGAACGCAGGCAGATGACGAAGATGTTTCCGAAGCAAATGATGAAGGCGACGACCCAGACAAACACGCGTAGAATTATGTTTGCCAGCAGATTCTCGAAGGATGAGATTCCGTCTGTGTTTGGTTTGCAGCTCCGCACGTTGGGAGAATATCCACAGAATTCAAAACGCTTAAAATAACTGAAATGACATAAAAAGAGAAAAAGCCAAGTTGTTTTACACAATTGCATATGTGTGGTTCACTCAAAAATGAAAATTCTGCCATCATTTACTCATGTGTCTTGTCATTCCAAGCCTGTGTGATTTTTTTTTTTTTTTTTTTTTTTTTTTTTCTCTCCTCCCCAGTATAATAAATTGACTGAGGATTGGGGGTTGTGTCATGAAAAAGGTGAAATGTATGAAAAGAAATAATGAAATTCTAATGTTTTACAAAATGGAAATTTTAAGTAGTAAAATCACTCATTGAGCTCTTGTATACATATATGTAAGGATTAGTCTGATTCACAAACGTTAGAAGTTTGTAATAAAATGTGCTTGAACACATTTAAATTGACCTAATTCTTAAACCTGAACACTTAACACTTTACTTTAGAGTTGCCTGTCCCTCTGTCTTTCCCTCTGTCAGTACTTAAAATGTGTGCGTCACCACAGCACACCCAGACAGTTCTGTTTGTATTTACACGCCTCTTCAAGCTCATCAACTCGTTTATAAAATGTAGCGCTAACCCTCTGTTACTGTCGCAGCGTGCTACAGTGGGCCTGTCTCAGATCAAAAGTGAATTTTTAGCACGGCTGATATCTGCAAAATAACAATCCCGAAAAACCTCATCTCCACATCAAAGTGCGGACAGGTTCAGCGTGAGGTTCAGAGCTATAAAGACTTCAGTGCAGCATCTCTCCTCTGCGTGTGGCGGCTCTTTTGTTCAGGGCTGGTGAGGGAAGGGAACTGATTCCTCATAAAGAAATGATGGCATTCCATTTAAAATCTCTCTGAGAGCCTGCACTCTACTACTTTTTTTTTAAACTTCATTTTCATTTTCCCAGTGGAGAACACATCTGTTCTGGAGATATTACATTGGATTGAAAAAAGTTAAAGATAATTCTCACGCGGAACAATCTTGTCACCTGTGAAAAAAAGAGCTGTATTTACCGACGGGTTTGACTTTTCAAATGCAGTAATCATTCACCCTGCGACGGACCGCTACCATCCAGCGCACGTACAACAGTAATGACCTCTCTCTGTATCTCGCTCAGAGCGCTGGCTCAACCGAGGTTTTTGTTGTCTTTGTCTTGACTCATGAAAGACTATGAAGTACGATGAATGTGAGCACAAATGTGAAAGTCTGGAACATACTGATAACTCTCCATTGAGGGCACACATCGCATCAGCATATGAAAATATGAAATAGATTAGGGTAGACAATGAAAGATTACATTATAAATGTATGTATTATATATTATAAAATATATGGGTAGCTGACAAATAGCATGGTAACGCCTGGGCGAGCTCCACAACGCTGAGCTTTCTGAAGTTGATGTGGGAAAATTGGATTGTGGCCTATGGTGTGACAGCAAATATCTAGACAAAAAAATATTGTATGTATATATATATATATATGTCATTGTTAATTTTAGTATGCTTACATGTGAGTGAGGTTAGTTAGAGGTCGGAACATCCTGATGCTGATGTTGGGAATCTCTACCTCTTCCATACTCCTGCACACAGAATAAAAAGTTGCACATTTTACCCTCATCAGATTTTTTTTTAATTCATTTATTTATTTTTTATATATCAGAATAAAAGTACATTTTCAAAGCCAATAAAACAAAGAATGGTAGGCCAGTAAAGTCAACTGAATAATTACTGGCATAATGCCCAGGAAAATAATAGAAAAATAATAATGAATGCAGATAGGAACAAACAAAAAGACTGGTGAACACAGCAATCCTGTATTTGCCTACAGTCAAGATAATTAGCTTTTATGTGAAGTTTTACCGCCATGGGGTATTTATTTAAACCATATTAAAACACAAAGCGTGCCATTCATTTACATCAAATACTTAAAACACATAATAAACTTGACTGTCCTAAACTACAATAGAATTAAATATAGTGTAATTTCAGTATACAGCATAAAAGAATAAAAAACTGAGGAACTTTTTCTATAGCTTTTTCTGATAAATCCCTTGCTAAATTTTGGCCATGGTCAGCAGAACTCACTGGGGTTGACTGAACTTGGTTGTTGTGTCTAGAAAGTAATTAGAATAAATAAAAAGCAAATGACAACTTTTGCTTTTGTTTACTGTCCTGCTACTCAGATTTTCCAAGACATGACTCTTCCAAACTTTCAGAAGAGATCACATGTATATTACAGCTCTCTAATAGTCAACAATTGTTTGGTTCTATGTTTATTATCACCTAAGGATTTTAGGTGTCTCCTGGTCTTATAAGCACTAAACATGCCTGGGGCTTTAATTGGCTAAAAGAAATGAATTTCCAGAAACAGCATGATGTTGATCCAGGAATATGTCCTACTTCTGTAAATCACGTGATGCAGGTCTACAGAGCTCAAACAGCAGAAGTGTGAAGACAACACTGAGCTGCTTCACTCCAAGACAGCACCTGAATGCTTGTTAAACCTGCAAGCACAAAGTAACCTAACTTTTACCCATACCCTTAAATGGAAACCCTTCGTTTAAGATTAACATAATATGTTTGTAACCATAATTGACTGCTTAATCAGAGCCTGTACAAATTCTTCTCTGATTAACGGTCTGATCTTGATCACATGCTCAGACCAGTAGTATTGAAAGCGAAGGGCCTGTAAATAAGATGTGGATTATACATATACATTGTGCACACATGAATAAATACTAGATCTCCCCTAATACACAGCGTCAGTATAATAACTTAAGTGATATTGTGTCTACTCACAGTGACTGCAGATTGACCAGACTGTCAAATTGATCGTCGTATATGTTTGTCAGGGGATTGTTGGAAATATTTCTGAAACAAACACACAGAGACACACAAATAGTAAAATAGTTATCGATGAAGTCCACACGTTGCTTCTGTGATTTATAAGGCCTGTCACTTTGTCTGAAGAGGCTTTCAACCAATCAATGAATCATTGAGCAAATAAGCACAAATACAAAATGAAAACTGAAGTATGGCGCCACTGAGAGATCTCTATAAAAATATGGTTCAACATTTAAGCTTGGAACAAGAACCAATAAACAACACAATTTGCAACATAGAAAGTGCAGAATGTGGCTCTTACAGCTGTTTGAGGTTCTGGAGGTTCTGAAACAGAGATGGAGGCAGGTCTTTGATCTGGTTCATGGACACGTCTCTGTAAATCAAGTCAAAGCAAAGTTCAGCAGCTCTTTTTTTCCCCCAACTTGATCGTTCATGAAATAAATAAAACTAAAAAGAATATCTTCAAATAGAAGCTCTGTTCCAAGGTTTGTTTTTATCAGGCTGAGATTATGTGAGCAGATGTCTCTCTTTTTGTCTTATAAATTTCAAAAAAAGTTGTTAAAGGGGATTGTTCTACGGTGGACCAGCAGAGCACAACACATTGTACTAATTTCAATGTGTTGTGGCTTGTTTCTGTTCTGTTGACAATTATTTTCAATAAGCTGTGGCATGTTGTTTCCGTTCTGTTATGGCATATTTTGTTGTTGCTTGTTTCCTTTCTGTTGCAGCACGTTTTCAATGTATTGTGGCTTGTTTCAATTCTGTTGCCAGTTATTTTCAATGTGTTGTTGCTTGTTTCTGTCGTGTTGTGCTATTTTCGCTGTATTCCGGCTTGTTTGTGTGGTGTCAGTTTCATTGTGTCGATGGCTTGTTTCTGCTGTGTTGTGGAGATTTTCTTGTTTCATGCAGATTTGGATGTGTTGTGCATCTTATGCATATGTGCGATTATTTACCCAGACACTGTTTTAAACCTGTATGACTTTCTTTCTTTCGTGGCAGGAAAAGACTTTGCTAAAGAATGTTCACGCAACAATTTTCTATTTAACAAAAACACACGACCAGGAAAAATGGAAATGGGAGAAAAGATGCTTCACAAACAAAACACTATTTTCCAATTCTTCCAAAGCCATATGATTGCTTTGTAGAGCAAAACTCTAACTCTTGGCCTAGACCTTAGCTGTGAATATACACAAACTTCTGCCCTTTTCTGCTTTTTATTTATATACGCTTTTGATTACGGGAGACAGCGTGTAAACATTTTTCATCCCTTTTTTTCTGTTCAGGGAAAGAGAGAAAGAAATACGGGTTTGGAACGACACAAGTAAATTAGAAAAAGAGCCAGACTTTTCAGTTGAAGGTGAACTAATCCTTAAAAGGGGCATAAATACAATCTTCTTTCTCTCAGCACACACATTTTATATAAGCAATGAACCGAAAAAATTTTAGCAAAAAAAATGTAATCTAGGGAAAAATGAACGCGTCCGTTTGCTTGTGTGCATGTGTTTGTGTGTATACTCACAGGTCTATCAATCTTTGCATGTCTGCAAATGTTCCCTCCTCAATGGTGCTGATACGATTTCTCCTCAATGCTCTAAATCAGTGAAAGAAATATATATATAATAGAACTGCTTCAAACTTATACCCCAGTCCACCAAGGCGTTAAGTGCCGCAGAATGAAGTCATATACATCTATATGTAAATCAGCTCTGCCTCTTTGCTGGGTCTTAAGAGAGTCTGAAGATCACACTTTAGAACTATCAATCTGGTTCATGCTTCCAAGACCTATCACAAACATTTTCCGCAATGCTTGAGTACACAAGGACACAACGACAGTCCCAGATAAGGTCTGAAAAGCACTGGACGTTTCAAAAGACATGAAATATTTACATATTTGAAGAAACCTGGCTGTGTTGATAACTAAGACAGCTTTAAATTGAGAAGCAGAGTGACTGAACTGGATCAGATATTACAACCAAAACACACAGTCACTTTAGTCAATGTAAACCTCAGTAACATACCGTACGAGTTAAAGAGCGAATTCAGCCTCTCAGATTAAATGAACTTCAGTGAAATGTATATTTTCGTCTATTATATGAGCACTTCTGGGCTTGTGGCAAACATTATTTTATTTGTCAACTAATAAAAGTAATTTATGGCATAATTTCTGAATCATCATATATCTCAGATTATGTGAAATCTATTTTCTGTGGAGGAAATGAAATTATTCTGACGAACACATTTTTTGATATAGGACATACAGCTCACATTCTGATTGCACATTGTTTTCAGTCATTATCATAATTTTCTAGATTTTCATAGTTTAAGATTAAACTCCTGTACCTGGGTTAAAACGGACAAATCTATAATTAAAAGTAAATTAAAAAACATGAGAAAATAAATAAATATTCAAAACTTCTGGTACATAAAAGTGGCTGTAGTTGAAGATGTGGTCGTGACGCTGCAGGCTCGGTCCCTCAGGACAGACTGTCCTTCAAATGTCACAGACGGATCAAATCAAAGGCCTTACACCACTGCACCAGATACTCGTGATGCATATCAACATGTACATCTAAAACATGAGTAATTATTGTAATTTATTCACTTCCGATGGCTTTAATCTACTCGGGTCTTAAATTATTCAGTTCAACCTAAATCTGCATTTATTTGTAAGTGTTTCCAGCCGAGCTGAGAGACTCAGAAGAAGCCGTGGATGAGTCCCACTTCTGTCCCCTTCGCCACACTCAGCTGTGACAAATAAACAGTCTATTATATAAATACCCTGGAGTTTACTTTGCATGTTAATGTGTATGTATGGTTCGTAGATACTCACAAGACAGTAAGAGAGGAGCAGTTCTTAAAACTAGACGCCCAGAGAGATGAAATTCTATTCCCCTCCATTTCCCTGCAGAAACAAACACCTTCAGTTGATCAACGGAATGTGCAGAGTGGGTGATGTAAATGCATTATTCTTTATTAAATATAAAGATTTTTGTTTAGAAAAAAAAAACAAAAGTGGACCCTGAATGTATTTGTACACTTAGTGGGGTCATACTATAAGGAATTAAATTTTCACTCATTACCACACAAAAACTCTCAGAACTCAAAACTTACTTTCCAGTGGAAGAAATGAATACAATTTACTGAAACAAAGCTGCATGGAAGGCTTGTACTTCCAAAATTAACTGACCCACTTACTGGCCACATTTTACCGTCAACAAAGTATGAAAGTCGCAAAGCCCGAAAGCCAGATAGAAATATTTCTAACCACAGAGGAATCAGTGATAAGAGTAACATGTACTGTAAGCATGCCTTTCAAACCCTCTACTAATGCAGTCAGCGAGTCTACAAACAAATTACGCTGATTCAATTCTCAGAACTTGCTTCAATTTTCTTAGCAGATATATAAAGTCAATCCATTCAAGTTCACATAGAGACCTGAGCAGAGTAACCAGATGTATTCAATAACTACCATGTTCCACAACCTGAAAGTGACCTGTTCTCTTGATTGATATCTACATTAACACTGCATATATTGTCAGGAACATATTTCTGTAAAAAAAATTGGCTTCATAAAATGTATTTTGACATTTTTTTTAAATAAATGCCACTTGCTTTAATATTTTATATCTAATTTAAATTATTAAGTCTTTTTTATGTGTTCTGATACTTCATAGACCCACTGTTTTAAGATATCAAGACAAGTATACTCACAGCCAGTTGAGACGGGCATCTCAAGGCAAATCGATGTTTTAGGAAATTGTTCAACAGAGTTATTTAATAAAGACCTGCAGGATACATAAATATACATACTCACTTTTAAGCAATACAATACAATCAACACAGAAATCACTTTACAATAAATAACAAACAGGCAATACTATGAACAATAGCTTCTCGAATATTGAACTGAATCGTTTTGAACTGTCTGTCAGTGTAAATTAGCAGATCATCCTTACAGGAAAAATAATGATTTCAGGCCTTCAAAAGACTTCTGACGCAGGGATGATATTCTGTTTTCATCCAGAATCCTACACATACAAATAGACATCCGATAATAGAAATTAAACATTATAATATATTCAGAAAAGTAACCCTGAGACCTCAAAGGGCAGAGATTCATTTGAATGATTCTGCAAAGTCATTCTCACAGAGAATGAACACAATCCATCAATTTTGCCTGATTGAAAAAAAAAAAAACAAGAAAACGGTGCAAAAGAGAGGAAAAGCACCTAAGGAACAAACGTAGAATGTGACAAAAAAAAGAGAGAGAGAAATTGAATTACACCAATCATCCTATTTTATTCTCTATGTGAGTGTGTTTTTATACTTACAGCCACTCCAGACTGCTGAGGTCACTAAATATTCCTGCTTTCAGAGATGCAATTCTGTTCTGACTCAAAAAACTGCAAAAAACGTGAGAGAGACAGAATGAGAAAGAGATAGAGAAGCCCACATCAATGGAGGTCTGATGTATAAATGGCTTTTGTTAAATCATTACAAAGACCATCTACTGCATGACCATCACTGTTGTTCCTCCTTCCTCCAATGTCTCTTCCCTCATGCTAGATGTCTGATTAGTCTAAGTGTAATGTTGATTAGTTACGTATGTATTGAAGCACGTCTCCGAAAGTAAGAGCCCAGGTATAAATAAAAGCATACAAACACACAACAGCGTTAGCATGCATTCAGATTCATTCTTTGATCATGGATCTGTTCTGCCTGAATCAAGCCTAATCCACCATCCTCATTGTTACATCCTTCTTTCCCTTCTTTTTCTTTTACATGGATGAATGTGTGGATGATGAAAGCCTCAGGCTGACTGATAGGAAGAAACAAATAGGATGCTGAAAATTACGTAGTCAGTGATGTACAGTTACACGATGATTTAAACAGAAGCTCAGGGAAGGATCAATGTCACGTTATAGATGATGCGTCACTGATATAATTGCACACAGTCTCACACCCGGTTCCATTCATTTACACATTACTCACAGTTTACGCAAAGAGATCAGTCCTGAAAATGCCCTCTTGGAGATCATTTCTATACTGTTACTTTCCAGATGTCTGCAGAGAGAGAGAGGGGGAGAAAATATTCACTGTAGTTTGAGGTGTCGCTGTAGATGCGCACTATATTTTTCACCTCATTAAAAAAGTTTTACCCCTAAAGAAATGAATAGTCAATCGCAGCATCCCGCGGTCAAATACTGTAGCTTAAAATTGTTTGAATAATGTATCATTTGTTGCCATGTGCATGGAAACCAGTTCCAACAGTGTGCAGGTTTCAGGGTTTCTTCTCACATAATAAAATAGTTTCTGCTTATATCAGTATTCACTTTGTTTATTTAATTGCAATAATTGTTATAATGTTCAGTCAGCTAGTAATTTTTTACAAAATTACCTCTTTGGTTTTAGTGTGTTTTCAATGCTCTTCTTTTCTTTGATCACATTTGTATTCATCAGAGACCTTATTTGAGTTTATCAGTTTATCAGACACTTTATTTTTTATGTAAACTTAAATAGCACAACTGTGTTTAACAGTTTCTTGAGCACTAAATCAGCAAATTAGAACAATTTGAAAAAAAAGATCCACTTCTTAAAATTCAGATATGCCATCAATTACATATTAAAATATATTCAAATAGATTTTTGTCTATTAAATCCAAACTTTTTGAACTGTACGTATCAGTACACCTATAAACCCTTTATTTATAATCAAACAATTCTCTTATCATAGCATATCAGATATAAAATAAAACCATGCTAACAATCAGTGAACTAACAAACCTGGTATGTAGATCAAATGCAAAACAACTGTGGTCACAAAAATATCCAAACCTTTTAAAGAGAAATGTTGTTTGTTTGTTTGTTTGTAACCTACTGTGAGCATATGATGGCTACCTTTATAATGATGTTTTCTATGCAATGTCTGTGATTTTTTTTATGATTAATTGATGAGATGGCTTGTAAGGGCTTCTCTCTGTCTTTCTTCATCTGTCTAAGGGTAAATGTTGCCTAGCTAGATTGAGAGCTACACAGCTGAACTTTGATGGGCAATAAAAAATGTCATCCTGTCTGAACTCTACAAAGGAAGTTGAGCTTTAAAACCTCCACTGCACTTAGTGACAAATAAAGAAGAGATTTTTTTGTCAGCAGAAAGAAAAGATGTAGAGGGAAAAAAAATTCTAATTATGTCCATTCATGGAGCTCTGACACACACAAACATAATCATGCACATAAGAAGTGTCTGAAATTATTTTATTTCCATATCTGACAATGGCAAGTGCATTTTGCATTTCCCCCTTTTATCACTGATGTAAGCCAATGCACCATTTGTAGCTTAATAAATACAATATACAAACTATAAATATCATGATTTAATTTTTATTATATATTTTATTATATATATATTTTTTGTTTGATTCTGCCATCATCTGCCTGCAAATTCTGATGCAGATTCCAACTTGGGCATATAGATATATAGAATTTATCTCGTTAACTCATTTTGACCAAGAAATCTCTTCAATTAAAACTGTGTGTGAGAGAGAGACTATTAATCTTACAGTTTCCACTACAATCTTGCAGTTCTAATCCAACTGGTCAGTTCCTTAGTTGAAGTGTTGTTTGGAACTCTTAAGTAAACACATAAATACATATTCTAAAACCTCTCTGTTTGGCATTTTAGAGAAAATGAAAAACTAATCATTGCACAGCTAATCATTATTTATAAATCATGGCTTGAGCTCAAGGCAAGGAGACTCAGAAATTTAAATAGCTTAGAAGAGATAACAGAGAGGAGGATTAGGGGAGGAGAAGATGAGATGAAAGGATGAAGTGTCACTCACAGTCTCTCCAGGTGTCTGTAGCGGATGAACAGATCACGAGAGAGAGATTCAATCCTGTTACTGTTCAGCTCTCTGGGGGCAGCATGGGAGGGAAAAAGAAGCTATTATATTTGGAAAACAAATAGTTATATAAAAAAAGGTTGCTGGTCGTAGCGGGATCCACGGTTCAGCCAGTCAGTACCTAAATCCCTTTTGAAACCAGTAAACTTGACATGTCAGTCTTGATTTTATATATAATTGAAGAGAAAGACTCTTGCTCTCTGTTATACTTACAGTGCAGTTACATTAGATGATACAACAGGTACATGAAGGAGGTTTTTGCCATTACAATTCACTTTCCGTCCCTCACAATGACACACATCTGGATAGACATCTAACACTGAAAACAGACAGAAACAGGCCATTAAAAATCCCACAGGAATATTGCTCGTTGAAAATAAATGCTGAATGGTACTATTTGCCAAGCAAGAATTTCCATATAAGTAATGAATATGGTTGGCTAGGCAATTTCATTTAATTTTAGATAAGTAGGGTAATGTGTAATTGTAAAGATACTAATTGTATAATTAGAATTCATTGACAGTGTGTGTGTGTGTGTGTATTTATCTGTTATTATGACACAGGCTATAATGTTTAATCTACAAGCTCTCTGTGATACTGAGTATTGACATTATACCTCAGAAATCATTTGATAAAGACAGAATGCTTGAAAGAGGCAGATACAGATTGTCTTATGTCGTTTTAAAAAGATAAACTCCTGCCATTAACATGACAAAACACGCTTTTGTCCTAAACCCTCTCAGACACCTTTTGTCTTTCCCATTAGTGTATAAAATCTATCCCTCAAGTCTTTTTATGCCTTGCGCAATCCATTTAAAAACAGCAGGGCATCACAACCATGACCATCTGAAAGCTTTTGTTTCCTAGTTAAATGTTTCATGCTGGCACCAGTTAAATTGCATAAACAATGTGTATTGATGTTAAGCCGGAATCAGAGACTGAAAATAAAACAGAGGATGATTTAAATTTTAATCTCAGTTTACTGTGGAAAGTGTCCTGTCATATCCCTAAGCTCTTTCACGTTCCTCAGTTTAATGCATTAATACATTATACTGCTTCAGTAGTATTCTTCTTCAATTCATAAAGTAAAAAGTGCATCACACTCATTTGAACTTTTTTATTCTTGTTAAAGAAATAGTCCACCCAAAAATGAAATTTACCCCGTATTTTACTTACCCCGAAGCCATCCTAGGTGTATATGACTTTCTTCTTGCACAGTCTGGATTTTTTGAAAAATGTATCCTGGCTTGGTAACGTGGTGGATTAAAATGTGTGGTAGTTTTCATTTTTGGGTGGACTTTTCCTATAAACGGTCACATTTTGATTATTCTGTATTAAAAAAAACACATTAACTATTTTTAAGCTTTTAAAAAGATAGAAATTATTTCAAACACAAAAAATATTTTCAGTGTGTCAAATGAAAGAAACTCAAAAATCTATTGAATATGATTCTTCATTTAAAGCATATATTACAAAAACAGCTATAGTTGGTCTGTCCATTATGGCTTATAGAGTTTTGACAGAAAAGGTAGTTTCGGCTCTTTCAGCCCACTCAACACATTTGAGACATCCATAGCTTAATCCCCCAGCGAGACTGAAACAATCATTTTTCAACACATTCAGACTCTTGAGACAGCTGTGTCTGTCTCACCTTACCTCGACAGTCAGGAAAAGCATTATTTCCTGTGGGGGGTTAATTTAGCACTGTCAAGTGTCTGTTTGGCACTGAAAAAAGCATAAGTTACCACATTCCAAAGGATAAACTAAGAAATCATGACCTGATACAAGATGCGAAAGCAATGTCCAGTTCACAAATTAAGCATTCTATTTTAATGAATCTGTTGGATAGATTCACATTTAATGATTCATCAGTGATTTTAATTGATCTGAATGCTGAACCCAGTTGATACAATTCAACAAGTTATTGCAGCAGTGCAACACACCCCACATTATCTCTATCTGAGTCATTAACCTCACAAAATGATATAGTTCACCCGATGTGCTTACAGACATTTATTCATTCAGTCGTATTCATACCTTACAGATAACATTGGCATAAAACAAATTTGTTACATGTGTTTTAAACTTGGCCTAACACTTTAACAAACTCTTACTGTTTTCCACCTTAACGAGTGTCCCCACTGCTCTGCCCGCGCGCTGAGGGAGGAAAATACCTGTTAGTGCAGCTTTACAGGGAAATGAGCAAGTAAGAAACTTGAGTAACTACTCTAATATTACACTCTCTGACCATCCAATCAAAGGACAAGCAAATGCTGACATTATCGTAAACCTGAAAGATGGCTCTGAGGCTGCCAACTCGATCAATCTGATTGGTTAATCCAACATTTTCACTGCTGTTGATTTTAAGATACAGAAGCTTGCTAAGGCCTTAGGCAGATTTCTTGATCCTGGCAACACGATTGTTAAAATATGATTGGATAAAGCTCTATTATAAACATACACTACAACAAAGAGAATAGATTATTGGAGATCATTTAATACACATTCATGGAAAAATAAAGTAAAACTAAGTCAAAGATTCTGATTTAGGCCAGCAGAGAAGGCTTTGCTGGCCCTGACGGCCCTCAATAAAAACCTCCTGTACATTCATGAGTTTTTGTAAATATCCATAATGTACTAAACACAATACTGCACATGGAAGGAGTCCCGACGGACGACTTAAGACACCAGCTTTACGTGATTAGTGATGAGTGTGGGGAAATAACAAAACAAAACGCCAGTAGAAGCACAAACCAAAGATGCTTCTACATTTCCCAGAGGACTGCGCACAACGCAAACGTCCTACTACATCTACCTGGAAAGTTCTGGTTACCACAGTCCACAGAAGTGGAAGGATTCTCTATAAGAGGCCTTTATTCAGCCCAGAGGCATATGAGTGGTGTTTTATTACATTTGTGCCTGTTTTATTTAATGTCTTTTGGACTGTTAAAAGGAAAAAACGTCCACTACAATAACAGTAATGACAGCAGTCCTTATAAACGAGTACTTGCACAATGTACAAAGTCTTGAATAAACTTTTGAATGTACTTATTGTAAGCAGACATTTTAACTTGTCCTCCACTGCTTCAAATCTACCGTCATTATTCCAGTGAAAGGTTCCTGAATGAATATCCCCCCCACTTCTATTGCTATGAACTGCTTAGAGTGGCAGGTCAGGGCATATATCAAAGCCTCCATTCCAGCTCTTCTGAACCCTCACTAGAATGCCTATAACCACTCAATCGAGAATGCCGTAACAACCCCTATCCTCACACTCAGTCACCTGGAAAATAAAGACCCCTACATCACGATGCACTGACTTCAATTCAGCTTTCAATACAATCTTACCTCAGATCCTAATCAACAAGGGTTGTGGCTAAAAGTTATAGAGATCTGACTGGAATGAAATTAATTTTCTACCAATTTGATTGTGTTTTATTAATGCCTACACCTACACCTACCCCAACCCTAAACCTTTCCCTTACAATAATAAAAAATTATTGATATAATTGATAATAATGAATTATTGCTGTACAGTGTGACAAATATTTTGCTGTATTGATGTCTGCATGCCCAATAGCACCATACACATCCCTTCCAGCCTTAACTATGCTTCATGGAGCTTGTTCAGAGAGTGTTGTTTTGACAGACTCACTCTCTGGTCTATAGAAGTTGTGTTAATAGTGAGCCTTGTAACAGGTGGTAAATAGTGGCCAGTACATCACTGTGACTCACTTTCCACCCTCTGGAAAGACCCCATTTACTTGTCAGACCCGAGGCTAAGGAACATCAATGTGAGCATTTTCTTTCCACTGGCAGGCAGAATTCATCGACTCTAGATGTCATGCCTGCACAGATTCCATATATTGCACATACATTGCATCATTTATACCACAAACCATTTAATAATTAATAATCTACCACAAAGATCTTCCTCACTCATAGAATTGTGACACTTACTGTACTTATTTGCTCTGTCATCATTACAGGATGTAAAACCTCACTGACTTGTATGGATGAAAACAGTTCTTTTAAATGTGCTTTGATACAACCTGTGTTGTTAAAAGCGCTGTATAAATAAAAATGATTGATTGATTGATTGATTGATTGATTGATTGATTAAATATATGTTTAAATGTTTTGTTCGCCATGGACGATCAGTTTAAACAGTCTATTTGGTTTTAAGCATGCACTATCGTCTATTGGAAATCAATCTACATGTAGAACACATGAGACAAGCAGAGATATAGAGTGTTTTTAATGAAGGCTGCACCACAGAACTTGGGTCTCTTTATTGCCATCTGTGGTTTCAACGTAAAATTACAAAGGAATTTTTTTCAGTCAGTTATGCTGCAGAAAACTTCAAAATACAAATCATTCTAGAAAAAGGATGCAACAAAAAATAAATAAACCTGCCCCTTTCTTTTAAGATCATTAGGTCTGTACACTTAAAATTAGCTGTACCAACATGATCAACCTCTACAGAACTCTGCCTTGTTTCCACTAAGGTTTTACAGTACAGTGTCGTGAGCAATATCAACCAACTTCTCAGCCCACAGCGGATAGTTTTTTTCAGAAAGCAGCAGCAGTCTATTGCTTGTCATTAAGCCCAAAGCTCTGGAGAGATATGCATAACAACCCTGCTAAGTGCTGCATAACATCTGCAGTCAGAAAAAACATCTCTAACGGGTCAAATCTGCTCTCTGAAAAGTTCAAAGAAAAATAGCATTAAACTGCAAATGTTAAATGTAATTGAAATTAAATTATGTGAATTAAAATTGTATTTGACACAGGGTCCTTGCAGGGGAACTGCCATATTTAGGATTTCACTTTTATTGAAGATGTGTCAAACTCAACTGCCAAGTTTAGCTCCAACATGCCTGCCTGAAATTATCTGGCACTTTTGATTAGCAGACTTGATTAGCTGGATCAGGTGTGTTTAATTACAGTTGGAGGTAAACTCTGCTACATGTGTTCTCCAAAATTAAATTAGTTGTGTGTGTTGTCTTTAAGAGCCCTGCTGGTGTCTTCCGTGATAGGTGATGGTAGAGGGCAGGCACCAAGCTAATAATACGTATATTTCCCCTGGAAATAGACGTCATCTCAATCACCCTTTCTTATTGATCTCTAGAAAGCTTTCTTCTAGTATTTCTCTCACTCCTAGCACTGCTGGGTAATAATGTCCAAATGATCTGAATTTGAGTTCATGCCACTAACAGTCTATTAACACTGCACCAGCCGGAAGTAACTGGTGGAAACCAAATGCTTTGCTAATTTCACACAGCTTAGGTGGGCCAAGAACCTTTCAGTTAAATGGTTTCACTTGGTCAACAGAAAGAAAGATTGAGTTTTAAGGGAAAAATGTTTGCTGGAATGTTTTGATTCTCATCCACAAAACACAAAAGCTAAAATCAGTATGTATGACCTTCCTAGTGATTTCGTTTAGCCCAATCTGTTTGCAGTCTGTTGAGAGAGCGTGTCCGATCATCAGACTCAACAAAAGCTATCCGCAGGCAAAACTTCTGCTTTGCTCCTACAATAAAACCACCTGAACCTGGCTCTTGTACCCTCGGGCTCTGTCCTTTTCCATATGCTACACTGCAGTAACACCTCTTGCATTAACAGTGGATACTAAAGATGAGTTTGTTTTTTTGCAGAAAACTGTGGCAGGTTTTCACTAAATCCAGGTCATCACTTTTGGCCTCTGCTCTCACCCAAGTGGCTTGCTTTGGTGTGCATTTTAAGCCTGGCCTATAATCACATATGCACAGAAAGAAAAGACCTATGCATTTTAATTACACAGTTACAGGGACAATTAAACATTTTGCTTAATTGAAGCCAGGCTTCTTTAACATTAACTCTAGTTGACATTAATATTGGAGTTCTTTTACTCTCTCTGCAGTTTATTGTAGCCAGCAAAACTAATTGAATAATATTTTGTGAGATGTCAAGTTTAAATTTCTTTCTCCTTCTATTCCCTCCCTTTCATCCAGGCAAATGTATCTCTTTTTTTGGTGAGTTTAATTTAGGCCAATTTGCTTAGAAGTTTTTATAATCAAATCAGAAGTGTGACAGATTGGTTTGTTGCAGAGTTTGAAACAGTTTGTTGTTTGCAAACAAATTGATCCTCAGAAGTGAGACAATGAAGCGTGTCCAATAAATTCGCCAAACTAAACACATTGCCAGTCCGTGTCCTTCTTTCTGGCACTCAAAGATGAAAGAGGGACAAACGACTCAATGAGTTCTTGAAGCTACACCGTAAGAGGGATATTTCTTTTCTATCATTTGAGAACTGTCATGTAGAGTTTTTTATAAAAAAAATTCTACAAATGTAAAATATAAGCAAAGGAAAAAAAAAGAGAATGAATTTAGTGTATTTGCTAGAATTTCACAGCAGTTCTCAAGGGGAAAAAAAGCCAACTTTTTTCCTTCCAAACTGTTCAATGAAATATGTTTTACAGTAAATAGAGGTACACATTGCAGTCTTATTTTTGACTGTCCTGTTCCAGGCAAATAAAAAAAAAAACAACTAAATTTTAATACCAAATAACACCTAATAATAAAGCCAGACAATAACATAGCGTTAGTATCAATTTCTAACACCTATTTATAATACCCAGTGATAACATTCAAAGGACCTGTTCCATCTAACCAAGAGTTGTTAAGTATTAAACCCATCTCACATTCTTGGGTTTACACACTTTTGTTTCTAAGAGGAGTATTATACAAATGATATTGAAAGCCCTGCTTAAAAAACAAATCATAACTGTGAACAGAAAGCCCCACGCACACCTCACTATAATATTTGTATAGCAGTAAAACATTGTGCTGCAGAATTCAGCACAGCTTAATCAGCCTTTATGATTGTGTATGTAGTCTTTATGCATGTTTATCTTTTATACAATTCAAAAATACATTTAAAGCAAAACAGACAGAGAAAGGCACAACAAGCGAAAGGCACTAAATGAGAATACTCACTGCACTCTTTTGACTCCTGGACCCTTGTTTTCATGAAGGCATCAAATAGATGGGGCCAACCACTGTTATCCACTAAAACACACACACACACACACACACACACACACACACACACACACACACACACACACACACACACACACACATTCTAATATTCTCACGTATGTATTTGGAATGAACATTTCTGTGTGCAGAATCTGGATTACGTAGTCAAATTCCAAAAATGAAGTAGATTCATGAAGATTCAAGTAGATTGTGATTAGATTCAATTACATTTTAAAATACTCATAATCAGTTAGGCTACTTTTTTACTGAATACATGAGTACATATTATTTTCTTACTCTTTGTATTTTAATATCATTAGCTTATGAGATTATCCTTTTTAAAATAGAAATTAGTCTGATTACATAACTCAAAATGTGTAATGTAATGGCTTACGTTGCTAACTACAATTTTTGCCATGTAATTTGGGATAAGTAACGGACTTCAGTTTCAAAGTAATCTACCCAGCTTTGCATTTTATGTGTGTGTGTGTGTGTGTTTACGGCAGTATAATGTGGAAATGTCTGCACACTTGCATTAGTGTGAATGCAATTGTAGACAGTCTATTTTCTGTATGTCTTGGCCACAGTCTTACCGCAGTTCTCTTCATCTGCTCCGTTAGGACAGTCCTGGTGCCCATTACAGTGCTGTGGTTGAGGCAAACACACTGACAGATTCCCACACGGAAACTGACCCAACGGACACATATCAGAACCTGAAGAATCTACATACACACAAACACATCCATTGACAGAAAGTCATTTCAGTGTCTGTTCAGACATGGTTTTGACTGTTTAATGAAGTACATTTTTATTCCTGTCTGGAAAAAAACCCAGAATAACTATTAAATATAATTGGCATGAAAATTTGTGAATGTGTTTTCTAAAATGAATAAAATCCAGCCAAGATGTTTTAAACAGTCCTGACTGAATCCACCAGCAAAATTGATTCATAAATCACATTGCACTGAATGAGCCCCTGTCCTTTTTTTTTAGTTTAAATGCCTGTTTTGCAGCAATGTACATGTTTTTTTTGTGGATGTTATATATGAGATATATACTAGTATACATATCTTCAAATGCAATTGAAGATGTAAAAGATCACCGTAAAAGATCAAATCTCTGTCAAAACATATGTCGTTGATCCAGTGATGGTTAGAAATTAAAACCTAATTAAAATATGTGCAAATGTTGTTGCTGTTCCTTTTGTAGCACTCCTGGAGGTCAGAGTTCATGATGCAGGTAGGTCACGTGACTGATGGAAGACTTAGGTTAGTTAGTGGTAACCCTGCCACCACTCGCGTGACCTCTCAGCCTCATGACAGCATCACATTGTACTCAAACCGAAGACATTACAGGATACTGCAGCTCTGATGTAACACCTTGGAAATGTAAGGCTCTGTGTGAATTCTTACCTTATAACAAGTTTTCAATATGTAAATCTTTACATTCAAACCTCAGATATGACACCCCTACCAATGAAAAGGCTTCTGACCAATGGTATCTGCTACTTTCAATAAAAGATCATATTTTTTGGCCAGGATTAGTGTATATTGAAAATAAAATTTAAAAAAGGTTATTGAAGTAAAATCATGCGAGCAAAATAAATTGAGTATTTCTATAAAGCTCTTAAGGTAAAAGCTGTTGAAGCTCTCAAAGCTCTGCGGGATACCAAAACAGTTTTTTTTTTTGCTTTGGGACTGGGGAGAAATTTTAAATGACGGAAATGGGAGATTAAACAATTATTTTAATAGAATAACTGTATGAGACATCTGGAGGATAATATCTGCCGATACGTGACTGTAGAACATGATTGTATCTGTATTATTGTACGTTATGATGTAAGGCAATTCGTTTTTAATTACCGTTTTTAAATGAACTCATAAGCACAATTATGAAATAGTTCTGAAGTTATAAATATACCATCTTATAATCTAAAAAAACTTTTAAAGCAGTGGTTCTCAACCCTATAGTAGAAAACCACTAATGAATGCCGTTTTCTTTATGTTTATTTATGCTGCATTTATTTCATTAATATTAACTGTATAAACACTACTTTCCAATGTTGCAAAAACATTTAGATGGTGTAGTATGTGCTATTCATCGCCTCATTTATTAATTCACCTCTTTGTAACTGTCATTTCTGATGCTGGGTCATCGTTAAAATTCACACAGTCAGGGATGAAATATTTATGGGCAGGATTCCTTCAGCCCAGAGTGAGTATGATATACCATAGAGTCTTAGTGGGTCCTTCTCATCGTGGCCTGGAACAAGACAACGTTGTCTCCACTGACAATAGTCTTGATGACATCATTGAAATCACTGCCATTTTGTTTGCTTTCATTCTTTGACCCTTTGACAGAATCCTTTAGTCCATCCCGCATTCTTCATTCTGCTTTTCATCTACGCTATGTTCTAGTCAATGGACTCTCTCTTTCTGTCTGCAGGATGAATATAAAGCAGTGGTTGGTTTATGTGAAGCCCCGGGGAGCTGCTGTCATGTAGCATGGACACCTCTACACATCCCCATCAAGTCCAAAGGGTCAGTTGAAATTCTCAGTCTTTCTTTCATCATTCACTCACACATAAACACTTGAAAAATCCTCTTGAACACCTTGAATACTCTGCCATTATTATCGGACAGCAAGTCAGTCACGTACATGATAAGACTGTCTGCCCTGAACTGTGCACTACCCAATTAGCTCAGCTCTCCAGAACCGTAACCTTCACACTCTGGTGTTTCCTTCTTGAAATCTCTCAAACACAGGCAGGCACAAATGAAAACACATCTGCTCGCGCATGAGCAGATGATCTGAATTGTAAACTTTTCACCATAACTAAAGAAGAAATCCAACGTGATGCGTGGCTCTGAAACTGAAAGGTTTGTTTGTCACGCCAACTCTCTATCACACACACGCACATGCAGTCCAGAAAATAACTCTAGTTTATCACCTTAAGAGAGGTCAATTTAATTTTTTGCAACTGTTTTTACCCATAGTAATAAAAAAGAGGTCCCTTTGAGGATACTACCCCAGTGCAAAGCTATGTTGTACTTACATGAAGTTTTAGCAAATTTCTCAGAGAGTAATTTTTGGGCCCAAGGTGACTCCAAAAGACTACTGTGTTAGTTAAATAAATAAAAACTGGCTGATATGTTTATAAGCTGATTGATTGGACACCATTCAGAACCTGATTTTGCTGAGTATGACATGTTCCTGGATCAACATCTTTGTTGACAACAAAGCAACATTGTGATTGACCAATCAGATTTAAAGAGACCATTTTTGTGAAGTTTAGGCCTATAATCAGTGTTTGGTGTTTGTACAGGTTGGTCAGATATGGTCACAATTAAATTTTTGGATTAAAATATTGTTCTAGGGTCAACAAAATATGTTGACCCGGGAACAAATAGAACTCAGCAATATGAGGATGTGCTGAAAGATGTTCATTTAATTAAAGCTGGGAAAATTGTTATATAAATAGCCAGAGCTGGGAGTGACATGCCACAAAAGTAATGTATTACAGTAATAAATTACTTTTTGCTGTAACGCAGTAGTGTAAGGCATTACTAATCAGTTTTCATTAATATTTTACTCTGTACACACTTTTAGCTCAAAA
This sequence comes from Puntigrus tetrazona, assembly GCF_018831695.1. Classification (NCBI taxonomy): domain Eukaryota; kingdom Metazoa; phylum Chordata; class Actinopteri; order Cypriniformes; family Cyprinidae; genus Puntigrus; species Puntigrus tetrazona. The sequence goes on from NC_056703.1 coordinate 13,146,880, forward strand.
TTTACTTGTTAAAATAATAATAATAATAAACCGAGCAAGACATGAGACTAAAAGAATAAAAATGAAAGAATAAAAATGCTGCAAGTAAGCTCTATTTCTTGCTTGTGGTCAGTTAATAGCAAAGTGTGGTGTCCAAGCTTATAAATAAAGACTAAAGGACAGCTTCTGATATATTTTTTTTAGCAGTTACTTTCTTTCATCTCTCTCTCGCTGAGGGAACATTGTGTGATGTGGTCCAGTGAAGGCTTGTTTAGGGCAAGATTTACAGGAGTGCTATAAGGCTACTGAAACGTGGCATGATTTCAGGTCCGAGGCTATTTGCGACTGATTGGTGAAGATGGCAGAAGACATTCACAAAATGGACATTGTCACGTCGTCACTCCCTTCATCTACTGATCCTGTCACCTGGTCACGTTCACAATCACCCGAATTCTAATCACACGCACCTGCAGCCACTTACCATCACCCCATATAACCCGCTCGCTCCATTCCTTCAGTGGCTGATCACAAGGTTTCACTGCGATTGCTCTGATCATCGCTCCGTTTGCCTGCCTGCCTGCCCGAAAGACTCTTTAATATGCCCACCAGCTTACAAGTAAATAACTCAGTTTGTTTGGAAGCCGCTGATTGCCTGTGTTAAACAAACTTCCTTCTTTGCCTATACTCAGAGTTTGTATCCTTGACCAGAGTGTGACAGACATGTGTGCGTTAGGCTACTTCGAGTTTTCTGTCATCTTTTCTTGCGTTGTTTTAAACCTTCACTTGGCCAATTAGAGCAGATTTAGACCCTACTCCAGATCTGGACCGAGACGCTCTGGCTTTAGTCCGACTCGTGTCCGACAGCTTATCAATATTACCCGCCCGAGCCCGTCTTCCCCCACACTTCTGCCAAAATGGCACATAATACTGTTTCGGCTATTAAAATACTTACATTTTGTGAGTAATAATCGCAAATGAACTTTTATTAAGTTTATTTAAAAAAAGACAGACAGTGAGCTATGTAACTATGTTTGATCAATTTAACCTTTTCAAATGATCGACTTACCTAAAACAAATTATATAGATATGCTAAAACAATTCAAACATACAAATTAAACCTGCGCTGTAATAAAGCGTGATAGTATATGATGGCATATGCAAGTTTGTGCTGAGAATCTAAAGTGAGCTCTGCAGGACACAAAGGCACCAGCGGGATCGCTTGCATTTTTTTCAGTGGAAACAACTTTTACAAAAATAACTTACTCCAAAGATGACTTCTTTCTAAAGTTACATCTGAGGAGATGGTGAGCGATAAGGAAATTTATCTTTGCGACACGACCTCAGAAAACACTTGTTTATTAGTAAATAATTTAAATATCTTCCTACTAGGACACATTCATGCTAATTAGCCGATTTTTGCCAGCACTTTGCGGCAAGTGCCTACTGCATGAATTTGTGCGCAGAACTCTTCAACTGCTGACGGCACGCTCTCTAGTAATTTTGGTGAAAGTAACTCAGAAGTAAAACTTTTTGAGACGGTAATATTGTAAGGCAAGGACTTACTTTTAAACAACAGTAGCGAGTAATCCAGAATGTATTACAATTTGGAAGTAACTTGCACAACACTGTAAATAGCGCACATTCATTTTAGGTTGCTTAAAAACCTGGGAATCCTGAACCCATCCTTCTTGGAAATACTTCTATTGATGTCATCTTTTTTCTGACACTGTCCTTTTTTTAAAGTATTTACTGAAATCACCTTGACTGAGTGGTAGTTTTCCCTTCTGCAGCTTTATATGTTCATTCATCTTTTTTTTGAATTGGCATGAAATCTGTTTCTTTCTTGCTTTATTTAAACTGCTCAATTCAGCATATTTCTGGGTTGAGGGTCAGCTCAACCTGGAAACTACTTTAGTTTCTTTTGTCATTTAATTGTATGCGCATGAGATTATTATCAAACAACCACAGTCTACTCATGGACACACACCTCATGCTCTTCTACCCTATGTGACACATTCATCTTTCTTTCCCCAAGTACATTCTTCTTTTAAGAAATTCATCCTACCTTCAAGGCTAATTAACTCTGTTATGAAGCAATTCAAAGTCAGATGCATTCTTCAAAATACAAATATAAACTCTATGTGCTCTTCTGGAGACGGGTATAAGATATGACCTCATCAAAGAAGATTTCTAAATACCAAAGTACATAAGCTGCTGTTCTCTAAGGAGAGACTTCTCACTTGATTAATACCGTAGTTTTAGAAGGTCACGTAAACCCCAAAGAAAAACGGAAACATCCTCAGATCTGCGTAATCTCTAAAGAAGAAAACATGATTATATAGTAACCAATAAATGAGCAGAATAAAAAATGTAGACTATTTTGTTTAAAAAAAAAGAGATTAGATTCATTTTAAAAAGCAGAACAAAACACTGCACACCAACAGAAAGATCTCAATAACAACGCATGAGGTGATAGTGTCCTAGGAGGATGCATACGCTGTCCAGTCCTTGAGGGAATATTGAATTCTTGATTCATACTTGTGTCTGTCTGTGACCCAAAACACTATAGATTATGGATCATGAGAGAAGCCACAGGACATATCACAGAATATAAAAACACAAGAATCTCCTGACAAGTGAATAAATATGGTGTTGCTTTCCAGCCCCTTGGGGAATTTTGCACAGAGTGTGTGTTCTTGTATGTGTGTGTGTCTGCGTCCATCAATCTTCTGACTTCCTCTTAATAATTCAGCACACCCTCTCTCTCTCTCTCTCTCTCTCTCTCTCTCACACACACACACACACACACACACACACACATTCCACCTGTGTTTGGAGATACTCTTAGGTTCACCATCTAATCTAAAACAGGCTGAGTTTCTCATAATGAGAAAAAGACCAAACAATTAAAACATATCTTTAAAAGCTACATGAAAAACATACACTCACAGGTTACACGTTCACCAGATAATCAAACACTTCTTTACGCACACTAAAACTAAAATTAAAATGCATATATGCGAGTGCATTTCTGTAGACTATCACTTCACAAAAGTGCCAGATAAGAGAAGAACCAGCATTCTATGAGCATTTCACAGGATCTTACCAGCATAACACTGACATGCATTAATAAAAAATCTCTAATTATATTAATTAAAAAGTCTGATCCCGAAAGGCAGATACAACGGACTGAAGCTCATTTACATTGGAAAAAGCTCATTATCTCATTTATATTCATTCAATCACATTTATAAACCATTCACGACATACTGATAGCGATAAAGCTTCTTTGAAAAGTGCACCCCATTAACTAACAGGGCGGTTCATTCAACAGATGATTCATTCTCTCATTCTTCTGCGCAGGTATTCATTTACACATTCTTCGAGCAGTATTAAGTCCACTACAAACACTAAATGGAATGAAAGGGAGAAAAGAGCAAGCAGAGAAAAAGAATGTTTGAGACTATCTCCTGAGACCACAGATAGTCATGCGGTTACCTGTGTTCAGAATGAGAAAGCCATGTGGGATAGTTAGAGATGAAGAGATGGGGTAAAACAACAAAAGTGGGTCTTACCTGAAAGAAAAGCAAGGGAAAAGGAGAGAGAAGAAAGGAGGAGAGGAGGAAGCATGATGCGTGGTGCTCTGAGATACAAGTGAGTGCGTATCTCCTAGGCTGCTAGTTGCTGATCTGAGCAATGGAGAGAGAGAGAGAGAGAGAGAGAGAGAGAGAGAGAGAGAGAGAGAGAGAGAGAGAGAGAGAGAGAGAGAGAGAGAGAGAGAGAGAGAGAGAGAGAGAGAGAGAGAGAGAGAGAGAGACATGAAAACATACTCTTTGCCAAACCACCATGATTCCTAACACACACTCGCATGTGAGCTTGTGTGAGGAAGACCATGTGCTCTGTTTATTATTTAAGGTGCCATGTTGCTACTGTACTTTGCTGTTAAGACTTAGTAAGGCAGGGAGTCTCAATGTTCTTAATATTGACAACAGAAATGCGCATGTGTATATTTGTCTATAGTATATAAGAGGCAAAACCGCAAAAGGAGAAAGGTGGCATGTCTTTTATTTATTATAAATTGCAAAAACTACTATATCTCACTAAATCGGCAGAAATCCCAAATCCAGAAAATTTGCACCGTTAAAAGTTAGCAATGAGAAATGAGAAATCAATGCAACGTGCTTGAGTAAAATTACAAAAACAAAAAGTAATAGAAAATAGGTAAAAAGTGTTGCGTAATAAAATAAACTGTCAAATAATAAATAAGCAATTTAATTACACAGGGTAAAGCAAAAATGAGGAATACATTAAAATGTCTAATGAAGAGGAGCGTTTAAGTAATTTTCTTAAAATGAGGGTCTGATATTGTTACCAAATTAAGAAGTCACTTGTTACAAGGATAAAGTAACATTCAAGTAGCTGAATTAACGGTTAGCCTACAACATAGCCATGTAGCTAACAAAGGTGTGTCTTTACAGAGGCCATCTTATTAATATTACATCCCTAGATTATTGAATGCTCTGTCTACATTTATCAGGGAATGCCTCAACCTTTATTTTTTCAAGGAAAAAAATTGCATTTTGAGTGTGAGAACGACTTGATAAGACAAATAAAGAAACAACTTCTCCTATCGTTAGAACATCATCGTTATATCCAGTTTACACAGACAGATGTTCCGCACAAGATTCTAGTATTTTTTTTAACATCCACAGCGCCATCTAGAGGAAACCAGGCCAAAGACGCGCGGGTCCCCCTAACGTCACAGAAACGATCGACGTCATCACCGGGCGACAACAGGGGAGTAAACAAGCCTGAAAACGCACCTCACGTTTTGAACTTAAAAATAAAGTAAAGGAAGGTTAAATATGCCCAAAGTAGTGTCTCGGAGTGTGGTGTGCTCGGACACCCGTGACAGGGAGGAGTATGACGACGGGGAGAAACCCCTGCACGTGTATTACTGTCTGTGTGGTCAGATGGTCCTTGTTCTGGGTGAGTAGCCCAAGTTTCAATAGCTGTCCAGTAATTAATTTTTTTTTACATTAAGGGAACAGTCACCGGCTATCAAACTAACTGACGTTTAAGAAATAATCGTGTTTCCAGTACTATGGCCTCGCCCCCGCCCCATGTTCACTTTCAGCGATACGACAAAATTTTAACGTTTGCGGTGTGGACATAGTGAGTGATTATAACGGGAGCTTACTAGATTCGCCTTTCTCTCTCTTTTGTGTGTGTGTGTGTGTGTGTGTGTGTGTGTGTGTGTGTGTGTGTGTTTGGGTTCTGATTCGTTTCGAAATTCCGCTTATAAACGTATCGGTGATTTTGAACGAATCATCTCAAAATATTGCAAGCATTGAGAAACTTGTTCATGCCTTTATGGCCAGTAGGGTAGATTGCAATGGACTCCACCATACTTCCCCAAAAGAACATTAGACAACTGATAATAACTAGAACCATATCGCTGCAATCTTTGGGCTCTTTACTTTGGCTTCGGCTTTTATAGCTTCTGTTCAGATTTGTCCTCTAACCTCACCGTGTTCACCTCACACATATGTGTCTGCACCTGAACTCAGTTGAATGTGTGAACAGGGAAATGCTTTTAGAGCAGGCTGACTGTTATTTCACACAACAGGGCTTTGTCCCACTCAGCCTTACTTATGCTGTGAATATTGTAGGATAGGTGTCATTCTATACGCCTGGCGCTTCAAAATGTGTTGTCCTCTACTGTCAACGTGGCCTGTGGACGTCATATGAGATGCTCAGGTTTTTTGGGCATCCCAAAGCACAGGCGCATCTGTGTCATCCTGTTCCAGGATCTGTCTAAAATGTCTAAAATCTTGCATTCAGCAGATATGTGACCCTGAAGCACAAAACCAGTAGCGAAGTAGCACGTGTATATTTGTAGCGGTAGCCAACAATACATTACATAGGTCAAAATTGTACATTTTTCTTTTAAAATCATTAGGATTAAGGAAAGATCATGTTCCATGCAGATATTTCTACATTTCCTATTGTAAATATATCATAACGTATTTAGATTAGATCATAGGGCTATTGTAAAAATAAATGAAACTTGTTTCTATGCTTTCAAATAAATAGACATGCTAAAACACAGAATTTGGAAACAATAAAACGCAAGTTGGAAAAAAAGAAAACATTTGATAGGACCCTAAATATCATTTTGTTAAAGCTTTAAAAGCAGAAAACCTAGGGGAATCCACAAATCTCAGTGCATAATAACCCGAGGTGCAAAAAATGTACACTTGGGTCATAAATTGATAACTTGTTTTCCTTGTGATCACTGCCTTTTCAGTTGTAGATTTCTTCGCCAAGTGTGTGATAATGAGAAAAGACACATTCGGTTGAAATATAACAAGAAGCTAAGGATAATTATCATGCTGTGTTTCTGCTTTTCATTCATATGGTGTTATTCATGATTTCCTTCTGGAAGTGAAATTAGTGTGATTAAACTTGTTCTCTGTGCTATGTATGTTTATTAAATTGGTTGGAAATTGAATGTCATGATGCTGAATCATTTTAAAGTGTTCAAATCTATTTTCAGCATTCTTATAAATATTTTCTTTTGTGTTCTGTATAAGAAAGTAAGTCATACAGCTTTGCAATGATTTGAGGGTGAATGTTTACCAAACAAAATTGTTTGTTAAAATGTCTGTTCTTAGCTACATAATGGTGAATTTCAACTAAATGTAGCTTAGAATTCAACAGCTCTGTATACCATTCAGTATAGACTAATATAGAAGACATCTGAATGTACTTGGTTGATGTCTATGGAGAAAGGTCAGTGAGATGATACTAGTCAATAAGACATCACCTTTCTGCTTTACAAGAGTATGTTTTGTCTGTTGGCTCTGCATTGTGTGTTCTTTGTGTGAGAACTAAAGAGAAATAATTAAGCCCGCATGTTCCTTTTTAGATTGTCAGATAGAGAAATTACCCATGAGACCACGGGACAAAGCCAGAGTGATTGATGCAGCAAAACACGCCCACAAGTTCTGCAATGTGGAGGAAGATGAGACGGTGTACTTGAAAAGGTGTGTGTGTGTGTGTGTCTGTAAGTTTGCTGAAGTTGTTCTCTGAGACATTGATCAAGATTCTCTAACCGATGTATGCCTCTCTGCAGGTCAGAGGGCATCGAAAGACAGTTTCGCAAAAAATGTGGGAAGTAAGTAAGCCTGCAAACTCATTTTACAATGCACAGAAGGTCAGCAGGCGTCCAGAATGAATGATATTAATCTGTCTACAGCATGAAGTTTGTTACATACTATCCCATTTATACAACAGTTTGTTATAGCAAACAGCTCATTACAAGACGCAGCTCTCTGGAATACTTTTAGTTTTTTCTTTTAATTCTTTAAACTAAAGAATACTTTAAATTCTTTGAGATAATAAGAATATTGGCAACACTTTAGTGTCTAATTCTCACTATTAAGCAGTTTGTTATAAGCATGAATGTTACTGGGACAATGACTTTATTATTAATTAAAAAGCACATGTTAATATATTATTCTGCAAGACCTTATTCCAAATTCTTAATACACAATTCCTACTTAATTCTAAAGCTTAACAACTATTTTACTTAGTATTTATAAACAGTAATTAGGAGTATATTGAGGCAAGTCTAGTTAGTTCATAGTTAATAGTTAGTTACTATAATATTAGTCATTTAGTAGTGCTTATTAAGCACATATTAATTGATGCCTAAGACTTCATTTTCAATGTGTTTTTATTCAGCAAGGATGCATGAAATTGATCAAAAACCACAGATAATAATAATCAAATTTAAAATAGCAATATTACTGTATTTACTGTATTTTGGGAAATGCAACCTTTAAAGTATTCAAAAATCTCACAACCTCAGATTTTTAAAAAGAAGTGTAATAAAATGATTGAAAAAATGTTCCATGCCCATTTAATTATTTATATGTTAAGTAGGTTTGTAATATACTGTATAATGTAGTAAACAAATAATCCCCTTTAGGATGAAGCATAACCTTAATCTCACAATTTATGGCTCTTTTCCAGCCATATTATCTCCTGTCCATAAATAAGCATGCACAACAGTCAGCCCCAAGCTTCCCGTGTCACCATGGCGACTCTGTCACGCTGTGCCCAGGAGGCTGACATCAAGGCCGCAGTGGCAGTTTGCTTGTGAAACGTGCTAATTGTGTGTGATCTCAGAATTTTTTAGCAAGTTTGATTACTCTCTAAATCAGCTCATCTGACTTTGTTAATAATAAAAACACTGTGTGCCTCAAGTTTGAGAAATCAGCTGTTTCTAATGTGTTTGAACTGTTTCTGTGTGTTCTGTGTAGATGTGGTCTTCTCTTGTTCTATCAGCATCAGATGAAAAGCACTCCAGCGACGTTCATCGTGGATGGCGCGCTGGTGAAGTTCGGCCAGGGATTTGGCAACACAAGCGTATACAGCCAGAAACAAGAGACGCCAAAGAAAGTCAGGGTGAGATACCATTTTTTTATTTCAAAAGATGAGATAGAACTGCAGCCTATGAGGGGAACAAGTTTGTGTGATAGGCTTTTCTATGCACTGTAGGTTATGATGACAAAACGCACCAAAGACATGGGCAAGTTCAGCTCTGTTACTGTTTCAACGATCGATGAAGAAGAGGAAGAGATTGAAGCGGTGAGTTTAAGTTCATCAGCTGCCTATCTGGCCTGACTCATCCCTTACATCATCTCTCTTTGTTGTAGAGCTGTGATTGATTGTGTTTGGTTTATCCTACAGCGGGAGGTAGCGGATTCTTATGCCCAGAATGCCAAAGTGATTGAGAAACAGCTGGAAAGGAAAGGAATGAGCAAGAGACGACTACAGGAACTGGTAAGAGCACACACAGAAAGATGAAAGAAAAGGCGGTGTGCATTCATGCTCGAGGCAGATTGAAACTTTAATATAGTCTGCACAGTTAATGAATTTAGAGTTCAAGATGACAGAGACCCTCACACACACACACACACACTCTTAATCTTATTTACCTTGGCAGCTCTTTAAAGTGGTTGGTTAAGCAGCTGAAGGCTTGTATTTGATTATCTTAAAAAGTGTGGAGATAAGCACACACAAGTTCTTGAGTTGAACTGTAAACACAAACACACACACACACACACACACACAGACACACAGACACACACACAAATATTAGGCCTTTCTGAAGCCAGGTCATGAACATTTTTTTAATATTTTTTTTTTTAGATCTGTGTACTGTGAAATGGCAAGAAAACTTGTTTAAATTGTGTTGTCTTCTTCAGCTGCAATCCAAAAAAACATGAATCTTGACTAGTGTGATTTGATTCATGAAAAATAACCTCAGAAATTATTATTGTGATTCATTCTGACAGATTGTTTAATGAATCAACTTCATATGATAATCAAAACATATGGTCTAAAACACACAAACTACACACATGTGGAATGTAATCAATGAAAGATAAGATTAAAAAAAGGGATATTAAGCATTAAACAAGTTATTTGCTATGAAGATTTTATCCTTTTAATTATATTTTTCCCCAAACCCTGCACATTCCATATATATATATATATATATATATATATATATATATATATATATATATATATATATATATATATATATATATATATATATATATATATATATGGGGCAGGGACTTCCCTGTTCCCATTTAGTTTGAAACACTGCTGTGCAGACACACAAAACCCATAAATCAAGCCCATTTGAGCTGCAGAACTTCACTCTGGGAATTTCTGGACATCATATTAAAACTTCAGCTGAGCGGAATAGAGTGAATTTTGCAGATCTAGGCAAGAGTAAGACTGCGGGAGATGCTGAGTTTCTTCTTGCAGTTAGTCTTAGGTCTTGCACACACTCACTCAGGCTCTGTTAATGCGATTTGTACATAAATGACCTTTTTTGAGAAAAAATAAATGATGTTTGCTTACAATAATGTGGGAATAATATGTGAATTGTAAGGCTGCCATATACCATTTTTGAAACCCACAGAGGATGTGGTGTCAGTGACTGAATTAAATGATAATGTGGTATTGATTTTAGCAGGTTTAGACCGATTTCATTTGTAATCTGAACGCTGTTCCTCTCCACACAGGCTGAGCTTGAGGCGAAGAAAGCCAAGATGAAGGGAACTCTCATTGACAACCAGTTCAAATGAAGAATTTGTGTTAATGAGACAGCGACAGAGCAAATGAATAAGTTGTCTACATGACGCTACTGGAGAGTGTGTGTATTTGTGCAGTTGAAGTGTATGAAGGGAGGAAAAGGCCTTTTTTTTTTTTTTTTTTTTTTACAGATTTATTTAAATGTTAAAAATGATTTTCATGCTATTTTTCATTCAATAAAAAACAACCGAATTTTATCATTGTCATCCTTTTTATATTAGATACAGATACTTACAGAATCTGCTTCTCAGACATTTAATTTCAAGGCTGCTGTGCTTGTGTAATCTTTACCATACCGGTTTTGTGTAACTGTCCTTCACCCCAGCATGCGTCATGGACACATTCACACATGTTCAGTTCAGTTGTTCTGTTCAGATTTGCGAGCAAGATCGATCAGGCAAATCACTGGAAGCGCCATGTGGACAGAAGCTCTTAGAGAACCTCTGAAGAGTGATGATGAGCACCTGCAGGAAGAAAGATGTGTGTATCTGTATGGCTGGGCCAGTGTTTCTCAGTCCTGTGCGGTCCGTGATTAATGATCAGATTGTGGATCAGTGAACAGTACATGAGCATTACTTCACACCTGCACAGACCCCAGTGAGACATTGTACCTGCACAGGTGCAGTTAATCGCCCCCTCATAACAGACAGGCATCATACCAAAGCGCCTGTAATGAACAGATCGCCTCGCCTCAGCTGCTGCTGACATATGACTACTTTAGGATTTGGTTTTATTTGATATAAAAAATGAGGGTAAATGGGATAAGCGGTTTGGAAAATGGAAGGAATAATGCAAAATTATCATCTTGTGTCCGGTAACACGCTATATATGACATCTTTGTCTTTTCATAACTTAATCAGTGTAGCAGTAATATAAGAAAATTAGTGGTAATTATTTTTAATGTGATTTAAATAGGACAAAGAACAGATGCACATGAATGTTTGTTTTCCAATGTCTTCATTAGATGCTTAAAACTTCTGTCCTGTAATTAGAGATGCTACTTTTGGGCAGAAAGGTCATGTGTTGCAGTTGTTTGGTGGCTTAATGAGAAAATTAGGCATTCGGTCCTGCTGTGAATGCCTCACTGAAGATTAAACTGTCCATTTTAAGTGATGTGTTAAACTTTTAATAAATTGCTGGTAACAGAAAATAGCCAACAATGTTTGATTTGCAAACAGGTTGCTGAGGAATTTACTCTTCTGAGAGTTTTTGGCGGGAAATAGCTTTTCTGCAGCTGCATACTTGAAGTTCACATATTCATAGACAACACTAAATCTCATCTCAGTTCTTTTAATGAATGCCTACACTGATTTTCATTTTGTCATTTTATTTGAATATCAAATCTTGCCAGATTTAGTCAGTCAAAACGTATAACAAATTTGACTAATTTTACAAATCTCTTTCACTCAATTCTACTTTTGTTTGTCATCAGTTATTAAATTAAGCTTTTAGTTAACCAGTTTCATAGACAGGACTTAGCCTAAGCCAACATTAGGCCATACTTTAATTAGGACATGTAAGTAATTAGGACATTTAAAAAAGTTTTTATAAACTTGGAAACAAACATTACTGGTGTGCAACTTAAGACAAAACAAGGCCATTGACATGTTTTTAGATCAGTCGGTGAAAGTTTAGGACTAGGCTTGTGAAACTGGGGGTAAAGTTAATTAAATTTGAAACAGAATGGTTGGTAATACAAGTTATATCAAAGTCATGCATACATTGTAGTTTATCCAGCGGAGAGAGAAAACTTAATGACACATCATTTAGATATTTTTTGTAATGTCTTAATATTTATTATTTTTTATCAGTAATTGATTTATCTATAATTTATTTACATAATTTATTTTTATTACAGAAACAGTGTCCATAAAGAGTGTACTTGGAATTAAATATTGCATGATATGTGAGAAAAATAAATTAGAGATCAAGGTAAATGCACATGCTGTCAAACTATGCAGAGAGAGTGAAAACTGTTTAACTGTGTGTATTTATCACAGTTATTATGATTGAGTGTACGTTGTGTGTTTGTATGATGTATGAGAAAGTGTGTACACTCTCTGTGCTAGTAAACAATACACAGGCCTATATTCAAATTTTTCCGAGCATCAACCCAGTGGGATATGCAACAGGAATATAACAGACTAATCCCCCTGTAGGAGGGTTCTGCAGGGCTGTGTGTGGGAAAAGGTTAATGTGTGATAATTTTAATCAGTTTCAAGGGTGTCTTGCAAAGATCCAGCAATAAATTACAAGCTGCAAGGAACTACATTTTAAACAGACTGCAGCGGCTTCTGTGGGCCGACATTTCAATTTGTGTCCTTGATTCGTTTAAGAAATCTGACACACGGCTCCTCAAGACAATCTCATGCTCAAACACTCCACTGAGCTCCACATCGTACTGCAGAGCACGGATCGGTCCAGCCTGTCTCTCCTCATGGGCCCGGGAGAGCTGCCAACGCAAGACAGCAGGAGGCCACAACAACTTTTTCAACAGTGGACGCTGCAGAGAGTCAGATTAATACACACTCGCTCCTGCTGTCCCACAGCTCCTCCAGTCAGAGTGTGTCTTATTGTCTTTGCCCTGTTAACTTTTAATTAAAAACCAGCTAGTAATTTAAGTCCCTAAAGAGTTCTCTACAATTTAAAGCAGATGTGGATTTATCACAGCGTGTGACATGAACCACTGAAGTTCAAGCTATATGTGCGTGAGGGTTTAAAGAGGTGGAGTATGAGTGACTTCGTGAATATCAAGGGGTTTTTTAAAGTTTAAAGGAAGTTCTTATGTCCACGATGACAGTGATGTGTGTGTGTGTTATTGATGGGGCTTGTAGGTGTTAGTGCAGATATAAGCATGTTGGCGTGGGATGGTATGAGTGTTGACAGGGTGAGAAATTGTTCTTTGGTTTGTGGAAAAATGTGTGTTGTGGATTTGTACAAAGTTCATCGTTCTGAGAAAAGAGGTGAGCTCTGATTGGCCAGCTGTCCAGTGTGTTGTGGTTGGCGAAATACCACAAGCGTGTGCCATGAAGTGATGCCGTGTACAGGCGTGATGATATTAAAAAAAATAAAACCCCTAATAAACAAGGAATTTTTTGCATCCAGTGTGGGCATAATTACTGATTATAATGACTTATACCGCACAAAGAAAGTAGTTTAATTTTCACAACAAAACACAGTATCTCCAGAACATGGCGCTGGAAGCAGCCTTTTTTATGTAAACATTCGGGCGTTGTTATAAAAATAGACCCACACAGTGATGTAGAGATGTGGAGGCGTGCTTAAAATGTGTTTAAATGAGGCATTTTAGGGGATGTGGACAAGTCCTAAATTTTTTTTTTTGCCTTTAAGACTTTAGGGATCTTTTAACACCCTAAAAATAAAACTTGAAATTGCATCATATGACACCTTTAATTATGAGCAAATGTATATTTCTTTAATTCAAATCTTTTCATTTAAATTATTGTATTTTTTAATATAGATATTCTTAACCTTTTTGAAAGATGTCAAACTCATTAAGACTGCATTCACAGTAATAATATCGTGAAATATTATTGCAATGAAAAAAAACAATTTGTTATTTGAACATATTTTAAAATGGAATTTATTTTTTTGATGCAAAGTTGAATTTTCAGCAGCAATTTCCAGCAATGGTCCTCAAGAACGCTAATGAGCTGATCTGATGCTGAAAGACATTTATCATTATCAATGCTTAACATCTTTGTGGAAAATAAATGTTTTTTTTTTTTTTTCTTGAATATTTTTATTTGAAAAGTCAAGTCACTTAGGAATCAATTACTTCAGTCTAACTACTGTGCTATGTGTTTATTTGAGTTTAACCACATTTTTCCTCAGACAGTAAGATTACTGCAGTAATCGTGTGTGTGTGTGTGTGTGTGTGTGTGTGTGTGTGTGTGTGTGTGTGGAGGCTGTCATTGGGCAGAAATCAGAGAGATACAGATGAAATTCCTATTGTGAAGTGACAGAGCAGTCAGATATGACAGACACACAGAAGGGAGAAAGATGAATCCCTCTATAGAATCAATTGTTTCAGACCAAAATAACAATTTTGTCATTTTCTACCGGAGCCATTCCCAAACTGTTATCTTCTTCAGTCATCACAACTTTTGAACGTTTACACTGCTTTCCTATATAACCAGTCTCAACGGCTGTTCAGGAAACAACAACAACAAGCTCTCTAATCTTTGCGTCCTGCAGCTTCAGGACATTTTGACAGACATTTCTAATGATTTTTTGGAAATTCAGAGCTCCGGAAAAGCTAACTGAATAGTACGCTTTCATTTGACAGGAAAAAGTCAGTGGCGGTTAATTTAATTACATTTTATCAGATTGTATGACATTTAGCAGCTGTACCCTTTGATGTGTATACCGTCGGTGGAGACTGTAGAAATTATGAACTCAACATGCCCTCTAGTGGCCGTCATAATGAAAAACACATGATCACAATTAAGGGATTAGCTGTACTCCAGTGATTAGTATTGAAGCCGGATTTCTGCGTAAAGTAGAAAGGTAAAACATTCTAATGACTTTCACTCTCAGTCTTCCATTTTAATGGGTTTAACATTTGGAGAAATCCTAAGGGGGATCTCTAGCGATGCATAATGGCGGTTGATTGTTCAGTGTAGAAGAGTGTTTTAAAGTGTAGGAATTAAGAAATTAACACAAAAAGCGAGAAAAAAAGATTGCGTGTTACAGTCGACAATAGAAATGTATCTCTTAGGATTCGCATTCTTCTCAATTACTGTTTGGCCTACTCTGCTGGTAAGTAATAAATCATTATAATTAGCATATTTCCACCCTGTTGAAAAAAAACAGCATATGCTGGTTTGGTATGTTTTGAAGCTGGGATGCTTGTTTGAGCTGGTCATTATGCTGGCTGGTCATGTGCAGGCAAAGGACCTTCATAAACCAGCAACTGGACCAGCCTAAACCATCAAAGAACTAGCATATACTAGCAGAGGACCAGCTTAAACCAGCATCCCAGCATCAAAACATGCCTAACAGCCTTCTGTGTTTGTGAGCACTTCTCTTTTAACATGGTAATCCATCCACCTCACAGTTGTGGCATATCAAGATGCTGATTAGACAGTATGATAATTGCACAGGTGTGCCTTAGGACGGCCACAATAAAAGACCAATCTAAAATGTGCATTTTCATCACACAGCACAATGCCACAGATGTCGCATGATTTGAGGGATTGTGCTATTGGCAAGCCGACTGCAGGAATGTCTGAGCTGTTGCCTGTGAATTGAATGTTCATTTCTCTACCATAAGCCATCTCCAAAGGCGTTTCAGAGAATTTGGCAGTTCATCCAACCGTCCTCACAACCGCAGACCGTGTAAGCGCATCCAGCATCTTCACCTCCAAGATCTTCTGAGGCCAGCCATCGGTACAACTGCTGCAATACGGTTTTCCATAACCAAAAAATTCCTGCACAAACTGTCAGAAACCGTCTTAAAGAAGACGAGTCTCGACCTGATTGCAGTTCGTCAATCTGGCCGACTTGTTCAGGCAAATCCTCACATTTGATAGCATCTGGTACTTTGAAGAGGTGTTCTTTTTATGGATAAATCCCAGGTTTCACTGTACAGGGCAGACGGCGTGTAAGGCGTTGTGTAGGTTAGCGGTTTGCTGATATCAGCGTACTAATCACAAGCATGTTATGTCTTGAGGTTTGCAGTCAAACATGTTATCAGAAACTACCGGATGTGTGAGGAAATCACCTCAAGTTTTCCGTGAGGGCTATGCTTAGGGGATATAATGCACAAGGGGCATCAGCAATGATCTTTCATACCCCTCAGCAAATGTGCAGTTGGGGTCCCTGTGTACATTTCTAAAGTTTGAATAAACAAATAAGATTCTGGTCATCTTTGGCTACTCTGATATATTTTCATTGGCTTTATTATTTGCATTTGGCATAAAAGATGGGTATGGTGGTTATATTGAGGGAGTGGAAATCTACTGCTCCCCCATGTTTTCAGAGATAGCTTTCTGAGATGGCCTCTGTCATACACCTCGAGGAAATGCGGTTTAACAAAACAAAGTCTCTTAATACGTTTTCGGTCTGTGGTCCCCTCCTTCAACAGCTCAATAACAGCAGCAGCATAGCAGTAATGTATTTTGACATATTTGTGATACT
The DNA here is from genome assembly GCF_018831695.1 of Puntigrus tetrazona. Taxonomy (NCBI): domain Eukaryota; kingdom Metazoa; phylum Chordata; class Actinopteri; order Cypriniformes; family Cyprinidae; genus Puntigrus; species Puntigrus tetrazona. Next base: position 13,163,203 of record NC_056703.1, read on the forward strand.
ATGATTTTCATGCTGATTTCATCTCTGCTTTTTTTATTAGCTTTCTCCTTTGTAACTATTTTAGGCACTTTTATGATTTGTAATTTGTAAAAAGCAATTTCTTTTTGGTATGTTGTTGTTATAAAGCTAATATAAAAACAACATTATGGGAAAAACAAGTAAGGAAATGATTGAAAGCAATTAAAAAGCATTGTATGTCATACTGTCTTTTTGACTCTTTTTCTTTTATCTAAATTAATCCAAAACAGAAACTGTTGGCCCTAATCTCATGTAATCTGCTGGTAATGTTTCCAAATCTTTAGGTTGAACTCATCCAGAACCTCTTTAGGACATCAGAGTAAACAGCATTGAGAATGAGACTTTCTGTCCTTTACATGCATCTGAATTGGCATACCTCTGGATTCCCTTCCATAATGAACGGTTTAGTTAAGGTAAGCAGTGCAATTGGTTTATTTCAAATTCAAGGTCTTTACTTTGCATAGCTGTGTGTTTTCAGAGTTTTAAGTGAGGTAAAAAATCATTTTAACTCATTTAAAAGCTTTGATTCTTGTTTCTTCTTGCAATAGAAGGATGTGAATGTTCTCTGTGTTGTTTTCAGTGAGTAGAGGCAAGGTGTCTTAAGTCAAATTTTCATCTGAAATTCTCTTTGTGAAGAACTTGTGGATCTGTCTGTTATTGAATCCTCGCTCAATAGGTAAACAAACCTACACACTCGGGAGGAATTTGATTGGCTGCTAATGTTTAGGAGGTTTTCCAGATGAAAGTTGATGGAAGCAGATTTACTTTGACCAGATATGTAAACACATCTAGAGAGGATCTTTCCTTTACACTGGCATCTGCTTTCCAAAGCAGTCAGCTTTCATCAGTTTCAATAAATATAAACATGAGTTTCTTATGTAACTTTTTTTTGGTTCTTCCAGTTCTAAAAAATAATCATATAAATATTGATTTTACATGATGGTATCACATAAATATCTGTTTATGTCAGTGTCATGATTAGTTATGTTATATATGGTATTATGAATTTACTTGGCGAAAATGTCCTCTGTCAAGTCAAGCTATAGCGAGAATGTACAGGCTCTGTACTGAATCCTATGAAACTACAGATATTTTTGGGACATTTGGAGCACAGTCTGGTAAGGAAGTTAGTTATGATTAAACAGACACACTGGGCTTTGTGTGCAGCTCCACCTCCAGGTTTAATGGGCCCCATGGCGCAGCTCCACCTCAAGGCTCTGTGGGTCCCTTGCTACAGTGCCACATCTGGGCTCGGTATGCCCAATGGTGCAAATTTAGCTTCCGGGCATTATGGGTTTAGTGCTTTTTCAACCTCTGGGCTCTGTAGGCCCCATGGTGTAGTTTTACCTCTGGGTTCAGTGGGTCCTTTGGTGCAGCTCTGCCTTAGCTTCAAATGAGTCCTTATGTACAGCTCCACCTCTGGGCCTTATTGTGCAGCTCCACCTCTGGGCTCACTGAGCCCTGGCCAATTTAAAATGTAGGGTAAGATTTTCCATGAAAAATGACCCAAATTTCTGTCACAGTTAGTTTATGGCTTCAGAAGATTATAGTACACAAGTTCATTTTTGTACTGTTTGACAGTAGTGGTCACTATGAACTCCTGTTGTATGACAAAGAATGGCAAAGAAGTTCTTTAAAAATCAAACAGTGTAGTTCTATAAACATCAGAAAAGTCAGACGACAATTAAAAAATCTGATCTTTCTTTCTTTCTTTCTTTCTTTCTTTCTTTCTTTCTTTCTTTCTTTCTTTCTTTCTTTCTTTCTTTCTTTCTTTCTTTCTTTCTTTCTTTCTTTCTTTCTTTCTTTCTTTCTTTCTTTCTTTCTTTCTTTCTTTCTTTCTTTCTTTCTTTCTTTCTTTCTTTCTTTCTTTCTTTCTTTCTAGAACTATGTTTTGAACATATGCCAGGGTAAACAATTCCAGACAATGATTATATAATATAATAATGTCAAGCTGAGGCTTATATATATATATATATATATATATATATATATATATATATATATATATATATATATGTGTGTGTGTGTGTGTGTATGTGTGTGTGTGTGTGTGTGTGTGTGTATTTATTTACCTTTTATTATTTATGAAATGTAACTTTTCTACATTTGTTTTTGGACTGACGAATCAGTTAATAGGGAAAAAATCTCATTGTGACAGCATGCTGACAATTTTTCAGAAACTCCGCTCGTAAATATTAGGCAACTATAAAATTTTTAAGACATGTTAAGTCACTGTGAGAAAGACATCTGCATTAATATAATGCGTTGTAGTTCATCTGCTGAACACTAGGTGGCAGCGCTATTTCATCTGCGACAGTTCGGTTGCAACAGGTACTCACGCTAAGAACAAACAAGCTAAAATATCGTCGAAAACAAAATAGTCTTTATCTGAATACCGAAGAACTAAAAGAACATCAACAGGTCTTTTCCGAGTTGTATTACTTTTTGAATTGTGTAGAAGGAAAAGCTCTGTTCTGGCTGTATTTGAGTTTTCTAGTTCTGCCATAATATAGGCCTAAGCAGATAATAATTTGAGAGGACACAGAAAGAGGCATAGTAAATGACAGTACATTTTATTCAAAGGATGAGAGGAGAAACAATCTGTCTGGAAGGAACAATTGTGGCAGCAATCATGATTATGTTTCTGTCTCTCTTTTCTGGAAGGAAAGCTGCTAAGATTAGCCGGCCTGCATCCCTCTGAGCTTGTGTGTGTGAGAGAAAGATGAAAGTCATAACATTGCTGCTTTCATTTCTCAGATTCATTCGCTCTTGATTACATGAGCCAAGCGACAGAAAAAAAAAAACCTCTGATTTTTGCTGCCTTCATTCATAAACAGGAAAGACAGCCTGGATCTTGTATTCATGGATGTTGCTCAGATAAACACCACTGTATTCAGATTACGCTAAATGACCTCTACAGTGTCCTCCTCCATCAAATCACTGAACATCATAGCTGAAACTGGCACCAGTGGCATGACAATATACAGAGTTGATGCATCATAGTCTCTGTTTCAATGTCTGTCCGTCTGAATATCTCCTCTAAAAATATTCCTTGTTTGTCTGACATTTGCAGTGATGTTGACCTTTCATCTCACCACACTCATCTCTCAGACTACCCTCCTCTTTTACTATTTTTCAGGAAACCCATCCTATCTCATCTTCATCAGGTATTTTTGGCCTTTCACAAATAAGCGCACAAACACACATACTTGGATTGAACTAATGTTTTTGCCATCCACTGGCACCTTTTTCTAGGTTGAAAACATATTTTATTTTTGAGAACACATGAGAACATATTTTACAATTTTATTACTATTAATATTTAACATTTATACTAGTTCAGTTTATTTTTAATTATCTCTTGGTAATACTTGCAACTTTGAATCTGCAATTTTTGATATTATTATTATCAGACCCTCTTTAGTGCTGTTGGATTGAACCGAGGGCATTTACTGTATATGCTGTAGTTTAAAGATTTTCCTTTTTTAATGTTTAAGTTTGCTTTTGGCTGAGCTTCATAAACTGTTTTAGCAGAGTTGTTTGTCTTAAACTGAGATTACACTAGTTTGGGTTCTCTAAAGGGATTTCAGTAGTCAACATCTGACATGGATCAAAAACTTTTATTAAAGTTGTTCTAAAACCTAAAACCAAAATGCATTCTTATATTAGGACAACTATGTTTAAATTTTTTGTTCCACTTCACAAGATGACTACTGTAGCTCACCATAAAAATTCTTCAAGATTCAGAAGACTGCATGAGTTGCATGAACTACCTTTATGTTTTGATAACTGATGATAATTGATTGGACATTTTACGAGCTTGACTCCATTCTCAATTCATTGCAATTGCATGGAAAGCACATTACTTGCACATCATTTACAAATCCGTACAGGATTGAAATTACATTGAAATATCCTTTTTAAGCACTCTTTGCATTTGCTTTTTTCTCAGTTTTGACTCCTCTTCCAATGTTATTGATTATTTAATTTATTCTAAAGAAAGAAAATCTAAAAACATTATTACTGCTATTATATGACACCTCTGAACACTTTTTGAAGGCCCTTTAGATCATATTTCTCATTGTCTCTCATGTTATTAAGATCACATTCCATCTCTCAGTCCTTCTGTTCACCTTCATCTCTCTCTCTCCCTCTCTTTGTCTCTCTTTCTCACACTCAGATGTAATAATCAGGCGTTCATGTTAAGTCTATTATCCCATGTGTTATAAGTCAATGCAGTTGATTTATGTTCCTTTGTATGGGATCATTCTGGCTACAAAAAAGAAGCATGGCATCTTCAACTCTGTAATCTTCACAGAGGGGGATGACATTTTCAGCCTCTTTGCAGCTCACACTTTAAAGATGATCAACAGTAGAGACTGACACTGCTTGTTTGAGCTTATGCATTTAAACATTATAACATTTCTAATTAAATTCTTATAATATTTGGCAACTAATTTAATGTAAAAACATGGATTAACAAGTCAGTATATAAATGCTTCTCCCTGTTTCAGGCTCTTTTCAAAGGCTTTTTATGTTTTTGCCTAGCAATCAAGGATCCGCGCTGGAAACACAGAGGTCAAAGTTTGATCCCAGGTATGGATGACACTATTGTGCATTTAAGCAGTTCATTTAACCCAGCGTCGCTCCTGAAGCCTGCCTGACAATTGAGGTATTGTAAGGCACTTTAGAAAGAAAGCAGGTATTAAATGAAAAGTAATCAACTCCTCTTTTCAATCTTCTTGTCAGTTTTTGTCTTCTTTAGAACTTAATTTTAGCTTCGATAGCACTGCAATTGATTTCATTGTCTTCTATTGGCCGTATTATATTCTTCCTCCCTTTGATCATATTTTACCCATTTGAGAGAATGAAATGTGAGTCACTGCTGACACTGCAGATCAATCCTCCTGAAATACAATGAAGGAGAGATGCTAAAAATGGATGATGGAAGCTGGATCTGTGTGTGTGTGTGTTTGTGAATCATGAAAATAATATAGCATCATCTTTGCAGTATGAGAACCCGTAAATTATTAAGATCAGAGCAGAACTTGCTGGTTTTTAAGATTTGTTATAAACTGCATGATGCACATTATATCGGTCTATAGCATAAGGTCTATAACACAATTTTACATTAAACTGTTGCATATTTCATTGCGTCTACTCACTAAACCTTTATTTTTACATTTACAGTAGATTGGCATTTTTTTAATATTCACAGAAAATTCTTAAAATCTGTAAAACACTAATAATTTAACATGAGCGAATGTCATTTTTATCTCTTCCAAGAATGAATACGCGTTTTAGTGTTTTGTGTCAATTATTGTTTTTTTTGTCAATAACATAATGGCTTATGGGTTATACAAGAATAAGCTGCGTCTCCTCAGTCATGAGGCTAAAGGCCATTTGCATTCTCTTTTGCCTTCTCTGTTTAAGTTTGCCAGACTGTGATTAAAATCTGCTGAATCTCAAAGAAGCTGGGGGTTACCTTGCATTTTAGTTCTTGCCTTTGAGGACATTGTTATTAATGTAGGAACAGTGACCCAGCAGGTAATTCTATAGCTTGCAGCATGCCAGTTTTATAACAGGGGTCTCTATGACTGTGCAATTTATTTTTATTACGTCCAGTTTTTGGCATGGTTCAGATCAGGACAACGCAACTGGTACCTGAAGCATCAGAGTGCATAAAGCTTTATAATCTCTGACAAATGGAGGAGGGCATGCCTAAAATACCCTCTTAGCCCCAGCTGTCCATTCAAAACACCTGTAAAGCCCCCTCTTTGTTGAAGGGCAGTGAAAGTTTCACCCAATCTCGCTCCTCTGCTTTGATTTAATGAATTCCGAAAATTCTCCAGAAGAAGAGATGTTTCCTCCAGGCCCTTTTGGCCTCAGCAGTCTACAAGCCATGGAAATGGAAAACGTCTGTTTGCATAGACCAGAGGATTTCACTTAAGAGATTGATGCTCCTTGAAATCCTCCGTCAGTCTTGTCATGAACATATGCATTAGCGTGCGTCCCGTGTTTTGTTCTTTTTTTTCAGTGATTTCACGACAGCTTCAGATTCTGTCTGGATGTGATTCCAACACGCCAGCTTTACTTTTATGCATTTCGCAGATCCTCTTATCCAAATAGACTTAAATTGCATTCAAGGTACACAATTTATCAGTTCATGCGATCCCTGGGAATTGAACCAATGTACTGTAGCAGAGTGCTCTATTGTTTGAACTACAGGAAAGGCGAGCTGGAATTGGAAAGCTTCGTCAGCTTCATACTTTGTGGTTCTTGCCTTCCAATTGCAAATTAAGATGATTGAGGTGAGACATTCACATTCAGATACACTGAGATGAGAACAGTGAATCACTGTGAAAGAATTATGGCTTTTTGCTCAGCAGGCTGCCTAAAAAGAACAAAGGTCTCTCTGAGTTCACACTCTTTCTCTGACATTCGGCCCATAAGCCAGCACGCATTGTTATGCAGCATAAGGTTGTAATCTTTTGCATTTCCTGCAGCAAGACTCTGAAGAGAAGTTGAGAAGTGATGTTATGGGCTGGAAATTTTATGAGCCATGTCACGGTATCCATGGTGTCTTTTATTTTCTCGCACAGTTTGGCACACTACACTGCTTTATCAATAATGCAGTGAAATGCTATTAGTGCTGGGAGTGCAGCAGTTAGTCTGCTTAACAGACCCTTGTGTTGTCCACCCACAGAGCTCCATCAATAACAGTTATGCCTTTTCCAAGGCCAACGATTTTTTTTAAAATTCTATCTTTTATTTGCTGTAATGTCATACAAACCTCCGTAAGAATGCAGTTCTTTATAGGACATAAAGATTTTGTGTTTATGTGTATACAGTAGTCAACAGTAGTTAGGTTGCCTAAACAAAAAGGCATTCTTGACTTAGGACACCTTTGATGAACTTTTTTGATCCACTTCAAATGTTGACTACTATATACATACATACAGCTCACGGCTTGTTGTTCATTTGAAAGCAGACTCGATAAATTCAATCTGTACTGCAGTCAACAAACCCACAGTAAAACAGCTGTATTTTTATGCTTGTTACGGTAGCCTGCTCTGATAAGTTTTAGTAGTAGTCAACAACATAGCCAGCAGCTTGACTTTGTCCTGATGAAGGCCATGGGCCACCTTTTGGGAAACCCTGCACTGTAACATCTGTTTTAGTGTTTGGCTGAACGTCTTGACTAATCTGCGAGTCTGCTGTCTTCAGACTTACAGCCCTGAGCTCTTTCTGGCATTAAGATTAGGGACTCGGGGAGTTAGTAACATATATTTAGAAGAACCAGCTCTTTCTGTGCTTCTCTTGTTTTCTTTCAATGAGTGGCTACTTATGCCAGCAGACATGCCCGGTTGCTCTGCTCCAGCCCACCTATGCTGACCTCCTCATTTCAGACAGACAACAATACCATTCATTACAATTAAATCTGGGGCAGGGTGGTCCCAACCAATTATGAGATTGGTTCACTAAGGGTTCATCTCAACTAATCACAGAATTACTCAATTTCAGTTTGATCCAAATTACCTTTTGAGACCACGTAAATGTAATTAGTCTTTTTAATGTTTTAAACAATGAAAAAATAATACTATTTCTAGGTCACCAATCGAAGGTAAGTAAAGGCCTATTTATGAGTCACAAGTTGATCTGAAAATAAACGTAATTAGATTTATTCATTAAGACATTGTTAAAATGGCTTTTCTGATTTAATGAACTCCATTACAAGAACTGGCAATTTAGTTGGATCCAAATTTATGTGGGAACAATAGACTGCTAATTTGTGTTTACAAAACCATGAACCTTTTTTTCTTTTAAATAAAAAAAAAAAAATCAGTCAATTCATCTTTTTACTTGGATTGTCATCCTCATAATGTCATTTCTAATAAAACATTATGACCCTGTCTGGGGCTGCAACAAATTGATCACAGCAACATTGTAGTTTTTTGGTTTTTTGTTTTTAATGGCAACCCCTTCCACTCTGCCCACCCTGATAAAACTGTAAATACGATCTAAATAAATTAAATTAGATTATTCATGAAAACATTTTTTTTTTATTTTTCATTTCATTCACATCGCATCTGCCTTAAATAGTATATTCATGAACTGAACTGTCATCCATCCAGTTTTAGACATGGGTTACAAAAGCTGTTGAAAGCAGTTTCGCTGAACTCTGCTGTTCTAGCAAATCTATATTCCAGTCATTCACAACGCTTTGAAGCAAAAACCACAGCCACAGAATTGGACACCCCAAAACTTCACACAACTCTTTAGGAAGCTCTTCAGTCACATTTAGACTCGCGCATCTTTTCTAACAGATGAGCTCAGCGAGACCTCATTTAATAAAACTCACCGCTACCAGAATACCGCCTAAGCATTTGCTCTCGCTGCACTATTGCACTCAAAAACTTTGTCTGCTGACGTCTTCACCAGATCATGATTTCAGCCTCTGTAGTGTCATGATGTGCAGTCGAGCGTTCAGCAGAGCTCATTTCATTTGGTTGTCTCTCTCAAACAAATTTGCTCCAGTCCATCTCTACTCAACACGTCCCAGATGGGAATCAACTGAGTGAATTGTTCATTTAGATATACAGAAATATGTTTTTTTTTTTTTTTTTACTATACAGCAGCCCATCTAAAATCGAATTACATCAGATGTTACACCAGAGGATTGGCCAGCTGCGTTCCCTCGCGCTTTAGTCTGTGTGCGTGCATATGTGTTCAGTTTTGTGTGACATGCGCATGCATACATCATATCTTCTTGCGGTGATTTGATAAATTCAGACAGAAAATGGTGGGCACAATGAACATCTCAATGCCTGCAGAGAATCACGGCGCCACAGGATGCCACCGTCTGTCTGCCGTTGTGTTTGAGTGTGTGTGTGTGTGTGTGAAAGGGCACCTTGTTTTGGTGAATAATTAAAATCCTTGTTAATCAGCTCATCATTGGCTGCACAGTGAGTGAACAGGCATCCAACCATGATATAATTATTCACACACACATACACACACTCCGTCTGATTCCCATTTCATACACACACACATATGTGTACACACGTTAACCAGCACGTCTAATTGAATGATCATCGGTTTTCCACTCGCCGGATTCAACAATCAGGCTACTGTTCAAATCAACACACACACGCACTCGTTTTTGTGAATTGATCTGATGATCTGGGTTGCACTGAGAGGTCATTACAGATTCTTCACTATTTTTAAATGTGTGTGGATATGCATTGAATAATCCGTGAGCCGGGAGGTAAAACCTGAATATTGAAATATCAAGCAAAAAGGCTCTTTTATTAATAAAAAAAAAGCAGTCACGGAGGCAGCGTAATAACGTCGTCGCAGTGTCTGTCTCGGTTTATACTTGGTGCTTAAGCATCCGTGGATAAGAAACTTTTCAAGATGAGAGAGCTCACCGTTCAGGACTGTTTTCATGCTCTTGCTTATGAAGAAAAACAGCCGCTGGCATATATGAGGGTTGGTTTATTTGTTTATTCTACTAGAGATCTTTCATTATTGCAGAGAAATGAAACCGTTTTCATCGAGATTAATATTAGGGTTATATTAAGGTTTAATGTTTTTCAGATCCTCCCTGAATGAGTACTAAACGGTTGTAGTTGAGATCAGCGGTCCCTAGCGTATGTCAGTTGGTCTGTGTGTGTGTGTGTGTGTTGATTTATGTTAGCAGGCTGTTAGTTTTGTATTTGAAACTGGAGAACTGCCGCTGAGAGACGTTTTTCCTGAACCAAAACCCTTTTGAACCAATTAAAGGAAGGAACTCAAGTGCTTTGAATGCTTCAGTTCAATATGAGTGCTGGATCTTTCACCGTTCTGGGAGATGGGATCGTCCCAGCGTGCTAAATGATGATCAGATGCCTTGAGCTTCTGTTCCTGACATGGGTATTGAGTTGAATAGAGGAGAAAATCAATGCATATATGAGCAAATCAATGCAGGACGGGGTGTCAAATAAGCTGTAACTGATCTGAACATGTTGCATTGCTAAGGAGAGAAAGCGGTTGTTCATGTTACAGTTCCTGTTTATAGTAATGTTAATTATGAATCAGTATTTGTTACTGTTATTATGCACTGATAAGAAAAATTCTATCCGATACTGATAAACTGATTATTATTTTCATGTTATTGCTGATGAACTGAAAAGTATATTATTTAGAGTAAATAAATTTAAAATGCAAACCTAGAACTAATTGAGTTGTTTTAAATGGAAAAAAAAAAATTTAAGCATCACATCCTTTTAATGTACGTACGTTAAAATAAATAGTGCATTTAAAACCTTTAATTATTACTGTCTTAAATAACTTTAACTGTTAGCTGACATCAATGGAAATCGCAATGCTGAATACCAATAATTAAAAAGAAAATAATATTTACCCAGATGTAAGCTAAACCTGTCAATCCCCCCACCCCGCTGATTATGTCCTCAATCTTAAAAACTGTAAATAAATAAATGAATAAAAACAATAATAATAATGAATAAATATAGTTAATCAAGTAATGAAGCTAAGTAAATTCACTGTCAAGGGTGTAATTATTTGATCAAATGCTTTCCTATGCTCAAAATATAACATATGTTTGGGATGCAGCCATTACTCCAGTGTTCACTGCTTAACATTTTTTGGAACCTGTGATACATTTTCTTTGATAAATAAAAATTCATAAACCCTATCACTTTATCCTTACTGAATAAAAGCATTAATTTATTTAAAATAAATGACTGACCCTGAAGACTTAAAAATTTTGACACAAAATTTATATATATTTTAAGGCAAATTAAAATTGTTCTATTAAAAATCTATTTTTAATCATATAAATGCATGAGCGTAAGAAAATTAAAAAACCTTACTGCTCCCAAACTTTTGAAAGGCAGTGTATATGTGTGTGTACGTGAGCTCCACAACGCAACCTGAGAAAACATTCAATTAGATTTACAAAATTCCAGCGTTAATAAAAGAGAATCTGACATTCACAGAGCCGCCCACCCTTCTCCCTTCCTCACTTCTTCACTCCTACTCTCAGTATTGTGTGCACTAATAATAGGCATTAAAATGAGTTTCTGATGCCTGTCTTCCAAATGCCACGCTGGGGATGAACGATCGTTCAACAGAAACGATTAGATAATTAGACCATCCTCTCTCTGTGAATGTGCACACCCGCACACGCGTATCGATCTTCTGCTTGATCACTGTACAGTAAATAAACTTCATCCTGTCAATGACATCTAATGACACCATCACCTGCCTCTACACTGTCACTTCATGCATTGGCTGACTGTCCCGGTTCACATAGAAGGGATGTTAGATATCTAAAGAATATTTCAAAGAATGCTCTCCCATCTGTTGTGGAGAGGTGACATGTGTCTTGCAGTGTGGGAGTGAACCATCAGGGGGCAGTGCAAGAATATTTCAGCGTGATAGTGGGCTGAAATGGTCCTCATGGTTAAGACTTATCTGACATCTTAGTGCTTCGCTGGAAATGTAGACACACAGCCAAATACTTGTGCGTTTTAGTGTGACTAATGAGTTAAAGAGTCACAGTGTCGTTGTTAAAGCATCAATGTTGGAAGAAATATGATGTTTTCTTACTTTTTTCTGTCGGTTTGGGCCTAGCTGTTTGTTTGTGACTGTTTGTGAAAGAATTGCTCGTGTAAAAGTGTTTAAACGTACATTTACTGTGTTTTTTTTCGATAAGAAGCGTGCAGATGATTCCTGGTTCAAGGTGAGGCAAGTTTGACCTTTTGTGGTCCCTCTCCACTTTTGAAAGTAGGGGTTAATCTGCATTTTCAGTATTATGTCAGGCAAGTCTGGAGTTAAACTCCATTCTTTCGCTCTTCTCCCCCCAACGCCCCCCATCTCTCTCTAGGTTGCGCCGTCAGCCCTTTTGTTCCAGTCTCATTGTAATGCGTTGGCGTGGAAACGATGCTTTCTGACACCTGGCCCACATGAGCCAGGCCCTGTGAAACAGACCTCATCACCACCAATCAGATCAGCTCTCCCACAAATCACAACCAATCAGATCACTAGCCTCGCAGACACAGCCGACGCCACAGCGACCGCCGACCTAGTTGTGCTCTTAAAGGGACAATACGCACTCATCTACAAAGCCCTGCACCCACGAACGCAGAGGGCTGTTTAGTGAGTCCTTCATCTGTAAATGATCTACTTTTCATTTGTTGATTGTTTGAAGGGATTTCACACAAAAGAATTCATATTTTCAATTTAAAACTCCAAAATATTTAGGCCTCTGAACTCAAAACACGTTATTTCAGAATCCAGTTTCCATAATTATGAGAATATCAAGACCTTATCAAGAAAACCAGTCCATCATAGCTTTTTTAATTCTTCAGCTGTAAATAACAATAATATATAAATGTAAAATAAAGTAATCCAAACTTTAATATTTTATAAAAAAGGTCACTTTACTTTTTACTCTACTAAATGTAGTTTTCTTTTCATCTTACTTTATCTCAGCGTTGGTAGCTTAACTGAATGAGGACATGCCATAGACTTATACAACATTTCAGAAACATTTTATTTTAAAGCCCAATTCTCGATGTCAGCAAACCATTAACTACACTCTTGCCTCAATAAACAACTAATTTGCTGCTTATTAATAGTTAGTAAGGTAGCTGTTAAGTTTAAGTATCGGATAGGATTAATGATGTAGAATATGGTCATGAATAAGATGTGCTGTAATGTAATTAACTAATAAACAGCCAATATGATAATAATAGGAATGTTAATGAGCATCTAGTTAATGGTAACAATTGGTACCCTTCCTAAAAAATAAATAAACATGAATTGCTTTGAGAACATTTAAACATTCATTCTCTGTTGATCACTATGAATATGAATAAGTTAACCAAATGCATTTTTTTTAAATATTCAATAGCTGTTGAACATGTTTTTATGTTTTGTGTGTGGTCAGTAGGCCCGTTTTTCAGCACACTGGGGTCCCCAGTGATCAATTTTCAGCGTTAAAATATATGCTAAAACGCTGCCGTATTAGAGCGTACACAAGAGAGTTCAACCCGCCGCCACTATTACAGCTTTTTTCACACCTCCCTTCCTCCCTTTGTGCTCTTTTTTTGTCGATATAAAAAATAGATGAGGAAACCAGCAACGGTGCATATTTGTGTGTGTTTTCAGAGTCGGTGAAATGCTCGAACTTCACCGAAGCTTAGGAGGTGCGCCTATGCGTGCGTCGGTGTGTGTGCAACATATGTCTGACATACTAGGATATCATCTGACATATTTCGCCTTGCAGCTTTTTGCTGCTTAATTTCTTCAAGACCCATTCTCTCCCTCCATCAGATCCACACGTTCTCAGAAAGCACAAAGACAAGAGCGTAGTCCTCAGAGGAATGCATCACACGTATTACCTGCACTGAATATTAAGTGCGAATTTTAGTTTTCTCATTGGAGCCGAGGAGGCGGAACTGTTTAGACTGTAAATGTTTCATTTCAGGTTATTATAGTCTGACAGAGAATATTGATGACTGTGTGTGTTTAATATAGAGTTAGAGGCGGCCAGCGATATTGCTTTGTGTGTGAATCAGATATCAATCCAAAGTGAGCGAGTGTATTTTCTTTGAATTATACAGTAATTATTATTTTTAAAAGCTCTAGTATCACAGCACGTCAGACAATCTATAACATGACTCCTAATGGTCCCAAAGCTAGTGTATTGACAGTTTTGTGCGTGTGTGTATAAGCGTGCGTAAGAAAGAAAAAAGTATGTTGCTGTGGGGGTAACGAAAGACGTCTCTTAGATCTCTTATGTAATTCAATACATGCAGTTCAGATTGAGTTTCAGCTGATCCATATCTATCTGTCCTCTCACAGTGAGTGGTTTGTATGCTCACATCTGAACATCATTTCTCTCTCTTTCTGTGTTTCTCTTTGGAACACATGTTTTCCACTCAATCTTTGACCCAGATGATGTTGGGTCTGCTGGGACTAAGTACTCTTCATGGACTGTGTGTTTAAGGACGGGCTGGGGAAACACAAATTTGAATGTGTGTGTATTTATTATTTTTATATTTAGTGCTGTCAAACGATTAATCACATCCAAAATAAAAGTTTTTGTTTACATAGTATATATGTGTGTGTGTGTACTGTGCGTATTTATGATGTATATATAAAGACCCACGCATACGGTATAAATCTTGAAAATATTAACATGTATATACATTTATATTCTTTATATATAAATATATGTAATGTATAAACATAACATATTTCTCTTAAAAATATACATGCATGTGTTTGTATTTGTGTTTCTATATGCACATACACATTACACACACACATTTATAAAGAACAACTTTTATTTACTATTATTGTCATGATAAATAGTTTGACAGCATGTATATATATATATATATATATATATATATATATATATATATATATATATATATATATATATATATATATATATATGCATGTGTGTGTTAAGTGTGTTAACACCTTAAACTAACCTGTATTTGCAGAGGGTAACTGCTGAATAGATTTTTAGATCTTTGTATTTAATGTGGTTATGTTCCTAATTTGAACAACTGGCACACAATACATTTTTAATAATATGTAATAACATTTGAAGATGTGTGCGGCATGTTAATCATGTCAACAGTATAGCTGGCAAATTATCTGGAGCACACATCAAAGCCATAGTAATATATAAACATACTTTTCATGACTGTAGTGAACACATTAAAACACATGTTTTCACGAAAGGCAACCTCAAGTTTGTTTTCATGTTTTGCTTTATAATTCACTTGGTTCAAATAACTCGGAGGAACACATTTTCTCAGAGGCTTAAATGTACGCGGAAAGTGAAGAATCAATAAATCTCGAGCGCAAAACTGTACCAACCAAAACTGTTTGACTCTCCGCTTCCATCCAGACTGACTGATCACCATAAAAGATTAGATAAATCAAATTTCCTCCAGTGTGTTTTTAGTCTTCCAGCATAGCGCCCAAATGTTTCCTCCTCAAACGTCTCCGCTCAGATCACTGCCGGATGGTTAATGATCTGGTGTATTAACACAAAGGGAGGAGATTTAATTTCAGGTAAGTCATGATCCAGATTTACTGAGATCAAAACTTTGTCCTTGAGCGAGTCGGGTTGCTGCAGGGGACTGTGCTTGAATTTAGTTTACAGCATGTAGTAAAAGTTGTTTAATTTTGCAGTATGGTCTGTTTGCTATTGAAAATTGCTTAATTTTATTCGTGCTATTAAAGTTGAATTTAGGTATTGCTTTTACGATTTAATAACAAATTTTCAACAATGTAGAAACTGTGGAGATGAGCATGTCCGATCTTGACTGTTACCTGTAATTTAAACATGCTGTATTATTGATGTAGTAATAATATATTATCTGAATGCATCAATCACTGATCTGTTTATGAAACATGTTAATTAGTTATTATTCTGATTAGTATAAAGCGGTGTATACTGGTCAGTGTAATTATGCAGGCCATGTTGGTAAGAAATGAATACAAATATAGAAAAATGCATTGGAGACCCAGACATGGCCTTGCCTGAGAACATAGACAGTGTTTTCCAACCTCTGACTTGAAATTCAGTGCATTTGGATTAAATTAGATACGGTTCAGCGGAGGTCTCGAGATGATCTCTAGATAATTCTATTTTTTTATCTTAAGGTAATCCCGCTATGCATGCATACAAGTTTCACTAACAAGTCTAACTAGTTAATTACAGACTTGTCCTAGCTTCATGTCAAAAGTGGATTAAACACATTAATGATTAATTTAGGTTTTAGTGAACTGAAATGGCTTAACTAAAATGAACAGTCTTTGCAACTCAAAAAAAAAAAAAAAAAAACAAACAAAAAAACCTCTGTTTTAAATGTAATATATTAAAAATATCTAGATTAATATTTTTTAAATTACATCTAAGATGAGTTTCTAAGATTTTAATCAAGCATCATATGAATATGAGTAGCAAATATCACATTTGTTGTGCCAAGGAAGGAGAGTAAGAGAGAAATGAGAAGAGCTTAATACCAAATGTTTAATACTTTGTCACGTTAATGTTTTCCAGAGGGAAAAGCCGAATTTGTAGAATTTGTTAATCTTGATGCATAAGCCTCTCAGGGATTTGTGGAGAGTTCTCGTGGCTCGAAGTTTGGTGTGAAAGTTTTTGGATGTTTCCATAACTAGTATGTGTTGAGGACGTGTGTGTGTGTGTGTGTGTGTGTGTGTTTAGGTGCTGGCCTTTAGGGCAGATAACACAGGTGATAAATGAGTGTGGTAATTTCTCCTTGTACCTGCTTTTAGCTGCCCTACAAATACATCCACACAACCACATACACGTACATACAACCTCCTCGGACATTTATAAAATAAAAACAATATATAAACAAAGAAATTCTTACCAAGTACCATAAATGCACAAAAGCCTGTCATCAAGGCTTGTTTTCTGCTGTGGAAAATCTCTGTGTGTATATTCTTCTGTCTTCGTCTTTTTTTAATGTGTTTATTTTTTTTCCTCAGCCAAACAGGATATTACTTTTTCCTTTGCTTTTGTCTTTCTTGTTCACTCGCTTGTAATCACTCTTTCTGTTTGTCTTTCTTCTATCCTATGGCACAGCTCTGACTCACACTCTCTCTCTCTAGTAGTTTGTTTGGAATAAACAGTATAATATTGTGAGCAGTGAGGTAGTGATTGTGTGTGTGTGTGTGTGTGTGTGTGTCTATACGTATTTGTGTGTGTTTGGGTGATTAGAGTCAGGGTTTGTGTTTCCTCAGAGGAAATTAAGCAGGCATGGCCTCCAAAAACTTCCAAAACTCCTAAAGCATGGAAATCATATCCAGACCACAGAACTGTGTGTGTGTGTGTACTTAGCTGTAGTTTGAGGACAAATTTGTCCTTAGAAGCTAAGCTATCTAAATCTGACAAAATATATTTTAAGAAATAAATCTAATTATTAGACAGTAAGCTTAATCTGACAAGACCTCATTTTGGCGATATTCTCATTCTCATTATTATTATTATTATTATTATTATTATTATTATTATTTATTATTATTAATACAATTCTAAAAATGCAGAAAGTTTTCTGTTTAGGGTTACTAAATCAATAGACGGGTCTGTGTTTGAAATAACGTCAAAAGAACGTTTGCAAGAACTTTTTATATGGAGTTCAGTTTTGAGGACGTTTCTTATTGTGCAACAGTACAAACTTGACCAACGCATTGCAGTGTGATATTAATATACTAGCATGTTGAATATGTGAGTGTTTGAGATAAAGATGATTCATTTATATTCACTCCCTGCGCTTGATATGTCGCACATCAAACTGCTGAAACGGAAAAACTGTGAGGCAGTGAGGTTGTAGGGTTTTCCTGTGGCCAGCAGGGTGAGCTGTGGTGATGTCCTGTCCGCCTGACAGTGTCTCTGAAGTCAAGCTTCTCCGTCAGGACTGTTAATTCTGCAAATTCACTCGCTTTGTCATATCTGAGAGGTTTACAGCATGACGCACCAGCATTCACTTCTCACACTGAGCAGTTTGTCATTTCAAATCTGCACCTCTCTCTTTCTTCCTCTGCCTTTCACATACAAACAAACATTCAAATTAGTTTTCTGTTGTGCTGGGAATTCTGTTTTTCTCATGCTAGGTTAGTAATATTTTGCGCCCCAACCCCCAAACCTAACCCTCACGTTAAAGCTTTTGGTATTCTCGTCATTAATTTGGATGGTCCTCACAATGTATGTAAGTGGTCAATGGTTTTACCCCCCTTCAAATGTGTCATGCGGGTTTTTGTGCGAAGTGGTTTTTTTAAAAACAACTTTCGAGAAAGAAAAAAAGCTACAGGTTTAAAAAGTGTTTTTCTAAAATTCTGTAAGAGGAATTCACCGCCGCACCACTCAGTTGAGTTGCTTTAAAAGACCTTTTCTCCTCTGAACCACAAGGATGTTTTATATAAATGTCAAAATGTCAAAACTAAATTGCATGGTGATCACCGGCTGTCCACCTTGATGGAATTTTGATTGGTTTGTTAAAAAAAAAGAAGTGATTCCTGATTTAAACCTTGCTCTCCTTGCAAGCTGAAAAACCTATAGCACTCTTTCTATAACACTTTTTACATTTTTTGTTGCAAAGTACTGAATGTAAAACCATGTTATTCCTTAATTTATTTCAGCATGACAACTTACCAACAGAATAAGGACATGCCATAGACTTATACTTCAACTTCATGGTCACACTTTATTTAATCTCACTATTAACAAACCATTAGCTACAACTTTTGCCTTTGTGGTTGTGAAGTTATTGGGAGGAAGGTATCGGGTGGGATTAGGAATACAGTATAATGCTTTTAAACATATAATATGTTAATAATACACTTGCTAATAAGCAGCTACACACTGTGTGCACACGCATACACACCCACTCACTCAATACTTTAACTACATATTTTCTGAGTCAGTTTTTATAAATAATCTATTGATTTATAAATGCTGCTTTATGAATATTTAACCATAAGAAGAGTAGTGTAACGAGTCAGGTTGTCTGCACTTGAGGGCCTTTGAGACACTGAGAGAGCATGCCTTCATACACTTCCATATACTAATGATCCAATTATATATGTAATTGGAAAATGATTTCGCTTATGGAAAAACTCAAAATCAAATAATCATAAAATAACAATGTAATTATTAATAAGATAACATAAGAAGCAGTGAGATAAGACTTGATCTTAATTCAATAATAAGAGATTATTAATAGAACTCATTGGACTTTTATTATATTTTATATGATTTCACTAAAGTGAAAGATCACCAGCAAATGAACAGTTTCTTTACAATTTGGACGCCGAGTGCAGCTCTGTGTCACACAGTCAAAGGGCATCCGTGTTCATCACTCATTTTACTACATAACTCCTGTGTTCTTTCGCGTTCGTTAGACATCTATTAAACATCGAGAGTTCTTTGGAAGTAGGACTTCTTGCAAGTAAAAGTTTTATTCAAGATTTTTTAAGGTAAAGTTAGACTGAGTGAAAATGACAGGCACGGATTGTGTGCTGTAGGTGAGATCGTGTGAGAGAGAGGGAAGAATAGAAGCAGAAGCAACGAGAGAGGCGTGTGAGGGCTTTTTGCTGTGGTGTTGGCAGGTTATCAGACAGCTTTGAGGTGTCTGGACACTCTGCTTTATGACACACCAGGACGTTTCCTCTCCTTCCTGCTTATAAATATTAAAAAAAAGTAGAGCTGACATTACCCATAATCCCACACACTAACAACCAGTATCGTATGTATGT
Source organism: Puntigrus tetrazona (assembly GCF_018831695.1). Taxonomy (NCBI): domain Eukaryota; kingdom Metazoa; phylum Chordata; class Actinopteri; order Cypriniformes; family Cyprinidae; genus Puntigrus; species Puntigrus tetrazona. The sequence goes on from NC_056703.1 coordinate 13,182,538, forward strand.
GCGTGTGACTGAGGTTCTGCTCGGTACCAAATGTCCTGGCAAAGAAAGTCAAACCTGACCTCACCTACATTGTTTGCACCAGCCATCTGTCCCCACGAGGAAAACCACTTAATAAAGTCACTAACTACAAAACAAATAGATATTTTTTTAGAAAAGTTTCAGTAAGGTGTATATTTAGAGGTTAAGGTATAGAAAAAGTAATCACCTTCAACAAGTGAAACATGTATATGGTCAGGCATTGCCAACACTGTGATGACTGGGAAGTATTTTAGTTAATGGATTAACTAACAGGACACTTTATTACAGTGTTTAGTAATATTTGTTTATGTTAGTTCATAAAAAAATACAGTAATTCATTGTTTGTTTATGTTAGTTCAAAGTGGACTGATTAAATGTTAACAAACACAACTTGTGAATTATTAATGCTAAATTTATTCATTATTAAATGTTGAAATTAACATGGACTAACATTAATAAACGTATATGTAGAACTTATGTAGTCAGTGCAGTTCTTTCTGAATAAAATTAGCTTCTAAAATTAACAGTATTGGATTATACTATATATTAAAACTAACAATTCAATTATTTTTTCTTTCCTTTTTATTTCAATGCGTACAGTTCTGGAGTCATTAAAATGTATTTTACTTCGTGGTCTTTGTTATGTTAAACGCGATAAATAATGACCATCTGAAAATACAAATAAGTTTATCTCAGTGAAAACAATAGAGGTCAGTGGAAATTCCCAACCATGATAGAAAAACAAATGTGTTTTTTGTTTGAGTGTGTTTAGGGCATGTGTGGTCAGTTTCATTCAGCAAAAAGCCTTGATGAAGACGACGATGAAGGCTAGCTATCGATCATGCCACCACTAAACGCAGGAACGTTGTGTGTGCATACTATTACTTGTTTATCCGTCCGGTGATGGAGAAATGGACGATGACCGTAAAGAGAGCATGATCGCACATTTACTTGCCCAATTATTACAGGCACACAGAGCAACAAGCCACAGCACTGTAACCTAATAGAGGAGCGAGAGACTGCAGCTCATTGAATAAATGGGACAGCCACTGTTTGAGAAGGAAATTGCCTATTTAAACACTTACATCATCTTCCACACACACACACACACACACACACACACACACACACTCAATGACCTTGATCTGTTTTTTGTATCAAATGTCTTTGACACATTTGTGCATGTGGCATAGAGAGTCTTTGTGACTGCTGTATTAATATAACTCAGTACATTTTGTGAGTTTTTATGTATGCAGATCTTTGCAAGAAATGTATGTGCCTTTAAATGAATGCCTTCTGCGCTTCTCCTGGCTTGAGTGAAATATAGCACAAAGTAGACAAAGAACGAGCATGTGTTTGTTTAATATCCGCTCTAATAATCTTGATGTCAGTATGCTATATTAAGTAATTGCCACCGGCAGAAGTTGCCACAGGTCCTGTCAGGGTCTCATCAGTGCCTGATTCTCACTCTTGCCTTCAGGGCCCAAAGTATGTTTGTGTGTATAAGTGACACTTGTCAATAACTGGCACTCAATTTGACATATTTTTTGGCTAAGTGTGTGTGTGTGTGTGTGTGTGTGTGTGTGTGTGTGTACACACTGTAATATATGTTAGCTTATTTACGAATTCCATTTCTAGCATGTTTATATATATATACCTTTTATAAGGCAAAGCGTATTTATGAAATATGATACTTTTTCCATCAACCTTTTAAAGCTTTTGTCTTTGAACACAGAGCTAAAAAAAACAGTGCCCGCTATTTTCTGTCGGTTTCAGCTTCTTAGACATTAATGCCCAAATGATGGTCCTGAATCAAAATCCAAAGCAGTAAAATATTGATACCGTTTTAATGCCCTGCCGTAAATCATGCTGTCATACATAGACCACCTGTGTGGCAGCAGAATGCCTCGTATTGCTAAATCAATAGTTTTCTATTAGAAATGAAACCTGGACAGCTAAAAACATTGTCTTCATTTGGGGCGCAACGATAGATCAGCGTTGGCCTGAACTTCAGCTGAGAGTCATTAATGTCATGCCGGTGGGACTCAGAGATTTAGAGCGGCCTCGGTATATAAGCTAATATTTCTGCATTTGAGGATTTTTTTCCCCCCTCTTCAGAAATAATAAATTCATTGTGGTTAGAGAGTTTGCTGACTATATTAGGCTTGAAGCAATATCAAAGCACGTTCTCTAATGTTCTAGGGTTGTGGAGGATAATTTGCGGCGGTGCAGACACGCACACACTTTATGTCTCTCATGCCGTGTGTGTTTGACAGGTCGCGTGTTTGATCTGTCTTAGACATGCTGTAATAGCTAGAAATACGTAATAATAATCGCTGTGGGCTGCAGTCTTCAAACGTATTCATACGCACAGGAATTAGGTGGAATTGTTAAACTCATTTTTGAGAAGTCATTATTAATAACTGAGTCATGGGTAACATCGGGTTATGAATGTGTGGCTCTGTGCTGTGAAGGACGGGAATGTCCATGGGTCAGGGTTTGGCGGTGCATAAAGAATTACAGGCCGAAACATTTAGAATGCAAATGAGAAGTGCTTATGTATTCAAACTGCAAAAAAAGTAAATATAGGTTACACTTTATTTTAAGTTGTCCTTGTTATGGTGTACATTTAAGTACTGAGTAATATTAATTAACTACATGCATTTACTATATGATTAGGGTTTGGCTAAGGTTATTTGCATGTAATTATGCATAATTAATTATAATAGGAAGTACACGTAACGTGTAACTAGGACAGGGTTGCTAGGGTTTTCACAACAAAACCTGCCCGATTGCTACTCAAAATTAGTCCAATCTCATTCCGGAGGGTAAAATATACACAATTTTTGTCAGGGTTCCCCTGGATTCCAGGGGCTAAATATCACCCGTGGAAATGAAAAACAACCCACGGCAACAGTGTTAAATTAGCCCAATGTTTCTTGCGAAAACCACAGACTTGACAACATTGAACAAGATCGCCTTAAAATAAAGTGTTACCTAAATGTACACTGCTGATATATATTTTAGGATACTGTAAATATGTTTTACTTACTTTTTGCCCATTTTGTATTTTACCCCACTAAATATATATCTGTTGCGTAGTTTTGTTTTGTTTTGTTCCTTAAGCTATGTTGTTTACAACATATATTTTACCATTCAAATGTATTCTGTCCAGAAAAAAAAAAATCGATTTTTGTTGCCGAATGGGTGGAATGTCTTCGGTCCTAACCGTAAGTAGTTAAAGGTCAGCGCCTACATATGAAATGTGATATGATATGTAATGGGGGTCTTTTCTGGCACTGTTCCCACTGAAACAGACATGAGGTTGTTAAGCAGCTTGGTATATGCCTCCATTTGTCTGGCCCTCTATTTCGATCTATCTATACGTCTGTGTCTCTCAATCTATTTGAAATCTACACTGCCAGTCTGGACTCTCATGTATTATGAAAACTCCCCGCTCTGGCTGATTGTGTTGTTTTTTTTTTTTCCTTCCGAAGTCCACACCTGCTCCTGCTCGAATGATTCAACAGCCCTGCAGTTCCGTGTTCGTACATCAAATCAATAATGGCTTTATGTGGCATCAGATAAGAAAGTCCCGTCTTAACCTTTGTGTCATAGGCTGATTCCATTATGCTATCAGTGCTGCGCATCTGTTGTTCCACAATTTGTCGTGCTTTATTTAAACAAACGCCTGATAGAGGGGCTCGAGGAGGGCTGGGTCAGATCTTATGCAAACTAATAGAACATTTTTAATTATAAATATGCCGTTTTTCTTTCCAGGACCTTTCAGCCAGCTACCCTTTCTAAATATTTGTGAACAGTTTTAGAGTCCGTAAACTCTCGCAGAGGCCAAGTGAAGGACAAACAGCATCTGAAACCATCTGGTGTTGTAGCGTCAGTATGCGTGTGCGTGTTTGTCCTCTATGTGTTTCGTGTCTGGGGAGGTTCAAGACGTCATGATGCCCTAGCGAAGTCCATCAGTGCTTCCAAATAGCAGACTTGTCTGTAAATATTTGGTTTGGGGGAAGCATTATATGTATATGCTGTCAACACACCAGCTAAAATGCACTTTTGGCAGGTCACTCTGTTTATGACACAAACGCATTGCATTGATAGCATGTAAACTAACCCAATTTCAGATTTCCTGTCGAAGCCACAGTGTTATTATTTGCCATCGTGTCGAGTGTTTTACACTAAAGTAAGGAAGTTTCCTATCTGAAAGTCAGTGACACTGATCTGGGATCTGTTAACGCGCTTGACCTCCGTTTTAGAGGCATCGCTTTAAACTTTTGAACTGCTCTGAAGTCAGCACTTCTTCGCTGCTTTTCAGGTTTGCTCATTCGAGTTCGGATCTGTTAAATCCTTTGCTTTAGGTTTATATCCAGCAGCGGTTCCCCAGACATTAGTCTGTCCAACGCATCAGCAAGTCAAATTCGAGCTTCAAATATTTGACACACTTTATTGAATCAGTCTGCCGTCTCGCACAGAGGCTAAATATTCAGTCAGTCAACTAAGACTTACCGTAAGATGGAGTTCACAGTTACACTTATTACACCGTAGCAAGTTAACCTTGAAAAGGGTCGTGTTTTATGTTGGCGATGCGAGGGAAAATTGAGTTGACGTCTGTTCTGATAACTCTGTCCACTCGTCTGCCGTCTCAGAAATGATGTTCCCCGGGAACTCTCCGCTGTTTAACATTCATAAGAGGGAATATTTTACCTTTACCACATAGCTTATCTCTACAGGTCAGACGTGTGTGTGTGTGTGTGTGTGTCTGACCGAAAGTGAGGTGGAAAGAAGATGAAGCCGGACACTTGAGAAAGAGAGTGTTTGTTTCATGTTTGTGAGAGTGACAGTGTTTGTGTGTGTGTGTGTGTGCGTGTGTGTGTGTGTGTGTGTGATTAGGTGTACAGCTGTAGGCAGCATTAGCAAGGTGCAGGGTTGAGATTAAAGGCTGAGGACTTTGGTGGCATAGCTAATAGTCAGAAGTAAGGAGTTCGGACAATAAATGTCCACCCATGTTCAATCAGTCAACAGATATACATGCAGTATAATAATACTTAGTGCTGTAAACAATGAACATGAATATGTTACACTAGAATATAAGAATGTTAATTAAGTCTTCATTCAGTAGAGGTTAGGTAGTTTAGGACCTAGTAAACAATGAACATGAATATGTTACACTAGAATATAAGAATAATTAATTAAAGTGCCTTTATTGCCATTCATTTTTCAGTTCAGTAGAGGTTAGTTAGTTAGAAATAATTTAGGACCGATATTATTTAAAGTTAAATTTTTAAATAATTTTTCTATGGTGGGAAAAGTTTATGTTCAAGTTTGCACACTGCCACATTTAGCATTTTTTTAAATTAGCATTTTAATATAATTAAATTTTTAATCATTTTGTGTGCCTTTGCAATGTAGGAATATTTATTTGCCATTCATTTTTTATGTCAAGTTTAGTAATTTAGTAAACTAACTTAAACTAGAAATGTTACCTTGGCAAGTAAGTGAATAAAACATGTTTCCTTTTTTCTTAGATTTTTAATCTATTTTTGGTCACACTTTATTTTAAGGTCCAATTCTTGCTATTAGCAAACCATTTACTACGAATTTTGCCTTAAACTACTAATTTTCTGCTTATTAAAAGTTAGTAAGGTAGTTGTTAAGTTTAGGTATTAGGGAGGATTAGGAATGTAGAACGTGGTCATGTGGAATATGTGCTATATAAATACTAATAAACAGCCAATAGGTTAATAATAGGCATGCTAAAAGCAATCAGTTAATATTGAGAATTTGTCCTTATACTAAAGTGTTACCCTAATTATTTTTTTTTACATAGTATCTATGGTAACACTTCAGTATATGCATTAAGTATATTTAGTCGCATATGCATAAACATATTATATATCCCTACCCAATAGCTAATCCTAACAACTACCTTACTAGATATTAATAAGCTTAAAATTGGGAGTTTTTTTGGCAAAATGGTTTATTAACAGCAGGAATTTGACTTTAAAATAAAGTGTGGTGGTTTTCAAATCACAAATTAAAATTTGTAAATAATTAATATGAGTTTTTAATAAAATGGTTTGAATATCAATACAATGAGCCATGTGAAAAATATTTTGTATCTAGTTCAATTAATATTTCTTACAATAGAAAACATTTGTGTCTCTTAAAGGAATAATTCACCCAAAAATGAAAAGTACCCCATGTTTTACACACCCCAAATGGTGTATGTGACAAACACAGTCAGAATTTCTTTTTTTAAAGAATTTTTTTCATTTTCATTTTCAATTTTGGGTGAACTGAGTATTCTTGTGTTATTTTGATCCCGTTTTTTTTTTCCAGGTTTCTTTAAACATGTACCATAGTTATTTAGCATTCTATACAGGACTTTCATTGAATTATTTTGCAATGTAACAAGCGTTATATATATAAATATAGTAATCGCATATGCCGTATAATAATTTGTATCAAAGTATTACAGCAGAGGCGCTCTTTTGCAAAAGTATGACCGAAGCAGTATTCACTTGGAGAGCGAAAAGCAGCTGAAGGATGGAAGAGCATTATGAGAGCTTCAGTGTTCTGCTCGAGCTACAGGCAACGAGACATGCTGGGCTGTGCAGGTGCTCTGATGGTTAGGCCGCGCTGTAAGAGCTCAAGGCTATAGGCTACGCTACACTAACCACATCATTGCCAGGCCGGGAGAGGGTAATGACTACATGTCCACATTGGCATGCATTCTCTGCTAGCAGTTTCAGTGCCAGCAGATCCGCATACCCTTAAGACACACACCAGCATAAACAGTAGTCTCCATGTGGCACACAGACACACTGAAACTAGAGAGGACACGAAAAATCTAGTCAAATGACTGACACGTTTTGAAAGAAACATACGGAGAGACAAACACACACTTTGCAGTCAGCAGAATATTATGAATCTAGGGGTTTGATGGTACACAAACATGAAGGATATGAACTTAAGTTTTGACATCATGGTATGGGAAAAACTAAATATAAAATTGTTTATCGTTTTTATTCAGCAGTGCAATTGCTCTCACTAAAATGTTTTTATTATATTTGACATTTTCCAGGGTATAAAAATCCACTTTAGCTTTAATTTTAAATTACAGGGTTATAATTGAAAAATGTAACTACTGTTTATTTTTAAATATAATAATCAACATTTTCAAATATTTATCAAAGTGCTCCTCTCTTGACTTAATTTTTTGTTGCTAAACTGCACACGTGATGACTTACCTGAGGTGAATGAATTGCTACTCAACATTTTGTTTACAAGCCGGTTTATTGACGTCTTTCCACGGTTGAGACACTGATTGAGCAATTACATGGCGCATGGGAAATTAATTAATATTTATGTAATGTTAAAACCAGTAGTAAAGAAGAACGGATCGTGCTCAGCGCTGCCGTTTGAATGGAGACGTTTACAGTATGTCCACCTTATTTTTCCATTTGTAAATTTAATGTCTTGCTTCTGGTCTCATCTGCTTTAAGCTGTTTTTAGCTGTAAAAAACTGCTCAATTTGCAGCTTGATATTTTAAAGCTGTTGCATCTTACCATATTATTTTAATGTATTATCTTAATTATGAACACACTAGTGCAAACCGTTTTACTGTTAAGGCCACTGTACGTTGGTATTTTACTCGTTATTTTCCTGCAGCTGCTAATGAACCAGAAGCCTCGCAAATGGACAGAAAATCTATTTCCGCATTGAAAAATAAACAGTGTTTATTCTTTAAATTTCCTGAAAAACAAAAATTGGACATACATACTTTGTAAGATGAGACATTGTTTCTGATCAAAAGTAACAATATATAAAACTATATATAAAACTTTTTTAAAAAAAGCTTTCAATGAAGTTCCAATTGTGTTGTGGTTAAAACAGTGCTGTATTTGTCTGGTACACAGAACCAAAAGACCCATACCGATAATTTTCCATACTTATATGTGTACCATTACACCACTAGCAGAATTCTTTCTCAAAAAAAATATTATGATTTATTCATGTATTTGTTTAGTGATTTTTTTTAATGACTCGAATTCGTTCACAATTTATTTAATTAAAATAATGATTAGTCACTTTGATTAATGATTTGATCTTTGATAAATTAAAAATTACACATAAACACCACTGATTTGACTTTTTGACTTCTCAGTGTCTTATATTTCATGTAGAAAGGCGCGCAAGAATTTGCCCATATTGAACGAAAAGTGCTGCGTCATCAAGTATGAGGTTGACTGGGGAACATACAACACCAGAGGGACCAGAGGTTGTCCCATTAACGTCCTTTCAAAAGTGGCTAAATAGTGACCTCATTCAACTTAGGAAGTTAGGTGATTTATCTCTAGGTGTTTCCATGGTAACCACTGACAGGTAGGGCAGACGGTGTGCACACCTGAGTTCTATGTTTAGCCTGTGCGTCATTGTCTCTTATAGCTACAATAGGACCCGCTAGTTGCCTCTGATTACCTGACTGATACACCCTTACTCTGATACACCTCGACTCCATCATTTAGATGGAGACCAGTATCTTGAGACATTTCAGTTTATTGTATCATTGGGAAATCTCATTTACCAATAACAACCAAACAAGCGCTCTCTTCATTAATTTGCATTCATTAACTGCAAATTTTCCAGCGCACTGATCATTATGCGGTGGAGCTTTACGTTCATATTTTTAGATTTGTAGGCAGTTTTAAAATAAGTTGATAATTAAGCAGTATCACTTCAGAGTTCTGTTGTTCTGAAGATCAATTTATAAACAAGCAAACTAGCGCTAATGCTATCTCTTTCCCATTGACACTGGGGAGATATGGCAGTTTAATTAACTGCCCTGTTTATCTTTATTTTTATTGTTATTAGGCTAAAACAGCTCGTTCCTCTAAAAGCTACACAGCATTAACAAGCTTGTTGGATTCACCTCTAAATCTCCCTTCTTGTGTTTCATTCACCCACACACGCACTTACACACACATCTCCTTTTTCTGTCACACTGTCTCATTGATTAGCCTATTGATCTCCGTTTCCTTTTCGCATTTCCCGTAATAGTGTGTCTGGATCGTAGCCAACTTTGTGCGTGTGTTTTGGTGTTGGAAAGAGAAAATAAAAGAGAGAGGGAGCACAATGAAAATACAAGGATATCGAATGTCTGATTTGTACTTAACAAGCTCTTGATAACTTTTTTTTTTTTTTTGGCGAAGTAAAGCTAAAAGTGGATGTCATCGCTAGGATAACCCCCCCCCACCACCACCACCAACCCTTTTTTTTTCCGGGGGCCGGCGTGTGATGTTTACGAGCACATGCTAGCTGAACAGCTGCTTGTGTTTGTTTTTCATTTTGTAAGATGTCTTCTTTTATGAGTTGTCTGGATTCTTTTGACAGTGTTTTCCATGTTATTGATTTTTACAAGCTCACGGTTTTAAGGATGTGGGGGTGTGTGGTAGAATGTGAGAATTCGATGGGGGGGATCTGAAAGCTGAAGCGTTGTAAATCAGCGCGCTTCAGAGTGTTTTGCTCGGATCAAACGGAGAACTTAACAATGACATGTTGTCAGTGTTTCAAAGAATATATAGTTCTCTAAAGTAATGCTGTAGGAAAGCTCTGAATTTACATGTCCCTTGTGTATTTCTGCTCATCACGGTGTTTTCAAGTCAAACTGCTGCACACAAACCTCACAAAAGTTTGAAACGCTCAATTAGTGTTTGTTAGCAAACTGATTATTGGAGTCGGTTTTCTGACTGCTTCAAGCACAACACAGAAGAGCAAACATGAATTGGACTACAAAAATAGGCCATGCTGATTTCTTTTGAATCTAACAAGTTAAATTTAATATAGCAGATAATGATACCTGTGTTAAAAAGTAAAATTAAAACATTTTGTGATTTATGAGGATAAAAATATTGTATATTAATGTTGCAAAATAATATGTGCACTATGAAAATATCGTGTGTGTTTTTGCCTTTTTTATGTAATTAAATTCATGCTTATAGATGGTTTATCAGAGATAAATAATATTTAATAATAATTAACAATAATTTAATAATAACTTATTGTATTTGCACTTATTATTTGCACTTTTATTCATTACGAAGGCATCAAAAGTATCCAAACTGACAGTAAAGGCATTTATAATGTTGCATAAGATTTCTTTGTCTAATAAATGCTGTTCATTTAAAATTTCAGTTCATGAAAGAAGCAAAAAAACAAATGCGTTTATCATTGATATGTTTTGTTAGCATCAAATCTAAGTAATTATAATGATTTCTGAAGCTTTGTGTGATATTTAAAATTGGGGTAACAATGGCTGAAAATCCAGCTGTACCAGCTGTATATTATCTGATTTGCTTTTCGTTTATACATTTTTGAATATGTTTAAACTGCAAGTGTGATAACCGCTTAAGTCTGTCATCTTTAAAGAAGCATATAACAAACTATAAAAATCGCACACAAAATAATTAAAATAAATATTATCCTCCAAAAGCCAATGTTATAATTATGCTGGCATCTGTTATGAGCTTTTTGTATAGACATTTTGGTCTGTAGCCTAATCTTAAAAGCAATCTCATGTTTCATATTAAAAAAAAAAAAAAAAAAAAAACGGAAGTCATGCATAAAGTGACCAAATATGGCTCTGTGTCTCCAGCAGTGTTTCAGTCCACATCTTTTATCTCCAAGGATTCTCTGATGTGCTAACCTCTCTGGCTTAAATGGAACATTATGTGTTTGTAATCTGGATATGTGCTTTAGCTGAGATCTGGATTCTGCCTTCTCTCCACGAGCAAAAGCGAGATACGAGACAGACCCCGCAGGCACAGACATTTAGCATATTAGGGTCAAGATCACAAGCCTGCAAACATCATCTTCAGCTACTGGCAATGTAATGAGAGTAAGAGACAGAAAGAGAGGAAAAAAGTAGAAGAATAGAGCACTATCAGAACAAGATAGGAGCATAATAGAAAGCAAGTGAGGGAGAGATGGTTTGAGGGATGAAAGACATAAATGGAGGGAGGGGAAGAAAAATACGCTTGGATGGATGGAAAATGAGCTGTAAGTGGCTTACTGATGGAGTGATCTTGATGGGCTGGAGGTGCTGGGAAGGGAGGAGGACCACGAGGCACCGTGCACACGTCGGAGTGTTTTTAAGCTTCATTTACTGTATATCAGATTGCTCAAAGGTCAATTCGAAAAGATGTGCATATGAATGTGCAGTATGGTTTGTGTTTGAGTACCTGGACCAGACCAGATCTCTTCTGTTTTAACTCGAACTTGTCGACAGAGCCCAAAATCATGACATGTATGATATACAAGACATGTGCAGTGTTCACATTTAGGGTCTCTGCAAATGGCCAAGACCTGACACACACACACACACACACAGCAGGCCAGGTGCTGGGCTGAGGCTCTGGCGAGTGTGTCTGGAGGATATTTTGCATGTGCAGAGATGATCAGTGATGGAATGCAGAGTGTGTATGTGTGTGTGAATGTATGTATATGTGTTATTCAACGCGCTTCGGGCTGTGGCCCTCCTAACCACCAAAAACAACAGGCTGCAGACTGAGACCTTGACTTCTTGTTTCTCAATGAAAGAGACACCGGGGACATGTCTTCGTTCGGAATTCAAAATGAGTTTTTTAGTCTTTTCATGTATTAATTATGTTTCTTATATTTCTTTTTGAAAGTATGATATTTTTTAAACTTTATGAATTATAAATCAACAATGAACAATATTTTACAGTATTTACTGTATCTACAGTAATGTTAATTCATAAATACACTAAATTCAGCACTTTTAAGTTGTATAATAATTCTGTAGAACATTAATGTACTAAGAATAATCATAACAATAAATAATAAATGAACCTACATAACAAGTGTCACTAAAAGTTTTTAAATTGTTTTTGAATTAAGTACCTTTTTCAGTAAACAAATGTTTAATTATAATTTGACATTATTATTATTATTATTATTATTATATAAAGTAGATAAATTAAATTAACTATATTGATATCTATTGTACAATGTTGTTTATTTCTGTAATGGCAAATTTGAATTTTCATCAGACATCATTCCAGTTTTCAGTGTTACATTCACATGCATGAAGAGCCAAACCTAGAGTAAATTACTTGTTAAAGCAAATACGATTACTTTTTAAATTAAATGAAGTAATTTTTTTATTACTTTTTCCCCTTTATTTTTACCTTCATTTTTATCTGTATTCTTTTATTCTTCCTTCTGTTTTTTATTAATTTATGCATTAATATATATTTATTTATCTACATATTAGTTCACATATAAATGTTAATATATGACTAAATAGTTTTTTAATTACTTGCTTTTGTGTGTATTTTAGCAATAAATTGTTATATTATTACTTTTGTGCACGGGGAGAACATGCAAAGCCTCCACAGAAAGGCTTCCTGGCTCTTGTCGTACTGCTTGCATCATTGTGCCACCCATAAGTTTTATGTAAAATTTTTGTAGCAATTTATTACAGTAATTTTTTTATCAATTAATGCATTTTTACCAAAAAAATTAAAATAAAATAAAATAATTGCTTTCCTGGCCAAAACACCAGCATGTCATCCCATTGTGTTTTCAGTAGGGCTGGACTGATTTAGCCAAAGGTTCATTTAAACCAGACTCTATGAATGGCTAAAGTTACTATAAGATGAAGCAAAATACAAATGGATTCATGAGGACCTTGATTACTTGTGAGTAGATTTTTTGGGTCAGGTCCCGTTTGCCAAAAGGTTCATTAGGGCGAAGGATTGTTTTGTCCAGAATACTTAGAGGGCTTTATGTTTTTGATCAAGAATTACTTTAATTTGAGCTAGGATTTGTTGCATTTGTGTAGAGCATATGGTTTGTTGACCGGGTTCCCAAACACTTCAGGGTATGAATCAATCATGCATCGTGGGACAGAGAGCTTGTCCCAGTTCAGAGTCCAGATGAAACACACATGCTTGATGCACAGCAGTAACATAAGTGGACCTGCTTAAAACACATGCGCGCACACGCACACGCACACACACACACACACACAAGCATTCTGTACCATATGGAGCAATATTGCAAATTATGCGCTTGCGATATAATTACATTTCACACTTCAGTGAGGTATCATTAGCACTAGCTAATGCTAACTGACCATAGCCTGTCACTACAGCATTAGCATGCCAGCTCACATATCGTCATGCTAATCCCCTGTCATGCTAATATACCAACTGGCTCCAAGGCTCCATTAATTCAAGTTTGGATGTTTTCTGGACATATTAAACTTGGTCCTGGGCTAAACCACATTAGTATAGGGCTAACTGCATTTAATCTCCTGATTAATTGCATTTATTTTGAGCTAAACTTCATCGGTGAATCAAATTACTCCTTCATGAACCCTTGAATCCCTCAAGTACAGCTAAGCATATTAACTCTTAGCCTTTTGGCTAGCTGGACTAAGCTTGAGATGGCAAATTTCATAGCGTCCTAATAAACTGTTGTGGCAAATATAACTTTAGATTGGGATAAATTGTTCTATATAGCACATTTATATGTATAGATGTGTCAAAATGTGTGTTTGCAGCAGATTTAGCAGAAATTAAAGAGTTTGTTAGCCCAAATCATTTATTTACCTTCATCTTGTTCCAAACCTGATACTTGCTTTCTTCTGAGGAACAAAAACAGTATTTTATAGAACACTGTTAACCCATCAGTCAAACATTAGCTTCTGGGACTTGCACTGTATTTTAAAAAACAAAACTAAAATGTCCCAAGTTATTTAATGTTATGTTCCACAAAAAAAGTTATATATATATAAATGGAAACCTGTTTCTGCCACTGAATTAAAAACTTTTCCATATTTGAATATCTAACTTTTTGTCTTCAGAAATGCAAATTTGCCTCTTGTGATTGTACTTTTTTCCTCATAATTCGAAGCTATAGGTTATTATAAAGGGAAGAAAAGCCAGAATTGCGCGAAAAAAATCTTTATCTCACAATTCTCAGCTTTCAAATGCGAAAGTTTATATCACTTAATTTTGACAAAAATGTCAGAATAAATTACAATTGTGAGTTTATATCCCTCAATTCACAGAAAATTATACAATCTTTTTTTATCCACTTAATTATTAATTAGCTTAAATTTGAATGAACTTGCTGAAAGAACAAAACAATTCTCAAAAACTTTACATTAATCCCAAAATAAACTGTCTTAAATTTTCAGCATTTCAGAAAATTCATTTTCCTGTCACTCCTATTCAACATCCTCCCTTTCATAAATGAAACAGAAGCCAGTTTATAAACTCTGAATTGTGTTTGGTCCATGTAATGTAATGGATGCAGCTGTATTTTTATTCGAGATCTGTGTTTGTGCAACTGCCCTAAAGTGGTTCAGGATGTTGCTTTTGTTCTGCAGGTGAACGCAGCTGAAGATCTAACGGTGCTCTGTGTGCATGGCTTAATACAGTCGACAGGATGCAGACCGCTGAGCTGTACTCCGGCTGCAAATAAACACTAATCATGAGTTCACTGTCAATTGCAGGATCACAGACCTTAGGCCTGAATTGAACAGCAGGGTGTCAACGGTGTTACAGTGCAGACAAATGGACACTGTGTGTTTGTTTGTGTGTCAGTGATTTAGCTCTGCTCCAGTGTTCAGATGAATAAATTAGACGAATGTAGTCTCATTTATTGATGTGTTCTCACTATTGGTTTAATCTGATAAGTGTGGCAAGTTTAATTTGCTGAGGTGAGATGAACACTGTTCTGAATAGTGTCCTTCCTCATAAGGACATTTCTCCTATCGTTTCTGCTTGCTGCCTCCTCCTTTTTCTCGCCCCAATTCTGTCTGCTGGTGATTGTGTGTGTGCATGTGCGTGTGTGTGGGGTTTGTGCTGACTCCATATTTTCTTGTGTCCCCATAGTGTTTGTCTCACCTACAAAATGCAACAAACTGTCCTATTTGTTTCTCTGCTGCTCTCTCTCTCTTTCCCTTTCTCTCTGTCTCAGTACATTGATCTATATCATAATAGGTTTCTAAGGGTTTACAGTCGACATGGATTCTCTCACAATCCTGTACGGTCCAGTTTACATCCCTAAACCCCTATCTTGTACTCCCCTCAAAAACAGTCTATAAATTTAGTCTGCACACATCTCTTCCATTTTTTGCAGTATTATCCAATATCCTAATGCATAAATTAAAATGTTGTGGGATGTGTTGCTGGTTCGGATTATTCTGCGTGATTTTTTTTTTGCTTTTTAACCAAAGCAACTCATCTTGTGAAGTCTTAACAATTAAGTTAACATTTAATCATTTCTTCTGAGACATAACATTTTTATTTAGTCTTTGCTCCCTTATTAAAAAAAAGTAAGGTCATACTTAATATTATGTGACCATAAATACTA
Organism: Puntigrus tetrazona; assembly: GCF_018831695.1. Lineage (NCBI taxonomy): Eukaryota > Metazoa > Chordata > Actinopteri > Cypriniformes > Cyprinidae > Puntigrus > Puntigrus tetrazona. The sequence goes on from NC_056703.1 coordinate 13,197,980, forward strand.
TGTACTCTTAAAAAAATAAGTGTAATGTATTTATTGTTTTCATATTGTATTGCTAAACACTTCTGCTGATTTGAGGTGGATACGGGTAAGGTAAGCTACAGGTTTGGCTGGTATAGGGTTTAAGGGTGGGTTAAGATTTTTTTTTTTATTATAAATGTAAGAGCAAAATTAATTATGGATGTAATTACATATAGGTATTTTTAAAAAAATATATGTGCAATGTAAAAACATGTATTTACATAAAAAGTGCATTGCACCAAATTATTAATTTAAATGTAAGTGATTAAGGCCACCTCATGTAAAGTGGCACTAATAGTTTGAAATAGTAAGGAAAAAAATATAGTTTATTGTTAAAAGAAAAGTTTCTGAATGAACAGTTTGACTGATTCTGTCAGTTGCCCACACTTGTTGCATTCCTGAATGAATCAGTGTATTTTAACAAACCATTTTACTCAATGATTCATCGATTCATTCATAAAGACATACACCTGCTGGAATTACTGTAAAACACAACAACACTCAGCAGGACAGGAACAAACTGTTATGTAATAGAAAACATACTGCAATAAAACTGGAAGAACAAATATTGAATCAATATTATAATTATGATCAGTATTCACTGCTGCATATAAAACACTTGCCAGTTCACGCTGATTCCCAGTGTAAATTTCTTAAACAGTCCTAAGTTCCAACAGCTGGAGTTTGACCCGGCAGAATAAATGTTTTAATTTCTTAAAGATATATTGCCATTGTGTAAATGCAAAATTCCTAAAGTTGAGAGATATTTGGGAGTGGAACGGATACTTCAGTCTCAGAGTTAGTAAATGTTTTGACTTCATTTTTTCGGGGGGTTTCCAGTAGAATGCTTCCTGTCTTTCCAGCGGGATGTGTTCAGGCTGTTTAGCTGGAAATGATGGGCTCTTAGAGAGTCAAAGGCAGGTTTGAAGTTATAGACCACCAGATTAAACAGAGGGCTTTTAAAATGAAGTGGAAAAACTCTGATGGTGTCCTGTGTGTATGTGTGAGGTCTGGATACAAATAAAAAAAAAACCCAAAAACAACATGCATGTGTCCTGGGCTTCACAGATCCACCCAGACACCACAAATCTACCCGACTTCCTGTTTATAAGGGTGTGTTTGTGTGTGCATGCATGTATGTGTGTTTTTTTAACTATTGCAGCTGAGTAATCAGATCTCATAGACACAGACACGAATGTCTGGGGAGGAAAAGTCTTCACACTCCATTTACCTCAGCATGAGCAGCCTCCCGCATATACATACACACTCACGTGCACACACCAGTGCACACATACCGGGTCATTTTATTGTGTGTGTAGAGTGTCTCTCACATGGATGAGGAAACACTGTGAAATCTTTTAGTCTCTTTCCAATGAGAGCAGCTCCGACATGGTAGAGGTTAGTAGCTTCTGGGCTGGCGATGCAGAAGTCGCGAGTTGAATTCCAGGTAGGGCGAACCTCTGAACCACAGCGATGCTGAAAGAGCTCTATCGCTGTTGTGCCCTTTAGCAAGGCACTTAACTCCAGGTTGTTCTAGGGGGAATTGGTGCAGTTCGCTTTGGATTGAAATTCGCTTTGTAACCGATTCAAAACAGCTGTGAGCATTTCTGGACTGTGCCTCAACAACTTGACTTTGTCTAATAGAGCGCGGAGCAGAACAGGGTCGTGCCGACCTTGATCACCAACAGGAGCATGAGTGAAGGACGTCTGTTACAACGTTATTTTGCTGCTGATGCTAAATAAATAAATAAAAAAATATTTATTTAATATATATATATATATATATATATATATATATATATATATATATATATATGTATACTGTGTAGTAGTGAGTAGCACATACAACCAAGTGGCCTACATTTATGTAATGAATTATCTTGAAAAAGCAATGAACCATTACATAGATTAGTAAATGTTAATTTCTGCATATATATATTTTTTGCATTTTAATTATTAACATTTAATGTACAGAACCCAATATTGCGTAGTTTGTCAGTGATTTACAGCTCTGTGTATTAACTTTTTAAATAGTTATTTTGTAATATAAATCTTTTTATTGCAAAGTGTCCTTTGTTGAAAAAAATCTTAATCTAGGTTAAAAATATTTTGTAAAAATAATCCATTGCTATTTCTAGTTAACAAATTGAACCTACAGTATATACATTATAAGATATTTTACCACATTTAAATCCATTCCACGATTTCTTCTGCAAAATCCATGCTGAACATGTTAAACCAAAGCCGTCTGCAGATTCGGTCTGTTCCTGCTCAATGCTCAACAGTTCAGTGATTTTATATTTGTTATGAAATGAAAAACTATTACAGTGTATCCAGTCCAGCTGAACTCTCCAAACTGCAGGTTGTCTGAGGTATTTGACAGGGCTCTTACAAGGTCATTTGTTTTGCCAATGGACACTGCCAGAGTTGCTTTGCCTCATAAGAACGAAGCGAGTCAAAGTTCAGCTATTTAACACATACCAGAATCCGGAGGTTTTGGTCAAGATTAGGTCTCTTCAAGGCTTTAAAAAGTGAGAAAATCGCTTCAGATCAGCAACAAGCACTCACCCTTGTGACCTCTATCAGTCTTTAGATGCTTGCGCTTCCAGACTTGCACAGGCCACAAAGTTTCAGCATCTGCTAAATGCATGAGTGTGTGTAAAATCTTTAGTGTGCGTGTCACAGACAGGCATTTTTAGGGTTGCACGGCTCTTTGTCTTTATAGTGTTTCCAAAACCGGGCCTAAACTCGCCACAGCCTCCCTCTGCCTTGTGAAAACTGACTCTTTCCTTCTCTTTTCTCTCCTGGTCTCTCATCCGCATGAGTCACTTTCTCCCCTTGCATGCTTGTGACTGTCTTCTTCTCGCCTCGTTTGGCCAAAGGTGACGTTTTCCAGCTGCGATTTCCCTTCTGCTTCAGGTAGCGCTCATCTTTAGTGTTTAAACATGAAAACTGTAGCCTATACTGTTTTATAAACGGCAAGATCTGATGATTGTAATTAAGAAGCCAGCGTTTCCATTGCATGTGTCGTCAGGGTGAGTCTTTTTTAATGATGCGGGTTATTAGACAGGAAGTATTCCTTTGTAAATATCAAATGACCTTTGAAGAGGGTCAGGGGCAGAATTGTTGATTGATGACATCAAAAGCGACTCATTTTTCACGAGAAAAGCAAAGATGGAATAGATTTAGCCCTGGAAATCTATAAAGACAAACAACCGTGCAATTCTAAAAGCGGTGAATATGGATGGTAATGGGGGCCATGTGACGGTTTTGTGTGTTCGGTCTCCAAATCTCGAGATGATCTAGTGATGCTGGAGTGCTACATTAGTTCATCTGCTCTGGAAGGTTCCTCGTGATTTTCACACAATGGATTTCAGAGGACTTTTCTCTGGGAATAACGCTCTCAGATTTAATCAAAAGACACGAGAAGCCGTTTACGCAAAAAACTGGAACACGTCTTTTATTTATGAAATTGTTACTTACATGCAGTATTTGTTTTGCGTAAGGCAGTGTGTCCAAACCTAGCGGTTTCTCTGTGACAGTTTTTCCAGTAAAAGAAAATACTACTTTTTTCAATTTGTAATGAAATATATTCAGACATGCTTTCAAACTGTCCACTCTCTTTCTTAAATGAAGCAATGATAAATAGAAAAAAAGCTCTAGAGAATCTTTTTTTAATGATATTTAAATTATATATTGCTACTGTTGAAATGTTTGGGGTCTGTAAGACTATATAAATTTATACTTTTATTCAGAAATGATGCAGGCAATTGTTTAAAAGGTACTGTACAAACCTTCCTAATGTTACAAAGTATTTCTGTTTCAAATAAATGCTGTTCTTTTGAACTTTCTATTTGCCAAAGAATCCTTCCAACATTGATGATAAAAGGACATTTTGAAGAATGGGGTAATGGCTGCTGAACGTCAGCTTTCAGATCTGTTATTTTTAAATTTTAATCATATTTTACAAATCAACTCTAACCTAAAAAAAAAAAAAAAAAAAAAAAAAAAAAAAAAAAAATATATATATATATATATATATATATATATATATATATATATATATATATATATATATAAATATAATACAAATGTATAGTAAAAAGTAAAAATGAATACAAATGAATAATACAAATGTGCACTAAAATAATAACATAATATTTAATCCAATGCAGATGTTTATCATTGTGTTTTTGGCTTGGTTATGTATTATTAATTAATTGTTCTTGATGTTTAAGAATGCACATTAATCTGTTCAGATGCCTTAAATTGTCACTTAAATTGAGATCCTCATTGTTTGAGAATAAAAAAATGTGGCAGTACTAGAACAAAAATATCATCTGGTTTATTTTGCCATTTATTTTTCTGTTTTATATTTTAAAAATAGATGATTCTGCCTTAAAAAGCTTTAAAGTGGCTTCTTTTATTTAGTAGCTTTAATGGAGAAAACTGCTTTTCTCTGAAGAATAGCTTGACTGTAGCTGACGTAGTTTCGCTGTAGCTTCCCAGAAACTGACGTGAAGTATCAGAGGGCAACATCACAGTGAAGTCTGAGGTGTTTTGTCAGTTTTAATAAAAGATAAACTTCCTCCTTACTGATCTGGAAGGACATGTCAAACAAGCTTTAACTGTTGTGACTGAAATTACATAATATTACAGCATATTTTTTTTATCTTGTATAGTAATCTAACCCGTTTTACTTTGGAAAATGCTATTATAATTAGTCTAATCATATGCATATACTTTTTTTATTATTATTATTTTTATCATTTACTGTTCCAAAATTACAACAGACCGATTCCACATTACATTTCAGATAGCATCCAATTTGTTTTTGCTAGAATCAGGTTATTTCGTTTTTATATTTTTTTCTCCCAGATATTATTTGTTGAAACCTTCATTTTAAAACATTTAGCAGACAATATTTCTTCTGGAATATGTTGAATGAAATGTTTTTTTCTTTCTTTCCTTCTTTTACAGTAGAAAAGGTTTCGCAGCAGAGCAACTCTCTTGTGTCTTTCCTCCAGGTGTCTTGACAAACACAACTTGAGAAATACTAGTAAGTGTGGATGTATTAAGCCAGTTGTGGGTCGCCCAGTTGCTCCGCTAGTTTCTATGGTGTTAGTGCACCTGGTTTCGAGCCTTATCTGGGGGAACTTGTGTGGGACATGCATTCACATTCCCACAGTGACGACCGTAAACATGTAGTGAAATGAAGCATATGGCTGTCAGTAGCATTTGCGAGTTCACATATAACATCATTAAAGCACATATAGGCCTTTTTGGTACTAATTTAAAGTTTAAAGATCTCACAAGGTGAAAAATACGTTGCAGAGCAAAGAGGAAACTGACAACATGATACAATTAATATTACTTCTGGTATGGAACTAACTTTTAGATTTGAATTTATAACCATAAATACAATTATAGCTCTTTAATGTGTCGTGACTGCCTCAGTTAAAGCTGCACTTGGACTGATCACCTCTGCATCTTTATTAGTTAAAACACAAAATAAACTTTAATGAACATAACTTGGTATTTTATTTTAACTTCCCACATTTTTTAAACAGTTTTTAAAGTTCAAGTCAAAGTTAGTCTACTTTCTTGCCTGATTTGTTCAGACAAAATATAGGAACATATGAAATATATTTTATTTGTTCCCAAATTCCCTTTTTCCCCAAACTGGATAGTTTTTTCTATTAAATGTTAAATGTGATCCTGAAACATACACAATTTAACACCAATTTATTAAAAGTTTAACAAAAATTAACATTTTAAAACCTCTCAAACTGAGTTAAATTTTTGCCAATTTCTGTGTTTTCCATTACTTTTATAGATTACACTTTAATGGTTTGATTACGTTTTAATAATGAAAGTCATTTTCAAATAATTAATTTCATTTTATTTAATGTATTGTTTTATTTATTTATTTATTTTTAAAGAAATACTGTGCACTTACTTTTTTGTGCTGAATAAATTTTGGTAAATAATTTTTCTGATAAATATTTCTAAAAATAATAATGATAATTTATCAGTAGTGGTAATAGTATAATTACTGTAAGTAGACAAATATTGTACATTTCTGTCATGGTTTCAAGTTAACCAAATTTTCATTTTAACGGGTTGTTGTGAAGTTCTTAGTTTCCTATATGATACAGTATAACGATAGATTTTCTCAAATGAAAAGGTCAAATGCTCAAGAAAGTGACTCTCAGAGCAGCTCTGGAAATGCACTCATGTAGTGGCAGAGGCTGAAAACACAGTGAGCGTCACGTAAGCTTCAGTATGTGTGTAGTAAATGAAACACAGTGCATCTGTGCCTTCCATTCACACAGACATGCAGATAATGCAGGATTCATATGTAAATAATATTTTTGTGGCTTATTCACAGACATTAGTCCATACACAATTTTATCACGGTAAATTCAATTTAAATGTGATTCCATTCACATTTTCTTCATCACTAAAATCATAGGGCCTTAAAAATGCTTTGTGATCGGTCAGATCGTCCGTCGATCAAGCTCCCTGTAAAGGGTTAATTGGTTGACGTACCGTAAACTAGCTGAAAAGAGAGAAAGAATTCATTAAATGACCAAGAAGTATATTTTTTTCCGTTAACTCCTGCAAAGCATATATTTTAGACTGTTGCAGCAAAATGTTTAATAGAGGATTTCTCAATCAAAGAAAACGATTTATATGATCAACAGTTTGGATAACTTGGATGCCTGCTGGAAAAGTAGAAAAACATTCTTCTCTGATATAAGTTTTCAGCCAAGATAGAACCCAAAAAAGACCATTTGGAAAACATTATTTTGATTCGAGATCAATTTTTCAAACACATTTTTTGTTTAACAGTGATGTATGGTGTGATGGTAGGAGTAATGAAAAACCATAAATCCAGTTTTTGGTGTTTTTGTTTTTTTTGTGTGTTTTTGGAGAGGATGTGAACAATGACTTTTTGCTGATGAACAATCAGACGCAACATTCATCAAAAGTGCGGACCGCAGGACACACTTTCCAAACAAGTGCACGTCGGTAACTTTAAATCCGGTATTGCAAACTTTCTTTTATTCCCCGGCACGGCAAACCGCACGACATGTTCAGATATGTTTCTCGCACGGCGTTGAATGGAAAGAGCAGACCATCTCTTTCACCCCAGTGCTCTTGGAGTTGCTCTCTGATGTCCGTGGGGGTTCCCCTCTGTTCTCTCCCAGCTCGATCCCACCTCGTGGGGACCTTTCCCAATCCTTGTAAAGGAATATGTTTCAAAATGCTTACTGTGCAAGGTTTTACAGCGTTCAATTTGAGCTGTGTGAACGTCTGGAAAGCTTCCAGAGAGCCTCAGATCTCCCAGCATTCCTCAGGAGAGCTGAAAGCGAGCTGCGGCCAAACACATGAGCCTTTCACATGAGCTCGGTGATCAGTACCACACTACAGCTGCCGTTCACTCCTCCCTTTGGCCTGCTAATTCTTGCTTCTCTCTCTGTCCTTCTCTCGTTTTCTCTCCTGTTGTGAACACCCCCGCCCCCTCCCCGCCGCCTCCTGTCAGGGCTCACACATTCTCTCTAAAGCTCAGAGTGAGTTTGTCTGCGGTGCGTATCGCAAGCAGTGTAATCACGGGGGCCTCTCTGCTGGCCAGATGTTCGGGGTATCCATGCAGGCATGGCTGAATTCGATGCCGAATTGACTCTCCGAACTTTTCTGTGGTTCCTTAGCAAGACGATTGGCTGAGAGACAGTCATCCCTGACATTCTAGAACTGCGACGTTTCGAAAATGGGTTCAAGATTCCGCCGGACAAAAAGCTACGAGGAATCCTTTTTCGCACTCAACCTTTTAAACTTCTGAACGTTCAGTAAACTTTGTTCGTTTTGTGCTCGTGCCCGTGCGTAGCTCCAAAAACGAACTCATTGGGATCCGGATCACGACAGCGATGAGAGTAATAAAATAAATACTGCTTTTGGTGGTTAGCGGCAATTATAATCAAACGTGCTACCGAATACAAAACATACACGCTGACGCAAAAGTATGCCACAAAGTATCACAGGTATTGCATAATTTAGTTTACTTTGATTTGAACCAGCTGAAAACTGAACTAAGCCAGTTTAAATAGCAAATAAATGACTGTCTCCGCAGGTTGTTCATTTATGGTTAAAGAAAGAGGTGGGATGGGACTCACTATTTAAAAAAAGTAATAAATTCTGTCACTATTCACCCTCATTGACTTTTTTTTCTTTAATAAAATCTATACATTTTTTCAAAATATGCTTTGTTCCACATAAGAAAGTCATATACAGGTATAGAATGACATGAAGTTGAGTAAATGATGACATACTTTTAAGCCACTGTAGTAGTAATAGTGCTAATCAGTGTTAGCTTCCAAATCGCTTTCACATAGTGAACGGTTAGCTATTCCGTTACTTTTTGTAATGTGATCCTTAATGTTTGCGAGATGGAACGATTTTGGATTTTAACGCTTTATTCACAAAGCTCAACATTTCAGCAATTTATTTACTGAGCTATAGACATTTGGGCGGGACTGCTTTTATATGGAAAACGAAACCAGGGTCCATATGGGATCACTTTGAGAATGACATTTTTATGTTGACGAGAGATTGAATATTTAATCCACACACTGATGCAAAAAGTAGGTTTCACACCAGCCAAACCAAAGTGGATTTAGAGAGTAAACTCTGAATCACAATCATTACCAAATGTGTTAGCAGATGACTTTAGAAATACATATTTCTAGAAATTCTCCTCAAAAGCTGATATGGAATACTGTCAACTTTACTGAATTATCTTAAAATATTATAAATTCAACACATCATAAATCTTTAACAAGAACATTTAATTTTGCATTTCTTCCATTTGATTTCAAATTTTAACCTCTTGCCGTAACATAAATATTCATCTCTTAAAATCATTTTAAAAGCATCCTAAAACATGTACTTTAATAGACCCAGATTTTAAAAAAAGAAAAGAAAGTTGCATCCATTAGAGCATTTAACTCCTGTTTACAAATGTGTTACTTTTCTATCACCACACACACAAACATAATTTACAAATTATATCTGTCTTTCTCAGCTGTAAATTGTCTGCGCGAGAGAAAGAGAGAACGAATAAAATTAGACATCAAGATGCCAGGCATAACTCGTAAATATTTACAATGTGCAAATTTCCCAAAGGAACATATAAACACATCACCGTTTGGAAGATTTTGTTTAACTGTGAAGGTTTTCATAATGTGTTTACTAATGCGCAGAGGTTTATAGATTTTAAAGATGGAAAGTATTACTTCTGTGTAGATCTGTGGATAAAACCTTAAATGCTGCGTTAGATGGAGAGATGGATTGGATGGATGGATTATAATAGAAGTATTGAAAATCGCTTCTAAAAAGCAGCATTCATGTCATTTGGGTCTCAAACTGTATTTAAATAGAGCATCTGCTCACTGTGTCATTTACTAGACTAAATCTGTCTAAAAGACTTGGGCCTGGCTCAGACCCGTGGTCTAATTTGAAATTATATTTATTCGATCTATGACAGACATGTTATTATGAGTCTTCTAAATAAGTGTTTGTATGCATGTTTGCAATCAGATGTGTATTTGAGAGAACAAGAGAGTGTGTGTGTGTGTGTGTGTCTGAGGAAGAGTGTGTGGTTACATGTTGCTCTTTATTGGGATGCCACGTGGGCGATTCTAAGACAAGTCACATCTCGCAGACAGGCTGTGTTTGTGGAGGAGCCGATGCGTGTGTGTGTGTGTACGCTCGCTCACACACACACGCATACACGCCGTGAGCTGTGATATTTCTTTATGTAGTCCAACTGACATGGGCGGAATGTAACATTCTCTCTTTCTCTGTGTTGTTAACACAGCTGTGTGAAATAGGCTGGAACTGAGGCGTAATGTGGACAGCTGCTCTTTTCCTACACTCCTAATGAGAACACACACATGCACTTGCGCTCTCACACACACACACACACACACACACACATTGAGATTAATTTGCAGCAGTATCCATAATTGTAATTTCTTGTAATTGTGCATAAAACTTTGTGAGATGATAGAAATCCAATAGTTAATCAATAATTCATTTATGTAATAATGGTCTGTGGTTATTAAATAAAAACTTAATACAGTAATGATACAGTGTGTTACTTCTAGAGTGCCCCAGTTCAATCAATCAGCAAACACACACTCTCGCAGCAGAACAGATGAACATGCTGGATTTGATTTAGAAACCACAGCATGAATACAGAGGAAAGGAATCTGGATTACTTTGTCTCTTTCTCTCTCTCTCTCTCTCTCTCTCTTTCTCTCTCTCTCTGGTTTAGCATTGTCTTTAGTTATTATGGGCTCTGTTCAAAATGAAACAAAAGAATAAAGACAAATAAACACAAATAACGCACATAAGCAGTCTCAGCCTCAGCAACGGAATGCTAATTATTCAAAGTAACCCGAATTTGTCTAAATCGAAACAATGACCCAAAGGTTCCTGTTTTGAAATACTCATATCACATTATCCTCATGAGAAATACCCATAGACCCAGGAATGTTTGGGTTACTTACTATAAGGTAAACATGGTGAATTTCTGGAGGTCTGTTACTGTAACACACCCTGACACACACACCCGCACACACACACGCTACCATTATATTATAATATTATGAAATGCTACAACAATTTTGGTAAGTATTTTTTATTGATATATTTAAATAAAAATGTAATCTATTCCCATGAAATTCTTCAGAAATCAAATGCTGATTTGCTGCTCAAGAAACATTTAATATTATTACTATTAACAGCTGATAAATATTCTGTTGTCATTCAAGATTCTTTGATGAATTAAAAAAAAATACATTTTTTATTTATTTAAAATAGGGTTTTTTGTAAGATGCAGATGTATGTTTGAGCTTTTTATTCTTAATTTAATAAAATAATTTAATTGTATTTTAAAATCATAATAATATTAACACAGCTGTCAGTGTTTTGTTCTATGCTGGAGTCAGACTAATTATCAATAATACGATTGTTTAGACTAGCTTGTCCGTGTTATTCTATGTGTCTGTGTTAATATCTGTTAGATCATTTAACAATAGGAGGTAAAACTTTTTAATTTATGAAATACTGTGTGGGTATATTTAGATTTCAAAAGCGGGATATCCGTTATTATTATTGTGTATGGAGATGTTTTTGAATGTTATCCTGTTTTTTCAACTTTTACTTTATCCTGCTTGGGGTGTGTGTGTGTGCGTGCGTGTGCTTGTTCTCTCTTACTGTGACCTTAAGATCAGTAGAGGAAACCTTTCATCTCACATCTCCCAAAGATCCTGGTGATCACACATGTCAGACATTTTTTCTTAAGCGATTTTCAGATGCTAGGGTAAGGATTCTCAGGATTTTTCTTTACAATCCTTTAGCACATCAATGAGAGAAAATCATTGTTATCCTTTAGATTTCATGGTCTCTGCACAGTGCAGTCCAAATATGCGCAGGACAATTCAAAAAGGCATAAAACACTCTCTTACTGAGACGAAACGGTTATTTTCCCACTGAGAGGATTTTTGGTCCGCTGTGTGTAAGGTGATTCCCTAATGCATAGCCAGTGGTGTGTGTGTGTGTGTGTGTGTATAATTCCTGACAGGAAATTGTTCTCTGTGGAAATGAAACCACTCTATCGCTGCTCTCAGTGAGGAATGTGAGGCTTATGGAAGACTTCCTCTCCAGTCTTTCTCACTTTGCACCCATCGTGGACATGTGGTAAAATATGTGTATGTCTTTGTGAGGAAACTGTTCTCATCAGAGTATCGGAGACATGTTGGACATCCTCATTGTCCGTGTGCGTGTGTGAGTGTCTATATATACATTTGCATGTGCAAGCTGTCATCAACAATAAATTAAAGTTAGCAGTGCACGCGCGTGTGTGTGTGTGTGTGTGACCCTTATGGTCGATTTAGTGTTGTGATAACACCCTGTGGAGTGCAGTGAAGTTTACGGCCATACTGAAGAAAAACACTTCTATATTACAGCCTCTGAAGATTGACAGGTGATATGATATGCCCGTGTGTGTGTTAATATAATTGTTCAAAGAAATGAAACTGTGCGCTTTCTTAAGCATGTGTTTGCATTGGCCAGTCGAAATGACTCCCCTGAGTGCGTTATATCCTGTGTGACTAAAATCTACTCATCTGTGGTGTGGTGAGGAGAGAAAGGTCTCAATTTAGTGGTATTATTTCTGACGAGAGAGCTCTTTAATGAAAGGACTCATTCTTGAATATTTGTATATGTTGGTTTATCCAACTCTCACGCATATGGTGACACGCTTTCACTCTCTGACTGCATCTTAAATAGAATACTACTTTATTATATAGTATATAGTAACTGACACTGGTAGGTCATGTGATAGTAAGAACATGACGAATGTAGAACGTCCTTCACAACAACGCGTCAAAATAAAATTTGAAGAAATGATGACAAATATATTACTTTTGTATCTTAAAATGTAATTTGCAAGTAATAGTAATAATAAATATTGTAGTGAAAAATATGCAATCATGATATACAAATATTATGATTTATGATACATTTGTATTTTGAATCACAAAAAAACTGATGGCAGAAAAAAATGATACAAGGGAAAACAGAAATTAGGGGAAAACCAAATATATTACATGGGCCCTAAATTAAAAGTTAGTTCTGTGTAAATTCATTGCCAGTTGTCACTGTCAGTGATTACAGTAGGGTTTGTATTGCAGCAGAGAAAAGGCATGAAAACTTTGACTAAATATGTATTAAATGTAATAAATTATTTTTATAAGAAGAGTAACTGCAATATTAGACATTTAATCAGCACAGATAAGAAGAAGGTTTCAAAAAGTGCATCCAGTACCACATTAATCATATGATAATTTATATTATTAAGATTAAAAATGAATTGTTGGATCCAGCCGGGGGTATTTGATTCAGTGGCTGAAATTTAACTCCAGCTGAGCAAATGAAGTTGGCAATCCTCGTTTATCCTCTTTATGCACAGGGCTCTGATGAGATGTCTGTGGTGAGCTAAATATACTTCAGTGAAAGGTAAAGTTTTTACCTTCACATTAAACTATACTTAAGCATTTAAATCAAATTAATTAAAGTGTCATCAAATTCTTTTTTGTTATCAGTACCTATGACGCTCCTGAAACTTGTGCTTTTTCGGTGGCAGCATAAGCTGTGGAATAATTTACCATTTTATATAAGATCAGCCTTCTATTTTCAGGTTTTTAAATCTTCACTTAAGACTTACCTTTTTTAAAAGACCTGAAAATGAAAGGCTGTCAAATATCTAATTATGCGTGGCGTTAACGTTTGTCGTAATTTGTGATTTGTTTTGCTTAGTTGTTTTATGTATTTATTTTTACATTTTGCATAGCACTTTCTTCGACACTGTTGTTATTAAACGTGCTACATACAGTAAATGATTAGGACTAAACTAAACTAATGTGAAAGTATTTAAAATTACAAATAAGTAAATTTAGGGTCGGTATGATTGATTCTGATTCTGATTCTTTTTTTGGTTTTTATTCAGCATTGTAAGTACTGTGAGCATAAAAAAGTGACAGTAAAGACATTTATATTGCTATAAAAGATTAAGCATCCAATACATATCAATCAAAAACATGCAATACATATCAATTCTTAAACGATGTGAAATAAATTGATAATAATAACAATATGAAATAAATCGGTAATAATAAAAAATGTTTCTTGAGCAACAAATTAATGTATTACAATGATTTCTGAAAAATCCTGTGACATTAAAGCTAGAGCATGGCTGCTTAAAATCATTAAAATTGAAAACAATTATTTGAGAGTGTAGTAATATTTCACAATATTACTGGATTTTTGACCAAATAAATGCAGGCTTAGTGAACAAAACATAAAAAATTATAGTCAGTCTCTTGGAACTAACTGATTAAATTAAGAGACTGCGAATTTTAATATAAAGTAATAAACAAGGTTCCAGGACATGCTAGATGTTAGACTCAAGTCCTGAAAAACCCAGCAGCTGATTTAATAGTTATTTGACATTTGAATGCAATTTGAATGTAGACCGACCATCAACTGCATTCATCTTCAACATTGTCTACAATTAAAATGTCTTACTTGACTGATGTTATGTCTCTTCAAAAGGACAAATGAGTGTAGTTCCTTCCAAGTAGAACGTACAGTTAATTGAATGTCATTGGCTATAATTTCAGCCAGAAGTGTAATTAGGTCAGTTTGTTAGTTCAGTAAAATAGACAAAAAGAGATTTAAGTAATGATGAGCATGAAAAAAAAATGTACTTTGTACTTTGGAAATTGTAAAGATGTTGTATCATGTTTGCCTTGGAAATATAATTGAGCATACTTCAGTAATAGGCCTACTTGAGTCAAGTACATTCTCCAAAATATAACTGAAGGAGTAATGAGGTACAATTATTCAAGCGCTGTACGCTCCTGCTTGTTCACAAATCTTTCCGAATGTTTGTGCTGACTTTATTGTTTGTGTTTGTTTATTTTTAGTGCATGGTTTCTTTGCTAGTCAGCAAACTGGACTTCCTGGGTAGTGGCCCACACACACTCCCACACACCGGCTCTGTTCCAAAATCTTGTGTGTTGCCTCACTGTCTACTGCCTATAGCTGCCTTCTAGGGCAGCATACTAACTGAAATGGAACCTCATAAATGACCTATTTGGAGCACACTACATAAACAGCAGCAATGCTTCATGCAAATAGCACTTTTGACACTTTCAGCACAGTTTGGCATGTTGTTAAGCAAAATGCGAAACTCTACTAAGCACAGATATACAAATACTGAGTGAAATAGTCATTTTTTTTAATAAGACCAAAATATTTTTATTGGTGCTTGAATCAATTCCAAGTATATCCATGACATTTCCCTGCAATTTTGGATAGATCTTTTTAAAATGCACTGCATTATGCATTTTTATAAAGTGCATAATTTAGTCTAATGGAGTTATCTCAGTAGCCTGCCTAACTTTTGTATCAGGCTTCATGTCTAAAGCGTTCCCATGATGGCTTAAAGCGCTGCCTACGCAGGCAGCTTGCTGGGTTTTGGAACAGAGCCATACGCACATACTTATTATGCATGAACAGTTTAAAACATCCTGCATTTACAAGGGCTAATGGTAATTCATAACACAACCAAAACCTAACCCCAGCCCTCTGGCTGCTGGCTCAGCTCTATACTTGAAACGGAGCCTGCAACCTTTGAGTTAGCAGTCCAGACCCTTCACCGTCAAGCCACCATGACCCAGAGCTCCAACAGCTGTTTGCTTTCTGCTAAAGTAACAATAGTGTCATAAAGTCTGCGTCCTGATTCCTGTTTTACTAGTGGTCGCTGAGACAGTTAACATCTTTGTTCCTGTAGAAACCATTGAAACGGGGGGTATGGTTGTAGCCAAATGAGAGAGAGCATAAACATTAAAGAAAACATCTTGCAGGGTTAGGCAAGTTTTCTTTGGCTGTAGTGGTCAGCACTTGCTGAGAGCGGTAAGCCCCCACATACAGGCTGGACAGGCTCTTTCTCCCTTGCTATTTCTCTCCCTCTTCCCTTCTTTATTTCTGTCAGCTCTTCTCTTCATGATCCCGGTGTTTTGCCCATCCAAACACATAAAGTCCCTACACAAACAGAAGTTGTGGCAGAGCCGGACTGCGTTTCTGGAGATGAATGAGAGTTGTATGCGCAAACGTCTGTCCGTGTGCGCTCTCACGGTGAACCCTGACAGATTAATGTTGTTTTCTTGCAGTAAATAGCAGCGATGGCTCTAGGCTTCGTGTTTGATGAGGACTGAAATAGATGGGTCAAAATATTTGATTTTATAATATTATTAAAGGCATAATATCACAAGGGAAAGATTTATATCAGAGTTTAAATTTGACTAATAAAATATGTCAGTCCTCACTGATGCTTTAAGATGTGAGCGAATTCTTCTCATTTCATATCATTAGGATTCTTCGACTATGTCCGCAGGAGACCGGACGGAGAGCGATTATATCACTGTCCCACCACAGAGCTTTAAAATGCCTTTAGCATCTTGCACGAGTGTATGTGTGTGTGTGTGTGTGTGTGTGTGCGTGTGTGTGTATCACATATGTTCGCAATAACTCTGTGGCAAAGCAAACAGTCTAAAGCCTCTCATGCTCCGTGAAATCTCACCCCCATTTCTCAGGCATGCACTGGCCACCTCAGGCTCAGCGAGGACCCTTAGGGGCCTCTGACCAAGACACATACACTCATACACACACTCTCAGCGCTTTGATCCGCTAGTCCACATTATAAATGTGGAGGGGAGCCAGTGGCCGGCGGCTTAGAGCCGGAATGGGTCTGTCCGGATTCCAGTTTCTCTGAGCTCAATTGCGTTGGCAGGAAAACGGATGAATGCGAAAGTGAATACAGTGAGCTGAGGTGATTCGTCCTTTATGAACTGAATCAAGCCAAGTTTTTGTATAACACACCTAGCCACCCATCCATCCATCCTTCTTTCCGTCATTCAATCTGTCTCCTCCTGTGCCATGGCCACGAATTGTAACTCTTCGGGGCTACCATCGTTATCGAAAAGGAAATTTAGTTCATCCATGTTGATTCATAACAGGGATGATAATGCGCTGTGTAATATCTCTTTATGCCCATTTAGACATCAGAGAGAGAGAGAGAATGGGGGCTGCTTGCTTTGTTAACTTATATGCCTGAAGGCAGATGGGTTTTTTTCTGCCGCTACGCTAAACACTAAAGCCGTTTAAACGCTACTGAACCCAGAACCCGGGGGGGAGAAAGAAATTATCATATTAGAAATGAGCTGCATTTTCATGGACTACTAATGAATGCATATATTTCTTCCTTTACTTGTCAGGCTTGGGTGCTGTGTATAATTAAGTTTACAGTGGATTTTAAATTTCAGTTCTCAATTGCTGAATTTTAACTGAATTTGAATTGTACTTCAATTGGTAGTAAACTGGATTGAGAAGATTAATTAGAAATTAAAGGGGTTATGAACTGCCTTTTTTACTCTTTGAATAGGCACAGACTCAGAAGTAAACATGTGCTGCTATGATTGGCTAACAGTTGTGTACCTTGTGTAACAGCTCGCACCCATACAAGATTTAGGTTAAAACACATAAAAACTCAAATTATATGATCTGTAATAACCAAGTAATGACAAAGCTATAATGATTATCATATAATAAAGTTACTCACACTACTGTCAGATCTAATATGTGACATTGTGCGGGTCTAAATTATAGATATTTAGTAAATTTTTACTGTAAATATATTAAAACACCCTCAGATCTTGGCCAAATTTTGTCCTATCTAAATATGTATAAATAATACATAATTAGTTTACGTCTTTCTGAAAATGCCATGTCGAACTGTGCCATGTTTGTAATTTAATCCATTGTAAAATGAAGTAAACAAAAGACCAAGTTCTTACTGATGTGGTCTGGAACTTCATTAAAAATAAGTTAATCCACTTGTCTCATTTGTTTTTTTACACCATGTATACAAATATGTGGGCGGGGCTAAACAGGCAGTGATGTAGAAGCCGGCATTGATCATCTTTGGCAGAGGCGGTGTGTAGTGACGCTATTATGTACATCATAGCCTGAACAATAAGCTTGTTTAATGACACAAACAACATTTATTACAAACAACATTCATGCAGTTTATTTCAGATGTTGATGCTGATTTGAAATTAGTAATTTAAATTGCGACTTCAGTGAGCAGTTTTTGAAAGTTCAGTATTCCTCCATCCATTTAGACAGGACTTGGTCTTCTTTTGAACTGCCCGGAGGCATTGCAAATATGGCCGCCATGTGAACAGGCTTTCCTCGCAAGGGATTTTGTTCTTTTGTTCATAATTCAATACAATATATCTGGAATATCACAGAATTAATTAACTATGCAGAGTGTGTTTATTATAGATACACTTTAGTGGTATAGCAATGTTATAAGTGATGGAAATTGTTGGAATGGAATTGTTTACATTTTTTTAGTTAGCTTTAATTTTTGTTTTGCATTGATGTTTATTTCAGTTAATCTTCTATCTTATTTATTTAATCTATTGGCTACTGGCCACAAATAATTTTCTCATTATATCCATGTTTTTTTTTGTTGCCGATTAAAAATTTGGTACATCTCAGGGATTATTTAAATGAGTCAAAATGAATGTGGCTATTCAGATTCCGATTCTAACTTAACATCCTGTGAGCTGAGGTCAATTCACATCATATCCCAAGTCGTGAATTGAAAAGAAGCCAGTTATTCAGTTTTGGATGTTGGCCAACCCTGCTGTGTGTATAGACGGTTAATTAAACATCCCATACATTTTTATGCTAATTTCCAATCTCTGCTTCCATCTAAATGTACATCCGGCGATGAATCAAGGGACATACGTAAAGTTTTTTCTCGTTGAGCTTCAGAATGTTTTATCTCGGAGTATTCATACTAATCTTGGATCAGATCAGAGCCGAGCTTAATTGAATCATTTACGAACGCACAGCTGGGGAAACAGATCTAAATGGCAGGCCTCAGAGCAGTGAGTGGAGAGAGATTCTCATCTACAGGTTAAACCTCCTGCCAACAGGGTTCAGATTAGTCAGAGATCTCTATCTCTCCTCCCTTAAACCTATCAGCTTTACACCTTCCCAAGTGGCTGGGCCTCGTCATGTGTGTGCGAGCACGCAGGTGTGGAACACAATCTGATTGTAAACAGAAGCATAAGCCTCTTTATTAAAAATACATGGGAAATGTGAAGAAATGCCGTATGGCGCTGTAGCTGTCATCAGCGCTCTGGCAAGAGAAAGATTGAGAGGAAGGTGTGAGAGATGGAGAGTGACAGAGGACAGAAAAACACACAGACACACACACGTATGCATAGACAATTGAAAAAGGAAAAAGCAAGAATAGAGGGAGAGTGAAAATATGGCAGGAAAGGGGCAACAGGAGGGAAGATGGTTAAAAACCCCAGACACATACGCTCACACACATACACATATACCATATCTTAGATTCACATCAGGCCAAGAGGAGATGGAGAAATTGAATTGGATAGGCCTTGAGTGACTCCATCAGTAATTACTAGTGCCAAAATACGCATACACACACACACACACACACACACAAAGTGGGGTTTTTTTCCCACACAGGTGGTTTTGATCAGTAGAAAGACAAAGATGAATAAAACTGATGAAGCAAAGCCGGCTTCATATGTATTTACTGAGAAAGAAAAGATAAACTGAATGATAGGAACAGAGGAAAAAGAGAAACAGCACCTTGTTTGAATTCAGACTCTGTCTTGATGAATTAAATCCTCTATTTTCAGTTAAAATTATGCATATTTCTTATTATATTAATCTTATATGTATTGTATACACTTTGGTTGAAAAAAATTAAAATAAATTTACATTACAAAAATAAATAACATTTTAATACAAGCATTACAGTATTATAGTTTTTTAAAAAATATATTGTTTTAGACATTTTTTATAAATTTTGTTCTATTTTAGTCTGTTTTACTTCATTTGCAAATTTCATTTGCAGTTCTGTATCCTGTTTGCTACATCAATTCAACTTCAGGAAATTCCTGTCCGCTCTCCATCCTGGTCCAATCAGAGTTAAACTTGGACCCTGACTGTGTTAAGTTCTGTAGAACACATTAGCATTTGCTGATATGATGAAGAGTGGAGAGCTGAGGACTTGTAATGAAGAGTTAATGTAAAAGAGAGTGTCTGTGATGAAGGGTTTATATATGAGAGGGCCCGTAATGAAAAGTTCATATGTGAGAGGCCCTCAAAAAAACATTTCTTCAGAAGAGCAACCTTAATGAAGAGTTCACATGATGGGTTTTTACCTCTTCTACATTTACAGTGAACGTAAACCTCAAGTTAGTGTGCTCCGGATGAAAAACTTTATCAACTGATTTGAGGGTCGCAGTTTTCTTGCAAGTTTTGAAATATTTGCTGTTATACAACTGTCTCTGCCCTCAAATTTAATTTGTTTAATTTTATTTGCGTTTGTTCCCAACTTTTTGGTTGGTTTCCGATTCCCAAAATTGGGAATTTTTCGGTGCAGGTTGCTTTGTTACACCAGTAGGTGGTGACATAAGTGACCATATTAGAAGTCCACATGAAATCTAAATTTACAATATTTATTTTGTTAGTGCGCATTGTTAGCCCTAAGGTGAACAATCAATGTTGCATGCTTATCAGACAAGATTTAAGATTTGACAGGCCGAATCAGAAGTATTATTTTCTGATACCATGAAAAAGATACAATAGCAGTGAGTACAAGCAGGTGCAATATTAGTGCACAATAACTTTAACCCTAGCTCTCATGTTTTGACGCTGACAGAGAGGTCAGCCCATCCTCTTGATGTAATCAGCACCATAGGAGGGTAATCTAGTCGAAAGTGGTCGAAAGTGGACAGATTACAAGTGTGATCCAATCGACAAAAACGCATCCTAAAGGGAAAGTTCACTCAAAAATGTTAATTACGTCATTAATTACTCAACAAAATAATCTACGTGACTTCAGTGATTCAGTGATGTTATGAAGGGACTTTATTACATGTTTTCCTCGTTGAGATGCATTTATGACAGTAACATAAACCTTGAACGTGGCAGTGGCTTCAATGTGGTAGTTCCCTTGCTGTCTTTGGAGGGTCAGGGAGCCCTCAGATTTCAAGAAAAATATTTAAAATTGTGTTCCAAAGATGAAAGAAGGTCTTACGGGTTTGGAACCACATGATGGTGAGAAATTAATGACAGAATATTTATTTTTGGGGGCGAACTATCCCTAATACCAAGTATGAAGCTGTAAGAGGAAAAAAACTCCCTCTATTCAGTTTCAGCTGAAAATTCGTCACTATACTGAAATAAATTTGACAGCAACTTCCGGTTCATGCGGACTTTAAGTGTGAGTCACTGAATGTTTTTCTCAAACAATTTGTTTAAAAACAGCTTTCATTCAGGAATAAAAATGGAACCATTTTCTTAGATGGATACTCAAAGTAGCAGTATTTTATTATATATATATCAAATATAAAGTAGTTTTTTGATGTAACTGTCAAAATTGAAAAGAAGAGAAGCACACTATAATTTGTTTCAAAACTAACATCTAAAACTTAAAAGGATAATTACTCAATTACTCCCTGTCAAACCCATGACAAACCCATAGGATCTTTGTTCATCTTCAAAACACTGAGAGCTTTCTGACCCAAACTGAACTACCAAAAAGGTGCGGAAAGGTAGTAAGGACAATGTTAAAATAGTTCATGTGACATGAGTAGTTCGGCTGTATACAGCTACGAGCACTTTTTGTGCACGAAGAAAACACATTTTTGTGTTAGTCCCCACCACACACTTACGAGAGCTGAATAATTATTGACAGATTTGTATATTTTTGAGTGAAATATCCCTTTAATTTTATATAATGCTTTCTTTTAAATAAAAAACAATAATTTATTTTTTTAAATACAAGTGGAAAATTCTGGCACTAGCAGGCTGGGTGAAAAGGGGAAATTGTGTAAAAACTGTTACTTCATATGTCTTTAACACACACCGCCTTCTTCAAGCTGTCATTGACTTCCACTGGTGTTTACTTCAAACTGAATCTGATCTGCATTCTGATGCCAGCAAATCCAGTGTAACATATACAGAGCTAGAAAGAGAGACCTTGAGATTCTCACAAACAAACTTTCATTTTACACCATTCCTGGCAAATAATTCAACCAAAAAAACATCCAGTCTCCTCCATATCTGATAGACACTCCTCAGTTTTAATTCATCTCTGACAGGCAGTCAGTCTGCCATCGTATGTGTTTGCACTGAAGCGTGAAGAAGGTTTCCTGTGTGTATTATTGTATTTTGGGCCCGAAGGCTCCGCTGCCGACCAGTGCCAGCTCTAATGTTATTTTTGGAGAGGAGTCAGAGCATTAATTTACTATGTGCAAACAATGTGATCATCTAAACTACTGTTTCCCAGCTACGCAATTAAAGCCATATGGGAAGAACAAAGCTCATTTAGATGCTGTCTCTTCTATTCACTCTCACTTACTCTCTCTTAGATCAAATAATTTGACCTCTCACTGTTTCCCCTCTCATCTATGTGCAGGGTGAAAGTAGCAGAGCTACCCTGTAGTTTTGTGTTCTTCTCTGGGAGGAATACCGAATTTCAACCGCTCTGTTTTCTCCGCCCAACGAAAGGAAATGAGAAGGAGAGAGAGTCACATTCCTCAGACGGCGTAAGGACACGCTGAAGGATGTCAGAGGGTGCATGTTAGAGCGGTGCTGAACGGTAGCAACAGCCCTGGGCTAAAGCTAAATAGGTCAAATGTGACTCATCAAAAATATTTTTGGATTGCAGTGAGGGGGGGGTGCAAGCTTCAATCAGTTAAAGTTTGCTGTTGTAGTAAAAGCCTGTGCCAGGTGAATTTCATCTGTGAAGTTTTCTTTTCAAAACAGACATTCTGTATTCTATGACATTATTAACATCTTGAATGGATTATCGCAACGTTAATGCTGCTGATAAAAGCAAACTGGCGGACCTGTCGACTTTTTTGGAAATGTAAAGAAACTGCAAAATTAGGCAGTAATGTGGGGATGGATAATAGCCATTGGGTCTGTTAAGCAAGTTATTCAAAAATGCATAAAATAATGGAATGCATACAATGATTTGAATATACGCATTTTAGTTGGAGTAGCTATTTAGAGATCGCAAATAAATACAATGCTGTCTCCTTAAATGGCTAAAATTGAGAAAGGAAAAAAAAATAGCTTGGCATGTTGTTTTATTATCATTACTTAAAAAAATAATAATAATATGAGGAGAAGCAGGAAGCCATTTAGTTGTCATTTGAGAGTAAAACCATAAAACAGAAAATGATGTTACCCTGTAGACCATCAGAGCAGTTTTGTTTCTTTTAAATAATATATATTGTGACCTTTGTAAAAGGCCAGGCCAGTTTTAGGAGATGTAACCACAAGGAAACTGCTACAAGTAATGATACTTGTTTTTTTCCCCCCATAGGTATATTTTATAAATGAAAATAATTAATATGTGTACTCTCAAGTATGTTCAAGGTCAAAGGAAAATAGTCCTATTACTTTTTACTTGATAATTACTCCACTTAACATTGCAAAGTCATGAAAGACTCATAAAGTTTTTATGGTATAAACATTCTTTCACAAATTGTGTATCTGAGAAGTTGGCCAGAACTTAGAACTAGATTTTTTTAAATGTTTTTCCTTTGTTTTTTTACCTCATTTAACCTTGTTTCCCATTGACCTCTATATTAAAAGACGACAAAGATGCTTCCCTACCAAAGCAATGAATGATATAAATTTGGTGGAAATTACAGACACAGGTAGCTGAAAAAACACAAAACAGAGGTTGACCTCAAATGACAAAAAGAATCCGCTAACAATTTAAACATCGATAACAGTCAACGGTCAAGTCTAGCACAAGATATTTGTATTGGTTTTTTTCTTAACTTATCTTTTCTTAATTATCTTGTAATCCCCGTCCCTGACCCCTACCCTGAAAACTACCCTGACTAGACTAGAAGATCTAGCAGATCTAACCAAACAGATAAGGGTTAAAGAAAGTAAAAGCATCCACTCAAAGTATCCAAGTAGCAGCATTATATATATATATATATATATATATATATATATATATATATATATATATATATATATATATATATATATATATATATATATAAATTTCAGTCACGATATTCATTTGATTCTCTCTCCTTCATTGTTTAGTATAAACCATGTACATAGTAAGCATGATTGTAACATAGACAATTTTTGGGTTTTGGTCAAATATGTTTAAATAATACACAAATGTACACAGCGGCTGATGTTATAACACTATGATGTTTAATTGTAACAGTAACTGAAAAAAAAAACCCAAATGTGAATGTAAATCTTAATGTTTCATTATCTTTAATGTATCATTAACCTTATTATTTGCTAAATTGTGCCAAAGACAACATCATTTTATGTTACCTTTGAAGGGACTGAATTGTTCTAAATAACACTGCAGCAGAAAAAACAATAACAACAGCGAAAAGAAAAAGAACGGTTTTACAATCCAAACTTTTTTTAAAATATCCATGTTGATCATTACTAAAACAGTCCATTACTGTGATAGAGGACTGAATTTCTCATACCTGGTGTGGTTATAGTGCGTGAATTGTGCTGTAAGCTATTACCAGTGTTACATTTTGTGAAAATTACTGCTGCTTTCCGCATCTGAATCTGAATAATTTGTGAGTTACACAATATAAAAAACAAGCATAATGTAGTATTTTCACTTCACTACCCCTGAGGATAGGGCACTCATGGGTAAGCTTATCCAATTTAAATCCACTTATTAGAGCTGCGCACACACACACACACATACACACTCACATGCACGCATTAGACTCCATTATTCAGGCTGAGTGTCTGGACAAAAAGATCAATCAGGTTCAATGGATCAACATGATGAACCTCATCACTCCATACTTTCATCTCTCTGTCTCTCCCCTCCTTTTATCCTCCAACTCTGCATTTTCTCATGCTGTCCATCTTTATTTTGTTCCCTCTTAATGCTCTTTATTGTCTACATCCTCCTCAATTCTTTCCAGCCGTCTCTCCCTCTTTCTTGACCTTTTCTCTGGTGTTTTAATGGCGGCTCAGAATACGTCTGGCCATGTGGGCACAGAGATAGAGAACGCACACACACACACACACACACACACACACACACACACACACTGATACAATCTTTGTCCATGATTACTCCTGAAGAGACTTTTGTTGTGTCAGATAAACTAATCCAGATTGGATCGCAAAAGAGCATGTATTATGATTCCAAAGCTTTCACTGGATGATTTTCAGGCATTTCATTCCAGCTTTTATAAATGATAATTGTGTGTTGTGTGTAAATGTGTGTAATTGTGTGATTCTTTACTCCTACCCGGACATTTCTCGGCATGAGTGTTTCAATATGGCAGGCCCTCAGTGCAGCGTGTGTGTGTTAGTGTTTGTGTGTATAATTGGGGTAATTTCTTTATTACACTAATAAATCACTCAGTAAACGGCATGTCCAAAATGTCACTGTTTAGTGTCTATTTGTCCAGCGGTCCCCCCTCTCTTTCACTCTGTCTTTCTTCACTCCTCCTCTCTCCACCTGTGAACAGCACTGACATCTGTTCCTCAAATACTAAACCTCAAGTCAGTGACTCTCAAGCAGGGGTATGTGTATGCCTGGGGACATATTGTTTGATTTAAAAATTCTTTCAAATAAAAAGAAACTTTCCAGATAAGTGCTGCTTTATGCAAATGATGTGGTTAACACTTATGGTAAGATATATGTGTGTGTATATATATATATATATATATATATATATATATATATATATATATATATATATATATATATATATATATATAAAATTCAGATTTTCTGTTGTATTGTATTGCTGTTTCAAATCACTTACAAATGCACTGGTGATATGATGGAAAAACAAATCTTGCCATTTATTGGCTTGCATGCTACATGAAACAGGTGTTTTTTGGCACTGTCCTGCTATTGGGACACTCAAATAGTCATCTAAACATGCAGATAATGGTGTATTTATCTGTTAGTCATAATTCATACTTTAGAGCTTTAGTACTAATTACATTCCACCAAAAAAAGAAAAGGTTGCAAATGTCTTTACTTTTGTTGAACATCCATCTGGGTTTTATTTATGAAAACTAAAATAAATTTGCTGTTAAGTTTGCCACTAAGAAAGTTTATATGACAGGTCAAAATTTAGACAAACAAGCTCAGGTGTCTCATTAAAGAGAAAAGTACTCTTAACAAGTAGTTGTTTTTCACTGGCAGTATTAATTATTTTTGAAGCAGCTTATCATCAGAAGTTTATGATAATGCTAAATGATATTCCATATATATTTATAGTTTGATTTAATGAAGGTGTACTTTAGTCCTGCTGATGTTTTTTGTTTCAATCGATTTAAGGGTTAAATCATTAGAAAGCACAGATAAACAGTGAATGGTTGTGCAAATATGCGACTTATGTCTTTGTATTCTTCCTTGGTCAAAGATTAGAAGTCAAAGATAAAAAGTTTAAATACCTCACTCACTTTCTTGAGCTGCTGCTCTTAAGGTAATCATCTACATCAACTCCTTCACTGAGATAAAGCCCGTGAGATTAACCCCTCAAGGGCAGAAGGAGTAGCTAAACAGAGATATCTACATTTGTGCACTTTCTGCTTTATCTTGCAACTTATCTGATTTAAGGCTCGAAAGTCATTTCGTGACATATTCAGCTGTGGCTTGTGGTGGAGTTATTCGCTGAAATCCGTCTGCGATCTCTAAATATGCGTTCTAAAAATATCTCAAAAAGAACTTTGATTTCTCCACTGAGTGGTTTTGTCTCATCATAGTATGTTTGTAGGATGGCAGTGTGAAGAGAAAACAAGACAGAACAAGACAAAAAGCATTTGCATGTGTGACGGAATTGCAAGGCAAACTACGTCCAAACTGTGTGAATTTCATGTTGAATTCTGCCTGAAAGACAAAAGAACATTCCTAAGATGCTCTCTGTCTCGCTCTCTTTCAAGCAGTGTCTATTTTATGAGGTGAGACCTCATAGATGAGGTGAGCAGGCAAATGCCAAATCAGAAGAAGAGAGTATGAAGGAGAAAAAAAATCGTCATTTATATTCAAGAAGGAAGAGAGAAGCAGATAATTCTAGGCACACATCCTTGGCAAGGGAAACAGACAGAAACAACTTGAAGAGGGAAACGTAGCATCATATCTGGATGTCTTCTTTCCTGTTATAGAGGTAGAACATAATCAATTGATAAAGACTTTTTGGGTTTTTTTTTTTCCTCTCCTGCATCTGATGCTATTCTGTGCCTCAGTCACTGAACTGTGCTGCAGCAGATATTCTGAGACTAAAACTTCATTATTTAACACCGCAGAAATAACAAATGTATGTGTATAATGTTATATTTTGCGAATATTGTGTCCAAAAATGTTAACTGTTAATTGGAATAAAGCACAAAATTTGTGAGATATTTATTAAATCTTCTCTATTAATTGTTCCTATTTATTTTCTATAATAAAATAGTTGAATTTTCAGCAGCATGTTACAGCATTTTAGTTTAATTAATACTAATATGCTGATCTGGTGCTGTAGAAATTATTTTTTCTTATTATCAATGTTTAAGACAATAAATAAATGCGTAGAAATACATAGAAATTAATCAGTTACTTTTTATTATTACTTTTTAGTGTCTTTCCTTTTTAAGGTATTCGTTTCTTTCATGAACTAACATATTTCTGCTATATATTTTCAAGTGGCTTTGGTGGTTTATGTTACGTTGAGGTTAAAGAATGTCCCAGTGCCCTAAGTGATGTGACTGCTCAGCCCACCCTCCCTATAAAAACACATTCATCTCTAAAATCAAACACTCATCGCCAAGGGCAAGGCTGTGTGTGTTGTGGTGATAATAGCTCAAATAATAAGTGTTTTGCTTGTGATTTGAGTCTATCTTGTTGTCAGGAAGGACTGATTAAAAGCCCTATTACACTCATTTAGCCATTACCTGACTCTGACCTGTAGATCAACACACACACATACACACACACACAGAGAGCTAAATGGTTAGCTAAATATTTCATGGTGAACACTACACAGGAACATTTAATTAACCTAATTGGTCCTTTCCCTTCATAGTGAAAAATTGTCAACCGTGAGACAAATGACAAGGCGTCTCTCTTTCTTTCGTTCCACTTTCCACCTCCCCCTCTCTTTTTCTTTCAATCTAACTCCACTTCTCACCTCTCCATCTTTCCATCTGTATCCTCCCCGCAGTTTTCTTCTCTCTGTGTCTTGCTTTTTGTTCTCTCTTTTAGTGCATTTCTGTTTTATTTTAATAATTCTGTATCAAACTCTTATTTTTGGCCAAACTACTGAGAGCGTGCACACACACACACACACACACACACACACACACACACACACACATTCAGACTCACTCACAAATGCTCGTAATGAGGTGCACTGGTGCTTATCCACTGAGTGAAAGGTGTTTCTCTCCATATTTTCCTCTCATTTGATGTTGAGAAAGTCATTTCACACCTGAGAAAGTTCGCTGACAGGAACTCATACACATGCATGTGTGTGAATTATACATGCCACTGGAAAATGATGTAGAGTTACAAGAGTCAGTCTGCTACTGAATACATTACACCCTTAAAATATAAGTGTATAATGCATAAAGTTCTCTGATGCCACACTCTGTATTTGGACCACATATAGTACTTTGTAGATTTCCTCCTAACTTCCTTCTAACCTAGGAATAGTTCACTGATAAATGAAACTACTTTCATGACCTTACATAACCCCTCACATCATTCTGTTTGATTGTCAGTAAAGCCTAAACACTTGCTTACTTTTGTGATATAAAATAATAGTAGATGAGGCAGTTAAGTTTCTAAAAGAACAAAGAAGCATACAAATGTTGTTTACTAATACTTGTAAAGTAAATTTTTTAATAAGTGTTATATTCCAAGTGTTCCAAACTTATACAATAGTTGCAGGCTGATATTTAAATTGTTATCCACTCTTAATTCTCCTTTAAAAGTGAACTTTAAACACCGAACCTGTAGCCTGTGAGTTGAAGAGAACTGAATCAGTTTGATTGATGAAAGAATCGTTTAGAGCAAACTGGTTTCTTTTAAATATGTGACTTGAAAAGAACAAAAACTATGTACTGCAGGACTTACGGTGCTCTTTGTCATGCATTTACTTCACAATGAAAAGAGGTGCCAGAGATATCTTCAAAATAATCAGAAAGATTATTTAGTGCTCTATTCTAAAACCAAACATATTTCTGCTCATAACACAAGCAAGATCTGTATTCATTTTTCAATGTCTTTATGATGTTGGGTCTTTATGTCTCAGCAATATGAATTCTAAATACTTTTGCAGATCCTGTACCTCTCTCAGACCATCAAGCTACCTACAACACAAGTGAAAGATGGCTAATACGCTTTTAGTTACTATAGCACCAGAAGAACATGTTCCTATAACTATTGGCAGAAGTTCCTGCTTTTTTGCCATGTTCGCATCACAGAAACTGGGAACCATTTTATAGAAATGCCTCATGGGGGGACTAAATCAGCTCCAGAGTCAGGGCTAATCCTGCACAATAGGAAATACTAGTGAAATAAGTGTATGTAAATTGGTCGAACGCATGCCATATGAACGCATGCCATGCCACCATTTTTAAAAACCCATATAGACTAAAAGCTTATTCACACCAAGAACAATAACTATAAGGCTTACGATAAAGATATAGTTCTAAAAATCATTCTAAATATTCACAAATAGAGTTCACGCCACAACTGTAAAGATGAAGGCACAGAGAAACTATATTGTTGGAATCATTTTCAGAGCAATTTTAGTCCAGCTAATAAACGACACAAACATTGACATCCAATCAGAATCCATCCTGCTATAATGAGCTGGTGAATAGCGAAAAATGTTGAATGCTGCACTTAAATGTTGCTGTCTCTGTCAACCGCAGAGTTCATATCTTAGGGGAAATTTAGTTCTTGGGAAATTCGTTCCTATAACTGAGCTTCTATACCCAGTGTGAAAGCTGCTTATGAATTGAAGATGTAGACATACGAGAGCTACAAGCCAATCTCAATAGTAATAGGAACTTTTTTTAAGGAATTTCTACAGGCAATTTAATTATCTTCCACCTTACTTTTGTAGTTCATTTCCATTTATTAACTGTTTTTCCATTTTTCATGCTCTTTATGTCTTTAATCTTACTATTGCTGTAGATTTTTGTATTTTATCTTCTTTATGTATGAATGTGCATCTATTATGTACATATACGGTATACTGTATACATACTGTTTTAGTGATGCTACTGTATATAAATCACATTTTCATTTACTTACATTGGACTCTTTGCTAAAAATAACATGTCAACACTTGTGGTATGATGTACTATCCTTCTCTCCACTGGACCTGCACAGGTGTTAAGCAGACGTATGTAGAGCCAGATAGAAAAGATTATTGGGGAATGATTAAGCAGAGCAGCGTTATTACAGTATTACTTTCATTTATTCAGATACAGCCCCCGTCCCTGCCTCTCCAACCTCTGTAGCTCTTTATTGTCTCTTGTTGATGCAGCCATATTAAGCCTGATCCTCATCCAGCATCATAATCACATTTCTTTCTCTCCATTACACACACACAATCAAACAGAAGCACACAGATGCATTTCACACACTCACACCATTCCTCATCTGGAAGATGTCATTAAAAACCCTCTCTCACTCCACACAGATTGATCACTGATGAGGCTGGAACATAAAAAGATAAAAGAGAATTTGTTTGTGAGGACTGAATACACACACACACACACACACACACACATTTTCACACTCCTCCACTCACACATGCTCGGATATTACCACGGCACTGACTGGCTCTTGGTTTACCCAAGATGGCCCTATTGTCTGCTGTCTGAGGTTCTTTTAGGACAGTGGTAATGTAGTACTTCCACCTGTTTGTTCGGACAGATTTCCTACAGTCAGACAAATCGATTCTTTCTCTTTCCATTTTCTTTTAATTCCTTTTCTCCATTGATCCACAGTAGACAGATTAAAACAGCCTCTCTGGTATTTTGCAACAAAGCTTACTTTGCTAATTAATGTCTGATACTACAGTATTTGTTATAAATTGCTATACATATTTATCATCATAATGAATTTATTTATATTAATTTGTCTATATATGAGTATAAATGCCACAGAATAAACTTGTAGTCATTTAACTTTCGCAACTGTGATTTTGTTAGCATATCATGTTATACACAATATAACATTTTATTTAGTTAAATGTTTAAAAATGTAATAATATGTGTTTATTTTCTGTATTATTTTTTTAACCATATATATTTTTCTTTTATTTAATCTACCTACAGTTGAAAAAAATGACTGCTTGTAGTTGGAACAACATCTCACCATTGCAACTTTATTTGCAACTTTATCATCTCGCAGTTACCTGTCTTATTTTCTTCACTGAGACAGAAACAGGCTTCGGTGACCCGAAGTAACATGTTATATTGCAAATGGATGGCTTTTTAGTGATGAACCTGCTTTCTTTTGATGCTTAAAAATCCTAATCTCTAGAGGAAGAGAAAAGCATCATTTTTAGACATGGTGCAAATGATGAAAAGAAGCGTGAACCATGTGAGGAGTAGAGTTCCTTGAATCCTGTAATGCAGACATCCCATTACGCCATATGAAACAGGATATTAATGGCTATGCTTAACTAGATAGAACTCTGGAGATTTAACTGGAGAGCTTGTCATCAGCTAGCCAGCAGCTGCACACTGCACTATTAGCAGAATGAATATACAATAACTGCGCTTGCAGATCAAATGCTTCTGTCAGGATCTGAATTGTGGAGGTTTTAAGTTTCTTTGCATGCGGATATGTCAGCTGTTTTGGAAATGGAGAGTCTAAAAACCAAAGCAATTATAGAAGATTCTTTTGACTATGAGTGTGAGAATGTCCAATGTGAAGGGACAGGACATATACTGACTCACACAGGCCAATTTGATTCACTTTTCTATTTCGGTCCGCACACAATTTTGCTGTAACCTCATGTGTGAGTCATTTCTTCAGAGAGAGAGAGAAGGGACAGAAAAGAAGAAAATGGTCAAACGTTATGTGCACAGCATGTGGAATTTATAATTATTTCAAGTGTGTTTGTGTGCTTGTGTTTTATGTATACGTGTGTGTCTGTATTCTATTGTGTGTGTGTGTGTGTGTGTGTGTGTGTGTTGGCCTCTGGTGTTGGTTCAGACAAAAGCCACTTTAATTCTGTTCCATCAGATCAGGCTGGCATCCCATAGAATCAGTAACCAGGGCAACCTGGTATTCTAGTGCCCCAGGGAGAGAGAGACTGTGTGTGTGTGTGTGTGTGTGTGTGTGTGTGTGTGTGTGTGGTGTTGGTGGATGCATGGAGTTGACCAAATGTTTTTAAGCCATCTTCCAAAAATGGAACACAAGAGCGCAGGAGGCAACATTTGTGTTTTCGCTGCAAGGAGATGCTGAGTAAATCTGAAATGATCTAAGTTGTGTTAATTCCAAGTGACCCGTTTGTGTGTGTGTGTAAAAGTGGGTCAGTAGTCAGTTAAAGAGGAAGCGGGTCAGGAGCATACGTCAGCTCTGGATGAGATTACTGAAGAAATCTGTTGGACAACTGTAAGCCTTTTACACAGAGAGCTGGAACATGATGAACTCTGAGTAAATTTGAGTTGATCCATAATTCATCTGTTAATGTTGCATTTACCGGATAAAAAAGGAGTGTTTTTTGACTTTGATGTGAATTAATATTCATATCTCACCTCTCCGTAGCCACCAATGAGATGAAAACACATAAAAGAGTTCTGTTTGGTTCACTTTTTCAGAGAGAAGCGGCCTTTCATGAGGCCCGTTTTATCTGCCTCTCGTGGTCTGTGTGCTTGTCACACGAATTTAAAAAATGTGATGACTTCATAGTTGAATATATTTGCATGTTATTTGCTTGTGGTGAGTCATTATCACGACATGAGTCGAAAGATGCATTAAATGTTCCGTTAACGCTCCTTCATTCCTTCTCCCAAGCACTGAATTTCAAATTAAAAACAAGATCACACATTCTCTGAACACGGGACACGAGAATCTAGCCGGCCGCAATTAATCGAAGTAAAAACAAACCCATTGGCGAGACGTTTGAATTGCATTCGCCAGGCCCTGAGCGGCTCGACAGGAACAGTCATTGTATTAGATTAGACAGACCGAAAGCATAAACGCATCAAACCTAATTGCATTATTTGTATTGTGTTCAAGGGCCTGAGTGAAGTCCTGAAGATGCGCTGAGCGCATGCCAGCGGGTTCGGGAAAAAAAAAAACCTGCTCTGCCTACTACTTGTTCGTTTATTTGGGGTATTAATCATTCATCTCATCTTGAAAGATATTATCAGCCGCAGTGTTGTAATACTGCTGTGCTGCTGTGTGTTTGTCAGCCTCTGGCCAGCGAAAAGCAATATCAAAGCGTCTGTGAATTAAAGTACATTTATCATGGCTTATAATCTTACTGTAGGTGGATGGAATGGTAAGACAAAGAAAGAGAGATGAGCTAAGAGACATTAAGGGTACACAAAGGTGCGCTGCTCGCGCGGTGGGGAACGTAGAGGCAGATGTGTTTATGTGGTGATGAATGTTATGTGAGCCTGTTTTTATTTGCCTTCATCAGTTTGTGTGTGTGTGTGACATACTTTCCTCTATGAGTTCCTATAATGACTCACAGACTTTATTCCCTCGCACAGAACACAGCTATAAAAATCAATGTGCACTTATTTAGAATAAATTAATCTTTCCCTTTGAGTCCGAGAGATGATTTTTGGCAAATGCCAGCCATAACCACAGTAGTGGGCCCCGTTCCTTCTCTCCCAGAGCAGAACAGGAGCGACAGTGAGCGAGGGAGCGCGGTGGTCTGGCAATACTCATTTATCTTCATTATATGCTCAGAATCATTGAGATACACAGAGAGAGAACAGAGCCTGACTCTACAGTAGCCACACGGCGTGTGTGCGTGTTTGTGTGTGATGGATATTGGGTGCCTGAAACAGAGGCATATCTGGGTTACATAAAGACCTTGATTAGGCTGAATGTGCTTTTAGGCCTACAGTAGAGAGAGAGAGAGTGCATGTGTGTGTGTGTGTTCAAGGGCTTTGATTAGCTGATTACAGTGTTTTCATAGTTACCCACCATTATAACTTCCTGTGGCTCTAACACATATACCTCTGTACGTGTGTGTTCATGCTTAACCTGTACTTTTGCTGACACTCTTAAGTCAATCAGCCATCTGCTCTCCTCCCTTCTCGTATGACAAATATTCATATTCCTCTCGGTTTCTATGCAGTGCTAATGGCACTACTGGTTTCCAGGATTTTGCAAACGCCAGCAAGAAATGGAGCATAGTGGGAGGCTTTGTGTGTTTGTAAGTGTATATCGTTATATGTCTTTGTAAGGCCCTATGAAATCTATTTAATTTTTTTCTCAAATAAATTTTGTTTATTAAATTTTTGTCTGGATTTTGTTTCCCATTTAAAGATTTTTAATCAGTTTTAATGGTTAGATTAAATGTTTAATTAATGTCTAATTAATTGAAATCATGGGACTTGCACATATGTAACAGCAATTTATTCAAAGTTTAACTAATATTACATTTTTAAGGCTTTATGAAGTTTTATTAGTTTTTTTTTATTTTATTTTTGACCAAATTATTAATGTGTATTAATAATAATAATAATAATATACTATATTACTGTAACAGTTTCAGTAAAAATATAAAACAATTAGGGAAATATAGTTTAGTGAAAGAATAATGAAATGTGAAAAGTCACAATTACAATAAATAAGTTTTTTGTTTTACCCTGTGTTACCCTGTGTGTGATAAGGGAATAGAAAATTGAATAAAGAAAAAAAAAATGGAATAAGTATAGAGAATATTTTAGGGAAAATAAAAAAATTAAAGAAACTGAATACAGTGATACCCTTTAATTATTTGTAGGTATGTATCGCTCTATATCTGGGGATTTGAGGCAATTGAAACAAAAATCCTGAAAGTTTTATTTTAGGTTTAGGGCATAAATCTGATTTATTACCTTTACTCTACTGAAACTGTTATTTATTTTTATTTTAACAGCTGCAATCTAGGGAATGTCCTCATTTACATAGCTCGGTTAGCATATGTGTGTGGGAGTCAGGTTCTGCCTACATTGTGTGGACTAGCCAACGAGGGAAACAGATAAACAGAAAACATACTAAACATTTAAAAAAGAAAAATGGTTTATGTGAGGGATACATGTTAGGGTACAAACAAAGGAAATCAATGGAAAGTCTCCGCCGCCCCATGTTAGATTCGCTCGAATGCTGATATCAAATAACACATTTCGATTCATTTCTATGCCAAGCAAAAGAGGATAATTTCTCTTTCTCTCTTATCTTTCTGTCTTTCTCATTAATTAGTTAATATCAGTCAGAAAATGAAGTGATAATACCATATGCTGATTTCCTGGAGATAAACACAGCGAGAAGTAGAGAAGAGAGTGCGTTTTGTGTGCGGTTTAGAAGCATATCTCCTCTTGGCTGGCATTAGCAGCTCAGAGAGCCATAAAATATTCACATTGAGAATTAAGTCTCCGTCCAGCACTGCTGAAAGCGGAAAACATTGCCTGAGTGTGTTTTGTGTGTGTGTGTTTGGGCCTGTTCCACGCAGGGTCACTGTCTCTAATACTGAAAGGACATATTTCTGATATTTATGCAGAGCGAGAGAGAAAGACATGTGTATAAGGCTCAGAGGATTTTAGAGGTGCTGCTCTGATGTAACATTGCACTCACAGTTGTTATCGAAATGGCTTTCATGGGAAAACCTCTAAAAAGAAATATCTGAGGAGCTCTCAGAGGAGTTTTATACATTAACTCAGCACAAATGTAGCAGTGATAAAGAGCTTCCAGTCTACATGCACTATACACCGTATTATCCTAGAGCTACATAGAGACATAATCACATTGTCCTTTGTGTTTCACAAACCCCTGTTGCACCTGAACTACACAACAGTTAGGTCCGGTTCTCCGATTTAATAGGCTGAGCGACGTTCGAATTACACTTATATAACACTTGGGAGGTTGAATTATTATTTTTAGAACTATTTGTATAGTATTATTGTATTTTGAATTTTTACATTATTATTTTAGTTTAAGTTATAATCGTTTTTGTTGTTTTTTTTGCTTTTTTAACTATTTCATTTAGCTTTATTTATTTGCTTTTTAGCGATTTTGCTGAGTTCAACGTATTCCTGGATCAACGTATTTGTTAACCCAGGAACAACATTGTGATTGACCAATCAGACTTGAAGAACCAGTTTATAGTTTTTGTGAAGTGTAAGCTTACAATCAGTGTTCGGTGCTTGTACATCAGTGTCGTTCATCTGTCATCCTCTGATTTTAGGCATTAGTCATAAATAAGATTAGGTTTAGGTGAAGAGATGTGGTTAAATGTAAAAATGTTATTAAAATGTAATTCCAGTCTTAACAAAATATGCTTACCCAGGAACACATAGAACTCGGCAACACCAGGTGAATTTAGTACTCCAGGTTATATTATATCAATTTGTTTTTATTGTTTTAATATTTATATTTTATTTTGCTTTATTTTATTTATGCCATACAGGAAAATAATATTGTTGCAACTAAATTAAGAATTAGTTTCCACAACTTATTAATGGTGACTTTGCCTTAATTTGTTCTCTTGTTTTAGTTAAATCATGCATGTTATACTAATCCATTCCTTAATTAAATTAAATCATGGCCCCGATTGAAGTGAAATGAAGGAAATAATGGGAACAAATTGAAATTCATGGCCACAATATCGTTCGCCACTTGTCATGTGCGGGGCTCTGTACATTTGTGCATGTGGTTTTCAGTGACATTTGCACCTTATACATCCAGTTCTGACATCTGAGATACCTTATTCTCTGGCAGTTGATCTAAATGATAAAATAGCATGTGAAGGTTGTGGTTGTTGAGTCATCACCTAAGCTGTTTCTTTTTCTGATGCACCTTAATGCTGCATTAGAAATCTATCCATTTGTTTAAGCAGGTTCCTTCTTGCTTGAAAACTGCTTGCAAATTGCTCATTGCTAATCATTCCATTTTTACAATATGTAAAATGGGTCTCAGGTTTTCCCAGAATGTGTTTGTGAAGTCTCAGCTCAAAATACAGATAATTTGTTATATAATTTTGAAAATGTCTATTTTGATTGGAAGTAGAAACGCTGCTTTTGTGTATGCCTCTTTAAATGTAAATGCCCCCTGTTCCAGAATAGGGCAGCGTTTTTACAGCTCAGTTCCTCAGATAATTTGCTAAAAATATCTATTTGTTTTTAATTATCATCTCTATCATGCTGAAATCTTGGGTTTTAAACCATATTACTTTTCTGAGATACGGTTTTCTGTACACACACACACACACACCCAAAGCATGCAAACAGATTGCCTTTCGCAAAGCATGTGAATGCTAAACTTCTCTTTCATGTTTTATTGAGCTTAACGCTCAAATACACACAAGTTTATGTTATGTT
The DNA here is from genome assembly GCF_018831695.1 of Puntigrus tetrazona. Lineage (NCBI taxonomy): Eukaryota > Metazoa > Chordata > Actinopteri > Cypriniformes > Cyprinidae > Puntigrus > Puntigrus tetrazona. The sequence goes on from NC_056703.1 coordinate 13,235,279, forward strand.
ATGACTATGTCTGTGAAGGGAAAAGAAATCGCATGTTTATATTAGGTCTGGAAGCAGTGCAACAGACAGTAAATAAATAAATGCACTGCTCTCTTGTCTCTTCTGAGGCTGGGAGTCTGTAGCGTTCTATGCTCATCAGTGCAGACAAAGATAGAACAGTTAGCTTTCCTCAAACTTTTGCCTCGGCTTTAGAATTGGTGCACCGTTGTCGCTTGTGAAAACATGGCAGCAAAATGGCTGGAAACGTGCAGGTTAAGTGATCGTAATATTATAAGATCCGCTTTCTACATCGAAATCTGAACAGGCTTGTTTTCACAAGCTTGCAAAAAAAAATACTGGGTTGTTATTTTTTTAACATTTTCTGCATTGGAGACACCATTATAGCACAATATGATGTTATAATTAATGTTTCCATTAAAGTCATTAATAAGGTAGCGAGGCAACGAGCCAGCTGCCCAAAAGTCAACAAATCATTTACATGATTGGTTCAATAACAGCTATGGTTGTTGATGATTTTTCTTTGTCTGGAATAATTTTAATAAGTAGAGCAAAAACAGACAGGGTAACTGGTGATATTTTGTCTGAACTGTAAGTTAACCTATTTCTAACTGTTCTATCGAAGAGATATAAAGTCACAGTCATGCTGTTGGTCTGAATATCAACAGCAGATTCTGCTGAATCACAGCAGCCATGCTGATGTTTTTTTTAGCGGCAACACTCCTGCTTGCGTGATAATGCTTAAATATATGCATGTCATCGTAACTAATCTAAGCCATTCTTCCAGCATAATCAATGCATAATGCATGATTGTGTTCAGAGCCAGATTTAATGTACAGTGGAGGAAAACATTCCGCAACAAACCCCCCTGCAATGATTCATGCAAAAGCAAAACCCTACTGAACACAGGCATCGGCTAATCCACTATGATTTGAGCAATATAGTGGAGAAGCAGCAACGTGTGTATTATGATATGCTCAAGAATCATTTTACGGTTGTATCTTGCACAACAGCCCGGTGACCTTGACAAGCCAGCTCTGCCTCTTTCTAGAGCACATAGTGCAATTCACTTTCAGGAATGCAGCTGACATGATGCCTAATCCAGATCAAAATCCAGATTGGCATGCCTCTAGGATACAGCTCCATGGTGGGACAGAGCCAAGCTGATTATCAAGGGTATGAAATATATGCTGGGAATGAAGGCTTTGAGGTACACACACGCACCTTTGCAGTGCAGTACACCACTGCTGCTCTTTTTGTAGAGGTTCTCACGACGCATAACATTCTGTAGCCATACTCAGTTGTATTCTATTCATATCAGCCATGAAGGAGTCCATAAAGACACAGTCAAACTGAATTAAATCCTTCACGTTCATACCACTGATACTTTAAAGCAGGTGCTGATTATTTTAATCAGTCTACAAACAGCAGTTACTGGCCTTATTTGATAAACGCGGAGAGCTGATTTGTTTCGCTCACTGTGTGTGTTTGTGTCAAAACAAGTTTCACCTTTTAGAGGAATACGGTGGAAGACATGAGATTAAGGGCTTGACTGTCGGTAGGAGGGTTTTGGAGAATGTGCTTGTTTCTGTGCGAGAGCATTAAGGAATGTTTTAGCGGGTAAACACACTGTCAGTATCCGTTTGAGTGTTTAGAGCTGACATCCCTCTCTAGGGCACTTAGGAACAGTGATTATGCACCCTCACACACACCGACCTTGAGACAAAGCCCGGAATGCTTAAGCCCGACAAAATATCTGATGACTCCGGAGATGTTTTGATGGACAATATTCGGGAGCGCTGTAAGATTAATGATATTTCTCATTGGAGATGAAGCCTAAAATAATGTACCGTCAAAGTCAAATCACATGACGGCTTGACGGATTCTGTCGTTAATGGATGTGTCTGGATTCGGATATTTTGAAAGCTTTTCGGGAAGAAATGCCCCCATCTCCGCCTCTCCACGCAGCTGGGCTTTCATAAGGGCTTATTCACAGATGGGCATGCTGGGTGTTTGTATGCACACATTTGTACTCTGTAACGATGATTAGGATGATGAATATGCGGCATCTGTATAGAAATATCTGTGTAGAATTGATTAGATGTTAAAATAATGAAATTCAGTCAGTGTGTGTGTGTGTGTGTGTGTGTGTGTGTGTGTGTGTGGTTTGGGATATTCTAAGTGCCCTGCAGTGGATCCTCAGCTGTTTATGCGCTGTGACAAGCGAAACCAATTTAACCTTCATTTAGCATAACCTCTACAGATGCGAGCTCTTTTTCAATCACCCTCTCTCTTTCTCTCTTTTATGGATGTTTTGTTCTAATGTTCATCTCATCAAAACTGATGCAAATGAGAAGCGAAAGCGTTTTTTTTTTAGGAAAGAGACGGAGCTGGTGAGGGTAGGGTGAGTTTTCTGATCTCTGCAGACATTTTTCTCTGCAAGCTGCTACAGATCTCTGACCTTCTCTTTCTAGAAGCAGTTTTCAGCACAATTTCTGTCTGTCGGATGGTTTAAGCAGAAAGTCCCGAGGCTGTGTGGATTGCACGCAATTCTAACATATGAATATGATTTTCTTTCATTTATTTACTAAATAAGGCCTTAGCGGAGAGACAGAGAGAGGACACTGATACATTGGTTCAAACGTGTGTGTTACGGTTATAAGCATCTACGAAGCTTTAATAATTAATAGCTGAAGCCATCAGTGTGTGTGTGTGTGTGTGTGTGTGTGTGTGTGTGTGAGAGAGTTAGTGTCTCCGAGCAGGTTATTGCTGATTCGACAGAGCATGCTTTTGGCAACATTAAAATTGCAGTCTGTTCATGTTCGTTTTAGCAGGACTCTGCTTGTTGCTTTTGGCAAAGAACTGTAATATTTCTAAGAGTGATAATATGTGTTGGGCAGCAGGGCAGTTTTTGAATTTCTCTGTGATCCATAACAAAGTGTGTCTTGTCTGGTTGCCTTATCATCTCGTTTTACATATTGACTATTAATTAGCAAAAAAAACTATTTCAAATATTTAATTCAGATTTATTAGTTGTGCCATGACTTTTGCACTCAGCACAAAACAAAGAAAATCCAGTTAAATCAGGCTGCACTGTGAGACTTTAAATCCTTGTCATTCTTTTCACTGTAAGCACATTTGCTTTCTGTGTAAATTAGGCTCAATACTGTTATGCTGTTAAGAAAAGTGTTTAAACAGAAAACTTTTTTAAAAACATTCAAAAGAAAACCCACCGACCTCAAGTTTTGAATGTGAGTGTATCTGTGCCATACAGTGTAGCTTCATTCAGGTGTTCTGAGAGTGTGTGTGAGCGTGTGTGTGATCATAGTAAGGTAGAGGTGGCAGTTGTAATGTCAGTGGGACAGCAGTTTGGCCTGAAGGCATTAATGAACTGAAAGTGAGCACTGAAGGGTTAATATTAGAGAGGATGAGGTCTGATAAGGGTTAATGCAATATGGCTCTGGTGTGTGTGTCTATGTGTCCTTGTGTCCGGAGGCTGTACTGGTATAATTGAGTAGGGATTTCATTGCTCGTGTCCAACAGCAGGACACTCCCAGAGGCCCTGCACGACACACACACACACACACACACACACACACACAATGTTCCTTAAAAGCACACCAAGCATACCCTCTCAATGTCAGGCTTTTAGCCAGAAGCATTAAGCTTGAAAGAATTCATATCAGATTTGGGAATAGACCCACCTAGAATGCAGAAGGGAATGTAGGAAGTTCACAAAACCATTTGAAAGCCTTTATATGTGAAATGTCGCTAGTGTACAATAGATTTGTGTGTTCAGTGGCACTGGAACAAAACACAAGTTCATCACCAAGTATTAAGGTGACAGGCTCCTGTGAAAATCAATAGGAGCCACTTGTGCTTGCGAGACAAGCGAAAAAAGGGAAAGTAATGACCGTGATTAGCATTGACTATAGATTATGTGATGATGCTGCATTTACTAGCCAATGAAAATACATCTTCTAGGGACTCAAACAGGACTGAGAGAGGAACATGGAGGATCTGTGTACAGATGTCTTTCTTCTTTATTTCTGTCATTCTCTGTTCTCCCACCCTCTCTTGAGGTTAATTATGGTAATTACACTGCCATTAGTTCTCAAAATAGATTAATTGATTGACAGGCGAAGTGTTTAAATGCTGGCAGGAAGTGAGGGGTTAGGGGGCCAATCAGCACCGAGATTAAACACGCATAATTACCCTACTAATGAGCAACTACATTAAACAAATTCCATCCTGATGGCTTAAAATAACAATAATGAAAATAGACAAAGAAATGAGTCTATACAACACAGAGCTAATCAAAAACATTCAAAAGTCTAGCCTTGCCAGCGAGAATGAGAACGATTGGGCTTTTGAATATAATCTGACAGATTTGGTTTATCGTAGATGGGAATACTCTCAAATAAATTTAGCTCATCGTGTTTTAGCTCATTTGTGTTAAGTTTCCTCTTTCTTTCCTTCTCTTCCTTCACCTCCCCTGTCTTTGCTTTTCATCTGATAAAAAATGTGAAGTAAAAAGCATGTAATACAAAACAAGAACGAAGGAGAAAGGTCAGTTTTCCCTGGGCAGAGAGAAATCACAACATATTAGAGACTGGATCTTCCCTGCCCAACCGATTCTTTAAGAAAGCTTGCATGACTAAAAAGAGGTGTGTGTGTGTGTGTGTGGGCTAGGGTGTCGCTGAGTTGGTGTCAAAAGAAATTTCAAAAGCTTTCATAGTTAAGCTCACTAAAATAGTGACTGAGTGCTGGCAAGTCTCTTGCTTAAGTTATAGAAAAGGTCAGTGGAATAAGTAGTTTTTGAGATTTGATTTCATATTTGATTGTTAATTATATATGAGGGGGTTGTTAAATAAACCTTGCCTTTGAACAAACTGGATTCAAAGCTCTTGTATGCACACAACACAGAGATGTTAGTTCTAAGGCAACTCTGAATTTATTTGTAAAACTCTGGCCCTCACTGACATTTGATTGTAATTAGCAACTGAAACGTTCTTCAGACATATTCTTTTGTGTTTAGCTTTTAAGGATAAAAATGAAGAATTTGCTAGGACATGAAGATGAGTAAATGATGAAGGTGAAAAATGATCGGTGAAATCAAAGGAATAATGCACTTAAAAATGGCACTTCTGTTTTCATTATTTTTCTCACCTTCATGTTGTGCAGAATTTTGAAGAATCTAGGCCAGACAGCTTGCAATTTTTCAAATCTTCTGAAGCCATGCAAAGCGTAATGTGACAAACAGACCAGGGTTGTAGCTTTCAGCATGTGCATCAAGCAGCGAGTTGTCTGGCCTAATTTTATGGTGTACTACACTTTTTTGGAGATCACCTGATGTGACCCGATCACTAAGAACTTTTTATAGAAGTAAGCTGCATGAAGATTCTTTGAATTCTCAAGTGAGAAAAATAACACCATATAGTTGTTATAACAGACTTTTTAGGTGTGCAAAGTTTCTGCTGACACTGCAAGAGTGGTAATATGACATCTTTAAAAAAACCCAACATATATTACATCCGAAATGTTCAATCTAATCCATTTTACTGCAACATTTCTGCAGATTTAAAGTTCCAATTTTTAAATCAGGTAAGCTGTCTTGCCTTGATACAAATTCACAGAGCAGAGTTCACCAAACTTCAACTTTGGAACGAATGTGCATGCATGAAAAGCATCGAAAGTAGAATGAAATGTGCGACCTTGTCTTTAAGGTTTGGAACAAAATGAGGGTGAGAAAATAATGACAGAACTTGAATTTTTTTCTGAATTATCCTTTTACATCTGCATCAAACTAGACAATGTATTTGTAGTTTGAGTTTAAGCCAGGTGGCAAGCCAAAGTCCATGGGAAATATGGAAAATAGGGTGACAACTGGCATCAGCGTGCCTGACAATCCAACATCCTTCATGTAATATATGCCAGTCATGAAGTTTCCACAGTGCAAAAGCACATGTAAGTCTAGTTTGATGGCCGGAGTCTTGGGACTTAATCAAGACTGAGCAATCGTAGATGTAGTTATGGTAGCACAATGTTCTCTATAGAATCCAACGTTCTTTCCTCCGGGGGGACGAGGATGTAATCATTGAATCTAATTAGGGTTCAGGGAGTGCATAAAATACCTTAGAAAGCCTTATTGAATAAGGCTGCACATGTGCTTTAACACGGAGAGCATTCCTGAACAACAGGTAATAAATGATTTCCATCAGCTCAGAAACTGCATGAGAGGGAGCAAGAGAGCAAAGTAGCGTTGCCTCCACAGCACACCTCAGAACCAATTGAACATCCCCATTATTTTCACACCAATACCACAGCAATCAGCGAGGAACAAAGAGGATAAAATCTCACAAGCCCTCGCTCACACTCAGGGTTGTTACTTGGGCAGTTAATCAGCATTCTCACACACCCTGGTATTAAAGCCCATGGGGGGAGTAATTATCTGCTGCTTTGTTTTAATTGGCTTCAGAGAACGAAGCAGCAGCAGAAGCAGCACAAGCCTAAGTGTTAAAACTCTCCGATCATCATTTAATCAGCCCAAACACGGAGCCAAGAGCCCACGGCATGACTCTTGGAAGAGTTACACACACATTCTCTCGGCATATGCAAGTTTTGGGGATCACATCAAAGTAAGCGGACGCAGTCTGGACTTACCCCGGCCCAACAGACCGCTTCATTTTTTTTTTTTGTTTGCCAGAATCCCGACTGGGATGTTTGAAGTTTGGGAACCGGTCCAGGACCAACGAATCAAACAGCGTGTGCCGTGCCACAGATTTTTTTTTCTTGTTCGTGTCACCTCCGTGACTCAAGCGCGCTGGCGAGGTTCTTAAATGAATCACATCCCTCTTTTAATATTTTACAGAAATCTGTCACTTTAATTAAACACCCTCTTGAGTGATTACTCAAAAGAATCTTGTCTTGTTCTCTGTCACCATGGCAACTCCAGTATGTCAAACTGTCAGTCACATTTCAAACTGTCATTTCAAGCTCTAATAAGAGTTTGATGTTACAAAGACTCACACGGTCCTCTCTCTCATCGTCTCGCCTTTTAGGTTTCTAGCATTCAGGCATCAACTCATTGACTAAAATAGGAGAATTTATCTCAGTGGCCTGAATTAAGAGGTAAACAAGCTCAAAGTGGCATCTGTTGGCTTCCAAAAGCTTGTGCTTTGGAATGACAAACTCATGAATATGCAAAAGCTTCAATTAATTATTAAATGAGCGATGCCATATTGGGTCCCACTCAGGCACGCAAATGAGTGTATTAATATTAATGGAATACGCATTCACCTAGAACTGAGTGAGCAAAAATACTCCTGATGAAAGCGAGTTAGCGTTTACACACGCACCTGTATACACTGTGTGCCAGAATGCCCAGTTATCAAGGTCTAATGAGATCTTCCCTACTCGCACAGGCAAACCGACCAGGGTAAAAGAGGTCTGTGTGTGTGTGCTTGTGTGCTTGTGTGTGTGTGCGTGTGTGTGCGAGATGTCCCAGTGTCCCTCTAGAGAAAACGATCAGACTTTTGCAAAAGTGTGTCAACTATTCTTACCTCCTCATCATTGCTGCAGGCACAGTATAACATTCCTGCAACACTTTCTTAATAATGGAGGAGAAGCGTTTCGGTGCTGTCAGATATTTCTGTTTCCAGAGTTTAAAAAAAGGAAGTTCAGATTTTCCATGTAATGGGCATTACATTGTGATTTTTTTTTTTTTTTTTACATTTTTTTTTAGAGGCAACACATGTGTCGCTAATTTAATTATATCGCAGATTTCGTAGATCAAAGATATTGTCAGACTTGGCACAGTATTGTACAGGTTAGACAGCTTTTTACAGACCTTACACAGCATGGGGAATCGCATGACAGCGGGTCTTTTGTAACAGTCTCCTTGTCCTTCTGTCCTTTTCTTGGCTTGTTTGTCTTGTGTGTATTTTGTATTTTTGGGCTCGCTCGTTTGAAGTCAAGTGAAGCAAACAGTGTCTCTGAGGGAGCAGACAGAAGCCTGACACACTCTGCTGACAACCCAGTGATGAATATCAAAGCAAACTGCTCCCAGATCAGTAAGAGCAGCCCTTCTGAGTTCAGTTCAGCCCTGACAGGTTCAGATAAAAGAGAACAAGGTTTAAATGTTCTGATGATTTCACTGGGTGGCAACACAGTTAGTTAATCAAGTAAACTGCAAATAAAAATATTCTCATCACCTCAAGTGGATAATCACCTGGGTCGCACCTATATGCAGTATAAGGCATAATATGATGTCTGCTTTATGTATATTGTTATTCTTAAATGGCTACTCAGCGTGTCCACAAAAATACATAGACATGACATTTTTTAGTTTCATAATTTTATATTCATAATTTCATAATATCTTGAAGATTCTGCTAAAAAATGAATCAGTCTATTGCATTGTACTAGGGCTATCAAAATATTTAATTTGATATTAATCATATTATCGCAACATATTTAAAAATTGATTTTTAAAGGGGTCATGTGATATTGCTAAAAAGATCATTATTTTGTGTATTTGGTACGCGTATCGTATACCGTACGATTCGTGGTCATTTTCCAAATCATCAAAGTGATCATTCTTATCTCCTTGTTAGTGGGGACTTTGGAGTGATTTAGTGTTTGGAATGCACTTGTCAAAGGGAGCGATGTAAAGGGAGCCAACATCTCTTTGGTTTTTTAACACTCCAAAGACAAAGGAAAACTTGAAATTGCATCATATGACCCCTTTAATAAAACAGCGCTGTCCGTCAAATGCATCTTTAACTTTGTTTATTTGAATCACACTCAAAATAAGAGCGTATGGAAGTGGAGAGAGCTTACAAAAAGAATTTCCTGCAGACTGTGCTTGAGTGTTTAACACCCCGTCTTTTTTACACAATCCAAAAACTCCTACACTTGTGAACTAACTTTTTTTTGGGTGCGGGTACAGTGTCTCACTTTCGTCTGTCATATCTTCCAACATGATTATTGGCAGCAATATTAGATATACACTTGTCTTTTATGACGAATGGCAACCAGCGCTAAGGTGCAATATCGCCTCCTACAATGTTGAAGTGCCAACCAGAGAGTTACTGGTGCTGGATTAATTATGATGATATTGCATGTAAAGTATTAACCGTATTAATATCTCTTTTTTGTTGTTGTTGTTGTTGAAGTTTTCGCCATTTATTCAGCAACTGAAATCACAACGTGTATAGTCCAGGTTAATATTCGTATTTATTCCAGTTCATTAAAGTTTGTTTGCAGATTTTCTTGCAGTAAACAGCTCAAACACATGAAAGAAAGAAAACAGACTGGCTGTGTTACACTTTAAGCAAAATATCTCCATACTTACATGCTTCCTGTGGTTTGAATATCATCAAACTTTTGATATCTGGCAACCGTGATCATGAAAGCTGTTTTTTTTTTTTTTTTCTTTTTTACCAGCGCAAGATGAAGCAGATTACAAATGAAGCCGTGATTAACCAATGGGAATCAAGTATTCCAGAGGGTTGTTTAATAACGTGAAGCGGAGTGTCACAGAATGAGCATGTTTAGGAATGTCCGTACATGTGTTTGTCCTTTCTGCTTCTGATTAGTAGATGATTTTGGAAAGCGCTGTGTTCGTAAACACCTCTTTGGGCACAGACTCTGATTAGCTCAGTTGGTGACGTGCTGAAACTGAGTAATTGCGGGTTGAACTGAAGCAGGTGTTTCAAAAGGCTTTGAATTCTTTATCTCTCTCTGTGGGATATGATGTTTTTGAGCCATCTGCTTGCAGGATACTGTGGTTCTCATTACCTACCGTGGCCTTTCATGTGAATTTATTACTGTAATGGCTGTCTGTGTAAAGTCTCTGTGTCACACAGAATCAATTTTTTATTTTAGCCTATTTTAAGAGAATAGGAGGAGGAAACGATGGCTACACATAGGAAGGCAGAGTCGAGACAACGCTCTTGAGTGCTCGGCTCGGCTTAATAACAAGGGTGATATCTTCTAGGCTTTTACAGTTTTTGATTCTGGCACGTGTTATGTCTGTACACTAAAACGCTACTCTCGAGTGACAAACTTCTTCTTAGTTAAGCAGGAACATATTCATTCATCACACCAAACATCAAAACACATTTCTGCAGTGATGTAAACAAAGTGAAATTTGCAGCAGGCTGAAGCGATGTAAACAAAGTTTTGATGAAATCAAAACTTTTGATGAAATCCGTAGCAGGCTGTACTATAAACAAAGTTTACATCACTTCAGCCTGCTGCATATTTCATCAAAAGATCATCAGAAGGTTGTTATTGGTATCCGCTGCAAGTATGCGAATGCCACTGTTTCATTGACAGTAAGGAAGTTGTGCTGGTTAGATCTTCATGCCACAGATGTTTCTAACTTATGCCGCTCTGATTTACACAGACAATTCATCAAGACAGACTCCTGAGTGTGCCGTAAAGTGAGAAGTCTCCCGTGCAATGGGCATATCGCATACAGACGCACCACAGGTGTTCCTCAGCCATCACTGCAGTTCTTTTATTTGGCACACAACTGTAACTAAAAGGAAACAGACAAAGCTGAATGTGGATTCAAATGTCACTTCCTCAGATTTGAAATGTGTAAGAACCTAAAGAAAACTTATCTGTTTTATTTAGTTTCACTATTGTGACAGTGTATTTTATACGGCAGTTTTGTTTTAATTCCTAAAATTTATCGGTTTAACGGGTTAGTTGATTCAAAAATAAAAATGAGTCCATGTATTCCTCGCCCTCAAGGCATTCTAGGTGTATATGACTTTCTTCTTTCAGACAAATCCAATGGGAGTTATATAAAAAAATTATCCTTGCTCTTCCAAGCTTCCAAGCCTTTTTTCAACCATTCAAAAGACATCAAATAAAGCATATTTAAAGCTGCAGTCTGTACATTTTGGTGCCCAAGTGGTTAACAAACAGAAGCCAGTATAAGTAGTCCAAATATAACACTTATTATAGGTGTACCTTAGTCATTCAGGACAAGCCAAAACATGGGTTGGAAAAATAATTCATGGTGTATCCGCTTTATAATATAACTGTAATAAATTTTCAACACAAAATATTTACGGACCACAGCTTTAAATATTATTAAAAAATATCCAAATACTTTTCTCTCACTTCTGCCGAGTCGTTCCAGGCGTATAATGCAGGTTTCCAAAGGAAAACCTCTTGACTTCCTCCAACATTTTTCTTTACAAATCCTCATTTTGTACTTCTAAAAATGGCGACCAGAGTTTTGTTTTGCTCTCTCCTCCACACTTCCACGTTTGCTGTTTCACATACATCCTATGTCACCTGCCCGGAATTATTTTTCCTCATACGACAGTCAGCAAAAGTGAGAAAAACGTATTTCTAACATATATTATATTAATAGGTTGCTATTTATTTTGATAGTCCACTTTCTAGGCACTCTACTAATTATAAGTAAGTTTATAACTACATGTCAAATAAATATCATTCATTTGTTAGATGTCTGCTAACTCTAATAGTAGACTGTTAGGGTAGGTTTAGAGTTAGTTGAATAAGGTGACATATGCTTGCAAAGTTTCTGAGTATGTTCTGAGTCAGTATGTTGTGGGCCCATTAAAATAAAGTGTTAGAAGACAGTTAGTCTACTAATACTAATACTAATGACTGCTAGTCGACATGTACTTTGATGCAACCTGTGTTGTGCTTTGATGCAACCTGTGTTGTTAAAAGCGCTATATAAATAAAAATGATTGATTGATGTAGTTGCAAAGTTACTTACTGTTAGTAGAATGTCTAAAGTGGACCATCGAAATAAAGTGTTATAAACCTATTAATGTTAGATATTTTTACATTTAATTAATATTTTTTTTTTTTTTTGCACCAATAATGACAGTTTTTTTTGTTTTTTTTTTAAAGCAAATGATCTGTGGCCGATGTTCTTTACGAGTGGTTTACTGCCGCTGATTTGCAAATAACTGAACAATGCATTTTACACTTTTGCTGTAAGCAGCAAACATATTTTCTTTACAGAAAGCAATTTTTCACTGGAGAAAACAATTCAAGCATGAGTCTATCAGTGATTTGACTTTTTTGCAATTATAATTAGTAAAAATCTACGATGTTCACCAAGTGTCTTAATTACGCTGTGCTTTCACAGTGTTTGTTATGATGAAAGAATGTGTGAGATTGGACAAAACATGTAAGAAGATTCTTTGTTTTACAGCTATAGTTGTAAATATGTAGTATAATGTAGTATACATTTTTCCTCTTATAGTAAAATTACAGTAAAGCGGAGCATTTAAAGCAGAGGGCTAAATTCAGGGTAGAAAATAACTTTATATCTATATTTTGATGGAGGAAAACATATTAAGATTATATGCTCACCTTAGGAGGCATCATAAAATATTTTTCTATATACATATTTTGTGACCCCTTTAACTTAGTTTTCCAGATGTGTTGTCTAGTTTAAAATTCAGGGGAACTCCATCTGGCTGAAAAATCTTAGTAGGCATGCGAAAAGGTATGACACATGCGATTGTTGTTGACAGGTGTTTAGTCCTTGGCAGCTAGCCACAGCTTATAATATTTCTCTGTACACACCATTTACTAAATCAACAAAGTATATGTGCAGTGCAACTTCTGGATTTCAGACAAGTTATTACAAAGCGGAGTGTGAACTTTCCTTTCTAGTTCTCTATAGCAAACTAATTGCAAAATTGCAGGTTCAGTTAAGACGTGTCTGATTATCAGTGACAAACAGCAGAGGAATGAACAGAACATGAGTAATCTGTTCGTGTTCACACACACACACACACACACACACACACGCAAGCGTTCAGTAATTTCACAGCGAAAAAAATGCTGACTCAACCTGCATATACATACTGTAGTCTCTCTCTATCGCTCTGTTTAAATAACCTCTCCCACTCTCCCTCCTCTCTGTGATATCTCAGAAGATGCAAACTGTTGAAGATAAAACACAAGCACACACTCTGAGCCCACCAGGCGGGTCAGGGCTGATTGATGTAGTCCTAAGAGAGAGCATAACATCCATGAACTCCCATCACACTCAGAGGAAGAGAGAGAGAGAGGTGATATATTTGATGATTGAGAATGATGAGGGGCATTTATTTTCATTTAGTCTTAAGTTATTTCTGCAGAGGGTTCTGTGTAGTGTCTGGCAAGCAGATGGGTTAAGGTGTGTATTATGCACACACACACACACACACACACACACCTATGTGACAGTGAAAAGAGCTTCCAGACCTTTTTATATGCGTTTAGGAGCGAAGACTGATATTTTTCACTGCTGCTGAAGTCTCTGCCGACTAAAGCCAAGGCCGAGGCAGGGACTGAGTGTGTCTGTGTATGTGTATGTGTGTGTGAAGGGGGCTTTCAAACTAGGTAAGAGCTCATTATTCTGCCACCTCTGCTGCTTTCTACTTGGAAGAGATTAAGATCGAAAGGGAGGGAGAGAGAGAGAGAGAGGGAGAGAGAGAGAGAGAGAGAGAGAATCGTGGTGATTTTGTGCAATGGAACTCATTTTCCCTTTTATTGCCTCTGAGAGTTTCCTCAAATATCATCACTCTGTCATACTTGTCGCTTTGTGTAAGTGTGTGTGTATGTGTGTGGATGGGTTCAGATTTTGGCTACATTGTGGGGGCCAAATGTCTCTTACAAGCATATTCAAATCTGGAATGGCATACGTTGTGACGCCCAAAGGAGAACAACTTAATAAACACAATAAATGATATTTTAAAGAGCATGTAAAATGCAAAATAGTTAAGATTAGGATGGAAAATATTATCGTCTCCATAAATAACAGAAGTCAATGGGGGGAAAAAAAATTATAATATGTATGAAACCGTACCAAAGGTGTCTTTTTTTTGTTCTACGTATTGTTATATAAGAATGTCTATATCATAGTCTATTTTTTTCTTTTAGATTAACTTTATAATAAGTTTCATTAAGTCAGATTTTATGTAATGCAAACATTATATAATAATGGTAATTATATAACTATTTTAAGTAATGAGCTGTTAAGCATTACATAATGTATAACTGTGTAATGTTATTAACTTTTGTATAAAGTGTCTTAATTTACAAATTAAATTGATGAACATGTGCTTAGATAAAACATGTACTATTTACAATTACCACCAGATGATAAGCTTGTGAGAAATGTAGTTTATGTTGTTAAAGCTCCTGTAATCCGGGCAGCACAGTCATACAGTCATTTGTGGTGATCTGAGTGTTTCAGGGCAAATCATAAACTAGTTTTTATTGTCTCTTGCCGTTTTCCCATAGCAGCTCAGTTAGCAGTTTACGGTGGCTGATATACGCTCTAATTGGCACGTAATGCCAGGATTTCTGCTTGTTGATGGCCTGCCTCAGTATATAATTAAAGAGTTTTGAATTAAACATCCTTAAAATTTGAATGCATTGTCTTGCACGGCAATGGGATTGCAGTTTAAATGCATATTGTGTCGTGAACTAATTTTTCATCCTCCCTCCGTTTCTCCAAAATGAACAATGACTCACTTGAGAGATAAATGATGAGTCACTGAAGACATCTTTGTCTTCTTTCCACTTAGCGCAGGTTCGTTGAAGTGTTTTTATTCTCGTTTTTGGAGCACGCACACACATCCCAGCCAGTTCAGAGACATTTAGCAATGCTTGCCACGACTCTTTGTCATTGTGGGTGGAGGCCACTGAAGAGCTCTGGTGCGGCTGATGGATGGCGCTCAGCGTGGGGTAAACACAACGTTTGGCATCTGTGTCAGACACACAATCATTGGGTGCAACCCAGAGTTCTGCCAATCCTCTGTTGGCTCGCCGCTCCTTTGATATCAGCCGAGGGCGTCTTTCCCACGTCGGTGCAGTCTCATCATGTCTGCCTTTTGTTTTCCCAATGAATCTATTAAACAAACCAATCAAGAGCTGTTGTATTTTTACACTGCCGGTTGCGTCACGCTAGAGAGATCAGCCTCTTCGTTCTTCGTATAATCCCCCACAGCTGCATATTTTGAAGGGAGGGTGTGAAAGCTGTGGAAGATTTAACGGCAGAGGTCTTATGATATCAAGGCTCTGAATCACTGACCCATCTGGAGAAGTCATACAACATAAATAAGCAGTACGCCCATTACAACCCCAAATCAACTGGTGGCTGTAAAGCAACTTAAAGACGCCACATGAAAGTCTTTGTTAGTGCTGGACAGAGTAGATCTTAAGACTTTAACCACGGTGGAATAATAGCTAATAATTCCCCAGACTGAGAGTTGTGATTCATGGGCTGTGGGATTATGTTCATTGTCTGTTGCTTTAAGGTGTTACGACACCTGAGGGCTGGATCACATGATTGAGCATGTTTTATGAGCATCTCATTTTACATTAAAATTATTAAGCCTGAACTCGCAGGGAGAGTTTTGTTTTGCCAGACTAGTTAAAGTAACAGATGTCTACCTGAAACTCCTGTATCATTAAATATTACTATAATTATATTTTGTTGGCGTAACTTAATGTATTTAAATTAGTGTTGTTAATTAGTTTTTTTTTTTTAAATAAAATCAGTTCATTTAGATGTTACTGTATACATATGAAGTCCATCTGAGATTATTCTTTTAAATGAGAATTTTTATCACGCTCCAATGAAAATAATATTTTTGACAATAAGGCATTCGATATCTGGCTAATAGCCTTTTCTTTGACAGTGACGTGAAATTACAAATTACTGAATCTAAAAATAGTGCAAATGAAGGAAAGAAAAAAAATCTTCACATTACAATTTTCACATTAAGAAAATACACAAAATACACACACACACACACACAACTATAAAAATAAATGCGCGCGCACACATACATTGATGTGAATTAAAAAATGGTCTTCACATGTTGTGTTTAGGAGGTTTTAGTATATTTGTAATGACATTTGCAGAAATTTGTCCTTTTCATATAGCGAAGCGCTCTCCATGTCGCACACCCACACACAGACGTATCCTGTGGATCCACTCAGATTCAAATTCCATCTTTATCTTTATGACTGCACCTCATCACACTGACAAAGGTCAGCATGAGGTACTGTACCTTCTAACCCTCCTCCTGCCATGTGTGTGCGTGAGTGTGTGTGTGTGTAAATGTGTTTTGTGTCAGTATACGTGTGTTGGTGGCCATTATTTCCATTACCCTGTTGAAATAACCTCTCTGCTTTCAGTAACAGGCCACAGATGTGAGTGTGTCTGCGTCCAGCATTAAACTCGCACCGAATTCCTGTAGTTTCATGACCGTGTGAGTTCGGATTAGAATTGCGTCGCTCTGCAGTCGAGCATAAAAGAGGGGAAAAAATGGCTGTGTTTGTTTTTTCATTGGTATGACACACACACAGACACACAGATGTGAACGCTATTAAATGCACTTCTATTGCTTATTTTGGTCAGAAATGATGTAAAAGAGTTTCTAAATGATTTCGAGAGGCCAGCAATTGTTCCGCTTGCCTGGGCTTTGGCCCCTGAGTGTGTATTTGACTCTGTGTTTGTGTGTGTGTGTGTATCGCTGGGTTAGACTAGCAGGAGTTGGTCATGCTGCTGTGTTTGATTTAGGACTGACACATACAAATACAGTCACATATGAATATAGCAAGGCAAAAGATAGACGTGTTCTTGGAAGACATCTTAATCTTTAAAAGAAAGTGTTCAGAATTGTTCCAACTAAAACAATGAAAAATGGGTAAACTGTGAAAAACCGAGAAAGGGAAAGGATAGAAACGTAAAGAAAGTGTCTTAAACTGAGTGCCATACATTTTATTTAATATCACTAAACATACTATTCAATTCAATGAGCAAAATACATTTCAAATCGGAGATCAAAATAAATCAAGTAGAAATAATTCCTTAAATGGATATTTTGGAGGAAGTTTGAGGTGTTTTTTTGACCAACCTGATATTTACTATATAAATGTAAAAAAATTATATTATATTATATAAATATATATATATATATATATATATATATATATATATATATATATATATATATATATATATATATCATTTTGTGTTCCACAAATAAAAGAAATTGCAAATAAATTTAAGTTAATGATACAATTTCTTTTATTAGATATTCCCTTTAAGGCAACAACTTTAAAGATCTGTTTTGCATTTTTTAGATTTTAAATTAAAACCTTTTTTTAATTACTATTAATAGTTATACTAAAATCAAATAATTGGAAGTAGTTTTTAGCAGGTTCTAGAACATTTGAGTTGACATTTTCGCTTTCTGCATTTGGCATTCTGAAGCGTAGAGAAATACAGAGAGTGTGCTTTGGACAACCAGGGAATTCATAAAAGAAGACCTACACAAATTCGTCCTCTAGAAGAGACATGACTGACTGTATCAGAAGATCTAAGTTGACGTGACTAGCAACGGATCCTCCGAGCCACTTTTAAGAACAGGTGCAAAGACTCAGTCAATTACTTTCTCACTGTGTATGTGTGCGATGGTAATCTTCGGATACGGAAGCAGGATTTCTGTCATTTTTCCAAACAGCTGAAATCATTAAATCTGTCGATGTCCTTTTTCATTTAGCTAAAAAGTTTTTTAGATTTAAAACAGATCTGATCAATACGCTTTTTCTAGTATTTATTTAGTTGGCTAAATTGATTTAGAGTTAGTGCAAACAGATCCGCAGACAGAATGACAGCACAACCGCACTTGCTCCTCCGAATAGAGAAAAGAACAAAAGACAAATAAAAGTGAACAAAAACAGACAGACTTAAAAGAAAAATAGGAAAAAGAAAGAAATGTTCTTTCAGAGAACAAAGTTCCTGTAATAAAAGCCTGCTTCACATATTCCGAAAGAGAGAAAGTGTGTGTGTGTGTGTGTGTGTGTGTGTTTGACTGCCACGTTCATAAAAGAAAAAGCAATGGTTCGTGAATAACTCGCTGCACACACAGGTTTTTCATTCAGGAGGTGTCTCCATGTCATTAACGCTGCTTAAACATGAAACCCCATTAGCAAAATAAAGCATTAAAATAAAAGGTAAAATTACAGCTGAACCATAATCTCTGAGAGCTAAATTTCATCCACCTACGTGCGTACACACACACACAGACACACACACACACACATGCGTACCTCTACTCGTTTCCAGAGGTTTATGAGGTGCCAACCTGACCTGGCACAATGCCACTCTAACAGTTTAAACTCGCCTCACCGCAGACCTGAAAGGCTTTCCGCGATCCTGATCTGCGTTCACCGAATCCCATCCAAAAAAACAAAGGAGATAAACAGCATGTGTGTGTTCTCTTATCTAAGTGCAGGATGTGTTTTGTTATATAAATAGGGTAACAATACTCTTAGTGATGTGCTGCCCTCTGGATCCATTTAACTGTTAATCAGACCAATCATCCCACACTTCCCCCCTCGTTCTCCTGTAGCTGAGCCCAGATTTTACCCTGCAGAGGTGTATGTGTGAGTGTTCATTTTTGAAGTTGGATTACGGCCCGTGAGAAAGACACGGTGACTGCGTGTTCCCTTTAGATATGATCCAGATTTTCTCCCCCAAAATCACCCCCACCCTACCACCCCCCCCAAAAAAAAAGCACAGCGAGCTAAAGCAGTTCAACAGTTTTAACAGTAGAGTAACAATAACCTCAACACGCGGTGCACGACCCAAAGCAATATCGCTTGTACATCTGCATATTTGTCGGAAATTGCAAACGTCTGCGGGATGACATATGTTATCACCTTTTTTTCATTCCGCTTTGAGAAAGTGTGTAATGAGAGGTGTGTGTGTGTGTGTGTGTGTGTGTGTGTGTGTGTATATCCACTTATGAAGCAAGGGGAAGCCAAAGGAGCGTCGTTGTGGGGTTGCGGCAGGAGGTCAGCGTAATGGGAGTGATCTGTTTCTGAGCTTAAAGTATTTTCCGAGCGGAACGTCCTTTATCGTCTATACACTGTGAACGCGTATGGCAGAGCGATCTAGCATAAAGCACGCACGCTATCTCTGCTGCCGCTGCCGCTGAGACGTTGTGCTGTCTCAAGCGTTTTTCCCTCCCTCTCATCGTCCCAAAGCAGGCCGTAGATAGAGATGTACCAGAACAAACTCCAGTAGGCTCCTCTCCATCATAAAGCCCCACTTCCGTCTAACCATCACATCTCTGTGATCATTTCCATATGCGCTTTCTTTCTTTCTCTCTCTCTCGCTCTACTGTGAATTCATTTTTTCACATGATAGCTTTACAGAAGCAAACATAAATCTGTGACATTTAGCATAGTTAGCATGATTGATTTGAGAGAGGGGGGGAAGACGTGCAAATTAATAATCGATTTTTAAAAAAATAATACTTACTTGGCTCAAGTAAATTAAATTAGGAATTTCATTACTTTCCACATGGAAGTATTTTGTTTAAAAGTGAACATAAAAATACAAATTAAAGTCATTTATTTTTACATCAAATTAGCTAATTTTATTATAGCATATATATGGCATACTGTGGATTTTGGATCAGTCAGTCAACTTGATTTTCATCAAAACTACTTTTGTGAAATGTTTACATTGTTATGGAAAGAAATGGTTTTGACCGAACACATATATTTGAATAATTTGATCGTAAACACTACATCCTTATTTATTAAGTTTGCCTCATGAGTTATTCATATTTAAAATTAGGGATGCAACAGTATTAAGGGCAGATACCTAATTACTATTTAATTTAAATGAACAAAAATTTAAAAATCTTTAACCAGGACCAACAGAATTTTTACTGATGACCATTTTTAAGTTACTGTGTCGCAAAAACATGATTTCAAATATTTTGAATTAAAAAAAAAAAAAAAAAAAAGGTTTATTGCTCACAATTTCTGTGCTGCGTGGCTTGATGTGGTTTAACAGTTACAGTTGTTCAAAAATCCCAAAAAACTGACTGAAAGCTTGTTTGTAAATTGCGGTCGCAGAACCGACAGATTTTTTTTTTGATGATTTATCGTCCATGTTGGCAGTTGTTCTACTCAGTTTAAAGGATTGTGAAAGATACACTCCTCAGATTACAGGTTAGAACAGGAACAACCAGAGAAACATTTCACACCACACACACAAAGTTCTTCAGTTTTAAGTTAAAGGTGTTTCCCATTTTTAATTACTGAGACTAGACTATGCTCCGGGGCTTTGTGTGTGTGTGTGTGTGTGTGTGTGTGTGTGTGTGTGGTGGGGATGTGTGTTAGTTACAGAAGTAAGAGAAAATGTCCTCTGGGCTGAAATACTGATGAGAACTTAAGATTTTTTTTTTTTTTTTTGGAAAGCGCACAGAAGCAAACTTTTAATGCATACTTTGCTAATTAGCAGCTAAGCGTTACGCTCTTTAAATGTTTTGAAAAGTCACCTCTGAATGTCCTACTGTATATTGAGCTCGGGACTGATGCTCTAAACTGCTATGAGTTCAGAGTTTTTCCATTTGTATACAAGATGGTGACCTAAAACTGTACGTTTGAATTAATGTAATATCTGGAGGCTCACATGAGTTTGTGTTAGCGTCTTTGTTACGCACGGAGCCGCAGTCTAACTGTTCCAAATGGAAACTCGTATTTCACAAGTGTGTCAGCTTAAAAATAACATCAATAATTCTGACACAGGAATACTTTAAAAATTAATCGGAAACTGACAGCTGACACATTGTTTTTAATTATTTACATCTTCATTTAGATCCCCATGAAATTGCTCTTGTTTGTTTGATTGATTTTTTTTTTTTTTTGGTTTGTTTATTGTATTCATGTTTTTGTCTTTGTGTCTTTTGTCTGTGTACAGTGTTTATGAACAGCTCTGTTTACCTGGTCTCTCTTTAGTTGTGTGTTTATTCGAGTGTTAACAAGGTTTCTGGCATATGGTTTGTGAGTGTGAGATATACGGCTGCACACACGTGGGCTGGGTGAAGTTTCAGCAAATTTCCCCTGAAGAGTAGAAACCTGTGTGTTTGTGTGTGTGTGCACACACGCACGCACACGAGCAGCTTTTTTGTCCTTGGGGACAAAATTTCTGAAAATATATACCCAGAAGAGTAGCAGAATCTGACCTAACCACCTTGTGAGGCTGGCCCTGAGAGGGAAAAGAGTAAATCATGTCTTAATTAAAAATTTAAAATGCTAAAAATTACTGTTAGGGTTAGTCTGTAATAACTATAATTAGATTATAATTAATGACAGTAGATGTAATAGGAAGTCCATATGCGGATATACTGTAGAAGGATGTGTTACTTGTGTTTGTGTGTGCAGATACTTTTATGTGTGTGTCCAAAATAATAGTGATGTAATGCGTTATGTTTGCACTGTGATATCCGACTTCCATCTGTTACAAATATAGACCTTTAATTAAAGATACGCAGGCATTCATACGCATAAACAAACACATTGTGCACACACTCAGTCAAGAGTTCTTTTTCTTTTTCTATTTCCTCCACATGTACTTGCAAACTATTCATTTTGAATTGTAGGAAATCTTGAGTGAATTAAACTGAAAATTGGATAGCATGAGTATCTTTCTGCATTGATTGGCTGGGAAAATCCCTGTAACGTGTGTTTGTGTGTGTGTGTGTGTGTGTGTGTGTGTGATATCTGTACTGTCATGCCTGCTACTAATGTGAGTTCTGGTAAAGTCATCACTGCTGATACATGATATCACTTAATCTTAGCCACATGTGTGTGTGTGTGTGTGTGTGTGTGTGTGTGTGTGTGTGTGTCAGCAGACTCCATAAACTCGAGTCTAACGTGTGTATGTGTTTGTGTGTGTGTGTATATGTGTGTTTGAATGGACCACAGAGATTTATTAAAGTGTTCTTCCTTCTGTCTGAGCCTTAGATGCTCTTCTCTGGCGTTTGTGCTTTAGATTGTCCTGCAGAGAGGAACTACCTCTAATGAGGACACTCTGCCAGTGGGAAAAAAATACGGAATGGACCTGTGGTGCACATCCGCGAGACTATTCAAGGTTATGACTGAGGACTGCGAAAATAAATAAATGACCATAGATAGATACATGATACTTTTGATGAGGATTGTATAATCTTTAAATTATATAGGGCGGTATGACCAAATATTTATATCACAGTATTTTTCTAAATTCATCCGGTTTCACAGTATACAATGGTATTTTTATTTATTTTATTTTTTTTACGCATGACTGGGTGTTAACCACATTTTTTATTGATTAATAGACATACGTTAAAGAGCTATGGTTTTGGCTAAAACCATACTTTTTTTGTGTCATGCAGCGCACAGCCTGTGCCTGAGTAACAAAAAAAAGAAAAAAGTTCATAATATTAAAGAACGAATTAAGCTCATATGTTCATAATTCAAACAGTCAGTAAGCAACAGGTGCTTGGAAACGCTGTACTCATTTACTGACGAACCTGCAGCGGTACGGCTGCTTCTCTGGCGCTCGCTGCACAGAACAGACCCAGAGAGACAGAGTCATGACATCTTCCGACTGAACCATAGCTAAGGTTTGGGTTTTTTTCGTCGCTAGGTTTGTTAGTATGTATATGCTCTGAAAAAAGCCACTAAAAGGGTCTGAAAGTTGCTAAATCTGATGCTAAAGTGGCTCTCGTGTGTGTGAGAGACGCGGGAGCTGAAGAAAGGAGGCGGGGGATATTTGTGGCTGAGTTCACGTTATACTAGTTCTAGAGCTTCAGTTTCAAAACTTTCACGCTTAGTAATAGAGACCCCACCTCAAACGGTATGTTTCGCACTCCAAACATTGTTTAAATGACATACACCGGTATCACAGTATTTTAAAAATTCATATCATAAGGAAAATGATTGGCATTGTTATTGAAAATATATATCTTTAGTTGTACATCATCTATGCACAATTAAAATGTATTAAGCACAAAATTAGTTCTTCCAATTTACCAGACTTGAATTATACCAGATTGTAGGCTACTAAAAGTGCAATTGCAGGACATAAGTACATGAAGTACATAAACATGAAAATGTATTTGTAGTACATTGAGCATGGGAAATACTTTTAAGTATATGTAGTTTTCACTAGGGATGACCTCTCATGAAACATTAAATACATTATAAGGTCACACACACAACCTTGATACACGATAGCCTATTATCAGCCAGTCATTAGTCAGGTGACCTAGTCACACCGCTGATTTTCATTGCATTGACAAAAACATTCTTCAAAAGCATAATTTTTTATGTTCCATAGCAGAAAGAAAGTGACAGGTTTGAAGTGACTTGAGAGCGTGTAAAGGACTACAGAATTTTGAAGTAAATCAAAAAGAAAATACAGTAAAAATACAGTACGGGAAAATAATTACTTATATTTTCAGTTTATTTTTCCCAGTGTGGAGAAATGTTGTATGATCTTTAAAAAGATTATACAATATTATAGAAAAGATTGTTTTTTCTAAAAAAAACACAATTGAAATTTTTTATGAATTGAATAATCTAAATGAATAACATTATTCATAACGAAACCTACCTCAAAGTCCTTTGCCTTGTTTTGTAGCCCTCTCTTTATCCTTTGTAACTGTCCTATCCAGTAAAGGCAAAAATGAAACTTGAAAATATGCTAGGATGAACATAAATGAACACATTTAACAGATCGATCAGGTAGAAAAGTCTCCTTGAGATAATAATTGCAGGCTATCACTTTTTCCAGTATAGAAACATTGTGCGAGTTTGCAGCTACTGTAGCTAAAGAATGTGATGAAGTCAGTAAAGATGAAAATGTGGCTGGAAAAAATGAAATGGGTTAAGCTATAAATCAGATCCTACGTTTCATATCTCTGCGTCTCTCTGTCTTCCTTTCCATTCACAAACTTAATCTTGTTCTTTCTCTTTTGAAGCCTGTGAAGTCTGGACATCATCCATGCACCCATTCCCTCGCGCTCCCTACACATGTTCCCTTTTGGTTCTGATCTCTCGTATGTGTGCGTGTTTGTGTGTGCATGTGTTTGTAATTCATAAGGTCAGAGGGTAACCCATAAATTCGCAGTGTGACTTTGAAAGTGGATTAAGGCAGACTAGTTAAACCACTGTGAACTTTAAAACAGGACGACTGATTCATTTTAAAATTCCACACGTTCAGCTGCTGCAGATAAAAGATAAAGTCATAATGATCAACTTCTAACAATCTGAACTCTCGTAAAACTGTTGGTGTGTATAAATAACACCTGTTTATTACCAATTAGTTGCTGTATTGATGTGTTGATCTCTGCTACTCGGTTTTATTATTACTATTCAAGTGTATTGGTCATTGAACAGCTTCAACAACTGGTTAAAAATGATTCATTGGTTCTTGCATGTCATTGCATGTTCTCAGACATTTTTAGCACGTTTTTTAATTTCAATTCATTATTTCACTTGAGCTCGGAGTTGCCGGTTTCTAGTTAATTTAAAATCAGACATGACTCAAATATATATACAGCATGTTGATTTAGTAAGCTGACTCAAGATCTGCTTTGGCAAATTAGTCTAAAACTGTCCAAAAGGAGCCAAAAAGATGTTTATATTTAATGAACGAATGCACTGCACCGATGCTTAATAGGAACGTTTGATGGAAAGTAGTGTCTTATTTAGCAAGGGTACTCATCCTTATTTCAGGAATCAAGTTGATAAACTTTTTTGTTAGCCATTTTCAGCATGCCCTCTGAACCTGCTCTAAATGTTAGGTTCTTTGTTTCTTGGTTTTGATTTGAGTTTAATATTTTAAGTTGTGACATCACACCGCCACGCTTTATGAATGCTTGGTATCCATCCTCATATGTGCGCTTCATTTTCTTTTCTGCATGTTGACAAGCATTACCTAGATTAAATAAGGTTGCGTGTCAAACTGAAGTGATTTTCACCGAAAGGTGATATTAAAACAAACAAACAAACGTTTCTTGTGAAGAAATGAAACTCTGAGCTGCAGTCAACGAACACTGTCATTAAACCGCTATTAGTCTTACTCTGTATTGTCTAGTTCTTTTCTTTTATAGAGAAATAAACAAATTATTGAATGAAACTAATTAATCCCAATATCCACTAAAGACACATGCATAGCTCGGTTTTAAGAATATCAAAGCTCACGAACAGTTTATTTAAAAAAAAAAAACAGTTGAGGCAAAAACACTCAGCAGCAGTGCTTTTCTCTCCCATGGTGTTCGTGGACAGTTTAATTAAAGATGTCATTGTGATCAAATGCTCTGATGTCACATTTTCATGCCTGTTTGTCAACAAAATATTTATGCCTCTCTGCTCTCAGCAGGATTTGGGTTCCTCGGAGAGCATTTATCTTACCAGTGTTCCAGTGTTTATATTGTGCAATATTCTCCCTCACTGACTCATTTCTTTTAGTTTAAGTTTAGGTTTATACATCATCATTTCCAGATCATTTTTGTTGGCTAAATAAATAAGGCAGATGTTTATTTACACCAGCAGTAGTTTAGGGTCAGTGATTTTAGGACACGTATAAACCTCGACTGTCTCAGCTACATGGAAAATAAACCCTGCTCTTTAGACAGCAGCTGCCCATAGGAAAGGACAGATGGAGGGGAAATAGAAGGTGTTTGTGATTGATGCAAAAGGATGAGACACAAGTGACATTTCAGTCTCACAGCCATTCATGTCCTAGCCTGTGTGTGTGTGTGTGTGTGTGTGTGTGTGTGTGTCTGAGTGCACAAGGGTAAGGTATAATAAAAAGGACGAAACATACCGTACAGTAAGGTTCAAAAGTCCACATAAAAATATGGTATTTAGAATCTAATCAACTAAGTAAATAAGGTTTTAGAATGATTTAGGAATGATTTTCGAAGATAAAATGCTATGATGCATTCCGGCTTCTGCACTATTTCTAGGTCACTAATCAAATAAATATATTTGTGATGTGAACCATGTGACTAGAGACCACTGAAGCACAATAATCTCCTTCTCAAAACATGCTGGAGAACATGAACTAAAGGTTTAACTTCGTGCATTAAAGCAAAGGGGAAACATTTAACATTGACATTTCTAATTACGTTTTTCGTTTTGCTTTATAGAATTGTCATACTAGCAGTATAGTTTGTAATTAAATAATACAAATTTCCTTAAGTAGACTGTACATAAAGAGTGCTTTCATCTCTCTTATGCATTTTTTTTTCTTTTTCTGCGTTTGTTTTGGGGGCCAATTTGTCCTTTGTCGGGGCTATTTGGTTCTCATCAACAGCTTCAGCGGTATCAGAACTGACAACCCCAAATTTAACACCATATTCATGAGCAGGATATATATATTTGTATGTGCGAGGGGTGAGAAAGAGTCGTCTCTAGCTGTCATTGATATTATGTGACTGAGGGTGCTTAACAGAATAGAAAACAGGCTTTATCAGACCTCTCTGTGACCGCTTCGCATACAAGCAGCTAGCTCGCTAAAAGGCACAACATCCGTTCCAGTTCATTGCATGTGTCCTGGAAAGAAAAGTGGCAGAAGCGAGCATGTGTAAAGCCATCTACTATTCCTGTTTCTCCTTTCCAAATAACTATAAATTAAGGATGTCTATAATGCAGTAGCCTTCCCGTTCATCTCAATACCGAAATATGTCATGGACACAATTGTTGGACATTTACCTCAGTCGTTAATGCCATGTGACTGATCACAGTAACTGCAGGAAAACGCTGTCCCAGATCCATCACCAGAGCTTATTACTCTCTTAATTCATCTTAATGTGTGAAAAAGTTGTATTTTCTTGATGAAATTCTTTTTGCAATACAGCCCCAAATAATTATCCCGAGCTGTGGAAAAATTCAAGACCATTTCATGCTTAAGAAAAAAAAAAAAAAAGATTTTACTATAATAAAGTATTGGTGATAAACAAGCGAAAAAAACATTACTGTAAGTCTCTCTGTGTCCTTTTGTTTCCAGCAATCTCTTGCTCAGGTTTTACAGCCTGAAGGACTATGGCTGTTCCTAGATGCTGCTTTATAATTAGATCTTCTGTGTTCCTTACAGTCAGACTATTTTATAGATTTAAAGGCTTTATTTGTGATGCTCAGATTATTCCATGACATATAACAGACTTGTACTCTTGCAGTCTTATGTGATTCTACCCCTGGAGTTCATCAGGTCGCTGTGCTGTTAGTCACTAGACGTTTCGGTTGCTTGATGCCTTAACTTTATTAGTGAGCCGCTTCACTGGCCATAGCGTCTGAAATACTGAACATTAATGAGAAGTAATGCTGGGAAAAATAATATGTCATACTAATTAGATCAGGAAACAGTTTTCTTGCTGCTAAAAATGAACTGAGGAAAGTATAAAATTGCAGCAGCGCATAATATGTCATATCACGAACGACATGAATCAATGCATGACTCAAACTAACTCAGAATGTTGACAATTTATGACAGGTTTCCAGGCATAATTTTAATACCCTGCATATGATGTTTCTTTTTTTCCACAAAGATTCAAAGGTTTCTTTCTTTCTTTCTTTCTTCCTGTATATGGCAAATTGCTCTGATGCACAAATAAGAATTCAGGGCAAATGTCCTCTCAAAAACCAATTTTGTAACGTAAGTGATATTAATTACTATTATTATAAAAAAAAAAAATTACTTTTTTGTTGTTGTTTTCTTTTCCAAGTTTTGTTTACATTTTTAGTTTTTTTTAGTTTTTAAAGTGTATTTTACTAGTTTAACTAATTTATCCCATTTTTTTTATTCATGTTAATGTTTATTTAATGCCACATAATTGTTCTATTTTTAGCTTTAGTCGAGGATAACTCTGGACTATCTTCATGTGTCTTGCGTGTTGGGTTGAAATGCCACGTGTTTCCCGTAGCTTCACTGTAGGGCTGAGCAGCATGAGTACTCCGTGCTGTCTGAGGACACGCTAAAGATTAAATGTTAACGGTCAGATCAAAGTGGCCGAGCTGTATGGAACATGTACCGAGTCTAAATTACATGAAACAAAAGGATAAAAGGATCAGTCCAGGATTTCTAAATAAACGCTCATAACATGTGAGCAGCATTACGAGAGAGAAAGCATCATCTTTCTCGTGAGCAGCGGTTGTTTTACATTGCAGCCCATCAGGTCTCATGTTGTTTTCACAGCAGAGATGATTATAATGAGCAGAACTGCTTCGGTGTAGCAGATGACTATAGACTGAATTTCTATCAAACCCATCAAGAAGAGTGTCATACTTTTTTGTTCAGTCTCAGATCAGACACCTCAAGTTGAAATAACATGTGATTAGATTACCTCATTTTTTTTTATAAATAACATAACTATTTCTTCTTTTTTTTCATGAAAAGTGTTTTGTTTTGTTTCTCTGAGTTATTTATTTTTTCTTCTTGTTTAATTATTCTATTGTGTCTTAAAAGGAGTACGCTGCTTTAAAAAATTTTGGTAACACTTCAGCGACAAATTTGCACTATTAACTAGTTGCTTATAAGCATGCATCTTATCTAAACAATACCTACCTTATAAGTCATAAGAAAATATCTTTTTGTTATTTTAGCACTCTCCGTTAATGTCTCAAAAGAAAAAGATCTACTTTTACTTCTAATAACAAAAAAGTAACAATATTAAAATGGGAGGATAGAACAAAAATATCTATTACGCATATGGTTTATCTTTTAATATATAAATTAACACTTGAAAAAATGAAGTTACTTTTTGTGGAGGATTGTTTAGTTTTGTTGGTAACATTTTGGAATAGTTAACACTTGTTGATTGTTAACTACGACTTTTCCCTCAATAACTTCTTAATTTGCTGCTTATTAATAGTAAGTTAAGGTAGTTGTTAAGTTTAGATATTGGGTAGGATTAAGGATGTAGAATAAGGTAATGTGAAACAAGGCATTAATATGTGCTTAATTTGCACAAAAAATAGCTAATATTCTAGTAATAGGTCTAACTGTAAAATAAAGTGTTACCATTTTGTTTTTTTTCATTTTTTATTGTAAATTAACTTTTAACCTTGTGTCTTTTTTTATGTGTAAATTTAGGCCCATAACTCATGAAAAGTAGAGTGGAGAAAAATTGTGTATACCCAAAAAAAAACATATCAGAACAGAAAAATTGGCAGCGCTTTAGTAAACTTATCTCATTTGCTCCAGCAGTTTCCCTGGTTTTAAAGCACGTGTTAACAGCCGCCTAATATGAGAAACATAACATGTACCTCCTCACCCAATATATTCTGTTGGTAATACCTAAAAGTTACAGGCCAGAAAGCCGGTCAGTTAATGTCCTAGCGCCTTGACCTCTTATTACTGTTTTAAAGTTTATTGGCAGCCACTCCACCGCTGTACAACCTCTTACGACCTCCCATAACGTTCATGAGTGTTCTGAATTGAGCTCAAAAAATCATCTGCAGGACAGATGAGTACCTGAGTCCGACGATACAGCAACACATCAGCCAAGTTAGCATTAGCAGCACCCTGGCGAATTTGCCTTATCCTGAAACACAACTTTAATATGCTTGGCACATGCTAATGCTATTTATCTCCACAGATAGGACTAGCACACACGTACCATTCATCATCTTAATTGTGATTAATATTCAAATATCCTGCAGTGCTAAATGAGCTCCTTGGTGCTGCGTTTTCTCTTTAAATAAATTTCACAAGTTTGCCAATTAATATAATGCATAGGACGAAAATAGGGATAGAGGAAATGGATGAGGTTTGTTCTTGTCTGCAAGGAACTAAATTAGAACCTGACACAGAAGCAAAAGTAGAATTTCTGAAATATACAGTACGGCAAAAATCACCAAAGCCAAGATTGTGTATGCCATTTTTTTGCATTTGATGAGTTTTACTTAATGCATATTTTAATGCAGTAAACAGATGTGTGACGATTCAAACATGTTGCTTTCCATGTTGTCTTGTATTTACAGGAGAAAACGTACTTACGGTGGTTGTTTGGGCAAATGTAATTTCATATATCATCATTAGTTGCGCATATTCTTGGCGGATGCCTTCTAGACAAAACATCTTTCAAGAAAGGCCAAATGTTGTATTGCGATGATTTCATCAGCCGGTAGGAACGGATGAAATGGAAAGACTAAACCATAATGTGCTGATGAAAACCAATATGATTACTGTGCTCTCAGTGCATTAAGTGTCTGTTTCTTCTTGGCCAACTAGTCTGTTGTGGACAAAATCCCTCATGTTTTCTATCCTTCAGCGACTTTTGGCTGCATTCAGATACATGCAAAAAGGCCCTTTCTATCTGTCGAGTTCAACAATGGGGGAACGACGTGCTTAACTGTACGTTTCTTGTTTTATATATGAAGTAAATAATCAAATATTTGTTATTTGGGCTGATGAGTGTTCTGACATCAGTTTGTTGTTTTCACTTTCTCTTTATCTTTTGACGGGTGCATGGAAAAAGAGAAGTAGAGATTGTTTTAGTCAGAACAGATCAGTGTGGCAGTCCTAAGCTATTCCAGGAAAGCAAGAAATGCGATCAACTCGAACACAAACACATAGAAGTCAGGGAATGGCAAGAGATGTGTATTTTAAGAATATAATATCAGGTTTTTATAAACAAGATCAGGCATTGTCCAAATGAAATTTGCTGAAACAGTGATTCCACCCTGCTTGGTTCAGTTTTACACGCCAAGCCTGGCAGTCTGTGTGTGTGTGTGTGTGTGTGTGTGTGTTACACATGGACGTAACGTCGAGTTGGTTTATACAGTCATATAAATGATCTTATCTAACTTCATACACACACCTCATCAAAACTCTAAACACTCACGGTCTCCCAAGATGATACCAAGATGAGCTTATAAGTCTGGCTGTCAGCAGTGCCGCCTGGGTCTCGTATACAATGTATAACAGCATTAACATAAATGGACTGATGATTGGTGAATTTCTGCTGAGAATTTGGTCCTTGGGTGCTGATTTGTCAAAAGGTTTCCACAGAAAACAGGATGCAGTGGCGGTTCATGAACTCATCTGTTTTAGGGCACAATTTCAGAAATGAAATCTAAATGACTACAGTTCATCTGCCTTTGCTAATTTGAAGAAGTCCACTTCACAACATGGCAATAACAATAAAAGCCTTGACCCGTAGAGCACCTCTCTGTGAGATAGAGGGAGAAAAAAAAAATGATTCATATGGGTCAGGGCTCATTTGGAACAGGGTTTGGTCGTGTTTCACATCCTGAATAAATCTTGGGTTTTCCCAATAAGTTGCACAAATCTTGTTGATTTATAAGAAGCTCTTTCTTGCTTGTTTTCAGGTCTCTCTGAGTTTTTCCAGTTGCCTTGAACTTAAAAAAATGCACAACAACTCAATCTTTAGTCATAAAACCCTCGTTTATATATTCTTAATGTAATGTGAATTCCTGCTGCAGTGCATTTGCAAAGTAATCCCTGAATTAGAGTTTCTAGTTTGTTCACCACCATTATGAAATGCAGTGAGCAGAACGGCAGAGTCCAGCCAAGACTTTAGTCAGCCAGGCTCAGAGAAAATTACAAGTCATTTTGTTTCGGTCTTTTATTTTTGGATTATAAATGATAATATTTATGTGTGTTTATGCACATGCGCTTTTTAAGTATAAATGCTCTAATTATCAGGCACACCTTATTTTAACCTCAACAAATCCTTTTTGGAAGACATTCGAAATATGAACGCAGTCCATTCAGTTGTTGTTTCAATAAGACACACACATAAACTCTGTCATTAGAGAGATGCACTGGACGGTCTGTGACCTCTCATCTATTTTATATGCTGTTGGATATGTTGTGTGTGTCGGCCGAGGGGCGAGCAGGCAGTATTTGCTGTGGACGTGTGTGTGTGTGTGTGTGTGTGTGTGTGAGAGAGAGAGAGAGACTCTGTGAGCATGTGGTGTGGTATTTAGGTCACATTTCCAGCAGGCTGGTTTTCCAGCGTCAGACAGAATTTAAGAGCGAGGTTCAGCGAGTTCTGGACAAGCGTTTCAAACTCTGAGTTAGGAAGTAAAGCAGGTTCCTCATCTTTGCTATCATGTCCATGCGGCTTCATCATAAATACATTAAGATTTAATAGACAGTAGAGCCGGCCGCTTTCAGATGAACCTCTGTGACTACGGCCCCACTTTTCTCACAGGCACACACACTCAAAAAATATGACTGCCTTGTGCGAGTTTGTGTCTGTGAATTTCAGTTTCTAAGAGTCTCACACGCTTTAGACAATTAATGATTTACAGTTTGTGCACTTGTGTAGATTTAAGAAAGACATGATATATTGCAGCTAAAAAAAAGTTTTGTTTTTTTGTATATATATAGTATATGCTGTTTGTGTGTGTCTTATATGCTATATAAGACACACAGTTACTATATATGTGTGTTACAATTTTAAAGTGGTTTATGAGGACACTGCCAATATCCTCATAATTCAAAAGACTTCAAAAGCATACTAAATGGTGTTTTTTTGAAAATCTAAAAATGCATAAAGTCTCCTGTAAGGGGTAGGTTTAGGTGTAGGGTTGGTGCAGGCCAATGGCACATACAGTTTGTACAGTTGAAAAATGATTATGCCTATGGAGGGTCCTCATAAACCACAAGTGTGTGTGTGTGTGTGTGTGTGTGTGTCTGTGTGCAAAGTTTCCAAAGTTTTCAGGTATTCAAAAAAAAAAAAAAAAAAAAGAGAGAGGGAATAGCTATTCTTCTGACATAGACAAATGAGAGGACATGAATGAAACCACCCTGAAACTTCCCCCCTACAGATCACTGGGAATTAGAGTGAGTTAGGGGGCAGAAAGAGCAGAGAGACAGTGAGAGAAAGAGTTCTCCTGCTGGGATCCCTGTTAAAAGTGTCCTACGCAGAGAAGGGAGAGAGGAGAGAGTGGAGGAAACAGTGATTTAGAGGAGGAAAGACTTGTTTCTACAGAGCTCGTTAAAAAATAATTAACAATTAAACCAAGTAAAATAGAGGAAGAGAATGAAATAACTGTATAATCCCTCAACCTCCATCTCTGTCTGTCTCTCACTCTCCAGGCATCAATCTCTCCTTCTCTGCTTTGCAAGGTAGCAGACGTTATAGTTCAATATTTATGTTACTCCCCGACTGCGGCTCTCTGAACTCTTACAGAGCCACATATGAAGCGTTCTCCGCATCACGAGTGTACACAAACACACCCAGAGAGACCAATGGCAGACAAAACACAAGTTTGTGTGTGTGAGTCTGTTTATTTGCGAGGGTTTAAGCTATATTTGGAGGGGGGGGAATTGTCTTGAGACGTTAGAAAAATAGGGCAAAGTTCTGAAATGGAATTATATTCTTAATCTGCATATATTCTATACTACATTGATTGAAATATCTGTAAAAATAAGAATATTTTAAAACAAGATTGCAATTTAAAATAAATGTTTTAGTATATTTTAAAATGATTTATTCCTGTGAATTTCCAGAAGCCACTGGAGTCAGTGTCAAGTGATCCTTCAGAAATCATTAAAATATGCTGGTTTGCAGCTCAAGAAACTTTTCTTGGTAAAACATTTGCAAACTGCTTAATAGTTTTGTGAAACGCATTTATTATATCAAACAGGAATCTAATCGCTTTTGATCAATAGAATATATCCTTGCAGAAAAAAAATATGAAATAAAAAAAATCATACTGATTAAAATCTTTTGAACATATGTTATTTTATATCATATCTAATACGTGATTAATATATAAGGAACGCATGCACATTTTGTTGTTAGGCCTGCTTATTTACATTTCAATTTTTTCAAATGCAACTGAAATAACCTCTGTTTTAATATTTTGAAGTTATGAGGATACAGGATGTTTGCGTGCCTGGAAACAGAAGGACACCATTTCTTAGGATAATAATCAAGTGTGATCTGATGGCAGCTGCAGGGAGCAGTTCAGTGTTCGAGTCTGATTGGATTACTGACGAGACGAGAGATCTCAGCCTTGATTGTTCTCTTCCATCTAGTGCTGCATCATCAAACAGATGATAAAATAAAATCAATCTTTCACAGAATTACGTACATCTTCCCTTCGCTTTCTTTCTCTGTGTTCAAGTCTTTGCAGTGATGTCTAACTTCACCCGTCGATCTCACTCCTCCTGTTCTCTCTGTAGAATCTCTCTCTCCCTCCCTCTGGGGGCTGTAATAGTAGCAGATAGGAGCTTGCAGGGCCCACGGCATTTACCCAGAATGCACTAGGGGTGAGTGGGCAGTAAATCTAATATCAGTCTTGTACAGATTGATCACCTGTCACATGACTTGCCTAATACTCTCTAAGTCTCTCCTTGTGTCTCTGTCTCGCACCCACTAAACTTGAGTTATATATTAGTGAATATAGTAAATTGTATATAATTCCTAAATATAATTATATATTTGCTGCTCAACTACTTTGTCATCATTACATCTGTAAGAACTTCTCAGACCTTCAAAAATAGCTGTATGGCGCATTTTGTATCATAGTTCAAAAGGTACCAGTGTCTACCAAAATTTTTGTACATTTTTTGGAGGATTTCTAGTTTTTCACATTAATTATGACAGGGTCAGGGTGTTGATTAATAAACTTTGATTGTTACTACAATATTATGTTATGACCTCAAAAAGCTTATACCATAGCGTGTGATGCATTTTGATGTCTGCATCTTTGATGCCAGCAAGACTTGAAGCAAAATAAAATCAGTTTTTATCTTAGTTTTGCTTTTTTAAACGCTATCAGTTTGGTTCAGACAAAAATGAAATTGCATTATAGATCAGAAATGGTCCAACGTCTTTTTATATATATATATATATATAATGCTAACCCAGATCACAATATCAGACAACAGAAGACAGACATTTTCCACAAATGCCGACAAACATGAGACAGAATGCTTTCTGTACTCCAGCCACTGACTGACTATAGACTCACTGAAAGTTTAATGCACTGAAGTCAAACAAGAGTGTTTGTGTGCGAGTCTTGAGTGGCCAGGGACAGATACCCAGAGGCATTATGAAATATTTGTGACACAGCGAGCGTCACTCGCCGAGACAGCTTGTTGTGTTTGAAATAGCAGCACAGTTTGCGTTTGTGCGTATTCGAAATAGAAAAACTGACATATAGCATGAGTACATTGAACAGAAAGCAACTGCTGCTAACACACATGAACAGTCGAATTTCATTCATTCTCTCTTATTGTCTTTCACGCAGACAAGCAGTCAGAAACACAAGAGACAAGCGTCTTCCATAGGAAAAAACTTTATTTATCCTTTTAAAACGCTTTCTGAGGGCTGAGACTTGGCTTTAGTGTCATATATCGGGGAACTCTGAGGACACTGTGTGAATTCTACCAAAACAAGAAAACGCTGTCGCCACAGGGGCATCAGCACTGCCAACACATACATCAAAACTTAAATCAATAATACTGAAATCTGCAACAAAATCTTAGTAAAAGAAAATTATAACAATAATAATGTAGTTCACTGAATAATAATAATAAAAAACAAAAAAAATCAGCAACAGCAGGAGGAAACATTGTGCAGCACAAGCTTTTTTTTTTTTTTTTGTGAAGGTTTTTTTTTTTTTGTGGGAGTCGCGGTTGGCCTAAGGCATCAGCACTGCATTGACCCGCTCTATGAACAAGTAAATTTTGAGAGTAAGTGAATGAACTGTGTGTGATAGGATGGATCTAGGCCAGAGAAAAGGTTTTCTCATTAGATTTGTCTCTCTCATAATATTGTGATAATCCTTAAAGGGTCAAAAGTCACCACCAATCTGTCTCTTTGCCTGAGGGGGAGTGTGTGTACGAGTGTGTGTGTGTGTGTGTGTGCGCGTCTGTTTGTGTGAATGCTTGGGTTTTAAGTAAGTTCTCCTCAAATAAGTCAACCTCAATGGGAGAAATGTTATTAACAGATGTCAGTGAGATCCACACAATGTCACAGGTGTCTGACCGCAGCATTAGAGAGGAAAGCCTCAAGTCTAATCTGATAAACAAGATGGCTGACTCTTTTTTTTTCACCTTATTGTTATGATACAGACGATCATCAAAGGAAGCATATACCTTACAGCTGTTAAGAGTGCTGCAAACCAAATGTGTAAGCTAAGCTGCAAAAAGCCTGCAGCAAAAGACAGTCAGTGACTGAATAAGATCCCACTACAGCGGTGCAGATCCATAAAACTACACAAAATATTCACAGCTTTTCCTGTTAAACATGTACAGAGAAAGCTACTGTTTATGGTAAAATTGGGGTCAACATTTGTTAATACGCTGCTAAAAAAAGCATTTTTCCAGTTAAGTATCTAAATATGTAGGACTGTATTTCGTTATTTAAGCATAGATCTCACCAAAGACTCTTGGATTTCTTGTTTAGGAGATACTTAGATACTTGTACTGGAGAACAAGACAAAATTACTATGCAAGAAAATGATTTTGTTGCAGTGTGATACCGCGACTGATCCACTTTAATAAGCTGACTGGTACGGTCAGTGCACCCATGTGCATTTCTATGGGTAAAAAAAAAAAAAAACAAAGCCATGAATTAAAAAAAAAAAGTGCTCTTCTAAGGTCAATCCTAAAGACCTGAACTGCCTTAAACAGCTCAGACACACATAAATTATTAGTTTAGTTGCACAAGCTGTTGCTGGTTTAGTTTTGTTAAAGAAGTTTGCTGGTGCTTGCCCTGTGTCTGATAGTGTATATATGTGTATCTATATTGTGTGCTATAGGAACGACTGCTGGGTCAGTCAGTAAGAGTAAGTGTGTGTAGGTATTTATGCATTTCTTGAGTAATAACTCTCTCTCTCTCCTTTTTTCCTCCTTTATGAACTATGTCATGGAATATTTGACCTGGTTCCATCACAGCATTTGTAAAAAACTAAACAAAACAAAATAAAAATACCAACATCCCCTCGTAAAACAGGGAGGATAAAGTGTGTGTCAGTGTGTATGTATGTGAAGGGGCTTGTTGTATGTGTTTTTGCTGCTTTAGGCTGACCTTTTAAAACCCGTTGTACAGGGACCTCTAAGTCTCCTTTATCAAAAACCAACTGAAACAGGGAGGGAAAAAAAGGAAAATAAAAAGAAGAAACCATGAGACAGGAAACATTTTACTTACAAAATGTCTTTTTCCAAAAAAGACTATTTACAAAAGCTTTTGCATTTTCAAAAATCCTAATTATATTTTCATTAACAGGGTCTCTAATAAAATGGAACTTTATATCAACACTTTTTCCCAACATACATTATTTACATAATCTCGGGCCTTAGAAACTAAATTAAGAAGAAACGACAACAAAAAAAAAAACAACAACAATAAACCCTAATCGAAATATCATTTTAAAAATCTATTTTACGAGAAAGCTACAGAGAAATATTGGGCTTCCTCTGATTGGCTGCGCTGGAGGCCAGATGCAAATGCTGCTAATTTGAAATTAGCATAGGCGTAAACACACCTGCCGCCACTGTTTGCTGTTTATCATTTCACGTGCAATCCATATAAAAATAGATCTAGCACTAGATTTTCCAGGATGATATGGTGAGCTTGTTTTGATTCTCTGATTCGTGGATGGGGTTTTTTTTCTGTGTGTTTGTATGCAAACAGGGATAATTTATGTGCATATCTGAAAGGAGGGAGAGGTGAAGGCATAATTTCACATGTTCTGTATGTCGATGGATTTTTGGCTTCTGCATGGGACTCCACATACACACGGTCATACTGTTAGAGCCCATGTCTACATCCAAACAGACGAAAAAAAAAAAAAGACATGTTAGTGAACTAAATTATGCAAAGATACGCGTTAGCATGTCTGTGACTGAAAAGAGGTCATAGGCTCATGGTGTAGAGGCAAATCCCTAAAGATGTTTTTGACCTACAAACCTTTGGGAGATAGAATAAGAAAAAAAATTATGACAAGATACAAATATTATTCAGCACTTCACGCATCACTGACAACAGATAGCAAATAACTACTTGTGTTCGGCTGAGAGGAGAGAGAATTTCAACTGAAACGATTCTCAAATGAACAAAAAGCAGACCGGGAGTTCTGGAAGGTCTGACACTGGTGTTTACGTATTAAATTCCCTATTTCACTCGCGCGCTTTTCCACCGAGAAGCTGTTTGTTACTGACCTGTGAACACCGAAGTGTGTACGAGTGCGAGTGCGTGTTTTTGTTCAATTGCCTCTACAGCATGTAAAATGAATGAGTGTCTGGAGAGACGCAAGGAAATGAGAGGACATACTGAGTGTGTGAGGAAGAGAGAGGCATTCGTAACAGTGTTTAAGACATTTTCTCTGAGCGAGACACTGTGAAAGCTGCAAGAATCGAGTTGATGCTGATAAAAACAAAACACTGTGATGGATTGAGAGATGTAAAACAGACAAAAAAAAACTAAGCGAAGAGTCGCAACGGTACAAAAGAAACACAAACGAGAGCTTCCTGCTTTGTGATGTCACTCTAGCGTCCCTCTGTGATTGGTTGTCGGCTGTTCTTCAGCAGTGAAGTCCGTGCCTGAGTGCCACGCAATTTGGGGAGGTTTTTCTGTGCCGTTTCACACACATCGAGAGCGACCGGCACACACACGTACACACAGTGTAGTGTTCGGAAAAGGGACGGAGGGAAGGAAATCTGAGAGGAATGTCATCCGTGTAGTCCTTTTCATTCCTCTTTTCCACTTCTCCCTCTCAATCCTCTTGCACACGGAGCAGACAGGGTTAGGTAATGAAAAAAAGATTCAGGATACCTTACAAAAACGAGTTCTTATTGCGGTTACTTCGCTCGCTTTCCCTCAGACTTTGTAGTAGATATTGGCGGGGCTCTGGGGTGGCATTTCCTGCACTATGTAGACGGGGTGCCCATAGTCTCCGCTCACTTTTTCATAGTGTGGACAGTAGTTATTCTCTGTTGTCCGCAGGGGGATGATGATGTCACTCGGCTCTGAGCCGGCCTGGGCGGCTCCTTTGGGCGTGGCCAGAGTGCTGAGTGACAGGGCAGTCCCGCCCCTGGGCTGTGAGTGCTTGCGGGTTCTCTTGCGAAGCTTGAGGAGC
This sequence comes from Puntigrus tetrazona, assembly GCF_018831695.1. NCBI lineage: Eukaryota > Metazoa > Chordata > Actinopteri > Cypriniformes > Cyprinidae > Puntigrus > Puntigrus tetrazona. Next base: position 13,274,204 of record NC_056703.1, read on the forward strand.
AAGACGATGAGGATGATGATGATGAGGAGGAAGATGACACAGCCAGCTCCGATGGCAGCGAAGAGGGCCGGTTTAGAGCCGAAAATTCCTTCCACTGACCCGGGACTGTTATCCTGGTTTCTCGTGTCTGAAAGGAAAAGAAGAACGACGTTATGAGTGACGCTCACTCGTTTGCTCTTTCATTGTGAACTATCAGTAAGAATGATGTTAGCAACACACACTCATTATCAGTGTTTAGAGTCGCGCTCTGTTGTCTGAGGCAAAGATAACTGAGGATAGCTGTAGAAACAAACTTCTGAGTTTGTTAGCATTGGCACCGAGCTACTTTTAAAGTAAATAAAACCGTTGCTGCGTTTATTGTTACGCTGCCAGCTGAAACAGCTACCGATGACTCCTGCTGCTAAATAGGCATTACGAATACACATTTTCCTTGACAATAAAATCCATGTTGTCAAGTATATTTAACGGCAGTACGAAGCTAAACAACACACACCCAGATTGAAATAATCCTTTCAAATGGTAGTCCAGCATTAAACAATGCAAAGGTGCATTTCAATGGCATACATAACATTTGAGCAGCATAGCATTGTAGTTTAAAGGTCAACTAATCATCAGATAGTTGATTAGTGAGGTTTACTATCGACACTACCATAGATTTTTTGTTTTGTTTTGTTTTTGAAAAATGTCTCTTAGGCTCATCAAAAATGCATTTAAATATAATTTGTTCCTGTGGCGGCAAGCTGGTTTTTCCAGCTTTTAGCGTCTCATGATCCTTTAGAAATCATGCTAAGATCAATGCTGAAAAGAGTTGCTCTGCTTAATATTTTTCAATTTTAAAATAAATTTTACTAACCCCAAACTTTGGAACGGTAGTGTAGTTTGTATTTCAGCATTTTGTATTTTTATTTTGTTGCATGCCTTTCAATAGCACTGCTTTAGTGTCACAGCTTGCATGGTAAAACACTCAAAAAAGCTTAACTTTATTTGATATTTTTATTTGCAAGCTTGTGGTCGAAAGTGGCGGGATGTAAGCGGACTAAATAACTGAAGAATGTCCAAATGAAATCACGTGATCCAGAACCGAACTTAATTAGAATTAGCCGACGAGTCATTCATATAACCCACCGACTAACCAATTTTGAGAAGATGCAATAGCAGTTAATGTCAGAGTGTAATGCGTCCTCTCATAGCAGAAGAATCTGACCTCAAGAATCTGTGCAGTGTGATCACTGCATCTCGAGTCGCTCTGTTCTTTCCTAATGATTCTGTCTTTCTGTTTCTCTCTTTCTTTCTCTCCTAATGAAGTTTAGACCTCCCGTAGGTTAATGGCTGCTGGGACGTGATAAAGACATGCTACATTAACTCCTGCCTCTCTCTTGCACACACGCAGCTGCCTGAGGGAGGCAGTAGCTCTGCATTGCTGCATTTCCAATGCTGGCTTTCTTAATGAATTTTACTGTGGTAGATCTTGACTGCTGAACTCTGATCAGTTTGTCCTCTGAAAACCAATGCCATGTATAGGAAAACACCATCATCGTCCCAAACCAGCTGGTGTAAACACAGATGATATGCGTTTCCTCACCTCTGCCGGGCATTATAGATCCGTTCCCATCTGCGTCTCTGCCTCGGTCTATCTTGCGGGAAGGGCTGGTTGTGGGGTCCTTGATCTCATTGTCCCGGTCCTGGTCTGGGAGGTCTGTTAAATCTGGATCTGGTGCATTTGGATCTGAAACATACAATCGCATACATAACTAATTAGGAACAAAAAACATTCAAGGAAATTAATTTCAGTACAGCATATGTTTGAATGTATTCGTTTAGATTTTGGTGTCAGGATCCTTTTATGTCTAACTTCCTGTTTCTGCTTATGAGTCAGAGTACAAAATCTAAGAGCATAAACTTTATGGTTTTCTGTGTGAAAGAATATGAAGTGTGGATGGTATGAAGTCATGCTAACTTGGATAATGTTTAACTAAAATCTAATTGCTGTTAATGAGTCAGCTGACTTTATCATCCACCAAATGGGGCTTAAATGACTTTACCTTTGGACATGCTGAAGATAAAAAGGTGTGTGTGTGTGTGTGTGTGTAACTCACCTTGGCCCACTTTCATGATGATCTTCATAGATCTCGTGCTACAAACCCCACCTTCTCTGTTTTCCAACCCTTCCTGTGTTCCATTAGAAGTTGCTGTAGAGAGAGAGAGAGAGAGAGAGGGAGAGAGAGAAAGAGAGGCATGGTGATTGTCGTGGTGAATTAGGTTTAGATTTATAGGACTTTTGATTGGAGTTCTTGCTGCAAACCAAAGCAGGAAAAGGAAACCCTAATTTACCTCTATAAATCAGACGCAAAACACAAGCACATGCAAACACACACATATACACACAGTCTCTGGCTAAGGACATTCTCATTTAGCCCTTAAATCAGACATTGCAACCTAATATTACCTTAGAAACATCCAAAAACAAACTAACGTTTGTGTGTGTGTCTCGGAATATGGACAAGATGAAAAAAGCTCCAGTGTATTCTCCTGTTACTAGTCCCTATGATAGTAATCTGATCCCATGGGAATGCACAAACACACACGCACACACGCCAACCATGCAGTAAGAAAAGCCATGTGTATGAATTTTCTTGCGTAGGCCCAGAAGCCTCAATGTTTCCTACATAATGATCCCTGTGAGTTTGAGAGATTGGAGACACAAACAGACCTAAAAATATGCCACAATGTACCATGTTGCATCTCTGCTATGTGTCTGAAAAAGACATAAGTGTGAGAAAACGAGCTTGCTCTGAATCGGTGACACACACACACACACACACACACACAGATATGTATATAAAACACACAAACACACACTCCCATTATGTAGTTAAATAAACCGATATTGTCACAGCAGGTGATCCACCATCATTCAATTTAACTCCCAATTACACTCACACAAGTTCACGCGCTCACACATGCGCTTTATTAGTTTCCATTAGTTCGTGCTCATTAAGAGGTGTGATTGAGAAGTGTGTGTATGTGTGTGTAAGCACTAATGAACTATAGAACAGGTAAGATAAGAAAATAAAACACACAAAAAAGTCCGCACTAGATATGACACTTACAGAAGAGTGTCAACCACATACAAAAATATAATTTGGCTTTTTTTCAGCTAAATTTAATCGGTTCAAAAAATATTTTGCACACTAATGCATTCTGCAGCGTTAATGTATTTTCCATATCGGAGGCATAGTGCATTGTGGGGACTCGCTTACTTGTTTAAATAACACGATAACTCTAACAACATATTATGCAAAATGTCAAAAAATTGTCAAAATGTTTTTCTTATTTTACGCTTTCAACTATTTTAAATATAGATTCTACTGGTCAAAAATCACATTTTGTGTCAACATCTGAGAGCAAACACACGACTAATAAACTGGTTTGTTTTAATAACTAAGTGGCAACAAATCTTAAACCTGCTTGGGAATAAGCAGACTGAATCAGAATCACTGGTTCTGAGTGAATCTGAGGAATGCACATACATGTGTCATGATGGAGACTGACACAAAAGAAATGAAATCGCTCAATAAAGTTTTTTCTTTGTGCACAAAAAGCTCTCGGATTTCATCAAAAATATCTTCATTTGTGTTCAGAAGAACAAAAGTGTTACGGGTTTGGAAGGACATGAGGGCGAGTAATTAATGACAGAATTTCCATTTTTGGGTGAACTATCCCTTTAAACATTAGTTAGGTCTGAGTTGAAATAAACCATTAACCATAAGTACAAGATTTTTTATAACAGAGTTTTGCAGATGTTAGGACCATTATCAACACAACATTTGACTTTTTTGTATAGGCAGGGCCATTCTTAAGAAACAGTGTGACATTTAAATAAAGCAATCACAATAAGGATCACTTTCAATGACAGAATCTTTATGAGTCTGTAATTTGGCAGCTAAAAAAGTCATTTAGCTCTTAAATATTTCAGTATCCCCCAAAATTATTATTTTTTTGTCTGGCGCCCAGCAAAAATACAACACCGGTTTTCCCCATCCCTTTCAGTGTTACCTTAACTCGAAGAGGAAGGTCTTTACTTTCTACTAGTTATCTACTACTAGTTACTGCTTTGACCAGTATTGGAAACTTTATAGCGGGAGTATGGATCTGTGCTCAGAAAGACTCCAGTGAGGGAGAAAGGCCAGGGCACCGTGCTTGTGAATGGCCCTTTGTGGGCGTGTATGGGGGAGGGGTGATGTGTGTGGTTGCTAGGAGCTGATATGATGTCATGCAGATTGAGATGTATGGCAGTAGGCAGAGTGCCAGTCTCCTTACGGTAGCACCATGCCAACCTGTCACCGATCCAACCATGGAATAGCATCACACGGTGCTGCTCCACACACACACACACACACACACACACACCCCATCCTGACTCCAGGCTAAAACACAACACACATTCCAGACAGGCAGGGTAATCCCACCCTGTGTACTGTTAGCAATAGGATGGATTTGCTATGAAGCATTTTTGCGGCCACATTCTGTTGTTACTACATCACTGCTAGATTTTAGCTGGTCAGAACATTTCGGTCTTAATAGTTTCCTGCCCCTGTGCAAAAAACAAAAAAAAAAAAATTTGCTGCATGGATGGAATTAGACTATTCATTTCTAGTCAGACTCATGTCGAACTGAATTCCAAGAAGAGTAAAGTCATTACAGAGTACAAAGCAGTTATTTCTGAAAAAGAATATAGCGTAAACACACAAATACACAAATCCCCAAAGACCACGCTGGGAGATTAACATGATTTAGATTTAAAACAAGGTGTAAACACACATTAGAAAAATGTGAAGGGGCTGGGGATTTACCATCTGCCTCTACGTGTGTGTGTGTGTGTGTGCGTGTGTGTAAGTGAGAGAGTAAGAGAAAGACAAAGAATGAAATATTCAGTCTTGTCACAATAAATATAGTGTTGCCCCAGTTAGCATCTCTTATTGACTGACATATAGTGTGTGTTTTTGTGTGTGTGTGTGTGTGTGTGTGTGATCAGCATTTGTTTGTAGCTGCACTCTCATTCTTTTACCACCATGGAGCCATCTCATGCCGGCCTCATATTTTATCAAACACACACATACAAATGTAGACTTGTATATAAACACACACACAATCCCTGAAGTAGAAAAACTGTATTATTACTGTATTTTTGGGGCAGTATTTTCACAAACAGTGACAGGAAAATATAGTTATAGATCAACCTTTTAGTGTAATTAAATGGCCATTATGTGAATAATGCAATTTAATGACAGCATATAATATAGGTTAGCTGATTTTATAAATAAATAAAATAAATAAAATAATGTAATCTACTCTTCTGTGGATCCTGACCAAGTATAAATAATAATAATTGTAATAACTAATAACACTTTGTTTAGCACTTTTCACACACACACACACACACACACACACACACACACACACACATATATATGTGAAATAATAGTTAAAATAATAAAATAAGCCACATAAAAAAACAGTAACTAGCACCAAGAGCCAAAAAATAAATGAAATTGAATACATAGTAAAACACAAAGTAATTAATTAAAAGTCACTGTACGTAATTAATGTTAGTAACAAAAACTACAATAATGATATATTACTACTCATTATAAAAATAATCATATTTGGAAAATATTTGGAATATTACAGCAATACTATGAAAAGTCAGCGTATAAAATTATATATTTATTGAATTAAGAGATTTGGGGTATTACAGTCATAATATGAACGTTCCTTTATTCCAAATATTAAAGACTCTAACATCAAGGACCGAAGAATAGTTGAGATTTGAAGCAAGCGTTGAATATTCAGCTGCACGGCTCAGGTTTTGTTCCATATTTTCAACTATAATCATGCAGCTGTTAAATCAACATGACAGGCCCTGATTGAGCTGAAGTTCTCCCATCACGTCTCACAGAATGAGAGAATCCAAACCTCAATGAACGCACATCAAATGTTCACAACCACAGCTGAGTCAGACTTTCGAAACGAATATTTTTGACAACTGTAACATTTACTTTTCAGTCGGCAGAGCCCGGTGCTGTTTCCCTCGAGTCTCTGACTGATGAGTAACTGAAACAAAGAGCGGAAGAAAAAGACGCTTCGCTGAGCGAGTTAGCCACAGTAGCCAACAGCGCCGGTCTGAGCCTTCAGGGAAAACACAACTGTAGTCGCAAAAAGATCTGAAAAACAGCTTTGTGAGAGACGAATAATGTAGCTGCTAAAGGTTTTCTGTCTTTCGGTGGGTGAGCATGTGTGTTTGTCTGTGAGATTTGGGTCAGTGTTCATTCTAATGCAGTCGACATAACACAGAGAGCCAGTGACAGGTCACTCACACACACACACACACACACACATGTACACAACTCATCAGATCAGACACAGCTAGATTAGATCTTCTTTTGCTTCCAGAAGCTCATCCAATCAGATCGCTGCACTGGTCCAGCAGTCGCATAACGGCCGACCTTTAAATCCGCAGGAAGAGCAGCTCAATGGGAGTGCGTGTGTGCATGTGTGTGTGTGTGTGTGTGTGTGTGTGTTGTGGAAGAAAATTAAAATGCAATAACCATCCAGCCTCACTGACTCCCCTGTAATTCTACATCCAAGTACAGACAGAACCTAACGTGAATACCAAAAACGAAAATTTGTCTTCTCTGCCAACAGATTCAGAGCAAGTATGATCGTCATAATGGATTTGTGTGTGTGTGTGTCTGTGTGTTTTAGGGGTGATTGTTTGTTATCTTCAACAAAGCTTATATTGTTTCAGTAGAAAATCCTTCAAAATGAAGCAACACTCATGAGGTCTGACGAAGGGAGGAATGAAACAAGAGGAGACTCGGCCTGCTGTTCCTCTCTCTCTTTCTCTTTCTCTGCATGGATCAGTGGACTGATGGAATTCAACACTTCTATCATGTAACCACTCACTCCTTTCTAGCAGTTAGATTGTTTTTTCCCTTTCTTTCTGTTTGTTTTTGTTTGTTTGATTCCTTTTTTTGTTTGTTTATTCCTTTTTTTATTTTCTTGGCTTCTTTGCATTTCTTGGTTTTCTTTTTTCCTGTCCATTTTTCTTTCTTCCTTATCTTTTTCTCTTTTTCTTAACTTTTTTGTCTTTACTTCCCTGTCTTTTATGGCTCTTTATTTCTCTTGATTTTCTCTTTCTTTCTTGCTAGCTTTAGTTTCCTTCTGTCCTTCTTTCTTTCTTGCCTTCTTTCATCCTTTGTTCATTGTTCTTTTCTTTGTTTCCTTCTTTTCTCTTTCTTTATTCACTTCTGTTCCTTTAGTAAACACTACCACCCATTCTCTCAAATTACCTGTAAGTGAAGAAAATGACCAGCACATTCTGTTACCGATCGTAGATGGCTATCTGTGTTCTCGCAAATTAGACCATTTTAAAACAACAGCACAGACCATTATGCCTATTATATTCGGACCATATTAACAGCATTTCTAGGTAAAGCGTTTTGTGATTAATGAAGCAGAGGGGAAAGCAGTGTGTGTGTGTGTGTGTGTGTGTGTGTCTGTGTGTGTGTTCTCAACGGCAGTAATCCAGATCTCCCAGAATTCAACATGTACGGGAGCATGTTTCTTTCGGATCCTAACTTTGAAGACCTGCTTGCCCATGCCATATTTTTTACCTATGCATGTTAGAGAGAAAACACAGACAGCGCACAATGGGAATGTAATTAAACGTCAATTAGTCTCTGTTCTGATGTCTCTCTAACACACACACACACAGACAAACACTCATTACATGCATTAGCTCCATGGGTAGTGTGACCCATCATGCATCACTGACCTTCATCGCCTACTGGGACATCTGCATGGGCATCACTACAGCAACAGTGACCATTACTACAGCAACCACATCCATACACACAGTGATCGTAAGGCAAAATGACACACACACACACACACACACACACAGCAGAAATCTTGCTCGGTTTGGTGCACCTGGTGCTCAACGTCCCATAAGACAAAGAAAGATGAACTCCCCGCTTTATATTGCTTTCTTTCCCTGTCTCTTTCCTTCTCTCTCTTGTTCGCTTGTGCCTCAAAGGGGAGAAAAAGTTGTTTAGCTGACTATGTCTTTTTGTGCTAGTACTTGCCAAAGAGGTCAGATACACCACAAACACAGAACTGAAATATTCAGCCAGTGTTTGTCTGCAAAGCACAACAGATCCGCAGCGTGTGTTTGAGTCTCGTTCTTGTATATAAAGTATTCGGAACGAATGTTTACAATAAGTGCTCACTGTAATTTCAAAAACGCAGCTTAGTTTTCACTTGACTTCACATTTGCACATCAACAGTGCCTATTCAGAGTTTAGAAACTTGGCCCACTCAGGCACAGTGAGGTAACATAGAGGAAGCAAGATAGATACTATTATTCCAAACACCAGAATAACTAATGATAAGAGTTAAATGCTGGAAAGTCTGCCAAACTCTGTGCTATTCCTGGCTGCATGTAACACCCGCCATTCTGCGTACCCATCGGATTTCAAGAAACAGGCACCTGAAGTGCCTGTTAAAAATTCTATTAAAAAAAAAAATAACAACAACTATATTGGACAAAGACGCAACCCAACAGCTTCCAAAAAAGAAGTCTTAAGGACTCACAATAGGAAATAAATTGAAAAACGGAAAGACAAAAGGCAACACTGCAACTATTTTTTTTAAGATTATAATTGATATTTGTTCATATTGTTTGATTTGTCTAAAAAAAATAACTTTAAACACAGCAAAAAAACAACACTATTAAACTATTTTACCGTGACAAACATCACTGTAACCTTGTAAAATAACTTATTATCAACAAAATGTTCTTTACAGGATACTTTGCTTGCAGTGGCGGGTTAAACGTTTCAGAGAGCTGAAGATATCAGACTGACTGGATATTGGATTGCAATTCAATAGCCATTTGCAATTGGAGCCAAATTCTTCTTACATTACAAAGCGGCTAAACCCAACCGTTTGCTCTTAGTTTTTGTGCATGTTAAAGGGGTAGTTTAAATCAGGCGTCTAACGCACACAGCTCGATGTGATATTTGACCTCTCTCACCCCAGAGCGACCACAGTGAAATGAAGCCACTCATTTTCATACTTCAGCTGTGGCCTGAGAGACAGTTATGGTGAGAGGTTACACAAAGACCCACACACACACACAACACACACACTCATCATTCTGGTGCAGCGGTTTGGTCAGAATTACTTCAAAGCTGGACTGTCTGAAATCAGAATCATATGTTGCTGACACAGCCTTAACACAAAAATACTCACAGAATTGAACACACACACTCGACACAGTCACACGGAAGAGAAGCTGACCCTAAACAACCCTTAATTTAGCCCTTTTTAACTCCCTTAATCCTGAAAACATTGCATAAACCATTAGAGCCTTTCTAGCAGCCGCACACTCCTCCTCATCTGGTCATTACGTGCATTTCATGCAGTGATAATCGCAAAATCTTGTGACTGCTCGCTATTTTTTATTTTTTTTTACTTTCCATCCCTGGCTTTTTTCTCTTTCCATCATTTTTAGCACTCCCTTGACTGTATGACGGTACTGTTTCCATTGTCATGCTTTTCAAATCAACTTCTCAAACACATGTACATACACACATCTTTTTTGACAATTTGATATCTTTCAACAAGATTGGTTTATGGAGCTAAACTTTTGATGGATGAGTAAATGGCTGGTGGTTTGGTTTCTAAATCAATAAAAAAAAAAAACGGCAGGGTTAGAGCTGATCTTTGTCAAAGCAAATATCACAATCTGGTCACCATGCAGAACGTTTCTAAAGACGATGGCTTAATCACGAGAGCTCAAATCACTTTCATCCAACTGGTTCTGAATTAAAACCCGCACTCACACAATGACCCCAGCATTCATTTCAAACCTGAACTGCTTCACAACTCTACAAAAGAGCGACATGATCAACCCAATGTCTTTGCTGGAACACATGCTGGAATTAAATCAGGCCATAAAAGACAGTGAATTCTCAGAATCTCTCTTCACAATTAGAAACAGACACAGAATCTGACCAAGCACAGACTTACTGACCCCAGTCCAGACATAGAAAAATACCCAAGCAATAAAAACACACATAGCTTAACGCATGAATGACAGCGATGTCAAAAAGGACTGCATATTTCTGTATTTATGCCTAAATGAATTTGATTACAAAAGAGCCTATAAAATAAGAAATACATACAAGATAGAAATCGTGAATTTGTTAGTTTACACCAAGAATTCTGAAGTAATATACAAATATAACATTTTTACATTACAGGCATTGCATATATATTATTAATCTGAAAACAAAAATATTTGAGATTGGAGAAACATTCTTTTAAGGCTTTAAAGAATTTATTCTTTAAGCATAAACCATTTTGTTAGATGTATGCTTATGTGATGTGATATTTATATAAAAATGCCAATGGGGTAAAGGGAAATAAAATGAATGCAAGATGCATTCTCCAAAAACCAGTATTATAAATTTACATGCTTTTTAAAATTTAATGTTGTTTAAAGGACGGATATTTTAACTGAAAAACAAGACAAAAATGAAATCATAAAATGTATTATTTTAGTGCGTCTGGAGCACTTGAGCTAACTGTTGCGGCACAGCTCGACGGGAGAAAGCTAACATGCATGGCTTGGAGGCTGAGACAGAGAGACGGGAGAACAGATCCGGCCTGGTTCAAAGAACTTCTGCAGACAGACTGGAGACGATTTGACAAATAGTTACACGGATAAGGAAAAGAGCGGGGAGATTTCAGACGCTGGGTTGGCCTTTGGTAGGGACTACATATTGACTTGAGTATCCTGGGATGTGGACAACAATCATTTTAATGAATTAAATCACAGAGATTAGATTTAAACTTAAACGTTCTAATACGTACTGATATCGATATAAAGAGAGACTCAAAGAATAAAAGAGTGGTTTTAGGGTACGATGCGGGTGGCATGATGATATGGTGAGCGTTGAGCTCTGCAAAATCAGGAAACGTTGTCAGCATCACAGAAATCAACATACTGAGGCTACAGGAAAGGCATAGAGGCTGAGAGAAAGAAACTCGACACCAAGCCAAAAGAGGCAAATATAGTGACAGGAGAAACAGCAGATTCTCGTGGATGGATAAAAAGCACCTGGAGTGACACTGTAGCAACTGAAAAAGCCTGACAGACACGCTCAAGGCGGGTGGGCAGAGCGACGAGCGATGATTTGTCAGTGTTAGTGAGGTCTGCAGCAGCATGTATCTGCTCAGACACGATCAGAACAAGCTAAATGGTAGCTATTCATTATCAAACCACAAGACAACATTTCATTAACGTGGAGAGCTAACAAAAATATAATAAATGTGATAATTAAAAGACGCTATAAACTTTAACCACAAGAAATGGCAGGACACACTATCCGGGTTACAGTGTACACAGTAAAATGCTTTTTTACTTGGGAATTTTGAGAGCGTAATTAGTTCAGCATGCTTCCCTGAGATTGTGCGCGTTTCAAAAAAGTTCTAGTTAGTGGTCAGTTTAGATGTCTGGAAACATCTTGCTTACATTTAACACACACAAGGGGAGGTTTATATTAAAAAGCATCTATACTGATGCCAGACTACAATCAGTTCAGGGACTCACTGCATGTAAACAATGTAAATGTGACATACCAATAGCGCACACTGTAGAAACCCTACTCAAGAGGCTTTTTATGAAAAGCGAACGGATGCGTGTGAAACTGTCACGCTCTAAAGTCTCTCGCTGAGTTATTAACTCGGCTGACCAGTGAAAACAAGATGACCAGACAGCAAAAACCACTGAACCCATAACACAAACACATTTCAGCAAAATTATTTTAACCAGACTCATCCTGTTTACCAGAGCAAGATAAAGGAAACTGGTTGCTAGGGAGTCTGTATGTGTGAGAGAGAGAGAGAGAGAGAGAGAGAGTGTTTTACTGGATCTAATAGCAGCCCTGCTGCTTGCTGGGGGTGTAGTTGTGGTGATGGGTCAGTAGAGGTGAAGTGGATTATGGGACATGTCTGGGCATCATGGCCAAAAGACCAAAAACTCAGTGAGGCACGGCAACCAATGAGACATGCCTGACTGAAAGTGTCTCTCCCTCCCTCTTACCCACCATCCTTGGGGAAAGAGTTAAAAAAAGACAGTGGGGTAAAGAGGGTGGGCACACTGAGCCATAGAGAAAAAGGGGACAGAAAGAGCGTGTTACATTTACCATGCTCTTCCCTGCTGTTTTTATCTCGTATACGCTAAGGGTTTAGCATGAATTATGCTGAACGTGTTGGAAATCTTTAATTCGGAATGAATGATTAATCAGCGCTTCAGTACAACTGTTGCGTGCTGTTTGTGGCTGGAAAATTCTCCCTTCACTGAAAACCTCATTCACAAATGCTTGGCTGTGCTATTTACAGATTTACTCAAATACATTACTATAGAAGCCTCTTCCTGCCTTTCTGACTTTATTTGTCATAACCGTGACTGTAATTCTTTGTAATCGCAACTTCATTTCCCAAAACAGTGACTTTATGTGTCACACTATAACTTTGCTTCATTTTTCTAAATGGTATCTCTCATTTTAGGTGTTATTTCAACTCATTCTACGGCAGAAATTGGCAAACACATACCTTGTAATGAATTCAGTTGTTTTTCTACCCCAAACCATCACATAGACCACGGTTTATGTTAAATAACAATAAAGACCTTTGGTCCATGCGTTGTGATTTCTGATTTTACTGTTCTTTTGGGGAAATTTGGAAACCATATGGTAGACTAAACCTGACCCAAACACATATAAAATTGGATTTCTAAGTTCTACTGTATTTAAAACACAATGGATACTACAATAGACTTTAGGTAGTTTTAGTATTCAACATAAACACTCTCAAAAAAAAGAGGGGGGCAGCTTGTCAGGATTTATGCTATTTGTAACTTTTTAAAAGTAGCACCTTACATGCTAATATAATATCCTCTATAAGGTTACAGTTTCACAATTTGACATTACTACAACTTTTGCAAATATGTGAAAAATATATGAAAAATTAGTTCCCAAGAGTAAAACTGGAGTTACTTACAGGTGATGTAATAGTTTGTCAAGCGTTTGAATTCAAGTCCCATGTAGTTTGGACTGAACTCCTGGAACTTGATGGTGAATTTGATGTCTTTCTCTGGTTTGTTGCAGGTCACCAGAACATTGGGGTCCAGTATGGTGCTGCACGACTCAGCCTGCTCTTTCTTCACCAGGTAGAGTTTATAAAACTCATACGGTCTCCCCATTTCCCCTTTGGGGCAGATAATGTCCAGTTTGTCACCGATTTCCGGGTAGATCACCAAGCCCTTCCCAGACACAAACCTGCAACACAAAGCATGCAAAGTTACAATAAATCACGAACACATTTATACACTCTTCTGACTCTCAGTACAATCTGCATCTCTGCGGACTTCATGATCATGAGAGGAAAAACTTGGGTTCAAATAGCCCTCCAGACTGCCAAGATCCTCCACAAAATGCTCCAGAGGGACTATCGCCGTTCCTTTTTTTCCTTTTAATAACATATTTCAAAATATAAAACAATTCCAAATATTAAAGAAAGAGAGCAACAGCAGAGCAGAGTCAGAAATGAGCTGTATCTGCTGACTGTGATTTATTGGACAGGGAAAGTGGAGCATCTGACTTAATTTATTAGAGTTTCTAATTTATTGTTCATATGCTGATCAACACTGCTTGCACATTCAAGGATTACATGATTCATTGTGTGTGTGTGTGTGTGTGTGTGTAAAGGGAGATGATTGCAACACAGTCCTTTACACATTTTACTGCTAACCGCACACAAACACACACAGACATGCCCTAAAACTACATACACATACGCACTAAAACACAAAAATCTCCTAAAACTACTCGCACACACCCTCTAATCAAAAAGACATGGACACATACTAAATAATGGCAAGTAAATATACAAAGCCTTTGAATAAAAACACAGCAGTGGAGTTTAGTAGAACTCGCATTGCCCTGATATATGGCCCCGATCAAATCCAAATATTGTCTCTGTATAATTTGATTCTGCCGCTTATTTCTGCACTCATGCACACACTCTTCGCTGCAGGCTGTTCGCTGGTTTAACACACATAAGAGCGTATGAAACATCTTCACAGACGGATTAACAACAAAACCTTTTACTGGGGCACAGGCTTCCGTCTATTCACAAAACATGCTGTATGTGTGTTCACGTGCATGCGTCTGTGTCTGAGGTGTGTACAGGATTGTGAAATCCAATTACGACTGAGTGATTACAGCCATTGAGAAGCACAATTATGTTCTCAACGAGAAGAAGGGAAACAATGGGAACACAAGAATACAAACACTGCAGTTATGATAGCTTACAGTTTTTCACTTAAAAGAGCAGAGAGGAAGCACATCAATAACTAAAAAATGTAAATGAAAAACAAACCAAAGCAAACAGTAAGTGCCATATTATTTCAGAATAGCGAGTCAATAGGGATGCACGACATATACCGCATCAGTTATCAACCAACAAAGATGCATTAAGCTGACATTTCAAAGATTTACATTTCAAATTGAACTTTCAAAGAATTATTTTACATATTACAGTACATGCTATCAAAAGATTCACCGATATCAATCGCAATCCAAAATAAATGTTTTTGATTACGTGTGTTAATGTGTGTGTGTACTGTGTATATATATATTATGTATATATAAAGGCACACCCATACAGCGTATATTTTGAAAATATTCATATGCATATATTTATATTCATATAAATTATATAATATATAAATATATTTAATACATAAATGTAACCGTTTTCTTAAATATACACACATGCATCTGTGTGTATTACATAATAATCATAAACAACAAAAAATTGATCCCAATTAATCTTTTGACAGCATTAATATATTTTACATTTTTTTAAATTAACAATTTTAAATAAAAAAATTATGGTGAGCATAAACAATAATTTTACCACAAACATTTAGAAATAGTTTTTATTTTTTTATATATATTTTTTTTCCATTATTGACCAGATTGACACCAAAGGGAGTCTGGCAAGACCCAATAATGATAATCTGGCGTATTAAATTGTGACATGCATACATATTCTTTATCACATTATGAGGTGGAAAGCAGCCCAGGGATTAATGTTTAATGTGTAACACTTCATAAAAGCAGATATCTGAATCGGTGACACGCAGAACTAGAGAATATCTGTGTGCACGTGAGAGAATAAGAGATTTGCATGACTGAAGGAGTTTTGCAGGGTTAAACTCTTTGTGTGACATTTGCCTCCTCTGTCTGCGGCCTCTTCTCTGTTCCTGTCTATCCCTTTCTTTTATCCCTCTGTTTCTAGATCTCTTTTCATCCCTCTCTTTTTTCCCCATCAATGAAGATGTCAAACTCGTGCCCTTCCTCTGACGGCCGGCTATGACTGAACAAATCAGAAACAGAAAGAGAAAGCGAGCGAGGAGGAGGAGGAATCTGACCTCCTCAACTCTGAAGAAAAGACTTCATCACTTCCTGTCAAATCAGCAGCTGCTGCAGACTGAGAATTTCAGAAGCAGGACCTGAGAGGGATTGTTTGCGAATGTATGTATGTGTGTGTGTGTGTGTGTGTGTCAAAGAAGTCCATAATAGACAGTGCACTCCCTAAACACACAGCGCTGATTCTGATCTTACCAGCAAATTTAGAAACATTTAGGAAACCCTTCCTTGTTCCTACAGGAAGTTAAGGAGTTTGTTTGCCTGTATGTGTGAATGTGCCATGCGTTTGTGGGATTTTTGTTTATTTTATTCACACTTTACTTTGTGGTAACACTGTGAAACTTTCTTAATGCTGTGAAATTCAAATGTCTGTGTTGACGTGATACAAGTTTGTACTGTGTATATGTATATGAAAAATAATGCTGTTAAATGATTAATCGCAAATAATCGCATACAAAATAAACTTTTTGGTTTACATACTATATGCATGTGTGCTGTAATTATTATGAATATATATAGATACAGACATGCATGTATATATTAAAAAAATATATGTTGTTTATATATTAAATATACTTATTTATAAATTAAAATATAAATATAGACATGTAAATACAAATACTTTCAAAATATATACTGTATGTGTATTTATACATAATAAATATATACAGAACACAAACATATTGTGCAAAAAAAATATTTTGGATGCAACAGCACTAATGTAAATATAAAACATAACATAAATGTATATATTTAAGAAATGTGTGTGTGTGTCAAAGAAAATGTTGAATATTTATATTTTTAAATATAGACATGTATATGTAAATATACACAACACACATTTATACATAAACTTATTTTGGATATGATTAATTGTGATTAATCGACTTGACAGCACTAATGTTAAAAAGTAAAGGATATCTTTTAGAATGTACATAAATTAATAATCTGTATAGAATTATATAACAAAGAAAAAAAAATGTAATATTACCGATGAAAGTTACTCAAGTGTTTCATTGTTGTGGAAATCGTGTAAATATAAACAAAAACTATACTGAAAATGAATATTTAGTCAGAAAAACATTTTTTTTTTAAAAAGATAGCTAATAAACAAATGCCATTTCCTGCTTAAAATTGAATTAAATCTGTAGCACAATAAAGAGTGGGGGAGATGTCTTAATTCAAATTGTAAATGTAATTATCCACAGATGCACTTCAGTTTCTGTTCACTGTGTGAAACAGAGTTAGAACCACAAGCTTGCACACACACACTCACTCTATCTCTCTCACTCTCTCTCACACACACACACACACACACACACACACTCAATAAGAGGCCTCCTCGCTTTTTAAACAAGTGAACACGGGATTAGACCAGGACTGAATGGCACCAATTAAATACTGAATACAGCAGCCATGCAAATCAGCCTCATTCAAGAGGGAGGGGGAGAGAGAGAGAGAGACATAGACACAGACACCTCTTAACACACAAGCGACTACATTCTGAGAAGGGGCTGTAATCACATGTCTTGGCATTAAGTCTAAACTCCACAAAGGACCAACATCGGCAGCTCATATACAAAACGCACATACCTTATTTTAAAATTTAAAGACTGAAAAGTTCACTTTTATTTTTGGTGTTTAACATATCCAACTGGAAAATGTAGTCACCTATATCTCATTAAACAGAGACACACACACACACACACACACACACACACACTCAGCGTGGCGAGACGCCGGGTGTATGTATAGAGTGTGGTGGTCATGTGATTGTCCACTCTCAAGGCAGAGCTCCTACAAGTGGCTCTTTGTCTGAGAGAGAGAGAGAGAGAGAGAGAGAGAGAGAGAGAGAGAGAGCGACAGCTTACACATATCCCACTCACAATAACAACTGCACACAAACTCACACACTCAAAAAACACACAGAGCCTTGGGCATCTTGTTGAGAATGGGAGAAATGAGTGAATGGAGTCTAAGAGAGATGAGGAATCTCCATAGCAGAACCCCCTCCCCATCCTCATTAATTCTCTCTCTCTCACACACACACACACACACACACTTTGAATAAACTTTTTGCATTTTTAGAATTTAAAAAAAAAGAAGATTTACTTCATTTCTAAACTCAAATTGAGTTTATGTCAGATTAAGATCACTCCTGGAGACAAATTAGCCCTCAAAGTACAGCTAAACATACCATTCCAACAAGAAAAAAAGTTTCGTTTTACTTTTTCATTTAATTAAAAACAGTATTTATTTAATCTATGAACCGGTTACTTTTACAAAGCTAAATGTTTTATTGAAGGTTCATATCCTGCATGAAATCCTAATCTAAATATATAGGCTAATCCTTTCATATCCTATCTGATAGAAACACAGAATGCAAGCAATGGGGATTTCTGGGATTTTTAGTCAAAGGTCAAATCAGCCCTGGAGCAATATGATAACCCTCCATCACAGAATCGGACAAAAGTATATTCTTCACTTGATTAGTTTCCTGCTGCCCACCTCTGTGTCTTTAGCTGCTATTTTTTTCCACTCGTATTACTTTTGAACAGTTCAAAGAGGCCAGAACTATCAAGATCTGAAAATACAACAGAATTCACAAGAACTCTTCAACTTTATTGTTTACCGGGGTCAGAACAATTCCATGATCCCCGTGTAGGACTGCTGCTGGCGGTATGGGTGGAAATCACCTGGGATTCCACAAAAGAATAACATTTTATATTTTAATATATATAAGAGTAACTATTTTTGGTTAGCGATGCAGTGCATTCTGCAGTTTTGGTTGTGATGACAATACCCTTGAAATAATGTGACTACTTCAAATTTTTCTTTATCGGACTGCTGTACGAGTGACATTTGATAGTTTCACATCAAGCTTACAGGAAGACATCTGTATGACAGGTCTTCCCGTAGTGCAAGAAGATATCTTACATCTGTTCAGCTCTGAAACAATGACTTGAGCCACTGTAGAAATGTCTTACTTCAAACTCACATGAAAATGAAATTCATTGCACAATTTTACCGACTTTACAGAGCCTGTTCTTTCTACACAAATACATAATAAAAACAAATACGCAGCTGTTAAATATTAGTACAAACAGTTTAGTGCTATACTAAATTACTTAACGGGTAATTAAGTAAAATCAAAAACACTAGAAATTTTACAACAGCATTTTAAGTAAGCATTCAATAAACGGGGTGTTTTGTGTACATTTAGGTTCCTTTGAGCAACCCTCCTGATTTTCTGAAACAAATGATCTAGTCTGACATCATTTAAATGTACTTTCTTTCCTTTAAATTACTTAAGCTTTTTGCATCTTGATTGTAGTTCAAACAAAGCTACAGTTTCATACAATTTTCCAACACTAATTGGTGCATAAAAGGTGTTAAAATTTTTGTGAGGATGGCAACACCTCAGTCTTGCTAAATAACCACTGAATACTAATAATGCTGTTATTTATAACAGAAAATGAGCATTCATTAAATTAGTAATAACCAACTTTACGAGTCTCAGAATGCAACGACATGGTGGTTACAGTTGCTATGGCAGACAGTATATATATATATATATATATATATATATATATATATATATATATATATATATATATATATATATATATTTAGGTGCAAGGGAAAAAACTGCCAGAAATGCTCATATTTACTCTGTCTCTCCTCTTTCTGTCAAAGTCTGTCTCTCTCGTCTCGTCTTCTCTCTCTTTCTCACACACACACACACACTCACACACATATTTGCTCTCCCACTCACTGTCAGGAGTATTGTGTTTGTCTGAGTGTGAGATGAAAGGTATGAATTCCTCTAGAGCTCCTCCAGGATACCACCGTTAAAAACACACACACACACACACACACTGAGTATAATATCTATGCTTTTAATGTGTGTATGGGTGTGTGTGCGAGTCACAGGTCACAGTGATGCAGAAAGAGTTTCAGTGTCTATGTGTGTTTCTTTCTCACACGATCTCACATTACAGAGCAATTAAAGCAAATGCAAACACACACACACACACAAACAGGTTATACTTGGCTGACAGCTCACTCTGAAATGCCTGGGAGAAAACAGCAGAAGAAATCAAACACACACACAGGGAAGACATTGTCATTTTACTAATAGCAACACACGTGCATCTGTGACCGCATTACTGATTGATATTTACACCTCCGAGAAATAGAATAGGAGTGATAGAGAGACTCTTGGGAACCAAAACTAACAAGAGAACAATGACAAGTTGTCATTACACACTAAATAACTCCATCGTCACATTTTATGTGTGTTTCAGCTTGCCTGTCATGGTACTACATTACTAGAATAAGAGTACATAGCTTCTCCCCTCATCTTGCGCAGGAACTAAACTGTTGGTTTCACTACATTATTGGTATGTTTTTTTAGCGATATTTTGCTTAACACAATCATTTTTTATTTTGATTTCTTTTAAACAGAAATTTAAACTTTCATCTAACGATACATTTTTAAGGATGAAATTACTTAATAACAGCTTTTTTTATTTCCAAAATACTCCCATTAGTTTTTTGCGTAATATTTTCCATTTCAACTTTATTAACGTTTTTGAAAAATGACTCACCAAGGCTGCATTATTTTATTAACAATACAGCGCAGCAGTAATATTGTGAAACATTACTACAATAGGAACTATTTTAGCACATCTTTATTACTGTGATGGCATAGCTGAATTTTTAGCAAGTGCCATATGATCCTTCAGAAAGCATTCTAATATGCTGATTTAATACTGAAGAAACATTACTATGAATGTTAAAAGCAGTTATTATTTTTGTGGAATCTCGATACTTGAGATATCTCGAGGGATTCCACGATGAAAAGAAACTTTAAAAGAAAAGCATTGATGAAATAGCATTTTTTTTGTACATGCTTTACTGTCGTATCTTACAAAAAGATATAATACAAATATAATACAAACTTTTAAACAGTATAGAATTGTCCGTTTATCGGTTATTGGTCATGACTTTATTTACAGATTTTACATAAAACATGATTTATGAGCCTTTGGAATAAGTCAGGGTCACTTTTTAACAGGTTTCACTGCGTTTGTGAGGGCATTTCCAAACTAGGCCTCACAAGCGCAGCCAAACCTGTAAACACACACAGATGAACAAACTCTCTTTTTTGCTCATGTTTTATGAATTAGCCGCGTAGTTGTGTGTGTGTCGAGTGTGTTTTCGGCATTGTTTTATAATTAGATTTTCCATTTGTTCTGTCCAGCTGCAGGCGGAGATCACTGTCTCACCAATAATGGCACTAAACTCCTTCTCCCCTCCATTTTAAATAATAATGAGCCTTTAAAATGGCTGATTCAGACGTATCCCTAAAAGCTGCTTTCCACAGCTCCCAGACCAGTAAACAGCTTTCAGCCTGATCTATCTGTGGGGGCGTCCTGAGCCCGATATTTGTGTGTTTTCAACCAAACCTAAGATCAGTGACTAGAGTTTGAGCTCCCGGTGTGCGTTCAGGAGCAAGTCTTCTAATGGCAGGTAACCCTAAGCAGCTTAAAAGCGCCGCGTGAGAGATCTGTTCTCGGGTCAGCCAGAGCTAATAAAGGTTATTGTGATTTGAAACTGCAAGCGGAGAGCGCTGAGCTCAGATCAGCTGGAGATGAAAGCAGGCTGGAGACTCCAGCTTCTCTGATGCTTTATAGCAGCATTTAGCTGACTGAAAGCGTGACCATTTCTCCGGACACACACTCACACACGCCGGCAAGGAATGATGGGTTTAGTGAGTGTGATGGTCTGAGCTGTCGACTGGAAAGTGGATAAAAAGGATGGAGGAGCTTTGAACTCTAAAAGGGTGTGACTGATGGCCCGCTGCGTGTGTGTGTTTGTGTGTGTGTGTGTGTGTGTGTGCGTGCATGCGCGCGTTTGTGTGCGAGTATACGTAGCAGAATTTAAGCAGGTTTGGAGTAGAGAGACTTGCGTTGACTCTCTTTGTTTACATGCGAGAATACATGTGTTAAGGGTAGATATATATACCCGTAATCCACCGGTGTGTATTGTCTCGCAAAGTCAAAAGAGAAAGCAAACTTGAGAGTGTGAATGTGCACACGGAGAAGGAAAGGAACCAACAGATCGCAAACCTCTTCTTACGGAACGCTAATCATTTCCCACCTCACACGCTTAACGTTTGTTGTGTGTGTGTGTGTGTGTGTGTGTGTTTGTGTATGTGTGTGACAGGCTCTCTGAATTTCCAAAGTCACTTTGCGAGGAAGGTTGCAGCTGTTGTACAAAAGGAAGTGTGTATGTGTGCTGTTAAGGAGAGACACATTATGGTCAGATCTTTCAAGAGATGGTTTAATCGTGATGATATTGCGCTCTATTAACTCTTTAAAAAGAAAGACAGGGAAACCGGTGTTTAGCGTCTCGGGTTATCATGACGTTTACGAGTCTAGGTATTTGCATAATGGTTGATCAGAAGAAAGAGAGAGGAAACAGTTTGCTACAGACAGAAATCCGGCCCTACTATAATAATACATACGAGCATCCACCCTAAACCACAGGACTGTAGTGATTTTATCCTGCAACCTAAATGTGACTTGTCACGTTCTAAGCAAACTTTAGGTACTATCGTGTTTGAACGAGGTAAATATTTCACTGCAGTTTAAAATAAAGTTAAATGAACTTTTTTATAGTATAGAAAACTTCATCCGCAATCATTTTTATACAAAAAAACAGAACTCATAAAAGTGCATTTGACTCATGCGCTACATCCCACACGACAGGGACAAAGGGACAAAGACAATTATTAGTTCTAAAAGCTTATTTAAGTTCAAAAAACCTGCTTTGGCTTCAGGCATGACACTTTGAATGGTTAATTGTGTAAAGGATATTTAAGTGCTCTGATGGAGGGGGGCATTTTCAGCAAAAACGGACTTAAATTTCAGTCCGTTCCTCACACAAAGCTATCATATTGCTTCAGAAATATAGAGTATGCGTAAAAAAAGGACTAACTTTACTATACTTTTATTGGTTTTTTTGCCCATACAGGAGCCTCACAGTAAAAAATAAGTGTTTGCTTTCATTCTGGGATAGAAAAATAATACAGAAAATCGGAAATAATACCGAATGCGGAAAATCTAACAAGTCTGGAAGGACAAGAAGTGAGTAAATGATGTCTGAATTCTAGTAACTCTAGAAGTTAAGGCCTTGGGTAAAGTAATGATATCCTCTGAACCGGGCTGAGATGGCACAGTAGTGTGATTTTGGTGGTACATGATGAATACAGGACAAAAGGAGAAAGAATAGTGGGACTGTTTACAAAACGTTTTGGCTGTTTACAAAACATACCATGATATAGCAATCTTATCAGATGCTATTACTATGAAACTCTGATTTATATCAGCAAGCGGAATGTTCGGCATATTCATGAACCCACGGAAACCACCTTAAAGCGATAGTTCAACCAAAACTAAAAGTTCTGTCATCATTTACTCAACCTCATGCTGTAAGTTTTGGTTACAGTTTAGTTAAATGAGAGGAAAATAAAATGTAGACATTTTTCTAAATATATCTTACGTTGCACGAAAAAAAGTCAGTTTGGGAATGGCATAGGGGTGAGTAAATTATGATTTTTTTTTTTTATTTTTGGGTCAACTGTTCTTTGAAATAATCAGCAGGCGTCACTGAATTCCCCTTAAAAGCCTGTGTTTACATCTCTACCTAGTTTTCTAAATGTGGACATTCCGGCACAGACTCCTACTGTTTATAAATAAACCTAATTATAATTACAACAAGCTAACCATAACCTAGAACTCTAATAGAAACAGTTTAGCCTCTTTTTTTTTTACATTTTCTACATAATTGACTTAATTTATGAATGATTTTGACCTCTTAGGATATCCGGGGGCCTCCCCAAAGGGAGGTTTTGTCAAAATGTAGCTAACTTCTGGGGACAATTTTGTCCCCGAAGTATAGCTAAGTAAACCCACCCCCCAGCAGCTGCCACCGCTCCTCTTCCGTCGTGTGCTCCAACAGACCCTACAACTACAAACATTACAGTCCTTAAAACAACACGGGCGCTGGGCTCGGAGCGCGTCTGTGCGTGTGAGAGCCGTTTGAGGAGGCTGTGAGAGCCCAGCGGTCATGCTTGGTCAGGGACAGACAATGTGCGTTTGTTACTTAAGCACTGTTGTTAATGAAGCCCTCACCATGCACACACACACACGGATGTACAATAAAAATGAGGTTTCACGCCAACCCCTCTCGCTTTCTCTCTCCTTGTTATATAACGACTACAGAAATACGGTTTTAAGTTGCAAACTGAATCCCCGTTAAAACGCACGCGCTTTATAGACGTCGCATAGTTAGACTTAGGATATAACATTTATAGAACGCAACTCGCGCACGCACGCACACACACGCACGCTGACAAACATCCACAACACCGTGAAATGCTATCAACGGTGGAACAAAAGCCACTTCACACACACTTCAGAGAGGAACAGGTCTGTTGTGGAAATGCCGGCTGAGACAGAGGGGCGTGTGTGTGTGTGAGTCTGCGTGAGTCCTCTCTTGCTGTTCAACATATTGAAACTCTGACAGAGTTAATCTCCTCACTGTCAACTCCTATTATAACACCACTGATCATGACATACACACACACTAACTCATGCATACACAAACACACACACACACATTCACCCGTACACACTCGTAAACGCGCACAGACCCATGATTGAAAGTAACGCAACTCTGAGAATAATTATTACTGCCGTGGATGACTGAATATATGCCCAAACATGTCCTAAATGTTCCCGAACAGTCACACAGGCATCTGTGGAAATCCATAACTTTGATCACAGTTGAGACCAACATGATCCCCTAGCAGGTCAAAGGTCATTATGTCTTTTCATGTAGTCATAATCAGATTCTTCAGTCCCAAAAACTGCCTTTGGAAACTTCTGCTTTAGCGAGGCGCCGCAAATCAGAGCGTGTTTTTGCAACAGGTTTGAGCCTCTCAGAGGGATGCAGGTTTAAGTCTGGCCTACATAAACAGGCTTATTTTATACTTTCCTGGAATTCCCCTTTACTCCTTACTAATTTCTTAAAAATCCGAATTCAATTGTTCGAACATTCTTTCATTATTTACTCCTACTCATTTTCAAGCTTTATGAATTTCTTTAATCTGTGAAACATTAATGATCTTTCAAAAAGCTCTGTCAGTGGGGTCCAAAACAATACTTTTTTCGGAATAGTTTCGGCAGAAAGAAATTTATTGTCATTTTTATTTATTTTTTATCTTATGCTAGCTCGCTCAACTCGTGTTCATCCGATGGTTTAGACGGTTATATGTGCACATAGAAGTTGCTGATTAAGACTAATCGTGCACCACAGAGTGTTGGGTAAATGAACAAACTTGTACGCTTGAATACACACTCACACACACATAAGTAAAGTACTTCAGTAGCATTTTTGAGCTAATGAGAGACAGATTTCCAATTAGCTCCTCATCTCCTCCCTTAGCGCTGGAATATTGCCAAAACACACAGGCACATTCATACATATATCATGGATTCCCTTTTACTTTGTTCTTTTAAAAATCCGAAAGCCAAAAGAAATGTAGCTAATTTGCAGTCGTTCGGCAGAAAATTGTTTCTAAACAGCTAGAGCGTTTTCTTGATAAGCGAGTGGCTGCCAAGAACTTGAATGTAGTGAAATGATATTAATTTGTGACTAGAAGAATTCGATGACGTATGTGAGAAGTAAAGCGAGTCTTCATTTTGTTGTTTGTGTGTGCGCCTGATTGGGTGCGTAGCGTGTGACACATAAAGGGAATAAGATATAACCTGAAATCTCTGCCTCAATGTGATAATTGTCCCAATGATTAGCTACTTTATTCTCTCTGTCTGTCGCTCTCTCTCTCTCTCCATTCCCAGCAGACTCCACTTCTCTTTTCTTCCCTCAAGGCAAGAGGAAGGGAGGGGAGGGGTGTCGCTTTTACATTTTTCTCAGTCCAAATTATAGCTGTGAACCATGCAGATAGGAACAGAATTATACATCTGAAACCAGCGGTAAGTCTGTGCGTGAGCGCGTATGTGTAGTTGTGTCTAGAAGTAATTAAATTTACATAATTGTGTCAACAGAATAAATCAGTGAAGCTCTTGTTCCACCAAATGTTTCTTCTAGAGGAAACGCAGCGGTAGCTTTAGCGTTTGGTAAACTTTGCGTTTTGCTGATATAAATATCAGAGTGCTGATGGGTGGAGAACGCAGCCAGAGTTTTTCTAATTTTACAGTCCTTCAATTATATTTTGCATTCAGTCTGAGAGAAGTCTGACCTAAAACACAAATGGCACATTATTATGGGTAAGAGAGTTGTGTGTGCGAGTGTGTGTGTACGATGGTCTCACTGCTGAGAGTCTGGTTAAGAGGTTTAAAGGGTGGCTTGGACTTAGTGGTGGTGGACGCTCCCATATGTCCATTGCAGAGATAGAGCGCAAAGAGCGTGTTTGCCCGAGGCCCATATGTCTTTATGAGAGCGCTTAGGATAATCTTTGCGTTCAACGACCAGTTCATCCTGGTGCATCGATTTGTTACAGTTTTAATGATATCGAGATGTGCCTCTTGTTAAACTCGAGAGAGAGAGAGTTCACTAACAAATTATTTGGATTATTATTTTTCTCGATTTTACTTTACACGCGGTTTTTAAATTCTCTTCCTCTTAATGTTCAGTCAGGGTCCCTGAACCTGTGACTAAGCAACACACACACATACATTCATGCACAGGTGCACACACACACACACACATAAACAGTTTGTAAGTAAATAAACATTAAGCACTTAAAACAACATGCAGCAACTGTGGTAAAACAGACCAGGCCAGTTTGCGCATCTGCTGTGCCGTGGAGCTCAAAGCTGTTTCAACGAGTAAAACAATCCACACACAGAGGGGGCTCCAGCGACTGATATGATTTTTTTTTTTTCTCGCAGAACGAGAAGCTCAAATGTTGCTGATTTTGAAGACCTCTAATAGGTTACACATTTTTTTTAATATTAAATACATATATATAAATATAAACTCAAAACATACGTTTTACATACTTTGAATCTTAAGGGCCCAAGTGGTTTGCATGCAGGAAAATGGGTTATTTTTCAACATTAACAAAAATCATTAACTTGCAAAGATTAAAAGTTATGAATGGAAAAAAATATGGATATAAAATGTCTAAATTAAGGGGCGGCATTAAATTAATTTTAGTAAAACTTTCATGAAGTAATTTTAAAAAGTCATTAAAAACTTCATACGGTGCTTACAATGTATCAGTGTTTTTAATACATAAATGTTTCTTAAAATGTCTGAGCGTAAATTAAGCATTATGCTATGTTAAGCATTATATAATCTAATAATGTAAAAACTATATTTAACTGTATAGGAACTATATATTTTAAAGTTGTAAAGTGTTGCCCAATTTCTCAACAGCTATTTCATTTTTCTCGTCTTTCCTTGCTTGCTCAGTTTAAGCATGAGAGCAATACAAAAGAAAAACAAAAAAAACAAAATAAACTTATGTTCATTTGTAATTTACGATGCGGGTTTAGTTTTAAAAGCACGATTTTATGTTTTCGCGTCACCCCTCGGGGTCTCACATGCTAAGTTTTCAAGTTTTTTGCTCATCTTTTACAAGGCCGACCGACAGACTCCTTAATTAAAATATTCCCCCCGAGATGAAAAACACATGTGCACTATTCCTGTCCCCCTGTTTACGCTCATAACTCAGCGGCTGTGACTCAAACCCTTTCGAGCTGCCTACCAAGACGAGCCTATGGTGCCCAAAATGCTGTCTAGGTGCCGAAGAAAATGCTGTCAGGGTAGGCAGCTCATTAGGTTTTGAGAACCGGCCAGTATCACACACACAAAACGCTCCCCACAAAGTGCAAAACGAGACACATCATCAAGTTAGTCAACTAGCAAGGCAATCTAAAAACCTGCTTTTGGTTACGATATACATTGTTTTTATAAAAAAAATAAAAAAAAACACATTATGACTTCTTTTGAGAATGTGGAATGAAACAATGCGCTTTCTTTATTATTCTGTTGAGTCAAGCTTCAGTGGCGTCTCGAGCCATTATTCAGGTTAAGTAAACATGTTGGACGCTCCCTTGAACGTTTTATGAGCAGCAATCAGGGAGATTTTATGAGCGTCTAGGAAACCCCCGCTTAAAAACCTATTAACTCCGTACACAACTCTGATTTGATCAATATGACAGGCGCAAAAAGCCACCGGGCCGCCGGGATTTTAGGGCAGGCCGGTGGCGGATACTCGGTTCGCCTCTCAAGGGAAAAAAAAGAATAGATGGACTCGCCGAGAGAGAAAGACAGAGAGGTTCTTGCTAAAAACATCGAGTAGCAGTAGCAGTTCTACCTATTTCTGTTTTTTTTAAAGTGTGTAACGGAGAATTAGGCCCCCGTCAAGGCCACACGTTAAATTTATGTATCCCAAATCGCAGTTAAGAAACCCAAAGAGATTGTTAAAAATTACGATATATCGCATAAACATTTAACGAAGTTGTACTAGCGCGAAAGTGTTGTCGAATAACGCCTCAACAAGGGATTTTGTGAGTTGATGAAAAGCGGCGGTGGAGTATGACAGCTGTGCGTTATATCCCCGGGAGAGCGCGCGCTTGCACGGTCACTTCAGGCTCGAGCTCAGCGCGAGCTTCGTGTCATCATACCGGAGAGCGAGCCGTGATACGAGTAGCGGAGGTTTGCAGATCGGATTCTTTTAGGAACAATACCAGTCCAACTACTGATATCGCTAATCTAAGACCGTAGGCTACGTTTCACGCTCTTTCTGTGGGATTTTAAACACGCGCTCGTGCACTTACTTGGGATTTTGTGAATTCCACACGACAGACTCCAGTGATTTGGCTGCGGGTAACGCGTATCTGCACATGGCTGTCAGAATCCAGAGGTAATATTTCCACGAGCCGTCACTTCCAGCCATCTTACACTGTTCTCGGAGAGACACGAGCCAGCAAGAAGATTAGATCCTTTCGATCGACTGTACTCCCGGTTACCGAACCACATGCAACAGAGGAGGTTAGGCGTCCAGGCGGAGGGGCTCCATGGCTCAACTTCCAAATCCAAATTTTCTAGCGTTGCCTGGAGGAAAAAAGGTGTCGCACTACGTTGCACAGGCGGCTTCTGGGCCAACGTTTCTCTGTTACCAAAATCGCTGCTACCTTGCACTTAGGTAGACGGCAGCGCCTGACTCTTTTATTGTACTCATCTATTAGTTGAGCTAGTAGCCTAGTAAAAGGTCAGATCACGCTAGATAGGGGGTGAGTGACATGCACACAGGTATAAGGACCATCAATCCCGCGTTGGGGTTCGGGTTGGTGCACAAATCCGGTCCTGCTCATGTGTCAGATTTAAAATTAGACTCCTTTCGCTTTTGATCCCAGATCATAGAGATGCGCTTTAGATATGCAACAGTTCTCGTCCGAAATTTATCGCCCTATATCCATGTTCAAAGTGTCCAACTGTCAGTCACAGGACTGCCAAAAATGTCTGTCCAATTCCATTTGGATTCTCTTTCGAAAAGGACCACGAAAAGTAAACTCCCGAGACTTGCTGCTTCCGATATTGTACGATCTGGCCGTTTTAGTGCATGTTGATAGACGGGATATCAGCTACTGTCCGCTCCCGGCTCGCGTGCAGAAAGGGGCGCACAGTTTCGTCTCAAGGATATAAACAGATCGGGAAACTCCAGCAGTTCGGCGCTTCCCTCGCGAGTCAGTGACGCGTCTTTTAGCCTCGGATCTTGTTTGGAGTTGTTCGGCGCTCAACCGTGGATCCGGTGCGTCCGCAGTCAGTCCCGCACACCGTTCACAGCGCAGTGGCTCGCGATCCATCACCTCCACTCCCACTGAGCCGCTAAACCCCGCCCTGGTTCCGAAACGGACCAATCGGAGCGCGCGTTTGGGGAACGTCGCAACATGGTGTCCCTCTCTATACAGCGAGTTTCAGAGAACTTCAGCTGCGAGACTGATGCCTTTACGAAAACGGAGAGCGAGTCTGGTCTTTCTCCTTAAAGATAAGGCGCTTAAAAGTGTTTGAGTTTAAGATACTGAGCTTTTTAATTTTTTTTTGCAAACTAATGTGCCGCAAATTAATATTTTCCGTCTAGCAAAGCTGACCACTCGTTACTATGGTTACTCCGTGCGTTTATCTCTAATGTTGTATTTTCGTTTCCCCTCTCGGTTAGTTTATAATTTCATGGAATCGTTTGAGTAAGTCTGTTTTATATTCACATCATATCACGGCTTACAGCTGAAAATACGGGTCTTCACCGCAAATGTGTTTAATAACAGATTTAGGATCATTATCCCAAAGACATCCAAGAGAGTGACACTAATGATATTTGATGGTCAAACAAAGATAACGCTAATCCTTTTAGTAGTCAATACCGCCCCCTATCGGCTATAAAAATAATTTGAATATTTCGAACTGTAAATGATCGATTTAAGCTTATGTTTAGCTTTTATTTGTTGTTGTTTTAGCACAGCCCTACTACGATATACTGTATAGCAAACTGACTAACACATAAGAAAATATGACTTGAATCAAAATTTATTTAGTTCATATATCAATAATTTCGGTTGCCCATGACTGATGGCAAATCTGTGTGTATGGCCCGTGACTGATTTGTATGTCTTCCTCCCTGAGTAAGATGTGATTCTGAGTGACATATGGTGTCCTGTCAATCTACTATACAACCAATCTCTGTGTGTGTGTGTGTGTGTGTGTGGTTCGGCAGAGGGCCATATGTCTCGAGAAGAGTTAGTCCTCCAGCGTGTGTTTAGATAACACGAGTGTGGTGTAGCTTTTACTCTTTGAGCTCTTGTGTGTGTGAAATGTCAGTTTATTCATTACCTACATTTAGATCAGGTCTAAAAGGCCAGCCACACATTTAGAAATGATATATGTGCAGTCTTGTGATCTGTTTAAGGCTGAACGTCATCAGCTCTGGCAGAAAGAGCGGTTTGTGTTCTAAGATAGATGGCTTTTAGTTAGCAGAGGCTCCTTTTGGTGTTTTCTGCGTGATTCTTTCTGTGATTTTGCGTGTAATGTTTACATATCCTTTTGCATACGTACAAATATCTGACCTTTTATTTCACCAGTACTCGGAGCTAAATATAGCCCCTCCACCTTAGCCTGAGTGTTAAGACCTTTCAGCCAGTCATACGCCCTCTTTTTCCTCTCCTCTTTTCTTTAATCTGCTCTTTCTGTATCTGAGACGATCTGACATTTAGTACCTCGAGCCTGAACTGAAAATATTCGTTGCAACAAGCTCGAAGAGAACAAAACCACACACACACACACACACACCCAAGAAGAAATTACTGGAGTGCATTTGTCAGCAGCTATTCACTAATATGTCCATACTGCGGTCTACACACAGTTACTAATAAACCAAAAGCACACACAGACCTACATATACTCTAGAACTTTGAACTTTAAAAGTCGATGAAAAGCATGGACATACATAAATAATTTCAAAAGTTTGAGGTTTGTAAGTTTTGGGGTTTATTTAAAGTAGTCTTACCCTTTATTATTTTGCAATGTGTTTTTTATTGCTCAAAAATAAAGTAAAATCCATAATAATA
This sequence comes from Puntigrus tetrazona, assembly GCF_018831695.1. Taxonomy (NCBI): domain Eukaryota; kingdom Metazoa; phylum Chordata; class Actinopteri; order Cypriniformes; family Cyprinidae; genus Puntigrus; species Puntigrus tetrazona. The sequence goes on from NC_056703.1 coordinate 13,305,432, forward strand.
TTTAGCATTTTTTATCATCTATTAAATACATTTCTAAATGTCATTTATTCTTGTGAGGCAAAGCTTACTTTTAAGCAGTCACCACTCTAGTCTTCAGAAATAATTTTACTATGCTGATTTGGTGTTAAAATACATTTCTTATTATCATATATTGAAAACAGTTGTGATTCTCCACGTGACATTTTTTGTAGTTTGGTGAATAGAAAATTCAGAAGAATAGCATTCATTTGAAAAAGAAATTTTGTAACATTATAGTTTGTTTTTTGATCAGTGCATCCCTCCTGAATATCAGTATACCTTTCTTAAAAAAACGGACCACAGACTTTTTAATATAGTTATATATTATTTATTTTCCAGTTCTTGTAATATTTTATGATCATTTAGATCACATACATACATAGACGATCTATATACACCCAGTTTTCCTGTTCACACATGCTTGAGTGTTAATGTCTGAGCATTTGTTACCAGGCAGCCCAAAGCCCAGATAAAGTCGACTGGGTGGTGATGTTGGCTTAACATGGCTCTGCCCTAATGAACTCTTCCGTTTCCTTCTTATTTGTGTCTAGAATTACTAATTGACATCATTGTTGGTTAAGCTAAGTTAGCATTAATGTCTGCATGTGCATTAAGGCGCATATGTTTGTGCACGTATGTGTGGGCGAAGGCCTTGCATTGTGTAATGCTGGATTTGGTTTTGGTCCAAAATACAGTAGATCATTTAAATAATGTTTTGGAATAGTTTCACCCAAGAAGGTGAATTTGTGTGTGTGTGTGTGTGAGACAAGGAGGTGGAATGACTGTAATGGAGGAACTCAGGAGGGTGTTGATGGAATATTCAAGCAGATAATAGACCAATTTCACACACACCCCCCGCTCCAGCACACACACTTCTCTCTCTTTTTCTCTCTCTCCCACACTCAGTCAGTAGGGAATCATGAATGACAATCCAATACTGCCCCACCCAGAAAGCCCCCCAACCCCCGATAGACCCAGCTCAGCACACTGAGAACACAGTGTTACAACAACAACTTTTGCTTGGACCAAAAAGAGACGCACACCTACACATGCGCATACAGCCCAGTTTAAAAAAAAAACACACAAAAAAACTAGCCACCTACATGTGCACATGGACAGCATGCAGTGTGCCAGTCTTCTATAAGTATGTGTATCTGGGAATGCAGCCATAGGCAGATGATCTGGTTGTCACGGTGAGCAATGGGCTCAGAAAACTTCTGTGTGTCACTATGCGTGAATAAGTGTGTGCGTGAGTGCGTGCGTGCGTGTCTGAACCGGTAAACTTGGCGTGAAATTGTGGTGGCGACTGTGACGGATCTTCATTTCCACTCTGACAGTGGTGCTCACACACACACATTGCCACCTTTGTTCTTATACAACAGGTTGGAGAAAAAGAAAAATGTGTGTGCGCATCGGTGTGCTCGCATGTATCAAGCACTAAATAAAAGTCATGTTAAGTGCCCTTAATGATTGTTTAAGAAACCCATTATGTTCAGCAAATGGATCTAGTATTGATTTCATGTCATTGTACTAGTATCTGGGTCTCAGGTTTGACCATCTTTCCTGACTCTTAAATAATGTATTTCTAATGGACTCCACACTGCACTTACATACTCCATTTAAATGTGACAGGATTCCAATCAATCGCCAATCAATAACCTTTAACCTCGGTGTACAGGTTGCTCTTAACCACTGATCTGCATTCTGTTCAGACACGGAGCCGGCTGGGTAGTTGTTTTACGTCTCAGCGGGGAGATTTTTGTTGCATTGTGTCATGGCTAAACTTGCATGCAGAACTTCCAGTCATTCTGTCCTCAGTTTCGGTATAATTAGCTTTATTTGTGGTTTCTTTTGAAATGTTGTCGGCAAAAAAATCTGTCAAGATCGGGTTTTGGCGTATAAGGGGATGTTTTAGGCTGTATTAATCCTACTAAAATATTTACACAGAGGAAAAAATAGCAAATGATAAATAAAAGAAATGTTAAGGGATTGAATCTGATTGAATTACATTAACAATAACAGTATAGTTTCCATATGAGTGGTATAAATGCTGTGCCAATTTAATAAGGTTTAAAAAAAGTACAGCAAGAACTTTTAGTTTAGAACTTGACTAAACTACAAAATGAAATATATACTTTTGTTAACACTTTATTTTAAGGTAACACCTATTAGCTGCTTATTAGCATGCAACTTACTAGAATATTAGCCATTTATTAGTGCTAATGAAGCACATGTTAATGCCTTTTTCTACATGACCTTCTTCTATATCCCTAATCCTACCCAACACCTAAACTTAACAACTACCTTGCTAAATATTAAGAAAATTTTGCAGAAAATTAAGCATTTATCGAGGGAGAAGTCATAGTTAACAAGTGTTACCTTTTCTAAAGTGTTACCATAGGCTCCTTTTTTAAAATGAATTTTCTATAACTGTTTACAGAACATATAAGTTTGTTACACACAACCCTATAACTTTGTTATTTTAAAGTTAAACTGAAAATGAAAACTAAAAAGTAGGATTGTTTTAGCAGTTGTTATGCTAAGAATTATATACATATAATTCTATACCCAAATATAATGTAAAAACGTAGTCAGGTTCAATACAGACTTAAATATTATCTTAAATGTATTTTCTTAATTAATCAAAAATGCCGTGTATATCGTGAAACGGGCAGAATATAATTTTTTTGTACTCTCTTGATTTACTGAACATATGTGTGATTCATTTGTTTACTTAAGCTATTTCCACTCATATCTACATTTCTATCTAGAGAAATGCAAGAATAAGATAGATGAGCATGTGTTTCATGCTTAATGAGAGTTCATGATGAAATGCTCTTCACTGATCATTATAAATCTATTAGTTTTATAGCTGCTCAAACCACAGCAGACGGACTGCACTGTTCATGAATAAACAAATGCATACACTCGCACTCACACAGAGGGCAGAAAGCGGAACACTGCTCTCAACACACAATTATCCAGCATTCCTTTGTAATTTAATATATTTCTCTGTCTCTCTCTAGCTTTTTGTCCCTTTTGCTCTTTGCAATGAGAAAAAAGTAGGAACATTTCGTGTGTGTCATTTTGTACTGGTTTTACAGATGGTCACACATCAGCCGGCAGATATTAGTTTAGACGTCTGATGTAATTACGCTGTAACTGTGTGTGTGAGTGTATCTGGTTGTATACAGACCAATAAGTTGGCACTGAGATGTCCGGTCACAGATATCAGTCTTTTCTCTTTCTGATCTGGTTTTTTTTTTGGTGTTGCCTGCAGCTAAAGTCCGTGATAGATAAGATATTATCACGAAAGTATCTGATGTGATTGCGAACGGCTGTTTTGAGGGGAGTCTTGTGAATTACATCACCCTCTCTTTTCACATTACAGATAACTGTGATGTTTTATGTGTGTTCTACGCAATGCCTTCACTGGAGACGATTTCACAGCGTGTGTAAAAGAATATCTTTCGGTGTGCATGCGTGCGTGTTCGTGTACATGTTTTAATGAGTGTATGATTTTGAGTGCGTGTCTGTACAAATGAGCATGTGTGTGTCTTCTGTAACTTGAGCTCTAACGACTGTCCTGTTTCTTTAGCACCTGTCATTCATTTTTGACCCCGCCATACCGGCCGTGAACTCCTCAAATGGTTTTTTTTGTGTGTGTGCACACATGACGATACAAGATGACAGTGAACAAAACTCCCATATCCAAAAGAACAGACTAACATCACTCACTCAACGTCTGCGCGCGCGGTCGTGTTTTGAAAGTGCACCCCTTACCGAAAGATTTGGTTAGGTTAAAAATAAACCCTGCATCTCCTTTTCAGCAAAGCCGTGTTTTCTAATGTCTGAAATAATATTGAAAATGTCAACATGAAACGTACAGAAATACACTTAACCTTATTTAGAAACGTCTAGACTCTTTGACTACATTGTGTGAAATTAAATTTCTGTAAAACACAACTTTCAAGAATCAGCTTTGAATTTTGTGAGTGCACTAAAGTCGTATTGTGTCTGAGATTTCTGTTCTAACGAGGCTGAAATACAATACAAGCCAATTATGTTCACAAGCTTAAAGGTGCCAAGCAAGCAAAGGACCCTGTCGTTCATTAACCCCACTCTGTTCGTGGTGGTGTGTGTGTGTGTGTGTGTGTGTGTGTGTGTGAGCCTGTATGTGTTCATTAGTGGGTGCAGTAAAGCGTGTCTAAGTGGCACAGTGTGTAAGTAAATGGAGCTGAACTGCCTCTCAGCTGTGGATTTAGGTGCGTGTGTGTGTGTGAGCGTATGTTTTTTTGTGAGAAAGGGTGAAAAAAGTAGTTCGCCTTTTCAAAGCGAACTGCTTTGAGGGTGTAATTTTGCCATGAGATGTGTGTGCGTAACCGGCGAAGAAGCTCCTCAGCCACATTTCTGCGTTTTAACACAAGTTACTCCCCAAACGACCGTTTAAGAAAAAAACTGAATGTGTATATTTCGGACTGTGCCTGTGTGTTTTTCTCTTGTTCTTCAGAAGTACTGGACAGATGTCACCGATTGAGCCGGCCCCCCTCCCACTGCCCCGCCTCTTCCCCTCCCTATCAAAGGCCTGGGAGTGCCGGAGCACACATCAATCATTCTGAGTGACAGGTAGGAGTGTGTGTGACATTGTGGGAACATGTATAGTGTGTGTTAGTGTGTGTTCAAACACAAGAATTCCTCTGTCCAGATAAAGGCACTTTATCTGCTGCTGTCTGCCTGGTCAGACATTATTTACTACTGCCCATCCCCACACACACTCTCCTTCTTTTAAAGAGTGCCCTTCTTTCTCCCTCATTCTTTTTTAAAGTGCCATCCGTTCCACTTTTTTCCTTACCTGTATATCTTGTTTTTTGAGATCTACGTTAAAATGCACGTTTGCTTGGCAAATGCTCTCTTGTCAAGGGTTGCTATGTTTTGAATTCAACAATACCTCATTCATTTGCGAATGATGAAATTAGTCATACATGTTGATAATTTCACAAAGTTCAGAATTTTTAGGTTGTGAATGCTTTTTATCTGAAAAGCCGTAAGTTTGTCACGTGCCTAACTGACAAAATGAAGCAATTTTTCATTTTTTTATGTAAAGTATACAGTTTAGCAGTCTTCCGCAGATTAAAAGCTATTACATATGAATGTCATGTAAACATATTTTGAGCAAGAGTCACTTTGAAGTCGTGTTAGTCTTTAAATAAAGTGCCTAGTGACTGCTGGGAGAGGTTAACAGACTGCCTCAGGCAACTGCTGATGTTAACAATCTGCTTTAAGTAATGCCAGTTAGCAAAGAGACAATATGAAAATGTCATTTCTCATAGATGTCATAAAATGTTTTGCTGTCAGTATTTTTGACATTTTAGCTTTCATCTTCCCATTTAAGACATGTTGGATGGTGTATTTGACCTGCAAAGGGCGACTCTAAGGACATATGGGTATTTATATCCATCCAATCAATGGCAGCGGAAAGTTAAAGGAAAGCAGCAATCTGACTGCTTTCCTTCCCATGAAGGAGCCATTATTGGAGCCAGATTTCTTTCAGAGGGATTTATTATAGTGGATTCATTATCTTTAGCTTAGTATTTAATTTAATATTTGTTGCACAGATATATTTAAGTTATATAGAGTTACATATACAGTACCATTTAGAAGTTTGTGGTCATAAGATTTCTTTTTTATATTTTCACATCTAAAGACAGCTTTTTTAGTCAGCAGTTCAGTAAAAACAGTAATATTGAGTATTTATTTGAATGCATCATTTATATATATAAAGGTTTTACGTTAATAAAAACCTTACCGTCTCCAGATGCTTAAACAGTAGGGAAGATTTATCTGAGATGCAATTTTGTGGATGTCTACAATGCCGCAGCGGATTATTTAATGTAGAGTCAAGTTTGTAAAGTAAAGTTAATAGTTAAATTAGTCACACCCATGTGGTTAATGTAGACTTATGTTTGTAATGTACAATGGTCAGCTGTCTTGTTAAAACGGCTGAGCTTCATTGACCTCCTGCCTCTAAAGCAAGTTTATCATCTTTTACTCTATGACTTTGTAATGTAATTATTAAGTCCGAGTAATGAATGTTGGGCGGTGCATGTAGGAGGATAGATTGAGGTTTGAATTATTATGCTCAGAATATACTTCTGTTCAGGTCAAACACACAGTGTCACGCCTCAGCGCTCACCAAGGACAGAGAGAGGGAGGGAAGGAGGGAGGAGGAGGATGTGGAAAGGTGGATCACTGAAATAGGAGGAGGACACCGGAGAAAAGGGAGTGAGAGGGTATGATATGGACCCACTCGTGACCTGTGGTATCTCACTCGACCTCACAGTGACAACTACAGTTGAATTAATCACCGGCCGTCTCTCGTTCTGTCTCTGTCTGGACAGATGTATTACCGATGTGGACTGTAACTCATAGTAAAGGCTTTGTTTTTGGCCTATTGAGAAGCTTTAGTTAGTAGGTTTTAGTTACTCACAGGGCTAAGATGTGGATATGGTAAATCAGACTCTCACTGATGAGCAATTTGCATGCTATTCTATATGGCAGACAAGATTAGGATTAGAACATCCTAGACTATATAATTTTAGGATTAATATTACCCGAAACCATTTGTACAAAAAATAGAAAAAAGTAATAATGCATTTGAATGTAATGAATGTAGCTACATGCTAACACGAACATGTAAACATTGTCAACAGTTTGACAAGAGGTTGGTTTTTACTGCTTACTAAAACGATGTACTTTCCTTTATCATTCTTAGTGAAGAATGTACCCTTAGTGTAAAGTGGAATAGTGTGAATTGGCATTCAACCTCTGACTGGCTCCTCTACACTGGTGTGTTTGTGAGAGAGAAAGAGAGAGTGAAGTGAATGGAGTTAGTAAGCTTAATGATGTTGCAGTGCTAAGCTGTTTCTCTCATTACTCTGACTGACATTTGAATGCTAATCCTGAATTAGCTGGTAAACTATCTAAGTGTTTGAGTGATGACTTCATCAAACTTCACTCCATTTGTGTGTGCTTGACAGTGATAGATAAGAACTGTGCTTGCATTGTTGTATTTTTGTAATTGGGAAAACATCTGGGCCTTTTTTTTCTTGGTGTAGGCATCAAGTAGCGGTGGGGTTTTGTTGTAAACAAAAATAAGTCTTGTCCTTTTAGTTTTTATGTGTGCTTGTGTGTGTTTATCAAATGTTTGGGGTCAGTAAGATTTTTTTAGAGAAATTAATGCTTATGTATTTTTGTCATTTGTTACAGAAATATTTCTAATAAAAATAAATTTGTTAAGCAAACCTGAAAATATATCGGTTTCCGAACAAAAATATTGATTTTGACCTTATGGAATAATAAATATAATAAAATGTATTTAAAATACATTTATTTAAAGTATGCTGCAAAAACAAGTGTACTTTTGGTATACTACACTGGTATAGTTGAAGTCTACTAAATTGAAACAACATTAGATAGATACGCTGAAGTATATTTGATTGCTAAAATTTAACTTTTGCAAGTAAACTTCACTACACTATAAAAATGTAGCATTTCAAGACCGATATTATTCAAAGATCATAGAGTTTTCACCAATAGTGATAATAAAATACATTTTAGGCTTATTAATAAGAAGGTAGTACTCTAAATAAAGTTTAATTCTAATTATATTTCTCAAATCATATATCACAAAATATGTTAATATATTTGAACTTTAATTAGAATTAAATAAATTTATTTGAAATATATGACCTAGTAGGGGATTAATGGATGCTGATGTAAAAAAAAATAAATAAATAGAAAATTGGACATAGAAAATAGAAAGCAATAATTTGAAATTGTATTAATATTTATGTTTTTACTGTATTTTTGATCAAATAAATGCAGCCTTGTTGAGACCTGATGAAAATAAAAGGTTTACGCATAAGAATTAGTTCAACTATGCATAAAGAAAAAAAATCTGAAGCTGATATATTGAGCATAACTAGAACAATGAGCTGAGTATAACAAGAACAATTTATTTTTATTTTTCCGGGTCTTGAAATCACGAGTTGTCCATGACCGTGGGAACCGTGAGGTTAAAAAGTGTTTTTGTGAAGCTGGTCATATCTGCCTAACATGCTGACACAAAAGTGCAGTGTAGCTAATGTCAAGCAGCCAAACAGAGAAAAATAAAACATCCTGAGATCTGTATCCTGCCTTCTTGGGAGTGTGTGTGTATAATTGTGTCAGCATAGGTGAGTGTGTGTGTGTGTGTGTGTGTGTGTGTGTGTGTGTGTGTGTGTGTGTGTGTGTGTGTTTGTAAGAGCCATTAGACTTTCTGTTATTAAAGTCTTGTAGAGGAAGGACAATGTCCAGACATCCAAATTTAGCCTTGAAGGTCATGGAAAAGGTTAGCATGCCTGAAAAAAAGACCCCAAAATTCTTGTGTATGTGTGTGGATATTTGTGTGTGTTTGTTCAGGTGTGAGCGTGTGTGGATGAGCGCAGATGCGTTTGAGTGGAGTTACAGTAGTCTAAAGGCTAAATCGCACACAATGCGGTTTAATCGCACTCACTCTTAAGTGTTTACCGCTAATTGAGTGCAGCGGATTCTGGCATGGCTGTTGTCACTTGGCTGTTCAGTGGAAACGTATGACCTCCATTATGTCATTATGTCATTATGCCATTATAAACTGATTTAAAATCAGAACACAAATGCACATTGAAAAAAAACATACCAAGGTCATTTCACAGCTGCAGCGTGATGAACCTCAAAAATATCCCGTAACTTCAATCCATCTATCGCTCCCAGCAGGGCAAGTCTATGTACCGCATGTGTTGCAAGAGATGTGGGAATAATTACGTTAGTGTCGAGCTTCTGAAATTATATCTACGCTGAACGTGTAATTTTAGTTTGCCTTGTAATGTAATTTAAGTGGTTAACTGCAAACATTCCAGATGTGAATGTGTGTGTATGTATATAGGCAAGTGACAGGTTTTCTCTGTTTACAGCTATCTTTATCAAAACACATTCCTCTGTTTCACGCACACACACACACACACACACACACACACCCTGCTGTGTCAAAGACAACAGCTCTATACAAACTGCACCTGTCTGGCTCGTCTTACTCAGAGTAGGGTCTCACCTGTCCATGACCTGACTCCTAAATCATACATACATGCACACATGTACACATTCTCAGCTCACTAAATCAGCACAGCTTTATAAATATGCAGCCGTTACACACACACAAGATTACACACAAAGTGAAACACGAGTTTAAACTCTTCTAACCTTCTTGTAGCCCCACGGTCCCCCCCAGAGCACTGGCATGCACACGGGCACTTTGGACAGGGTGCTTTCTGACAGGTGACTATAAACAAAGCCTATTTGTGGCTTTGTAGCATAACAGACATGGCTCTTCCCTCTGTTTTTCCTTGCCATTGTCACTCTTTTTGAACTGATTTTAGACTATTGGTATTGTTAAAATGGTAAACAGGTGAAGCTGAAATCTGTGTCATCACACCACCCTAGAATTGCCTCCAGATTGTATGGCGTTTTAATGATTAAAAATGCAGATATGTGTTTTACGGTCATATAATCTACTGCTTTTGACTTTTGAGAGACCCCTTTATCGTAGTGATTAATCCCGTACCATATTGATATGAACTGGCCATGAACATGCAAATGGGATACTTTATTATTAAAATAATCATTCTAAAGTCTTAGGGTTACTTCAAGAATATTTATTAGAGAAAGAGGTTCAGATGATAGAAAAGTTTGGGAATGACAGCATTACAAAAAGATTTATGTGCATTTTAATTTGTAGGAAAGACAAAAGCCTTCCAAAGATGTAGTAGTAATAATAATAATAATAATAAAAAATTATATATATATATATATATATAGCACATACTCCATCTCTCCTGCTCTCTCAGAGTCGCACACACATTAACATACACGCTAGTGATGTTAGCACTACACTGTTGACTTTACCTGTTCCATCATCTTGGCTTCTCACAAGTGAACTTAAATTTGTACTCTTTCAGCCAAACACTTTTGTGAGATGCACAGACTCAGAGGTAATTCACATGCTCTCTCTCTCTCTCGCTCTCTCTCACACATACACACACTCATAACTTTATTAAATTTATTAAAAAAATGTTATTAAATTTATTAAAAGTTAATGCAGTGTTTAAACACTTAAATTTAACCGCAAATAATTTTTGTAAATACAGAAGTAATTGTAGTCTGATTATGAGTATTTTAAAAGGTCAATTCATTTAATTACATTTTTTTAAATTTAATTACATAACCCAGACAGCACAACTGGGATTACTTATTAGGGAATTACAATTGGTATTACAATTACTTGTACAGTGTTCACTGATACAAAAAAATTGTTTATTGGAAGTAGAGTATTAGTAGTAGTATTTTTTTTGTTACATCATAAATGTTTTGACTTTTACTTTTTGCTTTTTTCAAAACAAAAAAAAAATAATTTGGTAACACTTTAGAATAGGTAACACTTGTTAGCTATTAACTATGAATTCTCCCTAAATAAATTAATATATTTAATTTAATTTTCTTATTAATAGGAAGTTATTAATAGTAGTTATTAATTTTTTTAGTATTGGGTAGGATTAGGGATGCTGAATAAGTTCATGTAGAAATGTGTAAGCATTAAAATTGTGTTTAATTAGCACTAATAAATGACTAATATTTTTTGTAATATTAGCATAAACAACTAATAGGTGTAACCATAAAATGAAAACGACCCCAGACATTAGAAAAGTAGTGTAAAAATTATTTATACAAAAAGAAATACAGGAAATCCTATACAATTAAAATGGTTTATGATTATTTCATTCTTTGTTTAGATCATGGCATTATGGCTTCAAATTAATTTTTGAATGACATTTCACAGAAAACAGTATAATCTACTTTCATTTTAAAAATTAGGTCTTTTTGTATCCCATGGACAAAGTTACCAGGTCTCGCTAGAAAAAGCTAGCGACCTAGTCTGACAAAACAAGCCCAAAATAAGCCACTGGCCTCACTAAAAGAAGCCAAAATAAGCGGCTCCTAGACCTCCTAGCAAAAATGCTTGAAACACACGCACACACACACACACACACACACACACACACACACACACACACATACTTGAATGCCTTCCACCTCACTAAAAGACCTCATTCAACTAGACAGGCCAACACCAATTACTTTTCATATATATGTAACAAGAATGATGTTTGGTGCAGGATAAATGTTGCTAGAGAGATGTTTCCTAATTAGAGTGTGTGGAATTTGTTCAGTTATTTCTAGTAAAAATGCGAATAAGTAGTCATTTTCCAAGTTTTCTGTGAATATCCTGTTTAATAAAGGCCTCAACATGACATGGCCTGTGAAAACTGACTTCATTATCATGCACATAGCTCCTGACAAAGCATCCATCAATTAAACAAGCCCATCCCCCCACCCCTCCTCTAGTCCCACCCCCCCACTGAGAGCTCCCAGCATGCTCTCTGAGAAGCATTCTTCCTTTTCTTTCCTTATGTTATCAGTGTTCTCTTCTTCTATTTGTTCCTTTAGCTTTTGCAATTGCCGGGTCCCTGTGTTTTTAGCGGGAGCTGCGAGCGCTGATGTTTCATATTTTATGAGAGGTTTCAAATTCAGTTAAATCCCAGCAGACCCTCTCTCCCGGTCTGTCTCCAGTTTATTAAGACGTTGAGGAGGGAGTGACAGTGATTAGAGCTTGTGTTCTATAGACAGCGCTGTAATGGGACAGTATTTCATAGCCCCCACACTGAATAGAGACGGTTTGTTTCTCATTTCCTGCACCAGTTCAGCTCTCAAGCCCAATTTCAGCTGTCATTTAGAAGAGGTACTTTGTCATCTCCTTATTTATCTGCTCAAGCGTCTGTCACAAGACATTGTAGTCCATCACGGCGGTGTCAAATTCGTCTTATGATTTATATATGTTGGATTTACTAACGCACCGAAAGTTCCTCTCCTGAATCTGTGATGATCTTATCTTAGTCGTGCTCCTCTGGAGAGTTCGTTTAATGTTGCAAAGCCTCACAAGCGCACAACTGAACACATGCAAACGCTCTCGTCCAAAAAATTTGAATAGCGGGATTATTACGAAAACCTGGCAGGAGATGAGAGAACAACCTGGCCGTGTGTGTTTAGGGGTGATGATGGGGGTGGGGGAGTGATATCAGCGAGGAGGAGACCCAAAAGCACGCAGCATGACTCTCCTCTCCAGAGGGGAAGAGAAACAGAGTGATATACACCTCGTCGGTCTGGGGTCATTGTGTGAGTTTAGGTTAGCTTTCATCACTGGAATGATAAACCGTCTGCAATATTCCATTTGTTCTGGAAGAGAGAGAGAGAAGAGCAGAACTTTGATCTATCTGCAGTAGATCAGTTCGGGAAGCTTTTCATTATTCTGCATTTAATCAGATACACTTTCGTTCTTTCTTTCTTTTTATATATTTAGTTTTCTTTTTTAATTGGCCTTATTTCTTATTATATTTTGATTTATCCTTCTCTTTTTTTTTAGGACTACGTGCCATTGTGTTTGGATCTGGTGTATTTAAATAATGTTCTTAGATTTCGTGACTTGACGAGACTCATTTTTAACAATCACATACGCAGTCTACATCTTAACCACCACCTGCGACACAGCAAATAAGCAACATGATCCGATTCATGTTCAGTGGTGAACTGCTGAATCCTGTAGTGTCTGCAGGCATTCCCAGCCACGTGAAAAAAAAGTTGAGAATTGTTTAACTTTACGTAAATGTTCAGGAATGACAGATAAGTGTGGCACCCGAGTTGAAGTGCGGGCAGCACAGGAAACATCAATTTTGGATTTTCAGGGAAACCGTTAGCTTTCCAGCAATATATATAATTTGTGATTGCATTTGTCTAGGCGTATAGTCTATCAATAACTTCAGAAATGTCCATTAACAGCTTCACAGTACAGAGACTAGTGACAAAAGTAGCTGCTGGTGTCATTACCTTCTACTAACAGCACACGCACTCAAAATTGATATCTGCTGTATTAGCGCATAAAGCATCTCATAACCAATAGCATGTGTATGCTTAATCTGTGTAATGTAATGTAATATGATCTTCGCTTTTAAATTTATTTGTAACTGTTATCAGAGCAAATGAGCTTTGATTTATAACTGAACATTAGAGAGATGGATAAAGAGAGGGCGGGAGACAGAGGAGAGAGATAAAAAAGATCCTTTTTGTTGCCAAATTCTTCCTGTCTTTAATCATGTTTTCAAAAATCAACAATCTTTTTCCACATAGACAGCAACATTTGCTTTTGGACCAGCTCATTATGTGCGAAAACAGTAAATACCGCAAGTTCTGCGGCTCGCACACATCTGTCTGGCTCTGTGCTGTTTAAGTTGGACGTTTTCTGCATTTTAGAGTCTCTGACGTAATGTGAAGACTTAAATAACGCAGTGGGACGGCGGATGTGATTGGAGGGATGTTGAGAGATAGATAGAACGCGAGCGTTCCCTGTGTGAAAGGTGCAGAAGTAGATTAAGATCCTGAGGGTGGAAGCTTATCATGGTATGAAGCGTTACTGATTAACTAACCTCAGCATGCATAAAAACACATGAATACAAAAGACACACACAAACACGCACGCACATGTGCAGACTTGCCTCGTTCTGCTTCTGTAAGCCGTTATCCATTTGATTTGGCTTGATTACGGAGTTTTGTGTCTGATATACAAATAAATAAACATCTGAAAGGCGGCAGTGGAATAAATGTCTCATAAGAGTTAAACCCAACTGGTAAACTAGGATAAACAACTTGATTTATCCAGCGCCTGGGAAAAATCAGTGCTCTTCAACCTTTCCGTGGCAGGACTTCAGGGAAAGTTTGAGGGTTTCGTGTGTAATTTGTTTCCCACCTGTAATGTTCTTTCTTTCCGGAGCCGAGTTGCAGCGCAAGCAAACGATGCCGCGTTTATGGCACGTGCCATTCGTCGTGACATAAGTTTGACACAGCCAGGCCTGTGTCGTTTCCTGATCCCATTTCCTTCCAGCTTTCCTTCTGCTTTTCTGCCTGTTTCCTGTTCTGCCCATTTAAGACTTAAAATGTACATAAATAAAAACAGGTTCGGTAGCGGTCCAGCAGCTGTGTATCCCATCAGACGTCAGCGACACCGGGCACAGCTGCTGGTCAGACTGATGCCACTCTCAAGGGTTTATGTTTATAATACATCACAAATTATACGTAGCATATGTATTTATACGTAGCGTTGAGTGTTTCCCACAAAAGTTTATTGTTTTGTTTTGTATAAAAAAGGTTGTATAGAGTTCGCATTTAGCATTTATCCATTCTCTCTACATTAATAGTGCGCTTGCTCAGTATATTTCATATGCATTATACTCTTACTAAATTATGAGGGCAACTCTCCAAACACTACAGTTCAAAGCCAGATATCATGAGAAGGGCTAATTCATCTGACACTAACTACTAAGAAGCGAGCCAATAGGACGCACTGGCATGTGAAGTGGAACTCACACACATCTGGAATCAAAATGCGTTTTTAATCAAAATAGATCATATTTAGCAGAAAAACAGACATGTTTTTCTGTCTGAAATATGACTGGTGTTGGCACACTGATTAAATTCTCATGCAGTTCAGGTTCCTCCGCTGTTTACTTTAAAAACATATTTATATATACATAATTCAAGGACTTCCAGATCTTTTGGCTGGAGAAAGGTTTTAGTATATACAATATATGCCTAAATGAATTTGATCAGAGATAACTCCTCATTCGTTCTTCAGGATCCATATCATTTCAGTAGATGTGATGATAGCAATCTATAGACTATGAAAGTTATTGGGGAATAAGAAGTAACACAGAACTTTTCATTGTTTCTGTGAAACCGCTAAAACCTTTGTTTTCTCTTTAGGGTCTGGGAGATCCCTATGGGGCCTTTTAATAGCACAAAAATACACTTACCATTGAAGTATCAGGTTGAGATTTAATGCTTTTTTTCCAGCCTTATGAGAACTGATTATACACTAAATTTCAACTTGGTAACATCCTTAATAAAAATGTCTCTGGAGCCTTAAAGACCATATAAAAAGATGAAGTAACTGTGATCATTTTTCCCATGCTCAGATTTTTCGATTGTCGCACGCGATGTAAAAGCACACTCTTTCCAGTGCTTGGCTGCGATGTGTTTCATTGTATTCTTCAACAAGCTGTCACTGTGGTATATGTTGATTTTTCAGAATAATACATTTTGCAGTAAACAGTAGAGATTACAGTACGGTTTATTGATGTTCAGTGTTTTTTATCAGCAATATGACACATAAACAACAATTTGTTACCTGCGTATTCATTTGTGGTTTCAGCTATTAACTTTTGACATCTGCTCCATCTGTATCTACAAAGATTTGTTCATTCAAATGAGAGTGAACATCAGGCCATGTACAAACAGGCAGACAGAGGTTTATATCAAGAGAGGGAAGGCAGTGAAGTTCATCTCATGTGATCGTAAATTTCCCTTGTAGTCCTACCCACCTCGAATTAGTTTTGACTTAACTGTCTTGAGACATAACGTACTCTTATGATCTCACTCAGATAAAACTTTCAGTGGAATTTGCTGCGTTACGAAATGTTGTCGGTCACATGTATGCAGCAATTTATGCACTTCGACGAGTGATGAGGCACTGATAAGACAGATGAGGTAATGGAGAGGCGGCTTTAGTGTCACATTCATGAAAAATAAGTATTTCAGGGAGTTTGGTGTACCTTTAAATGGATAGCTATGTTTTATCTTCCTATATTTTTATCTTAGTATAAATTGCTATGACAACTAACATATGAGAGCTTAAAGGAACAGTTTACCCAAAAATTAAAATGACCCTATATTTTACTCATATATTATATATAATTTATATATTCTATATATATTCCTTTAAGTAGTAAAAAAATAAATAAAAAAATTACTATGATATATAAAGACAATTGTTTAGTCTTTGATCACTGATGGTGGAATATGAACTTTTTGAGAGAGAAGACATCCCACTGGCCATATGGTCTTTAATGGCAGTATGGACCCTGATACAGATGACAAAGATGAACACAAATGAAATCGCAGCGTTTGAAAGTCAACAGCAGAGCACTTTTCATTCCATTGTAAAAGGTGGTCCTTCGTTTGATTCACTTTTAGACCATTTTCTCTTAGCATGAGAGCACAGTCATGCTGAGACTAAGTACAATTTTGAACATTTTTCCTCTTATTTCCTCAAGTTTCTGCTTGCTTTTGTGGCTTTTGAAAGTTCTGAAGCGATTCTTTGTAAATGAAATGGCACCTCAGACCCATAGGCTTTTCAAACGTCGTTGCATTTGTGTGTCTTTTTTTCTGTCCGCTGTGCAGGAGAATCAGAAAGCAGCAGACACTCTTTGGATAAAATTAGAAATATGCTACCATTCAACATTTGGGGTCAGTAAGATTTTTTTAAATGTAAAAAGTAACATTTATAATGATCTAAAAGTTTCAAATAAACACTGTTCTTTTGAAAATCAGCACATTTGAATGATTTCTGAAGGATAATGTGACACTGAAGACTAGAGTAATGACTGCTGAATATTCAGCTTTGCCATGTACATTATATTTTAATATATAATTCAACGAAAAAATAGATATTGTAAACTGTAATAACATTTCACAATATTAAAGACTTGTTTTAAACAATCTTTTAAACAGTAATGTTGTGTTAGATACTGTTTCACGTTGACTAGAGTATTCTGTATCTAAAAACTGTACACATTGTTATGGCTATAGTGTTTTACAAAATATGGCATATGTCATATTAGGAATTCTACTCGGAAAATAAACAAGCCACTCGATTTGTTCGTCTGATTACAAGAACTGACCACTCTGTTATTGCCTTTCAGTCTCTCTGAAACCCCAGAATTAGAGTGCGTGACCAAATGTCTGTTTGCATGTAGTGTATCAACATGATACGTGTTTTATTTTGACACTTTCAGCATTTGCATGATCAGGATCCCATGTTTTCCTTTGACTTGTTTAGTGAAGGTAACCAGGCAAATAAATGCAAATTTCTCATTGCACAAAAGATTGATTTCAGGGTTGCAGGAGAAGAAAGGGCCGGATAGATTTTCTTCTCCGTTTTCAGAGCTAAGTGGCTCTGAGACAAGAGCAGCGCGCACACCGAGCATCTCATATAACCGCGCACACACACACACACACACACACTGCACTCATTTCTAAATGCTCTCTCTTTATCATGGCCGATGAAATCATATTTCAGACCTTCATTAAGAGAGCTGGGATGAAATAGATCATTTAGAAAGAAAACACATTGCTGGACATTTCCTTCATCTGGTGGTTTTTCTCAGTTCTTTCATCAAAGGAGCAACATACACATTTTCATTCTTTGCATCTCTCATATTCTCAGAGTAAGTAAGTGTGTGTGTGTGTGTGTGTGTGTGTGTGCACCTTTATTCCTCTGTTCATATTGAGAGGATACAGCTGCTCCTTTAGATTTCCCAAACATCCCAAAACCAACCTTTTTATTTATCCAAGAGTGTGAATTACAAACAGCTGCATGCAGTACAGCATGACGTGTGTGTGTGTGTGTGTGTGTGTGTGTGTGTGTGTAAGCGTCGCCTGACCCCTTCATTTCCTGTGTCTGTGTAAAAGTTCCCGCTGATTGTTCCTTGGGATTGGAATCAGAGACACAACCCAGCGGCCAACCACTTCCGGGAAAGACTCACACGCCCTTCTCCTGTCTCTTTAGCTGGAGCTTCGCACAAGAGGGAGAGAAACGGGGAAAGAAAAACAGCTTGTTTGTGTGAATCTAAATAACCGCAAAAAAGGATAGCTTTCTATTTATTTCAAATCATTTTACAGTTGAGCGAACAGCGAAAAGGCACACAAAAAGGCCTTCAATCAGCTAACCACATTATACATCGGACCATATTGTTTTTGTGGCCGCTGATAGTCCGCCGGCTTTGTGTTTTGTGTATGTGTGGGTGTTGCCTTGTACATGAACTTGATGACTGTTTGCTTTGGAAATTAAATGATATTTCTCACAGCATACCCATTCTCACTTGCGTACATGTGCTGCTGTCTCGCTGTCACCGAGCCTCTTTTTCCCCCGTCCAACAGGGACTTGACAGCGCAGGGAATTGTAAGCCAGCTCTTTGAGTGTGGGTTTGTAACAGGGCTCGGCCCGGCCTGGCTTTGGCTCCCAACCCTCTTGGCTGTGGTCTCTGGCTCCATGTCTGCCTGTATTCTCTGCTGAAATGTTTGGCCATAGCATTAGCACAGGATTAATCTAAGATATCTCATGCTAGTCTATTAGTGTACTTCTGTTGAAACTTTGTTCAGAGTGAACACATTTACATTATGTATTATGTTTTACACAAAGTCTCTTTTGCATACAAGGCTGCATTTATTTAATTAAAAATGCAGTAAATAGTTAGTAATGCTGCGAAATATTATTACAATTTAAAATACATTTTTTGTAGTTAATGTTTTAAATTGTCATTTTTAGCAGTCATTATGTCAGTGTGACATGATCTTTCTGAAAATATGTTTGACTTGCTGCTGAAAAAACATTTCTAATTATTATCAATGCTCCAAACAGTGCAGATATATATTATTATGGAAGCCATAAAAACTTTTTTAGAATTTCAGAATTTAGAAGTTCAATTGAAAATGTATTCAGTGGCCTCATATTGTATAACCCGTATACCTAATTTAACATCACAGTTTTATTCTGCTTTGTGTCATTTATGGTACCATATTCAATTCACTTAGAAGAATTGTATTCTTGTACACGAGCCTAAGCTTTAAAATGTGATAATGAAAGGAAATTCTAGCATGATTTAAACGTCACTGAATAATCATTTTGTTTTGTATGGGACAGCTGCAGCAGTAAAAATGACAAACACACCATAAAATGACCATAAATGCAACCCGTTTGCTTGTGCATTATATTCCAAGTCCAAAACCATATGATATAGCTCAGCTTGAGAAATCTTTATGCGTAATCATCCTCATTCTCCATCTTACTCAAATGTTGCATTCATTGACAAAAACCATGATTCATGATTCAGACACGTATCTGCTGATTACATGTTTATACTGTTATAAAGGGTTTGGGGCTCAAAATGATTTGCTAAAGCTCATCAGTATAGTACAGTAGTACCTCAGTATAGTGAATGTGCATGTGTAAATGTTATACGAATACTACTGAAGGCTGATCTGCACACATCTACATGATTCATCCAAACAAGAACGCTGTACTTTCAAACAAGCCTGCGTTGGTTTAAACATTAATGAAGTCGCCTTTAGACTTCAACCAAATAGTACAATTCCTCAAAGCAAGCTGCATTACTAAAACCCAGTATGGAGGCCCAGAGCAAAGCTTACCCCTTTCCTAATACGTTTTGTTATGCAAAATAAACAGCTAAGCAAAAAAGAGAGGCTTTCTGAGGTCTTTTTGTCAGCAGGGGTTGCTACTGGTAATGCTCCACCCTCTAATGCTACATTATAGACTGAACCTTTAATGGCACGGTAAGGGCTGAATCTGCACATGCTGAGAACAAGAGATGAAACGGCATCACTTCTACTGTCTCAGGACAAATAAATAGTGACAGAGATGAAGAGAAATAGGAAGGTATGAGGGACAGACAGGATGTTTGTTTTTGCAGTGCTCAGCGTGTACTATTATTTGCGGCCCTCCTCTCTTGTTGTCTGCGGTTGATTAAGAGAAGAGATTTCACAGCATAACGCGTTCGCCTGTGCAGGGAGAGGCTTCGTTTCGCAAACCGCAGAGAGACCACTGCAGTTCACTTCTATAAACATGCCTAAAACCAGCCGAGGATTAAGATCATTGTTTGTCCTGGACCGCGAATACACGCCGCCAGCTATGAGAAAGAGGGAGTGCGAGTTTGCTTTTAATCTGAATTTGCTTTCTGTAAGTATGGGTTATGTTCTGTGGTGATTTAGTAGGAAAACACCCTCTGCGACCCGGTGCATGTGTCAACAACTTTAAAATACATGAAATATAATGAATATCAATCACGCTACCTGGTCTCATGGCATAAACGTACCTGGGTGCGCTTTTTAGCAAGACACGAAATATGTACCAACAAGTACATATCACTGCAGTTTCCAAAAGAAATAAACACTAGTGGCAGTAAAACTCAGACACCTTTTATTCCTTTTCACACAAATGTACAAAGTGTAATTTTCGCACAACTACTTTGAGAATATCATGTTGTGATATTTAAAACAATATTAATATGCTGGCATATTTGGAAACCGGTGCTTTTTAACTATGGCATCACACATATCCAGCTTCATATTTATGGGTTTTCATAGACAGTAAGATTGTTCGGTAGCTCTCAGAGTACAGAGATGTACTTGAGAAGTGAGGAGCCCCTTGTGTTCAACAAAACAGTTCAGATCTGTGTAAAAGAATGTTTAAATGGCAAAGTTGCATCAACAAATGTGTTAATCTATCAGTTTTTCATTTGTTAACACTATTGGGTAGGTTTAGGGGCATATTTCAAACATGACAGAGCATCAACTTTTAGCAACAGTCCAAGGATATTTCTGAACCGCCATAATACATACCTATATCAACATAATAAGAATGTGCCAGGGGTCACGTATTGAAACTGTTTTAGCGCCACTAGGTGGATATTTCTCTTTAAAACTGCAGTAAGGCACATAAAAACAGTGTTGCACAAGAAGATCTCATTCTTGAGGATTTACGTCTCAATTAACAGGTCAGTGGGCTTATTTACATAATGTGTTTTCTTTATTTAGCCATGAGGTGACATCATTCCGGTTTAGTCACGTCACGTCATGCCGCTCGCTTGCGGAGTGAGTGTTGCCATTATTAGAGATGTGGTGTGGGCCGACTGTGTTATTGCAGTCATGAAGCCTCACCCTTCGCTGTTGAAGTCAAAGCACAACACTGTCATCTTCCTCTCTGGCCTTGTCACAGCCATCAGCGGCAGCGGAGGCAGCCTAAACACTTTGATGAGTAAATTGGATGTTTTGACCAGAATGGGGGGTTTTGGCTTCACTGCGTTTGTGCATCGCAAGTAAGCGGCTGCTTCCTGAAGCTTCCTCTAATTCCGTCTTTGACTTTTCCGCGGGTCAGCTGGAGCTACACGATCCTTCGCTTTATGCGTGTGTGAAAGTGAGAGAAAAAGAGAGAGTTAACAAAGAAAGACAGACAAAGAAGCAAAAAAAGGGACTCTGTCTCACACATTCATACACAGAAGGGCCGAGTGAGGCAGACAGAGAGAGAGAGAGAGAGAGAGAGAGAGAGAGACTGAGACATGCAAAGGAATGTGTGTCAGACAGAAACAGAGAAAAAGAGTGAAATGGAAAGAGAGAAGAACGGACAGAAAGACTTCCTAAGCTTGCGCTTCATGAGAAGTGCTTTGATATTAGATCTGTCGCAGTGTATTTATTTTACATAGCCTGTGTGTGTGTGTGTGTCTGTGTGTGAGATAGAGAGAGTAAGAGTTTCTGAATATGTTGCAGGAGAAGTAAGGCTGCAACCTTTATTCAGACATATGAGTAGTTGACATAAAAATTGGTGTGAAAATAGCAAAAAAGTAGGGGTAAAAATTTAACATACAAATAACATGAGAAAAATCTTCATATACATTATTGGAGTTCAAATACCATGAGAGAAGATTATCTTTAATGGTAGAGTTTGTGTTTGCTTTTTTTCGGTTTGGTTTAGTTTTTTTGTTAAATCTTAGGACAACTTGATATGTCAGCTACCCATTTCAACTTTAATTAACAACAGGTAATTAACAACATATGGTCAGGGTGAGTCTTTTCAAAATACTCTTAAATATTTGGATGTGTTTTATTAATACAAAAATAAAGCTTTAATTTCTTATATTTTAATTAAATACTTTATCCTTTAATAACATTTATAACATTAAAACTATTATTTAAGCTATTGTTATTCAACATTTTAATATGTTTATTTTAAAGTTGGCATTGAAAACTCTCCCTATCTATTACCTAACATTTTCTTTTCACTTGTTTTACACTTATATTTGTACAGGACAAAATATTTCTTGCTGCTTCCATTTCACTGTGACTTCACAATTTTTGATATTACAAAATTAAGTACTTGTAAAATATAAATATAAAAAAATAAATATTACCACCAGACAGCATTTTTGATTCCAAGATAAGAACAGATGAGACAGCTTTTATGTCTTTCTAACACATTCATCTGTAGAAGTTTTTTTCTGTTTTTTTGTTTTTTTCCCATGTTGGGCCAGTTCATCGTCTCTATCCTTTGTTATCTCAGTGGGGCACCATGGGATTTAAAGTCCCTCAGATTTTTGATAGTGTAGAGCCTCTGAGGTTGATCCTTTCATAAAATTTCTGGGGAGCAGGCAGCGATGATACAGACGTGCTCACACACTCTTGCACAAACCTCTGCTGTATGTCTTTTATCAACACGTTTCACATAACAATGTCTTTTTGTCCTCCCACTCTTCTCTCTTTTCATATCTTTTCTTCAGCCTCGTGGACTAATTGCGAAAGAATATGGTCGGAACTGCAACCCCAGCCTGATTTCCCATCAAAATAACACACGCACACACTCATTCACACTCGATCGCTTTTGGATATGTAAAGCAGAGCTTAAATCTGGGTGCTGTCCAGATCATATGATTCAGTATTAAATATCTTAAATATTTAGCTGTGGTCCATTTAGGTATCTAGGGTAACATACATCTCTGTGCTGTGAAGCCAAGGCACAACTACAGAAGACGAATAGTAAAATGATTAGCTGTGTGCGTGTGAGAGAGAGAGAGAGAGTGAGCATTGCATGCCTACATCTGTACAAATAGAAGGTGTTAAAAGTTTTCTTAGCAGGAAGGCAACCGCTTACGATGAATCCGTCAGCACTGAGGGGTCAAAGGGAAAGACACATGGTAAAGGATACAGCGGTGTGTGTGTGTGTTCTCTGAGACGGCGCTCTGTGGCGTGTCTCTATAATAACACACACACATACACGCGCTCATTTATTCACTTATTCAAACCACATTTTTTTTCATGGTATTTCATGGAAATACTGCATTGGTTTGTGTGTCAACCCCAAAAAACGTTAATGAAAATAAGCCTGCAGTGTCTGTTTCGTATGTCTTTCTGTAGTTTGTGCTAAAAAAAAAAAAAAAAAAAAAAAGTCGTTTATGCAGCCAGCGCAGCTCTCTGTCTCTCTCCGTCTTTCATCTTGAGCAAATTGCCAGAACTGTGATATATGTGACAGTTCAGGACTAAGATGACGATAAAATCAGACACATGGTGTCATTTCATTGCCAAGTGTAAATTCGAACACCATCCTGTTCAAAACAAAACACGCAGACAGTTAATTGAAGATGCCAATGAATGTCATTTCTTCAAATGAGCGCGTCTTGCTGTTCACCCAGTATAATCGCGCCGCTTGCTTTTGTTTAATGTTGTGTGTGTGTAAAGGGTGAGAGTAAGTGTATTTATTTCGCAAATACAAAAGTTCAAGTGTGATTAGTTAGCATCTGTTGCTAAATGCTGTAAGTACAGCTTGATAGATAGAGCGAGCCCTTCAGCAAGAGCCTGGTAAATTGATCACAGGTCACAGTAAAAAAAAAAAAAAAAAAAAGAAAATATGTTTTTAAGAAATGAAACATCCGAAGCCTTGTGAAACGAAGGATTTTCAAAGGCTGTTGAAAATTCGGTTTTGACATTACAAGGGCAAATTACATTTTAAAATTTATTAGAATGGACTATTATAATTATATTTTACTGTGTTGCAGTTTTACTGTATTTTGCAGCCTTGTTGAGCATAAGGTACTTCATAAAAAAAATTACATCAAATTAATTGTACAGCCCCAAAAGATTATACGATAAAGCGATAGTTTATGTTATTTTTTCCAGTTTATTTCTAAAAGTGTGAAATAGACTTACGCGTGTCTGTCACAGTTCTCTCTTGTGGTGTCAATCGACTCTATAGTCAAACGGCATTTACAGCTCAGGTGATTGACCGGAAGAAAAGATGGCAACTTGCCGATTGCCAGCCAGCAACTGCCATTGAGATAAATGGGAATGTTAACAGATTTCTCCAGATATTACAGACCTCCTTGAATGTGGAGAGACAGGATGTGGCGGTAATTTTCCTGATGCTGCGTCGTAAAGTACTTTATCATTCTCCATCACACATCTACACACACACAAACACTGAATCTGATCGACCATGTGATTGCACATGCTCCACCTCACCTCCTCTTTGCACTGACACTAATGTAACTTGGCAAAGAGGATCATTTTTCTGTCATTGGGGAAGGTGTACAGAGCCGTGGACCACACATTCAGATTCACGCTCATACACACAGGCCGTAATATTATTGTGAGTCACTGTTTGTATAGCTGAGCGGATACTGGCTCTCAAAACTTCGGCTCAGAACAGCAGTCCTCAAGAGGAGCACACACTCCATTGTCATTCATTCATGCATTCATTCACACACACACACACACACACACACGCTGGGTTTCGCCACTCTCGGGTTTGACTTGCTAACCGCAGGTGCTGCTTCTGTTCGTGTGAGTTTGAATGTTTTGAAATTATTTTTCTAGACAAACAATGATATACACCAAAATGCTACAAATCAAACCGGGAACATGTTTATGGCTAATTCGAAACTAAAAGACTAATGAAATGAATATGGCTGGAATTGAGGGAGTCTGGGGAAAGACTGTGACAGGCCATCACTCAACTACATCTGTGAGTCACAGTGTGGGGTCTCGTGGCTTGGTCATGGGGGCTTCTGCTCACTTGCCTTTATGGATAAAAATATATGGCAGTAGATGGATGACGTTTTTACTAGGAAACATCTCGGATACAAACAAACGTCTTCCAAGTTTCATATATTTACAAATGTCATTTATTCTTGTAATGGCAAAATACATTTTGAGCAGTCTGTAATCCAGTCTTTAATGTCACATGATTCTTGAGAAATCATTTTAATATGCTGATTTGGTGCTCAGAAACATCTTAATCATTGTCATCTGTTTAAAACGAATTGTGCTGTTTTAGTGAAACAGTGTTTATATGAAATTTAAACCATTTGTGACATTAATGTTTTAGTGTGACTTTGAAACATGCATCCTGCCTAAATAAGAGCAACGTTGTACAATTTGTTAACACTGGGTAATGTATTTTTTGTTAATAAAAGTGAATTAACATCAGCTAAGATTAATATATTGAGTTTTAGAAGTATTGTTGATTGTTAGTTTAGGTTAGTTAATGTATTTAAAGAAAATATTATAATTTATATTACAATATATTATATATATACAATATAATATATTATTTATATTATATAAAATATAGTGTAATTTATTACTAATAAAATTATATATAGTTATTTCTTGGAATTTTTCTGGAAATACATTAAATGGATTTAAATGTCAGGATTTGAAACGGACTCATACAACATCCTGAAAATATGAGCAGGTCTGCCATTAGGAAAGCCATTTCTAATTCAGACACTGAGTTTGATTCGTCTCATGAATTTCACAACAGATATTCAAGCTTTTTAGCCAAAGATACACATCACTGCAGTCTTAACCATAATGTGTAACAAGGAGACAAACAAATTTATCTCTTGTCTGTAGAAGGACAAACCTGAAGAGAAGATTAGTAAAGGTTACAAGAAGAAAGAGAAAGGTCAGAGAGAGATTTGCCTTTGGCAGAATTGTCGGAAACAAGTCTTAGCTCTTTTCCAAAAGTTAACAGATCGAACAAATGATTTAGTGCTGTTAATATTCGTCAAAACAAAACAAAACAAAACATGGAAACCTTCATTTCTTCACGTTACATGCTAGACAAACTTGATGGCAGTCCGGTTATAGTCCTTTTAATGTGAGTAATCAAAACAATAAAACAGAATGTGTCTTAAATGTAGGTTCTGTGTGTGCTGAGTGTTAACAGAGCAGAGCGAGATCGGTTCTGACTGAAGGGAACCTGAATACTGTTAGAAGAAACTGTTTAACTGAAGGGCTTTGACTTATGTGTGTTTTTGGGGCAGATTTGCGGTTTCTATGGCTCCTTATGAAGCAGTGGGTTGTATTTCTGAGAATTCCGAAGCACAAAATCAATCAGCACATTTCATTACGTCCACACACACACACACAGACACACACACGCACACACACACATTCCACACAGAGGTATGTAATGCAGATTCTGCTGCCCTCTTCTGGCGCTCTGACAAACTGCACTTTTGCGACACGAATTCAATGCACTCTTGAATGTACACATACACCACAATTTTACTGCCTTATATCCAAAAATACATTTACTCAATGTATACTTTCAGAATAAAACGCAAAAAAAAAACTGATGGGGTTGTGTCTTTTTGATACGTGTGCTGTTCTCAGCAAACCTCAGCACATTCCCAACTTGACCTTTATCTATGGGGTCAGATGTCAAGGACCTTGATGAGTAACTTAGTAATGTGGATGGGGGGTGGGCACTTACATACCCTTCAACCCTTAATCAAAGGCACAACAACATTGAAAAATCAATTAACGTTCTCCTCCAAAATCAGGAAAATAACATTTGTTTTTTAGTTTTCTGTACAGTGTATGATTGTTTCAGTAGAACTCTCTCTCTCTCATCTCCTCAAACTGTGTATGTGAAAGTAAGTGTCTCTGCATCTATTTGAAGTAAATGTCAGCATGTGTGTTCTTCGTTGGCGTTTGTTTCATTTGATGTTTATCTCATCTTTGAAGTTTGACTTGTGCCCTCTCAACTGTGACCCCATGTTGGATGAAGCTGCGGAGGGGCCAGGTAATTCATTCACAAAATGAAGATACACGCAACAGTTCTCTCAATCCTCTCAACGGTACAAAGCTATAGACTATGCATATTAAGAGAGAAAAAAATATTAAAACTGTGAAATAATACAGTGGCTGCAGTACAAACTGGTTTAGGAGACAAACTTTTTAAACTGGATGATCAGGGTAAATTGTACTTGTTTTATTTATTTTGTGTATGTGTGTGTGTGTACCTGTTTATGCTGCATTGTGGGGACCAAATGTAGTACCTGCCTGCAGTCCCCACAAGGGAAAAAATAGTAAACGGTGTAAGAACAGAAAGGGGTTTTCTGTAAGGGGTAGGTTTAGAGTTAGAGTTGGGTCATGGGATAGATAGTTTGGTCAGTATGAAAACAATAGATCCATAAACTTTTCTTTATCTACTTAAAAAAACATGCTCTGTATGATTGTAAGTGTTTTGAAAAACAGGGGCATGGGGTCGTGTCTTCATTTCTTGTAATACCTATGTCATACCAATGTCATTATACAAATTTGAGAATTTGTGTCCATGTCACAAAAACACACACACACACACACACACACTATATATATATATATATATATATATATATATATATATATATATATATATATATATAAAACTCAGAATAACATTTTTATAAAACTCTTTTTTTTACCAACAATAATAGTGTGCTGCTGTAGATACAAATACCTCAAAGGAAGAAAAAACATTTTTTGTAAATTTTTACATTCTTATAATTTTTTTATATTTTTTTATTTTTGAGGAGAAATATGTGTAATTGTGTAAAATGGATGTGGTGATATGTGTGAAATGGACCTGACACTGATTGTACAAAGTATTAATGTACAGTTTAAGACAGTTATATTAAAAGACCAAAGTCAGCATACATCTTTCTGATGATGCGTAATATATAAAAGCAAACATATCAGCCAAGAATACGAAAGCAACTTGTTAAATAACACGATGCATTTTCTGTATATTACGCATAATGAAATATAATGAAACGAAAACCTAATATAGCTTTATTAATTCCTATTCTTATCTGCTTGCTATGGATTATAAAGAAATTGGCTGAAAATATCTGGCATGTTTGATATCCTCTGACTCTGTGGATATAGAGTCTGAAGCTAAAAAAATCTGTGGCCATCATACACTTAGCGATTATCTATGGAATCTGTCAACTCAAACCTGCAGACTAGCATCGACTTCTCCAGACTCTAAGTATAGTGTGTAGTATATACCAGGCTTAAGCAGACTCACATGAAATATGGGCACACTGAATTCCTTCGAAGGCTCGGCGAATTTCAGTAGAATTCAGTGCACCCAGATCCTATGTGGACTTGATTGTAACATTTACACGCAAGCAGCATTTCTCTGCTGAATCTCGATGTACCATTACAAACACGCTCGAACACAGTTCAGCTTCTGCCAACCGAACCACGCTGAAGAAGAAGAAGGACAGCATATTTGAGTATAGATGTGCTGAAAAAGTGCTTCTCTGTGGAAAATTTGAGAGCCATTGCACTAAGAAGACCTGTGGCCTAAAACTAAAAAACCAAAAAAATTGCACCATGAGGATTCTTCTTGTGATTAGAGTTCTGTATTTCACTTTGGATAAAGTCTGCTACAAACATGACCTCGAACATCAAGTCATAAGAGGAGCCCCAGTCATCTCTTTCTTACAAAAGCACTCAAAACTCATGCTGTTTGAGAAGAATACTGACTCTTTTATAAGCCCTGCGGGGCTTGCAAATGCCCCCGAGTTTATTTAAAACCAGTAAAAGATCTGGACGGAGCTCGGCCCGGAAACACACCTAGTCCCTCAAGGCTCATTAAAGCACAGGATCAAAAGTCCAGATGATGAATCCCGCCCTCCTCTCAACACTCAACAGAGCCCCTCAGTCCTCATCGTTTTCTCAGCTACCGCCGCCAGGTTTCGCGCTGCAGTTTAATTGAGTTTACAGCGCCATCTAGCGTAAATTGACAGAATCCATGTCATTCACCATTGATTCATGGATTCATCCGTCTATCTATATATCTATCTACAAATGCATCAGTTTTATTTTTCATAAATGACCCCTTACACGCAATGGAAATAAAGGGGTAAAAGACCCCGCTGTAGCCTAATGCTGAATGTGATTTTCTTCAAAATAATTTCACGGCAATAAAAACAACTGCAGCACTTTGCCAAACACTCATAAAACCGTATCAAATTAAAATTTCGCAGTAGTGAGGACGAATGGATTTGTTGCGAGGGACGTGCAAAGTGGCTATTGTATTATAAAATACATTCACACAAAGTAAATGTATTTGTGAATGCAGATGTACACAGTTCATTTAAATTGAAGTAATTTTCATATTATGTTAAATGTTTCTTTAAATTTAACTTTAGAATTAAAATACGTTTTTTAACTATTATTTTTACTTCAGTAGATAGATAGATAGATAGATAGATAGATAGATAGATAGATAGATAGATAGATAGATAGATAGATAGATAGATAGATTTTTTTAAGGATGGAAATGACCGGAGGACGTTTAGTCTATATATTTCCTCACGCACACTGCCCCTCCACGCTCGTAACCGGGATCTGTGTGTCTAGCCGAGCAAGGCGAGCGGGGTGATTCCTCGCGGGGTGGGGTGGGCAACAATGCGCGCTGCTGAACTGAATGGTGAGCGCATAGTGAATGAAGTTTCAATGGAGGAGGCAAGGATACGCGCGACAGCGCACGCGCCACACCCCCGCCTTCAATTAAAACATCTCAGGGTTCGTCTGAGTGCGAGCGAAGATGGCGACAGAGTGAAGGAGACCACGGAAAGATGACAAGCCCCCTACAGACAGACAAACACGCACGAGCTCTTCGCCCCGCCGCCTCAGAGATGCCCGTGAATGAGTAAGAAGCGGCTGCGTACGATGTGTTGTCAAGGAGATGCGGGGTAGGTGATGGAGTCTCGCGGCATGTGCTTTATCATGCACTGTCTCGGTAATTTAGACGCAGGTGTTTGCAGTGCGGCTTGATTTTGAGCAGCAGGTGAAAGGGACGCTTCGAGCCATCATGTAAACGTCGCGGTGGGGAATATTGCGGAGGAGACCCGCCCGTGTGAGCTCGCGCTTTGTCTCCCCCTCTAAAATATGATCACGGGCGCCTGGCGCTGTGGAAGGAAACTTGACGCCGAGTTAGAAATCTGCCGCGTTACCGAATCCATCGACAAACCGTGCGCGGAGCCGGAGAAGGTGCAGAGATGGCGCATGAGCCTCGCGTCGCTGCTCTTTTTCACGGCGTTGCTGTCAGATCACCTCTGGCTCTGCGCGGGAGGCAAGCTCCGCTCGAGAGACCGGACTCACCGGAGGACGTGGAGCAACGCGAGTCACGACGCCCAGACGGGCCTTCGCGATGAGGACTGCGGGGTTCTTTTGAGCAATCTGACGGAAAACGGGCCAAAGTGCGTGGAGGCTGACGCGCGACGTCGCGCGCCTCTGGAGTCCGCTTGCTCCACTCTTTACCGGCAAAAGAGCGGCTTGGTGAGCTCCTCCTATTCTGTGCCGGTGCCCACGGTGTCGCCACACGCGTTTTTGGAGTACTTCCGGAACTTGAGCTTGTCATTTTGCGACGCGCTCACAATAGCGGACCTACTAGAGAGCATGACCGGTCCTGACGGGCTCAACTGCAGTCTGAAGCGTGTCATTCGTGACCTGTTCAGCGGCGGACCGGAGGACGGGGACCTGTGCAGCGCTTGTGTTCACGCGTACATCCGACTCGACCAACACGCTCAGGAAAAATATGAGGAGTTTCAAGTCCTTACGCGCAAATTCATGGCGGATGACTACTCAGTGCGCGCGCAAACACACCTGTGTCAGGTAAGAGGCTCGTTTTGTCTCTTTGGATGAGGAGTACAGACGATACATGTAGGTGCATTTAGTGGTAATACCAACCATCCACAAGCTTGAGTACTACATTTAGCATAAATCTGAATAAAAGTTTGGTAACTTCTTTTTCAGGCAGTGTACAAAGCCTGGCTCTGTGCAGAATATTTTCCGGTTCCTCAGCGGCAGTGTGTGAGGTGGCTTCCGTGCAGACACTACTGCGGTGAGGTCACAGCCAGCTGCCCCTTCATCTTACCTGACAATGACCACCTGCTGTATGCCGGTCTGCCGAGCTTTCTCTGTGCAGGTAAATCACAGAATGCACACGCTGTATACGTGCAGCCCCTTCTAATTGTAATGCATGTACAGAATTGAGTGTTTCCAACTTTGCTGCAACAGTCTGGCCTGCACAAATCGCACTGAACCACTTTGGGATGAATTGGAACAGAAAGTTCATTCCAAAGGTGTTCAGGTCTGGACTTTGTGAATGCCAATCAAGTCCTTCAGTCAGGCTCAGTAATCCAATTCTACACCGACCTTGTTGTGTGCACAGGCTTATTGCTATGCTGAAATAAAAGGGAACATTCTTCAGACATTAAAACGGAAAGTTCAGTTCTTAAGAACATCCCCACAGAAATAACTAGAAGTTTACATACATTTGGCCATATTTAACATTATTATTATTAGACAGATAATTGATAAAAAAATAATTTGTGTCTTTAAAAAAAAAAAACTATTATACCTGAACTAATGCCTGATACTGAAGCCTTCGGTATCAGGTATTAGTTCAGGCAGTGTTGTTATTGTTAACTAAAACAGTTAACATTTTTGTTAATCAAATAAATAACAATTTAAATATTATATTACAGCTTAAATGAATATCAGAAGTGTGCAACTAAGTTTAAGCTGAAGTACTAAAATTCCTAAAGCTGAAATAAATATAAATATAAATTAACAACCAATTTAAAAAAAAAACATAGTCACTTTAAATCAGTAAATCTCAAACTTAAAGACAAATTTTAAAACTAGTTAAAATTACAGTACATATAAATATTATACCGCTAAAATAGAGCTGGGCTCGAAGAAATGAATGACCTGCTGTTTAGTAAGTTGGATTAATCAAAAAAGTTTTTGTTTTTGATTCATTAAAATGTGTTGATGCACTCGGTACA
Organism: Puntigrus tetrazona; assembly: GCF_018831695.1. Classification (NCBI taxonomy): domain Eukaryota; kingdom Metazoa; phylum Chordata; class Actinopteri; order Cypriniformes; family Cyprinidae; genus Puntigrus; species Puntigrus tetrazona. Next base: position 13,337,387 of record NC_056703.1, read on the forward strand.
GTGTTCTGCTTTGCTCTTAAGCCAGTTTTTCTCTCATTCTCGCCAGGGTTTCACGAAGAGTACTTGACCAATCAGGGTCCAGACTGCTGTGATGTCAGATGGAGTGGGTGTGACTCTACTGTCGGCGCCGCATGTGCTCTGACACGCCTCCCCGGCTCCTTCTCTTTGAATAGGAGGTTATCATCAGGAGCGCTGTCATGTACAAATCGTCTTCATGGCAGTAAATTGAAACTGTGTGTGCTTGTTCTCTTCTTACTACACACTGTTATCTCCATAACAACATTGCAGCATTGCAGCACCGGCTCTTTGGAGGCAATAGTACCTCTAGAAGATGTTCCCATGAGAGAAGAGTAAAAGACTGGAACATCTCCCTCTTTATTGGAAGACACACACGCGGTGAAAGCGTTTTTGTCTGCTGTGCATGAGACGAACCAAATGCCTGGAAAACACAGGAAGTCTTGCCACCGCTGAAGCGCCTGTGCCTGTCTTTTTCGAGGGTTTGAACACCTGGCTTGATATGAGCGTGCATGTTTGTGTGAGTGAGCGAGCGAGCGAGCAAGTGAGTAAGTGAATGAATGTTTTTACCTGTTTTTCAGTGTTTCATTTGTTTTATCTGGACTAACTGCACATGTTAAAACCCTTGTTTTGTTTTAGACAACATTCCTCGAAACAAAAACTAATGTACGAAGAATGAATGACATTGTTACATTTCTCCTCTAATAAAACCGACTCTATTGGAGACATTTTTCATATTTAAGATTCTTATATATATTATTTCGTCATATATTATGTTACCAAAATGACAATGTGAAGTTTAGGATAGGGTTTATGTTTCTGTCAATGGGTATACGGGAGAAAAAAAGGGGGCTGCATTTGAATTTAGGTTGGTTTCTGCTTAAATGTTCTTGTGTGCTTACTTTGGTGTTATTTTCTGTTTTGTGCTCCCTTAACCCTCCCATAACTCTTTCTCTTTCTGAAGGCTTTCACACACCACTGTAGCCAAAACCTATTAACGCCTCTCACATTTACTCATGGGTTTTATGTTGGTCTTGATGTTTGGGGCTGTTAAGGGGGCTTTTGGTAGTTACCATTTAGCAGATGCTTTTCTTCCAAAACAACTCGCAGCGCACTAATTGAAAAAATACTGTGGGAAAAACTTCGGAAACGTTACAAATTTAGTCCATGTGGTCTGTCACAGTTCTACGAACTACCCAATAACAACATGAAAACAAGTTTAAAATTATTACATCATTGAGACAGGGTGGTTTCAGGCACACATCATTTACATAATGGTCAGTGATATCCACTTTCATAGTAAGTGGATATATATTTCATCCTGCTCTAGCTGTCAAGACTCAGAAGCAGTTGTGGGAGAAAAATAAGCTGTGTTTAAGTGTTCCAGACAGACTGACAGTGTGCATTATTCAAACCATTTGATGCATTCAGGAACTAATCAAGTGGCTGGCTTTATGGGAGAGCAATTGAAACATTCATTCAAACGGTCTTTATGCCATTTAATACTTTGCTTACTCAAACAATTCATTCAAAAACACTGCTTCATTCAGCCACGAAAAGCGGTCACATCTAGATGGAAGTTGCCTACTGTTTTCTGAATTCTATTCGTTTTCACACAACTTATGAGCTAGTCATTGACAAATTCATTCAGCTGGTCCTTTAAAGTGATTGTTTTTTAGAATGAATCACTGAATCGTTTACTCAAGCGATTCGTACAGAAATGCTGATTTATTCAGAAATTCCACTCCTGCGTTTATAATATGAGTACAGCTGTGATTACCTGAACCACATCACTCTGTGTGGCGATCTTACACAGACTGTAGAAGTAAATAGAACAAATGCCCAGAAATGTGTCATAGGAATGAGTTAAACAACATAATGTTGTAACCGACAGGATTAAAAATGCTCCTATCAAACCTTATTAAAATGTATTTTCTAGGCCACGAATAAGCACTCCTTCGATCGAGACTGGGCCTACAGTAATAACAAAAGAGAGTGCGTAATAGATTTTAGTTCTGGGCAGCCTAAAAAGGCAACCAAAAACTCTTTCCTTTGCTTACGCGAGTGTTTATTGTTAAATGTCAGATAGAATTTACTCAGCAACTGGGCTTGTTTATCCATTAGATGAAGACGTTTAGCCGCTCATCTCAGTGGTTTCCATCAGTTTTCTGTGAGCGTGTTGCAGTCTGAGAGATAAAGTCTTTGAGCTGAGTCACTGGATCTGTTCTCATGCCGCTGCATCTGTACTCATTTTGGTCTTTTTTTTTTTGCCTGAGATTATCTCCTCCACGATCTAAACTCCTACCAGGATGTTCTGCATGAACACAGACTTCAATCTCTCTGATTCTGATGCCAATTTTCCATGTATGGACTTGGAGACCGTACAGTGCGTAACCTTGATAGGCCTGCGTGATAGGATTATGGCCAGTAGGAGGCAGTGTTTTCTCATAGTGAGTGTGTTGGTTTTGAACGTAAGTATCTCTTATCATTCAGATTTATTAATATCGTTTGCCCTCTTCACTGCCTTTTGACAAGAATATTTTCTTAATACTGCAAATACCGCTTCCTGACTGTAAAATGAATAGCTATTCGCGAAAAGCTTTTACTATTTAAACTATTTTATAACTTAATTTTATAGCCCGTAAAATTTCATCAGCAGCCTAAAATAATAATTTTAATGTAGGCTAATCAATTTAACTTATAGGACGTTTTGATGGCTTTTCTTAATGTTAGCTGATTATTTAAAGCTACTCAACGTGCAAATGATGATTCTTCCACAAAAACCTAGAACATCCACTTTCCAGTTCCGTCTGCATCCGTCTCTCTCTCTCTCTCTCTGTGTGTGTGTGTGTGTGTGTGTGTGTGTGTGTGTGTGTGTATAATTACTGTTTTCTTAAACTCTTAGCACTCTGATTCCAGCCTCTCTGGGCTTATGGGCTGGATTCTCTGTTAAGTTAATTTGTATAATTTAATTTCAACTGCCCAAGGGCCTCGGACCCGTACCTGTATATTCAGCGCAGCTTTGCTTTTTGGTTTAGTGCATTTGTGTGTGCCTTCGAGTGTTTTTGGCAAATGTTTTTTTGTTGCGCGTTCGCGTGCGCCTGTTTGTTAATGCGTGCGCACGAACGCGTTTGCGTGCGTGTTTTTTTAGAACTCGTTCCAGACTTTCTGGGTGGGTTGCGCTATTGTAATGATGCTTTTATTGCATTATTTAGTAATGTCTGCGTTCAGAGATCCATCATGAATTGTCAGAGGACATCGCCTTAGTGCGAGACAGCTAGACCGTGTGTGCATGTGTGTGTGGCGCTGAATCGATTCAGCAGCAGTGTAGCTGTGAATATTTAAGTGATTTAAGATTAAAGAGTCTGGAGCCGAATAAAAGCGGCACAGATTTAATATAAAACCATATTAAAGGGGCTCAGCTTTATGAGGTCACAGAAGATCTGCAGTACACAGAGCACAGCTGTGAGTGGAGCGAGAACAGAGGAAGAGAAAGAGAGAGAAAGCAGCGGAGAGAGGGGTCAGATAGCATCCACACAAACTACTTGGGCTCGATTTCTTTTCCTGAATTGCATACTGAGCTCTGTTACAGACTTTACCTAGTGTGCAGTAATGCTGACAGTGATATTTCGATGCTGCTAGTAAAAAAAATGAGCTGGAAATAATGGCCATGCCACCTTTCATCCTCGTTTTTCTGCTAATCTATCAGTTCCCTTCCTTTTTCATAATATTGGATGAGACTGAAAAACCCCAAATTAGTGTTTTCCATAGAAACACGACATGCAGCAGACGAGTTTTGTCATAGGGTAACTGTGTATTTTAGAGTTCAAGTAACACGGTGCGTTTCTGAGCTTTGGCTCTTGACAAGTATGATAAATGTGTGTAAGCTGGAGAGCATGGATGTGTATAATTGTGTTGTTTGAAAAACAAAGTGCGCTCATGTGTGTTTTTGAGCATGCGTGTCATTTGATGTTTTTATTTGATTGGCAGTCCTGTCCCGCTTTTAACACTCGGTCTGCTCTGATTCTCAACATATGCCACAATTACACTACCAGTCCTCTGTTCTAACACTTTAAAGATGTGGAACTTCACACACTTGGACGCTCACACACACACACACACACACACACACACACACACACACACACACACACACACACACACACACACACACACACACACACCGAGTAAGCCTAATGCACAAACATGTGGCTAGGGAAAGTTTCAAAAAAGTTTTTTTTTAGGTCCAGAGTTTTTCTAGGGGTCCTTGTGGGTCTCTTACGGATATCCAGACAGGAGTTTCAAGGTGTTTTCATCTTTTAACTAATGATTTATTAAACATTATATAAATTAATTATGTCAGTTATTTGAAGTGTAGCTAAGTATGCATTAGGTAGGTGTGTGTGTGTGTGTGTGTGTGTGTGTGTGTGTGTGTGTGTGTGTGTGTGTGTGTGTGTGTGTGAAATTAAGAAAAAATAAAACTGATATGGAAACAACAAAACGAATTACAAAACTTTCTTCACGAGCCAACTTTTTTACAGGCTGTTCCTTTCATGTGTTACGAAATGGGAAATATTGTGTAATCGGCAGCGAACGTCTGGTGCTATTGTTAGCACTAGTGAGATTTATATTTGTTTGCGTCTTGATGAATGTCATAGTGCCGCGCTTTTCCGCGGGAGGATTTTCAATGAGGTGACGTCACGCCGGCAGCCAATCAGCAGCTAGGGGTCGGTCTCTTGAGCTGGCCGCAGTAGGTTATCAGCCTGAATCCTCGCAGTCCGAGGTCAGGAAGCCAGATGAGCCCGCAGAGAAGCGCTTGCTCACCGCGACCAGTCAAAGCCAAAAGTCGCTGAGAGGACGAGGAAGTTCGGTATGCAGAAGCAATGCTGACTGACCTGCACGCAGCCATGGTACCGAAGCGCGAGCCGGCGAAGTTGGAGGAGCGCGAGCGCACGCAGGCGGCGTGTGAGTGCCAAAGTCAGTGTAACAACTGCAAAATCTTCCTGAGTTTATTCATCCTCTCGCTCTCTCTGCACCTCGTCACGCTCTTCTGCTACCTGGACCTGCGCTCGGAGCTCAAACGAGAAATATCTCAGAAGAACAAAGATGAGGTGTCATTAACGGGGCCGGTGCCGCACTATGAAGCCGCACCGCCAGTGCTCCGGTTACCGGACACCGACCACCCAACAATAGAAGACCAGGTAAACTGAGTTATCTGTTGTTCTATGCAAAAAGCAGAAACCTCCTTCCTGCTCACTTGGCTTCGGCTTCTGTTATCGAGAAGAGAATTTCTATTGTTTTGTCTCCCATTCTGTTTGTTGTGTGTGCATTGTGTGTGTGTGTGTGTGTGTGTGTGTGTTTTGTCGAAGAGCTTTTGTCAGAGTCCACTTCCTTTAGATCACTGCCTCTGGATCCTTGTCCTGAAGTGCCCAAGTACTGCTCGTTTTGGAGATGTCCCTGATTTGAAACACCCAGCTCAGGTCTTTGAGCGTGTGCTAATTAGATAATGTTATAAATCAGGTGTAAAACATCCAAAATGCGCAGTGCTTGCTTTTTCTGACTGGGATAGAGAACCGAGTAATAATTGTATGAGACTGAACGATCGGTGAGTGAGTGGTGCAACATGATACAACACAAACTCACCCAATTAAACTATGTTCATTTTAGTAAAATCAAGTGGTACAGCCTGCAACAATTATGTCATCTCACCTTTTTTTTTTTACAGTACTGATAAAGGAAATCGAGCTGAAATTGATGAACTTAAGTAGAAATTACAGGAATTATTGCGATGTTCTATATTAATGAAAGCAAAGATGTTTTTTCAAAAGATTGCGATTTTTTTTTAGTTCATTTTACAGTTTAGTTTTGTATAACTGTTATTAATATTATATTAATGAATGATAATATCATTTTAATATAATATGCTCATTAGGTACAAAAGTCAATCAGTATTTACCAAATGTGTAATATATAGATTACTTACTGTCAATTATATTAGCATTTCTTGTGCTTTCCCACATATAGAAAGAACAGATTTAGCATGAATTGCCCTTTTGAGGGCTTTGAACCTGCAACCATTATCGTCCATGTCAGGATCCTTAAGCCTTTGACCCCTGAGCATGGAACCTACCTGGTTTGTAGGCTTTAGGTGAGCATTGTCTCTCACCCCACTCACATTGTGTGTCAAAAGCCTGGGAGTGACGCGCTTCTCGTAACTGTGAATCGTTCACCTGCAGGGTACATTTGTTCTGTTTAAACAACATCTGTCCTTTTTACGAGCTCTCTTCATCAGACGCACTTTTACTGTCAGGCGGCACAGGTCGCTGTTTATTTAGCCTTTGCTGCGGTTTGGCCCGGACTCGTGTTTAATTCCTTTGGCAAAAGGCCAGACTCGTCACAGCATTTCCTGATGTTCACCCCGCGGGCAGTGCGTTAGTGCTGGATCCAGAAGGCTTGGCTTATGGATGCGTTTTATTAGACATAACTAGAGGTAAATTCTGGAGGTAGAATTACACACAAATTCCTACAGTGAATGAATGAATGAATCCAGCATATGGCTGTGGCCTTTCTGAAGTGAAGTGAAGGTGCAGAGACATCTCATCCCTCGTGCACATCCCAAGTGGACTGAGCTGTAGTAATTTTTCTGTAGGTAGTAGATGTTATCATGCCGGTCCATCACAGGCTTATTTATAAGAGCATATATGTTTGCATTCACAGCTTTCATATTATTAAAAATTTCATAAGGTGATTTTTAGATACTCAGTTGATTCTCTGTCATAACCAGATCCTTAAAATTCAAAAGCAGCCACCTGTTCCTCCATAAGAATCTTCGAGGGCACTTAATAAATACACTTGCATTGTAGAAAATTTTGAGTATAGGTTCTAAGGCTCTTGTGACCCTTGAGCATGTGAACTACTTTTTGGGCATCAGTGTTTCCACCAAGTATATAGGGATGTTGCTGTAATAGTTTCATACAAAACTCCCTTAGATTACAAATGCGCTGCCTTAGATGGAGTGCATGTGCACATGGAGGAGTTGCTGTGTGCATGTGCGTGCATACACTATGTATGTTTGTGAGTATTGCACTGATGCATGTCAGAAGAAGGCGTGTAACCATGACAACTTTGATTGATGGAGGCGTGAGTGTGGTTAGTCTGTCAGAGTAAAATGACATGCAATGAAGCCACAAAGCCAGAGAAAGTGTGTGTGCAACATGACCACTCTGCTGTCACATAAAAACTGCTATATATAGTATAGTTTTCCTAAGAAAACAAAAACAATCAAGGTAATTTCAGTTTTGTTTTTGTATGTTGTATGGTTGAGGTAGTGTTTTTCCCAGTTGTGGTGTGTATTATCAGTTATATGAGATGTTATATATATATTGTTATATTCAAATTCTGTTAACTAGCAGTATTGTTTTTTTTTTTCAGCAATAGGCTAGGTGTAAATAGTAGTCAGCCGTAGCATAAGCAGGAGCATACTGAGTATAATTTATCAAATTTATTAAATTTAATTTTATTTCCTATTTTAAAATATTTTCTTAATTTTTTTTAATCAAATGGTTTGATATGTGATGTGATGCGAAAAGAATAATAAGTTTGGCAAAAGACTCTGTCAAGATCCTGTCAAAAGCAGTTGCTTTAGTTCTTACTCGCTATGCGGCAGATAGTACCGATAAACTGAAGTTTCTTTGCGGTGCTGTTTATCACAACCAGGCATTCCTGGATGAAGTTAATATAAATAGTCTCTGCCAATAAATTGGGCTATTTTTACTTAAGGTTTTTTAAAAGGAAGTAGCCTAACTGTAAAGTTGTTCTGCAGAGGAATTGATTTACTGAAATGAAGCATTATTATTATGTAATATCTTTGAAACTGCATAAGTACTATTGAGGTAAAGGCGAGGTCACCTGACTTGATCTGTAACCTGTTGTAAAGATTAAAGTACAATTTATGTGCTACTGACGTTACTGTTTTCAGATACACTGCAATTGTTTATTGTACAGTAGCATGTACATATGTATAAAAGCTTTAAATTTATGAAATGTCACGTATAGCATGTTGCATTGTGGGAAACAAAATCCTGTGCAGCGTCCTCAGATGCATACATCAAAGTTCAGCAAATGTAGCAGGTGATCCTAGAATTCCATGCATACAGAAAGTTTGGATACTGTGCACAGTACACATAGTGCATACTACAAAAATAGTAATAGTAGTGTGAAATGCCATGAAACTGCCTTTGTACTAAATGGTTTTAACAAAGATCTGCCAGCCAATCAGAAGCGTGTTTTCAGATAAACCAATGGTATATAAATAATTGGGTCGTTGAATAGAACATGCATGCATTTCAAGACGTTAATCTGGTTTTTGTCCGCTCTTGTGAGTAGGATTCATTTTTTATTGCCTCTCATCCAACGTTTCTGTTGCTATTTCCAAAATGACGCTTTTGATTTAGTTAACAGAGGCTTGAGCTGTTGATAGTAATGCATAATGCTGATTTAAGAGAGAGAGAGAGATTAAACATGTGCAAATTAAGTCTCTCAACAGTGTTAATCTTAAATCATTTATTCAATTGGTTTTTCATATTTCATATTCATACTCTTCATACAAAATAGTATAAAACATGCTTTCAGCCATTTATTGGTCATATATGTCCATACATGAAATACTCAGCTGTGAAAATGCTACTGGTGTCTCATTATAGCACATCCAGCTTGAGTTTCAGTGAAGGTCATACCTGAGGATCAGACCTGCTTTTCTTTTACAGTGTAGATCAAACCATTCCTTTGTTAGAGTTTGTGTGTGTGAGAGAGAGTATGGGAAAACGAAGGGAATACTTTCCCCATCAACCTCTCTCTTTCTCTCTCAGGCATTATGGCACGTGGCCAGATCGCAGTGTGAGCCCTCTAATGCACACACACACTATTCCTTATTAAGCTTTGTAGGTATGGGATTCCTCCTCGACAGGATATTACATTAATGGATGGAATCGGCCACACTCTAATTACTCTCCATTCAACTATTTACCGCTGTAACTAATACACACACAAGTTTCACACACAAGTTAGCCCGAGTCCTTTGTCCTTTGAGTTAGCAGTGAGGAGTTAGCAGTAAGGAATGCGCTTGTTGATCAGCATCTTAGATCTGATATAGCATTAGCCATATATCCCAGAGCACTTCTCTGTCTGACTGATTACAAAAGTGTATGTGTGTGTGTATGTATGTGTGTGTGTGTGTATGTGTGTGCTAATGAGGGATCTAAGAGCGGGTTCACCTCAGCCAAACAGGTGTTAGAGAGCTGTGCTCTGAAGAAACAGAATGTTTGCATGACTTTAATGGCTTTACTTTAAACAGCTGGATCTATTTAAGGAGTCTCAGACAACAGCCAACACACAGATGTGTGTGTGAGTTTGGGAACCAAAGCTTTAAAATTACACTTTAGAGCAGCATGATGATTGGATGGATGGATGGCTACATGACTGAATCTACCTGATTACAGGAGGTCACATCAATGAAAATAATGTTTAAAAGTCAGATAGGACAGGCACAGTCATATTTTTACCAGTTAGATTAATTGAAAACCAATGTAACTTCATTTTTCTGTGATATGAGAAAAGCTCAAATCTTTTCAAAGCAGTATAGTTTTTTTATTTAGAATTCATTGAAAAATAAATAATTGTTTTAGTTAATCAGTTCTTTTGAATGATTCAGTTTGAAGAAACCAGTTAAAAACCAGGTTTATTGAAACATGGCTCTTAAAAAGATGCCTACACTGCATTATACATTTTATTTTGTAATTACCATCTGAATTATTTAAAATAAGTATACAAAATATAATATAGTGAAAGATTTTTTTGACTTAGTTATATAAGTTACATTTTTTTTAATTGTATCATCGTGAATGAGCAGATTAATACTTTTTTTCAGATTTCTATTTTATTAAATTTTTTTGGTTGGGTGTGACTTCATGCCACGTTTTTAACATATTTGTTGTGCCTTGCATATCCAGGAAAGATCCTAAATGATCCTTGACCTCTGACCCTTCGCACAAGCATTACCACATAAATAAAGCTTTTGAAATTTAAAAAGGTTTCTTTGTGATTAATGTGAGCCTGTATTGGTTGTGACTGGAGTCTGAACACACTGCCCCATTTTTGGTATGTCTGTCCCCAAGTAACCCAGTGTGTGCGCGCCTGCTGCGTGTGTGTGTTTGTATTTTTGCTTATTTGTGTGTGCATGTCAGTTTGTCTGTAAAAGCCTCTGTGTGTGTGTGTGTGTGGGTCCTGCTTGGCATTTGTGAGGAATGCTCTGTCTTTCTGTTGTGGTGTGTGTATGTGTGTATGCGTCTGAATCTGTTAATATTGTATTTTGTCTCTGTTGTGGTGATTTAAACTTTTCGCAGCAGTTTGTGCTTCCTGGTGGTTTCCGTCCTTGTTGACGTCTGTGTGAGTGTGTGTTTCTTTACACGGGAATGTAATTCCCTCTGTTTCTAAATGACTTTGGTTCACCCTGGGGTTCACCGACTGAGAGAGTTCCAGACAAACATCATTGTCTGTGACCAGTCAATGATCTGTCATTAAGCAATGAGGTTGAAAGGTCATGCATGAGTGTGTATATTTTGACAAGGCCGCCTGTTATCACTCCATTGAACTGACTTCTCTGAATAAAAGCAGTTTAGATGTTGTATGTTAAATTAATTTAAGCACAGCTGTGTGGATGTTTTTGATCATTTGTCGCTTTTGACAAAACCTCTGTCCATTTGGAGAGGTAAGGAAAAAAGAAGGGAAGATGAGTGAAAGCTTGACTAAACAGGACAATCTATCTCGGTGTCTGTGATATGCGAACCTCCCTGTGGTTTGAGATGAGAGCAGAGGCTTGTGTTGTTTTTGGAGTCATTACCAGCATATTCTTGATGGTCCTTTGAGAATCGTATGAAACGTTGTTCTCAATAATGTAATCCATATGTGATAACATGCTCATAATCTAAACCTGCTCTAATCTGTATGTGTTGACGTGCACATCTGTATGGGGTGTGTTTGAAAAGAGACTGATCCAGATGAGGTTGGAGTAAGAGCGATGAAGGTGACATTCACAATCATAAATAGATTCTTTTATTTCTATGTGCTTGTGCCCTTCTAATTTTTTTTTGCTTAGAGTTTTGTTCTCATCTTTACAGCTTTTGAATCTGAGACTATGATGACAGAATTCCGTTCAGAATCAAACAAAACCTTCACGATTCATTTAATATTCCATATTGTGCAATTTTTTTATTCATTAACAGGCTTAATATCTTTTTATATCTCATTAATAATCAATGAAATGTGTATATTAATGGTGGACCGATTCAGAAATTCAGGTTCTAGTTCCAATATAGACTTCTTTAAAGTGAAATGATCTATTTTGGTTTGATTGCCATTCAGCATTCTTTTTATTAAATAGACTTAAATGAGCTAATTAAGTTTGGTAAGTGGGACTTTTATTCTTACAGTGCCAAGGATGCAGCACTTGTCTAATGATACAATAGTAAATACTATTATATGTTTAGCAATATACTGCTTGCATTTCAAACATACACATATCATTAAAACACGGTTCATTCCACAACTCTCCCAAACACTGCTGAATCCAACTGTTCGATCTTCTGACATGTACATTGTATTTTGTATAAAAATGTGTGTAGTCTATGTCTATGACAGTTAGTCCGTGTGAAATTGTATTGTATGAATCAAGCCTTGTGAACTGATGTGAATGGGAGAGTTTGGCTGTCTTTGTAAGTTTGTCTTAGTAAAATTAATCTTCTCTCTATCCACATTTATGACATTCATTGTGTACTGAATGTACAATTAGTGTTGATTGATCTTTATTTGAGAATGTTTGATTCCCAGCGAATGCAGATTATTGTGCATTTAAAGATTTCAAAATAACTAGATTTTCAAGTGATTTATATCCAGTAACTATGGAGTGTTAGTGGTTATAATAATAGTAGTAGTGCTCTCGCTCCCCCCTCTAAAACATTGGTACCTGCCATTAAAAAACATATGTGGGTCAGCCAATACAATTTACTTAAAGGTTCACCCAAAAATGAAAAATTACCCCATAATTTACTCACCCCCATGCCATTCTAGGTGTATATGGCTTTCTTCTTTCAGACAGAGATTTTTTTAAATTATGCTTATTCTTCCAATGGCTTGTTAAATACAGCCGTTGCCTCAAGTTAGTGATTTGAGTTAGAATTGTAAAAATAAAAAAATTGTTACAAAAACCCATCGATCAGCTTCAGAAGACACGTGTTACCCCACGCAGGGGTAAAGGTTAATTTTATGACAGATATATGAACGATTTTTGGAACTTCTAAATAATGGCCACTATCATTACCAAGCTTGGAAGAGCAAGGATACATTTTTAAAACTCCTACTGTGTTCATCTGAAATAAGAAATTTAGGTCCCCCTTTAAATAAGGTAACCTTAAATACTATGTACCTACTTAAATTTAATGAATCACTTGGTACAATGCACATTGTGTGAATACATGTTTTTACATTGCATTTATATTTTTATAAATATGTAATTCCATCTGTAATTCATTTCTGTAATTTTTTGCTGTTGACATAACCCTTACACCTTAACCCACCCTTAAACTTAACCATACCACCAAACCTGTCCGTAACCATACCCGTATTCAATAGCAGCAGAAGTGTTTTTAATAAAATGCAAACACAGTAAGTACATTGTATTAGGTTTTCGATGTAAGTACAAAGTAGGCCACCTAATATAAAAGGGGACCGAAAGTTATATACACCTAGGATGGCTTAGGGCTAAGTAAATTATGGGGTCATTTTAAATTTTTATACCATCAGCAAACTTTCCATTCATACTGTATTTGGACCACCTTCTGAGATGTTCATTGTGACAGGAAATTAAATGTAAATGTAATGGTTGACCTCTTGCTATAAGAACACAGTGTACTTTGCAAGGGGCCTCACTAACATGTTGTGAATCTGTTCCGTTGAATAATATGCTGTTTTACATATGGTGACATTTGAGTGCGGCTGACAGTAATGATATGAATCTGAATACGCATGGCGTGCCCTTTGAGATTATATCATTGATTTATTACAGCTTAGATGGTTGTTCATGTTTTTCTGGTTAGACCGATGCCCTGCGTCATATATATATAAATATATAGCTAGACTGTGGAAATTAACATAAATTTGGGTAGGATGTTTCTCTGGTGTATAAATACGTAGAGCCTAGAGCTGTGCAGTATATATTGTCTGTGATAATTCACAACAGTGTCTGAGCAACACACAATGGCTATATAACACACAACCAGATACCCACACTTGCAGTGAATCAGTTGAATGCCTTTTGAATGAATCTGTTGAATGAATGACTCAACGATTCACTTAGGTTTTTCCTTTTGTCCCACGAATAATTTCAGATATCACTATATTTTGTTTTTAAAACATCAAAATATTATTTCTGCATTTGTAACAGGTTAACTGCATTCATGTCACCAAAGATACATACATTCATGCACATTTAATTAGGTCAGAAAAATGGGCCTTTATAAAGGTTAAAATGGCCATAAAAGGTAAAAAAAAACAAAACGATTTAAACTAATTGGAAATTTTAATTTATGCTAGCCTACTCCTGCAAATTAATAATCACACGGAATATGAAGAATATCAAAAGCTTTCTGTCCTATACCTGCCAAAATACCAGCACAATAACACACTCAGCAAAATATCCTCTAATTATAATTATCAACAAAATTCCAGAAAATATTTAGATATCATTTTTTGTCATTATCGCACAACCCTACCCGGCCTTTGAAATGATTGTTATTGAAAGATAGGCTTATTTAGAATATCATTGGTTCATGCATGCACTCGAAACACTGCTTATCTTTCCTCATCTTCTTCTTTCTTTCTCTCTTTCTCACCTTCTTTCTTTCTCCCCTTCCCTTCTGTCCAAAAGCTGTATGTTCATTCGAGTGCTCGTCAAGCTGTTGAGCAGATGTCTCTCTCTCTCTCTTTCTCTCTCTCTCACTAGCCACTCTATCTCTTGCTCTTTCTGTTTCATGTGGTTTGTGGTTTGTCCCAAATTGGAATTGTTTAAAAGCCACAACACAGAGCCCTTTACACCAGGCAAAGCAAAGGAGGGGGGAACAAAGCCAGCGAGAGAGAGAATAAATCAAGAGAGCAGGTGGAGAAGAGTATGTGCCAAATTGCAGACAGGTGCGGCCCAGCCTCGACACCGAGCCCTCAACAGAATCACCATACAATCACTGTGCACGCACATAAAACACTAACCACTTGATCAGTACTGCTCTTTCTGACCACCTGACAAGCCTGCAATGGCATCAACTACCCATTCAGGTCAGGGGTCAAGACAGCAGCTTTCAAACTGGAAGATGAACAAGGGCCTGTTGTTATTTTTTTGATTTGAGATTTTTTCTGTCTGTGCAATTGGTTGGTGAAGTGATGCCTCTTGGCACTTTTCTTTTAAGTTGGGTGTCTTGAAAAAATCTATAATATGAAACTTTAAAGCATTATCCCCGAGGTCTCCCGTGTCCCACAATGTCTCAGGAGGAAAGAATGTTTCTTTTTTTTTTTTAAGGTGTTTTAATGAAGCCATTAAAGTCTGGCATTAACAACACAAAATCTATTGAAAAGGTGGAGCAGCGGCTCCAGCATTGAACAAGATGTTGAATGTGTTCCAGGCACATGTGTGCACGCGTATGTGCGTGATCGTATGCACACATTTCTCTTGAAAGGCACTAGATCACATGTTAATTTAATGTTTGTTCTAAAAAGCCAGACTGATGATGGTGTGAATGTACGAGTGATCATGATAGCCAAACTTGCGTGTGAGTCGGTGGGTGGGTGTTTGGAGCAGAAATCTTCTGGCATGTCTAAAAAGAGTCTCGGAGAACTGAATGACATCTCCAAAATTATACATACATAAATAAAAAGTGGGTCTTTTTATTTATCAGTCTTTGTCTCTCTTTAAAGGAATAATTCACCCAAAAATTAACATTCTGTCATTACTCACCCCATTGTCATTCCAAAACTATACAACTGTTTTCCTTCAGTGGAACACAAAAGAAATTCTGGGGACTGTCCTGGTTGCTCTGTGATCGTGTCCCATATTATAATTTTGTTTGAGAAACAGCCCGTTGCTATGTACTATATGGGATATAAATAAGCTTTTACTTTTACTTTCTACCATCTGTCCTTCTACCTTTCTTTCTTTCATTCTTTTTGCATTAGCTACTGATTAAAACATTTGTGTCCTTACTTTTTTTTTTTTTTTGATCTGGTGCTCTGCATTCAGTCATGCACTGTAAGCCTGCTGTCAAATCTAAAAAAAAATCAAATGTGTATAAAATGAGACCTGTATAGAAATTTGGGGTGTAAACGGCCATGCAGTGGCGTGTAATAAAATAACATTGTATAGAAAGTTAGATTGTTCTATACTCACTGGAGTGTAATCAAAGCTATTTGCTCTGTACAGTAATGTTGCCATGTCTGTTGGTACTATTGTATTACGTCCATTACTCATGATTTCATATATTACTCATGAATTCATTACGAGACCTCATCTGTGTGTATGTATACTGGGATTTCAGTGTTACACAAAGGTTAATTTTCTCTAGTTTAAAGCCAGCTCTTGTGACTCACGCCACAAACATGAGAATGAGAAGGATGAATATGGAGAAAAAAAGTATCAGAGAAAAGAAATAATGGGGGAAGGATTGAGGAAAAACAAAAATAGGAGTGAGAAAGAGGGACATTCATTCTTCTGTGTGCTTGATGAGCCAAGCCTTTTGTTTGAAGCTGTCATGGTTTGCATACAACACAGCACAACACACACGCTGAGACGTGTAATCCTTGAGAAATATGTGGAGGCCTCTGTGATCTCTTGCTTACATGTTTTCCGTCTTAAGTTCGGGATAAATATTTGTGATGTATGCGTACAAGTCTGTGTGTGTTGTCCAAGCCGCAATAGTTTGTCGCTGATGACCAGGCCCACATGGGATCTGTGAGCTCCACAGAAAGCTCCGCAAAGATTTCCACAAAAGCTTGACACATTCCCCCACCCCATGCATGTTCGTTAATTAAATGTTTTGGATAATATGATTACGCTTTCAGCTACCAGTACGAGTGTCATACTTTTTTGTTATTGTGCAGATAAAAAAAAATAAAATACACAAGGATGCAGAAGTAGCTTGAGGTTCAGTCCGGTCAATGTCATTTGTTATGGTATGAGTGAGTATGACTATGGTTAAGTGGTTAGTTAAGATCAAATACTTTGGTTTGCATGTGTATGTATGCGACATGTATGTATTAGTATGTGTGTATACTGTGGTGTGTGTAATTGTGCGGTATGTTATTAATTTAGCTTGTAAAGAGACTGTGCACCCAGAGAGGTTTAGATGAGGCTCGGAGGTGAAGACTAACAGATGACAGAACGACTTCTTTGAGTTGTCCTTGATTTCTCTCTCTCTCTCTCTCTCTCTCTCTCTCTCTCTCTCTCTCTCTCTCTCATTCTGCAGCTGTTCGTTTTTTTCCGCTGTATTCTGTTCATCAGCTGGTATTAATCCTTCCAAACACTCAGGACCCTTCAGACAAACGGGAACGCCTCACTTTACAAACCACTTGTGGCACCAGACACACGACCCTTGGAGTGTGTATTTGTGAGGGAGAGAGATAGAGAGGAAATGGAGCCCAGGATCTGGTTTTAGTTAAGAGGGCAAATACTTGTACGCAAGCACATACAAACTTGCATGCACACACTTACGCTGGCTCTGGTGCTTAGTTGTCGCTTAGCTACAGTGATGACAGGCAGAAATAGTTTGACTGCACACGGATGAGACAAAGTTTAATAGGGCGAATAGGTTTGTGACTACACACACACACTCTCTCTCTTTTTTGCGGTTTTGTTCAACTGCTGATCACTTGCCATCTTTTAGATATCAAAGTAATGTGCCAAGGACAAATTTGAGCCATTTCCATGGCATTTATTCAGACAAGCTGTGATGGACGTCAGGACAAATTAACCCAATTTGAAAGTGTGCTTAAGGCTGCCAGTTGACCCTGTCACTTTTCTAGATTCATATTTAGATTCTGTCTTCAGTCTGGGAAGGCTTGCGGTCTGATGTTTTACGGTGTTCACACATAAACATCACTGGATCGCTCCTTTTGGAATCCAAAAACTCAGTCTAATGTCATGGCCTGATCTGATTGCAACCTCTGGAGCACATTCTGCTCTCATTTAGCAGTATTCATGGAAGGGTGGAACACTTTTTAGATGTTGCTCAAGTTTAGAGAAGGTCTCTGAGGATTCCTTTGTGAGATCTGTATATAGCAGCAGGAGTGGGAATGACTGCTTCTTCAGGGCGTTTGTCGAAAGATTTGAGCTCTCATAATGAACTCAATTTTTATATGTACAATTTAGCCGGATATGTTTATGTTGGATTTTCAAGATCCATCCTCAGAAGGCTGTACTCCCAACCAGCTCATGTTTATACCGTTCTTTAAATCATCTAAACGGAAATGTAACGTAATGTCTAAAGAAGTGAATACAAACTGGGTTTGTCATGCTCCAAAAAGAAAAAATAGTACAATGAATGTTGTCTGTATGATTCATACACTAGGTCCTCTGAAGCTGGGACAGCTGTCAAACCTCATATCTGGCATTTTTATGATTTATGTAAGATTTCTTTCAATTACCTATGAACAGTACATTTGCAAAACAGACGTTTTTAACAATTCGTAAAAATCATGTTTTTTATTATTATTGTGCATTCCAATTAATCAAACTGCATTTGGGTTATTTTGACTAGGTTAAAAAATTACTTACAAAACACAATAAAACACAATAATGATATGATAGCATAATAGCATAATTTTTGAAAATGATCTGTTTTTGCAAATAAAGTCTTCATATACTGAAAGTGTTTATTGTTCCACACCACAGAATAAACACAAACAGCATGTATATTTTGGGTTTGTCAACACAACAATATATGTGCAGGATTGTTATTTTAATATACATTTACTGTTATATATATCTGAAAACAGTTGTCTTGCTTTAAAGGACTTGATATATATGTATATATTACACTATAGACTGCTTTTACAATATTTTATTTTATTTATTTACTTACTTTCCTTCTTTGTTTTTGAAACGTTACAGTGCCACTGACATATGGAAAGGACACTCAGCATAATAATATTCATGTGTGGGCAAGTAAACAAAAAAAAACATTTTTTGTTTCTTTTGTGCAGGGCTGCCTGATGTGGTCAAACAATCAAACTGCAAGCAATATGCAATATGATACGATGGAAAGGCTGAAGAGCATGTGTCTGATACACTGTAACCAATAGGTTATTGACACACATCTGTAGTTTGTTTTGCATTAATATGGAATGCATTAATCACATTTGTTCACTGATGTCGCCACGCATTTCCTGTATTGATTTAAAACTGTGTTGGCTGATTGGATTGGGAGCAAAAGTTGTACGCTTTGTACAAGTCAACTCATATCTGACAATTAGGTGATGATTACAATTTTTATACTTTTTGCTTGGTTCAGTTTTTTTTATATTTTTATTATTTCTTTCATTGCTACTTGAAGCTGCTGTATAGGCCTTTTTTTCTGTTAACATACTTTCTGCTATCCCGGGATAATATGCATGAGACAGCTCCAAGGATGACTTCCCGAAATGTGTAAACACTGAGGATCTTTGGCGCTTTTAAACATTGCTCTGTTTGTTTGAGTGGTCTGAAGTGTCAACTTCTGGCTCAGCCAGTGGAGCAAGCTGAAATGTAAAATGGTGGTGGGGCTATTTTTCCAATTCGTTTTGGTGATGTAAATTGTTCAGAATTCAAAATTCTGAATTTGATTTGTTCAATGAGGAACATTAATTGGATCTCAATCAGATTTATTTTACTTTCTAACAGTATTTGCAGAACCACAAATTTCTGCTGAGTGGTATTTTTTTTAGAAGAACAGACTTCTTCAAATTGGATATTGGTCTGTTTACTGTAATAGAGGGCATAATGGCTGCTCCTCTCATTCCTTTGTTACTGTGTTATGAACTCTGATGTTCGGTTGGCCACAAATATGCAGCCCAGTAATAAATCTGTAGTGTGGTGTGTTTCGCTGCTGTACTGTGCGAGAATGCACTGTGAGAGTGTGTAACGTGAGTAAATGTATATTTATACCCAACAATATCAGTGGAACCCGAGGCATTTGTATTCTCGTGTTTGTGTGCGTGTGAATTTGAGTAAGACGGGTGTTTTTTAGAAATGGCAACTCTGTCAGTTTGTTGACTACATCTTCAAAGCAACCCTTTACATCTTTCATTCTCTTTTTGCCTCTTTATCTCTCTCATTTGTCCCCTTAATCATAACAGTTGAATCATTTGCTGCTGCTGAGCAAAGCTCTAATTGGGGTTGTGTGTTTTCAGAGCCTTTGTTTAATTCAGTTGGTGTTTTGTCTTGTCAGAAGGGAAACAGACTGATCTTCTGCCCAGGCCGGAGAAAGTGAGCTTTTATATCACAGAGAACCATATACTGTGTCTGGTTTTGGTCACACGTATGTGTTTTGTTAAATGTCTAGAATAGTAAAAGTTGCTTTTTAGTTCATTGAACTGTGTGTAGGAAAGTAAAGCTACTCTCTAATGAACATTCATTTACTCATATGCCAGTAGTTCCCTCACTGCTTTTCACCTTGGCTAAATACAGTCCCACGACAAAGGAAGTCATTAAATATTTAGAGTTTGTTATTGCATTTCAGATTAACTTTAATGAGACAAACAGAGCATGTGCAAAAAGGCAAAATGCATCTTTCATGTTTAAGTTGAGTTTTTCTTGCCAGCTACATACAGTAATTAGCAACATAAAAATCGGTGTAATCATTCACAGTCAAATGACTCTTTTAGGAACTGTTTTTTTAACACACAGCACAACCAGCGAAGTCCGCTTTACGACCAGATCTTCTTAATGAATCATTCAGACTCCCTTAATTAGGATTCGCTGTTTTAACTAATCTGATAAATCCAATCCAATACAACTGAGAGATTGTGAACCCAAATTGAATTGGAATTTGTACTGATGTTGATTAATAAAATAAATTATTTTTTGCGGTCTATTTATTGTAGCGTGAATTATTTTACAGATAAAAATGAAGCACATTTCCCCTTCACGGAGGACTGCCACTCTCAGTCAACATTCTGATGTGATCTGATAATATCTCGCCAACTGTTGATTCGAGTCAAGCTATCACTGCCATATCCATGACACATTTATAGTGATCAGCTTGCATTGGAGATTAATGCTTTTTTTTAGTTTATTTTATTATTTGCATGTTGGAATGATGATATAATGCTTTTTTTCTCCCTTGGGACATAACATGAAATAGAGCAATAATAGATGAAAAGACAGAGGGAAATGAATCCAACACTAACAGCAGTATCAAAGCAGGAACACATGCTTTGATCAGCTTCAACACTGAAATCTGCAGACCGAAGAGCAAGTAGGTCATCAGAAGGTTGTCTTGTGTTTCCATTTTTGTTCTTTTATCCAGATTTCTCCAAAGGTTAGCTCATAGTTTGGATTTGAAACCTATGAATAAAATCATATTAATAGTCTATCTGGTTATTTTATCTTCATAATAATAAGAGCATTCCTTCTGGAGGAAGACAAGGTGATGTGAGGATATGTAGATATAACAAGAGCGAAGAAACGAGCCCATTGATAAAGGGGCCAGTTAGAGTTTATCACAATTTGCGTCTTGCGTGTCTGTGTATGTGTGTGTGTTTGTGAGTGTGTATGCACGTCTCATCCAGTGTTGGTCCCAGATGGGTTGCAGCTGTACAAGTAAAACCACACATCCAGCTGTCCGAGCTGTGTGTGTCACACTGCCCTCTAACTGGAGAAACTCACCACTTATGAGGTGAGAACATGTTGAGACCACTGTCACATAAGGTCTGCCACTCTTCTTTATGTGTCTGTGTGTTTTATAGTACCAGCAGCCCTTATAGCGCATTATGTTATACAGTGGATGTGAGTGTTTTACTACATAAAATTGTCCTGTACCAAACTCAAGTCTGCATTCCTGTCAGGTCAAATACCGCTCTGACCTGCCAGTCAGCATTGTGTGTGTGTGTGTGTGTGTTTGAGAAAATATAACTCTTGCCAGAGAACATTTGATTTCTGATGTGCTCTTTAGCCAAAGCAAGCAGAGCTGTAATCAGATTGCCACGGTAAAAAGATCCCTCCACTGAGGGAGTGACATCATTAACTGTTGTGAAGGTCTCTCTCTTATTCGCAACCTGACACAAACCATTCGGCGACCTTGACAGACTTTGCTCAAACTCAACCAGAGTCCTTTCTTTTAAACCTTATAGAAAGCCACGCGTTCCGTGTAAATGAACCGTAACATCTTCTGGATATAACATAATTGCAAAAGAGTGTGTAAGTCGTACTTGTATGAGATAACAGGGTCTAATGATAAGGATTTTTTTTTTAAATCTAGCATACTTACTGTATCCATTTTGATTTCATATGGTTTTGACAACACTTATACCACTTTTAACAAAAAAATTTACATTTAATGGATCCTTATGACATTGTAGAGTTTTTAAATAATGATCAGTGAAATATTTTTGTCCTTTTTTTAACATTATATCATTGAATATGTTCATAATAGCCCACAATTTATGAATTGCAATTGTAAACATTTTTATTTAATTGGTAAGTCTGTATAAAACTTTGTACCACTTCACTGACTCTGTTAACCTAGAATACTTTACAATTTTCTTTACCTTTTTGAAAATTTAGTGTCTCTGTGTAATGTCAGGTAAACTGGGCTACATTTTGAGATGCTTTTCAAAACATTGCATGATTTACCCAAAATACCTTTCTTACTATGATGGTTCCGGTGCTTGTTCAAAACTTGTGTGCTCTTGTGTTATATCCTCTGTTCTTTGTACATGTTAGTACTGGAAGATTTTGTGCTCATCTGCATTTGAAAAGGACAGAAAACAACTTAATTATCGATATTTCTTGTGTTTCTAGCTATGTGATTTTTATTATTAAACTCTTGGCTTAAATAGCTGCAAATGATTGTCTAATGATGGTGATGATGTGAGATTTATGATTGACCGGTCATAGAGATGGTCCCCTGGAGCAACGCAGGATTAACTGCCTCTCACAACATTGTAATGGTGATAGAGCTGGCTGTGATCTCAGAAACTCTCCGTTTCCTGGAATACATCTTCCAATCGTTCAGCTAGAGGCCCAGATCCTTAACCACTAACCTAACGCTGCAGTCTGTCAGATTCTCCACTGGATTCTATGTCTCTTCTGTCCATGTCAACAAAACGTCTTCATTTGCAATGTTTTTCGATTACATTCAGATTCGGCATCGCGCTTTTTTATACACACACTTGTGTGTGTGGGTCTCTAGAGGATCGTATCTCTCGGTAGGAGTTTAATTGTATGATGTCAAGTGAGCTTCATTGGTCCAGGAGGACTGCGGTCATCCTCAACAATGAGAACATCTGCTCAAAGCGAGTGTTGTCTTGCTCTGTGATTGGGTCATAATGTCAAACTATCAAACATTTTAATCCATCCTGACATTATTTCCTTTCTTCTTGTAGAACATTCGGGATTTATCACGCCATTCTGTCAACAGATCTCTACCCATCAGTGTTTAATTTATGTTAAAGGACAATCAAAAATATGTGGATGGTTTATTGAAATATTTTAAAGTCATTTATTGTACATCTGGTATCTTGTGGCGGTTGACCATTTGATGTTTGAGGGTTTCGTTCCTGAAGTGATAATTGACGTGATTTGCAAAAAAAAATGTATCGCTAAAACCTAATCATTGAGCAAATAAGCAAATCACAACACATAAATAAACTGTTTAGAAAATATTGAATATGTATCAGTACAACAGATCAATGCATTTCTTGTATTATGCTATTAATGTTAATCGGTCCGAAAAAAAAAAATTTGAGAATCAATCAGTAACTTCTGTAACTTTAATAGGTAATTGTAAAACAGCTTTCATAAGCACCGTAAAATACAATTTATTTAGGTAATTTGTATAACTGTATCTAATGTTCTCTCGCCAGAGCCCACTGAAATTAAAAGACGGAAACTGTATACATTTCGAAGAGAGTGGCATGACCGGTTTTCCTGGCAAATTTAGATTTTATTTTTATTTGATTTCTCTTGATGTTTTAAGCTTAAATTTCAGCTCAGTGAAAGTTACGCTTTTTTAGTAAGTTAACTTAAGTTAATTGTGCTTCAAGTAAAGAACTTTGTTTACCAGATTGTTAGTCAATATTGCCTAAATGGACAGTGAAAAACAATTGAGTGCACCTAACTTTTGTGCCAGTTTAAAAGTCTAGAGCCATGATAATAGATCTTTTGTGTGTATCTGAATCGATTTAACATCAGCGTACAGTTTGTTTCGGTGCAGTGAAAGTAATCTTCTAAACCTAAATGCACATTAGTGAACCACTCATCATCTTTATGTAATAAGCTGTAATAGGCAGATATATTTTGCTATTATGCAAAAGTGGGAAAAGTTTCTTTCACAAATTTGTTCACACACAGTACAAGCCAAACATTTTGCAAATGAAGCCCAAAGCCTCACAGAAACTACGTGATTCAGATTTGACTGGTATTATTTACTATTTTTATGACAATGCATGAATCTGGCAATAGAGATATGCGCGTTAATTTTTCATCCATATTATCTAAGTGCAATGCTGCATTTGCCAAACACAGGAAAGACTGCTGATCCTGCAACACATGCAAGTTATTTATGTGATGTAAATGCAGTTTTTTAGTGAATCAGATACGTACATCAAAACAGTGTAATCTGCTTCACAAAATCCTAAACGTCATACTTTTCATGACGGTTTATGACTGAAGTGTTCATGATTCATAATTGAATTCAATAATTGTAGACATATAATAACAATTATAGTTTTGTACAGGAAATTTAAACGTGCATCAATTGATAACTACAGAGCAGGTGTGGATTGTGCTGGTTTAATTTATGTTCATTAAATGATAATATAAAATCATTTACTAAATTGGAAAGGTCCCTGTATAACCTAACAGCATTAGATGAGGGAGGATTTCTTTCATATGTAAGCTAAGTGGACACTATAACCAAAATATGCCTAAAATAGATGGGAATCAAAATTGAGAGTTTGTGAATCAAAATGATTTATTATTAATCTTTTGAGTGCTACTGGTGTACTGGTAGTAAACATAATGCATTTTAGAACTTGTTAATAGCCCGCAATAAAAAGTGACCAGCAGGGGCAAAAAAGAAGGGTGGATTTTTTAACCCAAACACAAAAAACACAATAAAAACACTTTTTTAATTGGAGCTCTATATCTCTCACAGGTCAACAACAGGTTAAAACTGTTTGTGGAGAGGGAAGGTTTCAAAAAAGAATAGCCCCTAATGTTTCTGAAAAAGAAGAATAATGTAAATGAAGTGTAGTGTATTAATGTGAAACACACACGCTTTCTTGTGTTGCGCTGTGTTTGTGTTGCGATTATGTGTGTGTGGTCATTCTGATTAAAAAGGTCGTTTTTCTCCGGCTGTCAGCGGAAAGAATGGAGAATGTCAAAATAAGTATGAGTGGAATAGATGCTACCGTTAGCTCAGACCACACACATACACAACTTCTTCAGCACGCAATGTCATACAATTCAAACAGAAATAAATTAGGCCTCATACAGCGCGTACCCTTACTATAAATATTGTTTCAGAGCAACACATGTGTATGTGTGAGTCTACACACACGTGTATGCATGAGGGTGTGAGTGTATCTGTCCTCGGTGACAACTGACAAACTAATCACACGCACGTATTCATCATGCAGCAGCGTTTATCTGTTCACAATCTCTTGTTTTACAAGCATGAAGAAATGTACACACATGCGGACACACGTTTGAGGGAAGCAATTTTAGCTTGATGGAGCATTTGACCAATCAGGTTGTGGGTGGTCTAAAGAAAGACAATTCTCTCTCCCTTTCTCAGCTTGTGTTTCTGTAAGACTTTTACAGTTAGGTTCGGTTTGATCGTATAAATGCATTTGGTACATTATCTTTCAAAAGTTTAGGAGTTTTTAATGTTTTTGACAGATGTACAGTATAAAAGCTCTATAAAATGCTGTTAAATGTATTGGTAATATTGTGAAAGATTTCAAATAACTATGTTCTATTATAATATGTTTTCAAATGTAATGACAAAGCTGAATTTTCAGCAGCCGTTACTCCAGACTTGAGTGACACACGGTCCTTCAGAAATCAGTGTAATATACTAATTTGGTGCTCAAGAAAGATTTCTTGTTAACAGTGATGAAAGTACTTAATATTTTTGTGGAAACCATGTATTAGAAAGTTCAAAAGGCCAAATAATTTAACTGTGCATCTCTTGTGATACTACAGTAAGCCAACGTTTGTAATGACCTTTAAGAAAGAAAGAGATTGGTGTACAGTTGGAAAAAAAAAAGGTACAGTGTTTTGTCTAGTGTGTGTATGTGTGTTGTTTAGTGTGTGTAAAAAAGAGACAGATGAGATGTCTAACACTAGAGTCGAGTTACAAGGTCTAGACTGCACAGAGCTGTTTCTCACACACACACACACACACACACACACACACACACACGTCTTGCTAAATGAGGACATACCGTAGGCCTCTATTGTATATATTTAAAGCTAATTATAATTACTGCTGACTAACCCAAACCATACATCTAAAAGAAAATGTTTTGCATGTTTAATATTGGAAACACATTATTTGGTTTATTTATAAATCCCCTTTACATTTGATGGCGACTCAGATGTCCCCAAAGGCAGGTTTTGTCAGATTTGGCCAACTTCAGGGGGCCATTTGGTCCCTAAAGTACATGTAATTAAACCTCCATACTTGTTTTCTTTTGTTGCTTGTCATAATTGCAAAAAAAGATCATTGTAAGCTTGGAGAAATGTTTTCAATGCTCTCTCTCTCTCTCTCTATTTCACACACACACATACAGACTCTGAGCCAGAACATCATGTCCAAAGGTTGGAACATCCTCTGGCAGGAAGACAGGCCTAGAGTGTCTGATTTCAAACACACAGTAGATTAAAAAACAAAGTGTGACACAGCAAGGTGTTTACAGATCTAAAAGTGTCATCTTACCGGTTAAAACACACACACACACACACTCGCGTTCACACTCACACGTTAATGTTTTACGTGGATACATGAATACACATGACACCCAGTGCACTCTGGGGCTGAACTTTGTGATTTAGTGGCTTCTCTAATCACATAAATAACATAAGTTTTACCCAGACACAGCTGCATGACCCCGCTAACTCTGAGAGAGTGAGAGTGTGTGTGTGTGTGCGCGCGTGTGCGTGCGTGTGTGAGTGAATTCAGACTCCTTTCCCTTGAACAATCCTACAATCAAAAAAGGAAAAAAAGACAAGCTATGAAGATGACAATGGCAGTCTAGGTCTTGTAACGTGATTCTACTGTGAAGAACAGCAGGGTCATGTTCTCTGTCTTACTGACACAGACACAGATATCTGCTACTGCAACTGACCCAGAGATACTCTTCTCTCAACCTTTTCATTCACTGTGTATAAACATACATGGGAACTCCAAACTGTACTGAAGTATCCTGAACTGATAGCTATCTCCGAATATAACATGTATAATGAGCTGCGTGTGTGTGTGTGTGTCCACCATCTGCCTAAACATCCTTTTATTGCAGTCTAAAAGGCATTAGTATTTCATACATATACAAAGAAATATAAAGATGAATAAGCAAGGAGAGCTGTAAAAAAAGAAAAGAAAGAAATAGGAGGGAAAATGTATAGATGGAATGAAGAAAATGGAAAATATTAAGGGAGAAAATAAAAGAAAGGAAGAAAAATAGTAAGAAAGTTTGTTCTCTACCAACCTCATCAATTTAGTGAAAATGTCTTTGCTTCCTGTGTGTGTGTTTTAAGGCCTGCAGCACTATTACTCTGTTCATATGTGAGATAATGATAAGAAAGGCATTTCCTTTCCAAATAATTCATTAGGTTTATGTGATTTTGTGTGTGTTTGTGTGCTGGATCATCTCAATGGAATTTCTTACTGTTATAAATCCACAGGGTTTCTCAACACATACACACATTATGTTCATTATGTTGTCCTTTAGCTGAGGTGTGTGTGTGTGTGTGTGTGTGTGTGTGTGTGTGTGTGTGTGTGTGTGTGTGTGTGTGTGTGTGTGTGTGTGTGTGTGCGCGTAAGTGTGTGTGCACATGTGTATGGTGACATTTATTTCATGAAGAAGTGGATTCATTTCATTGATCATGTCTTGGCTCAATCTCAAGCTGGAGTTAAAATGTAAAATGCTTTGAAACAGCACCATGAATTAATTTTATTTTTCTGCACTGTATTTAAAAAAACATATTCCTTCATCTTCACAGAGCAGATGGAGGGATGAACACACAAGAGGGCTGGAGAGAGTCATTCATCGTACCAAACGTTCAGGTAAAAAAAATCCTTTGTGTGTGTTGGTTTTCCTGAAATTTAGAGCTTACATTAAGAGTGTGTGTGTATGTGTGTGTGTGTGTGTGTGTGTGTGTGTACGTGTATATACGTGAGTATAAAGCCTGTGAGATTGCCAGCGATTTCTCTTTGATGTGGTTTAGAGTTCAGAACGAGATGCATTTCCTTCATTTGATCATGCTACCTCTCACTCTCTCTCTCCCCCTCTTTCATTCCTTCCATCTTACTCATTACCGGGCTATGCTGTGCGCACCAGTAGTTTATATGTGCAATCCCTCTCCTTTTTCCATTCTGGTAGCTTCTAACAAACTGATATTGCTCCTCTCTCACTCTTTCTCATTGGCCACCTCTAGCTTTGGTTACCTACTCCTCTTTCCACAGCCGTGATTGGCTCCAGTTGGCAGCAGTTTGATTGGCAGGTGGTTTGGCTTTGATTATGGCTGTGCAGTCACTGGCGCTGATCGGGAGTTCTACTGTTTCAGCTTTTGCACCTGTGTGCATCATGTGCCAAAACAAATACCGATACAACACAGATAATGTGCACGCATGCCATCTCAAACGATGCTGAAGCAGATGTCGGGAAAGCAAGGATACTGATGATGATACATATACACTGTAAAAAAAAAAAAAAAAAGAAGAAGTTTTCAACTTGGCTCAACTAAAAAATTTTAGGCAGCGGGATAGCAAGTTATTTCAAGCTGAAAGAACTATTTTTGTTTTAACAGTGTAGACTGGGTGATGTAGTGCGAATTAATGTCAACAAATTAGATGTACAGTAAGGAAGTATATGATATCCTTAAGGCTTTAGAATTTCACATTGGTAGAATAACATAAAAAGTTGTATTATAAATGTTAAAGAAATAGTTTCCAAAAAATGTTAATTACCCCATAATTTACTCACCCCCAAGCCATCCTAGGTGTATATAAAAATACAATAAAATAAAAATGTGTGTGTGTATATATATATATATATATATATATATATATATATATATATATATATATATATATATTTATATATATATATATATATATTATATTTTTATATACTGGGTCTTCTATAAATCGTATATATATACATCGTAAAAATAACCTATACACCTCAAGAGGGTGACACATGTCTTCTGAAGGTGGGTTCGATGGGTTTTATTTTTTTTAAACTCAAACTCAAATCAATGACTTCCGACAACGGCTGTATGCGCGTTCGAGAGAGACAAAGAAACTCAAGTTCCAGCTTCTTGCCTGACCACTGACTCCACATATGATGTATGATATAAGCTGTATTCGTTCTTATAGTGACATTGCAGGATAAATTTTTCATCTGAAAGAAGGATGGCTTGAGAGTAAGTAAATTATGGGGTAATTTTCATTTTTGGGGGAATTATTCCTTTAAGACTCTATTATTCTCTTGTTTGGTCTACCTTTGTTGTATTCTACTGTAGGCCAATCTACATATATATAAAATAATAAGAAGAAATATTTTATTGTAAAAGTAGTATCTGGTAAATTATAATTGTTACTACTACTACTATCATTATCTAACTTATAAGAGATGAATTTTGACAGATGTCCAAACTACTGTGAACGAGATCAAGTATTACTCAGATTATTTTTGTGTTTGTGTGTGTGAGTCTTGTGCTCTAAAATGTACATTTCATTCTCTTACACACAGCAGTAGAGTGGCACACTCAGGTGTGTTGCAGATGGACTCTGATGGAAAAAAAGCCTGTAATATACTGAGCTATATATCTCCGTATATTTGACAGCAGTGTATGGATGTTAATAAATCCCGAACATACTGTTATGTAGACATATAGGATATTGCATACAGCTCAGTGCGTGTTTGAAACTATAGACCTCACTCATCGCTGTGAGCTCATTTCGAACAGCGTTCTCGCACATAACTCATATCGTTGTTGATTTTTATGACTTAGTTGTAATTCTGTAAAACTAAATTTCCATGAAATGTTGACAACAGCTTTTAATTGATTAGATTTGAGTATAAATCCAAGCATCAGACTGTGTTAGGTGCGTACTGTTGCAAGTGTCAAAGTGAGTGTGAGCATCTGTGTGTACATGCGTGCTTTAATAAGGAAGCCATTTAAAGCCGTTCTTGGGATCAAAAGTCATACTGTCTTCTTCTCAGTTCTCAGATTCATGGGTCAAAGCACTTGCACATGGACATACACAAACTCACTAACTTTGTGGCCTCATAAACGTTAACTTTGTGAATGTACAGCTGGTGTTCGGTGTGTTTGTGTGTGCAGCTGCATGTTTGGTGTGAAATATGGTTCCAATATTGTCTGTCTTTGATGCTAATTTGTTCCATTCATTAAAGACTTTTAACACTCTTTCTTTCTTCTCCCATAAAACAAACACAGACATGCCCAATGTCAAGTAACTCTCCGTCAAAATTCTTTTGACAAATCTGCACAAACCTTTTAGATTCGTATTTTATTTATGGTTCAACATTTAAAAGCTCTTTTTCTTATATGATCATTTTGCTTTTAAAAATATCTTAGTTGCCTGTACATTCATTTGTAAAAGTTTCAACTGCAATATAAATGTTACCTTTTCCTGATGCTTCTCTTGAGACTCCAGTACCACCTGAGGGAGTTCATTCAATCTGGTGATAAATCTGCGCCACTGGTCGATATTTCGAGATTAATAAAATAATCTTTTCTATATGTTCGGCAAACCTTTTGTAAATCGGTTGAGTGGACTTGCTAAAGCTGCAGGGAAAGTTTGTGTGTAAGGGGTTTATAAAAGAAACATTAATCTAGTAAACATTTTCTGAAAAAATTTTTTTTTAAGGTAGGTGGTTGCAAACTATTTATTTTAGCGACATTTCAATGAAAAAAATGTTTAAGGTTAGTCAACTGAATGTATTTAATTAAATGTACTTTTTAAATAAACTGATTGCAACCACTGACCTTAAAAAAATTAGCTAATTCTATGAATCGTTTTTTTGTTTTTCGGTGTAGAAATAAAGACAGCGTAGATAATAAAGGTTTTACAAAACAAACTTAGGCTATGTGAAGCGGCCTGAATGATTTGTTCATTCTGACAAGCTATTTAAACTCCAGCAATAAAAAATGATATTTAAATATGATTGAAATATTAAACATTTGATGTGTGAAGCCCCTGACAGTTCTAAAGAGAAAAGCATTTTTATGGGCTATTATGTCAGTACTGTGTTGTTAGAGCATGGGACACAAAATCGATCTGCCTATGGTTTCATTTTGAAACAAACTATATGCTTTAACTGAAATAATGCTTTAACCATTCTATCCGTCTGTTTTCTATGGCCAGTAAAATCTATTTAAATAGGCTTGTCGGTGGTATGTGAATAAGATGCAGGGTTTGTGCTGAAATAAACAACTAGTTGGTGAGTTCATCCCTGATTGTTTTATAAAAAAAGACAGGGACATCTGCAGGGAGGTCAGTCTCTTTGCATGCTTATTATATGTGTCATGTTTGCGCTTTGTTGCGCTTCCTTGATTTTATGTATGTGCATGTTGCTGCCCCCCTCCATTGTTTTTCATATAATGAGAAAAAGGAAGATTAAAGGAAAAGATTAAAGGCAGCAAGTTGTTTCTCTTCATTTTTAATATTCTGTGTTTTGAGAAAAAGAGATATCGCGTGCGAAGCCCACCAGACAACACAGTGAAAGCAGCAGTCATTTACAAACGAGTTGAAGTAGTTTTATTGTGAAAAAAAGACCCCCAAATACTAGCCAACACAAACACAAAAGTGACCTCAGGCCTTAGGAACACAGATCTGTCTCCTGAGAGTCAGTGTGTGTGTTTAGGCTAGACTTTAAACTATAAAACAGTGGATTTTGTCAGACTTGTTTAGTACAGATGTCCTGGATTTGTTACACATTCACAAAAACACTAGATATCGTTTGACTCTTGTGTCTACTTTTGTTGCTTTAGTATTATAGTTTGCTGTACAGTAAGACGTGTGTGTGTGTGTGTGTATGCATGTATGTGTGTGTTATTTGTAGACACCAACAGAAGCAATTGTCCTTCAAATTACATTTGGGTTTGTTTTTTTTTCTGTGGTCATATGTGTGTCATTATCGGTTTAGCTTTTTTGAAACAAATAAACAGTCTTGACTGAATAAATCAATCCCTGGGAAGAACATTGGTGCATTTGTGATCCGAATGTGAAATAATACATTTCTTTATCTTTTTCTGTTGCTTATTTCTCTTCCAGAAACTAATGGAAAAAAGAAAGGAGAGCGGAAAAAAGGTAATTTCCTCATTCGCACTTTTCAGGGCTTTTATGTATCAGTTTATGACATATCCTTGCATTCGTCTTTAGGCAAGAAAGGACCCCCTGGCGCTCCTGGACCTCCAGGCCCACCTGGTCCACAAGGTCCACCTGGAATACCAGGGATCCCCGGAATCCCAGGCAGTAATGCGATGGGTCCCTCTGGCCCTCCCGGACCTCCCGGACCTGCAGGACCACCTGGACCACAAGGTCCACCTGGACCACAGGGACCTTCAGGTTAATACAGACACTTGCCTCTATATGCAGTCAAAACAAACTGATAGTTTCAAGTCAACATGAATCAAAACGGACAATCCCATTTTTAAATGTATGTGTTCTCAGTATCCTAAATTAAAAATCAAATCTTCACCTATGCAGCAACATCTTATCTCTGACAGCAAATGGTCTCAATATAAGGTCCTGTCCTACTCTTTTTTTTTGCGTATTTGAGAAGCCGCTTCACTCTGAAAAGAAAGGGAGGAAAAATGATTTAGATATTTTGGCAATGTTAAAGGCCTACTCACTTTTAAATTTAGTCATTTAGCAGATGCTATTATGCAAAGTGACATCAAGAACAATGCAACACACAATTACAAAATCGACTGAAACATTGCTTCATTGTTGTGCAATCCAGTGGAATTCTTTTTTTATGTGTGTGGCGAATAGATCATAAGCGGATAATAAAAGCAACAAATTTCTTTCCCTCGTGTGTCAACAGGTGGTGCAGATAAAGCCAGACACAGAGAGACGCAGGTATGCACCATCTCCTGATCTCATTTCTCCATATTATGTTCTCTCTCACTAGAGGATGTTTCATGTGTAGATCAGACACGTTGTGAACGTGCTGAGGAGTCTATGCATCAAGAGTACAGAGAAAATGTTTCGTTGTTGTTTTTTAATTTGCTAATTTAAATATGATGTTTCTGTAGCCAGCCGTGGTGCATCTTCAAGGTCAGGAAACTACTATCCAGGTGAAAGAAGGTAAGAGTTAAATAATGATCTCCCACATATGCTTCATAATGCTTATTGATATTGTGTGTTGGAATGATTTTAATTTGTTTAAGCTTGTATGAAGGGCTCAAATATAAGGGTGACCCACTGGCTGTTGTAAATAAATAAATAAAAATGTACATTTAATGAAGAAAAAATGCACTGCCGTTTTCATTGAGAAATTAAGACTTCGGGTAAACAAAGACACAATCATTTGATCAAGAAAAGACATTTTAGAGTAAAGACGTTTCTAATAAATGCTGTTATTTATATGCAACACATAATCCTGAAAACATACTAAATATTAAGCAGCACAGTTATTATTCAGTGTGGATAATAATAAAGAAATATTTCTTTAGTGTCTAAAGACTAGCGACACTGAAGACTGGAGAAATGGATGCTGAAAATTACATTTTGCATCACAGGAATAAATTACATTTTAATTTCAAATTAAAAAAAAAAACATTCTAATGTTATTAATCAGTTAGCGATTTTAATGTGTGTATAATAACATGTTTTTAAATAATAAATGATTAGTAAGAAATGTATCATTTATTGTTAGGGTCAGTGACAATTTTAAGACAAGTAGAAATCTGAGCAAACCTTATAATTGAGCCCTGGTGTGTTTGTGTGTTTGTGTCGCTGCTGTCATAACAGATGATTGAGTATTTACTGGTGTCTGTTTGTGAGATTTGTCAGAAGGTGTGCTGAAAAATTGGAGAATGATCTCAATCCACCAGAGAGTGTTTAAAATGCACTCGCGCTCCGGAGAGCTGGAAGTCTTACTTGACGGAACATATTTTATATATAGTCAGGTAGAAGTGAGTACAGTCCCTGGACTAACTCTACTGCTTATACACATACAAATACAGTCTATATTGCATTCAAATACAAAAATACATATTTTTCCCGTGATTAGTAACCATATTCGAATTGGCTTTCTTTGTGTGTCTGCGTGTCCAACAGGTATATTACCTGAACTTCACGGACATAGCGAGTTATGAGGTGATGGTGGATAAGACTCCATTCTTGCGCTGCACGCGAAGCATCGAGACGGGCCAGCGCAAGTTCAACACCTGCTACACCGCCGGAGTGTGTTTGCTGCGAGCCCGCCAGAGGATCTCCATCCGCATGGTGTACGAGGACACCTCCATCTCCATGAGCAACCACACCACCTTCCTCGGCAGCATCCGTCTAGGGGACGCTCCGGCCGCCGGACACACCTGAGCCCATCGGCGCGCGGGTCGACCCGATCAGACACACACAACACGCTGATGAGCTCACAGACCACACCCACTGAACTCAACTGAGCCAGTACGTCTCGTTAGCACCGCCCCCCAAGGACACAGAGCCAACCATTTATGAACGACCGGGCTCATCTGCATATCTGCCGAGATGTCAGGCACATGTGACTATGTAGCATCACCGACACTGACCAAAACATCCGATTCTTTCTGAGCACTGAAACAGCCTTCGTCATTCCTCAAACACCAACAACGCAACATTGGCTTTCTAGTGAATAACCAAGATGCATTGTGTATCAGCCATTCTAGCAGCTTTCACCTAGCGACTGGATGAGCTCAGCTGTGTGTGTATGTGGTATCCGGCACACGTAGCACAGGGAGGAAGTGTACCTGCAGTGACTGCAGAGACTGGAACTGTGAACGGAGTAATATACTCTATTCATTCAATGCCCGCTCAATCCATAAAAGACACACACTTCGGTAGATTAAACAGCAGATAAATAGTGAACTTGTGTACTTTTCTATTAAGCACTGATTATGGCAATGTATACAACAGAATATCTATGTTCAGTTATCACTAAACCTTTACAAATGCAGTCAAGATAGCCATTTTTAATATGAAGTCATGCAATTCTGAAAATGTACAGTTTTATGGTTCTTTGCTCTTGATCTGTAATTACCTGTGGGGGAAAAACTGTGAGGTGGCAGTAGTTCAGGCACTGAAATTGATGATAATCCACAATGGTCTTCCAGTATCCTAGTCTTTAACATCATCCTGAATATGCGATGCAATACCATATGCCTCCTGTAGGGGACAGCAGTGCTCCTCTTTAGAAAATGAAGTACTGAGTCTGGCTATGTTTGGAGTAGAATACTGTCGTACTTCGTTTACTTTTGCATCCTATATATATATATAAATATAATAATTTATATAAATAATTTGACAGCATATATATATATATATATATATATATATATATATATATATATATATATATATATGCTGTCAAATTATTTATGTGTGTACTGTGTATATTTAGTGTGTGTGTGTGTGTGTGTGTGTATATATGTATATATGCATGCATGTATATATTTCATAAAACATTAATATTTGTATAATTAATGAATATATTGATTATATACATACTTAAACATTTTAAAATATGTACTGTATGAGTGTGCACTTATATATATATATATACATAATAAATATACACAGTACACATATTATGTAAACAAAAACTTATTCTGAATACGATTCATCTTTTGACTGCACATGCACATATGTCTGTGCATTAAAATGATTGAAGTTACAGTAAAGATATTTGTATTGTTCCGGAAGATTTATATTTCAAATGTTGTTCTTTTGTTTTCTTAGCAGCATATATGCTGAATACTGTAGCCCACCATACAAAATATATCCTCTTTGTTTTTTTTTAACTGATAACTGAATTGTTCAGGCAACCTGAACTAGAGTACTGAAACACATGTTTCATAATCTATTCTGTTGCATATACTGGTTGTAAAAACAAGGCGGTATTCAGTATATACTGCACAGTATACAGTAAGCAATAAGTTAGTATTCAATTCCAAACATATGAGCCTGTCTCACTCCAACACATACTGCTAAAAAATCACAGTGTCATGAATCAGCCCTTGAGACTTCTCCAGCGCCCGAGTGACAGCTCAGGATTGTGGATCTGAATGGGTTGTAGAGAAAAACTGAATTATGTGAGCGTAGTTTAGTTAATAGGAATCAGATCCTCACAGTGAGAACAAACTGCTTTATTGTGTGTTCAAAGGTCTTGGAATAAAAAGAAGCATGGGAATTATCTGGAACCTTCTGAAAAGAGCTGGTAATCTGCCCTCAGGTTTCCTCTGCGTGTTCCCTGTCTCCACATGGAAATGTAAAACCAGGAGAGCCTGAATGTGATAGTGTTCTGATAGAGTTGTTCTTTATATCCCCCTTTTTTCTTTCCTCAAACATCACATCCGACCGACAGCCTGTTTTAGTTTTTGTTTCTGGTGTGTGTGTGTGTGTGTGTGTGTGTGTGTGTGTGCGTGCGCGTGTGTGTGTATGTGTGTTTTAGATACGACTGTCTTTGTAGGTAAGTGATTTGTATACTGTATCTAGTCCTGTTTTACTGAAGATAATGTATATTTGTAAACTATACAGGGACTGTATATATGTATATAAGATATTTTGTTCTTTTGTAAAGTTTTTTTTTATGTCCTATTAAATTGTTTTTGGAAGTTTTTAAAGTGTGCTTCAATTTCCAATGCTCCCAGTGAAGGTGTGATTTACGTGGGCCAGTTGGTGTGCAGTGCCACCTAGCGTTCAATTCTTAAAAAACAACTCTTTTTTTCAAATACCTCCAAATTCAAGCCATTTAATTCAAACATGACCATCTTCGGTATATGCTTGTAGTGGTACACGGAGATGTTTGTGGCCGTATTTGTGTACGTGTGATTGATATGTTAATTTAAACTCTCGGTGGAGAAACAGAATCAAGTTTCACTAAACATACCTCTACCTTATTGCTGTTCCACACTGTCTAGGACAGAAATGTGTGTGTATTCAGGGTTAAGTGGTCTGGAGGGTGGCATAATGCTAATAACACCTTACAGTGTCGTTCTTTCACAAACATGAAGGTTTCGTCACCCGTTTCCACATTCCTCTGTCTTACTTTCTACACTGTACATAAACAAATGCAAAAGACAGGATACGCTCTTGGTGCTAAGCTTTTGTCTAAAACCTCGGGACAATTACGTCAAAGAGCATGAAACGGATGGGCAATGGGCTCGTCCTCACAAGCCCCCTGACTGCTTCAAACAGGTGAACTTCATACACAATGC
Source organism: Puntigrus tetrazona (assembly GCF_018831695.1). Lineage (NCBI taxonomy): Eukaryota > Metazoa > Chordata > Actinopteri > Cypriniformes > Cyprinidae > Puntigrus > Puntigrus tetrazona. The sequence goes on from NC_056703.1 coordinate 13,374,369, forward strand.
TTTCTAGGTGAGACTCCATCCTTCATCTCACACCTCATCATCCGTAGCTCTTTTATGTTTCTGTTATTGCTCTCAAGATTTCTTTTGAAGAGCCCCCTGTAAACAAGAACAATATGATATGCCATTGCTAACTAGGCTCCCTCCTTTCTTGTTAAACCTCCATGGAGATGTAGAGGAAAGACTAGCCTGTTTTTTTTGTTGTTGTTTTTAATAATACAAAAACTTATAAGGTTAGAAATATTTTAGGCTTCTGTACAACTAACTAAATGGGATTTTGGAGGGAATACCTTCCTCAAACCAAATGGTTGTTGGCTCCTTGTCTCTTTTTGAAGTTGATCAGTTCCACACTTAATTGAATTTATCTCTTAATGGCTTTCATAAGTTTGCGTTCTGGTCCAAGAACTTGTTTGTCGAGGTGAATTTTGCAGTAAATGTACTGAAACTGTGGGATGGCAACAGGTCAACTAAAGGTCAGATTCAACTGAAAAAGACCACATCCAACATCCATTGCGCTACAGCCAGGAAAATATAGAAATGGTTCGTTTCATTTGCTCATGAATTATTACAAGACCTATTGAAACCGTAGATAACTAAATTGGTTTATTTATTGGTGCAATTATGTCGATTATTTACAGCACACAATGCTCATAAAACCAGATGATTAGGCCTCCGATTACGGCAGGATTTGTTGATCGGATTAGCAGCCCCGCGAGGCATTTGTATTATTCTGGCTCCATTAAAGAAAGGAGAACTGGTTTGTTTGATCTTAATCCCGAATAATTCACGCACTCGCAAGCACATCAATTAAAATTCCAGTTCGCAGTTTCGCCCGCTGATGGCCCATCTCTAGATCAATAAGCGGTCTATTCGTGACTCTGGTCTGTTTCAGAGGGGTTTATTCAAAGACGGGCGAATCAAAAAGCAGCTTTTCTCGCCTTTCCGCGGAGCTGCCCGCTCGTGAGGGATATGTTATTTCTGATTGTCTCGGTGAGCACGGCTGCTCTGGAACCCGTGAATATTCACACCTATGTGATGATCAGACTAGAGTGATTAGCGCCGTCTCAGAGCCGCCATTCACATGCGCCCGGCTGCATTCTTCCGCCGCTGAGGCGCATTCAGCTCAAACGAATAAGCATCGGCTGATTATAAGAGTAAAATAGATTTGTGTTTATTGAAGAGTTTTACGGCACCGATGCCGTTTAGCGCTTGTATAATGTGTTCATTTAATAATTAGGCATCGTTTTGAAAAATGTAAAAGTAGGGCTCGTCCGGGATTTGAACCCGGGACCTCTCGCACCCTAAGCGAGAATCATACCCCTAGACCAACGAGCCGCGCTGCTTGAGCGTGGCGGGAAAGCACGTATTTAATACTACCAACGTAGTTAGCGGTCTCCTTTTTGTTAATTAGATTAGTCTTCATTTAAAAGCCGTTTTTTAAAAGGCGCAATACTACAGCGAATTTTAGCTTGGAATAAAGTAGAATTATGTATCATTGACCATTAATGCCTTCGGCGGCTTTTGCCAGGTTAGTGTTTAAAGATGTTTGCGCTCGTAATGCTTGAGGAACGAGAAATCCGGCTTATCTGAAGGGAAAATCCGAGTCAAACTGATTTTAATGTAAATGAACGGGTCGTTGATCCCGTTTGGACAGGAATCTTCAAAAGACTAAAGCCCAATTGTTTCCTTTGGGAAGGCGCACACCCTGAAAAGCGGAGCTTACAGATCGAGTCTGTTGCTAATGGCTTTTCTTACCTCAACCTTGACAAATCGGTTAAAACGTTGTTTGCTCACCAGGCTACACGAGCAAATGAAAATAACAACAAACAAACCATTAAGTCTCCCGTGACAATTAATATAAAAGCAGTTTGCTCGGTCGACCGGCAAGAGCAAGACGCACCAAACCTGTTTAATCTGCTTGATAACAAACATTTTAGTCAGCGACGTTGGAGTATGTTACTCTAATTCAGCTAAGATTTGGGGTGTGCTGTTTGCCTAACTAGACCATGTGGTTCATTTTGTTCTTTCTCAGTATGTGTTCCCTCTTGTAAACAGACTACAGTAGTAAATCTCCCCGCGCGCTTCTTGAATATGAATCTTTAGACCGCCCACGCGCGGAGGGGCGGGTCGAGCCCCATAGCTGAACTATGAAAGAGAGAGAGCTTCACTTTGACGGACACATTCAGCGTAGTTTCCTCGGTGTGCACCTTGAGCACTCGTAAAGACATCAGACCAGACTTCACTAGGATTTCTAAACGACAAAAGAGCAAAATGACAACATGCAGGAATTTCATTCTATTTTTCATCACGTCTTTTTGCGTGATTTATCCATGCGCGGCAATATCTTGGCTGTAAGTATTTTTATTCGTTAGGCGACATCCAATTTGGCACTATGGGATAAACTGAGTGATATTTACCAAAAAAGAAAGGCACAGAAAATAAATAATCTAGCGTAAAATAATGTTATTACTTTGGCATTATAAGATAAAGTGAAGTTAGATGTGTGTCCTGGATATATTTAGGACAGACCTGCTCAGTCGTGGTGTTTGTGTTTGCAGCGGTTTGACGGTGAACGGCAGCTCGGTGGGGTGGAATCAGACTCATCACTGTAAACTGCTGGACGGACTCGTCCCAGATCAGCTGCAGCTCTGCAAACGGAACCTCGAGCTCATGCACAGCATCGTGCATGCGGCCAGACTCACCAAGAGCGCGTGCCAGAGCTCCTTCAGCGACATGCGCTGGAACTGCTCCTCCATCGAGAGCGCGCCCCACTTCACCCCGGACCTGGCTAAAGGTAATGCATAGACGGGGAGTCCTTCCTTGCACGGGTCTTATCAGTTAGCCACATTCTCAGTCAGTAAACATGTATTAAAAAATATTTTGTAACCATTCAACTGTATTTATATTAGCAATGTATTGACCAAAGGTCACACTATAATATACACTATATTGCCAAATATATTCTAGTGAACGGGTTTGACTGCTAGTTATTTCCACGTGTACAAATCTTAATGTTTTAGAATTCCAGCGAGTTGTGTTTTGGAATTGTTATACTTTTATAGCAACACATGGCCCTTTTCTGTTCTAACATGACAGTGCCTTTGTGTATAAAGCAAGGTTACAAAAACATAGGATTGATCAGTCTGTGTGGACTTTAAATGAAGAGCCAAAAACATTTTAGACACAACACTGTTGCAACAGTAATGGGCATAGCTAGTCAAGTTCTTCAACGCTGACTGATTCAATCATTTCTTTTTGAACCTTGCTTTTATAAAAAGAAGCATGTTTAGTTATTCCCTACAATATCATTATATGCTTAAACATAAAGATAAGTTCAGAAGTATGGAAAGTAGTAAAACCTGTCAATTCAAGTCCCAATGCTTTTGGTAAAATAGTGTAAGCTATTTTAAAAACCACTAATTCATTATATAAATTAGATAATTAGTATATGAAGTTCAAGTTGCATTGTTTGCACGGGTGATCTAACAGTGGTGTCTCTGCGCAGGGACCCGTGAGGCAGCGTTTGTGTTCTCTCTGGCCGCCGCAGTGGTCAGTCATGCCATCGCCCGTGCCTGTGCTTCCGGAGAGCTCCCCAGCTGCTCCTGTGCACCAGCGCCCGCCGAGCAGGCAGCCCCAGACTTCCGCTGGGGTGGCTGCGGAGATAATGTCCGCTACGGCCTGCAGATGGGCTCGGCTTTCTCAGACGCACCCATGAGAAACCGCCGCTCAGGACCACAGGCCTTCAGACTCATGCAGCTCCACAACAATGCAGTAGGAAGACAGGTAAGCTCAAATGCATGTTCAATTTCCACCAAAGACTAGCTTAATTTGTAAATTACCTCAACGCGCTTATCTGTAACCGGAATCCTTTCTGACTGTAACTCCGAAGCATGCAATTTCTTTGAAGCAGCTCATTTCATTAATGTGTTTTTGTTGTTTTCGCATAGGCACTCATGGATGCTCTTGAGATGAAGTGCAAGTGTCACGGTGTTTCTGGCTCATGCTCTGTGAAGACCTGCTGGAAGGGCCTTCAAGACATCAACAGCATCTCTGCCGACCTCAAGTCTAAATATCTGTCGGCCACCAAGGTCATTCCACGCCAGATTGGCACCCGCCGACAGCTAGTCCCTCGTGAGATGGAGGTCAGGCCGGTGGGAGAGAATGAACTTGTTTATCTTGTCAGCTCGCCCGATTACTGCTCACAGAACGCCAAGCAGGGGTCATTCGGAACCACAGACAGGTGAGATACGCACCATCAATCAGGATTATTGATTACCGATGAGTTGAGAAAGAGCGATCAGTTCTCAGTCGGTGTAATGAATGAGGGATTATCACTGATCTGACAGATGGGACAGAGCACAAAGAAAACATAGAATCAATAGAATCGGTTAAACATTATCACACAAAGTCACAAATACTGATTCTAACAATGCAAACACGCTATTTACCAGTATTAAAAAACATTGTGTGTGAATAATTTGCTCTGTAACGTCTCTGCAGGCAGTGTAACAAGACCGCGACCGGCAGCGAGAGCTGTGGACTCATGTGTTGTGGACGAGGGTACAATGCCTATACGGAAGTGCTGGTGGAGCGCTGCCAGTGTAAATATCACTGGTGCTGTTACGTGTCCTGCAAAACCTGCCATCGCACTGTTGAAAGATACGTCTGCAAGTGACAAAACCACACTTATGGACTGTCTTGACTGACAGAGAGAAGGATGAGCGGTGTGAATGTGTATGATCTTTTGGAGTCATAAGCGAGTGGATAATCCTCTCGGAGTGCTGTAAGGATGGCGTGAAAGTGAAGAAAGAAGAGCAGGACTTGAGGAATACGGGATGGTGAAAGAGTTAATGAATGGCTGTAAACAAAGATCCCTGCGGTGAGGCCCTCAAGGCACCCCGCAGAAAAGCAGAGTGATAAGTAGTGGTCGCTCACAGAAAAACTCATCAACTCTGGCACAGAGAAAGATACTTGGGGGGAGGGTAGGACTGTGGTGGTGAAGAGTTACTTTACTGTGGTAATACTTTACACATGACTGATCTAGTAAGAACTGTTTTGGGGCCAGTTGCATAAAATTGACAAGTTGTCTAAATTAAGTTACAAGCGTAGATTAGTCTAAGCTGAATACTAAAATAAGAGTGATTTGCTTTTGGATAACTGCTAGTTGGTCAAACTCGTATTGTAGAGGCTACGTTTATGCAACTGGCCCTTGGTCAGGTACATTTCATAGGTTCCACAGCAGCAAGAATTGGAATTCAAACTGTTTCATTTGGTTGACTTCAGAAGGTCTATGCACTCAGTATTGATTATGAAAGATTTGATGACACCATTGTATCCATTTTATTCAAGGACGAAGGCCATGCCTTTCACCCTGAGAAATTTTGTACATTTTCTGTAAAAAATAAAAATTTGTATTTATTTTATTAAAATATTTAATGTGAAAGAGTCCAATTTGTAATTTTTCATCATGTGAGCGTTAAAGAGATCGTTGGCCCAAAAATGAAAACTTTACATTTTTTTTACCCTCACGGTGTTGCATACTTTTTGTCCTCACACATTTTCGAGAACGTTGGTAACCAAACAGTATTGACACCCATTGGTTTAAATTGTATGGACAAGAAGCACAGACACATATCTTTAAATATCTTCCTTTATGTTCCACAAATGAAAAGAGGTCATACAGGACTGGAACGACTTGAGTATATGATGACACCATTTGTATTAAATGAATTTTTCTTGTAAAGTCAGCTTTGAGAAGATTTGTTGGTCAGAATCTGATCAGCATTTTATAGCAGTTCTTCATGTGAACGCGAGCGTGTTTTCTCAGATCTCTCATCAACATTCTTCCACATCAAAGACATTTTCAGGATATCAGTGCCATAGAGAGATTTAAATCCCAGATAGTAAGCATTCAACAGAAGCTATGGGAGAAGGAGACAGAGAGCTAACCTGTTCTGCAGTTCCTTTTGTCCTTTGATTTGGCTGATTTTTATCTCAGCATTGTTACAGAAAGACAAAGGCACACACAGACTTCTGGGCTCTTTGCAGGACAAGGCTGAGCCTCGGAGGGGGTTTAGCTTTGCTCAACAGCTTACAGTTGAGGGATGTTGCTAAAATATTAGCAGTTAGGTTGCCTTTACAAAAGTTCATTTAAAGAGACAACAGACAATAGAAATGTGTGTGAGATGCGTTTGATACGTATGCAAAGGACGAAGAAGAGTAATGCACACCGTAAACAACAATAGTTGTTTCAATTTGAAATAATTGAAAACCCTGCTGCCTAAATTTTTTTGGTTGTGTCAACTACATTAACGTTAAATAATGTTACGTTCAAGTTATTTCAAGTTGAAACAACTATTGTTTTTTACAGTGCTGTTTCTTTCGTTGTCTAAAGATATTGATCCTTTCGGCCGACATGAGATCATTCTCTCTTTTGCTCTGTTGACTGTGCACATGGTGTGAATCTCTGTGGAATGCAGGTCCTCATTTAACCGGGTCCTGTGTATTGTTTACTAAGAGTATAACACCACACTCCCACACAGTGAGTATTTACACACACAGTCTGAGGAAGAGTTTATTAGTGCTTGGCTGTTTGCTGAGTGATTGTTTGTGAAAACAGATGCAGGACAATCTCATCGATCTCCGCCGACAGACTCATCCAAACCTCTTTTTCACACAAATTTGTTTTTCTGTCACAGTGGGATCTTTACATTGACTTTCGAGATTTAGTTTTCTATCCCTTAATGCTAAATCGTTTTCCTCCTGGTGACCTTGAGATGGTCTTCGCAATGCAGGTAAGCTTCAGGCCGAGCCATACACAAACAAAATCTTTTTAGAACATTATCCATGCAATTCTCTATGTTTATATAGACTTATAAAGCTTCCCCTTTCAAAAGCGTTTGACTTTTTGGTTTTGATTCAAAGTTTAACTTCCCTTGTTAATCCCTTCTTCTCATATGGAAAAAACATCTAGTCCATTAGCTATCTGAGGTTTCCATTTGAACCATGTATTTTAGAGTGTGTGTGTGTGTGGCACCTGTCACTTCTGCCCCCCATATTGCAAATGACAAAGCAAAGGGCACAAAAGGCAGTAAATCTCACAACATAGCTGACACACACACACACACACTGAGAATAGATCTGCAAGTGATTTCAAATATGTGAAGAATCAACTGCCTGGCATGATAAAAATAGAAGCTATAAATCTTTTGAGCCACACAACATGCAGGAAAACTGTGGAATTGTTCGTGTGTATGCTGTTTTTTTCAATTCTTTTCTGCTCATGGGGTCCCCTGGTGTTTATTTGAATGTGGTTTGTCTATGTCGGCTGTTATTCTACAGGGTGACAGTTGATGTATGTTGTATGTTCCAAGGGTAGAGATCAGGGTTAAAGGTCATGACTGGGTTAGGGTTAGTCCTCCACTATGAGGGGAATTTTCTTTTTGTGGCCAGAAAGACAAAATAACCTCAGAGCCCTGATTACAAAATAGCATCTTTAACACATATAAGAGAGAAGGCATGATCTCACACCTGCTCGACAGCCTTTAGCTGCAGAGAGAAACTCGAATATGGTTAACCATCAGATTGAGAAACGACTGGATCAGTGAACTGAATAAGCACATTTACCTAAGGCTAGAGAGAGTAACAGCTCTAATGTGTCATGGTTTTTCAACAGCTTATCATGCCAGTGGTTCAGCGATACAACACCATGGGAAAATGTGTTGAGTTTCCGTTTTTTGTCCTAACAAAGGCTCAGTCTTCGATGGTAAAACAGCCCTGGACTATGTTACTTTATGAAGTTTATTTGTCCAACACAGTATGAATGATTAAAACCTCTCAGACTCATTTACTGCAGGCAAAATCATTAATATCAGCCAAACGTGTTAAGTTGCCTTCGTACACTCACACAAACAAATAATCAAGCACAAAGTAATGTATGAAGTGACTGAGACCACTAAGACAAATAGTTTCTGCATGCTAATGTTGTCACAGATCTCTGTTTATACAGTGTGTAAAGCTTTTTAAAATGAAAACTGAGCGGACCTTTGGGAGATCTGTTTTTTTAAGGTTCTTGCTTTTCCTACTTTAAATTTTTAAAGATGTGGTTCAGAATGGTCATGTTGACAGAAAAAGAGCAGGAGTTTCACATGCAAAACAGTTTTATGTGCAAACTGAGAGGCAAAGCTTTCTCTCAACATTTTCACTGTGTAAAACCATTTGATGAATTAAGAATTAAAAAATATAAACGCCTACTCCATGATCTCACGCCATGTCAACATATGCTGTCCAGGATAGGACAATTTAAGCTAACTTTGATGTAGATATCTATAATAATTTAATTATGTAATGTTAATTAAGAATATTGCTGGCACATTTTGGCAAAAAGATCCTAAGAACATTTTTTCTGTAATGTTGCTAAAAACACAATTTATAAGTAAGAGATTGTTACAAAGATATCACATTGTTAATTTCGGTGGTTTTATGCAAAACGAAGAGAATGATTTTTTGTGTGTACAAAATATTTTAATTATAGGTTAACATAAACTAATAGATATTACTCAAAGTTATTCAAGTTTTGTGACATTTAAAAATGGTTTACATTTGTTATTCCGATTTTTAAAGCTTCTAAAAACAAGGCCATACAAATATCTGCATAATATATATTGTTTAATTATATTACAATTTACAGTATAATTTTTGCTTGATTGTTAATTCTCTGTTTTCTTTCAAATGACGTTGATGTTGGTTGTCAAGAGGTCTCTAGTGCAACATTATTAGCGTCGTGCTGACTCTGTTGACATCTACAGTGAGACGCCGGAACTGCAACGACAGAACCGACCGGAAACAAAGACCCGGAAAAAACGGAAGCCGAGCTGGATAAATACGCTTTGAGAAATGGCGGCCGCTGAAGACGCGAACAGTACACAGAACCCCAGTGGTTCTGAGGTTCCAAAACTATCGGATTTGCTGGACCGGGGCTGGAAGCTGTTTGAAGAGGTGGACACCACAAACGAGCCGAGCAACTCCAATGCGGTGCAAGTGAAAGTGAAGCGCGCTATCGTGCAGCTGGAGGAGGCGACGAGGATGGTCAATCAGCTGAACCTCTTCAGGTTAGAAGAACACACGCACATTAAAACTAAACAAAACACGCCGACTGTACGCGAGTCGACGTATTGAACGCCTCCTGTTATTATTAACATGGCTGTCAAAGGACCGCGAGCGACCTGCGCACTCGTAATGAGGGCTTTGTATTTTGTGTAGTTATAAGTTGCCAGTTAAAATAGTAAAGGAGTAGGATATGCATCATACTTTTACAGTGCAGTGACGGACATTTTCTATACTAAAGTGTATTGTTACTGAGTTATCGCAGTTATGTTTAGCATGACTCAGCTGTTTACACTGCTTTACACTGAGCTGGAAATGTCATATCTTGACAAATTCGACTACACAGATAGTGTATTGCACTTATGAATGTCACAGGACTGTATAATTTTCCTTTTAGCATCAATAAAGTATTTTGTCTTGTGCTGTTAAACGAATAAACTGACAGTTAAACTAACATTAAGACCGCATAATTGTTCAACAGTGTATTTAAACAAGCAAAACCAAAACAAGCGCTGAATGAAGGTCATAGGAGGACTTATTAATTTCCTTGTGTTTTCTGTAGTCGTAATGAGGCGCTGGAGGAAATCTCCACGGCTGACCTGAAGTATCTGTTGTTGCCGGCTCTTCTGGGAGCGCTTACCATGAAACAGGTGAACCTCAGCAAGCGCCTGGAGCACGTGCAGGCGGCCCGCGTCTACTTCATGGACTTCCTCCAGAGGTGCAAGGACTATGATGTGTGTAGTTTCCAGCTGCCCAGAGCCAGCGAGAACACCGCAGACACCCCTACTGAGGAGCAGACCAGTCCATCGGTCCCAATGCCTGTGTCACAGCCAGACCTCATCGCAATGGCAACACAAAGACAAGCCAAAATAGAGAGGTGGGTTGGCGCCGAATATTTGTTAACATGCAGTTATTTTTATGTGTACACACAGGTGTAGGATGCAAGATGTTTTTAAATTAAGGCTTTTATCCAAGGCTGCATTTATTTGATCAACAAATACAGACACAACAGTCTTAATAACCACTATTGATTTTATACTTAATCTTATATAGGTGATATATAATTGTCATATAAAAGTGATATCTAAAGGTCCAAAACTCCTTTAATTCGTGTGTCCTGAATTATTCGGCATGTTATTCTTTGTAAGTTAGGGTCATTTTTTTTTTAGGATGTTGTACCCAAGCAAAGTCTCAGAGAACCTGACACATTGCATTTATGGAGATTGCAGGAAGGGTGCATTTCTGGAAAATTGATGGCGCTGGAGACTAAATGGTTTCTCACCTAATTCTTGACATTCATTCTTAATTCTTTTGCAGTTAACATGCCTTTTCTTCTCTACCTGATTTCGACTCTGCTGACCCAATGAACAATTTTGCTGCCCAAAAGTCATTCCTTAACTTTGCTAATTCTGTTATTGCATTAGTATTGCATCCTTCTCATGGGCATTTAATCATTTTTTACTTTTTTTTAATATTTTGGTGTAATTGTACAAAGTTTGTGTCTTTCCCATAAGTTGTGCTAATGTTTGTGTGACGTTCATGCGTGGCATATTTGCTCCAGTTTTAGGCAGCGCAAGGAGACCGAAGCCAAGCTGAGCGAGATCAGGGGGCTGGTTGAAGCTGGTTCAGCCGACGAAGAGGTGGTGAGAGATTTTTACCTGCTACATGTACGCAGGTGGGTCACACTGGCACTTGAGGAGATCGACTCCATCAACCAGGAGATGGAGATTCTGAAACGGATGGAGCTTTTCAAGCAGGTGTTTGATTGCCACTTGAATTACATAGCTTTTGGGTTGTTTCTTTTGTGTAATGATGTGGTTGCATATCTATCACATCTACTCTGATTTACTGGAAAATATATTTACTGTATTAATCAGTGTTGGGGAGTAACTAGTTACATATAATGGAATTATGTAGTTTAATTACAAAATAAATGTGGTTACACTTTTTTAAAGGGGTCATTGGATACAAAATTGACTTCACAAGTTGTTTGAATATAAATGTGTACACATTAAAGAATAGAATAGAATAGAATACCCAAGATGTGTTGAATAGGGGGAAAACACATTAAAAAAAGTACTGGATATCTGGCTAATCGGAGCACACCTCGCTTTTTTAGAACGTTGAGTTTTATACAAATCGACCTGTTTCAGAAGACGGAGTTTAGAGGAGATACAATAATGTACAGTATGTGGAAAATATGTTTTTAACATTTATTACATAGTTGTCAGATTTCATTCAGGTTTGGGAGGATGTGATGTTTCCCTATTTAAAGACATGGGAGCTGTACTTGGATCCCAGAAAGCGTTTCAAAGATGGCCACTGAGTGACATGACTTTGACTTTGGTAAACATCCATCCTATACACCTGTCTTCTCAACACGGAAATAAGCGTATGGGTGAGCCCTCCGGCAAATGGTCCAACATCCAACAAATGGTAAAACTAACTATTTTGGACCGCTAAAAATATCTGGACGCGTATGACTGGAAGCTATATCCATAGAGTTTACTAATGTGAAATGTAATAATTTTTTAAATCCCTGTTTTAAAATCCCGGATGTGTCGACTCCTATTAAGCAATTAAAGTTTTGGGTTGTTGGATGAGCAGTCGTCATATACTCTCAACATCTGAGCCGCTGAAGACGCAGAGGATTAATATTACTTTCGCTTTGAAGGGAACGCCCTGACCCCCGAAATGAATGTCTGTTTCTGTCTATGCAAATCATTCGTGATCCAGCTTTTATCTACAAAAGAGTTGAGTATAAGGGTTTATTATGAATCTTTAAAAATCACCTCTTCTAACGATGCTGCACTCGCAGAAATAAAGGTACAAAAGCTGATTCATTTTGGTACCTTAAAGGTACATGTTAGTATTTAAAGCGTATATATTTGAATCTATTCGGTACAAAAGTGGACATTTTTAAAAAGGTCATCCAATGGCCATCCAATGACCCTTTTAAGGTCCTTATTGTGTAATTATACATTTTAGTAGCGAGTAATATTAATTAATTATATGTACTTACTATGTGTTAGTATTAGAGTTTGGTTTAGGGTTACTTGCATGTAATTCTGCATAATTTATTATTTTAATAGTAAGTACATGTAACGTAACAAGGGTATAAATACATTTTAAATGGAGTAATCTGTAACCGGTAACCTTCCCAACACTGATCAGAATTTAAATATTTAAATGAATTGATAGCCTTATTAATAATTTTATGTAGAGCGCCCCCCAGCCATCTCCACCTAGAAGACCACCCATGAAGCCTTTTATCCTGACTAAGGACGCTGTGCAGGCAAAGTAAGTGTGCACTTGGAGTGAGTCTGTGAAGTTCAGTGCTGCAGATTTGTTTATTTTTATTTCTTGAATGCTTTGCAGAGTGTTTGGTGCAGGGTATCCCAGTCTTCCCACCATGACCGTGGATGACTGGTACGAGCAGCACAGACGGAAAGGATGTTTACCTGACCAGGGAATACCACGAAGTGCAGGTATTTGCATGCATATCGAATGCCTTTGCAGAACAAAGATTGTATTTAGAATGTATTAAAGGATTATTACATTTTGCATCTTACTTTCACTTAGCTCAGATCATGAAGTGGCTCTGTCTTTCCTCCCCAGCAGATGGTGATGTAGAGGAAGATGAGAGAGCAGAAAGAGAGAGGAAGGAGGAGAACGATGATGAAGAGGCACTGCAGAAGGCACGTGACTGGGACGACTGGAAGGACACGCACCGGAGAGGCTATGGCAACCGCAAAAACATGGGCTGATCTGCTTTCACACACTCGCAAACACATGTATCCCTCCAGTTCCCTCAAATAAACCTCCCAATGCTGCCAATATGTGACATGGACACAACAGAGAGTGGCACTGTAGTTGTTAGTTGAGATGGTAAAATTTTTTTTTCTAAACCGTTTGCGTATTTGACATTCTTTTATACGTCTCTATATAAATCTTAAATCTTGTTGAGCTTAAATGAGACCTTAATCCCCTGAGCATCTGTGGAGATAGATGTTTGGGTGTTACCCTTCCCCACATGATTAAAAGTTTGCCTTTTCATGGATGTGCAGCATTTCTACAGAGGTGTTCCCTGTACTGTCAACTTTTAGAGTCAAAATCAGTTGGACTCAGAAGGACATTGTCACCCACATAATTACACCTAATGTGATGTTTGATTTGAAGCCAGTTAAGACTGCATGTTAACTATTAGCCGATACTGCTAGGCTTCGTTGTCTGTTTCAGATCAGATGCTTCGGTGAAGAAGGTTCTGCGAGAGCATTTAGAACCAATATCAGCACTTGCATGCATCTGACACTGTGGTTAAGAAATGCTGAAGAAACTGTGTGGGATGTTTGTTGAAACATACTGTCTAGACTGCCTTTTTATTCTGAAATGTATTTATTATCTGCCAGCTTTGCTTTTCTTTTGGAAAACTCTTTTGTGAGGTCAACTTTCAATTCTTCAGTAAATATAAAGAGAAATCACCTATCAACAGCCTGTTTCTTTATATCTGAATATTCCAAGCAATTGGAGGTCTCTATTAATAATGCATGCTTTGTGATTTAATACAAAACATTCAGAATTTATCAGCATAACAGTGAGTAACATTGGATTGAAAAATTAACATGAATTCATGATTATTTGGTGTGTCCTTGCTTTAATTACAGCAATGGACTTTATAAAAGCTAAAGCCGATTATTAATAATGACAAAAGATCTGGTGTTTCTAAATTTCAGAATTTCAAATGAGGTCGCAAACGGTACAGAATTGCATTTGTACTGAATGTATAAAATGTGTATTGTTCCTTTTTAACATTTTATTATATCAGTACAAATCAAACAGTGTAAACATATTTACAGTTTATCATAGAGCTCGGTTATAAAGCGGGAAGTAATAAAAATTGCTTTCTGCAAAGTAATGTCATTCCTACTCAACATCATAGTATTTATTGCATTTTTTTTTTCAAACTCTTAAATATATATTTTCTGGTTTAGCTGACAAATCTAATAACGTGGATTTAATTGGGGTCGTGGAAATCCACTGCGGAGGTTTCCATGCTCAGAGGAACCATAGAGTGGAGTAGGAGAATAGGGATTGTTGTGTTTCTGTTGGAGAGATGAGCAGAAGGATGATTTATTTAGACCTTAAGACCTTTGATCATCTACAGTAAACGGTAATCCCCATATCCTGAGGCTTATCAGAACACTACTTTTGAATTGCTCATGTGCTGTATATAGTACCATAAAATCCTCCCAGAAGAAAACAAACAAACTGATAAACGTTTAACTAGTCTATTTCTGAAAGTGAAATATTGAATATTTTGTCATACCGGGTCGTCGTATGTCTGTGAAGGGGCACGTGGTGTGTAATCACTGCTGTGGTTTTCATAGGGGTTTCGGTTGGGTGAATCTCTAGCGTAAGGGTTGCTAACAACCTGACCCCGAACTGCGCCACTGCTACAGTCATGCAACACACACAAAAAACACAGAATTAAACAGCAGGACGTGGAAAACAAAACGCGGAGACTCAGATTTCCACTCTTTCGGCGCCATTTATAAAGCCTCTGTGCGCACAGATTTGATTGTAGATCGTGCGTAAATCGACGAAAGCGCTCACGTTTATGAAAACTGTCTTTGAGGGTCACGCCAGGGTCGGAGCAGACGTACGCGCTTTTTATTGTCAGATTATTGCAGGTTTTTGAAAATGTAAGCTCGCTGCTCTAAATTATGATGTCTGAGGATGCTTCATATTTTAATGACATTAATTAGGAGTCGTTTACAAGGCAGAGAGCTGTATTTTTGCGCAAGTTCAAGATCATTTGTATTCGTAGATCACGTCTGAAAGAGTCGCGTACGCGCGATTTTTGTTCGTACGTTGCTTCTATGAATCGCACGTACGCATATCGGCGAAATGATGGTATGATCAAATTTAGGATGGGTTTTGCGCAACATTTTATAAATGAGGCACCAGATCTTGATATGGACTTACACACACGCAAAATATTTTGCCAGAGAGTCCGCTGTGAGATCATACGAGCTCTTAATCGTTTTAAGTAGAATAATGAATTACCTGTAGGGCTGTACAGGACCTCCCATGGGAGGATCACGCATCCCGGTGTACATGCTGTGGAGACAAACCAAGTGGCATTTAAGAGACACAGATTCATCACGGTCGAACAAGCATTTATTTATGTAAATTCACCTATTTCTAAAGCACTTTATTCAATACAGGTTGCGTCAAAGCGGCTCTTAAAATGAGGAAATTGAGGGAAATTTGGGAAAATCCAATTACGGAAACAAGTCAAATTCTCTAAAAAAAACCCAGTAACAGTTAGTGTCATAATAAGAAAGTTAATAAATTATGAAACAATTAAGCAGTTCTACAGAAGGCAACATTGTTATTCAGCTCGAGTCGACGGTAGATGCAGTTCTCTAATTCATGGTAATTCATCGTTTTGTCAGTGAAGAGCAATGAAGTATTCATTTAACACTTACAAACATGGTTTAATTTATTTAGTCGTTTATTTATTTAGTCCACAAACCTGTTTGGCTCACGAGGTCGTCCATCAGGCATGCTTTCAACAGATGGGTGCACACCACTGGATAGACTATACATATCAATATACATATATACATAAAATACATATCAAATACAGCAAAGAACGTATATGAGTTACAATTCAAATACTGAAGTGGTCCATAATATCAAGAGATGTTCAAACACATTCAGGATTCATTTCACTATATATAATTATTAGTAGGCCTGTTATAGATGTATAGATATACACCCAAGTTAAAATTATGACAGTGCTAGATGCAGAGATATCTAAATATATTTATAAGATATAGCTAACCATGTTGATTTCAACTATAACTAATCTATTGAATAATTGAAGTAACAGTGACTTATATGTACCTATAGGTCCGAGCAGGACCTCCTGTTTGAGGATCACGCATCCCACCAGATGTGCTGCAGAGAAGCAATTAAAAATATAAAAAGGACGAAACAACAACAACCAGACACTACAGGCAAATAAAGTAAAAAAAAAAAAAAAAAAAAAAAAGAAAAAAGTAATAATATATAAGTTAATTAGTAAGTCCAAATATTTTGCACTGAACATTTTTTCTGAAATGCAATGTTCAAAAATACAAATTCTGTGTTATATAAATTAAGCCTATTGCATACATTCTCAATAGAAACTACTTTTTTATTGACTTAAAATACTAAATACTAATGCTAATCAGATAAAAATCACATACTAGTGGTTGGGCACGGCTGTCATGGGAATGTGATCTTGTACAGGTCTCATGTTAGGGGCAGGTCGACTCTTTGAAAGGAAGACAAAAGTCATAAAAAAATTAAAGATCACAAAACTGCGTATTAATACTTCACTCAAGAAGCTAATATCGATACACCTGTCAGAACATCAGGCTTAAAAATTGTCTTATGCTGCCTTTGTTTTTTTACAACTTCCAAAGGTATTTCCAGATAGATCCATGTTTCTGATAAGGATTATGGCAACCCTGTGCTGCTGCTATCAATCATTAACTATTTTTAGCGTTAACACACACACACACACACACACACACACACACGCACACACAGACTCACATTCATATCAGAAGCGAAAGCAACTCCAGGGAACATGTCCTGCTCTTTAGAGGCTGTCTTGGGTGTCATCATTGTCTCACTGAACACAAACACATGCACAGACAGGATGAATTACTTGTTAGACATAACATTTAACGACTTAAGCGTCATGGACTTTAAGTCGTATTTGTTAATGACACTCATAAAGTCTATTTAAGACACAAAGTTTTGCTTTAGAATCAATAAAGCTACATTTCATTACATAAAAGTGGTTTCTAGAGTTTTGTTGGTCACTCTCACCTTTTGTGGCTCTTGTTTGATGACACAATCACATAAACAACCACCCCGACCAACACAGCGAGCGTGAGACCAGGCAGAGATGCCACCAGGGCGAAGGTCACTACGGTCCATCTCTGAGAGCAGTCTTCATTAATGTAAAACTCACCTTTTTGACTGTTGCACCTACACAGAGAATGTAGGAAAAGAGCGAAACTCAAAACAAGCTTGTGTTTAAACTGCTGCGTAGAGTATCAAAGAAAAGTCATCTTTAAGGAGCATATTACCGACAGAATGGTTGTCCCTCGAAACAGGTACATCTGCTAATTGTGTTATCACAGATCGTCTGACTATCCAGACATTGGTTAAAGTCAATAACACTACTACAAGCTGAAGAACACACATACAAAATCTACAGTCAGAGTATTATTTTACATCTAATGTATCAGCATTATTTGTATTAACAAATTCATTTTTTTTTGGAGCACACACTTACGGTCTATGGTCTGTCCAGGTGCCTTATCAGTAACAAATAGGATGAAACACACGTACAGTAACACCGTCATATTTCAGTTCCCACACACAAATTCCTCCTGTGGCACTTGCATAAAAAGCTCTTTGCACCTGACAGGAGTATTTATACTGTTACACACACCCAACACGGTGAGGGCTGGGTCATGCGCAGACACTCACCAACACACAGTGGAGATATATAGATATATAAAAAGTGTCTATTTAAATAGTTTTATATGGTGTTTAGCAAACAACAGTACAGGACATTTGTTTTTTGTCCTTACATTTAGACTCTCATGCTATACTATAATTTACATACTATTTATCAAGAAAACAACAACAAAAAAAATTAAGACATTTAGAATGTTACAAAATAATTGCTGTTCATAATAAAACAAATATATTTTTCACAAAAATATTAAGCAGCACATTAAAATGAATAAGAAATTATAAAATCAAATCCATTAGAATGGATTTTAGAATACTAACAAAAACATTTTTTATGTGGTTTGAAACTGTACTTTTGATTTTGTTCACCATAAGTTTCCCTTAAAAAGATAAAATCTTAGAAACCTTGTACAGTTGTGTAAATCAGGTTGTGTTGTATATTTTATGACGGTAAGAGTCACATCCCAGCACAGCTTTCACAATGGCTGAAAACGCTATTATGAACTGCCAAGGTTTCAGTTCAAAGAGTTTTCAAATAAATTTAGGAAAAATTGAGTTAACAAAAGTAGTAAGATCAGGACCAGCAGGAGAGTTGATCTAGGTTTATGAGGGACCAAAAGAAAAAAAAACAAAAACAGTTGTTCATTTCTTACATAAAAATTTATTTCTCACATTCTTCATCAAGTTGTCAGAACCTCTCAAACAGTCATATAAAAATAACATGTAAAACACAACCATAAAAGCAGGACAAAATATACAGTTATATGCAACACCATGATCACCTCCTGGACAGCATGTGCTAATTGTCAGAATCCATGTCACTGTCTCCTCCTACAGATCTGAATTCTTCACTGTCCTCTTCATCGTCACTAAGCTGTGCCTGCGTGAGAACACTAGGACCTCTCCTCCGTTCGTCTTCCTCCTCCTCGTCCTCTTCACTTATCCCGTACACCTCCTCTACATCTTGTTCTCCTGTCCTGGGGCTGGACACATGCCTATGCATCTGACTGTCTCCATCATCATAGCTGCCGTAGCTGTAAACAAACAAGAAGTGCTTTTTGTTAGTTAAATATTATCTACAGAGATGCTGTCAACAGTGTTGTGGTGTTATATTAACTTTGTAACAGGCTGAAAAATTTAAAGGTAGAAAGACCATATATATAAAAAGGCATGAGAATCAGAAATCTCTGCCAATACTCAGACCTACTTAAAGCAGACTACCACTCAAGGGTTTGAAATCTGTAAGACTTTTTCAAATGTTTTTGAAAGACTCTTATGCTCACTAAGGCTGCATTTATTTAGTTGGACAAAAACAGTAAAAAAAAAAAAAAAAAATTTTTTTTAAATACATTTTTAAAATGTATTTTTGTCTTGTCATGGCAAAGCTGAATTTTCATCAGCTGTCATTCCAGTCTTCAGTGTCATGTCACAACTGACCCCAAATTTTTGAACAGTAGTAGTTGAGCCTGCATTAGACATTTAGACATGCTTTAAAAACATAAATTAATCCTTCATCAATTCATGTAGATGAGAACAGTATGGATGACTAGAAAAGAGCTGACCGAGGGCACTACCAAGATGCCACAAAGAATAACACAGGACTATTTTTTAGGAAGTACTGTTAAGGATTGTGTAAAAGAAATAAAATCACAACACAAACATTATTAGACTTTAGAGCCCTACTGAACAGTAACAAATCTGTGTTACAAGTGATACAAAACCATGACTTCATATGGAATCACATCAGCTTTATATATTCTCACCTAACATTGCTGTCTTCCATGTGCGTTACCCCGTCAGGTCCCTCACCCTCGTAAGACATCATACTCTCTTCCTGCTCTAGTCCAATCCGGGTGCTCTCTTGATGCCCCAGCTCAGCATCACTGTCACTGCCGCTCTCTGACAATTGGATAGCTTCAGACGACAGCAGACAGAGTCATTTATACATACAGCTGAAATAACCCCCAAATCGTATTTACACGAGAACACACAGACTCACAGGAGAATGGATTATCGCCTTCTTCCTCACTAGCGTCGTCTTCTGCATCTGACATCAGCAGATCCTGGTAGAGCACACTGGCCTGTGCTGGCCGGCTGGAGCCTTCATCATCCTCCTCCTCATCATCATCCCTATGCATACGCCTTTGGGGCCGCATTAGGAGATCATCTTCATCATCCTCGTCATCTTCATCGTCCAGATCTCCCTCTTCAGCCTAGAAGCACATACAACATTTAATTATCTGACAAACATTCAGCTAAATCCTAACTTTTAGAGCTAATACTGAGCCATTGCTTAATGCATATTTTGCAGGTAATAATTAAATCCATCAGTAATGGAAAAAAATGGGGTTCCTATGTTTTTTCTTTTTTGCACAAAATTATTACCGGAGCAGGTGTTTTAGGTTTGCCATCATCATCTTCCTCAAAACCTTCAATGTCCACATCAGACTCCTCTTCGCCCAATCGGCCTCTGCCGTGACGACCCTTTAGAAGGTGTACACAAAAAAATTATTAAGAAAAGCAAACAGAAGTTAAAGAGCCAAATCAGAAAATGCATGCAGTAAAGGATGGGCAGATGGAGGGAGGAATGGAGGGAGGTCATTTATTATCATCGGATATATATTCTTTGCTAAATCATTTTTTGAACAAAAGAAAATAATAGTTGAGGCACGGAAATCACTAAATACTGATCTCTGAAATAACTCCAAACCACATTAATTGCAAACGTTATTATACCGTTTTGTAAGTGGCTTAAACTTGAAATAAATGGCAGATTTTGAATTTAGGTTACTAAATAACAGTTCTAAAATGTATCTTAAACACCCGTAACAGCAGCAGCAAACAGAAACCATCACAGTACAGGGGTGGAAGGACATATCTAAAGGCGTAAAGCAAGCCAGCCAATAAAATGAATGAAGAGATGAATGGATAGAGGAACAGATGATCGCACAGAGATGGAGAGAGGAATACCTGCCCCCCTCTTTTCTCAGGGGTGGGAGGGATTAGCGTAGCCTCAGCTAACAGACTAGAATCTCCCTGCAAACTCACAGACACACTGTTCTCACACACATCAGGCTGAAAGAAAGCAAGAAAGCAAGAAAGAAAAAACGAAAATAAATAAAAAAGGATAGAAAAGTCACGAAGAGGAAAAGAAAAAGAAAAAGCCCCATTCACAGAAAGACAAACAGGTTGTCAAAGGGAGGAGAAAAAGGCAGGAACAGTGAGGAAATGTGCATTAAACAGCTGTGCAGTACAGAAAGTTTGGATTATGCATGAGAGAGAGAGAGAGATATACAAGCCTTCTGTTCTACTTCTGTCAGAATCTCTTTTGCTAACATGCTTCATTTCACCTGCTACAAAATACTCTTGCACACAGAGCGCTTTGAGACACCTGAGATCATGCCCTCAGTGTAATCTGTGCATGTACCTGAGGCGTGTACGGTCCAGGGGTCAAGGGGTCTAAGCTTTCAAGATCTGCAGCATCCAGAGCAGCTTCTTTAGCAGTAGAGATGTCCTTTTCCAATTGCGTTAGGTGCTCATCATACTACCAGACACATACATATTAAACAACTTAAAGTCAATCAATGCACGTGAAAACAACTAACGGCTCGCTCACTAGCACACAGTCATACCTCTGCTAGAGTCTGCTTACAGACATTTACTATTTCCAGAGCTGTTTTGGTGTAAGGACTATCAGGTCCTGAAAAAGTAAAAATGTATATAAAAGTGAAACCACAAATTTAGTTGAGATGAAACAGCATTTTCATAAAGAAAAGATTCATTCTTCTCACCGTTGTACTTAACGCTGTTGGTGTGAATGAGACCAACATCTGAAAGAAACACCTCTCGGTTCTGATACTTGTGCTTGGAGATGTTCTACACACACACACACACACACACACACACACACACACACACACACACACACACACACACACAAACAAACACAAACACAAACAGATTCGTAAACAAATTGCATTTTAACTAAATTTGCTTGCATCCACACACAGATTCTTCCTGACCTTCCGGAGTGTGTCCAGATCCATGGGGTTGATGATGACTTTATAATAATCAGGAACAAATTTCTTATTTACTGGATGATGGAAGGGCCAGGACTACAAAGAGAAAGAGAGACATTACCCAATTAAGAAAAAGCAACTCACTTCATGCTAACTGACAGATTAACTTGTCCTTTGTAGTGTAAAAACTGCTGAGCAAGATTGGATTTAATAATATTTAGATAATTTTAATGCAATAAAAAAATCAATAAATATTTTAGAAAAAGAAATGAATCAAAAAGGATAAAACTGCTCAGACTGACTTGCAGTTAATAACACTAGACAGATATAAAATACAAATAAAGAAGAATAGGAAATCAGAAAAGGAAAGAATAGGAAATCAGTCCTCTCGTACCTAAATACAAATAAATATAAAAGGTATAAGGCTAGAACAAGAAATAACATCGCTCACGTCAGGTACGGCCATCATCTTCTGTGTGACAATGTTGTCGAGGATAAAGGAGAAAGCAACCTGATCATCATCATCCAGAAGAGGATTAATGGCTTTCTCCAAACGAACCAAACGCTCTTCTTTCTACAAAGAGAGTGATCAGAATTAGTCCTTAATCTCTTTGCAAGTATGTCTGAGTATTAGTAAAAGATGTATTATCTACCTCTTTAAGTTTCTCATCACACAGATTAAGCATTGCTTGACTGACAAGGGTTAAAGGATGCTTCACACCTGAAAACACACAGAAACGCAGATCATGAGTCTGTCTCGGAGTATGTCTCGCCTGAATAAAGATATTAAGCTCTTCTACGAGTTACATGTGAAAGTACCATTGTATGTAGCACTGTTTTTGAAGATGAGTTCGACACTCTCTCTGAACTCTTCCCGTGAAGGGTACATGCGCTTGCGAACATTTTCACGCAACGTCTGCAGGTCCATCGGCCTAGTGATGATCTTGTAATAATCCTTAACTACTTTGCCATTCACAGGAGTGTGAAACGGGTATGTCTAAAAACAAACACCATAAGTGTCTCATAGCATAGTGTCCATGTCTAGTAAAGAAAGATAGGTCAATGTGTCTTACATTAGGAAGGTCCCTCATGTCATTAATAATGCTCTCCAGCACTGAAGAGAGCGTGACCATGGGGTCTGTCCTTCTGCGATGGATGGACTTATGAGGACGCTGAGAGAAAGGCAGAGTTAAAATGAACAATGATGGCATACTCAGAAGCTGCCATATGCTTATTAATTATACAGGGTCAATAGGAACCTGTAAAAGACTAATGAAAAAAGAAACAATTTAAACATACTCTTACATTGAGGTAGTCACAGTGCACCGTTGTCCCCACACGTCTCTTCTTTTTAGGAGGAAGCTGCTGCTTGGGAAACTTCAGAACCAGAGATTTCCTCCGCACTTCATCAGCACTACAAATATATTAATGATGGATTAATATACTTAATACTACAAATACTAAAACAATTTAGCAATGGAACACAAATTATTATTATGGCAGTTGAGAAAACATTTAATAAAAAAAGTAATTCTGTAGTTTTTGAAATGTTGTTATGTATAAAGCATTTTAATTGAGAGAATAACATAAGATTCATTCACACAACAAGAGTATTTTAGCATTATTTTTTTTATTATTTTTAGTTTATTTTTTATTTTTTTATTGTTTATTAGTTAAAGTTGAATATATACTTTTAATCTGCATTTCAGTTTCAGTTACTTAACAGTGCAACATTGTTTAATGAGTAGAAATTAAATTAAAAAAAAAAAAAAAAAAATGGATTTCATGTAGGGATTATTTCTATAACTAAAAATTATTTTGAATCGTTTTAGTTGACCAAAACACTGCCCATGGGCCCATTTTAAAAATGAGAGAAGGTCAAAGATGGTTAATGGAGGCGTGATTTGAATGGCACATAAACTTTCAATTAAACTGTATCATTTTTAACCCTTTGTCGATGTCTTGGCATTGAAAAAAAAAAAAAAAAAGTATGTTATAAAAATGTCATGCATAAACTACCATGTTTGTTTTACCTTTCAATGAGCTGCTTTCCAAGCACAATCTTGGTTCCTTCCACTTTAATAAGTTCTTCGTTGTCATTGTGGATCACAGTCTTCTCAAGCTCCTCTTCTTGCTCTTCTGTCATTGCCACGGGATTAGAAGGCGGGGCATTGGTTTGATAGTATAATGGACAAAACTTATTGGTCCTCATGTGGCCAATAGCGCCACAAGCTCCACATTTCAGCTATGGACACCAGAAACATCAGAATAAGTCTCTGCAGAAAAATATGTGTTCAATTCATTCACAGCAAGAAGTGCATTTCTAATTTTGTACCTTCAGGTCTGGTCGTTCTTTGGCCTTCTTTGTCTTTTTCTCAGGCGGACCTTTAAACTTGTCTTTCTCCTGGTTTCGTTTGAGGCGACGCAGCTGCTCCTGAATTCGTCGCCGTTCCTTTCTCATTTCCTCCCTGTGCTGCTCATCAAATAGTGCAAACTTGCGTCTGCAGACACAAAAAAATAATTTTTTGCATTTTTTGATATAAAACACTGTTCAACGCTATATTAGTCATTGCTGTGTAGTAGTATCGACTACTAAACTTGGCATCACAATAACTCTACGAATAACATAAACAGACACTTACATGAAGTCATCATCCTTAGTGGTGCGTATTCGCAAGTAAGCATCAATAACCGCCGGCTTGCGTACAGTCTCACAGCGCACATACTCTTTGCCGTCCTCATCACGAAATGTGCGATAAATTTTAAGCCTTCGCCCTGTTGCTGACGAGTTCAGGCTAGTGACGGAGGAAGCGTCATCGTCTTTGTGAGAGCTGGTGGAAAGGGCGCTTGCTACAATGCATAAACAGATGTTGACTTGTTAGATCCAGATCCAGAGAAAGATCCATGAAAAGTTCCATTTCACACACACTTACAGCCTTTGCGTCTTTCTTTGCGGCCTCTCTCTCGCTCATTATCCTCTCCCATAAGCATCCGCTGCAGTTCTTTTCTCTCCTGCTCTTCTCTCTCTCTGCTCAGCTGAGAGCTGGTCTTCTTATTCTGCAGCATGTTCTCGATGTTCTTGCCCATCTCCTCAAAATCACTGTCCTCTGCTGAGCTGCTGTCCGTGTCCGTCGATAACACCTCTGTTGACTCTAATACTCTAAAACGCACATCATACTCATTTCACATACACAACAATATTGCAACAATCAAAACTGTCCTATTCATTTTATGTAACCATTTTCATAACCTAAATGTCTAACTGCTGGGAATTCTCATGCTCTCACTTGTTCTGCAGGTCAAAAATCCTCTGGCACTCCTCTTTGTAACGTTCCTGATGTTCTGCTACAGAGAATCGAGACCCACGAGCAAATTTACTCATAGGCCCCTCCCCCGAACGAGCCTGTTCTGTAGACATGGTCCTGACGACATCAATCACCTCCCAACGGGAAAGTTTCTTTATCTAAATACACATAAATAACACATATTATAATATATTATAGAGATAAATATAATAATATTGGACAAAACTAAAATTAATAAACAAAACACACAACATACACAGACAGCACCTTTATTCTCAGATAACCATTATGCAATTAGATTTTTCAGAGGCGCCATATTTGATTAGTTTGTTAGATTAGTGTCACCTCTTCCTCGGGAACTCCAAACTTGCGGAGCAACTGTTTGGCATTTTTGAGAGACAAACGTCTCAGATCCGCATCAGTCCCTGTCACTGTCTTTTTCACTGGCTGGGGCTCTCGATCATCCTGAGAAAGAAAACAAAACAAAAAAACAGGGATTACGGTGTTTGAAATGAGGATGTGTAGAATATTTGAATGCATCTGAAATGCATTTATTTGTCAGGAGTTGTGCTAAATGGTCAGAAAGCACATACCTTTTGCTGTGTGGGTTTGTTAGGGACTTTAACATATGAGAATCCTTCTCCACAGCCGGTGGGGTCAGCAACCCCTGTGACCTCCAGGAGACACTTCCCCTTCATGGCTGCAATGAATGCCCGAGTTGTGTTCCATGGGGCAGTGCGTACCTAATCATATCACAACATAAATATTATAAAAATCAGGCTTAATCACTCACAAATACAATAATTTAAATGTATTAATTAAACCTCTGACCTCATCATCAATCTTCATCTGGAATTCCTCCTCGTTCTCTTCCTCGGGTGCAAAAAATGATTTCTCACCATAACCAGCATCCTGTGAGAGGGAACAGTGTACATTAGCTGGTGTGGATGTGGAAGAAAGTGTGGAAAATATGAAGTCTGCATGTGCAAACCTTTAGTCTTTGCTCTGCCACCAGCATGCTATAGTATGCACAACACTGCTCTGGAGAGACCATCGCTCTGATCTCCTCTTCAGTGGGAAGCCGAAAATCTGGTTTCAGCACCCACCAGTTAGAGTCCATGCCTAAAAGATTGTGCATGAAACAGCTTCAGTACAGGACAGAGGAGAGAAGTGTAACTGGGCCGCAATAGTATTAAATAGTGACAGGTAGAAACAAATATCTATGGTCAAACCCTGCTTCTTCTTTTTTTAACCGCTAGAGGCTTCTTTTTGAAAAATACTCGATATAAAATGTTTCAAATTTTTTCTTTTTTGTAGCATTCTGTTTAAGGCCCATTTCATACAAACTGCATTTGAATTGCAGACTTGCATGATGATTTTTACACTCAGTGTTTCTGCTGTATAATGGCTTTAAAACTAAATGCAGTGAGTTCTGGGATATTAGACTGAACTTGCATTAATAAATGGCCATATATTATAAAATGGTTACTGTAAAGGTGTACCTGAGGTAAATACAAACTTGCCTATCACGACATAAAATCTACATAAAGAGCTGTACAGCACACACAGTTTGGATCCCTGTGTGGACCTTGCATATTTTGTGATACAGGTGCAAGTATGTGTGAAACAAGGATAAGGAAGAACTGTGATCTGATTTACTTCCTTCCCAGAACGGTGTGTTCCTGTCCTATCTTCCTAGTACCAGGAAAAATACTTCCTGCATCTGTCAATTACCCACAGTGACTGAAAACATCCTTCATATTCCTGTTTGTCTAACTATACTTGAGCATTTAAAATACTTCTCAATAAAAATGGCAATAGTAAATGTTCAGCTTGTTCAGCACAAGATTTGATTTAAGATTATTGTATGTGCATGATAGAGGGTACCTGTTCGTTTAAAGTCAGCACAGAGTTTGAGACGTTTGCGGATGCTGCTTTCAGAGTGAGAAGGAAAAGCCTTCTTTATGTCCTCCATACGTATACGACGAGGGCGATCTTTACTCTTCCAAAAGAGTCGATAGATGAACACCTACAGAGGGAGAAAATACTTAAATAATTTCCAAAAATCCATTTCAAATTAGATCAAAATTTCTGACTAAGGCTTGAAGCTGGGCCAGACACTTAATGTAGTTTATGTTAGTTTTAAATTCTTATACATCCCTACTGTCCTAAATTATCAGCTTTCATGTTTTCAAAATTAACTTATTTGTACATTACTTCTTAACACACAACGAGAATAAAATAGTAACACTGGGATCAGTAATACCTGTAGGAAATCTCGAATGTGTGTGTTGGCTCGTTTAGAGTTGGGCCCCGGCACTTCATAAAGAGGGCACTCCTGACCCACAACAAATATGTCCACAAGCTCTCGGATGAAGTAGCCCTGCCTTGTCCGGATAATCAGGAAATCAGTCTCAGGCATCTTATGTAGGTAGATGGGAGTTCTGAACAAGTTATTTTCAAAGGCCTGTGACAAAAACAAAAGCACAAAATAGTTCATAAGGAATGACAATATAAGAACTCCACCAAGATATGATTAAGAAAACAGGAAGATGATACAGGGTGACAACTGTCTGTTTGTATGTTACCTGCAGTAGTTGTCCAGGGTGCAATGATCCCAGGAATGGTGAAGTGTGACAGTAAACGGTCTCTCCGTACTTACAGTCAGGTGCTCCTGGATCTTTACCTGGTTTCTACAGACAGAAACATTAACAGTGTCATCATCAAAGGAGACCAAACTTGGATACCCAGATGCAAACCAAGATTTCAAACTGTCAACACTAATCAACACTAATCAGCATTAAATCTCCCAGTGGTCTGTTTGAATTTGTGACTTACTCTTTTGTAGTAGTTCTTGATTTTGGTTGCCATGCCAACTTGCATGAGAAGGGGAGGATACTCCTCGCTATATTCAGCCAAAATCAGGTCTCCGTCTTTGCCCGTCAGATCCTGAGCTGTGCGCATAAAAAACATGTCCCCTCCACCTGATGCCTGACGCTCCTGCTCTCGCATCTGAGAGATTTTAAAATATAATGACACAATTGAAGGAAAAGTTTGAACATTAATAGGTCAATGTATATTATACACAAACACTCACTATCACTCACAAACAAACATATGGATGTGTACCTTAGCCTTCTTCTTGATGTGTTTGAGGAGAGGCTGGGCTGGATGTGGGCCAGGCTGGGACAGGGCTCCAAATGAGTACTTTTTAAGGGAGGGTCGATGGAACTGCCGTAGTTTCATAGGTCCCATATGAGTGGGGAAGAAAGGCTGCCTCAACTCAACAGCAGGAATAGAGTGCTGAGGAAAGAATTTTGACAAAAAGAAACAAAATATGAAATGAAAGGCAAAGCAAAATTAGGAAAGATTATTATTATTAAATGCATCAATGGGGAAGGAGTATTCAAACTTTCATTTGGAAAACGCATTTTCTTGTTTCTGCCCATTTAAGGTTTACACTTTCCCAGGACAAGACGTTTTGTTGGCTTAGAGGCACTAGATTTTCCAGATCAGACTCAATCCTGGGTCGTCATTCACATCCTTGCCATAATGTCCTACCTGAATGATATTTCCTCCAAAGGTGCCCCTAAGCCCCTGCTGTTTGGGGTAGTAGAACTCATCGTTGGACAGATTCCAAGGATCTTTAATCTCTGGTTGGGACATATTCTAGGTAACGAGTAAGAAACATTCACACATGACACACATCATCCACTTTCTAAATTCTTGCTGTTTTTTTTTTTTTACTCCACATTTTTTCCTTACCTGTTGAGGTTCATCTTTGATGACACCAGTCTTTCCCAACAGAATGCGACTTTTTTTCAGTGCTGTCTCTTTCTTGTTTTCTTTGGAGGGTGAATGAGAGGCTCTCTCTTCTTTTTCATCTGGAATCTCTGGAAACACAGATCAAAGTCAAATGTTAGATTTCACGTACAACTTCTTTTCAGCAATATTTTCTCTAACAGAAACATAAGATTTTGTCAATGGCCTTTAATCTTAATCTTAAACCTATCCTTTAATTAAATCATTGGTTATCAACCAGGGGGACTCAAGATGACAAAAGAATAGGTCAGGATGTTTTTTTGGTTTTTTTCTTTGAAAAAACAAGATATATGAGGTAACCAATTTAATTTTGAAGTTTGATTATTGTAAGTTAATTACATTTGTAAAAAAATAAATAAATAAAAATTAAATATTTTGCAATACAAATTGTGAGTAAATAAAATTGAGGATCTCTCTTTATTATTTATCCCGCAAATCCAAAAATGAAAAAAGAAAAATGAAAAAAAACAAACACATGATTTTTGATATTTTGTGGCCTTGGACACAAGAAGTTTCAGAACCACTGCTGTAAAGACAGAACTGAAATAGGTATAAAATGTTACACAATACCGAGTATAATGTTTTCATCATTGGGGTCAAGTGTGAGAATGGGAGGAGAAGGGAGGCAGTCCATGCTCTGGTCATCCCAGATTATGTTGTCTTCCCAACGGCCATAAACAAGCTCCTCATTATCAATTGGGAATATGGAGAACCAGGGAGTGTCATCCTCATGAGAAGCTGTTAGAAGACAAAAAATCAGTTTGTTTTATTCTTAGCCCCAAAGAGTGGCTATGCTCTACATTAACCCTTACAGGATCCAACAAACTTTAAAAATGACCCACAGAACAAAAGAGGACAGTACCTTGATGATCATGATTATGCTTGTCCCTCTTAGAGCCTGATATTGATGGAGTTTTGGCCAAAGGTGGTGGGGTTGGGGGAACCAACAGAGAATTACTGCGACTTAGACCTAGAAAACACGCAAACATTCATTACACAGTTCAGTGAGGGCATGTCTATGAATGTGTGCTTTTTATATCAAGCACTGTAAGTGTGACCGTCTCTGCTTGTTTGTTGCATTATGGCTAAGTTCTCTTACCCTGCTGAGCGTTGTAAGCATTGGCATTGCGGGTCATGCTAGTAGGCAGCCACCCAGCCAAACTGGCACGCTGAGTTTTAGTGCCCTTGTGTTTCACATCCTCTCCATTCCAGATTATATCATCCTCCCACTGCAGTTGGGTCACCATTAAAAACACCTCATCCTGCACTGAAGATGCTTCATCCTCCTGCTAATGTCCACAGACAGAAACAAACATATGCTTATTAGTTGCCTAACTATTATAACTTACTGTGTATTTAACTTCACTCTAAATTAAAAGGTTAGTTTACCCACAAATTTAAGTAAGCACAAATTTAATTTAAGTTAGTTTTATTCTCCCTTAAGGCATCTAAGGTGTATATGACTTCTTTCTGAGTCCGTTATATTAAAAATTGTGCTTGCTCTTCCAAGCCTTAAGATGTTATTTTCTAACAGTCTGTAAGAAGTCAAATAAAGTGCATCCATCCATAATAAAATGTTCCTCACACAGCTCTGAGAGGAGAATAAAGTCTAATGTAGCGAATTCAAGTGTTTTAGTAAGAAAAATATCTGTATTTATAACATTATACATTTCCCTTCCATTAACTGTCATACATGCGAGTGGTTCCGGGCAGATGATGTAGGATTTAAAGGTGCAGTAGGACATGTGGGACAATGCTAACTTTAGCCTGATAGCATTGAAAACACATGTCTCTCCATAATGCAAATTGCCATTCAAAAGACGACAAAAGTCAATAAAAGCAAACTTTCTGTTTCTGCCAAATATCCAAAAAGGCGGAATAATGACATATGATGTATTTAAATATAAGCATGCATAAATGCAGCAAACTTGCCGGCAGTGTAAAGGCACTTAAAAGTGCCAAAGAAAAACACTACAATCCTTACAAGCACCAACAGTGAGACAGTTTAGCACAGCATCTCATACATACATTTAGCTATTTAGCTTCTTTTTTAGTTACTTTCCAAGTTTCTATTTTTCGTTTCAGTTTTAAATCTACTACTTCTATTTTATTTTATCTTTGTTTCAAATCATAAAAAATATTTTTAACAGATTCATTTTATTTTGCCAAACGCATCACTGACCTCAGAATGTGCTTCTGGTTGTGGTTCCTGCTCACTGACTGGTTCAGCAGCTGGGGGGTTTGCAGTTTTAGCTGCAGTTTCTGTAGTGTCTTGCTTTTGGTCATCTCTGAGTTTAAACCCATAATGGAAGCCACTGCCATCCTCTGCGACGCCAAGCATGTCGTACCAAAGCTGTGCTGGACCATAACGCCACTCAGCCACCTTTGGCCGTACCTCAGACACCTTATCACCTTCACCAGACACTTGCAGGAACTTAGACTCTACCGGAGCCATCATGGTGATCTAAAGGGAGACAAGCAGAGTGTCTTCTTTCCAAATCCACAGTATAGGCCCATTTTCTGAAGCAGCTAAGTGGACATGAAATGTTGAATGTGTCTGGTTTACCTCATCATCAGACAAACACTGCTCCGGTGGTGGTGGTGGTGCATACTCATAGTCCCATCCTGACTTTTTCTTGGCACCTGGCTCAGATGGCTGTGATTCATTGTCACCTGTAGCCATGTCAGACTGTGGTTCTCTTTGCTTCCGCTTTCGTTTCCTGCGAGCACTTCGCCATACAGATGGCATGTTCTTACCAGGTCCAAACAACCGCAAGAACCGCAACACCTAATAGAACCGAGGCATTAACACTCACCATTAAACACCTCAAACAAACAAATTGTAGAATGTTAATTATTTCTAAGAGATGGTGTGTAACATTCACCCTTCCAGGCCTGAACTCAGGGAACAGCTCCGTGACTCCAGGAAGGGCTTTAGCAGCATCTTTCTGCATAATGCCTGCAAGAGGGAGGGTAAGACACCCTGCCTGTCCTCCTGCTCCTGAACCCTGAGACGGTCGATCGCTCTCACTCTCGCTGTCTGATGAACTGCTGAAATCAACTTTATCACCCACCGATGATGGAGCGATGATGGAAGGTAGGATAATGCCATCACCTTCATCTGTCACTAAAAATGATAAAAAGAAATAAGAACAGCACACACAAAATTCACACTGAACCCTTATGAAAAGAAGTATCATTTACCACTGCTGTTTTGAGTGGCCGTGTCTTCTTTCTTGGCGAGGGTTGGCTGACTTGGTGGAGGGGGAGGCGGCATGAGTTTGGCATCAACATCTTCACAATCAGCATCGTAATCTTCCTCTTCATCTGCACACCAAAATACACACGTCAGCACTGAAGTTGTGCATATACTTTAGTGTATTCTGCACCAGTTGCACCAGTGTATACCTGTTCTCCGTGATGGCTGCAGGTTGCCCATGGCCTGTCTGTATTTGCGGGTTTCATCTTCTGCAACTTCACTGATATCAGAGTAATCAACTGCATCTTCTGTGCTTCTCACCCACCCTACATTCACGCACACAAACAGCTCAAAAAAGTTAGCTCGTCACACGTCTCCTCTAAATGCACAAATCTGACATAGGGCGTTTTTTAAATTACAGAAACACAGACAGACCTTCTGAGTCAGTGTTGCCCTGGTCTTGCTCTTGCTCAGCTGTGTCATCCTCACTGGCTGTGATCTCCGTAATAAGTGAACCCAAACCCAGAGAGCCCAGCCCAGCCAGATGCTTCTTTGATTCCTGATGTGACAGTTGACAAGCATATATTCATTATCCCTTCTTAGTCTGTCTCCACTAAAAACATTCAGGCCAAAAATAGTTTCACTGGGAGATTGAGTTATGATTCAAAATTAAAATTAAAAAAAGGTAAAAATGAACCGTGTGTATGAATGAATCATTCACAATAAGATTACTAACATTTAAAAACAGAAATAGAAAAATAGCAAATTTCCATTACATGAATTCAGGGATCTAGTCTCTTACCGTGTCCAGCACGCTGTCATCTTCCAGCTGTCCATTCTCATTTATGTTTCCAAAGAGAAACCCTGTTAGGTGGAAGGGCCGGTCCTGGTCCTCATCACTGTCTGAATCTGACATTCTACACACACAAAAACAAAATATCATTCATCAGTCCACCAAACCTTCATGGATATTATAATCCTGGCACAGCTAGATAAGCAAGTCATTTAGCGGTCCCCTTTTTTGAACTTTTTTGATTTTTTTATTTAAAATAGCCTGGATAAAAAGAAAAAACATTTCTGAAAAGTACACCGTTACACAGTTTATGTAGAAATTACTGGAGTAATCTGATGACAACACAAGTTGTAAGTTGTAAAGAAATAAGCGGTGTTTACATTGTAACCGTTTCTCATACCTACTTATCTGTTCTGCTTATGTCTTATTTCGCGCGTGTGCATATTTCAAGTTATAGTTATTACTGCGTTGTTTGAGAGCACGTACCTGCTCCTCTGTTGCTGTTATCTCGAAGGCCTCTGGAACCTCGGGCTCGAGTGAGAATATGACCGAAGGAGGAACTCCCTGACCCCGGTAGATTAGCTGTTAGCAGATAGCTAAATCAGAACGCGCGAAAGCATGAACGTCAAACTTAGTCGCGTTAAAGAATATTATACGCAAGATCAGTTTTGTTTAAAGCAGATATAAAGAAAACTCTAACTCATTTTACAATGAATGAGCTGCCGCTGCTGAATGTGCGAGCAGAAGCAGCTGAGCTGCGTGCGTTCTGTTTCTGTTTGTTTTGTTCGGAACTGATTCGGTTTGTTTGGCTCCCCCTGCAGGTCTAAAGATGCAGCCACAAAACATTAAACATTTGATACATTTTTCTCAGTTGAAGCGAAAGTAAACTTAGCAAAAGCAAAACTCCAGGGGTTTACTCCACAAGGTTTAACATAACTTTACGAGTTAATCATCTATTTTTTATCTGTTTAGATTGATCTCTCATATCATATGTCATTTTTTATTATTTTTTTAAACAAAAAAACCTAGATAAGTCTAATTTCAATCCACAAAATAAAACTGATTACTCCTTGGCTAATAATAGGTCAGACTGTATCTTAAGACACTTAAGTTTATGCAACTGGCCCCAGAAGGTTCAGAAATACACTTTTCAACGAATTAAATATCATGGAATAACTGTATTAAAGTTTTTTTCCCCCATAGGCATGAATTATTTTAGAGATGCTGTTGAAGAATGTTGGCTGTAACAGTTTTCACTCCTGAATATTTTCTTAAGCAAAACGTTCTGCTACATGGACAAAAAAGAGAAATATATGAAAATGTTTTTATGTCATTCAGGTTTGATCAACCTGAGTATTTGTGGCATGATATTTTGCTAAAACTGATTGTGGCAACGGTTGGCACAGTGTTAAAGGCTATTGTTTCAAAATTGAAGCAATAAACTATATAGTAACAAACTACTAATAACTATTTAAAATGACAAATGTTTAATTTATGCTTATATGATCATTAGTTATTAATCAAAACAGTAACATTCTAAATATTAACAAATTGTACAAATTGTCACTTTACGTAGATGTATTTTAATAACATTATTCACAGATTCAGGATTTAGTATTCTTATATTATTCACATACCAACTAGATAACTTTTAACTTCTATGCAACAATATGAAAATATAAGTGGTTTCCAACTTTATTAATAAAAATTAATACAAACATAAATATCTCTAAATTAATTTGACAGCCTTTTTGTTTAATCTTGCAGTGGTTTGATTAAATCTGTTGTGGACGGAAGAGACCAAACACCTAAAGGTTACATCATCCATGAACATGAAATGAACTCTGTACCAACCAACCCCTACTTACTTGTAAAAGACTTCCTGTCCTGAAACAAATGTTAAGCATTCAGACCTAAACATTAGATCATTAGTCTAAGAACAATGCCTCAACACAAATCACACATACACAGTTGACTGTTTTGTTTATCTGTGAAAGCATTGTAAAGATTGTGAGAGATGCAGCTGTTCTTTCTTTCTCCCACTTGTTCTTTCTCTGTGCATTTATGTCATAAACAAATTTGAGGTCAAAGAACAGGAGCCAACAATTGTTTCACTTTAAAACTGGTTTATTTTCTCATGCAAGTGGAGGTATATTCTTAAAATAATGACAGGTTAAAAAAATAAAAACAGTTTTAATAAAAGAGCCAATTTTGGTGTGTTATTGATGTCCTAAAAACAAAATTGTTGGAAAAAAAAAAAAACACTGATGTTTATCATATAAAAAGTAGACATTCAATATATAAAATGTAAATGTGGACCCAAATGAAGTATAAACCTGAATGTTTGTGCACATTAACTAGTTTGGATGTTTCATTGCAACGGAGATTAAAGACAGAGTGTTTATCTCCTCCGTCAGTTCTTATTAGGGCACTTCATTGGAGTGGATCAACATTCATGGTAAAATACAAATAATACAAAATATTAGTGGCACTTCAGTTTCAAAAACAGGGTTGTAAATTGTGAGGATTCAGGCACAGTGGGCCGAATACAAAGATCTTCATTTCTACCTCAAGAGTGTTATAAAACAGCACTATATCCCTTCATTTACAACTCTAATAGAAGGCAGGTGAGCTACAAAAGCTCTCTGTAAACTTTCAACAGTCCTTTCCAGCAATAAATGTCAACTGGCACCCTAAGTAGCACCCTAGATGAAATGAGCAGAGAGGAAGGAGTTTATGAGATGTCAGAGAAGGGGCCAAGCACTAAAGGCACGCTGGGATTCCACAGCACTTCCTGATTTAAAAGTCGATCAACTCTACAAAGGCAACAATACAAGAAAAATGGCATGTTGTGGTAAGTGTAGGTCATCAAGTCTTAGAATCTCACATTAAAATAACACGCATATCAGGTGAATTGTGAGCCCTGACAATTGTGTTATTGATGCGGTAGGATAAAGACAGCACCTTCAAAAGACACCCAGTCTAAATTTAGACTGAATTAACACTTTGGTGCATGAAAAATCCTCTGAGTGACTCCTAAAAAAATATGATGGGGTTTTAAGGCCTTATGGGAAGGCTGAAGTTGTCAATGCCTGTTAGTCCTTCAGACAAATCCACTCCACTCCACTGCCTCGGTCTGCCTGACTTAAGATTAACACAAAACACCATATTTCTGTCTTGAATACGTATGGAAAGTTGAAACACAAATACACACAAACACGCAGCCTCAAGTCTTCCTCTTTAACAGTCTGTGCACCTATTGCTAACTGTAGTGTAGAGATATGAACAAAAAGTGACAGAAACACACATTGGCAGAGACAATCACATGACTAACTGAAATTCCACCCTTCAATAAAATCTCTCACGCACACACCCTCTCGAAGTTATAACAGCACACATTTCTTGCTGTGCTTCTTGGCATTGGGGTAGAGAACAGCCCTGACTGCTTCGTTGAAGACCTCTCTGACGCCCTCCTGCAGAAGGGCCGAGCACTCCAGATATCGCACCGCACCGATGCTGCGGGCCAATGCGCTGCCTTGCTGCGGAGTGGTGGGACTCATCCCCTGCTCTTTCAGCTTCTCCAGGGTCTCCTTGTCCCCCCGCAGGTCTCTCTTAGTGCCTACCAGCAACACAGGCACACCAGGACAGTGGTGGCACACCTCCGGGTGCCATTTATGCCGGACATTGGCGTGAGAGGAAGGGCTGGCCACAGAGAAACAGATGATGAAGACATGCGTCTGTGGGTAAGAGAGGGTTCGCAGGCGGTCATATTCCTCCTGACCAGCCGTGTCCCACAGGTTGAGGCTGACGGCCCGGCCGTCCACACAGGTCTGAGTGCTGTAGTTGTCGAAAACCGTAGGAATGTACTCGTCTGGGAAGGCATTAGTAGTGTATGAGATTAACAGGCAGGTCTTTCCCACTGCACCATCACCAACAACAACACACTTTATCGTCTGCATTTTGTTGCCTGGCACAGGGACCCCTGAAAAAAAGAGAAGGAGATTTCATAACTCACTATAAAGTATCAGACTTTGCAGACAACAGTCCAGACAGAAAACCAACAGTTAACACAGCTATACAATAGAGAAATCGGCAGTTTGTCCGTAAAAATCGTATGCATTAGTTATTTTTTACACATGAGACCTCTGCAAGCAACAAAGACCCAAAACAAAGTAATACATCTGTTTAGCTAGTTACGTTAGCAGCTGATCCGCTAAATAAAACCGGCAATTATGGGATTTATTAAAGCAGTACCACATCACCGTTGCTCCAAGTGCATCTATTAAACTACAACTTACTGTGTTTGGATGGTCTGAAGAGCTGGATGAGTGTTTCCTTTGAGCTGCTCAAGTTTCCATCATCGCAGCGGCAAAGGCGCTTTGCTAACCGACTAGCGGATGAGTCTCACATTAATCAGTTATTAAACATGGACCAACAACTCTCGGTGGTCTGTAACTATGTGTAACAACCGTACAACACTTGTACACACGTACGAAGTCTCGAAATAATTTTAAACGGACATATTTTGTGCTATTTAAAACAAATGTTTCTATGTGATTCGCAGTCCTTTTCTCTCACTGGCTCATTCTTCAACTTACGGGTAACGGAGACGACATTGAGGAACACGCCCATGTCCCAAAGGCTTATGGGAAATGTAGTGTAGTTCAGAGTAAAAATCCGAACTCTTTGTATTTACATTTATGTAGTCATAAACTATTATGATTTTAATGTAAACACAGGTGAAACTAATTAACTCTATTCACTTACTAAATGTGTTTGTTTCCTTTATATTGTTTTAACACGACAATATTTTAGGTTTCCTTTTACATAACATTAACATAAGCAGGTTTCATTGGTAATTGGTAACCAAAACAATGTGAATCTCAGTCATTTACGGATCTTTGTACCACGCAAAGAACTGTGGGAAATAGCGTGAGCAGACTGATTTACGTCAGAGTTATGCATTTTTACTCAAAAATACTTATTCGATAGTTTTGTATTTTATATACATGTTATATATACTCATAGTATTTTACTTAAACTATTTAATTCAATACTAAGCTTGTTAATTCGTAATTTTTTTATTCGTTTCTTAAAGTTGTTTTTATGTCATCGTAAGATGGCAATATCTGTCATAGGTAATTAAAATGACTATATTTGATAAATGCTAAAAAAGTAACTAATATTTCTAATATCACTTCCCCAGACTAAATTGAAGACGTCATAGATAGATAGATAGATAGATAGATAGATAGATAGATAGATAGATAGATAGATAGATAGATAGATAGATAGATAGATAGATAGATAGATAGATGGTGGAAACAAATGACTATGACTGAAATGATTAAAAAATCAGCAATGTTTAATTAACTTGTACAACTAGTCTGCATTGTATTGTCATCTGTCATCAGGTCGCGAGCAGTGTAGATCGCCTGTCAGTCTGATGGGGGCGCCAAAGCCACGGCGTCTTATCACTCTAACTTCACTATCGACCAAAGTAGACTGATAAAAACTTCCCGTAGAATAATGGCGACTTGGGCCAGGTTAGGAGCTAGTTTGCGGCATACGGCAAAACGTTTCTGGCCTCTTCGAAACATAGGGTATGGAGCTGTCGGAGCTGGTCTTCTGGGCTCTGTTGTGGCGGGCGGATTTATTCACATTAAAAATGAACCGAGATGGGGACTGTGGCCACACACCGTGTACGCGGAGGACGCGAAGGTAAACAAACCTCTTTAATTAGAAGACAACTTTTCCAATGAATTCTCTACCACTTCGAATGCCATGCTGTCTGTGAAGTTAAATACTTAACCGACGTACTGTCATGTCGTTTGTTTGTTCGTGGAGTCACTATGTTAATCTTTTAAAGTTTGAATATTAAGTGGGGCCAACCGATTTATACAGTTATTAAACGAAGCAGCTCATGTTTTATTAAAGTGTGGCTAAACAGCAGTGTATGTGGAGTCTCAGTAAAGTCCTATTGTTGCAAATGTTTGTTAATCTACACATATTTGAGATAGTTTGGACAGTAGCGCGGTTGCCATCACATTGTAGGTGGAGCTCTGTCTGTATAGTGTCATAGCAAGCTAGCTACTATGTGTCAACTAGATTATATAATAAAATGAATGATTAACGCCTTATTATGTGGTTAAAATCAGGAAAATCTACAGATTTAATTTAAATAGTGAGAGACAGGAGTTCATTATCCAAGTAATTATCCATGACCACATAGTACTTTATGCAAATTCGGCTTAAAACAGCTTAAACTTACAATAATCTTACAGTAACAGGTGTTTTATTCATTGTAAACCTTTATGAATAAAATTTTTTAGTTAACAATAACAACATTGCCCTCCTTCTTGCCTCATGCTTAGTCATAAACTCATGAATAAAACGCCTGCTCTTTCTCTCCGTTTTTGTAAATCTGTAAAGAAAGAGGAGATCACAGCACCACTAGTGTCCATGAGACGCCTGCGGTTTAACCAGTTTGCCTCCATGATCTACGAAGAGGAGCCTTACATGACACCCAGAGACTTCCTCCATTCAGTCCTGATGGAGAAGGTGGATCGTAAGTGACATGCCACCATGTGGATGAGCAAACATTCAAAAACACACAACGTGCGTTAGGGAGTAAGTGTTATGTAGAAATTATTATATAACATTGTGCTTGCATTTTTATTTCGTTGGACATTTGGGTTACGCTTTATTTTAAGTCTGTCCTCTTGACAGTCAAATTACACGCCTAGGTGATTAATATTAATAAGCAACAAGTGCTTACTATATGGTTTGGGTTTGGTTTAGAATTAGTTGCATGTAATTATGCATAATTGACTATTATTACTATAGGAAGTGCATAAAACATGTGGAAAATGTGTAACAAGGACACTGTAAAATAAAGGGTTAGCCACATTTGATTTTATGTAAAGGCAAACTCCTTATGAGGAATGTTATCCACCAAATTCTCATAACGTGGATCTTATCAAAGCAGTCTCACAGCAAGAGGCCAGTCATCGCAAGGACGCTAAAATGCTGACATGTACGTTCTTCTCACTTGCATTCTTATTGTAAAAATGCAGTTTATCTGGCAGTAATCACCTCTGCATGTTAGGCCTTGTATTCATAAAGTGGGCGTAATGCAATCCAAGATCTCTTCGAACACCACTACAGGCCTCAAAGCTATTTTTCTGTTGATGTTCACTATGCTGGAAAATATTGTTAAGCAATCCTCGATCTTTCTCTTTTACAGGCAAGCTGCAGAAAAAGATGCTGACTAAAGCAGTAAGTGCAGTTTGTTAGTTTACGTTAATGTTAATGTTACTCGAGACACAAAGAGACTTGTACTGAATGAATATTGTTATTATATGATTATGATATTTGATCATGTTGTAATTGTGCTGGAAATCTGACTGACACAGTGAAAGCTTTGTCTAATATCTGATTGGTCCATGGACAGGATGTGGACGATATGATAAGGGTTGCTTCGAGGGCTGAGGCAGGAAATAACATGTTCAGAGGAATCGGAGACAAAGGTATATGTTAAGCAAACACTTGCTCACTTGCCTTAGTAAAGTAACAGTGTTTGTGTGTGCTAACTTCCTCTCATTGAGAAAATGCTATAACTTCCTATGTTTTATAGAAGTATTTCTTTTTTCCATAATGTAACATTGAATATTAATTACATTGTTCAAACATCTCCTGAACCATTGTTTCAGGGCTGATCTCTTACACAGAGTACCTGTTTCTGCTCACTATTCTTACAAGTAAGTGTTTCCTTTTGAAATAATTGCATACATGGTGTCCTGTCAGTGACAGTCCAGAATAATCAGATGGACACAGTTTTGTAGTCATTTGTAGCCGAAAATGGACACAAAGTCAAAGTGACCATTTCCAGCATTTCCAAAAATTTTTGCTGTGTCAAAATACGTCTGCACTGTGCTGCACCACTACCGATTCATCAGCATCATGGAAAATTTTTTGCCCATTTTGGTCTGAATTGACGTGTAATAAGAATGACTGACTGGCTGCTGTGAAATAATACAAATGCTATAATAATACAAATAAATTGTGCTCACTTGTTGCATGTAGCATTAAACATGCAGCATGAGCCTGTCTTCTAGTTTGAATTTTGACAACTTGTTTTGTGACTTTTGATTAAATCACTAAGTGGAATAGAATTCAGGGTATGTCCTTACAATTCGCATTCTTTTGTCCCAAGAACTCACAGAAGACAATTAGGAAGAAAATCGACTTACCGCTTTAACTGCTTGAATACAATCAATGATTAAAGTTGGTGTGTACTGGAACAGTAAAAAATAATAATTAAAACCATTTGCATTTGTCAAAAACTGACATTAAATACCCTGCATATTGTGCATGTGCACGTACTAAGTGCTTGCTACGAACATCAAAAATTTTACCACAGTAATATTAGTGATATTGACTGACACTGATTTGCAATACACCAAACCATGTCATTCATATTATTTATACTCATCAATTTTTTGTTTGTAGCTATACATTTTTTTGTGTTGTATGTGTGGTGGGGATTCTTTTGCTTACCTGAGGGGCTTACAAAGTTTTCCAGAAACCCTACACTCAGTTTAACTGCACTGTGATTCCAGAACCTCAAACAGGATTTCATATTGCTTTCAAAATGCTTGATATTGATGGCAATGAGCATGTGGACAAGAAGGAGTTTCAGAAGGTATGGAATGTCTTTTCACATTGGATTATATGACACCATGTTGCCTTCACACTCAAACTGAAAAGTGCAAATGTTGTTTCAAAACACTTGTAAATGAGTATAATTATATGAAGATATATGCAGAATTAAGAAAGTTCTCTTGGCTGGATTTTAAACGCTGTGGATTGTAAGTATTGTGGTCATTCGGGTCTGTCTGCTTTGTGTTTCTAATAATGCTGGCATGAGATGAGACCGATGTGTAACAGGTATGTGGGAATGATTGATGCATGATTGGTGCATGATAGGAACAACAGAAAAATGCATCATTTAATTAGAATTTAGTTGGATTTAAATGTTGAGTCTATTCACATGTATTAGTTTGCCACGTGCTCAAGGTCCAGAAGATTCACTGAAGCTGAAAAAGCTTCATAACATAACATAACATATGCAAACATATGCATAAATACAAGAGAACATGAGTAAATAAGAATCACTTTTTTAGATCTGACTTTTACCAGCAGTCTCCTAACTACATTCTCTTTTTGGTAGCTGAAGAAAATTATTAGACGAAGGAAAGAGCTTCTAAGGCAGAATGGGACAGAGGTGGGTACATGCTGTGTAACTTCAGCAACTTTGCATTTTATTTAGAGATTTTGAATGTTATTTCTATATATATGTTTTTGTTTAATATCAGAGTTCTGTTGTATTGAACATTTTTGCGGTTGTACTGAATAGCTTTGTTTCTTTACAGCTTTCAGACAGTGTTTATGAGGTCAACACTACACTACAGGTGTTCTTTTTTGGGAAAAATGGCAAGAATAAGCTGCAATACAAAGATTTCTGCAGGTAAAGTACTGTCTGTGTTTAATATTTTAGTGACTGATATAAATCATTTTCTTCATGAACAGCGTAATTGATAGAATTTCCTAATCAGGATGTTTTGCTTAAATGTAGACGTGATAATTGGCAGAATACAGCAACATCTAATTAAAAAATCTGTAGAATATGTGAAGATTATTCAAAGTAAACCATCTCTCTAACTGCAACACTATCCTGTGTTTTAGCTTTGTTTAACCTTAAGAGCTGTATTTCGAGGATTTATTTTGGTTTTGTATAGGTTTATGGAAGATCTGCAGGCTGAAGTGCAAGAAGTCGAGTTCCTGCGGTTTTCTAACGGGATGAAGACCATGAGGCGGGAGGACTTTGCTGAATGGCTGCTTCATTACACCAGTGAAGAGAACAATGAGGCATACTGGGAAAACATGAGGAAGAGAATCCCCACCGGACAGGTAACATCTTTTAAACACTGATAGTCCTGAATATATTTTAACACAGACTTGGATAAAAACTGATGTTAGGTCAATTCTTCTAGTTTGAGAGGAATAGATTCTAAATGTAACTAGTACGTAGCTGAGAAACCAGTGGCCACTCTTCAGAGATCTCTAGTGTTTATGAAAAACGTGCTCTATATAGTTCTGCATCAGTCATATTTCTAGAGTAGAAATCTAATGTCAATCCTGAGTAAAAGCATTTTTACAGTCCACATAGAGTTGTACTGCTGGCATGTAGAGGAAATGTTATTTAAAATTGCTTCCTGTAGCAGTATTGTAATTCCATTCTTGCATTTTGAATTTCCCGACATTCATATATACATACATAACGGTATGTTTTTCAGAGCATTACCTTTGATGAATTTAAAGAATTCTGTCTCTTTACCAACAATCTGGAGGACTTTGCCTTCTCAGTCAAAATGATTAATGATGCCAACAGGCCAATAGGAATGGGTAAGACTAATCTGGATGCCAGTAGTTATTAATGTTTAAAAGTAAATAATCGATTATCCTCTGCGCATTTCTTGACAGGTCAAAATTGTATGTATTGAGTACCTAAAACGCATAGCACTCTCCCTCATTATTTCCTCCATAGCTGAGTTTAAGCGGGCAGTGAAGATAGCGACAGGTCGCAACCTTTCAGATAGTGTTCTGGACACAGTTTTTAAAATCTTTGACCTGGACGGGGACAACTGTCTGAGCCATAAGGAGTTCCTTGCTGTGATGAAAGACAGAGTGCTTCGTGGACTCCGGGTGAGAAAGCATTTAGCCCTTTAATTGACAATTAATTATTAATTTCCAAAGTTTAATTTAGTTCATTTACAATGCTGTACTATTAATCATTCAGTAAATGC
The DNA here is from genome assembly GCF_018831695.1 of Puntigrus tetrazona. Lineage (NCBI taxonomy): Eukaryota > Metazoa > Chordata > Actinopteri > Cypriniformes > Cyprinidae > Puntigrus > Puntigrus tetrazona. Next base: position 13,418,021 of record NC_056703.1, read on the forward strand.
CATTAGTGTTAAAAAATATTACTGGTACTCAAATCTGACACAGATGCTGATGTCTACGCCAACAACAATGCACATGATGGAGCAATTATAGCCGAATCTTGTGACAGTAGTTATTAATCTTTGTGACTGTGTGTAAGTGGCTCAGTGCAGTAAACGGTAGACTTACTGTAGATTACGCCTGTGTTTCTCGTATAGGTTCAGCCGCAATATGGTGTTTCTGGTTATTGGAAATGTGTGAAAAGAGAGGCCCTGCAAGGAGCTCAAGAAGCTCTCCGTGAAACCGGCAGCCCTGTCTGACACAGGATGAGGTCTGCGTTTAGGCCTGTGGCTGGTCAGATGTGGTGATACTCGCAGTTGCGTATATATCTGGTGAGGAGAATGGTACATAATTAATTACAAGCACCAGCAGCATTAAAATGTTTACAAGGTCCAAAGAAAATATTTCTTTTGAAGCTGTATGGCTGTTGGCCCAAAACATAAACAAGAAACAAGATTAATACAAAAATTAATTTCATGGTTATATATAAAATATATATATAAAAACATAATTTTGGGTGTGGTGGTGTTTATATATAATCTGTGATGTTTACCTTTACTGTCATGTACATTTGTAACACATTACCCTGTGGATAATCTGCATGTAAGGCAGATTTGATTAATTATGTGTTATTACTTGTGAAAAAGTTGCTTTTGGGACTGTTGTTTGACTAAACAATTGAGCGGCTTTAGTAAGCTCATTGTACTTTTCTTTTCAATTTTGTGGTTCAATTTGAGTTTTACTTATGAAAGTCAAATTGTGTTTGTGAAATACAGGTTTAATCTGTGAAATTGTTTTGTGTTGCATACATTTATTTTTATTTTCTGGGGCACTTTTCTATATAAAAATATTACATTTGATGTGTTAGCGTTGCATTAACTTTCCACGAATAAAAGAAACCGAAAACGTGATGACTGTCAGTTACTTAAAATATTACAGGGGTTTAATGTAAACTATGCGAAATGTATTCGGAAAATTAAGTGAACGCGGTTTCCTCATAAATGTGTTGTAAACGTAAATAACCTGCAGTGTTGCCGCGGGAAATCGACGTATGCGAAATGCAATTTATTCCAAATTTTAGCACCTACAAGTTGCTCTTAATTCGATACCCTCTATAAGTAACATCTTGCTCACGTTTACAAGAATAATTGGAGACTTGTTTAAAGACCAAGTTGTTAAACAATCGAGTATGAAACTTGCTGCCATTGATAAGCTCTTTTGGAGGATGAGACCCGTGACGTCAGGAGAGCTCTGGCGCTCTGGCTCACAATTGGTCCAGGGATGCTGCGCGAGAGCTCTGTCACCCGAGCAGCCGCTGCCGCGCGCTGGCCAAGACGCATCTGAAACAAAATCTTTAGCTTTGCGCTCCAAAACAAACGGACTGACACCTTCAACAGCGATACAATATACCCAAACCCCGGAGCCGCTGCGCGGACACTGAAAAAGAACCAGCGAAACAATGTTGTTTTGAACTGTCTTTTTGCTCTGAGAGTGAATCTTGGTTTGTTTATCTTTTCGTAGTTTGTCAGGCAATGGTCGCGAGGATCTTTTTGGAGAGGGCGCTGCGCGTGTGCGCGAGGGCTCAATAAACACACAGACGTCTCAAGTGTCTGGTGCGCGCTAATGAATAGACTTCACTGAATGGATTTTTATATTTAGAGCTTTAATGCGCCTCTTCTCCCAACGGGAAATAGTGGACCGCGAGGCAGAAACGAACGCGCTCGGCAAACCCCGCGGCATGGCATTTTTATGGCATTTAAAGCGCTAAAAAAACAAACGGACAGCTCGGGCAGGATACGCCGACCGCTTTTTATGTGCTTTCTAACGGTTTTCGGCGCGCTAACGCGGTGTAAACTCCGGCCGGTCACAAAATGATGGCTGGCGGGGCAGTTCAGCAGAACGGGATCTTCTCTACTCCTCAGCACCTCTCACAGTCGCCACACATGGACCCAGATCTCTCCGATTCCCGAAAGCGACCCCTGGAAACACCGACCGAGGCGAGCAGCACCAAGCGCTCCAACACCGGAGGTAAGATCGGGCAGCGCTCGGGCCTGGTGCTCCAAATAAGTCGTGTAAACGAGACTCCGGTGTGCTCGAGTCGCGCGCGCCTGGTCCAGTTTTACGCGTGCTTGTCTAGATAGCTGCTCTTTAACTCTGCGGGGGGTTCAGAAGGTTGATTTAGCGGTTTGTCCGTAATTTTATTTCTTTATTAATTTAAATAGAGTGTCCGTTTTAAGCACCTGTAAAACTGAGTGCTACAACAGCGTTACGGGCAGTTAATGCTACAATTAAAACGGGTCGCATGTGTCCAGCCTGACCCTGTGTGACCCAGTGGGTGATGTGCAGTGTGGAGGTGGCCGTCCCTCTGGGACTGAAGCTAAATTGAGCAGAAAATGAATGAAAAGGAGAAAGCGCACATGCTGCTGTAGTTTAATCCCTATTCATATGCAGTAACAGACTCCAGTGCAAACAAAAGATTGCATTCCCCTCTATAGCGTCATGTGGAGATCTTAATACATGTCCAAAAGAGCATTAGGGTCAGCCTTGATTTAGAAAAAAAGTTTCCTTAAAGTGGTTTCATGTATAATCACTTGTGTTTAAAACAAAACCGCTATAAGGCTAATATTCTTTATGTACTATGTGTAGCATTTTAAACACACGTAGTATATAAACTATGCTTAGTTTCTTACTTTTTTTCCGGTTTCGATTCTAATGCATAGCCACGAACCTAAAAAATGCGGTCTGAGTCATTGCTCTTTAAATAATAGCTGAGAAGGTCACGTGATAAAGTTCCGTTCTAAAGCGCTTCTTTTACCGCGTGCGTACCGAGCGGATCATTTGGATTTCGAGAGAAGAGAAAAGAAAGTAGCGGGTGTAAATGTTTCTGCGAGTTTGCTCGCGGGGCGGCAGTTCTCTCTGCGGAGCCCCGGTGCAGCTGTCCAGCTGACACTGGTTTTATCACCCGGACACTGCCGTGCGCGTTTGATCTATTATGCACAGCTTATGTTTGTCATTGTTCAGAACTAATGAGGTGAGCCGAATATGGTTGGTTTTTATGGTTGTATTTAGGCAAAATTATGCGTTTAATTCGTCGAGTCCTCGACTTCTAAATCTTTTACAGACAACGGAACTAGTATAAAGCAACGTTATTACCAAGTTTAGGCCGCTAATTATTTCTCGCTATTTGTGTTGATGGTTTACATTGATTTTGACACTGCAATATGCTTTAACGTTTTTGTTCAAATATAAGAAGTAGCAACAAGCAGTGGTATTATGCAAAAGTGACGTTATAATAAAAAAAATACAAATCCTGTGTCCTAGCATTTTAGTTTACAATAATTAACTGAAGACTATCTAGATGAAGTCCTAAAAAAAAAAATAAAGTAAAAAAAAAATAAAGAAAAAAAGTTCATTTAAATTAGTGAAATAAAGGCAAATTGATACAGGGCCTTGGAATTTAACCACAACTGATGCTGAAAATCTGAAAACTCATATTAGAGTTTAAAACTGAGAAGAAATTACAGGAAAGATTTCATTGAAGGGAAAAAAAGAGGCTGTTATCTTGAGGAGCATTTTTACTAGTGTGTATTACAACTTTTGTCAAAGCATGTCATTGAGCACTGTTTAGAGATTAGTCTTTTATTTAGTCAGTAAGTTATTTATTTCTTTGTTCATTAGCAGTTCAGACCATCATTTATTCTGTTCACCTATCTAGCTTTGTTAATTAAGACATAATCCTATCAATGAATGAACCCTTCCCCCTTGCATGACCTTTGACCTGAAGCGAGCGACGAAGAGGACGGTCAGTGATGAGGTCCTCTTTATACCCTCCCTTTTGTAAACAGTCATTGATTGCTGATGCTAATTTCACCGGTGCACACGCAGTTAGTTACTTAGTGTGTGAGTGTGTGTGTGTGTGTGTGTGTGGCCTCTTACCAGTCACAATTGAAATGGCATGTTAATGTTGCTAATGGAGGTTTTGGCAGAGCTATTTATGTTGGTGTTTTTTGTGTGGTTCCGTATTAGATCAAAAGGTGCGAGCGAGAGAGAGCGAAAGCGAGCAAGAGAAGGACACAGGTGCCCTTGCAGTGTGTGGTGACGTGAGTTGACTGTGAATTGGGCAGGTGGTGGAGAAAGGAGGGGCTAGATAGAGAGAAAGAGAGGCTCATGTATTCTAGAATGTCCAGTGGATGTGTTGAACGTGATCGGTTTGCTTGAACAGAAGCATCCATACTTCTGCATGCTGCATCCGAGATACCCAGCAGAGCGCGTCGATATACCTAGTATGGATATGTAGAGAATTTATCAAGCTCAGCTGAAAAAAGCTACTATGCAAATGAAGTATGACCCTGGGACCAAGCTCATAGCCCTCCCCCTGCCACGTACGCCCGTACCCGCACACGCTGGTTGGGTATAGCGTCTTTGGATTTATAGGCAGTAATTTAGTTGGCCGGCCCCTTGGCGCTCTGCGGCAGATCCTTTCTGCCATTTTCAAAAATCTCTCTCTCTCTCGCTGTGTTTCCAACATGGCCGTCCAAGGAGCCCACCGCCTCCCTGCTTTCGCTCTATACCTCCTCTCCGTTCACGCAAGGTCACTCCCTCGCACTTTCTTTCACTTATTCTCTTTCGTTTTCTCTTTCTCTCCCTCCGCAGCCTCCCTCCATCCTACCTTTTCATATTTCACCCAAACGTGAGCGAGGCGCTACGTCTTTTATAGTGCTGCGTCAAAGTGGCGAGGGGGGGGCGACGAGAAAGAAAGCCTTGGTGTGTATGTGCGAGCGTGTGTGTGTGTGTGTGACGCTGGGGAGGGGTGCGGGGTGATTGGACACGCTAGGTGCCTCTCTGTAGAATGCAGCACAGGGCTGGAGCTCTCGCTGAATATGGATGAGAAGGAAAGCAGAGGGTGATGCAGTAGGAAGATTCCCCCCGTCAGTCCGCCTCTGCCTGAACAATACCAAGCCTCTCCGCTTCAAACACTCACTCACTCACACACATACATACACACACACACACACACACATACACACACTCTCTCACACACGGCAATTGCATTGCCATCACACACAATCAGAGAAAGAGAGAGAGAGAGGGAAATTGAGGGAGAGAGAGCAAGAGAGAGAGACGGGGGCTGACTGCGGGTATGGAGGGGAGGATGCGCTGACGTTGTCCCCCTCTCGGATACGAACCTGGGGAAAAAGGTTGACTGGCCACATTCCTTGACGGCGGCAGAGCTCCTATGATCAGCCTGCAGTCGGGCATCGCTCACCGGTCCAGCCTCTCGGCGTCCATGGCTATCTGAACCCCACCTCCAGCACGCTACAGCAGAATGGGTAAGAGATTCTGTCCCCTTTTGTTGACTTGTTGAATGCGCGTGCGGACGAGTTGACCGTTTCGCTTTGCGTCTTTCCTTCTTTCGCCCTTTCTTTTCCCGTCCTCCGTTGGCGTCTCTTCATTCATTCTGTGAGAAGGAGAGGCTTGCTTGTCCTTGCAGTGTGCCTAGGACAGGCCCTCCTTTTCACATGCAGAGTGTGTGTGTGTGTGTGGCATGGGGGTGGGGGGTTTTAACAATACAATCCCTCTTGACCCACTCCCTCTGTGTGTTTGCATGACACTCTGTTCACACTCTATGTGCTGTGTGTAATCATAGGTTTGAGCCCATAACCGTCTGACTGCGTTAGCGGCTGTGTAAGTATGGCTTACTGGCAAACAGCAGCAACAGATTGTATTATTTACTCAGACACTCACTGCTGAAAACCTGTTACACCAGCTTTCCTTACATCATCGCCGCAAGCAGGAGCGCACGGGTGAGGAGCGCTCCCAAAGCGCCCGCCATTCTCAAATCACTGCTGCATGAGAATGTGCCCTAGGTTCTCCTTTTTAACAACAGGTAAGCAGCAGCCGACCTTCCCGTTGGATCTTTGCGCCTTCGGAATGTCACCTCCAAGTCGTATTGGAAACAATTGTGAGACGGCCGCGATGGAGAGACTGAAGTTTTCATTCCTCGTCGGCCAAGGTCAAACGTTCCCCACGCCACCGCTCTGTTAAAAACGGCTGCCGGAGGTTCACTTTCCTGCGACGTACTTCAGTGATCGCAAGATCCCTAATTGCCCTTTCTCTTTCTTCGTCCTTATAAACTCGCTCACTCTTTCCTTATCTCCCCTCCGGCTGCGCTCTTCAAAAACCTCCATCATGGATTCCTGAGAGTGTGTCCACTGCGTCCTGTCCTCTTCCTCCGTTCGCTGCAAACTGCCCTCATTAAACGGTCCCTCTAACAGTGTCTGCATTCATTCCATTCACACTCGCACCCTCCCCTTTAACAGACCGGTCATTGATAAGATCGGGATCTGCCCAGCTGTGTGTGTGTGTTTGCTCGGCTGCAGCGAGCATCGTGGACTAGAATCCTATCATTACCTGTCAGTCATGTGTGTGTGTGTGTGTGTGTGTGTGTGTGTGTGTGTTTGTGTGTGTGGCAGGGAGCATCGAGTCGGGTGAGGCAATGATGTAATGCATATCCCACTGCGCACCTGGAGCGCTGCAGAGGACAGGTACAGATTGAACTGCTCTGCAAGGCTCCGTCCAGATATCAGTTGTAACCACTAGCCCTTCTCCAGGGCCCTACGAAGGGAGCTAGTGTCCTTGTGTAAGCGTTTGTGTATGACGTCGTCCCAAGATGAAGTATTTGTCGTACGCTGCGCGTGTTTTATCGAGAAACCCTGAGGTCAGTCCCGGTGCAGAGAATAATAAATCTCTCACCCTCTGACATTTGCACATATTCATTTAACAAATGATTTTCTCTGGAGTGACTGAGCACAGAGCAAAGCCAGTCAGTCAGGGGGAGAGAAAAGAGAGGGATGAACAAAAGAATAGCAATGCTGCAGATAACAGCTTTTAGATCTTTATAACAGAGACGGGAATACAGTTTTTATTCTCCCTTTTCCACAGTTTCATGCATTTCTATAGGAACGTATGGAAACGCGGGTGATTGAGTCGCTCTGTGTTTTTCTCGAATTGTCTTTTCAATTTAAATTCTGCTCGGGTATCTTTCTAACTGTGCATTGCACGTTCAGCTGCGCTTAAGCGAGTTATACTGCGTGTGAGCTTGCCTCTTTCTTTCCTTCTTTTTTTCCCTCTTCTTTCTCCCCTGTTTTTTGTGTTCCTGTTAGACTAGATAATGTATTACAACTGAAACTAATGTTCGCTTTGATCCTGGTGCCATCTAGTAACTGGCCCTCCCACTCTTGGCTTGATTGTATATGCCTGGGCTGACAATTATGTTACTCTGGATTTCCCCGATTTTCTGGTATTAATGGGATTGTCTGGATTGGATGATTGATCAGGTATTGACCCGACTGGCCTTCCAATTGTGGGAGCGTATGTTGCATTTTTGGAGGAACTGGACACATCGCTCACTGCTGAATGATTCAAGGCAGCATTAATGAACAGGTGAAAGCGGGGACGTATACAGCATGTAGTGGTCTTTGGTGTTATTTAGAATGTATCAAACGTTCCCACAGGAGAGTCAATCAGAGTTGCTTAGAGACCATAATATTTTCACCTTCTCCTTGCTGCCCCTCCCCTCTCCTCTCATCTGTCCTCTCCTCTCCTAGTCGCTGTTTTCCTCTACCACTCTCTGGAACAGTCATTTCCTTTTGGTCGAATATTCCTTTCTTCCTTTCTAACAAATCGTTTTCATCCCAGCTTCTACTTCTATTTTTTTCCCTCATCCTTTGCATGTTTTTTTTTATTTGTTATTAGCTTCTTTGCGCTTATCCTGCAGTCTCTCTCTCTCTCTCTCTCTCTCTCTCTCTCCTTGTATCTCTGACTCTCTCCTCCTCTCTGCAGTGGTAAAGGGTCAGCTGCTGGAGATTGGGGGCATTTGAGTCTGCGAAACCCATCTTATCTTTCGGATTTACTACAGTCTCTGAAAGACACTGATATAGTACACAAACACAATGTACTTTTATACCTTCTTCCATTTTTCCCATAATACACTAAAAAACTGAAAATAAGAAATGCCATCTTGGCTGCAAATGAAATTAATACAATTATTGATTAGTTTTAGTTATGCTACGAGTAACATTTAGAGGGGTATATCGGGTGTTCAACGTGACTTGAGCAATATGATGTAATGGATGTATTTGCATGTTTAGTGGTAGAGTGAGTTTGATGACTCTCTTTTTGAGGTGCTGTAATCACCTTCTGGTTCTTGCCTTACTTTAACACTGGACTCCAGGCCATATGTTGTGTTTAGGATGTGTAATATTGTGGTTGGAGAGGGAAGCCTCGTCCCCCCGGGAACCTCTGAGTGACTTATGCGCTGTTGGCTGGGTTCTTCAGGACAAATCTGAGGATTTAGCATCCATATGCTCCTGCCTGAACAGCCTTCCAGGCAATTACCCACAAGCCCACGGCCTCCGTATAGTGCAGCGCTACAGACTGCCTACACACCACCCGCCACACACTCTCACTTAAACCTCAACTTCTGACTGTGACACTGAACCTCCTTGCTGAGCATCTGAGCGGATTGCCGTTTGGCCGACCATTTGTGTGTGCGTGTGTGTGTGAGAGAGAGAGATGGTGAAGAAGATAGTGAAGGACACAAAACACAGAGATAGTTTGGTTAAATTTAGACCTCTACCAACCCAAAGCAGGTCACTTTATCTCTGCATGGGGAAAAAGTGGGACAGAGGCAGAATCAGTAGGAACTCATCAGGGAGAGAAAGAGAGTGAGAAAAAGTGAAGAAAGAAATATAGAGAAATGAAAAAAAGGCAAGGAAGTGAACAAAAGAACCAGGCAGTACTTTTCATGTTTAGTTTGTATATTGTTTCTATAGGAGGAGCCGTAGTGAGGTAATGATGGTGCACTCATGTGGCCTCTGGTTGGCTTTAGGTTTTCATACTGTTGCATAATCTTACTACAGTTTTACAGAGATGTGTAACATTCAGAAAATCCTCTGAATTAAACATGACTACAGATTGCATAAACACAAAAAGGAATATTCAGTTATATTCAAACGATATTATTGTGGTAATTTATTTTTACAGTATGTGTCCTTATATGTGCAGTGTACTTAAGAAATGAATGTGTAGTATAAGTTAACTACAAGGGTTTAGATCAGGATTGTGGTTGGTTTATGGTTAGTACATAGTTATTATCCAGTTATTGTAATCACTATAATAAATACTTATTATGTACATGTGGAATAGGACTATAAAATAAAAATATAACTCTTATATGCAGTGAATATATGTAGTGAATGTTTATATTCTTGAAAAAGAAGTAGACTATATGACATGTCTGGTTTGCAAAAAACAACAACAAAGAAACTAATTTAAAATTGAGATGCTTTTATCTCTAATTTTGTGTCTGTTTTTTGTGTGCATATGCAGAGGAGGGAGAATATTTCCTGAAGGTGTTGATTCCCAGCTATGCCGCTGGTTCAATCATCGGTAAAGGGGGGCAAACCATCGTCCAGCTTCAGAAAGAGACTGGAGCTACCATCAAACTGTCCAAATCTAAAGACTTCTACCCAGGTATGAATCAAATCTACTATCTCGCTTAACAAACATATTGTTTTTGTTTGCTGTAATTGAAAGTTCACTTTACTTCATCTATTTGTAATTTGTCTCATTAGATGTGTGTTATAAATCCTTACAGTTAAATCTTTTCATTTACTGTGCAACAGATGGTGGAGTTAATGGTGCCATGCATTAATCTCTTTCACACAAAACACTTGAAAATAAAGATCATTCAAAGTATCAGTAAAAAGTTTACACTGGATTTGTAGACATAAAAAATGTTTCGATCTGTAAGAACATTTTTGGTCATAACTGAAGTATTTATTTGTTTAGGAATAAAGGATAAGAGTTTAACATCATCATTTTTTATGCATCTTCAATCGCACTGATAAACTTTTTTAAAACTCCAGCAGTTTTTTGCAATCCGAAAATCTGAAATGCTAGAAAACAACAAGCTTGCATGTTTTCTATTAAGCAGAAGGTCTGACGGAGGCCTCAGAGCTACACTGTGGTAGATTAATGTGAATGAGGACGTTTACAGATGTTGGCCTGTTTGTGTCATTGACTACAGTATCTTTTCCACCATGTGCCATTAGGAAGCTGCTTTATGTTGTAGCGTGAAAAATAAAATCGGCAGAGAATGACAGTGGAAAATGTGCCCATAGGGAGAGAAAATATGTGAGAAAGAGAGAGAGAAAGTGTGTGTGTGTGTGTCGCAGCTGTGAAGCGTACAGCTGAATATTGTGAGCATAATTTGTCTGTGAATAGCTATGTTTTCATTCATTAAACACACCCGTTACAACTAAAACTATCCTGAGACCACCTGTTCTGCCTTTCACCCTTACTTACCCTACTAACACACACAAACACACACATTCCCGCTCATCTTCTCATTTACTTGTGCAGTTTTATTGTCCTGCAAATTCCCCTTTCATCATTCCACCATTTTTTAATTTTTTTTTACAGATTTTAATTTAACTGATCATTTATTTTCAGTGCATTTATCATAAAAGCACAACATCATAGTGAACTGAGGTAGTGAACAGGATGCTAAATTACAATTTTAATTTCTATTGATTTTAATTCAGCTTCTTTACAAAAAAATCAATGCAATATAAATGTTATAACTCTATAACTATAAAAAGCAAAGTTTGCATGTTGCCTTGACAGATATTTTTTATTTTGACCTGAATTTTTTTAAATTGTTACAATTAATTTTAGCTATGAAGTTTTAAATATGATTTCTTTTACCTTCTTAAATAAAACTAATTAATTCCTCTTCCTAGCATTTCAATTCAAATTGAAATTCAACTTCCTGTGTGCTGTGATTAGCTTAATTACATTCAAATTCCAACTCATAATTTGAAAAGAAGCTCATTTTTTGATTCTGAATTTTGCCAAATCCTTACAACAAGCAGTGCTGCTCTGGCACAAACACCAGCACATCCTCAATCATTCTGCTCTCTGATATAATAGCAGCTTCTCTTCCAGACCTCATTTATCTTATGAGACATTGAAAGGGAAACATTTAAACTCTCTCTGGCTCGCAAGAGAGCTATAAAAAGAATTCACCTACAGCTGAGTGGTTTTACTCCAGCCAGCATGTGTTTTACCACACACACACACACTGTAGCCTGTCACACATGTAAATTACACTTCAGTCTTGTCCTAAACTCATATAAATGGAGACTTTTCCCACAAAACACACCTCCTGAACAAGAGAAGGACTCAAATTAACACAGCACAAACTCACACACACACTCTCTTCTGCATGCTTTATTGGAGCATGTTTTATTCGCACGGCACTGACATCTTGAAGAGCAAATGTTGAAACTTGGGGGGAATTTGTTGCTTCAGTGTGTGTGCGTGGTACTGTGTTTCAGTTAGGAATTAGTGTGTAACAAAAAAAGGAAAAAAAACACAGCCGAGGAACAAACACTTGGTCAAGTACGCATGTGTGCTGGAGCAAACACACGTGCGGCTATATCTCTGCACTGTTGCCCGGAAACAAACACACACTACCAACAACCTACATGCCTTTGCTTCCCACAGCTCTCTCCCTCCAAATGAAATAGAAGATGATCATGACAATATATTTAGGACATCGAATGATACTTTCCACCACAAGACTAAACAAATCCTAACTTGAATTGAGGTTGACACAATAAGCAGAAGACTTTGTAACAATAACACATTGTAGACTTTGCTGGTCATGGTAAAACAGGTCCAACCAAGTGTGGGTTCTTTGGGTTCTCACAGTTATAGCAGTATTTCAGACAGGTCAAGCACTTTAGGCAAGTGATATGACAAAGGTCATGGGTTCAGCTTCCAGGAAATCCATTAAATGATAAAATGTACACTTCGTATACAGCTTTGTTAAGTTGTAAGTTATTATGGATAGATGTGTCTGCCATATTCAGGAATGTAGCTGATGGATTAAAAAAATTGTTCACCAAATCAGCATATTGGAATGATTTCTGAAGATTCATGTAAACCCGAAGACTGGAGTAATTGTTTCTGAAAATCAATAATGTTTTTGACAATTTAAAGTATAAATAGTTTTATAAAACTATAAAAATTTTATAAAAAAAAGTCAAACTCTTTTTCGCTATATTTTTTAGCAAATAAATGCTGCCTTGGAGATTTCTTTCAAAAAATTTCTTTCAGACCTCAAGCTTTGTTAGTAGGTAGTGTAATAAGCATACAGCATTAGAATATGAGTATATGCATATATAAGCATAACATTATGCAGTATATGCTGATGCATTATACATAAATTCATTTTATGCACTTACATATTTGCATATTTCAATTTTACATGCAAAATATATATGCTAACATGTTTTTTTTGTGTGTGTGTGTGTGTGTGTTTGGGCAGGTACGACAGAGCGTGTTTGTTTGATTCAAGGTACGGTGGAAGCTCTGAATGGAGTTCATAACTTCATCGCTGAAAAGGTTCGCGAGATGCCTCAGAGCAGTCAGAAGACCGAACCAGTCAGCATTCTCCAGCCACAGACTACTGTTAACCCTGACCGGGTTAAACAGGTTAGTTTGTGAGGTTGATCTACCACACCAAATCCAAACAGTCGTATGATGTAGAGTTAATCATATTAGACTTTGCAGTTTAAGAATTACATGCTAATTAGTTATCACCCTAAACCACAGCTTAATTCTTAATATCTGTAATATTTTGATTAGTTAGCTTACAGAATGACAGCAGAGACAGTGAATACATTTACATGAACATAATTGAGTGTTGAGTATAATTAAATTTTGCATAGTCAAGCTACAGTTTTCATCTGTACATGAGCTTTTACATGACATTTTAGAAATGATTGGTCTTACTTAAATCAGTTCCTAAAGTGCATGTAAATGTACTTATTGTCAGCGACCTGACAGTGATAAGCAACACTGAAGACAGGAAAATATACCAGCCCAGAGGAGGCAGAGGGCAGGGCAGGCTGGTGGTTGTTCCCCAGGGAAAGAGTGGCTGAGAGGGGCAGCAAAGTGTGAGAGCAGTGGGTTATTTTTACCTGCTTGATCCTTGCAGAATGAGAAACAGAGAGGGAGTGAGAGAGAGCAGCTGCAATGTAAGACCGGGGATCAACAAATGGCTGATATAAGCACTGACTTAAGAGCCAGAACTTACACACACACACACACACAAGCACACACTTTTATACACTCTTATACATACGAGCATACAGGGTTACATATTGTAAATGCAGTCCTCTTGAAATATATAACAACCTTTTTTTTTTACTGTAAGTGTGGACAGAAAACAAACATTAACATAACCAGCACAGACGCACTTGAGCTTATTGCAGCATCTATTTTTGGGGCTGTGTGCAGTTTCATGCATGTAATTCTGTTCCTCAATCAAAGTGACACTCCCCCTCCTCCACAGGCTAAACTGATCGTGCCCAACAGCACAGCAGGACTCATCATCGGTAAGGGTGGGGCAACAGTTAAGGCTGTGATGGAGCAGTCAGGAGCCTGGGTACAGCTTTCTCAGAAGCCTGAGGGCATCAATCTGCAGGAGCGTGTCGTGACAGTGAGTGGGGAGCCAGAGCAAAACCGCAAGGCCGTGGAGATCATTGTTCAGAAGATTCAGGAGGACCCACAGAGCAGCAGCTGTCTCAATATCAGTTACTCCAACATCACAGGCCCAGTGGCCAACTCCAACCCGACCGGATCCCCCTTCGCCAACTCTACAGAGGTGTTACCCAACGCCGCAGCGGCAGCTACAGCCTCCACACTCCTTGGTCAGGCAGGACTTGCGGGCATGGGTGGGTTTCCTGCCGCAATGTCAAGTCTTTCCGGTAATGATCTGCTCGCCATTACATCTGCTCTGAACACTCTGGCCAGTTATGGCTACAATACCAATACACTGGGTCTTGGCCTCAACCCGGCTGCTGCATCCGGAGTGCTGGCTGCTGTTGCGGCTAGCGCCAATCCAGCGGCTGCGGCAGCTGCCAATCTGCTTGCTACATACGCCAGCGAGGCCTCTGGAAGGGGCGGTCACCCTGCCGCACCTAGTTTAGGGGGCTTCTCATTGGGCTCCCTAGCTGCCGCCACAGGGGCATCTAACGGTTACCTGAATCCCTCATCCCCGCTGGTGGCATCATCTCTGCTGGGCACAGAGAAGCTAGCAGAAGGTGGGAAGGAAGTGGTGGAGATCGCTGTTCCTGAGAACTTGGTCGGTGCCATCTTGGGAAAAGGCGGCAAGACTCTCGTGGAGTATCAGGAGCTGACAGGTGCGCGAATTCAGATCTCCAAAAAGGGAGAGTTCATTCCAGGCACACGCAATCGAAAGGTGACCATTACAGGGTCGCCGGCTGCAACGCAGGCCGCCCAGTATCTCATCAGCCAGCGAATCACATACGAGCAAGGCGTCCGTGCCACCAACCCTCAGAAGGTGGGCTAGGGATGGACAGGAGTGGGGAGGGGAACAACGAAAGCGAAGGAAACCAGAGAGAATGAAGAGGTGACTGAATGAATGAAATTGAGAGAGAATGGGATGGGTTGGAGCAAGTAACATGTCCAAATATTTAAAACAAAATAAGGACAATTACAAAACAAATGAAAAAAGTTCTGATGGAACTGTGGATAGATAATCTGTTTGGGGAGAAATGTGATATTTTGTGACTGAAATTCTGCTGTATTTTTAAAGTTGTGTTACGTTGTGTAGGTCCGAGTATCGTGCCCTGGGGCACTCAGAGGAGGAGGAGATTAAACCTCACTTCCTCTCTCTTAGCCAGGGTCTTTTTGATTCTATGTTCAATTTTTGGCTTCCATTGCAGAACCCTCACAGTTTAGTTTATACCTAATCCACACCCTGAGCAAGGAGATTGGAGTTTGAAGCAGTCCCCCTTTTGATATCAGTAAATTCAGTCTCCGCAACTGTAGTGCAGGCCTGAAATGAAAAGGAAGATACCTATGATCCATTTCCATAGGCTCTCTTGGTTTCCCCCCCTATTTGTTTTAAACTAAGACTTAATCTCAAATACCTGCTGAAGGATTTCAATCTGCATTACATTACTAATATCTCTGTGATTCTCCATTATGGTCAGTTCACAATCAGTCTCTTTCAGATTTACTCAAACCTGTAATTCCAGGTTGACCTGAATGTATAAGTACTTCCTGATATTGTTGGGTTTTTTATATGTAAATAGAGTATCAAATTGAGATGCTGTCGAGAGTAGATAACTAACCTTCAGCCACAGACAGACAGAGACCGACATCATACGTCAAAGTTCAGATACTCAGCATTAGAGAACTGGAATGTAATACACATACATACAAGTGCAGTTTAGTCACAGGATCCCACTTTGGTGCTATAAGAAAACACATTTGAAGAGATTTTGTTGTCATATCTACTGATTTTAGTATTTATGGGAGAGTTTCTCTGAGCCCTCATGAAATATTGGGGGCATTTTGCGATTTACTCACGAGACTGAGAGCGAGTGGATATTCAAAAGATCCCACCAGAGCAGAGACACAACAGTAGGATTGTAAAAGCTGTCTGTTTTGTCTCATTGACTTTTAACTCTTACTACAGAAAATCTTTGGACACTCTACCAAGGAATTAAAGTCCTTAGAATCCTGAACTTGAAAAATAATTGGACCTGTTTAGACAGATGTACCTCTTAACTCCTCCTCTTCCTCTGATTGGAGGAGCCAGGCAATGTCTGTGCCTGTTTCGTTGAAAGGAGCTCAGGTTGTCATACCTCATGTTTGTGAAGAAGGAGAAAGATTTCCAGTTTGTATGCAGTGCAGCAAAGTCTTGGGTGCATTACAGATGCCACCTCGTTCACGTCGCAGTTAATCCCTGTTTGCGTCAGACTGGCAGCAGAGGTGCGGTTGAGGTAGTGAACGAGAGACTAAAATGACACAGCTTTTGTAACCTGTCTGAACTCATTCGAAGGCCAGAGGATGCTACTGTAATGACTGTCGACCTTCAGCCTTCTTCAGTAAAGCGGCACCGCTGAGAGGCAGGCTAACTGATCATAATTCTGCTTCCTTTGAGAAACCAAACTGCAGGCCGTAGCGTCAGACGCACAGCTCCGTTTGCCCAACGTTCTAAAGCATTGCTGGAGAGTTTCACGAGCCCTCCACCTTTTCCACTGATCAACAGGTCATCAGTTGCACAGACTGCTGATGATAGTTACTCATTAGTTAATTCCACAGTTGTACACTGCATCAAAACATTTGCTGCTAACAGCATTTTTGGTCTTGCCAGCAATTGGCTCTTGCATGGAGAGAAAGCAGGAGCTCCCGTACAGGGCGAGTGATCGTCTCTGAACCACACTGTGAATCCAGCGGCCTGACGCCATCGCAACTATGGAATGTACTGTACATATTTCACACCATCGAGAGCGCGTCCACTGAGACACGGCATGACGGAATAAAGCAATGAAACCGAGCGAGCACAAGAACACGGGCCGCGAGGCTCCGCTGTAGGAACGTCTACCTGTAGTTTACCTTGCTCTTTCGCAAGACCAGAGGTCGCCGAGGGTCTGATTCCCCCCCCGGCGCCCAGGCCTATCATTAATTAGCAGATCTCCATTTGAACCCTGGACTTCTATATATAACAACACTGCACAGCCCAATCTACTGCTGACCTACATACACACTCTAAAAGACATTCATCATCTCCCTCCAACTACCAGCCCTCTAATCTACTCGCTAGAGGGGAAGCGGAAACGTAGAAAAAGGAGGGAAGAGAGAGAGAGAGACGGAGAGAGAGAGAGGGCGAGAGAGTAACCTATTTATATCCATTACATAATTGTGAAGAATATTAACATTTTCACATCTCTCATGATTGCTGTTTAAATACCGTTCAACATAGCATTTAACATGCCATACGCTTAATGTTCTCCCAAACTATATTTACTATGTTTCAGTACCAGCCGTGAGACATCAGGATCTCAGAGTAAAAAAAAATATTACTCAATACTGTTTGGAGATCAAACTGTGTACCTGATTTCAGAAGCACAAGCACTTGGTGCAGCAATATGAGGGTAATATGATTACAGAAAAGGAGATGTCATTTATATTTTGAGAAAAACAGCTTGTTGACACTCATGACATTAGGATTAATTCTGTCTCTCACTCTCTCTGTGTTGTCCCTCTGTCTTTGCACTACCTCTTTTTCTTCCCTCGTGTCTGGCTCACTTTTCCAGCTTTCTGTTGTCTCTCCTTTCCACTTTCGCTTTCTTCCCCTCCAGGCTGCCGGTCGCCACGGATGTGTTGTGTGTGTGTGTGGGTGTTTATTGCAGGGGGCGTGTGTCTCCGCAGGGGCCGATGGGTATTCTGCCCTGTCGTGAACACTGTACCTCTGGATTAATACGCCACATAGTCTAACATTAATACATGTGATCTGATTCTCGTGCTCTCTGCCTGATTGATTGAGTATTCTACCTTAAACTAGCTAGAACAGGGAATCTGTGCTCTGAGAGAACGTAGAGGTTTGTAAACCCAAGAACTCTGGGTAAGAAAAAAAAACAAACAAAGAAACAAAAAAAACAATAAACTTCGGGAGATGGATGTGAATGCCACCTCAAACTCAAACGATGACGTCACTGTCGTTTGTGCTCTGTGTTCTCTCTCCTCTCTCTGAGAACTATCGAAGATCATTTCTGCATTTTTCCTTCGTTTTTTTAAAAATGAAACTGTGGAATCCGTCGCGTCTCATGTTCTTTGTGTATTTTGGTGTAGTTCCTCTAGTTTGTGGTCTAAATGCAGTCTTGCGCTGTTGGTTTCAGTGTGTGATTATCCGTTATACTCGTGTGGATGATGAAAGTGCCAATCAAGCCTGGTTAAGATTAGCTTTGCGATTTGTTTGTGCATTAGAGTTGCTCTCTTTGGAGTGCTGGTGTCCATATCTACGTCATTGATAATTTTAGATCGACTTAAAATGTAAAGAACTATTGGAAGCAATATTGTAGCATGTTGTCAAGTTTTGTGTTTTGTTATGTCTGTTGTATGAGCCTTTGGATTTACTACAAATTTTGAATGAATAGGTTTACATGTACTTTTTTGTAATACCGTAAGTTTAAAAAAATTAAAAAATGCTGCTATTTGATAAGTGAAATATACAGAAATATTTTAGTTGAGGAAAAAAAAAAACGTCTGGTCTGTTGATTAGGATTGTGCTCGTTTTTCGACAGGGGTATAAACGAGGTGTATCAATATTAATTACATAGACGCAGTAATAATAGTCAACCTGTGCCAAACTAGACCTTCACAGCTTCTCGACATGTAGGTGTGTGATGAAACATTAGATATCGATAACTTATTTAGAAGCATTGAACAAGTGCCAATCAATCAATATCTTTTAGTTCCAATGAAAAGATAATCAGCGAAGGGAAAAAAAGACATAGCGCAATGTTAGCATTGTTTTGACCCCATAGCTGCATAGACTAAGAGAAGAATTGTTTTATGCATCCATATGGTTTTAATACACTCAGTAGAGGCATCCTGTGCATTCGTTTGACCTGTGGCTTCCGCACTGCTTTTAAGTCATATTGTCTCTGTAGGTCGGCATGGAGTAGGCATACACATGTTATACGCATTCATAACACAGCCATTTATGAAAGTGTGTTTTGTGGATTTAGGTGTTATCTTTTTGCACGTCTCTATTGCATGATATCCAAGTGAATTATTGAGGGGTGGGAAATCAAAACAAACAAACATGAAAAAAAAGAAAAAGAAACGTCTTGCGACGCTCCGAGACACACTTCTGCATGTGTCGCGAACGGAGCGCTCTTTCTTTCTACCACATCATTTGTGTTACTCTGGTTTGTACCGTTTTTCTCGGTCAGATGGGTGTGGTCTTCTAAAGGCCAGTACACATAGGCCTAAGAACTGCAGCGTAACCATGGGAACTGGAGTCAATCAGGAATTCATGAAAGCGAGAGGATTCCAGTTTACGACGGCGGAATGTGTACGTACGCGTGAGACTCCATCTCTCAGCCTCTACTTTCAGGGGGAAATACCCATGCATGGAAACGTCATTTGAGTTCAGTTTTTTGGCTACGGTCGTGTTTATTCACATGAGGAGTTGCGCTCATCGGTTTCAGACTTCTCTAGTTTCTCAGCTTGATTCTCCTAACCCCACATGTAATTTATGAATGTATTTACATTTGCATAAACTGAAACAAAAATGTTATTTCAATGTTAAATGTCTTTTAGGTGTGATGTTTACGGCGGAGGTTGTAAAGTTCATGTAGCTCGATCATATCTGTCAGTGTTAGGAAGGCCCAGAGCCACATTAGCACCCAAATTCATTTCTCTCTCTTCCTGTCTGCTGATGCATCAAATGCACTTTACTGAGCATTAGGTCCCATCACAAACACACACAGTGTAACCTTCTACTGGATGCAAAACTGAACCAAGCAACCTGTTTTTAACATGGAGAACTTTGACAGATATATTGTTGTTTTTCCTGTTGTTGTGTTTTTATTCTTTTCCTTCTTTGGTGTTTGTAAATGAGTTGTAATTTTTTAAGGGTGTTTTATTTTTGTATTTCTGTTCATTTTGGGGAGGAGAGGTCAGAAGGAGAGTGTGTGAAATCTGTCTTGCATTCCACTGTCTCTCCTACTACATTCCCTTCTGTGTGTGTGTGTGTGTGTGTGTGTGTGTGTGTGTGTGTGTGAGCGCGGGTGAGATTGTTTGCATGGGTGTGCGTTCGTGAGTGTCTAAATAATGACACACAGACACTCTTGTTACCATTGTAATTGCCAACTGTGTGAAGCTGAACTGCTTTGAAAGTGAAAGGTGTTATTTTTGATTTTCAAAACTGTACCTTCTGTTCAGTTTAGAGGAATGGAAAATAAATTGCAGAAACCTCTGAAAAGTTTGTGTTCTCAATTAATTCCAACCTCTCTGCACTCCAAAGATTCAAGTACCCTTCATAGACTTTATTTAGTATTGTCTTACTACCAAAAATGGATAATCTGTTTCCCAACATTCTGTAAAATAGCTTTTTTTGTGTTCCACAAAAGAAACAGCTTTTTTGAGTAGACTATGCTTTTAATGTTATTCAGGTGTGTGTGTGTATGCATATGTGTGTATACACACATAGATATGTGTGTATATGTATACGCCTGTTATTTAATATTAACGGGGGCTATTTGTAGAATTGTCAAACTCAGAAACCTTTTATTAGTGACACGGGTGTTAAGTGAACTTCTGCCAGCTACTCACACTTGTGCGCAAGTACAAGAGACTGAAAGTGATTCAGCCAATACACATATGCCAGTGTTTGGAAGGTCACTTTGGAAATGAAATAGGTGACAGATTACATATTACTCTATTTAAAATATGATAAGTAGTTTAACTATTTCAATTACTTTTTTAATGTAACCGTAATTAATGTACATTTGATTACTTTTTCATTACTTTTCAAAATTTCTACTCATTGTTTTCTACTAAAAAGCATATACATAAACCCAAACATGAAATAAAACTTATCGAATAAGCATTTCCTATTCTGTGTCCTGACAGTGTCTGGCAGTAAGTAGTTAGTAGCAACTAGTTACAGTAATAATATTACTTTTTGCAGTAACTAGTAGTACAACTAATCACTAATAAGATTTCAGTAATAAAATCACAGGCTATAAAACGGCTTGTTACTTTGAATGTGGAAAAGCTTACATTGACTTTGATTATCTGAACAAAGATGTGTAAGTTGTGGCATTACTTTACTCGGCATTATATAGGCTATTATATATTAGCTACAATTAACTTCATGCTACA
The DNA here is from genome assembly GCF_018831695.1 of Puntigrus tetrazona. Lineage (NCBI taxonomy): Eukaryota > Metazoa > Chordata > Actinopteri > Cypriniformes > Cyprinidae > Puntigrus > Puntigrus tetrazona. The sequence goes on from NC_056703.1 coordinate 13,438,839, forward strand.
CAATTAATGAGAAAAAAACACTTATTTAAGTGTCACTATCAATCACTAATGAGCATTTGTAATATCTCTGTAATAGTAATATTTAGTAACTTTTGTGGGGCACAAAAGAAAAGTAAGGTAGCCTAACTAGTAGTGTAACTAATTAGTCATTCATTATAAAGCAGTCAGTGCAATTTGGTAAAGAAATCAATAAAATCTGTTAGCTATGTTTGTAAACACCTTTGTAATCCTTATTATTTTCATAAATAGCGAAACTGTCATTTAATTACTCTTTTTTTTTCTCAGTAAGTGTAACAGATTACAGTTACATTTATTATATGTATGTAATTATTACTTTTACTATAATTATTATTAGTCAGTACGCACGGCGATGTTTTCGTCGCTTCTTTGCATAGATAATAAAATAAATTGAAAATTCCTTTTGGAACGATACTGTTAACTAAAATCCTGACGCCATACACGTTGCCGAGAGAACTAAATACGGAAAAAATGTTAAGAAAAAAAAACATTTGTGAGAAAACAGCAGTTAAGTACCAGCAATTCTGCAATAGACCAGCATCATGTCGACATATAAGGTCATTGAAATAATTGATCTGGCTATGTAAGACTTTACTTCGAATGAATCCTTTTTCTTTACATCACACAGTACAGACCTTGCGGTACAGAACAGCTCTTTCGGCACAGTTTTTTTTAATGCGCATTTGTTTCGTCTGTGGTAAAACGTAAGAGAGACTCTCGGAAGCGCTGCGTGCATAAACGTCAGATCCTTATGAATTTCCCGGCAAAAACGCATTTCACATAAAATCAAAATAAAAAAATTAAGTTAAAATATGGTTATGAGCAGTTTACGTAATAAAAAGTCTTACACATAACGCGTTTACATTTTTCAATATTTAAAGGCACCTTATTTATTTATTTATTTTGCCATAGATTTGTATTATTTTCACTTTTCTATAGTAATTTTAATGAATAATGCTTAGTTATTTGTCTTATTAATAAAGCAAATATTTTTAGTTATGTTTGTAATCACTAATGTCCGGTTTATGTTGTCTAAATAAAATGTATTATAAGAATTATTATTAGGCTGTTATTATTATTATTCTATCTTTTTCATTTTTTTGTAGCAATAATTAGTCTTTGTGGTTTTGAAGATGATAGAAGCCTATATTTAACTAGACCTAGGCTATAATGTTTACTACTATGCTATATTTAACTACTATATTACACACAAACAAAGAAATAGTTTATCCAAAAAGCATCACACAGCATACTGCTTGTGCAGCAGAGCAAACAGGAGCTGATTTTGAAGCTCTCTTTCTTCTCTCTCTCTCTCGCTCTCTTTCTCACACACACACACACACACACACACACACATTGTTGGTTGTGGTGATGCTGTGTGAAAGTGGTACAGTCCTGCAGTGCTGCAGTTTGACGGCGCGGTTGAAGTGTCATCATGATGAATGGCAAGATCAGTATGAATCATAACGCCTGCCTGTGACGCTGTTAGGTCGCTAAGAGCCAAAATGCGTGTGTATGTGTGAGACTCATAAGCAATAAGAAATGCATAAACAACATTTATGTAATGCACTGACATAAATTATAGCCCAGAAAACAACTGTATGGCCGTTAAGACTGGGTCTAATAAATTCAAGCAATAAAGCATGAGCAGAGGATATATGTTAATGATTTAAGTTTTTATTTATAAATACTGTTGAGCTGAAGTGGTTACCTGGTTGCCTTGGATACCTCTTGCAGCCGTACCTCGATTGTCCTGTTTCCTGCTCTAACAAACACTCCCTTACCACACACACACACACACATCTGCTGAATCCCAAACGTAACAATTTCTAGCTTCTTTTTTGCTATTAGAAACGACATATTTTATGCTTATATTGAGTAAATCGTCAGTAAGATTTAAAAAAATTAATTAAGTCTAATTTTGAGGTGGTGAGATAGGAGAAGAAATGATATCAAAAGGACATTATTATAAAAGGATGACTTGCATAAGATATTATAATAATAATAAAAGAAACCATTTAAATGTGTATTATTATTATTATTATTAATATGATTGTTATTAATAAAAAATATTATCATTAACATTTCCTAAACCGTTTTCACCAAATCTTTAAAACAATAATGAAGAGATATCCATAAAATAAGAATTTAAAGTGATCTCCTCTCAAGCGCCTCAGCAGTTGCCATGGCAGTGAGACTGCTGTAAATTGTGTTCTGTATGGATGTTCATACGTGGTATGTTTCCCTGATTATGCCTATAAACAACGAATCAAAAGATGTCATTCTAGGCCTCAGTGCTATAGCCTAGACAGTAAGGTGCGTTGTGTGCCTGCTACACACACACTCGGAGACACATACATATTTGATACTTTGAAGATACACCTCGGATACTGATTATTTTTTTGCTACTTTGAAATTGTACCACTCCAAGCTATATGCCGCTAATAGCGATAAAAGGGTTAGCTACATTACAAGCTAAACAAAAAGTAGCTAACTGCATTTAAGTGTCCTTTAAAAAAATCATATTTTAAATAATTCTGAACAGAATTTCTGGCACAAAAAAGACAATAAACATATGAACAATAGAGTAACACAACAAAAAGATACTTACGTACTTAGGCTAACTGAGGTGAAAACAATACACAATACAGGGACTCGAATCAGTTTTATTCTCTAATGGATCAGACTTTGAGAGTGCACACCGTTATGAATGAACCGATTCTTTAATATTTCAGAATTTTCAAACGAACCTATATAACAAGCACACAATTTGAATTGAATTAACTAGAATAATTCCAACTTCCCAACAAAACAGAGGATAATTAAAGATGAACAATTAACTTTTCACCACTTAATGACAGACAGAAAAGCACTGTTAAAGTGAAAAGATTTGACCACACCGTCAGCTCTGACATTATTAAAACACTCCAGCTAAAAATGATGCTAGTTAATTGCTCCCCAACGCTAATTAAACTAAAGCTAGGCTATGTTTGTAGACTGTATCAATTAAAGACTGGGTTTTATAACAAAGCTGTTATTTTGCTGTTCATTTATCCCCTGACTGTAAAATACCGGTTCTTTTGTTTAATTTTTAATAATAATTATTATTATTTATTGATACCCTAGCCAATTTTTCTGGACAACTCAAATTAATTTAGATGCCCAGGGTACTAACTCTGTGGGTAATAAAATAAATTGTTTTCTGTTGGTGTTTAGTAGAAGCACATTTCATTATAACAGACCCAAGGGCTCATTTTCTCTGCGCAAGGCTCATGACAACTTATTAAATCTAATCTATGATGAAAATAAAAGATCAAAGGGAGGTTATTTTACCATGAAGATATCTAGTTAAGGATCCCAATGTTTCCGGTCTCAAGGAATTCAGACTTCGATTGTTGTTACTTTTGCGTTTGGAAACATTCGGTTTCACAGCAGCATTTTTTGTGATAAGAAATGCATTCGAAAACATCCACAATGCAGACGAAGTGAATGTAACAGGTCGGTAGCCTAATGTCAGTGTGTGAGGGCTCAAACTCGCATATACCGATGTGTTATTTTACTACGTCTTGTTTAATACAGGTCAGGGTGACTTCACAGGTCCCACAGGAGACAAGTACATCTTTTCTTTGCGCACAACACCTCATTAAAAGCATGTCTTACTCGCCCGATAAATCGGGCATCTGCTATCTGTGACAGAAAAAGGGACTACTAGATGTTTCATGGACATGCATTTTTACGCTTGTTGGAAAATGGTTAATTGGTTATGTGATATGGTTTTATGCTGATGTTGTTTTAAGATTTAAAAAAAAAATTCCGGTATATATTGGGGGCAGTCATGGCCTAATGGATGGAGAGTCTGGCCTGACTTCACCTGTAACCACGACTGAGATAAGACCCTTAAGCAAGGCACTGAATCCCAATTGCTCCCTGGGTGGCGCAGCATTGGCTGCCCACTGCCCCGGTTGTGTTCACAGTGTGTGTGTGTGCGTGTGTGTGTGTGTGTGTGTTCACTGCTGTGTGTGCACTTTGGATGGGTTAAATGCAAAGCACAAATTCCAAGCATGGACCACCAGTCGCTTCGCTTTTTTTACTCATACATTTTTTTTATATTTCTTTGTATTAAATTCTGCCTATGTGATGAGATTTTTTTTTAACTGTTGCTTTAGATTTTTGAATTAGCAGTGAAAAAATCATTATGTTGATTCCAAAACCATTTCTTATCCAGTCTTTTTATCTGTCTTTTATCTGCTTTACGGCACAGATTTAGTTGCAAATTCAAAACAAGACAATTTAAAATGTATGTTCAACCCCCCAAAGCTCTGAAAGGTGATGCCTTTGAAAGGAATATGACATAGATAGGATCACTTTTCCATGCCCTCGTGTTCTCACCTTCATACAGTGTGCTGTCTGCATTGCTTTTAAAATTCACTACTGTCCTACATTTTATATTCTTACACACAGGGTCCAGTATACAGGCAGTATTGCATATATATAGATAAATTAAGACGTAGCAGTAAAACATTAGCAGTAAAACATTAAGGTAATACTGAGCATGTCACTATTTCACAACGCTACTTCATCAGTCACATTAGGATATCAAGTGGCTTGCAGCAGCAACCTCAGTACAGCATCTTCAAATCTCAAAATCTCTTTGTGATTATTTACGCAACACCAGTTAATCACGTAAAGCACAGTGCATTAGACCTCAATAATAACAGATATAAATAATTAGAACCTTAAACAATGGTGCCATGAGCACTCCAGTTTCTGGACTGCTTAGCTGTAAATGTGATTTTTAGTTACAAAAGTGATGCTATGTCACCTTCATTGGCATTCAAGGTCATCAGAATTGCATGAATGCCGACCGTTTGTGCGCAGAACAATCCTGCCTTCCCCTTTGGAAATGGCAGAACAGTGTCTCGCCTAATCACAGGAGAAGGATGTACTGAAGTAATCTGTGAGATTACTGTTTGCAGCTTTCTCCTATAGAGGTGTCTGTTTTTCAAAGATAGTTGTAGGGGAGGATCTCATCATTAAATCATGTTGTCAAGGCGACAAGTTTGTGTGGAGCATGGCTTTGAGGAGAGTGTGTCAGAACACAGGCGTATTCCTGTCACGATTTCATCACTATTTCTGCGTAACCTTGGCAACCCAAACTCCCCAAAAACCGCAACACTACAACCAGGTAAAACATATTACAACACTCACTCAAGCTGCTTTGTCAGAGTGATTCATAGCATCGGAAGAGTTGTACACTGTAAGCATTTCTAATGATGCATGAAACGCTGAGCTGCATATCTGGCAACCCCATCGCTTAAAACATCAAATTACTGTGCTATTTTGCAGGAGTCTACATTAAATATACATTTAAAAAGCGTGTGTTGTTTATTATGCTTGACGTTTGTATGTTGTGCCTCACAGTTGTTGGTGTTGCTGAGTTTATGCAACACACACTGCAGTGGCCAGCGTCAACATTTACATGCTGGGCTGTTTCTTTCTCTGTTTCCAATGGTCAAGAGCGATGAAGGCATATGCAGTCCTGCACTGTGCTCCTGAGTTGATGTTGTTAGCATTATCACACTTGATCAATAACTATTAATGAAGGAAACCATGGCTGATTCAAGATGTGGCTCTTGCTCTGCGTTGCCATGGAAACCAGAGCTGCAGCGCTGCAGGCTCAAATTGGGAGTTGGAAGAAAAAGACGGGAAAGAGAGAGAGAGAGAGAGAGAAAAAAGAGATAGAGATGGAGGGGGTGTTTCAGCTGGAATGGGGGAGAAAGGTAGTCCCTATAGTAAGACCCAGGTAGCTTATTTTATGATCCTTTTACGACTTTACTTACAATCAAAACATCTATTTTTATACATAAATGTTTTTGAAATGGTAAATAAATATTTCTTTGGTCATCGGTCTTTTTGGAGGCGTTCGTGTAGTCCCTGCACATCATGGTCTGCTGTTGATCCGAATTATTCTATATGCGTACGTTCCCGGCGATTCATTTCAATGGTCACAGCGCCCTCTGTAAAAGCGCACTTCCGCTCCCAACCTGTAGACGGAGACGGTGGGTCAAACGAGTCACTAGAGTACACGAGGAAAACGCTTCATGTGAAACACATCAATGAGCAATCCTGCTCTTTCAGCTGTGGTCCAGTGATTTAAAACTTACAAGCTGCTGTAAATATCACCGAAGGACTTTTTAAGTTAGATTTTAGACATTGAATGCGTCTTTAGAGACCCGTGAGCGCTATGAAAGTCAGTTTCTTGCAGTGCCAATAAATCTGGGATGGTTAGACATTTACATCATGACAACGATGTCAAATCCATGTAACATCTCTGCTGACCTGGAAAAGTACATTGTGAAGGTAAGTTTTCTAATTGTACATTTTAAATGAACGCACGGTGTTGTTTTTAATTGTGTTTAATGTTTTGTATTTAGGCTCCCCCTACTATTTATTATGTTCCTAATTTTATAACGGAGGATGAGGAGGAGTATCTGTTGCAACAGGTAGGACTTTCAGATGTGATGGCTGTAACACTACTGTCTACACCTGCATAACGTGTCAGCAGTGCTTTATACACTGGCCTGTGTACATTTTTGTAAGGTTTACAGAGCTCCCAAACCCAAGTGGACACAGTTGTCAGGAAGGAGGCTACAGAACTGGGGTCAGTAACAAGCTATGTCTGACAAGCAAGTAATCAATGCATGTGAAGTTTGGTTATTATTTTTCTCCAGTTTATTAATAATGTTAATAAAATAATGAGGCCACGGCTCTGCACAGTTTAGCTCCAAACCTAATCAAGGTCTTTAGGATAGTTTCACTAGAAACTTCCAAGCAGGTGCGATTTGGGGCTGGTTGGAGCTAAACTCTGCAGAGCTGTGGCCCTCCAGGAATTAAGCTTGAGACCACTGCTTTAAAATATTGTATCATATTTGAGGTGTCAGTTTGTTTGTTTTTTGACCCATACAGTAACTTAAAATTATTCAGAAGCTCAGGCTCATCTATTTTATGTCTTAGATTAATTAATAATAATAATTTTGGAATATTATAAACAATATAAAAGTTATGCTTACGTTTACATTCATAAAAATTATCAAAGATTTCTCAGCAAAAAGATGTGTACCACAACCTGAAGGTGGACATTTTTAGTATTATTCTTGAGGGCCTTTTACTTTATCAACAAAGGTTTGATCACATGAATAATCTCTCAAATACAATACAGTATTCTTTATAGAGTTAATCTGTACTGCCTGATATGCTTTATCTTTTTGTTTTTGGTGGTATCAAAAACAAGTCTCACTTTAAGTTTTCAAGCTGAAGGGGATATTTTAAAAAACATTGATTGATTGATTGATTTTTTTTCAGGTGGATTGCCAAATGCCAAAGGAATGCTTGCTGAGAAACTCCCTGATTGGCTCCTAAAGTACACAGAGAAAATATCAGCTCTTGGAGCTTTTTCTGGAAAAACAGCTAATCATGTGCTTGTAAATGAATACAAGCCTGGCGAGGGAATTATGGTAAAGAGAGTGCATTCTTTTAATTTTCTATAGTTATCATTTTTATTTTAAACGCCTTTCCTCCTTTCACAGCCTCATGAGGATGGACCACTGTATCACCCCACCGTAACAACTATCAGTTTGGGATCTCATACACTTCTGGATTTCTACAAGCCTGTTTGTCAGACTCAGGTAGCAGCAGACAAACTCAGGTAGACAGTCAAACACAAGTGCACCGGTCTCTTAACGTTGTCCTCCTCTGCCTGCAGTCTGAAATTCCTCAAACAGAAGAAAGACGCTACATGCTATCACTGTTGGTACAACGAAGAAGTCTATTGATTCTCCAGGATGACATGTACAAGCTTTATCTGCACGGTATCCAAGGAGTTTGTGAAGATACTTTATCGGAGCATGTGGTGAATGTGTCCTCAGCAGGGTCTCAGGTGGGGGACGCGCTGTCCCGTAGCACCAGGGTCTCTCTTACCATTCGCCATGTTCCCAAAGTGATCCGGGCCAATTTGTTGCTTGGCAAAAAGTAACACATTCCGAGACTTGCCTGAACTTTGAACCGGACAAACAGGTTACACGTGTTTACACACTCAAAAGAGCGTGGAAATAAAATGCACAAATGCTACAATATATTATTGTACATGCAAAGCGTCTGTAAGGATGTCTTCCTTTTAGATACCTCAGTGGGTGGATCGTGTGTGACTGCTTTTGAAATATTTGTCCTCTCCAAGTTGAAAAGTTCTACAGGGTTGTTTAATCTTGTACAAACAGTTCTGAACGGAATATTTTAGCGAAAATATAATAAATGGTTTTTTCAACATGAGTAAAATGATTTATCTATGCACTGTTGTAGTATTCTTTTTTTTTTTTTTTTTTTTTTGACTCCTTTGTATAATCCTGTACCAGTCTGACATGCAAACTAGAACTCGTCTTTCAGGTGTTAAGGTTTCCCCTCCTATAATTCTTGGAAATATGGGCAGGTCTTTTTTTACGCTGTTCGTGTGTGTTATGGGGGTTGGTGGTTTCGCTCTGGCTTTACGTCGTTTGCGTAACTTATTTTGGAATATATCCTGTCAGAGGCGCACTGCCCTGCCGTGTGACGGACGACCGTTTACATTGCCTTCCGCAGCTAGCTGGTGAGTTTAATCTTTTAACTCCTTTTAACAGCGAGAGAAAAGATGTCTTTACACATGTAGTAGCAAAAATATTGTCCGGTAAATTGGAGTTATATACGGTGTTTGCTCGTTTATTGCGCATTCATCACGGGTAACTGGTTTAGCTTGTTAGCATGTTTTTACTCGCGTCCAAATTTAGTTGAGCATCAAATAATTCGTTCATGCTTGATTGTTAGAATTATTACTTTAATGATAACCACTGTTTTAAGAGGGCTAACGCGTGCTGTTATCTAGAGAAGATTTCGGCTAACAAAGATAGCTATATAAAGCGATCTGAGAAGTTGAAAACGCCCCTGAATTAATTACCCTTACACTTTCAGTCTGTAGCAAGCGGTCATATCATAAGAGTATTTTAATGTCCGTGTATACATTCTTGGCTTAACAAAAAACAAAGAATGTATTTTTTTCCTCGCGGTTTATAATTAGTGGATGGGAGCACATATTTGCAGTAGGTGTGTCCGCATCGAGTCAGCTCGGATGATTGACGTTCACTGCCCCCAGTGTGCTCACATTTTTGCATTAAAGCTTTAAACGGACGTGACATTTTAATATCGATTGTGTTGTATTCATTAATTAATCTAGTTTGGTTGGTAAAACATTGGGCTGCATAAACAAGCACATGAAAGAAACACCCCTTTAAACAGATCTTTAGCCTGTGGTCTGTAAGTGTTCTCTAATTCTTTTTTTTAAATGTAAAAATATGAATTGTAAAAAGCTTTCTGCACCTGTTAGAATAACTTTAGATACAACTTTTTAATTGTAAAATTGTAGGTAGGCCTAATTTTGAAAGGCGCGTGTGTGTTGTATAATTATTCTTTCTCTTTTAGGTAATAACCGAACCATTTGTGCCACAAGATGTTTTTTGCCCAGCAACTTATTGGAGGCATTATTGATGTGGTCAGGTGAGGCGACATTTCACTACTTTTTTTTTTCTTTTTTCTTTTCTTCAGTGCATAAACCAGTTTATATTATACCACTATTTCAATTCATACGAGTACTTTGTAGTTCATTCTTTCTTAAAATATATTAAGGGCACATATGTTTATGTGTATGTATGAATGAGTCCCATTTTTTTATAATTCAGAAACTTGCAATAACTCAAATTATACAATACAGAATATTTCAGAACTATGAAATAATTTCAAAATGGAAAAAAAAGTAAAATAAGCTTATTTACACTTTGGTTAACTTATTGATTCTGTACTCCTGTTAGGGTATTATCACAAAGAAGCATACAGTAAAAATGATCTGAATATGATAGTGGGCAAAAATGTGCAGCGTAGTGTGGACTAGATGGACTTCTATCTGTGTTAGACAGAACTGCTAAATGTTAACAGCAAACAATTAAAGGGAGAGTGTGAGTGCTATGAGCTCAGGCGCTGTCATTTTTAGCACTGTCAAAATAAAAGTCTTGAATATATCAGCCAAACAGACAAGCTTATTGGCCAATGCCGATGTTTGTCATTTTTCGCATCACTAACTGTAGTGGTGTTATGTGTTTTGTTATTAATACTTAACCAAAGTGTCCTTATGCAGAAGTTACTTCTTATAATGTGAAGTTTATATGAAAGCGTGACGTTGCCTTTATATGTTGTTTCCACAGCAATATCGACCCTGGCAAGTTCAAGCCTTCAGATCCTGTGAGTATCCTATCAGTGTAGTGGTATAAATGTGCCTGATGCTTGTTGCGAGTCATTTCTCAATTTGTACTCCCAATATAAATGTATTCTGCAGAATTCCTTTATTTCTTATTTTTGAATTATTTGAAAAGTAAATAATTATTGGAAAGAAATGTATGTAGTTTTGTCACTCAGTAATCACTTGGGACATTTATTTTCTCAATTACAGTTTTTAGAAATAAAGAAATTGGAAAATCAGTTTTCTGCATGTAAATATGTAACAAATTTAAATAAAATAAAAATAATAGTCTTAAAGACTTAGGTTAATAATTGAATATATAATAATATTATTATTATTATTATTAATGAAAATTTAATTAGCAAATACATTACTCCTTTTAACAATTCTCAAATTCTTTTCTTTCATTGTGAAATTCAGTTAATCTTAATCAAACTGCAATTGTTTTTTAACTAGGTAAAAAAAGCAATAGCTAACACACTAAAACAATAAAAAGATGAAGATATAAATATTTTTTTTTTGAATATTAAAAGTAGGGTTTTTTTCAAAAAAATATTTTATAAGATATACAAGTTTAATAAGCAATTACTGAAATGGAAATGATGAAACAACATTGTTTGTTCATAAACCTATAATAGGCAAATTGACAGATTTAAGAAAATGCATTCGTAATCACGTTAAAAATAGCTATAGCTAAGTAATTTAGTGTCAGTAATTTATATGTTGATAATGTTGGTATGTCAAATTGAATGTGTTGTAAAGAAAACCTGATTATGGAAAACTGATATTATAATTGATTAGCCTCTGGTTTTTTTTTATAATTAACCAATATATCACATTCTTAAAAGATACGGAGTGGCACATATTTGACATTTACAGTAAAAACTTGGCTGCAGAAATACCATGTAGAGTTATCTGATGTAATGCCTTTCTTTTTTGATGTTTCAATAAAGCAAACTGCTGAACATTCATGGAAGTAATGTCTGCATCATAAAGATGCCTGAGAGTAAAGCGTATTCTATCCATTATGTCAGCTAGAGAGTCCCTAGATTGCCTAGTCAAAATATGAGTGATAGAGTTCTTGCAACCATTAAAATATTTGCATTAGGGAAGTGCTCATAAAGTCAGTGCATTTTTTTTGTGTGGAGAGAAAATGACATGCGTTTGAGGCTCTGATATTAGTGCCCTCCCTCCCCAGCCTCCACCCCGCAGACCGTTGGCTTACGCTGAGGCCAATGAGTCTGAAGAAGAGAGGCAGTTCCGCAGAGTGTTCCAGCAGCTCGCTGGCGAGGTTAGTATTACACAAACATATTCATAAATTCACCAGTACGTACATTAAGTACTGGCTATTGTAAGCATTTCCTTTTGGTTTCAGGACATGGAAGTAAGCCCCAATGAACTGATGAATATCCTCAACAAAATCATTTCCAAACGTGAGTGGCAAACGTGTGTATGTGTGTCGCCTGACGTCTGCTGCTATAAGATGCTGACTGTTTCTGCCCTTTGTGTTAATGCAGATGGTGATCTGAAGACGGATGGCTTTACCATTGAGTCGTGCAGAAGTATGGTGGCTGTCATGGATGTATCCTATCTCATTTGATCTGAACACTAATACAAATCAACAAAGACAGAGTTTGCATTTTACAGAATATAAAATCCTTAATTACCTTACCTTAATTCTGGTGAATACTGAAGGCAATGGCAGATAACCTGTAAATGGCTGCACAATTTAAATAAAACATAAAACACAAAATAAGTCATTTTTAGAAAGGGTCAGCATCCTGCAGAGGACGAGCTGGAGGTTTTCAGTCAATCTGAAAACATCCTATTTTAGATGCTATGAGTGAATTATGAAAGATGGATATTAAGTGACATCAAATGTAATATGTAATAAGATATATAAATATCTCAACTATTGACAAATGTAGCACATCTTTGGGGCTGATGTTGGGATTGTTTGATGGTGTTTGATCTTGACGCTCTGCTCCAGAGTGACAGCACAGGGAAACTGGGCTTCCATGAGTTTAAGCACCTCTGGAACAACATCAAAAAATGGCAGGTGAGTAAAAGATGTAAAACCGAGGCTGAAAGATTTGCCTTTGTGTGACTTTCAAATAAAGTTTTTAAACTGTGTGTTTGTTAGTCGCTGCGTTTGGAGGCTATTTGTACTGCTGATTAAAGAGTTAACATGTTTTGGCACAACAGAAACTGTGTATTAAGTATAAGTAGATTGATGACGGAAACAGTAAGACATTGAGAAGACAACATAAGCTGTCTGTTTTACAGGGAGTTTATAAGAGTTACGACAGGGATCGCTCAGGAACTATTGGAGCAGATGAGCTTCCAGCTGCCTTCAGAGCTGCAGGTAAACACTTATTGTGCCTCACATTATTACCATCTGTACTGGTGACATTATTAGTGCTGTAAAATGATTAATCGCATTCTCCCCCTCTCTCTTTTATATATATGTACACACATTATGTAAACAAACGTATTTGAATGAAATTAATCACAATTGATCATCTGACAGTACTACACACTAGTACATTTAAATTAATGCGTTCTTTAGGGAATCAGTGTATATTTAGGACATAAAGGCTTTAATAGAACATCATGAGAATTGATTGGTGAAAATAAGATGACAATATTAGTCCTATGTGGCAAATAAGCTCTGAACAACGCTGGCAATTAACAATTAATAAGATGGACTTTTAATATAACTTGGAACTTGGCTTTTAATGTAGCTCTATGCTGATGAAATGATGCCATGTGACTTGAAAAAACACACAAAGAGCTGTGGTGTTATCTTTTGCTAAAAAGTTCAAGAAACTACAAGACCCACAATGCACAAACATGGGTGGTGGTACAAAAATGTTTATTTAATATTAGTTCCGGAACTGTCAACTGACTTCAGCTGAAATATACACAGATACACTGTTTTATAAGTTGAAAGTATACACAATATTCGTTTACATACAACTTTGACAATGTGATAATATGAGGCAGGTTGACAATTGTCTCGTTTGAACTTTGTTCATCCTTCGAAATCATTTTCTGTCTCTGACAGGTTTCCCTTTGAACGATCAGCTCTTTCAGATGATTATTCGCCGGTATAGCGATGAGACCGGAAACATGGACTTTGACAATTACATTGGTTGCCTTGTGAGACTTGATGCCATGTGCCGTAAGTTGTTTCTAGAAAGTTTAATAAATATTTTTTTATTGTATAGCAGAGTGAATTTGTTTGTACATAAAGTAAAGACAGAAAATGAGGAGGAAAAAAGGAAGTAACAGGATCTGGAAATGTAAACGCTGAATTGTATTTTGTTTTCTTTTACTCTAAAAGATGGCACTGTCGTAGCCATTTAATGAAATAATAGCTGCAGTGTTAACTTAATGTTCAGCCTTTAAGTTATGCAGGGACTTTAAAATAGTTCTGTGCCCTTTAGTCAGAGTCTGCTTGAAGCCATGCGCTAGTGTACAGCTGTTGAATGATGACTCAGTTTGCACACACAAGTACTATAAGTGTTTGTGCAGTAAAATACTCTGAAATGAGAACTCCCCCTCCCCCATTATCACATGTCTCTGACTCGCAATGGACCCTTTTCACAAAACTGATGACGTGATTAACATTTGTAAATTCTTGAACATTTTTACAGTGATTTTTTTTTTTAGATGTATGTACATTTATAACACTAATTAGTATCCCTTTTCTATCAAATAACAAAATACTTTTTTTAGTGTTTCTAATGCAGTGTCTATGGGAGGGACTGTAAATTTGAAATTCTCTCTTCTGACTGCCGTTATCAGTATCTCTCAGATTTCTATTGTCTTCTTTTACTCTTTTTAAGTTTTTTTTTTTTTACTTTTAAACTCTATTGAGATTTTTTTTTTTTGCTGTTTGAGCAAATGGGAATGCAAAAATTAGATTTGCGGTACTCTCCCATTCATTGCTCTGCAAGTTACCCCAACTATGAGGACTTCCTGAGAAACACGTAAATGTAAAAAAAGGTCCATAGCATGCATCAAAACATCTATGGTGTAACCCATTGAAAGAAAACCATTGTTTGTTCATTTTCATGCATTTTTAAGGGCAGCTGTTGAAGAATTGAAGATATTTTGTCAAATTTGCTCAGTTTAATTACTTCTTGCTCCCCCTGCAGGCTTTGGGAAATTTCAACCAGTTTTGTTAATTATTTACATATATTTAAAAAATCGAATTTATGCGCACTAGTAATTTTGGAAGATGCTTTTCAGCACAGTTTAATAAATAATTTTAGACTCTGAGATATCTCTCTGGATCTGAATGTTAGTGTTTTTATGTAGCGTACATGTATAAACCATCCTTAAAATATTAGGAAAAATTTGATTTTAAGCCTCTTAGTTATGTGTCAGTGAACTGATTCAGAATTAATGGAATTTTTCTTTAATTATTGAAGCATTAAAATGCGTCATGTGTTGACAGGTGCCTTCAAGACTCTTGACAAAGACAATGATGGCACAATCAAGGTCAATGTTCAGGAGGTAAGAAAATGTTGACATTCTCTTAATACAAGTATCAGATTTACTTAGAATAAAATGTTCTTTAATATGTAATTATAAAATGAACTCTTGTCTCTTCACAGTGGCTGCAGCTGACAATGTACTCTTGAGCGATGTGAAGCTCTGCAATCAGCTCAGTGCTTATATGCAATAATGACTTATAGCTTTACACTGTTCTCTCGCTCTCTTGTTTTTCAATATAGCACTGATTCCAGAGAAACACCAGCATGGAGCTGGTCAACCACTGGGGTTATGTGGGTCATTTCACTATGCCATTTTTTCCCTTTGTTTTATTATTACAATTTTTTTTTTTTTAAAGTGCGTTGAAAGTGAGAATAAAGAAAATGACAAAAGTGTCACAAATATGCAAAACTGTATTACATATTCATGTCCGTTGGTGCCATTTGTGCATGAAGACAATGAGGAATAGAAGTGGTAAAAAGAAAAGCCACAAAATCATAAAAATTTGGTGCCAAATGCAATTTTACTTTAAATAAAACGTATAAAGTGATATACTTGTCTGTGTGTTTTTTTCCTCAGTTTATTTATTTAATGGTCAATGATGTATGCTGCAATTACATTTTGCCATTGGTTCTACATGTTATATATCTGCTATACATTTCATTCCAATAGCCAAATAAAACTTAAATGTATTCATAAGAACGCGAACTTTTTAGCTAGTAGACTATTATCGTCGGTTTTAGCTAAAGCGTGTGTAGTGAACCTGTTGGGGTTAGTGAGCACCAGCGCCACTGATACTGGAGCGTTCAGACCTGGTACTGCACCCACCCTTTTACGCCACGGAGAACAGGCGAGCGAGTGCGCAGGCGCAGCGCATACGCTGCTTTCTACGAAGTTTCTGGATATCTGGGCGCAACGCAAAATATTGACTACATTTGGCCTCTCTTGAGGTATTTATGCCACGGATTTGCAGTCTTGAAGTACTTTTATACGCTCACGGCGTTTCAGGAGTTTTCAAACTGATCGATAAAGTGACTGTGATACCACATATCGTGTAAAATAGCTAACCTTAGCTAGCTTAAATAGCTAGACAGGGATGATGTAGGTTATAAGAAAATGAGGGCGAAATGGGCTTCCGCATCCAAGCGTTTTGTTTCCTTGTGACAGAAATGATATTCAGTGTAGAAAAACAATAATTATGTGTACTCGACAACAGTTGTTTGCTGCTTGAGCATGTTTGTTTTTGGTTTAATTCAGTTGCTTTACAACGACGGCTCTGCTTCTCGGCACAAAGACGGGACGCGTGATCGTTATGTCGATGTATTTACGTAACTACAGTTTTTTTTGTACACATAGATGGAAATACGCGCTCGTGCGATTACAGCGAGTGAGTGAATGAATGAATGAATGGGCCGGTGTTTTAGTTGCTCTTCTTTCTGTCACGCGTCTTAAGATCATCTTGTAGTTGGAAATCAAGTGAATTATTGATGTCAATAATTAATGTGAACTATTTGCACTCACGGTGACGCTGTTGTTCACTGCATGCTCGTCTGAGAGGGCGACAGACCTTTAGTTGTACGTGACTGATACACTCCCCGATTTAAAAGGCGTGACAAAACATAAGAAAACTTTACAGTGTCATTATTTTTTAAAGGCATCGTTTGACATTAATCAGAAGTGATCGCTCGAACGTCTATATAATAATTATAATAATAACACTTGTAAATGAATACATTTAAATGAAGGACTCAAACTATATTTTAAGTGACTTCTATAGTCGTGTTTAGATATGTTGTGTCAATTCTGCAACACAAATTGTTGTTAAAAAAAACATTTTTGTTATTGACAATTTCTCACATTTTAAGTAGGCTCTATAACACAATTAAATATTTCTTGCATTGCAGATAGATAGATAGATAGATAGATACATACATACACACGTGTATATATATGCATATATGTATGTGAACTGATTTAAACTTGTAAAAAAATACAAAAATCCGATAAGTGACACACACATATATATATATATATATATATATATATATATATATATATATATATATATATATATATACATACATACACGTGTGTATATATATGTATGTGAACTGATTTAAACTTGTAAAAAAAGACAAAAATAAGGAAACATGTATTTTTATTATTATTAAAAATATATATATATTGGTACAGATATTGTTATTTTTATGACCAAAAAGTAAATGAAATTCACATTGTACAGTTCAGTTTGTAGAAGTAATTGAATGGCAGTTGTTGTTTATTTAATGTCATTTCTACACTGAACACAGACTCCCCCTAGTTGAAGAGAGTGATATTCTGCTGTGAAGATGTCTGTGTCTTCGCTCTACCTCCAACAAGACAACATGGTGCGCTTTAAGAGGAGAAAGGCACGTTTCTCTTTCAGTGAAGTGCACATCCTGCTGGACGAAGTGCGGAAGAACCGGCACATTGTTGTGGGTGAGTTTTACCTCATGTTGACAAGCAAAACTTCTAATTCCAGTCATTTTAGTTGTCCTTGCAAAACCAATAAATGGTAAATAAAAATGTCCCAATACTTTTGTTTTTGTGTGCGTAGGTAAGTTTAACGCTGGCGTTCCCTCTGACGTGAAGCGCAGGAAATGGGCTGAGATCACGGCGCGTGTTAATGAGATTGGCGAGTGTGACAGAGAAATCATGGAGGTGATCAAAAAATGGTCAGATCTTAAATGCGACACGAAACGCAAAGTGGCCGCCCTGAAGACCGGTGCCTCTGTCTCCCTAAGATTGGCACGGTCCAATATCGAACTGTCCCCGATGGAAGTCATCGTGGAATCCATCCTCGAACTGGACAAGAGGCCGTGGGAAGCGACACAGCGGTCCAGATCTCGCAGTCACAGTGATGATCAAGAGGCCGTGGGTGAGGATGAGGAAGAGGAGGATGGAGGGTTTGTAGGAATGGGGTCAGTCAACAGTTCCCCTAGCAGAGGAGTGGATGTGGGAGGAATGCCTGCGAGTGGATCTGGGGGTGAGATGCAGCATGATGGCTCCAAACCTGGAGGTAAACAAACTCAAAATATTCAAGTTGGATCATATTAAGAATTTTCAAAAGGTTTAGCACTTCAGTGGATAATTATCCCTGATGTTTAATAATGTTTATATACACATCAGCGATCTGTTACCGGGAAATGTTCACTGAAAAAATGATCAGTGCACTTTAAATATTCATATATTTCCCTCTGATCTCAGTAATAAACCATCAACCATGTTTTTAAAAACTACACTACTGTTAAAAAGTTTGGTGTTCAAGGGATTTTTGTCTACATCAAGACTGTATAACTGTAAAACAGTAATGTGAATTATTAATATTATAGCAATTTAAATGAACTGTTTTCTGTTTTACTATTTAAAAATTAATGTTTTCCTGTGATAGCCAGTCAGAATTTTCAGCAGCCATTACTTTTCACATGATCCTTTAGAAATCATTCAAATGTTTGACTTAACAAAAACTTATCTTTGATGAATAGAATATTCCACTTATTTAAAAAAGAAATCTTTTGCATTTTACATGTTGTTGCTATCACTTTTGATCAGTTTGATACACCCTTGCTTAATACAGTTATTCATTACTTTAAAAAAATATTATTAACTTGACCACTGATGTATTTTACCATTACGGTGTAAATAGAATCTTTGTAAAAATCTGAATATTGCAAAAAACGTTTTGCATATGAAGCAATAATTTTATCCCATCTGTTCAAAACATAAAAAAATATCTTCTAGGGAATCTAGGAAAGGAAGTTGTAGCCCTTGGGGAATCTACAGTTGCTATTTTAATAAATATAATGCATTTTACTTTTAAAGTGAGCTGACAAATGTCTGATAAAACGTCATATGTTCTGGCAGATGCCTTGAGTCTGATATAAACAACTTGTCATACAGCTCTTTGCCGTAAATGTAACCAATCATTTTGACAGCAGGCTTTGTCTCCATCATAGACTTTTTTTTTTTTTCATGTGACATTTTTATTGCACATTTTTCCTCCATAAGCTTTTAAAAGCTCTATAAACCTAAAAAAATAACATAGACATATATTTGTGAGTACATGTCTATTAAAAGCAAACGATCATGTGATGCGTATTGTTTGATCGCAGATCCTGAATCCCACTTAGACTCGGACGAGGACAACCGTGACCTCTTCCCATCGTCCTCTATGGCGTCTGTCGCTAACTCGTTCTCTGAGGAGGATGGAATAGCGACTAGAAGCAGTGCCGGACAGGTTTCTTCAACAGCCACCGCTTCCACTAAAAGACTCACGTCTTTCTCAGGGGTGGAGCCGGACAGTTCACGTGAGCGGTTAGTGCACAGCGCCAGCCTCAGCGTGCAGGAGCAGCACACAGCTAACGCTCTTCTAGCCACCGTCTCCCGTTCGCTTGAACTGCTTGCGGAGTCGGTGCAGCAGCTAGCAGAGACGCAGCAGGAGTTCGCGCGAGAATCGCTGCAGCTACAGAGGGACACTGTGCAAGTGTTGCGAGATTTTGCCTCCGGCGCTCTAACGATGCTGCAGGAAAAGGTCAACGGGAAACCAGCATTGTGAAATTTGTGCTTAGCAATCAAATGACAGAGTGCGTGACGCAATGTTGATATGATGTCTACAAACGTTCAGAGGGCACAGTGTCAAAATACTGTGATTAAGTGCAAAGATGTTTTCACACTAGCCTCTGTTTATCAGT
Organism: Puntigrus tetrazona; assembly: GCF_018831695.1. Classification (NCBI taxonomy): domain Eukaryota; kingdom Metazoa; phylum Chordata; class Actinopteri; order Cypriniformes; family Cyprinidae; genus Puntigrus; species Puntigrus tetrazona. The sequence continues at coordinate 13,458,405 of NC_056703.1, forward strand.
AGGACAGACTTTTGGCGAAGTGCAAACGATGGTGTCACCCTAAAAGGATTTTGTTTGTGCCTATAGTAATACTATCTTCCACAACATCTTTTTCTTCCCTTCATTCACATCCAACAACTTTTTTCATTCAATGAAATTCATTCAAATGAAGCTGTTGCGAGGAGATTTACAGGATGGACACTGATGTGTACATTTTATGTAACATCTGTCGATGAGATAAAGGGATAGTTCACCTCAAAATGAAAATTCACGTCGTTTGACACCTGACTTTCTTCAGCGGAACACAGAAGAAGAGATGTTTTAGGATGTTGCCAACCAGTTTTGGTGACCATTGATGTACATTTTATGGAGGAAAAAAAACATTTCTGATGACAGACAAGGCATTTGTTTAAAAGGCCTGTAAGCAGTCGTGATAATTTCTTGGTTGTTATGAGAATGAGGTGTATTTGTAGCAAGTTTATCATCCTAATGCTGCTGCCAGGAGTGTTTCATATTTATTACAACTCTATGAGAGAAAATGCTGTGATAATTGATGTTATTTACTTTCACGGCCAGGAAACATTATATATACACGAGTACATGCAATCACGTTTAATGGTGTTAAAGGACAACTAAAACTTTTCTAAGACCAGCATACAGTGTAAAATATGGTTTGAGGCATCAGAATCTCATTAAAATAGGTCTCATATTTTGGCTAGTAGGAGATATTTTTCCCCTATGCTTGTGTACTACGATTTAATAAATTGGGACTAATGTACATCTACAGGAACTGAATTTCATATTCAAAGCTGTTAATGCTGTTGTTTTGTCACTAGAGGGCAGTGTGTCAGTTTACGCACAAGATAGTCCTCAAATGATTTATTTTTCTGCACGTGTTTCTTCAAAATCAGTGGGTTTTTCAGCAGTCTGAGTTTTGTGTGCGTGTGTGTTTGGTTTCTAAATGAAAATGGCTCCATTAGTGAGCCAGACATTTCAATAAATTTTAACTGAAAGTTTAGTGTGTATTTTAAGATCTGCTGATTTTGTTGCTTTTTTGGATACACATTTTTGTGTCTATACTGTAAATTGAAATACTGACCTCGACACCCATTTTCTCAATGGAAGTTTAAGGCAGAAGTAAAGGAGAAGTGACTAAAACTCAGGCATTGTTCTCTTGCTCTCCGGGGCTGAGGAGCTCTGCTTAAACAGCTGCCGGTGTGTGTGTGTGTGTGTGTGTGTTTCTGATGCCGTGTGGTGTTGGGTGTGTGTGCTGATGTAAGGCTGTGGTTGAGAATGCTTTGTGCGTGTGTAAGACGGCAGCTGGTAGCCCTATTGTGTGGATAGGGAACTCTGCTGAAAAAAAAAAGTATTGTATTGTGTCTGTCTGCAGATTGTGAATATGTCTGTATAATGTACCAGTCATTCATCATATAGGCCATCTAATGGACCGCACACCGGATACACGATAATACATTTTGTTCTCAGTTTAGGTTACATTAAGCTGCAGGGGTTTTTTTTACATTTGGGTCTTTGAACGCTTTTCTTGCATATATTTTTATTTATTAGGCAGATCAGTAAGATGGATAACTTATTTACTTGTTCAGCGTTGTAACTTGAAACTTTCAGGTCCATGTTGAAGCTGGTCTGAATTTTAAGAAGCCTTTATTTCGTTACAAAATATTTGTATTTCAAATAAATGCTGTAATGAGCAGCAAATCAGCACATTAGAATGATGTCTGAAGTTAGAAACCAGTTATTTTACTTTTAATGTATTTTGATCAAACAACCTCTGTGAGCGTAAGAGGTGTCTTTCAAAAACAAAAAAAAAACCTTGCTGACCTCAAACGTTAGTGTATGTGTGGTTTGATGTGATTTCTCCCTCAAACCTGCCTCCGTCAGCTGCCATCTGGAACAAAAGAGGCAGACTGTGAAGCAACAGCGGATAGATTTATCGATCCTTTTTTTTTTTTCAAGTACATCTCTGTTTTTCCTCCCCTTCTTCTGTTGGCCTGCTGACCTCTTCACCTTTTCTTCTCTTTCTTTCACCCCTGCTGATTCTCCTGCCCTCTCTTTTATCCTGCATCTGTCACTCTAGGGTCTCTAATAACCCAACGCTACCTCTGCTGTGAGGCCCTCTTTTCCTCCTTCAGAGGTTCAGAGCTTTACGGTGGGGCCCATGTCGTTCGGGTCTATTCAACTGCATGAGCAAGTCGTGTGTCTGTGTATCTGCGATGTGTTCGGTGCACCTGTTCTGACATGTAATGTCTAACGCATATTAATATTAATGTTTTTCACTCTCACCTACTACTAGGTTTAAGTGTTTTGTTGTGTTGAGACATTTCTTTTTTTAATCTGAATGACACATCCACAGCTTGGGAAAAATCTACATATTAAAAATAATTGTAGCTCTTATGCTTTGTATTTAATATTTAATGCAGTAAATTCTATATTATTGGATTTTCGCGCTTTATTTTTTAATTGACACCGATGTAAAAAGAGAGAAAGGAATCGCTTGAGAAAATGTACGGGCAAGATTCATCCATGACCACTCACATTGACCTCTAGACCACTGCTCTGTCTTAATGTGTTTTTAACAGTTCGCTTGTCTGAATATATGAGATCTGCTTCTGTGAGATTATTCCTGTCATTTTTACTTGAGCACAGCAGCTGCACATACATAAACACCCACAGTAGCTCCGATCCTACGCACATTTACATCGGGCAAAGGTCAGTACTTCCCTCAAGGCCAGCAGATTTTGTATGTGTGTATATATGTGTGTGTGTGTGTGTTTGTGAGTGAATGAAAGGACTGATCGGTCATCCCAAAGGGCTCAAGGCCCAGCAGATGCAGTTGCAGAGTGTGTGTCCTCGGGATGCTGGTCCGGTGTGGGTCACTAATGTAGGCAGATGAACTGTGTGTGTGTGTGTGTGTGTGTGTGTGCCCTATGGGAGCTGGTCTCCAGGGTGAGCAGATGTCGTGACGTGTGTGGAAATCCTGGGTCGGGTGTCATCTAAAGGCTCGAAAGACGATATGGTGATGTGAGTGAATGAATGTGAGAAGTTGTATGTGCGTAAAGTGGGATATTTTGAGTCGCGGGGATTGTGAATGAACTTCACTCTTATGTTGATGAATGTGCAATACCTTCATTTTTAATGGGTTTTTAATCATAACATTTTTATATCGTTTGAAATTATTTTTAATTAGGATTGACGCGATGATGTTTGAGGTACTGGACGGAGTGACTAAAAACAACTGTGTGTCTGTGCTCTTTTGCGGGCCTGCACATATGTGAGATTTGAGGTGTCTGGATGTGGATTCATAAATATGGATGAATGCATGTGGAGTAAAGGGTGTTCTGGGTTTCCCATGCTCCTGCCACGCTTGTGTCCCACCTCAAGGGACCACCAACCCCCAACACCCACATTACAAGACACAAATCAGTCATTGCCCATCTGCACCACACAGACAATGAGTCAACACACACACACACACACACACACACACACACACACACACATGCAATAATTTAATGCAAACACATACACAAACACACAGTCATTCACTTACTAAGATGAGATTAAAAGATACCTTATGATTACATTAGAATAGGAATAAATGTTATTCTAATGAATCTAATGTAAGCATTGGATCTTGAGGCATGGGACGAACCCTACAATGAAAACAGTGCAACATGGTGAAAATAATCAAGAAGGATTATTAAAATGTTCTTAACACAAATTTGCTTTCTAAATAATGGTGTTATCACTTACCTGAAAACCACCTGTCCTCAACAAAAGTAAAAAAAGAGGGATTGTACAAAATGCATTGTTTGTTTGGTCCTGACCTGAATAAGATATCTCACATAAATACGTTTACATATAGTCCACAAGAAAAAATAACCTTATTCAAAAGTTTACATACTATGCAAACATATTATCAATACTGTACTTTTTTTAATAGTTGTTCGTGAATCCCGCTGCATATTTAAACCCTTTCCAACAATGACTGTGTGATTTTGAGATCCATCTTTTTCAAAGACTTACATGCAACTATTACAAAATCAGTGAGCAACCTTTTGTAATAGTTTCATGTCAACTCCCTCAGTTGTCCTCAGGATCTCGAAATCACATAGACATTGTTGGAAAAGGTTAAAATATGCAAAAGCTGCTGGAAAACCAAAGAATTTGTTTGACCTGAAATTGTTTTTTTCAGAAGAAACAAGCACATGTAAATTTTTAAACAGAGTCAATTTTATGCTACAATTATTTTCTCTTTTGTGAATTATGTAAATTTCTTTCTGTTTGTACAATTGAATAATTCGTTACGTATGTATAATACTATGTCATGACAGAATGGTTTAGGTGTACCCTTAACTTCTTATTAACACTGCCAAATATCTAAACAATATCAGTAAGTCGTATTTCAACTGCTACAAGTGGTTACTCCACTTGTAGCAGTTGAAATATGACTTACTGATATTGATACTGATAGTGACACAGACGCCATTAAAATGATGGTTCGCCTCAGCTTCTTTTTTCTTTCTACTGACAAATACAGTGAAGCATTTTTCAAAATATCTTAGTGTTCAATAGAAAAAAGAAAGTCATACAGTTTTTATTTCAGTTTTTTTTTTTTTCATTTTCATTGTTTTCTGAAGAAAGTGTTTTTCCTATTTTATTGATTTGTTTACCCCCTTCAGCTAAGCACCTTTGAGTGCTGTACTGAGACCCTCTCTTTGGATAAATGTTTCTCTTTCTCTTGTCTGTGCAGATGTCAGGGATCTCAGAAGCCTAAATCCTTCTGCTAGCCTTTAGCCCAGACCTTGTGTCAGTTGCTTTTAACTCAGTCTTAACTTGCACAGCTTTCATTTAAGGATTAAAGGAACAGTTCACCCAAAAATTAAAATTAACCCATATTTTACTCTGAAGCCATCTTCACCTTCAGGGGTTTATCACATGCCCTCTGAAGCAGATCGATGGGTTTTTGCAACAAAAATATCTCTAGTTTTAAAATAACAATGTACATAACTGATGCACAACATGTGTCCGTTATTCACATTATCCTTTTAAAAAAAATTAAATATTTTTGTTACAAAAACCCATTGATCTGCTTCAAAGGATATCTGATAACCCCACCGAATATGTCCTATTTATGGAACTTTAAAATAATGGTCACTATCCACCGCATTACCAAGTTCGAAAGAGACAGGATACATTTTTTTTTAAACTCTGTCTGAAAGAGGAAAGTCAAATACGCCTAGAATGGTTTTAGTGAGTTAAATATGGAGTAATTGTTAAATAAAATTTTGGGGTGCATTATTCATTTAAACAGCAATGAATATGATATAGTCACAACTGTTTCAGTTTTGAGATAGATGAAACACGTTGAGGTTAAAGTTTGTGTTTAATTTAGCCTATCATTAATCAAAATACCTCATTTATAATGGAAAAAAATATTGTTTTCTTTTCCTGGTCATCCACTCATTCACAGGACACGGTTTATATATCTACCAGTACATTTAATAAAACACAGTGTGTGGCATAAAATGGGTCTTTGTCCCCTTTATCAATCAAAGAATCATGGTTTTGTTTGTCTACAACGTGACGCGGTATTTTCTTGACTGACTGTTGTCTTCGCACTTTGTAGATGAATTTGCATGTATATGTGGTCGTTGAGACATCATATATGATTTCTATTTAAAGACTTTAAGAGATTCATTGTGCCTATATGGCTTAATGAAAGGGTTCTGAGGCACGCGTCACTCATTATCATAACAACAGATCTCTCGCGAGCGTGACCGACCACGAACACTTGCGCGCGCGCACACACAACAGCAACAATCATATACTTTTGAATGGATATGTATTCCGTTCATTCAATTTCGTTTCAACAAAGTAGATTTCTGTTAATGCCTAATATTGTAAAGAAAATAATAACCAGGGCAAGCCTATAAGAAATAGTATAGGCCGCTATAAAAAAAAATGGAATGGCTGCAGCAGATGCCGGTTGGGTAAGTTCGGGCGGTTTGGGGCGGACAATAAGTGACCATGTGCCGCCTGTTAACATACAGCTGTTGGAGCTGACCCACACAAAAGCGTCATCATGATATTTCCCCACCCATCCTCCAGAGCAGCCTGGGCGTCTCTGCATACTGCACAACAAAAACACACACACACACACACACACACACACACACACACACACACACACACACACACACACACACACTTGTGCCTGCAGACACAAAGAACATTGCATAAAAACTTATGGCCTCCCCCTGCCCGCACGCGCCACAGCGACCACACTGATTGTGTGTGTGTGTGTGTGTGTGTGTGTGTTTAGGGGACGGAGGAAATAATTAAAAACAGAAACGTGTGCTCGATAGAAATAGCTTGGAGTAGACCACTAGGGAACCATAAAAAGTAAAATCATAAACACGGAATATATAATTTTATTGAATTATAAAAACTTTACAAAACGCCTATGTTATAGTCTAATTGTGTATATCCGTTGCAGAGATTTAGCTAGCCTACAGTCTCTTACAAGGTTTTTATTTACAAACAAACTTGCCAAACTTCCTTTATGATCACAGCCTAACTGTACAATAACAAAAGCGCACGTAAGAGCTCAATACAACGGTAAATCAGCTAAGGCGATGTAAAAGGTGGGAATGTACACATTTGCTGGGAATGTTTTCCGTTTCCACAACTAAATCCAAACCACTATATGGAGACAGTATGCGGATAGTCCGTCTATTAATATAATTATGTGCATATTCAAGGCGTACAAATAATAAACGAACCCTAAAAGTTAATATTCCGTTTAATTCTGAACTCGTTATTATTTATTTATGTATTTATGACGAGCTACATCACAAAATAAAGGAAGATTCATCAGGTCTTCATACTTGAGAACTGTGTCCATCTGCTCCGTTATCGCTTAATTAAAATGCCCTATTCTGATACAAGCAGCAGTGTGGCTAAGTTTAACTCTAACTCCATCAACACCACCGCCACATGCAGCAGATCAATTTAATCAGGCCAATATTAGGCCATATGTCCCCGCTGACGTCACGAGCAGGGGGGGCAAGGCGTATATAACGGTATCCATTCATCAAGACCTTCAATGAAGAAGACGAACCGCAGGAGCAGGAGAACGAAGACGACCGGTGCGCTTTCCCTCTGAAGACACAGTGGACTTTTATGGACCTGACGAGGAATTCGAACCAGGACACCGAATAGTTTTTTGCAAACACTTTGAAGCTTGGGAAGTAACGGATGAAGATACCTGTGTGCTATTGTAATAAAGTTTAGGATTAACTGAGCGAGATGGCGCATCTGTCTTTGTACTGCCTGCTGTCTGTGTCGCTTTTGCAGTCGGTAAGGAGCCAGTTCGTGGCTTACACTTCGTTTATCATTTAATTCTCTCTTTAACGTGAGTGTGTAGATATTTGCCCGCTAGGTGTAGAGTTCTGTTTATTGTTTACAAAAGTTTCAGCGGTCACGTTCGGCTGTTCTGTTCGCGAACAGGTGGCTTCCTCCGGTGTGTTTGAACTGAAAGTTCACTCGTTCAGCACGACGCGGCGCTTCTGCAGGAGGACGCGAGACTGCAACATCTTTTTCAGGATTTGCCTGAAGCATTCGGAAGACGTTATATCCGCTGAGCCTCCGTGCACCTTCGGAACCGGGCAGACAAACGTCCTGCGAGCGGATCAGAGCTCTATAGCCGGCAGCGCAGCCATTCGGGTGCCTTTCCACTTCAAGTGGCCGGTAAAGTTCATTACGTACTACTTTAGTAAACAATTCCAGTGTTTAATTGTATCTTTAGACGAATATTCTTTACATTACTGTCTAGGCCTGTTACCGAAGACGCCCTTACTGTAGGACCACAATGCAACTGTCTAGAACTGTCGCTTCATGAGCCATAAAACTTGATCACAGGGCTCACTTTTTGAGATTTATGCATCATATGAAAGCTGAATAAATGAGCTTTCCACTGATGTTTTTTGGTTTGTTAGGATAAGACAAGATAACCAATTGAAACCACTGTTTGAATATCTGGATATTCAAATATTGAGAAAATCGTCAATATGAAGTTGCTAACAATCTATATTACTAATCAGAAATTAACTTTCTTTTAATACATTTAGGAAATGTACATAATATCTTCACGGATTATGACTTAATATGATTTTGCCTTAAAAGAAAAAAAATGGCTCTTTCTACAAATATAACAGTGCTGCTTATCACTGGTTTTGTGGTTCAGGGTCATATATAAGTGGAAGACAACGGAGAATGTTTGCTTTTCAATTTCAGCAAAGATTAAAATAACATCTTGTTTTTTTTTCAGGGAACATTTTCTCTTATTATTGAAGCATGGAATGCTGAGTCTCCAAAAGAGCATCAGGACTACACAGGTGGGCTACACAGTATGATGGAAAGCAAACATACAAACACAGAGTTTATTTGTTTATTTATTTATTACATCTTTCCTTCAAGTTTTTCTTTTTTTTTTTTCCACAACAGAGAATCAAAACAACCTGATCAGTCGTTTAGCAACGCGAAGGCGCTCGGCGATTGGAGAAGACTGGTCTCAGGATGTTCATTTTGGAGACCAGAGCGAGCTCCGTTACTCGTATCATGTTTTCTGTGATGAGTTTTACTTCGGTGAGGCGTGTTCGGATTACTGCCGTCCTCGTGACGATACACTGGGACACTACACATGCGATGAGAACGGAAACAGGGAATGCCTGGAGGGATGGCAGGGAGACTACTGCTCTGACCGTGAGTACCACCTGTGTGTGTTTATTCCTTCAGGATTGTATGTCTGTCGCTCTGAAAGGAAGCAGTCTCGCTCCCTTTCATGATCGTTCTGTATTTGTGTGATTGTGGTTTGTATGTTGGAACTTGAGCAGGAGCAGTGCATTCCCTTATCTCTTCTATCATGTGCATGTGTGTCTGATGGAAGCTGAGCTGCTCCTCTAGAGCTTCTACACTTCTTTTGTTCGGCCGAACAAAGAAACCCAACAGATACATGCTAGAGAGTCGTTCTGTGTGTGTGTGTGTGTGCGCGCACGCTTGCCACAGCTCAAAATACAAAAGAGTGCATTACCTCTGTCAGCTCACCAGCTGCTGGCCCCAACACTTAACACACCCATTCATCTGCCCTCTCCAGGGGGCGTGGTGTGTGTGTGTGGTGTGCATAACCCCCCTCTCTGTCTCCTCCCATAGCCATCTGCTCTTCGGACTGCAGCGAGCGGCACGGTTACTGCGAGTCACCTGGTGAGTGCAAGTGTCGCCTGGGATGGCAGGGGCCGTCCTGCAGCGAGTGTGTGCATTACCCGGGATGCCTACACGGGACCTGCTCACAGCCATGGCAGTGTGTGTGTAAAGAGGGCTGGGGAGGCCTCTTCTGTAACCAGGACCTCAACTACTGCACCAACCACAAACCCTGTGCTAATGGCGCCACCTGCACCAACACAGGACAGGGCAGCTATACCTGCACCTGCCGGCCAGGATATGGGGGCACAAACTGTGAGCTGGAGATTAACGAGTGTGACTGCAACCCCTGCAAGAATGGTGGCAGTTGCAACGTAAGTCCATGCTCACGAGATAATAATAAAAGATAATAATAAAAGTGACATATTTATATATAAACAGTTATGAGTTAAAAGTACATAATAGTATAAAAAAGCTTATTTACATACAAATCAGTTGAGAATATTTGAAATGCTACACAAACACACACACACACATAAATACATACATGTATATCAAATATACATAGAGTACAACATTTTATTTAACATGCAATTTTAGTAGATGCAGCATGTTTGTTCAAAAATAGAAACATTTGCACACTTAGCTTTTTTTAATCTGTGTCACGATTTAAGTTATGAAAATACCCTGTTGAAAAAAAAACCGCATCTGCTGGTTTGGTATGTTTTGAAGCTTGGCTGCAGGTTTGAGCTGGTTCTTAGCTGGTCATGTGCCGGCCCTGAGCAATTATCTCCTGCTCAGGACCAGCTTAAACCAGCTCATGACCAGCTGAGTACCCTCTTAAACCAGCTCAAATCAGCCGCCATGCTTCAAAACATAACTAACCAGCATATGCTATATTTTTCAACAGGGTGTGCTCTGAGGTGCTTTATGTGCACAGTGAATTTTGAAGATGAAAAATTATTTGACACCTGAAATATGTTTGCTGATATCTTGTCTTTTTGCTCCTCCCCTGCAGGATTTGGAGAACGATTACTCTTGTACATGTCCTCAGGGATTCTATGGGAAGAACTGTGAGATCATTGCAATGACATGCGCAGATGACCCCTGCTTTAACGGAGGGACGTGTGAAGAAAAATTCACTGGTGGCTACGTCTGCCGCTGCCCCCCAACATTTACTGGATCCAACTGTGAGAAGAGACTGGACCGCTGCAGCCACAAACCTTGTGCTAACGGTATGTGTTTGTGCTGGACATTGCATCAAAAAAAAGCATTTTACCGTAAAGTGCCAGTGGATTCTGTCAATTACTAACCCTCATTCTGGGTTTCTTTCATTTGTGAAACTTCAACTCAGTCAGTGTAAGTGGTTGGCGAACACAGACTCTCAAGCAACAAAAAAAGAACAAAAAAATCAGTAAAGTAGCAAATATGAACCATAAGGTTGTTTTATGTGAAGGGGGAAAACTGCAATTTAAGTACTCTAAAAATCTTATATTATTATTTAATAATATTTAATAATAAACTAAGCCGTTTCAGTTCCAAACCATTTTTTTCCAACCACCAATACACATGTACATGTGCTACTGATACAGTATCTGTTAAGCTTCTTCTCTGCTACACCTGCTCATATGTAACCTCTTTTTTTCTTCTGCTGTAGGTGGTGAGTGCGTGGATCTGGGCGCTAGTGCTCTGTGCCGCTGTCGCCCTGGGTTCACCGGCCCTCGCTGTGAGATGAACATAGACGACTGTGCCCGCTACCCATGCCAAAATGCCGGAACATGCCAAGACGGCATTAATGATTATACCTGCACCTGCACACTAGGTTTCACTGGCAAAAACTGCAGCCTCAGAGCAGATGCTTGTCTCACAAACCCATGCCTCCACGGGGGAACGTGCTACACACACTTCTCCGGGCCAGTGTGCCAGTGTGTGCCTGGGTTTATGGGTCCAAACTGTGAGTTTCCCGTGCAGGGGGGTATGGAGATGATGGCGCCTCGCGTTGGACGGACCTCGCCTTCAGCGGTGGCGGTGTCATGTGTGTTAGGTGTGCTGGCTGTGTTTTTGGGAGTGTGTGTGGGACTGGTGGTGATCAGGAGGAGAAGGCATAGACTGCGAAGACAGCAGCTATGCGATTCTGTGTTTAATGATTTGGAGACAGTAAATAATTTAGACAGGCAGCACTATCCCTATGACAGAGACTACAGTCAGGTGAAACCCTGCAACACTGAAGGCAGAATTTCACTGGCGGCTTCTCACACACTGCCTGCTGGGCAGGACTTCCTGTGGAGTGCTGGAGGAGGACTCAGATAAGGCAACACTTCTACACTCATACACTCATGCATAGACTCATGTAGACAAGTGAGCGTAAACACAGACACACAAACTCACATGCAGGGATAAGAATTTGGATGTAGCACTTGCTTTTTGTCTTAATTATTATGAATGAATGAATGAATGAAGTATGTAAGACTGAATAAGGGATTGGACCTTTGCCATCTGTATAGGTGGGACACTGTAAACCAAAAACCAAGAGAAATAAACAAGCACATTGTTGTGCTGGGCTTTGTGAATCTGTATTTCCATATGAAGACAGACACAAGCCCTGAAAGCTGAAAAAACTTAGGTTGCAGAACTCACAGAGAACTGATATCTTTATACAAAGATAAATAAGTGAAAATAACTCTATACAAAGAGAGCTTAGTAAAAAAAAATACCTCTATTGAAAGAGAAAGAAGTTAAACTGAAGAGCAGGATTAGATGTTCTCTAGTCAAACTCTGGGCTTTGTATAGGACTCATTAAAAACCTTTTTTTCCTCTTATAAGTATGAGAATATCACAACTGTTGATTTGCCAGGATGTTGCTAGCAACAGGTGTTTTAATAATAATAAAAAAGTAATAATAAAAAAATTCAAGATGTGCAGCAACAGTCAGAAATATGATAAAACTGTGTTCTTAAGACCAAATGGTAAGATTTTGCTCCAGTTTTGTATTGCGTATTAAGCAGTGTGTTTTCTTCCTCGACTGATACGGGGAATTTTTTTCATTGGTTTTTAAATGTTAAATTACAAAAACTTCTGATTTTCTTAAATGGGGTTTATGTCTAATGAATGTTTATTTCTTTTGCCAGAAGTTTCCTATTAATTTAATCCTAAGTTTACGCCTAAGTTTCTATTTTGCATTTTTGTACTTTGCTTTCAATCATTGTCTTGTCTTTGTAAAGAATTTATGTTAATTTATTTTGTATATGTCTTTGTTACTTCAATGAAATAAATAAATTATATGAGAAGCACCTCGTTTTCCGTTATTTTACACGTGTTTAAATATTCTAATTCAATTTCGGTTTTTTCGGCTGACTTCGTGCATCCAATCAAGTTGAGCTCTCGCCACTCAGCGTTCGGCTTCCTCTGTCCGCGCGCTCATTCTCGGACAAGCACAGGCGCAGGTAACATGGCTGAGGAGATACATTCCAGTCATTCCCCGGATTTAGACAACGCTCGAGAACACGGGATGAACTTGCATAAGCGCCAATCCCGCGTTACGGTAAAGTACAACCGCAAACAGCTTCAGAAAAGGTTAGACGTGGAGAAATGGATCGACGAAGGGCTGGACAAGCTGTACGGGGGCAAGGTGAGTGTGTCCACGCGCATCCTTACAGGTGCAGCTAGTGGAGAGCCGACGCTCAAAGCTACAGGTTCATTACCTTTTGATAGCAAAATAAACGATAGCGACGCGTTTCCAAATGCTGTGGAAACTTGCTATGTCAGTTGTTATTTTGAAATGTTTGACTGGTGAAATGCGCGACAGTTCCTTCTCTAAGAAGTTGACCGCAAAAGTTTTGTACGTGTAACTTTTTTTAAAAAAAATCACTTACTTTTCTCTCCAACAAGGGTTTTCATTTCTGCACAGGTGAATGTAGTTAACTGTATAGTCTAATGTTATCTTGTTTTGTTTAAAGTCCATTAATGTGTACGCATGGATCAGCTTATACTTTTACATTTGTTTGTAGAGAGGATTAGTATCTAAAGGGTAAGAATGATACTTTAGTACATGAAATAAAGACGTTTTACACCGCTAAAGGTTGATAACCAATTTATAAAGTGTGTGTGTGCATTCCCTCATGCACTTTTCAATGGTAAGAGTGGAGACATTGTTCTGCAAGGCTCACATTTATAAACAGCAGCCTTTGTTAATGTAAGTGTGTGATGGATGCTGTGACATTAATGTCTCTGACAGAACAATATTAGTTGTTGGATAATGTTAGATATGTTGGCTGCCCATAAAAGGTGAGATGGACCTCTAGAAGGCCTCTGGAGGTACCAGGGGAGGTTCTGCTTTCTCTCCCTCATTTACAGAGGGGATCACTTGGTTCTATCGCTACCTTACATGGGCACCCCCTGAGAAACAGTCAACGCTTGCAGCAGGCAGGAAGTTTAAACGTAAGCTGTATGTGTAACGAGACGCTGTCCCACAGTAACAGAGACGGCAGAGATGTCTCTCGGGAATTGTGCTATGTGATCTGTTATCTCGATTTATTCCTCAGCTTGTGTAGGAGAACATTTCCCACTGAGATTATGGAATATTGAGAAGAAACTGTAGGCTGCTGAAAGGTCAATGATGAAGCAGCGTTATGAACTGAAATGCATGCATACATGAATACTGTGTGCTTGTACTAGATATACATATAATTTATTTTTTTTTATATAAAATTAATTTCTTGTAATGATTAAGCACCCTCAATAATGTCTGTTGCTTTGTTTGTGTTTATTTTGGAGGACATGCCAGAAGAAGTGAACATTGATGATTTGTTGGATCTCCCAAGTGATGAAGAACGAACACACAAACTACAGGTCCCATAATCCTCTTCTCTCTCACACACACCACATCCTGTACTTTCTGTACTATATATAGTACATCCTGTACTATATTCACATTTATGTGTTAAACTAATGCTTTTAATCAAGGTGACTTACAAAAGAATCACAAAAGCTATTTGTCAAAGAGCCAACAATATTCATATAATAAGCAATGTCAAGTTTATTAAACAACAATGCAGGAGAAATGCAGAAAATAAACAGAAGGGTTTTTCCCAGTGCACTGGTAAAATCTCTGACAAATGGAAAATACCTTCCAGAAAGAAATAAAACCAGTTTAGTAAACATTTCTGATAGTGTTATTACATTAGTGCCTAAATAATAATACATTTATTTATTTATTCGAATATTGTTTGTATTTCTTCGATGAAAATAACATGTAGAAGATAGGATCATTGACCTTAAGGTCAGCAGCCTGACTTTGTACATTTAGATGAAGATGGTGAGTGGATGCCAGAAATGTATACAATGTCTTTTGAGCCGAGTATTTGACAGGGACTCTTTGAAAAAAAATGTTTTCTCAGAAATGAGGCCCACTATCATTGTCTGAATGGCAATGAAGAACCATTTAAGGCTTTATATTCTCTACTGCGGGCACATTATTTGTAAATACTCTGTATTATTGGCTAACTCTAACTTATTTGAATTACATTTGGATAAAGTTATTGAAAATGACAATCAGGAATGAATTTGTTTACGTTTTACAGGTTCTTCTGCAGACCTGCACCAGCAGTACTGAGGTACTGTAAATCCTTCCATCTGTAAATCCTACTTGCTTTCCAAACATTTTTCTTGTTCTTTTCTTTTTCTATCTTTGTCTACTCATCTTTAGTGCCCCTCGAAGGACCGCTCTTGTTTTTTCATCCTTTTGTTACTCTACCTCTTCATCCCTCCCTCTCTGAGGAACGCTGCAGTGGCTGACACTCCCTTCCACGCGTTTCTCACAGTGATCACGATGAATGAATGATTTGTTCTTTTTCTTTCCCCATGGCCCTGTTTCTCTCAGTCAGTACAAAGCCATTCTTTCATTGGGGCTCTTTGACAATGTTCACCCTCAGCCTTTTGATTAGTGTATGTACATGATTGTTACGACGCGTGTATGCGCAGAAGATTGTGTGCTCCTGGGCAAGCTAGTGTTGAAGTGCTGACACACCATGGAAAATCAGCAGAGGGGAACGTGGCATTTACCTCACAAACATAAACATCTGAAAACGTAATCAGTTTTCACTTGTGAGACACAGCAGGGCACAATTCTCACCATTTTCACGTTGCTATGGTTTGACTTGGTTTTGTGCATTTTAGAGAGATTCAGTTTTTTTCTGTTCACTTATTTGAACTGTTTAATTTAAACTTTCGACAGCATTCAAACACATCTGCCTAGCTTGTGTTTACGCAGAACAAGAATGGAAGAGTTGCACTCTGGAATGGAAAAAATGCATTCTGTGTGACTGGAAACTAATAGTGTAAACAAAAACCTGTATACATGCGCATCTGCAGAAGATATTTAAGAGTTTTAGATAAACATTATGCTGAACATCCAGTAGATAAGTCAAAATGATTTTTGCATGCTGTATATTTTACATCATATTTTGTTTTTAACTTGCAATATGGAATATACACCTAATAATATACAAAACTTTAAATAATATACAACAAAATTATGACTAGTCATTTTGTCTACTATATAATTCATATTTTGAATTTACTATTTTGTGTAACAGAAACATGTGACTGTATTTAAAGTATTTACATGTTTTTAAAGTAGGTTGTCTTAAATTGCAATGAGCAAAATATTACAAACTTTTTAATGCTTATGCACAGATTATTCAAGCGTGTACACAGAAATTAAGGTTATTCTGTGTGTGTGTGTGTGTGTGTGTGTGTGTGTGTGTGTTCAGGCTTTTATTGCTGAGCTGTTGCAGAAGCTGCAAGGTCTCCATAAACAGGAAGAACTGCAGAATGAAGGAATTGAACATCCCTGTCTTCACACTTATCCCCATCACCATGGCAACGTCCATCATCACAGAGGCAACCATCAACATCCAACACATCAGACACTCTGATTGCATCAAGTTTGGATAATTGCACTCACTGGACTGAGCTCCCTAACATAGACTCAGGACACAAACATGATGTAGCCAACTAGATTAGCAACTCTGTAACTGTGAGGTGTTTGTTTACAAACTCATGAGGGTGGTATATTAACAGTGTTCGGTTATAAAATTCCTCATTGCTGTTGGCAAGTCTTTGCAGTAGCATTATTTAGTTTGCAGGGTTCTTGGTTGTATGACTTGGTTATAGGATTGATTAGTGAAACTAGCAGTATGCAAGTTTAATCTGGTCATATTGGTGGTCTTCGGGTAGCTTCGTCCCCACATATTCACAACCCAATACTAAAACATTTTAATAATCACAGGAAAATACCAAATCTGAGTAGTCATTATATATATATATGGACATATTGTTAAAGTTAATAATGTTTATGAACTGAAGATTTTATGCAATAAATGTTTAATAAAAGTAACAATTATTTTGCATTTGTGTGTGGTGTTAATGGCAGGTGAAAGTGAGCGTCTCGTTGAGCTGGGGTGTGCTATAGCATATCGTCCACCAGAGGGAGAAGTAATATAGAGGCAGACTTGCGCTTCTGTAAGAACTTTAGTGCCTGTCACCTCTAGATACACACTACACAGCTAGGTCTATGTGACACTAAGGAAGATATTGATGGCGGTGGCTTATATTTAGGTCTGTTTCCTTTTACAGTTCAGTGCAAAAATGTAAAAATTGTTTTTATTTTTATTTTTTTTTGTAGGTTATGCAAAAATTGTCTTTGAAGATTCTTAATGATCTAGGCCATAGAATGTTTTAGGACAGTGGATCTCAACCTTTTTGACTCCAAGCCTTGCTTTACCTAACATGATATCCAAAGGCCCTCATATGTAACCTGATATGTACCCATAGTACTTCTGTAGTAATAAAAATTATGTTGGTTAAGCATTTTTATTTAGTGTTTAATTCTAGCGATTTTATTAAGACTCTGTTAATATAAATGTAAATGATTTTGAGGCTTTGATTTTTAAGCCCCCCTTGTAACTTTGCCAAGCCCCTCTGGTTGAGAACTACTGTTTTAGATGTTCTTGGGATTTTTCAAGAACAACCACACAACCCCTGGACTAAATAAATCCAAACCCTGCTCCTCCTATGTGCTTTAAAAAATATATTTTATATGGAATAACCTTATATCACAGTTTGAACTGACAGGAAAATTTTTGTACTTCTTTTGTACTTTTATACATTTAGTGTATAAAAATAGTTGAGGTGATTATCATTTAATTCACTGGAACTCAATCCCAGGACCTTGTGCCTTGCACAAGCACTTTTGATAGATCATGCATATATAGTTTTTGTTCATTTTTATCTGTAACTGATTTAAAAGAACTCTGAAATAAAGCAGCTGCCAAGAACTAATTACTGGTGGCAGATGCAAAGCACTCATGTATGAGAATTACAGGAGGTCTTTTAATAAGAGAGTTTAGCAAGCCAGTTTCAGTATGCCAACTGTTTAAGATTAAGGTTATTCGACATTAAAGAACAATATGATTATTACTGTAAGTGTTGAGGTGCTCATATATATATATTACACACACACACACACACACACACATGAGAGGTGTATATGTTTCTGTTTATTTAGGGAGGGTGTCTCTTTTTCCTCAGGAAAATGCATCATCATCTGGTAGCAAACTTGAACGGCTGCCTCCGACATTCCAATACAAGGCCCCAAAATCTTGGAGAAAGACACACACACACTTTGTCCCTCTCTTACTGATAGGGTCTCTATCACTCTCACAGACACTGGAATGGATTTTCCCTGAGCTGACTGCCTGCTGCAGTGTAAGGTAAGCGATGCATATATTCTTGTTATTCAATAAATATATTTAGAGTTTAAAGTAGAATTGTAGTCAATCAGTCAATTTCAGTTTTTTCAGTTTAATTTCACATGATTATTTCAAATTAAGATTGTATGTGTACTTTAACATGTTATCAAAAGGAAAACAAAAATCAAAAACTAAAACTTTTAAATGAGGAAAAGTAAAAGTAAAAGAATTATAGGAATAGTTTCTACAGAAATTAATATATAGTTGCAAACTTATAGTAGAATGTCTAAAGAGTAACCATATCTTTTTATATATACATCTATCTATCTATCTCTATCTATCTATATATATATATATATATATATATATATATATATATATATATATATATATATATATATATATATATCTCTCTCTCTCTCTCTATATATCTCTATATATATATATATATATATATATATATATATATATATATATATATATATATATATATATATATATATATATATATATCTGTGTGTGTGTGTGGATGGATATGTGTGTGTGTTTATGAATGTATAACTTTCTATAATAATTAAATGTTATATGACATATAACCATACATTTATTTATTTTTTGTAAAACTCATTGTGACATTGACAATTTCAGTTAGTTATTCATATACTCTTTACTGTTTCTCCCTGATATAATCTTAAACACAAGACAGGAATAATGTGAAAAATGTTAATGTATAAGTTTATAATTACTAGATACTGATTATTTGAGTTTAATTAACCTTTAAGTGCAATTATGGAAAAAATCTACTCCAAATGCCTCATTTAGTGCTTTTGCAAATTAAAAGCTCAAAACTTTCTGCTACACATAAACTGACTTTACTATTCCTGTAACTCAGGTATTTATCAGAATTTATAGCTTTTGCTAAACAAACTAGAAAAAATAATCCAGTGTCCTGCAGACTGCTCTGTGTTCTGAGATGTGTAACAACTGTTCAACATATTTGTGAAGGGTCATCAGAAGTCCAAAGAATTGGTATTGATGCCACTGAAATTCGCCTATAACTATGGATAATCACACATAACATTAATGAGTTTGCTTCCTTACTTGTCTGTTTTTTAGGCTTGTTAATTGTGCAGATTAATTGTTACTCTGATATTTATCTGATGCTGATAAGAACAAAATCCTTTGCCAAGCGTTTTTTTTTTTTTCTAAAACGCAGCAATTCATTGTGCTTTCATTTCCTTTATTTAGGTAATCAAGCGCTGGTCCAGACTTAGATTAGATTCTGTGGCTGTCCTGTTTCAGCAATATTTTTTCCCATCCGTTAATGTTTGTTTAATGTTTGTCTGTCTCTAAACATATACATATTATTAGAGAAATACACATCTTGTTCCATTCTAAACATTACATTTGTTGTTTTCCCATCTTTTACCGGGAATTATGTAAGAGTAAAAATACTCGCAGAAGATCCACCTGGAATCCAGACAATAAATAACCAAATGGGCCCGTTTGAGTTAGGTGAAAGTTGCAAGTGCTCATTCAGCTGACGCAAATGTCTTGCTGAAGGGTACAATGGTGATGCTTGTGATTGATGAAACTAAAGAGTTTGAACGTAGAACCTTTTGGCTCCCAGCTCAGGTCTTTAACCGCCACAACAGGGGAACTCTGCTTAGAAATAATGCAAAGCAGGGATGCTGAAACACAATCACAGGGGTCACTGTGTGCTACACAACAGCACCTTCCTCCCTCTCCCTTCCTCCCTCGCTCTCTCTGTACTCTATCTTCACCTCTTTATCTTAATATATATTTCAGGAGTCTTTGTTCAAATTGCGCAAGGAATGCTCTTAATGATGAGCGTTGATAGATTTACTACTGTAAGTACTGTACTAAGTACTGACCATTTTAACTTGTAAACTGCAGATTGTGTAGAATTTGTTGTTATATACTTTATTAATCCCCTGAGAGACTCTGCAGAAAGCGAGTGTGTGTGCATGTGTGTGGTGTTTGTGTCTGAGTAAGGAGTGTGTATGTTCTGAGAAACTCTGAGGACAGGAAACTATTCTGACACATCTGGATGGAAGCTTCCATTATAGGAGGTTAAAAACTTTTAATGTCCTCAAAGAACACACACATACATATGCTGTTAATGCACTCAGCTCACCGGAATACTGAACAATGAGATTGCAACAAGGCAAAGTCATTTCAGAACGACCCGACAAAGGCGGTTTGAACAGGTTTTAGCTCTTGTTACCTTTAAGTAGGACACTAGTGGACTTCAGACCTGCTTATTGACCCGATACAGTATACAAGAAAAGCTTGCTTAATTTAATTAACAAATACATGTAATGAAAAATACATGCAAACATATACATTTTAAAATTTAGTTCAAAAATTGCAAGTAACTGACCGCTGAATTTAATTGGATGTGGCACAAACTGTTTGAAAAACCTATAATATGGTATCTTTAGGATACATAATAAAAATGCAAAGTTCTGTCATCAAACTATAGATGGCGCAGACTGATAGATGTAGCTCAGTCAGACATAATGCCATTATCACATGGCACAGCTCACTGGTTCTTTTTGTATCAGAAGCAAATGAGCTTGCTGCTCAGCATTCAAATACTTGGCTGGTGCTTGCTTTTGCAGTGTGCTTCAGAACATCCTTCTCCTTCCCTAGCTCCACCTGTACTGATCTGCTACACGGTGATACATGTATGCTATGGGGGTTATTTCATATGTTAAATGAGCAGCATGTATTTTGATTAAATGAAATTTTGATGAGACAATTCTGAGTACAATGTATGTCAAATTTTGTCTTCTAGTTAATCAGTGACAGGATGCCCATCCTCAAGAGGCTGCCCAGGAGGATCAAAAGTAACCACAGCAATGGTGATCTCCAAAAGAGTAATCTTACTAATGGTGAACTCATCCTAAAGAGTAACCACAGCAACGGGGAACTCATTCTTCCACCATCCGATCTGAATCCATTTGAGGGGGCGTGGGCAGGAATGGGGTGGAATAATGAAGAAGCTGGGGTCTGGGAGAATGGACAAGACTACCAGAGATCATCTCAGGTGAGCGAAGCACTGGAGAATGAGGCAAACGCTGAGCAGCGTGGAGGGTCAAAGGTCACTGAGGGATCCAAAGAAAAGAGAGGAACTCTGGAACGAATCTGTGGCTCGTCACCACTGAAGACACTTGGCAAATTAGGCAAGGGTCTGCGTATGACGGGAAGAAATGTGTGGAGCACCACTCCTTCACTACGGAGTGCCACTCTCCCAGCAGCACCCACCTCAGGAAAGAAAAAAAAGAACTATCGACGAGCCTCAGAGGAGATCATGACTTTACTGAGGTGAGAATGTATGTAGCAGTGGTTCCCAGTGGGTATCCTTCCAAAATTGTTTGCCATACTACATTAAAACACAAATATCATTAAAATATCATTAAAACCAAAATTAAATTGGAATGTATTAGTATAATCATGAAATGTTTAGGAAAATATAATTATATACAAATAGAAAGGTTTTCTAACTTGAAATCACCATTCTTTGCCAGAGAATGGTGATTATGAACCCAAACAAAAACTAAATACATTTTTATTATAAGAATATTGAGAAAAAAAAATAAATAAATAAATATATATATATATATATATATATATATATATATATATATATATATTATTTATTTATTTATTTATTTTTTTTTTTTTTTTTATGGCAGTATATTCAAATATATTTTTAATATAAATTTTTCCCCACTGTTAAAAGTCACCATTTATTTGTCCACACTAGTTGCGCATAATTGTAAATATTAAATATGATTAAAGTAGTTTTTTTTTAAAGAATCTGCTCTACTCAGGTTGGCAGGTCGTCGTAAGGAGAGTGAGCGCAGAGATAGTCTACCTACAGGTGATCTGACTATTGAAAATGAAGAAGACAGTCGCAGACGTCCCTCTTTCCTACGAATGGTCAGTCTGAGCAAACTCAGAGGGGACTCGCTAACGAACCGCAGTTCACAGGAAGAAGATGAAGAGTCAGTAGAAGAAGAACCACCGGTCAAACGCAGGGAGCCGCTATCAGGTACAACCGTGTTTTTGCTTTTGTTACGTCTGAACTTGTTTGTACTTTTTATGGCATGTACAAAGTGTAACCGTTTACGGTCAGGGGTCTCCATATTTGACCCATAACACCTTGCTCTTAATGAGCAGCGTCCAAAAGTCCCTGTGAGTCACTCAATCAAGAAACACTTTCACAGAGACGGGAAATGACACACTTTCTTTGTGCAGCAGATCCTACCTGATAAGCTCAGTGCAAGAAGAGAAAAACAAAGACAACAACACATCAAGTGATTAAACACATGGCTGTAAATGATAAGTAACACTACTCAATCTCTCACTTTTTCTCACAGTCTTGGAGATCCTACAGTTAGTTAATCAGAGAGACCTACTGCTTGCCGACACGCACATCCAGGAGCTTGAGAGGGAGTGTGAACTTGACCCCACCCTCTTGACACAAACCACACCCACTTCAACCACACCCATTAACATAACCCCTCCCACCCTTACGTCGTCTCCCTGGCTCCCCCTATTGGCTGGTTCGGGCAATAATGATTCCGGCCCAAGCATTTGGGATGCTGGGCTACGCAAAGTGAAAGATGTTGAGCTGCTTTACGAGGCTCTTCAGAGAGAGATGTGGGATGTGGTAAGAGAGTCGCTACGTCAACCGTGCAGCGGGCCTCAGCTTGGCCTAGTGGTGCTGGTCATTCAACAGGAAGAGCAGGCTGACAAGGTCTGGGCCCTGCGGCAAGAGGCCCAGTCCAACTGTGACCAATCCGAAGACTATTCCCGGCCTTCCAAACGTCCCAGGAGACTGCGTCAAAGGTGGGCGGAGGCTGTGGGAGAGGCAGCTGACTGGTGTCTTCCCCAACCAGGGGGCATCGCTGCAGGGCAGATGGGCATGTATTTGGAGCGATTGAGGGGAAGAGTGGTGGAAGATATGGATGCGGCACGTCGGAATGTGGTGGCGGTTTATCCCGAGGAGTTTGGTGTGTTTCAGGTCTACATGCAGAGTTATCACAGGGCTGTGGCCAAACGACTGAAGACCGTCACTAGTGGACCCATTCAGATCACAGACACTTATTCACTGCTGGACTGGATCTACAACATTTACAACAGGTATTTTTGCACATGTACACATAGACGTTGAGGTGTGTATTCTATTTTTACACACACCTTTCCTGCAATCACATTCCACTTGGTTTAATGACCCAGTGGAAGAATGAGCTCAGGTCTATTAATATCAAATGCATTGTTTATTAGAATGAACAACAACGGTACTGAATACCTGGGAGAATTACTGTACACAGCCACAACACCGGTCTTAAGTACTAAAAGTAGCCACATGACTAATTTGACTATTTTTCAGTAACATAAGAGTAGTTCAGCACTTTAATTAAATCCAAATGTAATGCATGGTTAGGAAATAGATTGGGTTAAAAATATAGATAAATATTAAGCAGGATTTCCCCAATTATTTATTCCATTTAAAACTGCCTTCGCAACCTCACATTCATTTGCCTTTACTTTTGGGAGCAACGCCCATATCCTAAAATCCAGTCAACAGAAGTTAACTACCAGACATTCTTGCCCTACATTTTTTCTTTCTTATTAATCGGTCACACTGGTGTGTTTGGCAGTTTGAGACACTGTTAAAAAAGTTCCTTATTAACATTTACATTTCCACAAAAAAAACATCGCTGGAATATTTCTTTTGCCCAAAAGTTGGGAAAATGCTCTTCAGACTAAGAATAACTGTTTACTTTTTGGTTTGAAAAAAAACATGCACTAGTTCTAATGGTTCCTGTTTCATAGGGACATTCTGGCCACTGTTGGTGCAATGGGCACTATAGTGTGTGAAGCTCTAGAACCCCTACTGCCTGAGGATGTCATCGACCGCCTGGAACAGGACTGCGTTGAAACTGTTTGGGTAACACTTTTAAAAAGTTTTGATCATTAATTGTTCATATTTCAAAACAAAATAATATCCAATGTGTTAAAATAATATCCATTATGTGTGTGTGTGCAGGACAAGATGACTACGGAGCTCTCACAGGTTTTGGATGATGAAGAAAAGCGATGGGCTCAGACGCTGCACATTGAAGAGTACCAGTCTGGCCTGGCCCGTTCTGTTATACAGGTATACCCATCAATCCCACACATGTACAGCCATTACTGCACTCTTTGGAATCTGACTATATGCATATGTGTTGATGTATTTGTATTCATAAGGTCGTTGAGAAATATCTTTTCATATTCTGTGTGTCTTAATCTGTTTCAGAGGCTGAAGGTAGATTTGGACAGATCAACAGCTGTCAGTCAGCCACTAGGAGCTCGTGTTGCTCGCTGCACCTTGAATGGACTTGCAGATTTTCTGCACAGGTGAGATAGGGACAAGAGAGCTTGATCATAGTAATGTTGATGATGACAAAAGCCACAGCAAATATTATGATAATGTTTAATAAAAGATATTTATGAACTCTAAATGATCTAACAATATTTGATTTCATCTCCCTTTTGAATAGGGAAATCTAAAATTATGAAATTTGTGTGTCTGTGTGGTATTTAGTTTCCAGAGAAAGGTTGAGATGTTCCATGACACACAGTCAGAGTTTGGGGATCATGGGGATGGTTATGTGTCCAGGACCATCGCTCTTGTCAACTGTGTTCCACCTTTCAGGTTTTTCATCTTATTCACTATATTTATCTATTCCATCTTCTCCCAACCTGGCTGTTTTTAAGGACTGAAAAGAAGATCTGGAAAAAGTCTTTAGAACTCTAGATTTCCTACATTTATTTTTTTTAAAAGAATCAAGATTCTTGACAAAAAGTGCAGGTGTCTTGCTAAAAAAACACTGTCAGAATAACATCCAGGCTCATATAAAAAATTCTGAAAAGTCAGAAAAAAATAGTCATTTTCTGCCAAAACAATCTGTTAAATTAAAGGACATTTCTTCAACTATAAATGCATTTTTCAATACATTCAAAACATTGGTAAAACATCTGTGTAAAATCGAAAAACACACACAGACAGACAGATTTTTTTTTTTTTTTTTTTTTTTTTTTTTTACATTTTTGAATACTCTATGCTATAACATTATACTATACACACAAATTACATTTTGGCATGATCAATAACCCAGATGCACAAGCTTAAAACTGTTCATGAAAGATATCCAAGGATAATACAAACAATATAAAAAATGGCACTAAAATAAACCAAAAAAGGTTTACTTAACCCTAGAGGCTATAAATCCTGTGTTGAACTTTGCAGGAATTTTGTTGAGCGCTGTCATCTGTGTGATGCCCTCGGCAGTGAGGACGTCTACCAGCGAGCTCAATCATCTCTGGAGCGAATTGTTAACCAGTCAGTGCAAGTTCTCTCGGACATTCTTTTTGAAAACATCAGGGTGAGATGCTTGCACACATTCACATCTGGCCCAGATTTGACACTTAACGCATTAACTGATGATTTTCCGGCATGATTTCAGCCATTCTTCGATAAGCTAGTGAAGAGGAAGTGGCTGGAAAACACTGAGGCCTATGAGAGCATTGAGATCACTATTAAACAGCACTTTAAAAAGTTCCGCAGAATGGACTGCCCTCCGTATCAGGTACGACTTAGAGCACACACACACGCACATTCTCACACACTCACGGTTTGGTTGGTTGATTAATAGATCATCTGATCGACTATCAGGCTTTGGTGAATGAGGTGCACAGGCGGGTCCTGGTTGAATATGTTCGTGCCATCATGAGGGGGCGGGTCATCTGTACATCACTCAAAATGAGGAAGAGAGTGGCATTCCGTCTCCAGGATGAGGCCAAACAGCTGAAGGCTCTTTTTAAAGATCTGGTCAGTGCCACTAAGTAAAAAAGATAAAGATCATGCCTTACATTTTCTTAAATGATTTTCAAGTACGATGATCCCCCTTGTGAGGGACCTTAGGTACAGTGCTGTAAAACTATGGTTGTAAATAAAAACAGTTATTTGCAACAAGCATTTTTTAACCAAAAATGCTAACACCAGAATTAGTTAATTTAAAACCTTTTCTCATTTGTTTTTCCTTTGCTAAGGAGTCAACTTCCTCCTGGTTGGACAGTGTGATTGTTCACCTGGCTGACATCATAGTGTTGGAGGACACTCCCTCTATTCAGATGGAAGTCGGGGTTTTGGTGAAGGAATTTCCAGATATACGGTAAGATCACCAAGACGAATGAATCAAAACGAATTTTTACAGAGGCATGTCGCAACTGTTTCAAGGACCAGCTGGGATACCCAGAAATGTCAAGAGTATGGTTTGGGTTTTAACAATCAGCTCCTGTCTGTTTTTTCTTGTCCTCACCATTTTGAGAAATTATGAAAACCTCTCAATCATGAAGTGAGGAAAAAAAGGTTCTCTCACTCGCACCTCACTCCAGACAAATCCATTAACTGATTGTCTTCCGCTCCACACCACATGCTCTATATAATACATCACGCATATAACGTTTTTGCCTTTAATCAAGCAAGATAGAAAGCAGTTAAAAAAAATAATAATTTTTTAAATTTTGAACAATATTAACTAGCGTTTTTAAAACATTTTCCCCAAGATGCTGTAAAAGATGTAAACGTAATGTTTTCATAGAAAAGCAAGTGTGGAGTGCCAAAATGCAAAAAATATGTGTGAACGGCCTTTAGATGGCAACTTAACCAATAAACTTTAAAGACCGGAACCAAGTGTTGATTAAAAACTGCTATAAAACGCAAGCCAAATTTAGAACAGGATGTAGATTTTATATAGCATAAAACTGGAAGGAACATGTTTTATTAGCTCTTACAGCACTCGGTATATTAATATGTAACTTTGTCCATTTACGTAACTATTACATTAATGCAATTTTGCTGAACACTTTTAGACCTACGGAAGGGTAGAACCTGAACTCTGTCTTCTTAAAGTGCTTTCATTCATGAAAAATCTGACATGTTCCCCTCTCATTTCCTTGAGGACTATTTTTCACAACACCTCTCTGTTTCCTGAGGTCATTCTAAGAATGTCTGACTGAAAATAGTTGCCGTGGTGCTCCATCTCAGTGCCAACTTTCCTTCATGTGGACGGGAGGGAACGGCAGACAGTAAACAGGGGAATGGGTGAGATGTGACCCCACTTTGGTCCAGTGTTTTTGTTTGAATGAAGAGGAGTGTGTGCGTGTGTGTGTGTGTGCAGTCAGTTACTGGCTGGCAGTGCTCCTGCTTGCTGACGCACGACCCTCCTCAGCAGACAGGAAGTGGCTGTGGAGTACTTCCTGTTCCTGCCAGGTCACAGGAGACTGACTGGTGCCACACTCCAATCAAATACACACACACACACACACCAACTAGAGATCAAAAGCCAAAAAGTGGAGGCTACTTAACTTCTCTTTGTGCTTAGCAGTGGTGCTTCCTGTTTTTGACTGTCTGTCTATGTGAAAATCTGTCACAGACCCACACTGTCACATTGTTATCTATAGGCAGGACATGTCATCTTCTCGGTATAGAGCGCTGACTTCGAGTTTGCTTTTTGAGCCACGAGTGCTGTCAAGGGATCATTTCACAGAAACATGTTTGCCTCTGAATTACTGCCAGAATGCTCTTTTTAGTAATATTACAGTTTTAGTGTTGTGTTTTGATTTTAAAGGTTTGCTTTTTATCTAAATAATGGTCTGAAAAGAAACTGATGAAACTCTGGGTTAAATGGTTCTTTAAAAAAACGTTGATTTGTTGAATAAGCATGAACAGAGCAAAAACAAACATTATATTACATTTCTATTTACGGGGAACTTGTCCCACTCGGTGTCTATGGTGGTTACGGCCCTGAATCAAACTGAACTTTTTTTGATGCATGATATATCTGTACCATATTTATCTGACGACATTAGAGTTTTTGTAATGTATTACAACAGTTAGATATTGGATATTTATTTGAGCTGTTTATTTCTCTTACCTTAATGAAACTTTAAGGAAAATGTGAAAAATTTGAAATATATGTACATTTGCTGTACTAAAGTGTTAAAATGACTAAATACTAAATGAAGTAAAACTAAATAGAAATATTAAATACATATATACATAAAAAAACAAAAGAATATAACAAAACCTAAACTAAAATAAAAATGACAAAATCTACTCTACTAAATCTAATCTACAAATCCTTAAAAACGTTACAAATATTTTAAAGAAACAGTATAGAATTTTAATGTCAGCAATTTATAGCAGTAACTTGCATTTTTAGTGCATTTGGTACTTAAAATATTTATTATTATTAATATTGCATTCGGGTTTGTATTTGTTTTTTCTACCATGAACGATGTATTTCTTGTTTTTTGTGCAAAGACAGTAATGTATGCTTTATTGAATATGAAACGTGAATTATGAACCATGTCTCTTGCTCTCACAGGAGGAAACACATCTCTGCTATGTTGAATGTCCGTGGGATGGTGCATCAGACAGACCGTCAGGAGATTTTAGCTGTTGTCCGGGACTTAGAGAACAGCGACAGCTCCATCAATCTGCCCAGAGACCGAGCCTTCTTCTCTGAAATCGCAATGGCCAAAGACATGTCCTGTCTGGGGCTGGTTCTGATCCGCTTCGGTCTAACTGTGTCATCGTGGGTCGCCAGTGCCCGGCCGCGGCGCAATCGCAGCAGGAGTCGTCGGAATGAGAAACATGCAGACGACAGACCACAATCAAGCCGCGCAAAACGCTTTAGCGAACCTTAAAAATAAAGAAAAACAGCATAACTACAATACATAGCATCCTAGTATTTAAAAAAGACACAATAAACGATAAATACACAGCATCACAAGTATTACATAATCGAATCAGTATTATATTAAGCAAAAAATGGCGTAAAAAGTGCGCTCAGTCAGTTAATTCAGACTAGATAGATGTGGTCAGAGCCCAGTCAAAAAGAAGGATAAGATGAGGTTATGACAGCAAAAGTAAAATCACAACAATACTTGTCCTTCAGAGCGCAGCTGGAGCGGAATTAGTCAGTGAACACTTCAAAGGACGGGAAATGATCTATAATTCTCCATCGCTTTATACAGGCTGTAACTGGACTGCTGTATACTGACTAGCTAGACCTCTGTCGTGTGAACAGACACACGATTCGAGAGGAGCGGCAGGAAACTCATCACTGCAGAGTGGGCACATGCTGAAATCTTTATTAGTGCAGGCTGTGTTCAGAACAGCGCTTTAGCTTGACATGAAACCACACACGGAGCAGATGCATGTACATGATGTGTCAAACACCAGGTACAATACAGTGCATAAACAGCTACATTTCAGATTTTTTGAGATTGCGACATTTAAAGAATGTGAATGTTCTTTTTTTTTTTTTTTTTTTTTATACTGAAATTTATGATTCTGTACATCTCATTTCTTTTCATGTCTCATTATATTCAAATCTGAGCTGAGATCTGAAATCTGACATGAATTAAATGCTTGTGTGATTTTGTTTCAGGTTAAGAAATAAAGCCCCATTGACTGGGAAATTAATTATATTGCAACTAAATTGCTTTTGTTTTCTTTAACTCTTATCTTTTTTTATACTCCACTGTTCAGAAGCGTGGGTCAGTAGGATTTTTAAAAATGCTTTTTTTTTAATATTCCGCCAAGGTAATAAGTAATACGAAATTTAACTGAGGTGCTAATATCTCCTCTTAATTCAATTTACGTGATAAATGTTGTATGAGTAAATGTGGTTACTTATAGATTTTCAGTGGCAGGAGGCTCCTTAGCTGTGTGGATTTCTGTGGGTTTGGGTTGAATTGTGGTTGGGCTCTCCTGTCTGTCAGCTTAGGGATGTTTTGGGTAACTGGTCTATTCCTGTTGTTCTGAGAGGTGCCAAACGAGTCCTCTTATCAGAGCCAAGTATACACACCACCACAGGCGGCCACTTCCTTTTCAACACAACAACTCTGTTTTATCCCAAACAAACTGTAGTCGGAGAATGACACACACACACACACTTGTAAAAATAGATGCACGTGGATAAGGTAAGTGAAGTCTTCTGGAGTTCAGCACAAAACATCACAGATTCTGAGATTTGTATGTGTATTTTTAATTTCATTAGATTAATAGTTCAATTGGTGAATGCTGTTTGATATTAAAATCTCTAAATAGTATTGTAAGATTACAGAAAATGTTAATTTGGTAACATTTTAGGTGTCAACAATTAATGTATTAACATGGACGGACAATGAACACTGCATGTATTACATTATTAATCTTTGTTAATTTTAATAAAACTGCAGTTGTTCATTGTTAGTTCATGTTCGATCAGGGTGCGTTAATTATTATCAAACAAAACTTGTGGTTTTAATAATGCATTGATAAGTGCTGAAATGAACATGAACTAAGATTAATAAGTGCTGTAGAAGTGCTTATTCTTCATTCCTCATTCATATTAACCAATGCAGTTCAATAATGTTAACTAATTAACCTTACTGTAAAGTGTTACCGCTATTTTAAA
The DNA here is from genome assembly GCF_018831695.1 of Puntigrus tetrazona. NCBI lineage: Eukaryota > Metazoa > Chordata > Actinopteri > Cypriniformes > Cyprinidae > Puntigrus > Puntigrus tetrazona. The sequence continues at coordinate 13,488,904 of NC_056703.1, forward strand.
TAAACTGCTTAATTCAGATCTAAAATTGCTCATACCATATCATTCCTTAAGTTTATATGGAACATAACATTTTTTACCTGTTTTTTATCTTTTTACCTGAAAACAATAATAGTCTCATAATATCTGGTGTTGGATACAACTTTAATAAGGCCTTTTCAACTTGGAAAAAAAAAAAAAAAAAAGTTTTGGATTTTTGTTATATATTTATAATATAATTTTATAATAAATTTATAAAAATCCATTAAATGACACATTAAAAGGACAAAAAAATTATTGTGCCATCTCAGGCTATGAGATATATTATTTTGTGACTATTTTTTCACCTTATGTTTCAGAATTTTTATCAGCTCTGTTGCCAACACATTACTAAGTGTTACTAAATTTAATTAGTTTAATTAGAACTATGTGAAAATTTTGTCTCTCTTTTTTACTGGGATTGTTTTGAAGTTTAGATTTTCTTTTCTTATTTTAATATTTGTCATTCAGATGAAAGAGTAAATCCTAATTCTGGAAAGTGACCGACCACATGTCAAAAGAAAAATATATTTTATTTTTTACAAGAGAGATATTACCTAAAGGACTAAATAAAATATAAAAAGGACTCGAATAAAATATAAAGTTACAAGGGACAGGTTAAAATAACACAAATAACACTGTACAGCTGTACCATTTCAAATTGCATTATATTGTTTGGCACTTCCTTGGCACAGTTGTACGACAACAGTAAACTGTGATTTTTAAGTCATTCAGTGGTGATTTAGTACATTACTTTTTTATAAGATCTAATGTCTTAAGGTTATTGTAATTAGACAATGTGTCCATCTGCTGATTTGTGTCTCCCCAGAGAACTTCAAATATACTGATCTGGTTCAATTATTAGGCAAGGAAGATGATCTGATCTCGGTCTTTCTGAGATCGTATAAAACCAGATCAAAATCTTGACTTTCTTGGACATTGCACAAATCAAAAATATAACTCACGCTCCAGTCACCGTGCTTGCATTTTACACAGACAATCTTTAAAAACTGTTATCTGAAAAGTAACAGATATCAAACTAATTTGGTAATTGCTAATTAACAGTCAAGGCACATACATTTTGAAATGATTTTATTTTTAGATATAGATTATATTTAATGTAAGAAATAATTGTATTAATTGACATTTTATAAACATTTTTAACATTGTATGATCAGTCAAGCCTCATATATCATCAACAATCAAAATAGAGTTTATATAAAATATAGAATTAAAGTTAAATATTTTACTATATTCAATGTAAATATCAAATTGTAGTGATCTAGCTAGTCTTTCCAGCACCGCTGTTATTTTTTTGTTGTGGTGTCATGTTGATTAAACTAAAGAAACCTTTCGTCCCTGAAGTGATAAGCCCCGCCCTCTGTAATGGACTCCTGCCATTGGCTCCAGCTGACAACAACTTAATTACTTCATCAGACATTCTAATCAGTGGCAAAGGAATATAGGAATATTACAATGGATTTCCCAGAAGCAGCTTTCCTTTCATTACGGATGACTTTGGGGGAACTGTCAGTACCTAACGTGTGTTTGTTTTGGGAGTGCTGCTCACCTTTAGGCTTGGTCATGAACTCTCCTTCCCTTCTACCCAAAGGTACACACACATATTTTTTTAGCTGTTTGTTTGAGTGTTTTGGAAAAAGATTTGTATAAGAACCCTATAGGCACACACACATAGGCACACAGGAACACCTAAACAAGCTTGTTGAATAACATGACATGACATGACATAACACAAAGAAGTACACATATATATGTATGCGCGCACACACACACACACACACACACACACACAAACACAAACACTCATGCACTCCACTCTCTTGAGGATAAAAAGTCAGTCAGTCATTCACCTCTGTGCCACCACTTATGTTGAACAATGGAGGTGTGTATTCAAGCAAACAGGACATCCTTATTTATCAGCAAAAAATTCACTTGCACACACACACACACACACACACACACACACACACACACACACACATACACATACACGTTGTGTGTTATGTACAGTGTACTGTGCTACTGCTGAACAAACTGCAAATATTTTACAGAGACTACACTTATGTATTCTTATTTTTTGTTTTTTTAATATTGTTTCCTTCTGTTTACCTTAATGAAACAAGAAGTTTGTGGAAGTAAAGAATTACTAATGAAAAAAAAAAATTGGAAATACATATTTATATTACAAATATATATTACATTTATGTACTTAATAAAAATGCCCTGCAATTGTATTTTTAGTATACTAAACTTGTTTTCTACACTGGAACAACTAATTTTGGACTTAATGCACTTTAAATGTGCAGAAGTAGTGCTAAAGACCGATATTATCCAAAGATTATATAAACCTAATAAATAGTGACATTAAACACATTTTAGGCTTAGGCTAATATTAAGAAATTGAATTATAATTTTTATTTAAGTAAGTCTCCAACGTTATGTCAATAAATAAGAACTATAGTTAGCATAAAAATAAAGGTACATTATTAATATATATTATTTATTATATTTGAACTATGGAATGTAATGTTTAAAAAATGTTTTCAATGCTGTAAATAAAACAAAAAAATTGTTTCACAAGAAAATATTATTTTAGCCTGTCTACTTCTAAATTTCATATTTAATTAAATGTGTTAAATGCTATTTCTTTGTAATTTTTTAGGAAATTTCTAAGCAATTTCCCATTTTTTTGTTTTTTAAATTTGTTTTATTGTTTCATATTCCAGGGCTTCCTTTACTTTGCTCATTTAATTCACACGAATGCCACACATCCTTTTTATGAAACATTAGATTTAAAAGACAGGAATATTAGTCACTAACACCAACACATCTTCCTTGGGCGTAGAGCAGAAGAGAGCTCCATAAATACTGATAGTGATGTCAGAGACACCATAAACAGACGGTGAGGTGGCTGATGTGTCTCTTCCTTAGAATAAACACTGGTGACATCTGAATAACCATGGGAATACAGCACACAAATGGTTTATGTCTCTGTGTGCGCACAAAGTGCTTTATTTATGACAACACATCCCCAAAGCCAACCTGGCGGGCAACAGACTTATCTACACACAGGACGTAACACACGCATCTGAAATATGCCACGTACTATTTTAATACACACACACTGTACAACAATGCACAAACACTATGGGCATAGGATGCCAGAGTGTATGACTTACAGCAAAACAACTCAAGAGCTCCAAGAAAAAAAGACTAGACGATTCTATTAATAGGTGTTGTATAGCTGTGTGTGTGTGTGTGTGTGTGTGTGTGTGTGTGTGTGTGTGTGTGAGTTTGGTGGGTTTTACAGAGGACAGAAATTCCCACTGTTGGTGCTTCTTAGGCTAGACAAACGATTGAATATCCTGCGTCTTCCTCTTATACTCTTAATATTATATAACTGAGCAATAGATCATCTTAAATGTATTGCCCTAAAGTCAGTTTCACATTAGTTTAAAGTCAACAGGAAAGTATAGAGGTCAACTGTGTGAGGACAGCACTTAAAGTCTCTCTGTATTTCTCACACACACAGAGCACTGGTACAACTTCCTTTCTTTTCCCTCAAACTCAAGACAACACACACATCTCTTATCTCCCTTTTCCTTTCTGTGCTCTGACCTTTGCCCTTTTTACACCTGTAGGCAGATGAATGTGTGTAGTGTTTGTCTCAAGCTGTCAATCTACAGGAAGACGGACCGCGTCATCAGCACAACTCGAAAACATCTAAACCCGCTGAACTCTTGCCAGAAGAAACACGGTGGGCTGACTGTTTGTTAAAATGATTCAAATGTGTATAAATTTCATTAAGACCTATTAGCAATCATTCAGCAATATGCCTGGAATAATGCAGTCATTGTCAAATAAGGTGCGTTAAACCAAACGGGGGCTGACTGTACAGCTAATTACCTCACTTTTTTTACATGGCCACTTAGCAAATAAATAAAGGAAAATGAGCATAAAATGTAGGAAACAGGCTTGTGGGTGGGCAGTCAGTTATTGAATGTTGCAAAAGACAATACCATCTGCATGTTTCATAATTGTTTTTAATGTCAAATTATTGATTTCAATTCAAAGTTTTAACAAACTAGTTAATCCATTAACTGAAATACTAGAAGAGATTGAACAGACATTTGATAGGAAGTATACTAAAATATTTTACTACAGCTATTAAATGTATATATATTTTTATAAATTATTAAACAAAACATAATGATTAAAACAATTAAATTATTATACAAATGCTCACCAAGTTTAGAAATCATGCTTTTAAAATAAGGCTTCCTCATATTCACAGGTTTCAAAAATGTGGACATCATGGTTCTTAAATTGATTATTATATGTGTGTATGTATATTCAATGTGTGTGTGTGTGTGTATGTATGTATATATATATATATATATATATATATATATATATATATATATATATATATATATATATATATATATATATATATATATATATATATATATATATATATATATTTTTTTTTTTTCTTCAATGTATATAAATCAATATGAATATAATATATTGATTTGTAATTGGCTGAGTTAAATTTTACATCTTTCTTATTCTAAATAATTTCAACATGAGGTCCCCTTGGAAGTTTGCTGAGGCACCAGATCCCTGGTTGACCAGCTTGTCTAGAAGCAGATGCGTTACAAGGAACAGAATTATTATTATTTTTTTTTTTGGTTCAAAAACTGGACTAGCAAAATAAAATCACTGACCTGAGTGTGTAAACATGAATGTTTACAGGAAACTAACGGTATGAAGATACTGAAGACAATAAGCTCGTTAAACCCTAATGGAGCAACCTGATTGGTTAATACGATTAACTTTAATGTGATTTCATATAGTTGGTCATGAGTGAGGTCAGTGGGAGGTTTGTATTTTGGGTGGTTCTTTTGTACTGTCCTTAGAACATTCTAGGATCTATTATTCAAATATACAAGAATAAACTTGAAGTGCTCTTTTCCAAACAAAGGGCTTTTGTTTAGTTGCCTTGGATGAATTCAAGAGGTTGAAAAACTGTATATAAACAAACACTATCTTAAACACATACGCCATTTTCATGACCTCTGACAGTCCACCTGAGAGCTGAGCACAGCCAAAAACATGTCTGTGACTTAGAGTCATGCGTTAATTTATATTGTCTCTAGGGTAGAAGGAGAAGGAAAGCCTTCCTGAAAAGAAGTGAGGAAAGAGAGGAACAGGGAGGACATGGGAGAAGGAGAGAGAGTAAACGAGAAAAAGAAACAATAGCATGCATTCTGAAATATTGCATTGGGCGGTTGACCTCTGCCCCCATCACACAGGACTTCATGGATATTTACGCAAACAGGCCTGTGCTTCATCAGCCAACCAGTCAGAGGACGTCCCGCAGGAAACAGTAGCGTGGGTCTGAAACAGTACAAAACTCAAGACATCAAGCACACACACCCAAAGACACACACACACACACACACACACATATCACTACACTTGGAAACATACAAAAAACTGCCACTACACACAAGCCTGTGTGTAAAGATACAGTTGATCACACAAAAGTAAAGCGGATACAGTTACACACGTCATTCTCTCGTTTTTTTATCTAGTCCAAAACACTCTCTTTTAACCTTAAAGCATACAGTTCACAGCAGAGGTTACTAGTTTGAATCCCAAATGGGCCCTCTGAGGATGTTGACATTGTGTGCCCATAAAGATGTTGCATTTGCAGGCGTGAATGGTTGGTTCTAATGTCACTGCCCTTCCTTTGTTCACTGTCATTGCGACCCAGAGCAAGGCACTTAACCCTTAGATGTTGAAGAGGACTTCCTGCAGGCCAGTTCTGCCATTACTCATGAATGCAACCCATCAAGACAAGTGGATCAAAATATGTGTGTGTCTCTGCAAATTCTGGGGGGGGAAAAAGCCCTCTTGGTCAATAAAGAAAAAAAAACAAAAAACATTTTAATGTGTATTTTAACTTCATGGAGTACTGAAGTGGCCTGTAATGACTGTATATTGGAATGAATTCATGTAAATTTCCATATATATATAATTGGAATATTAGGTAAAAATCATGTTCCCTGAAGATATTTTGTACATTTCCTACCATAAATATATAAATTTTTGATTAGTAATAAGCATTAAGAAATTCATTTAAACAACTTTAAATCTTTAAATGTAAACCTTAATTTTGAAAATGTACACTTATGACTGGTTTTGTAGTCCAGGGTCACATATCGCGTTTACAGTGGACTTCAGACTGAATAATTCCTACGATTTGGGATCTAACGAAACATGCTATAATACTCTTGAAGTTCACTTTTCAAGGGCACTGTGGGCAATTAGGACTCTCTGTTTCTCTGTTAAGGTTTTACTGATACTGAGAAGAAAACTGATCTCTGGGACCATCTAGTGGGGTAACTCTGTCTTCAGTGAGCATGTCGTCATCTGGCTGCAGGCTTCATGAGTTTTGATTATTTTAGGAATAGGCAAGTAAACTTGACATTTCATTATTCACATTGAAAAATGTAGGCCAATGTAGGCTATTTTCAAGCAATCTGGTCACCGTCACTGTTTAAATTTCGCAAATTTGATGATGAGATTTGAAATTTAGCAAAGCGAGCATTGCTGCTTCTACAAAAATAAAGTGACAATCTCTAATTAATTCATCTATGAACAGAAGCCATGACTCCATGGTCAAAAATCACCAGGCAGGAAACCTTATTTAATTAGATGTTACAACTCCATCTAGTGGTCTTTGAGGGTCTAAACTTAGTATCAACGATATACCATGTCTTTTCACACATTTATGTATTTTATTCTTTTTTTATGTTTAAAAATGTACAAACACAAGACTCTCAGATTAGTATATAGTCTTATACGATACTGTGTATAATTAAATCCCTAAATATGCAAACACTGGACTGTGTTGTTATGGGTATATTTTGGTCCCATTGTTTCATCATCTTGTGATTAACAGTACTCATTAAGCCTTAGCTTAATGATTTTTGTGTTTTTACAGATGCTGTAGTGTTTACCTGAGTGCAGCAGTGAAGGGAGACCATTGTGGGAATAGTTAGGGTCCTTAATGATTTTTCTGGTTCTTGTCCTGCACCTCTTGAATGAAATGTCCTGGAAGGTGGAGAGAGCCCTGATGATGTGCTCAGTGGAGCATTTCGATCTCTGCAGGGTCTTGCAGTCCTGAGTTGTTGGTGTTTCTAAACTAGACTATGGTGCTATGTGAGAGAATGCTTGTGTGGTAAAAAAAAAAAAAAAAAAAAAAAAAAAAAAAAAAGACATTAGAATAGTAAGTGTTTTAGAAGTCTGAGTTGGATTTACGGATGCAGACTGTGATGTGAATAGATGGGGTATGTGGCTCGATGAAGCATTGAGTGTAGAGCGAAGCAAGGCTTTTGGCAGCTAATTAGTTAATTTCAAAACTGTTTATAGTGTCTTGAACTTAGAAAATAGCAGCAAGCGGAACAGGACTGCAATAATGTGATTTGTTAGACTTGTTAGAGATTAAAAAATTGTCAATAAAAATAAAAAGTCTGCTGAAAATACTTACTCTCAGGCTTAGAATGGACTACTGTGATGTTATTTTCTGATGTTTATTCTGACAGCACCCATTTACTGCTCAGGTATTGTAATAATGCTAAATTTTCCAAAATCTGTTTAGATGAAGAAACAAACTTATCTACATCTGAGATGGCAAATCTTCAGCATATTTAGATTTTTGGGTGAATTTTGTTTTAATAAAAAAAAAATGAAAGGTAGTTCATCCAAAAGTAGCTTTGCTCTCTCCGTCTTTGTTGTAGAATGCTTAAAGTGTATTTTTTTGTCTATAGTGCCAAGAGCTTCGTGATAACTAACTGTGGTCTGCTTTCTACTCCTCATACTGTCCCGTATAATCATCCTTTAATCATTCCCCTCTGACTCGCAGTTTGCTGAAAGCTAGAGATGCCAAGGAGTTGCATTAAGATCAAGCCCTGCCTTCCCTTTTCAACTTCAGTGTTTTGTCTCGCTTATAAATATGCCGCAATATAAAGGAATAGCAGGTCATAACTTTCATTTCACATGGGCGTAATGGTCTAATGGAAAATGTTTTGTAACGTATCTGACTTTTAGATGTATACCACACAAAAATGGAGTAAGGTTTTCCAAAATTGCCATGCAAGTCATATGATTGGATTTATGCAGTTTCCAGGTTGACAGGTTTCTATAGGTGGGGAAAAGTCATATTTACCAGGTACTAATCAGGGCTTCTAAGAATAATTCATTGGATTGGACAAAATTTGCTATGTTTAAGTCCATGCTTAATTGCAAGTTAATGGGATATCCTGAGCAAAGCTGTGTAGTCCACTTTGTTATGTCTGTGACATAATCACTATACTTTGAACTTTTGGATGGATTGTAATTCTGGTCACGAAATTGCAACATTTTTTCACAAATCCCTTTACTGTTGTCTGTACAATAGTTTCCTGGGCCTTCTATTGTTTGAATTCTCATTGAAATGTTTAACATATACTGTAATTCATTTCTGACTTATCTATCCTTAAAGGGAAGAACCCGAGGGAGAAGTAAGTGATGACTATGAATATGAATATTTTAAATGATCAAATGTTTCACATTTACATTTCATTACGTTCATAATAATTACAAATGCGGTCTTGGTGAGCATAAAAAACTCTTTAAATTTGTTTTTTAAAATCTGATTTTTGAATAGTATGGTGAACATAAAAGAAGAATTTAATTAATTATTTAATTGTGAGACACAGTCCAAATCTAAACACTAAGACTTGATCCACTTGATCCTTTATTTAAAGTGTATTTACTTAAAAGTATTTGTAAAAATATACAGTGAAAAATACAGTTACATCAACAGACTTTAATTTAGGCTAACGTTTTAGTCAAACAGCCTGTTTTCGTACCAATCCCAACTTTTGAAAGCCTGTTCTATCGTTAAGCACTCATGCGCATTCATCTTAAGTCTCAAGATGTATCATGTAGCTTGTTTATAATCTTGTCGTTTGCCATTGGCCTGTGTAAGTATTGTGTATATGCGTATTTTCATTAGACAATTTCGCATTTAAGAAGATTGAAATCTTAAAACAACTGCAGTAGATTAAGGTATTTCCCATTCTCTCGGGTAAGTAAAATGACTATGCTGAAAAAGCGCAGTGATTGAGAGTTGAGTTTTGACACGTGCAAGCCGTCTGTCAGTCCGCTCGTGCGGAGCTCTTTAAATTGTCCGTCAGCGCGCGCGCGTGCGCCTGTGTCAGTGCTGAGACGAGCGCTAGAGGAGGCAGCAGTGGCGCATCTCACATATCCGCCGCTGGAATATAACGGCTGCTTTAGGATGTGAACGGGTCTCGGCCTCGTCACCGGCCAAAGCTTCCGTTTTCCCATGACAAACAGATGCGAGGAGAGGGCGAGCGCGCGCGAGAGTGAACGGTACAGGGGAGCGGAGAGATCCTCGGTATTATTATGAGAAAAGAGGACGGGGTTGTCGGAGCCGTATTTGTTTTGCTCGCGGAGATGAGGCGGGGGGTAGCGAGTCGCTACAAAATCGTTGGGCTCCGGCCAAGCATTGCTCTGTTTTAGCACATATATAGCGCCGCGCTTGCGTTTTCGTCGTCAACTGACTCGTTTGATCGTCACGGTTTGCATCGCAGAAAAATAATGCAGCTGTCTCGAGGACATCTGTGAGATTTGCGGACTGCTGTTGCCGCTGCCATGACAGACGCAGGCTTCACCGAGCAGGCGGTGTGAGAGAAGCACGGCCCCAGCTGCAGCAGCACGGCCGATGTGGGCTGCGTTTACCGGGGGAGATTAAATCTGTAAATACTGTTCGCGTTATTCCTCTTTAATCGTGTGCATTCTCAGGGAAAATGTCCTCTCGGTCTGCTTTACCGTCTGCGAACGACCGGAGCACAGACCATGTAAGTATCATCATTCAAATAAATTATTATTGTTGTGATATATCATCTCAGCGCCCCGTTTCCACTCATATCCTACAACGCCCAGCGTTTAACGTCAGGTGCACCGTCATTTTTGCAGCCCGAAACATTCGCTGCCCGATATCGTTCATGGGAGGATGGAGAGGCAGCATACAGTGGCCCGTGTACGCGTAGCAGGTTCTTTGGCAAAATGGGCCGCATCCTTGAATGTGCAAAGCAGCAAAAGAGTCGCTGCGAAAAGCGCAGGCAGTAGAGCTCAGGCCATCCGCATAGTGTACACATCAGCGCATCATCTGCGCACTAGCGCCATGCGCTCTCGGAGCGCTCCTCTCCCAGAGAGCGGTTTTGCTTCATTGGCAGAATTCGCGGGAGAAAAGCAAGAAAATGTTCTGTCTCTGCAGATTAGCAAATGAATATAACTATGCCGGGGCGCCAGAATCAACCGGGGAGGGCGGAGGGAGGTTTTAGCGTTGGCTGTGATCTGCCGTTCGCGTACAGTGCCGCGGTCCATAAACAGACGCACTGGCTTAGTGTAGTGGCCTACCAGTTCTGCGCCAGCAAATTACACCGAGCTTCACGCACTGACATAGACATAGTGTTTGCTCATGCATTATTAGTATTATGTATTTAGTGTTTCTTTATTAGTAAAACGTATCTAAAACAACCATTTGCTGATTGTAACAGCGTTGTAGAAACGCATGTGATGATATAACTATATAGTAAATATATTTTTGCTCACTGTACATTTTATAGTAAGCACCAAAGTAAATGATCATGCAATTCAGTAGAGTGTGTTAAACTAAAGTCATTTTAAAAAATGGACTGTATTTGTTGATAATGCCGCTTTGCATTTGAACTATGTCTCTCTGAAAATATATATGAAATTATTCATTCCTTTCTCTTTACAGTAACCATAACACAAAGCTTTATTTTTGGTATAACCACTTCAAAATCTTTAGTGCCCTTTGAGAACATATTGTAATATGCTTATATGTTGCTCAACAAACATTATCAATATTATCAACGTTGTCTTTTAATAAAAAAAAATCCTTTCTTCATCAACAGGATTCTAAGATATCACAGAAAAGTATACATCTATGCCATCAAAAAACCAACTAGACAAAGGCATCTTAGTATGTGGCACAAAAGTATATGCATGTATCTTGTATCAGAACTGGACTAAGATTGTTTAACACCCATCTATGTCCTCTCCTGGCTGGATTTTTCCCAAAAGAAGATTTCCATAAGAACTATGAAATCTATGATTCTTTCTTTCTTTCATTACAGTTTTTTGTTTAAACAAGAATGAGAGCTAGTGCACAGTATGTGCTATTTGGCACATTTTTTGTATATGGTGTGTGTGAGGTAGAATCCAGTAAGAGCAAGGCAGGGCTTCGTGAGTAATTTATTCAATCCCCGAGCTGTAATCCTGTGGTCAACGGTGCAGATGGGGACCTGGACATGTTTTGATTTCTGTGTGAGCTCCTTCCTATCCCCTCTTAAGGGGACAGTTGGAGCCATTCAGGAAACTTTACCAGATGTTAGCCTGAGCGTTCAGGGCTCAGTCAGGTTTAAATGTGCTAATCTAAATAGAAAGTTTAGTTTCAGCGGCGACAGACTAAAACCCTCATGGCAAAGTAAGTTAATCCTGTATTATAGGGCAGAATTACTCACACACCAACGCTGACCTTAGTTTTCCTGCGCACTCTCATCTACCATCTTTACATTAACATTTACATTAAATTTGTATCATGATTTGTATTTTTAAAATTTTGTATAATTTTAGACACTTAAAAGCGTATATGCCATCGGTGAGGTTTTTAATTAAATGTCACTGTTTCTGTCGTCCAAATCCTTTTCCCTTTGTCAAAATTTTGATGCATCGTTAGTAAACATTATTTTTTTTAGAAATGCTCACAATACAGTATGACCAATAAATAAATAAATACATTCTAACTGCAAGATGATACAACAGTTTCTGCATACATGTAAACTGATTTTTTTTTGTGTGTGTAAAGTAAGAGCTTAAACAGTAAATGAGGATTTAATTCTGAAATCCGGTGCAGTCGGTCAGCGCTGTAGCATTAGTCTCATTCACCACAGCTCTCCCGTTTAGTTTCTTTCTTAACCCTCCAAAATCTTCTAATCTACAATCTTTTTTTCATGCAATTTCTGTGATATATGACATAATTACTTTAGTCCGTTGGACTGGCTCACAGGCATGTTTTTCTTCCTTTTGGTTGTTTCAGCATCAGCATGTATTCGTTTCCCTTTAATCCATTTTTCCCAATTTGAGCTTACTTAATCTTAATGAATGTTCTCTGTGTCTGTCTTTCTGTCCAGCATGCGTCTCTGGTGGCGAGTCGTTCAGAGAAAGGGACGAATGTGTCGAGTCGTTCACTGGGTGCGAGATGTCGTAACTCAATGGCCTCTTGCTCAGATGAGCTGCCACACATCGGAAACTACCGGCTCCTTAAAACCATCGGCAAGGGCAACTTTGCTAAAGTCAAACTAGCCCGCCACATCCTCACGGGCAAAGAGGTGAGAGAGAAAGACTGCAAGAGAGAGAGAGAGAGAGAGAGTTTACATAGGTAAAACCAGAAGCGTGTGATAAGATGTTGACACAGGAGCTACTGTGTTGTGTCTCATTTCCATCAGAGCACTTGTGAGCTGTAATTCTTTGGGTGGTATATTTTTAAAGTGGTCCAACTTAAGTGTGAAAATTTCCACACCCACGTTTACTTTTTATAAACCAGAGCTGATATAGTGTGATTTTAGATAAACTTCTTAGTGGGCAGCAGAGAGCATTAAATAATCTTAATTTGTGGTGTTTAATTGTGGTGTTTAAAGAATCATGTTGCCGTAGCTTTAAAATATTTCAAATTCTAAATTTTTTTGAATTGTGTTTCAATATCAGTACAGAGAGTTTAAATACTCTTGGACCAATAATAGTGAATGTATGTGTGGTAGTCTGGAGCCACGTATACATTTTTGGGAGTGACGACTGCATTTAAATGCAGATGGAAACCCCATAAATTATGGTTGTGTGTGTATACGGAATACAATCGTCACTCCCAGATTCATGATGGTCAGCATAACCACAACGTCATTGTGGCTATAAATAGGTAACATGGATGCTAAAAGTTTTGTGCCATCTATTTCTGACCAAAGTACAGGTTCTAATTAAATCCCCATCAAGAGGGTGTATTATTTATGCTCTTTAAGCTGCTACTAACAGCATGTGCTCTGATTGAACTGTACAGTGTGAATTGCCTTTAGACCACATGGCTGGTGGGAGCAGCTACGATGGAGAGAGACAGACTGGCATGTGAATTTGCGAATGAGTCAAGACACATGGCTCTGTCTCCGACTAGCGCCGTACGAGAAGAAAAGAGACATAGATGCACTTTTAATTACATCACTGCATTAACAGTTTGCTTCTGTGAACACTACTCATGAATAAATATTGTTACATTTTTTACATTAAACTGTAGAACGTGACATTTCGGAGACAGATTTCTTTTCATATACTGTATTACTGTTATATTTTCTTGTTTTTCTTTTGCGCATTTTAACAGTGGGGTCAAATACACTACTGTTCATAAATGTTTTTATTCAAGAAAGGATGCATTTTATTAAATGAATCAAACATGACATAGAAATATTTCTAATAGAAATAAAAAATCTATTTCAAATAAATGTTGTTCTTTTGACATTTCACGTTTTAAAAATATGCCTCTTTTTTCACAAAAAGTATTTAAGAGCACAACTGTTTTCGACACTGACATTGAGACATTTTTGAGCACATATTAGAATAATTACTGAAGGATCACTAAAGACTTGATAAAACGGCTGCTCGAAATTCATTGCCATCACAACAATGACTATGTCAAATTCATATTCATATATTCATAATCATTTTTATATACATTTTTACAGTATTTTTAAAAACATATTTTTGAACAGTAAAGTATATATTCTTATTTATTGTAGCCAATATTTTTGATTTAAATTTTTTATCTGTTTGTCCTGTCTAGCATTTTTTGATAAAAGCATCTGCTTTTGAATATCAGATGATAGTATATATCATGTTTAATCACAAACAATCAAAAGTTTTTTGGAGGGGGAATTTGTTTGGAGCCTTAATTACTAATTGTGCATTATATTTTTAGGTTGCAATAAAGATTATCGATAAGACTCAGTTGAACCCAACCAGCCTACAGAAGGTAAGAATTTTATGATATTTATGTCATTTTAATATACCAAAAAAATAAGAAGAAAAAAAACCCATTGTACATAAATATCCCCCAGTGTCCAAAAAAATGTTGACTAATAAAAATTCAATAAAAAAATTAAATGTAGAAACAAAAATAACATAAAAATGAAAACATGAAAATAACATGAGAAATATGCTATTTAAAAAAATCTACTATTTTCATCTTCAATGTTAGAGCTATCACACCATAGGACACATTAATGAGAGAACTACCCATATATATATATATATATATATATATATATATATATATATATATATATATATATATATATATATATATCAGTATGATGATTTAAAAGATTGTGAGGTTCTTGGAAGTGTTACAGTAATGTGTGTGTTGTTAGTGTTTAGTGTCGCTGTTGAGTTTGTGCTCTCTCCTGTACACCAGTGACTCATCTGTCTCATAATAGATTATCACCGGCCTTCATTCCTCCCACTGAAGCCCACCACTCAAACAAGGTTCTGAGCTTGAACGTACATCAAGATTTTTATTGATTATTGACAAAGCCTAGCTTGATATGCTTCTGACTTTGAACACTTTGGTTTTGACTCATCTGGATGGATCTTAGATGAAATCACAGCTATGTCACCACTCAGCGCTGGCCCTTTTGTGTGCAAAATTTGAAATGAAGTAATATAACCATTGGATATCAGTGAAATATACAGTGTCTTTCTGTAATATGGCGATGAAATATACAGAGTCATCCTAAATATCTACTTTATTTAAATGCACTGTTTAGTTAATTAATTTTTAAATCTGACCATAGACAGTCTAGTTTTAAAATGCAACATTTGTTTGTGTGCTTAGTGTGTGTGTTGGAGAGGAGAGGTCGACAGCTGCGGTTCTCCACAGGCCCAGAATGCCCCACTGTGATTCAATCCCGGCTCTGTAACACACACAGTTAACTGTACACAAACCGTAAACCACCCTTATTGAACATAAGTCACGTATGGCTTCTTGATCACTCATATGGCTGATATGAGCTGTTATAGTAATGCTGGAATCTTTGTTC
Organism: Puntigrus tetrazona; assembly: GCF_018831695.1. NCBI lineage: Eukaryota > Metazoa > Chordata > Actinopteri > Cypriniformes > Cyprinidae > Puntigrus > Puntigrus tetrazona. The sequence continues at coordinate 13,504,185 of NC_056703.1, forward strand.
TGTGGTGCATTTGTCAGAGTATTTGTCTTTTTTTATTGCACATAGAGAAAAGTTGATTTTTGTCCCATGCCATGTTTGCTAGATGATAGCTGAAGATGTTTACATATGATATGGTTTATAGCTGTACTTCAGCCGTACAATATCTTCTGGTCTTCTAATTTGTATATTATAGCAGTTTATTCAAACATTTCTGAGCTATGCTATTTTGATTGTAAATTACAAGGTTAAAAAACCATATGCATGGGTGAATCGTTTACATTAAGGTCAGTAACATAATTTAAAAATCTATTGGGAAGATTTACATTTCGTGCTGACTTTAAACTGACGATTAGTCGTTTTTTCCATGAGAAAATATTGGGCTTAGTCATTATGAGAGGCTGAGGCAATGTGATTAAAATAGAGAAATGTAATGTGATTGACTTATGAATCGACAAGCTTCAGTAACCCACATGGGTGCGAAAAACAGCTGCTCATATTCTTGTGTTATGACTGACAGGATTTGCTGTATGAGCTCCTGGCAAACGTTTGATGAGACATCTGTATTGACTAGAAGACATATTGAGTTGATTTAATCTTTATGTTGTCAACATTGTGGGTGTCCCTTCAAGTATAATTTGTATATGTATCGTGTGAATTAAAGAAATGAGGGGTGCATTAAAGACATTTCTTCTGAACACATGCCTGTGAGATGTATTATGGGACAGATGCAGTTGCAATCATGGAGTTCCTGCAGCAACAGGGATTGCATATTAGGTACCTTTGTACAGATGGAGAGAACACAAAATACATATTTCTGGATGTCTGGATGAAGGCCTGATGTTGACAATTATTGATGTTGATGAGAAATATCAATATATTCTAGGAATATTCAAATGATATGTATCACATTACCCTGTTTTTCTTTCTTTCTCTCTGCTTTTGTAGCTGTTTAGAGAGGTGCGGATCATGAAAACTCTCCGTCACCCCAATATTGGTAAGATGCACTATAATGCAATAAATGCATGCTTGCTTTTTAATAATACATTTTTTAAAAATTTAATAATTTTAATAATTCTATTACAACATAATTATCTAATTCTGATGCAACCTGTGTTGTTAAAAGCGCTATATAAATAAAAATGATTGATTGAAATGATTGATTGATAAATGTAAGCATGGCAAACGTATTAAATGCCAGCTACTTATATATGTATATATATATTTGCAGTCCAACTCTTTGAGGTTATTGAAACAGAGAAGACGCTTTATCTTGTGATGGAATATGCAAGTGGAGGTGAGCGCTGATGTACTTTACATACTGAAGTATGTAATATGACTTTGTTTAATATTGTTATGGCCTTGGCAGCGATGTCTGTGTCCACTATATGGTGTGCATTTGTCTAATGTGTTTCTTTCCAGAGATACAACATAATTAAAAAAGCTAAACATAATATTTCTAGGTGCATCTGTGATATTTGGGGTATTATTAATGTGCGATTTGGTTTTCCAGGTGAGGTGTTTGATTACTTGGTGTCTCATGGGAGAATGAAAGAAATAGAGGCTAGAGCCAAATTCAGACAGGTGAGACATTTACCTTATCGCTTCAGTACATAATGCAGGATTAAAGATCAAGGTGTTGTTGCGTTACATTAAGCCTCTGGTTTACAATTTCAGCGTTCTTGTGTTTTAACTAGGTTGTGTTATTTTTGTTTCAGATTGTGTCAGCCGTTCATTACTGTCATCAGAAGAATATAGTTCACAGAGATCTGAAGGTATGAGCTAGAAACTGCAAAAATAAGTAAACAAAAATATCTGAACATATTTAATGCGATATGTATTCACTTGAGAGTTATACAGATTATACAGATTTTTTCAAACCCCATTAAACCCAAGCGGTTTTGATACTTAAATAAATTAACATGGTTTTAAACATGCAATATAAATATATACAGTTGAAGACAAAATTATTATTATCAATTATCATATATTTCCCAAGTGATATTTAACAGAGTAAAATGAATTTTAAACACAGTATTTCTTATTTATTATAATTTTTTATCTGTAGAAAGCCTTATTTATAAATAAAATAATAATAATAATAAAATTACCTTATTAATCTTTTAAGCCTTTAAATTACACTGTAAGCTGAGGATTAGTACCTGGCAAAACAACTAATATAATAATAGTTACTGTCATAATGGCAATGACAAAAAATAGTTTAGACTTGAAAATAATTGTTAATCCTAACAAAGGAGAAGAAGCAAATACATGTTTATCAAAGTGTTTTAAAGTGTCAAGAACTGCCATGAGAAGTATTATCAAGAAGCTTAAAGAGACCCACACAGTGGTGAACACGGGCAGGAAGTGAAAGAAACGTTGTAAAGAAAACTATTGAGAGAGGTTTTTAAAGACCCAAGAACAACTGCCAAGACACTAGTGAATGGCAAAGAAAAAAATTTGTCTACTTCAGAAAAGAGAACTCCAAGCTAGACTGATGTTTAAAGGACAATGTGCATATTAGAAACATGCCATTTGGTAAGATGAGACAAAACTATAGCTCTTTGGACATATAGATGTTGCCTATATTTGAAGTAAGAAGGGACAAGTGCTCAACCCAAAGAACACTGTTTCCAGAGTTAAACAAGAAGGTGGGAGTATAATGCTGTGGGGGATTTTTCGGTGTGTTTGGAAGTGAGAATCTCCTCTGGGTCAAAAGAAGACTACATCTAGATTTTAAAAGAGAACCTTAGGCAATCTGGAACAAAAGATGGTTTGGGTCAACATTTTGTCTTCCAGCATGATAGTGACTCAAAGCATATCTCATTTCTGGTGTAGAACTACCTCCAAATGAACAAAGTGAACGTCCTTGACTGGCCTGCACAAAGCCCAGATTTAAATTCAATAGGTCTTCTGTGGGACACACTGAAGACCAAAGTCCATGCCAGGAGACAAACAAATCTGGAGGAGTTTGAGAGGTTTGCTGAGGAGGAATGGGCTGCTACTCCTCAGGAGACTGTTGAAAAGAAATTCTCACTCCATTAAACAGCACTTGGAATTATTTGAAAATAATGAAATATTTCACAGGGGCTAATCATTTTGTCCCTAACTGTATAACTGTTTAACTGTTTGTAAATTTGGGTTTGTATCACTTTCTGTCTTCTTTTTCCCCCTCCTTGTTTTCCTCTCCTTCACACAGTTCTATGCAGTCTAATTATTTTTCTCTCCTTCACTATTTGTGTCTTTATAGGCAGAGAATTTGCTATTGGATGCAGATGCTAACATAAAGATAGCAGACTTTGGCTTTAGTAATGAGTTTACGTTGGGGAATAAGTTGGACACCTTCTGCGGTTCCCCACCTTACGCAGCTCCAGAGTTGTTTCAAGGGAAAAAGTATGACGGGCCAGAGGTGGACATCTGGAGCTTGGGGGTCATCCTGTACACGTTGGTCAGCGGGTCACTTCCTTTTGATGGACAGAACCTCAAGGTACAGTTATTCTGTTTCTACACCCGCTATGATCCATTTCAGCCTCTTTACAACAAAATACAATTAGTTTTTATTTATATAGTGCTTTGCAGTACAGATTGTGTCAAAGCAGCTTAACAGTGAAAATAATGTTTCAAAGACGCAAACAAAATTCAGTTCTGCTGTATAACATCTTTTCACCTTTACTGTATGGCTGGTAACGCCAACCATTACTCCAGTCTACAGTGTTAAATGATCCTTAAATGTAACTGTACTAATACGCTGATTTGGTGTTAAATAAACATTTACATGAAAAGTTCTTTGAGCTAAATTTTTTTAATTACTGTCTAAAGACCACACTGATATCTGTTTGTCACAGATTTTTTGTGCATGTGTGTTTTCCAGGAGCTGCGCGAGCGAGTGTTGAGGGGGAAGTACCGCGTGCCCTTCTACATGTCCACAGACTGTGAGGGGATTCTGCGCAGGTTTCTTGTGCTCAATCCCAGCAAACGTTGCACACTGGAGGTGCATACTTGCAGATACATAGATATACTCTGCCATTTCAATTCATGTACTACATACATTATATTATGCCATTGTGCTGAGTTATAGCTCTGTTAGGCTTCTGCGCTGTAGAATGCATATAGCATGCATTTGCTGGAAATTGCTAAAACTATTACTTGTATGTTAAGAGTTATGATGCCAGTGCAGTTAAACGATTGAGCTGGGAAGTTTTTGTGTAATCGGGATGCTGGTATTTCCTCCACAGCAAGTGATGAAGGATAAGTGGATGAATGCAGGGTATGAGGGCGATGAGCTAAAGCCCCACGTTGAGCCAGCGGAGGACTACAGTGATGCCAATCGAATTGGTGAGCATGTAGACCAGTAGGAAACTGGTTGTGTTTTAGTATGTCTGTATGCAACTATCATTTATTTCATTGTCATGTCCAAATTATTCTTGAAGTGAAAAGTTTGGTTGTGTTTGTAAATACTTCTCATGTTCTTTTTTTTTGTCTTTCCAGAGATTATGGTCGGAATGGGCTTTACTACAGAAGAGATTAAAGACTCTTTACTCAATCAGAAATACAATGAAGTCACAGCTACATATCTGTTGTTGGGCCTGAAGACCGAGGTAATAAACTGTGCACACAAACACACACAATGTGTTACTACCAATTTTGTACTTGTTTACTATGTACTCATATTTTATATTGGCATCTGGTCATAGGATGGTGCTGAGTCACGAGTTAGTGGCAGTATGACTTTGCCGCGGGTGCGTCCGAGCCCAGTTACCAACGGAACCAACAAACACTCCTCTTCTTCATCATCTTCCTCATCCTCACACAGCAAGACTCAGCGCAGCGCTTCTACCTACCACCGCCAGCGACGGCACAGTGACTTCTGTACGAGACATTTCAGCCTAATCTTACTTCAAATTGTGAATGATAATGATAATAATTACTAATATATATATATATATATATAATTAGTATAATAATTATTAGTTTCTTCTGCAGGTGGTCCCAGCATGCCTGTGATGCACCCTAAGCGTAGCCCGACCAGTGGCGGAGACCGTGAGCTGCGTGAGAGCCGCATGCCACCGAGGAAGGCCAGCTGTAGCGTAATGGGCAGTCGGACCCTACCACCATCTAGTCCAATGGTCAGCACCGCCAACAACCCCAATAAGGCTGAAATACCTGATCGACGCAAGGAGATGACTGCCACCACTGTGAGAAACATTTCTCTACCTATTTTTTTCATTTTCTTAGATATATATAAGACATATAAAATATATATGTTGGCTGTGATACCTGGTATTAAGCTGCAACACTGGCTACGTCACTAGTCCACAGTGTCACCATCCCACACCATTGTTTTGAATTTTTGTAATAATAAAAATCATTTAGTTTGGTTTGAGAACAGACAGTTTGAGCTGAATTAACGACACACACGCATAGACACGCTAGCTGACTGACAAGAAGTGTGAGGAGAGAAATACGATGATAGAAGAGTTTTAAAATAAAATGCAAAAGCACCTGTTAAAATATTTTGGATTTTGAAAAGCCTGTTGACTTCTGCCATCAATCTAAGTGATAATGGAAGTAAAAAAAAAACATTTCTTTCTCATTTATTTGGTTCCACTATTTTTGGCAGATTTTAGTTTTATTTAAACTGTATTTTTTATTCTTATTTAACGTCAAGGTGCATGGTGTCTGGGCCTCCTTTTTTTCTTACTCGTTTTGCTAATAAATGTTATACATTTCATAATTAGCCTGTTTATTCCTCTGATTTTTAATCTTGTATACCTATTTAAACTTTGTGTAAGTTATTAGATGTTTTATATTCCATGCTTTACTTTTATTTGTTATGTTAATAAAAGTTCTATGTTGTATTTTGTTGTTGCTTGAATTGAATTCAAGCAATTTATGTAAAATTTCCACTAATGTAAAAGTAAAAGCAAAATGCGTGCTGTTCCATTTAAAAGTGAATGAATGCTAGAAAAGAGGGAAAAATCTAACGAACTGAAAGCTAACAACTGCTTGTTGCCGAATTGACGCAAATTTAAAAGCGAAAGTAAAACACCTGTGGCACTTACATACATTACATAATATACATTACATTTTGGGGGGGTTAATGAAATGTTGTGTCGATTTTTGTTGTAGAACAATATCCCAGGAAGTACTATGACCCGCAGAAACACGTACGTATGTACAGATCGTTCTAGCACTGACCGGCACTCGCTGCTGCAGAACGGCAAAGACAACAGGTGACAAATGCATATATTCAGAAACTCAGAAACGCTTTGTCACTGTGCTGCATGTCCCAGTGCACTGTCTGCCTCTCATTCACTGAGTCTGTTTCTGTCTCCTCTCAGTTCCCTTTCTCACCGCCTCCCTCCCACCTCTCCGTCTACTCTCAGTATTGTCGGAGCGGGAGCATCCTCCTCCTCTTCCTCAGGTGAGCGCTGTAGGCTGACACGTGGATCCACCATCCGGAGCACCTTCCATGGAGGTCAGCTCCGTGACCGTGTCCCACCCACCTATGGACCTCCGCCCACGTCGCCCACCCTCAGCCATGATGCAGGAGCCCTGCCTCCGAATGTCCGCAGCCGGGCCACTTCTAACTTGTTCAGCAAACTCACCTCCAAACTCACACGCAGGTAAGAGGAGAGACTCATCTTATAAGTAAAAACATCCTCTGATGAAAAAAAACAAAACATGTGAAGTATCAAAAATATGTCTCTGATTTTTTTCTAAAGCTCTTTTTTTTTGCAAGAAATTGTCAGGTCATTGCTCAACATCAGGCATTTGTGCTGCTGGATCCAGCAGTGTTTAGTTATCACATTATATGAACAAGATGAAGAATTCATGGAAAAAAAAACCTGTTATGCTCAATATGGCAGATTTACAGTTGAGTAGAGTTGATAGAGACATCAAAATGCTCAATTAAACAAAAGTAGGAACTGAAGCCTTTCCATAAGGTGCGGTCATATTTACAATTGTTTAATGAAGTCATATCATAACCATCTCAATGAGATATTTGACTGATGGGTGTCCGACAGCAAAATCATTTTCCTATGCAGATTTTGTATCATAAATTGTGTAAACTTTGCACTGATCAATAGTAAGCCTGTAGGATCGGTAGTAACTTTTGTGTTGGTGTATGTCTATGATTTAATAACAAAGCAAAACAGATCCACAACATTTGAGGCACTCTACTGGGTTTTGCTAACAACATTTAATTCTATAAAATGTAGAGATGTATTTGTAAATGTAGAGCTTTGCTGGTGCTCTTTCCATTTAAAATTAGAAGCATTCGTTGTATTTTAATGACAGTCCAAAAAAGATCTAAATTATTGAAATATGAAGCAAAACAGAATGGTCTGAATTACGCTTTGTGAAATAATGCTACATAAAACATATATGCAGGAAACTAAAACAGCAGAGGGGCTGAATGAAAACACAAATTCATTCTCTGACAGTGAATGAAACTTTTGGAACAGCAACTAGATAGTGTTTCCTTGACTGCTGCTGTAAACAAAGCAGCACTGCTTATGAACACTATTTTAATATGCATTATACAGAGGCAAGATGAATAGAAAATGCCATCTAAACTTTTCTATTTATATCGCAATATTCATATAGATTTATATAGAAACAGCTTTTTCTCATTGGACAAACGCACAACACTTCTGTCAGTTGAAGCTGTTATTTAAAATATATGACTGGATTACTTACCAGTTTGCTTTTAGGTGAATCATAAATGGTTAAATTTTGTAAATATGCTTTTGGCAGACACATTCTTGCAACAAATAAATGCTTAGACATGATTTATGTCACACATTACTGCGTCAAAAAATGTGATTCCTTTTTAAAAAAAGTGCGGAGTGCTGCCTGTGCAATAACATATAGGGTCCCACTGGGGAATTCTTTCAGCTTAAAAGTTAGTTTTACAATCACGCTTCACACATTCATCTTTCCTTGGCTTATTGCCTCTCTTTTTCAAGCTTTTCCAAGCATACAAATGTGTACCTTTCCTAGTCTCTCTCTCTTTGCTCTTATTTCTCTCAATTGCATTTGCTCTATCTATCACTCAATCCTTCTTTTACTTTCTGCATCTCTTCTTTCTCTTGCTCTCCTCATTGTGTCTCTCTTTCTCCTAGGGTCAATCTTGACCCCTCTAAACGCCAGGGCTCTAATAAATCAGTGTCGGGTTGTACTCTTCCACAGGGATCCAAAACAGTTAGTAAGTTCTCCTGTCTGCCTCTGTTTACCTGTCTGTTGCTGCTGCACGTCCGTCTGTCTCTGCACATGGCATGCCTGTCTGCATGCAGTCTCCTTTGCAGAACGTGTGTCTTGTAAACAGGATGTGAGGTTGAGGAAAGGCTGGATGGTGGTGCATGGAGGTTTTGTCTCTTATCGGTTTGCATGCATCCAGGAACACACCGTTTTTTATTCTATATGCACATTTTATTCTATTGCACATTGCTCAGGTCAACATCGGTCAGTCAGTTATATTGAGAGATATACAGATATGTATGTTTGCCTTTTTTTGTTGGTTATGGTGGAGTTGTGTTGCATGGAGCACACACGATTGGGGTAATGCAGACCATCTGAAAATGTGTTTCTTTGCAGGGTCACAAATGAATCTGAGGGAGTCAGCAGATCTTCGGTCACAGGGTGAGTTCGCTTAGGAAACTTTTAACATTATGGTGCTTTTAAAACTAATTTGGGCCAATCAACTAAACTAAGGGCCAAGTTAACATCTAGAGGATCATATAAAGTACATATAAAATACAGGGAAGTTCATTTTTAAAAATCTACACATTAATCAACTGTTCACAATAAGCTCTAACATGCATTCACAAATTTGATAGGATGAACTTGATCTTTTAAGGTTTTAATTAGCATAATTCTTACATTACATTTTTCCAAAAGCGTCAATACACATACAAAGTGCCTGGTTAACATAAAAAGAATAAAAATAAGTAGTAATATAATAATAGTAATAAAAAATAATACCATGATACATTTTAACAAATAAAACAGTGAAAAAACAGCAGGGTTTGCATTCAGATTTTTTGTTTGTAAATCTCACTCTTCTTTCTCTTTCCCAGTGGCCATTTATCTGGGAATCAGAAAGCGCCCGAGCCCTGGAGCGGGGGAAGGGGGTGGGATGTAAGGGGTCATCTCTCCCGTCCCCCCCGGGCCCCTGCAGAAGTGGTACTGGCCTTGCGTGAGGCGGCGAGGGGATGCGGCTGCCAGGTCCGGCACGCTGGCCCGTTTCTGCTGTGCTGCAGTCATGGGGCGGCAGGGTCAAAAGTCACTTTCCAAGCTGAGGTGTGCCAACTGAGTGTGGGTCCCGCAGAGGCAAACGGAGTACGCTACACGCGCCTGTGGGGGGCCCCCCTCGCCTTCAGGCACATCGCATCGCAGATCTCTAAAGAGGTGGAGCTCTGAGGGGACGGGGAGGAGACTTGACTCTGAGACGTCCCCCCACTATATCCGTCATTATAGCGAACTGACGTTGACCCACCCACCTATGTGTTATAGACTTAAAACAACCTCCGATCCCTCCTCCAGGCAACACTCAACACACACCGAAACTAGACACACGTACACATAAACAAACACAGTCACCTTAAAAGCACGGGACACTCAAGCCTGACAATATGGAAAGCTAAAGTACAAAAACAAGCACACCCCTTCCATGCACAGCATAAACCTGAGCGCTTCTTAACATGGATACACACACACACACACACACACACTCTGAAAAGCCTCATTCACCGGATCTGGATTGAATCCAGTTTAGTATTTTTATTCTCATTCTAGTCATGAAATTCTTACTTAAATAATTGATGTCATTCTTTTTTTTAACCACTTTTGTATGTTTTCAACAAGTCTTGACATTTTAAACGGGTCATCATTTTTATGTTTTTGTGATTTAATGTGTCTTACATTTCTTAATACTGAGTCATTGACAATGTAGGACTGTAGCTGCCAATGAACTATATGCACAAATGTGAAGTTGGCAAACTTATCCTAACTTCATCATAGCTCACGGTGCCCAACCAAATCTACATCGCTGGCGACCGCAAATTTGATCAGGCTGCAGGCCAACCATCTACACTTTGTTTTTAAGATTGTCCAAGCAAAATTTTGTTCCCTAGAAAAAATGTTTTTCTGATGTATAGTGCCAGTTTGCTTACTTCCTACCAGTTTTAATTTAGAAGAGACATTTAATGCCAAATGACTTTCCCTGACTTTCCCGAACAGGCTCTGTGATTGATTGGTTCTAGATATTAGTCCTTTATTTCAACTCCTATTCGTTGGTCCTTGGCAAATAGAGTCTCCTCTCCATTTACCTGGTCAGAATGGAGCTGAGGTTACAACAAAGGTGATTTTACAAAGAGAGATCTAGTGTTCAGTGTTATTAAAGACACATTTCGTGCATTGTAGATATCTGGATTATTTGGAAAAAAAAGTTAAAAAGATCTGGATCATATTGGACATTGTTTAATTGTCAAACTAATAGCAATTTATGTATGTAGTGAAAAAAAAAAAGATTCTCTCTACCTCTAGTATTAAAAAGCAGAAAAGTAAAAATCAAATACAGAAATGGTGTTGCATTGCAAAGTATATATAGTCACATTCAATAGCATGTGTATGTTATTGTATGTTTACTTAAAAATCACCAGATATCTAAAATGCAGGATGTTATCATGCAGGAGTGCAGGAAGTTCAGTGCTCTTACTGCTAGAATATATTTTAGGGGCAAATGCACCAACAGGGTTTAAAAAAGATTTTTTTGTTTTTTTAAATCAGTTGTACTTGCAATCTTGTGATAAAATAGCATTATGTATGACTGTTTCCATTGCAAAGTCTTAACAATGCGATGTAACATAAATAGAGATGCAGTTTAAGATTGGACCACAGACATAGATTCATGGAAAGGCCATGTTTTTGCTGTAGCTCATGACGGTTTTCAGCCATATGTGAGTTTGTCTAACAGATGTGGAAGCATGTTATTATCGACTTAACAGGGATTTCCTATGCAGGTTTGACACCTGAATAAAAGAAATACGCTGCTTAAGATTATTTTTCATGATTAGAAATAGGTTTGTTTGGAGCTTTTCTGTCCTTTTTTTCAAACAATATTCTCGGCTTGCTTTTTGACCGAATCAGTTCTGGTCATTTGTTGTATAACAAATCCTAACTTTGCAATAGTTGTCAAATTGGCAAGCTTAAAATAAACAGCAATTCACAAGCGAGTGGATCAAAATGTAACTGTGAGTGGTGATAATTGTGCAATAGCAATAGATGTTACTGTCAGGTTTAGAAGTTGTTTCTATCTTAATGTAAAGCCATGCTTCGGCCCTGTTGGTGCTGCCAGCTTGTAGACAGTGAGATACTGAGCAGATACATGGATTTGAGTAATGAGTCTGTTTTTGTTTGTTTTTTTAACTTCCAGTCAGGAAGGTGTATAGGAAATTCTTGCTAGTTCAGTTTGAATAAACAGGTTGGTTTAATAGGGTTGGTCTGTTAAGTTTTGATTGGGGAGTCATTGTGCTATCATATGTGAAATATATAGTAGATACTAAAGGATTATATTCCACTTTCTCCATGTTTGTGATGGCATCTCCCTTGGTTTTTGATCGTCTGCGGCAAGTAGGTCAGATACTTTGAGATGCTTGAAAGTTTACGTGTGATGACTGACTCCACAGGAATCACTGTGGCACGTCACCTTTGACCTTTAGCCACACGGTGAGCCCCCAGACCACAAGTCTGCCATCTCTTTATCCATCCACTTTTTTGTTGTCTCGTTTACTTTATTCTCTGCCTTTGTGCCACAAATTCGCAAAGACACCCAGTTTCTCCTCGTCCGATTGCCGAATCACTGGAAATCCTTGTGTCATTGTTCTGTCTGCTCTGTGACTGGACTCCTCTTGTGGAGACGCTTCCTGTTTCAAACCGAACAGGGTAAGGACTGGACCAGTCTGACCCGGTCTCTGCATCAGACCGGCTCTATCTGGTTTGGACTGCTGAGATCTGTATCTGTTCGATGTCCATTAAGACCTCTGTGCACTCATCTTGACTTGAATCAGCTTCATCCTATGGCTCTGTGGGTTTGTACCCATGTTTGGCCACCGGAAGGCGCCAATGTCTTAAATGTGAACACTTCAATTTGTGTATATTTGCACAGGTACTTAATTTATTTTCTAGAATAATTATCTTGGGAGAAAAAAAATAATAATAATCATGGTTTATATCAGCCAGACTCTGGCTGTATATAAAGATTATGATACTGATGATAATATTGTGAGTATAGTATATACAGTATCTTAGAACTCCAGGTTAAATCATAGCTAGAGCAGAGACCCTCTGCTAGCTCTCCAGACGTTTCTATGTGTGCTGAAGTGAAACACTAACCTGCAATCCTGCATGATTCAGAGCAAGGATGGAAAAAGATAGAAGACAAATGTGAAATTACAGGATGGGCAAAAGCAAAAGAATTTGATGGAGAGAGAGAGTGTGTATGCGTGTGCATGTATGTGTGAATGTGTGTGTCTGTGTACTGCGCTACTCTGTTGCCCTGCCTCCCTCTCTCTGCTGGTAGGAAATGTTTGTTTGTGTGAGAGGATTAGGGCAGACTTTTGCTCTGGCAGCCATACTTGACCTGGAGTGAAAGTGTGTCGGTATGAATGAGTTTTTTTAATGTCCAAGGCATTAAAAAACAGAGTATTAGGGAGAATTGTGAGTCGGGCGCGTCACATCTGAATGGTAAATCCCTCCAGTTCAGTGTTGTGCTGTCTGTGACGTAAACTGTCTGCTATGACATTGGGTTTCTCATGATGCATTTAGCTAATATGCAATATGACGAGAGAAAAGTCAGGAGGACAAACTATATATATGAGAGTAAGCGAGAGACAGGGATTCAAACCTTGATGCTGTTTGCAGAAAGTCATTTTTTCCCCAGAGGTGTTTGCACCTCTGGCCAAATATTAAAAATGGAAACAAAAGATCTTGAGAGAAATAAACTTCACTGATGTTGGCATCTTTGCTTGTGTTTGATTATTGCATCATTTTTATCTAGATGTATGAGAATTCTATCCCTCTTCTTTTTTGATGGGTACTTTATTTGATGCCTGGTTGGAAAATATGAAGAGCATTATTTATGTTTTTGGTAACACTTTATTTTACGATTACACATATTGCTTATTGGCATGCATATTACTAGAATTTTAGCTATTTATTAGTGCTAATTAAGCACATAATAATGCCTTATTCTACATGATCCTTAATTAATAAGCATCAAATTAAGAATGTATTGAGGAAAAAGTCATAGTCAATAGTTAACAAGTGTTACCTATTCTAAAGTATTACATGTTAAATAATTTATCAACTCTTTCATCATAATTTGGGTCATAAAAATAAAAATGCATAGTTTACACATATGTGCATATACATATTTAGTGTATGCAATAAATATTATTTGATAAAATAGAAGACATGTTTATGTTTTATGGGGTATTTTTATTTAAATACAACTTGATTGATTCACTTTTTACAACCAAGACTGAAATTAGGTGAAGCCTCGACGACAGGCGCTCACTCCTGCGCCGGGAATCTGATCCCAAGATGTTACCAACTGAACAGAAAAGTGGAAAAAAGTGATGGCAAAGTGACATGGAAAATAAAGAAGAAGGGAAAAAAAAGGAAATCAAGACAGATGCAAAGGCGAGACTGTCTTTTTGAGCAGCAGTTTCCTCTGCATTGATGTCAGATTGCACGATGGACTGTAAAAAAAAAAAAAGACAAGACGAGAAAAAAAAAAAGGAAGGGCTCCCGCTTTACTTCTGGGCAGGGATCATGCTGTCAATGGACTCGCCCTTCTCCAGCTTCTTCTCCATCTCAACCATCAGCTTGACGCCATCAACCACACACTGTACTTGCTCAACCTCTGAAGAGCCAATACGATCAGCGTTGGAAATGTCAAACACTCCACCGACGGAAGCGGTGTCCACACCACCTGAGAAAATAAACGACGATAAAGGTCAACAAATGGAGCAGATGTTAACTATACCACATCTTCATATGAACATTTGTACAGGGTGTTCAGGCAGGGTTTGTATACCTGTGCCGCGCTTCTGCAGGCGCAGTCTGGTCAGGATCTCCTCAAACTTGGCATGTGTGCTCAGCTTGGGCAGCTTGACGTGGACACCACCACGCAGGCCTGTGCCCAGGTTGGAGGGGCAGGTCAGGACGAAGCCAAGATGCTCGTTCCACATGTAGTCATGGTTGTGCTTCTTGAAAATATCCTCAATCTGTTGAAGAAGTACATACACATGCTCACACACTGCAGGCAACAAGAGGATTGTAAATGTGCATTATGTGTGTAGGTTTTCCATACCTTCTGAAGACCAACGCAGAAGCGTTTGAACACTTCCTTCATGTTGCCACCCTTCTGCATGGAAATGACACGCAGGTGATCCTCCTCATTCACCCAGACCAGGAAGGTCTTGTTCTCATTGTGCCTGTGTTTAAAGCATAGGTCTTACATAAACCACTACATCACAATTATTTTAATATAACGTTGATGCCACACTTGGGGAATCAGAACAACAACATTCTTACTCCTGTGGTGTCAATTAAGTGTATATCATATTTGTTATTTGGTGTATCTCACACTGTATATCACATTTGTCGGAAAAGTAAAGTTTGATAAAAGATTTCAAAAAGCTCACAACAGTTAATTTTATAATGGTTACCTTTTTTTAAATGAGACAACCTGGATGATGCATGTGACTGACAAATGTGACTTACAAAGGGTGCAGCCTTTTAAATGAGGCGGCAATCGATCATTGTGATTTGACTCACCAAATGCCTCTGGCATCGGGCCAGTCGCGGGCCATACCAGCAGCCAGCAGCAGGGGGGAGACGGGTTTGTCAAAGAGGAAGTGGTCAGCGATCAGCTGCTCCTGCTCAGCATCAGTCATGGATTTCAGGGGGTAGTATTTGCCCTTGAATTCTCCATCCAAGCTGTTCAGAGCTAAGGAAAGGAGTGCTTAAAGTTATTCTGACTCTCATTCCACTGATGGCTCAGTTATTGTAGAATTACTGTGCTATATATCCCCTTACTAATAAAATGTTTAACTTGTAAAAATGACAAAAGCACAAAATTAAAACTGTATATATATAAAAAAAAAAAATTACATTGATTTGTGCACACATCTTGTAATGACAGCATACCTTCAACAGACAGCTTCTCCACAGCTCTGCGCTCTCCACGGCTGTTGTGGGGGGGCAGGGCGTATCCCCTAATGCTGCGGCCGGTACGCACACGGCTACTGAGAACATAGTTGGGGTCCAGGTCATCTCCACCCTACAAGTAGAGATTTAATTCATTTCAGAACAATATTGTTAAACAGTAGATTCCGCTGTATAAAGCATACCCAATATGGATAGATTTTCATATTTTTCATATTTATTATTCATGTAAATAAATAAATTATATCAAGGAGACATCAAGGTTTATTGTTCCACGTATTACCTATGTCTATTGATTTTCTACCATTTTATAAACTAATTTTTATTTCTGTTTTGTACCTTCAGGTTCTCGAAGTTGAGGTCGGTCTTGTGCTTGTCTGTTGCCTTGTATCCACCATGACGGTCGGAAATGACAGGGTCAAAGAGATCCTTAAACACTTCATAGGACTCCTCATCACCAGCAACACAGCCGACAGTCATGATGAAGGGGTGACCTGGAGAAATATATGTGCATATGTTGTGCTCTCTAAATGTGATCCAAGGTTTGAAATATGTGGTAAGGATGTGACACTGATGTCTTTACTCACCTGGGTTGTCAACACCAGTCTGGATGGCATCATCCAGGGTGAATCCAGTGGGGGTCTGCTTGTCCCTAAGCTTGGCATACATTTCCTTAGTCAGCACCTTGGCCATGTGGTTGTTGTGCTTGGTAAGGTCTGGATACTCATCTTCAACTTTGAAGTTCAGCTTGAAGTTGTTGTGGGTGTTTCCGAAAGGCATGGTTGCGTTTCTAACACTAAAGATTGGACAAGTGGAAAAGAATATTTGGATTTTATTGTTTGAATAATCATACATTAATTCTAAATTTACACCTGTCTAGCTACTGGAATGCAAGTTCTAAGTCAGTTTAAAAAGTTTTGTAAAAGCTAGCAGCATGATTGTTTATATTAAAAACTTGCGATAAGAAATGACCGTTTTGGTATATCTAGGTGGTTTACAAATGTTTTACAGCATGCTGGCTGAAATCAATATAACTGTATTCAGTGCAGAAACATAACTGCTTAAACATCAGCTTCCACTGGATTGTGATAAATGATAACCTGTGAAACACAGCTACACACATTAAAACAGTCTGTCTGGTATCCTAGCAACCTCCACTGGAGGTCCTCACTTGTTATATGATATGTCTGATTGGTCCAGGAATGGGAGAGATGCTCTCAGGTCTAAATGTAGACTGATCTATTTTTACCAAGGTCTCCACTCCCTCCCATTTACTTTCAAATAATATCAAACAAAAAACAAAAAAAAAGTGTTCTGCCTATATCATCACTTAACATTTTATATGTGTTCCTACACATATAAGTTTCCTTAGAATCACATGTTATTCACATCTTGGTTGCGTTATTTTATAATTTACCACAAACGCATCCTAACAGTGGAATTAACTTCTGGTGGTCTGAACCAAGTCGTCTGAATTAATTTTTGTGAAATACAGTTAGTTATCAGAAGTTTCTTCCCTGCTTACCACAGGATCTTATTTTAAAAATAGCCAGCAGAGGGAATCTGTCCCATATGTGTCAATAGGAAAAACAGAAGCATGGTTTTTATAGCTGTATCCGATTATGCTCTCAGAGCAGCTGCATATCACACATTTGACATCTGCTCCCACATTTCATAGCACAGGTCAACCTAAATAGTTCCTAAATATTTGAACATGCACAAAGTTTAAAATATTTCAACAGATGCCTTATAAAACCACTCCAGTACTTCTGTAATGAAAAAGAACATCTGCATATGAAACATCATACATATGAAAATTATGCAGCTCTTCAAATCACTTCCATTTTACTTTAGATGTTTTTAGGGGGTATTACACTAGAACAGAGCTTGCATTATTTCTAAATTATTATATCTTATTTAATGTATTTGAATGATTTTTAAGATCATTTTTCCTAACATTTTCTATTTTCTCTCCTCTCAGTGAATAATGGTTATTCAAGAATGTTGTCTTTACCTGCACACAAGACAATAAAAGTGGTAACAGTCCTTGGGATCAGATCCTGTTCACCAAAGCCGAAATAGGGGTCACCCAAGCAAGAAGAGTCTGATTTGGGTTTATATACCTCCAACCCCTGCAGCCATTGGCTAGCCCATTTTAGAGCTCACTGAATTCTGATTGGCTGGCCCCGGTATCTTATGCCCTGTTTAGTGTAAGAAAGGCTTCAATTTAGAGCCCAGGCATCTTAGATGAGGTGGCAGCTGTGGGTCATGCCCCCCTCCCCTCCCATATCCCTTTACACTTCCCGCCCCATACATAGCTTTCAAGTAGGGTATGGGTTGGAGGAGGGGTGATGGGGCATGGAGGGTCTACCATGCTAAAAAGGCTGAGCAGCACTTTTGCCAAACATACCACGGATATTAGAAGTGCTCACGTCAGGCCAATGGCTTTGGAAAAAATCAGCTGGTAGACTCTGTCCATCACATGATTCTTAGTGCAAATTCACTTAGCGGTTTTGCAGGTGAAGTCTGCTGCAGTGTCATATTTAATTCTTTTACTTTATTCATGTTGGATGGCATATTTGTGTAACGGGGTAAAAGGTCAAGAATGGAACTGAATATCAATTAAAGAAGGCAGCTGATGTTAAAGTCAATTTGATAGGTCTTAAGTTGTGCAACAACAGTTCCATCTCATGAAAAGTCGTAAATAATAATTGGAAAAACATACTCAGACCTAAACATAACCATAAAGCCCAACCCCCAACCCTTACCATGACTGCATTGGGTAAAAAAAAAACTTCAGTATGATCCAAGTCAGATGATAACATGAATTTGCCAAAATTATAACATTACATTGCGATGAGTGTATGTTAATGTGGTATCTTCTTTTTTGTATTTATGCAAAAATTAGGTATTTCCATCTCCAGTTTTGTCACACTCATACATGTTCTCACTCAGGGAGGCCCCATGAGCGTCCCCAGTACTAGAGTCTCTGGATATTATGGGTAACCCCTTCCCCCAATGTGTCTGTCTAGCAATTCATGCAGCTGCAGCTTGTATAACACATTGGCACATTTTGTTAAGTAATGTATTGTTAAGAATTGAACCATATTGGCTTATTTTATCATTGTGCCTCGATGCTTTAGGTTACACGGGACTCTAATGCTAGTCCAGCTGTCTCCAACATGGCACCAAGTGTAAATAACAGGCCTGCCATGTCTCACATGCTTACCAGCAGCTGCCATGCATGCACACACATATCAGCTTATTGTAAAGAGATAAATGCTTGATTATGCTCATTTGTTTCTCTGACTTAAAGATTTAGTGTGGCTCCAGGTTTCAAACACAGATTCAAGAGATATTTGAGGACTGGTTGGTTGGGGGTGAGGGTGTAGTATCCATGGCCAGTACTGGATATATAAGGGGGAGGGGTTGTTCACTGGCGTTGCCCTGTGGTGTCACCCCATGTCCCCTTACTCACACAGCTGTCTTCTTTTTGTCCCTGTACAAACAGTATGCTTGCCACAAAATTCATCTATCTAGAAGCAGGTTGGTAGAAATGCTAAGAATAGTATTTCTAAAAATAGCAGTATTTTTAAAAGTAGACTACTATTCAAATGCTTGAGCTGTCATTATTTAATTTGAAAGTAGTATTTTATGCATTTATTTGATCAAAAATAGTAAAACAAGGTTTGAAACATTATTCCAATTGAAAATATCTTCTTTCTTTATATATTTTTTAACAGTATAATGTATTTCTGCAAGAGCAATGCTAAATTTTTAGCAGCCAGTCTTCAGTCTAACACGATCCTTCAGAAATCATGCTAATATGCTGATTTGGTGTCCTTTCTTGTTATTATTATCAATGTTGAAACGGTTGTGCTGCTTCATATTGTTGAGCAAACAATGACAAATTGCATTGCAGCATTTATTTTAAAATAGAACAGTAGTGAATGTGTTAAATGCCTTCCAATCATTGAACATTTTTCTATTCAGTTGGGTGTGTATAGTCATGTCTTATCTTTCTAGGTCTGTGAGTGCTGCCAGAATTGCATGCATGTGGAAGAGGAGGAAGGTTGCATAACATTAGTGTGTTTGCGTATACAGTGAAACAAAAGACACTCAACTCTGCTACAGGACAGTTACACAACATGAAGTCAAGACAGTTTTAAAGTCTTCTTTTTAATTTACATTTCTTGCATACTAGATATTGCTGTTTAACATATACAATACATCCATTTGTCATTTTTAAGTAAACAGAGCCATACTGAATCATCAAATTATCTGTCAAACAATGTCCTGTTGAGAAATACAGCCAGGGAGTGGTGTAAGATGCACGGTTAGTTAACTACTAACGAACTAGAATGAAAACTACCAAGTAGAACACATTTAAAACACATACATATTACACAAACGGAATGTGGAAGTGGAAGTGAGACATGGAATTTGAAATGACTTTCACAGAATCTCCATGGAGAATTATATGTTATGTGTATGACTCTGTGGGTCTGGGGAGGCCATGTCATCATCATGTTCAGTAAGCATAGAAAGTTAACAAGCAGAAATGGCTAATAATATACTTGGCCTTTGGCAGGGTAGCAGGTAACATGAGTCTAAACACTTCATGTGACCTTCAGCCAAAGCTGGTTTTTAAGGTACAGTGTGTGCATGTCTGTTATAGCTCGTACTTTTCGGCACAATTTTGTTTTATCACCTAGAATATTTTATTTCACTTATGAATACATGTGAATATGCCTCTGTGCTTGCATGCTTGTAAGAAGTGTTAGGTAGTGGGAAAGCCTTGAGTTCTCATTTGAAGTGGTGTGGAATTTCATTTTCAATTCGTTAAAATAGTCTTGACACTTGCTATATTTGGTATTTCTGAATGATGCACAACACTATGCACTAATAGTGTCTAATTACATGAACTAATTGAATTTACTGCAATGTAATTGATGCCTAAATGCAAGGAAAATGCAACTCTGCATGTCTGTAATTTGTCAGGATAGAATGCGTCCATAAAATTATGTTACAGTTCGTCCAGTTAAGTCTAAGATTGGAGAGAACACATGAAATATTAGCTAATCAACCAATACTAACTTGTTAAGGTATCCTAAAAAACTGCTGCAGTGTCTATGAAATACACGTTCAAGTTTATTTTGTTACTGTATCAAGTATGTGATGATGTCAGAAAGAAAGATCTGTATTGATGAGTTTATGTGTGTTTCTAATAAGTCTCATAACGCTCATCTCTCTCTCTTTTCAAGACTCCTACATCCCATCTTCAGTCTCTCCCTCTGTCTCTCTGGGTTGTATTGCATTGACTCAGCAAAGAACTTGATCAGTGAAGTTATAAATCAGAATTTGATGTTAATGATTAATGGCAGAACTTAGCATGATGCATATGGGTACAGATTAATTAAACAAGTAGTTTACAAAAGTAAATTGATTGTTAAATATGAAACTACGGTTTTCAGTAAATATTGTGCATTATATTTCAATTGATTTTAATGAGAATGTCGCATGAGCTTGAGGACCACATAATCCAACTCAACTCAGTATGTTTCATATCTTATACATGACAAAGATATACTTTGAACTTCCCCTTTCATATCCACAGTAGTGTGAACCTGCTAAAGGAACCACAGATAATTATTCTGACACCTTTATTCATACTGTTTCACTCTCTAAGTGTGTGACTGCAGTCTAGCCACTTACATAAGTACATAAGGAGTGTATCATGTGTATATTTGGCATGTGTTGCATGAAATGCGATATGACCGAGTGTATTAATGTGCGGCTCAGTGAGTCCACCAGAACACAGTGTGCCTAGCCAACTTAACATATTTATATAATTATGGAAGATTCCTCTCTAAATAATTATACAGCGCATATGAAATCATTTTGTTGGACTGTCTTTAGCTTTGATCACGGCATGCATTCGCTGTGGCATCATTTAATTTCTGTCCAGAGTTGCATACATTTTTCGTCAAGATCCTGTATTGTCTTGTATAAGTCTTCTCAGCACATCCCAAAGATTCTCAGTGGGTTTAAGGTCTGGACTCTGATGAATAACCCATGTGTGAAAATTATGTCTAATGCTCCCTGAACCACTCTTTCACAATTTGAGCCTGATGAATCCTGGCATTGCCATCTGGCAATATGCCCATGCCATCAGGGAAGAAAAAAATCCATTGATAAAATAACCAGGTCATTCAGTATATTCAGGTAGATGAGCCAACCTCATTTTTGGCACATAATGCTGTTGAACCTAAACCTGATTTACTGCAGCAACCCCAGATCATAGCATCTATTGGTTAGTTAAATCCAGGTGTGACTTCATTTTGAAAAGGCAGTGTATTTTGTGCTTTATTGATGTGCATTTATGAAGCGCAGCAAGAAATACTAGATAGATTTCAGACAGAAGATTGTATTGTTGTGTGTTGTGGATGAAAACACTGACAGCATAATTGAAAATTCTGTTTAGTAGAAAATGCAGCTACTGTAGCCTGATGAAATGAGTATCTGAAAGAATTGTAATTGCTGGTTTGCCACATTTATGTGCATTGGCTGATGTTTGAGTGATGTTCTGTAAACAGGAAGTAAATGTACACCATATAAAGTGATGCATTGTTGTTGTTTGTGTTTCAGATCCTGTAGATACAGAACTGTATAACTGCCCATCAGTAGAGACGGAACAACCAACAACTCTCCCTAATGGCCACCTGCTGCTACTGCAACCTAAAAACAAGAAAGAAGAGTGATGTGAGGATTATGAGAATGTGATAAAACAAGAATGTGTTTATGTATTTTTTTTTAGGTATTAATGTTTAGGTATTTTTCCCATTTTTCTTTACAAGCATTTTCTTAACTTTAGAAAATGTGCCAGCTCAGTTCATAAAATAAAGCTTGCAAAACCTAACTTGACTGAGTATTATTGATAAAGTATGCAACACAGGAAACTGACAAAGACTGTTTGTTACAGTGTGTGAGACTGTTCTATTCTCTGGAATGCTTGTTTTAATATATGATTAATATGAGATACTGGGTGGAAGCTTGTGGGAGCAGTTGGTTTAGTGTTTGTCTGCAGATTATTAAAAAAATCCCAAGCCTTTGTTTATTTGGCAAGGATTTCAGAAAGGGCGTTAGATCTTAAAAAGTCAGTAGTTATGCAAACCACAGAAACTGTGAGGGATGTGGTTGAGAGGTTTATCCAGATGCAATTGTTGAGACTTTGGTTTAGGTGGACTTCTGCTCTTTTTCTAATCTGTTTACAATATCTCAGGTCCTGACTGAGGATAAGGAAGAAAATAAGTAATATTTTTGTACATTCATTGGGCTTCATTCATGCAACACAAGCAGAAGAAATTACTGTGTAAATAGTTAATAAAAATTTTTGTATGTACTTTGTAGCATCAAACTAAATGTTTGGGGTTTTTTTTAGCAGAAATTAATTGCACACATTTCATTAAAGGAACATGCAACTTTTTTGGAAATAGGCTCATTTTGGAAATAGTAATAAGTCGAGTTTTACTGTTTTTGAATCGTATATATTTGATATATTTCCTATTTAAAACTTGACACTTCTATAGTTATATCGCATAGTAAGACCAATGGGAAAAGAAAAGTTTTGATTTTCTAGGCAGATATGACTAGAAACTATACTCTCATTCCAGTGTAATAATCAAGGAAGTTTGCTGCAGCTTGCGCAGTGACACTGAAACTAAAGCGGGATGGGAAACCCAGAAACTAAATGGGATGCTACTGGTCTAATTGGATTCAAAGACCTATGCTAAGCTAGCTAAAAGAAGCTTCCAAAAAACACAAAGAGTTCATTTAAAGCTGCAGTTCGTAACTCTTTTTGGTTAAACAATATTCAAAATCAATATATGAGCAAGTACAAAAAAAGCCAGTGTTCAAAACTATTGCCCTACATTAGCCTGATTCACAACGCTTAGCATGTAATAACGTTTTATAATTTGATTTGGTAGTTTTTTGCGGGAAATTCGAGCGTGGCATTGCGTCATTACGTCACGTCTGTAAACATAAAGAAGCTGTCCTGGCAAGTAAAGGCTATAGCCTCATCCGGCCGAGGATACTGCAGGAAGCGCATCATTTAATTACAGCCTACTCTCACAGCAGTCATTTTGATAGCAGATTGTAATAATAAAAATTATATGAAACTCATGTGAATAAAAATAAATTATATTCCATTTATATTTGTATTTTTTTTTTTTAAGTTTGGCATAAATCCGCAAGGAACTGCAATACCACGTTTTCAAGCATGGATGGCGACAAAAAGGCAATACTTACGGAGTGCAGCTTCAATAAGGCCAATTATATTTTAGTCTGGATGGGGTTGTTGAGCAGAAACACCGAAATGCACTAATTTATAATATATATATTAAATGAATATAGTTGGCTATGGATATTAACACAATATTAACATTAAATATTAATTTAATAAAATTTTGTACTTACATTTATTTGTTGATTAAAATATAATTATTTACTGAACTTATCCTGAATTTTTTTCGTATGCATTTTAAAGATATTAAGTTACACTTATTTGAAAGACTTACTGATGAGTTTAGACATGCACCCTAACTGTTCAGTCATCTTTGGAGTGAACTTTAAATCTTTGCTGACATTGTAAATCCGTAATGTTGTCTTTATGGGTGCGGTAGGCTATATGTAAGTTGTGGCTGCTTATAAATTATGCTTCATTTCGCCTCAACCTGTTCACTAACTACTGTGATAAAAATGAAGTGTTTGAAAAGCTCTGAACTCATTGGCTTCTATTCCGATGTCTGCTCGCGGCGGGACATCTGTCCCCGTGTATGTATTGGTCAAAACTGTCAAATATCGTGTCGGATTCGGGTGGTCTGTCATTCACGTCTGTAGTGACTCACTTCTGAGTAAAGTGCAGTTAAGTATCTTGCGTAAATGCAGAAGGCTCTTCCGAACCGGTTTTCTGGGTGGGGCAGACCGTAATAAAAACACGTGTCTGCTGTGTGTGGACTGCGAAGAAAACAGTCTGAAATGGCGGCTGACTGGAAACAGAAGTGTGCCTCGCAGTGGCAGCTGGGGGCTCTCGGTGTCCCTACGCCCGACGGCGTGGACTGGAAATCGGTGTTTGAGAAGAAGCCGTTTGAACGCAACCTACTGAAGAACCCCTCGCCTTACGGTAATGACGTCACATTGTTATGGCCGCGCTACTTCGCAGCGACTCGTTTAAACAAATCCCTGCCTGAACTTTGTTGTAACTGCATAAAGCAACGTTTTTATGTTTTGCTAGAGTAGAGGAGATCGAGGATGTGGTTTTAACACCGGTTAGTTGTTACACCGTTAGTTTAGGTATTGAGAAATTTGGTGACTCATCCATGAACTGGAGTTGCATGTATAGAGTTATTTCCTTGTTAAAGTATTAATTTTATGTACCACCAACTTGAAATGAAATGTATCTATAGGCTACTTGGGCTATCAAACAGCTAGTGGGTAGTGGCATTATCTTCTTATTTAAAAATCCTGTCGTTTGTCTGTAAAAATTAGTAATATTGTTCGTGTAAGATGTTACAAAAGGTAATTTAATGCATTTGTTGTACTTTTGGTGAATTGTTTTAATTTTGTGGATGTAGAGAGGGGGAAAAAACAGTTGTTTAGTTATTTTATAGTGAACTTAAGAAATTAATTTGTGCAGTTCTGAAATAATGCCAAAACTAATTGTTGTATGCCAGTGGTTTCTGAATTTTCTGTTTAAGCAAAATGTGCACATGTTGGAACTTTTAGACCGCTTATTAAAATACTACAGCATACGTTATCTTTACTACTGTAAAAAGTTATCTTTAAATTACATGGATGTTTATATTTTTTTGCTAAATGGATATTCTACATTTAAAAAACAAACAAACAAAAAAAATGTTAACCTATTTAGAATTAAATTTTACTGCAATAGAAACTAAACCTTTTCATTTAGCTCAAACTTTTTTTACTTCTTCAAAAACCAGGTGTAAGCCACAGCATCCCACCCCCCGAAACCCCTCGATCGGGAATGCCTCCTCCTTCAAGCCAGCCCCCTCAGTTTGAGCCCAACGGTGAGTCAACAACCGAAAGAGTTTGTTTGTTTGCAAGCTAAAAATCTCATCGTAAGCTCACTTCTGCCGAATTGCAGTGGAAATGTGTTCTATTATCTCTTTGAATAAAACAACATGAATTGTTGATAAATTGAACTTTAAACCTAAAAACTATGCTTTTCCTATTAATAATAAAACTAATAAAGTACAATTGATTGAATCTTGTAGGTAATTTCACTGGCTGGAAAACTAGTACAGAAGTTTTACCATATGACACTAGTGGAATTCCCCCAAGGGCTGTGGTCTGCTATCTGCCTCAGTTCAGGTAAGTCTCATTACTGTGAGAAAAATGAGCTTTTCAGCTTGTCAGTTATTCAGGGTGATAACAGGTGTGTATATAATCTCCCTGACTTTGTGTTTCTTATTCTCAGGTGGTTCTCCTTGGAGCAGTGTGTGGACCTGAAGGCTGAGGGTCTATGGGACCAACTGCTGGATGACTTTCAGCCTGAGATCGTCATTGAGGACTGGTGAATTCTACAATCTTCTAACAGTAATCGCAAACTGAGTTGCATAGAAGAGTTAGAAATTAAATAGGTGTCAGTTAAAAGGAAGTTTGCTTTAATGCAATGTCTTCCTGCCTTTCATCAGAATTTCAAATGGTTTGCGGCTAAAGAAAAAAAAAAAAAGCACCAAGAAAATCTGAATTAATTTCTGACATAGCCGGACAATTTAATTTGTGATGCATTACTATGTTTTCTATTTTCAAAAAATGAGTTTGTACTGATGCAGTTATTGGTTGAATATTAAATCACAGGTGTAATATTCACTTAAAATGTCTGGTTGTTTCTCTTCATGTTTAGGTATGAGGAAAGTCAGCTTCATAAATCTATCTATCAGCTTGATGTGAAGCTCTTGGGTGCTGATGGTAAGACCGTTATCAAGCAGCACACATATAACCCTGAAGAGAACCTGGAGGTCTACTCGCACACCTGGAAGAAGGTAGTACACGCGTGCATGCACATCTCTATGGATGTGTTTATATTTTTATATTTGTTTGCCCACATGACATGTGTTTAATGTGTGTAGGTCTCGCATGTATTCTCCAAGTATGGGTCAGGAGTGCGGTACATTCACTTCCTCCACAAACTGAAGAACCAGTTCATGGTTGAATTCTTTAATACCAAAGTCACAGACAGCTCGATTATTATCAAGACCAGCAAAGCCAGTGTAAAATAATCACAGTCAAAAAAAAAAAACTGGTAGGAGTTGATACACACTGTAGAGTTTGTATTTTGAATAAAGCAATTGTCTTGTCTGCAAGGTTTTTATAAATTAACTGCACTTTCATAACATGTATCTAGCAAGTTAATACTGTAATAAAACATTCCTCATTCATTTTGTGTAAGTTTTTGTATTATTCACGATAGCACAGTTGTCATTGTTTTACAAATTAAGGCCAACAGATGGCGATATAGCTCACTGATTGCCAACAAGATGCTGGGCTATGACCAGTTGGCTACATATTACATGGATTTAGTTTTTTTTTAAATGCAATAGTTGCTAAAGTTATTTTACAACTATAAAATAGTAACGAATTTGGAATTATAAATCAGAAATAGTTGCCATTTTGTGTTATTTGATGACAGTGGTAGTTTTATTTTTGTATTTTCGCATGAAGCAATTAGGCTATTGTAAGAAAAATGTGATCCCATTAAAGTATCTCTGTGTTTAAAATAGTTTAATTATTATTGTTTTAGTTAATAATTCGTTAGTGTAGTTGTAAAGGTGATTGTACCTTCCAGTATTTATGGAGTGTGTTGAGGTATTTTGAGGGTGACCAGCTTTGACGCACCAATCAGAGCGTCGCGTTGAGCTGCTGCGCAGTCTGTCGCGTGCTGTGAGCGCGGAGGATGCGCGCTCGTTTGAGATGCTCGCATAGTTCAGGACGGAAACAGATACACCACGAAAACTAATGGCTCGTCTCTCTTGAGCACTGGAGCAACATCCTCTACTACCTCACGGCCATGTCTGTCCATTCTGAGCTCTGCCGTACAGGTAAGTTCTGTTGAATAAAATAGATAAAGACTTTTAGTGGGTGTTTATAGTGCTGTATAGCATGCACTTTGAATTGCCGCTATATCCGTCAGAACCGAATGACAGCACCTGTTTGTGTATGTTATCATAAATCAAAGAATGAAATGAACTCGTATGCTTAAATGTTTAACTGTGTTTGTACCGTTACCTCACAGAGTCGCACCTGTTCCCGGTCACATGTGCAGTTCAGTCTGTGGCTGCTTTACACAAGTTATTAATGAGCCGCTCAACCTTAGGTCTGTTAGGTTTCTTTTGTATTATTTAGGAGCAGATGAAAGCTGAAAACGAGAGTCATTTTTTTTCGCTACACATGAAAAAGGGCAGTTATTTTTCCTGACATTGATTCGAGAAAAAAAAAAAGGTGAGAAACCCGTGTTTTTAGCATTTATATGATCCTGCGGTTAAAGTGTTATGCTTGTAACCAAGAGGTCACGAGTTCGAGTCTCATGCACTGCATGCAGGAGCTGTAGATGGATGGGAGTGTTTTGAACATCCCCTTCAAACCCAGATACCTCCATTCAGCTCTGACAGTCACTGCTTGTCTTTTAATTTATTATAAAATCAAAGATGGAGTCATAGATCAAATTATTTTTTCACTACCCCATGTGGATTCTCTATGTCATGCAATGTGATATAACAATGTTAATAATGGGAGAAAATATACTAAAATGTAAACTCTGAAAATCTGTACTTTATCCGATCTGACTCTTAACATTTTTTTTTTTTGCCGTAAGCTAATGTATTCAACTTGATTCAGTCAAATTTATAGGCTATTGTTTTGACTGTGAATCAGATGAAGCACATTATTAGCTTGCGTCTTTAGAGAATTAAAATATGTCATGGCACACACATATTTTTACTAGGCACATTTACAGCACAACATCGTCAATACTTTTGAATATGTACATTTTTTAGTATTACATTTTCTGCTGTATCATCCACTGAAATTACACGTCATGTCTTTTCGGCTAGTATCAATAGATCATCCGATAAAGTGACCAGTTAAAATTTTCTGCAGCAGAGTAATACTTAAAGTCTTAGATTACATGAAAGTCACGATTGTCTGGTGGAAGTCTGTGTGCGGTCAAAGTGGAACTGATTAAACGGTAACCCGTCTAGCTCAGGAAAGGTGTTGTCTTTCGAAATGGAAAAAAGAAACAGAATATTTAGTTACAATCCTTAGTGCGGTCAGTGAGTAACGTGGGTAAACATGAAGGGAGATTGCACATACGATTGTGTCGTGGTGAGGATGACGATGGTGGTGAGAATGATGAAGGCTGAGCAGTGGTGTTTCTGTGCTGAAGACTCTCTTTCAGAGAAAAGTGCGTGTAAATGAATGCGGTTTCACGTGACAGAAAAACCATGCAGGAGAAAGTAACTCATTTATCCTTTCACCTACTCCAGTTACTTATCCTCCAGTTGCAGAATTTACATTCCCAGCTGAGTGTTCTGTTTTTCATTCTCTTGCTGTGTTTCTCAAAAATGCTCTAGAGCAATCAAATGGAAATGCAAGCACAACAGACACTATCCAGTAGCAGCATCTCCCACATGGGCGCATGTACACACACACACACACACACACACAGGTTAGTGGTTAACCTCCCTGGGATGGAGGGGCACCTCTAAATGGTAAAGTATCCGTGAAGTTCTGTAAGAGACAGAAAGACGAGACTCTGCATGAGTTCTGTATGGCAGACCATCTTTACATTAGAACACTGAGATGGACCATAAACATGCTGAGTCAAAGATGAGCATGCTCTCGCATTCAAAGGCAGCACATCTGTTTTCAAGGCTGTTAATAATAAGAAATGTTTTTGCAGCAGAGCAGTATATTAGAACGATTTTTAAAGTCTGGAATCGTGGCTGCTGAAAATTCTACTGTCACCACAGGCAGAAATAAAATGTTCAAATATAGTGAAATAGAAAACATTCATTTCAAATAATAAATACAAAAACATGTTTTTACAGTATTTTTTTTATAATTGAAATATAGGTAGATGTGGTGTGAGTTGTAAACAATTGTAAACAATATTTGTTTATAAATACTTTATTTTAAACCAATGCATTTGAGCAAACAGGCTTTCATAAAACTTAAATGAATACAGTGATTAATTTTAAACTTTAATAAATGTTAAGAACAGAAAAGTAAAACACAAATCTTAAATTCCTCCTTTTTATGACATGGTTTTCTATCTTCTAGTAGATAGTTGTATGAGTTTCATCTAATGCTTGGTTTGAATTTTGCTTCAGTTTCATTTTCACTCACTTTCTTTTCTTTTTTTTTTCTTTTAATGAAAACTGATGTGCTTTGGTGCAAAATATTGTATGTAATTAAATACATTTGAACAAAGTGTCGCTGCATATGTTTTGCTACCTCCATGCACTTGTGCTTTCACAAAGCTAATTTAGTCCATTCTCTCTGTCCCCCTTTCTCACTCACTTGCACTCACGCTCCTTATTTCTCAGTGCTCAGGCTGGTAAACGGGATGTGGTTTGTTAAGTAGCCCTGAGCATGCAGCCAGACAGGTGTTTTTTTCTGCTCTTTGGACAGGTAATGCAGTGTTTGCATTGCCTGCAGAATGTGATACTCTTGTGAGGTAAGAGTGAAACAGAGCTCTGTAGAGTTCATTTGCACTGGAGGAAATATGGACAGAAGGGTTGAGATAGATGCTGTGTTTAAATGAGAGGGCATCGGTGGTGGTTCTGCACACATGATACACCCAAATAGCTAATAAATATGTATGAAAACTGTGTTCTGTGATGGAATGTGTGCACTGTGATTCACCATGCTTGTTTTTGTAGAACTGTGCATGTGTGTCTGTGCATGTAATTAATGCTATAGTATTTACTATAGAATTATGCTTCTTCTGTATATGTGATTGTCAGGAGTTTTGTTATTATTAAATCTATATTAAATTAAAATTCTATTTGCAGTCTGTTTGAACAGTACATTTTTCCTATTTTAAGACATAGAACTTTATTCAGTGCTAACTTAAATGTATGGAGATTTAAGATTTAACTGGAGGAAATATCCTTTCCCACCACATATGAATTACCCATTATAATTATAAAAATTTTATATATATATATATATATATATATTAGATTTATAATATTAGCCATTTAGTTATAACATTAGCAACTTGTAAACTTACTAGCAGCCTTTACATTAGGTGTTATGTGATCCTTCAAAAACCATTCTTATATGTCGATTTGGTGTTTGTCAAATATTTCCTCTTATTAGTAATGTTGGCCTGCTTAATTTTTTCATGTAAACAAAATTGTAAAAAATATTTTACAATTCTTTGATGAATTTAAAGTTCTAATGTACAGCATTTATATGAAATAGATTTTGTCTTAATTAAAAAAATTAGTTTAATGCATTCTTGCTGCATAATGTTTGTGATCTTATGTTGTGTGAGTAATACAAGTTGAATGACAGGTTGTTGTTCTCTATATTTTCTACACACTTTTGACTTGGAGTTCATGTCTTTCAGAGTGAGACGATGATGAAACTCTGCAGGTCCTGAGCTGAAGCTCTGCAGCTGCTGCTGAAGACTTGCCATCACTTTGGCTCTCACACAGAGCTCTACCAGAATCTGGCCTCCTGAGGTTACCTGAGTCCACCCACCTCAAACTACCACCCCATGAGGCACTAGTAAGTCATTTGAGATTGTTTTGACTTCAGCTGCCTCAACTGCATTTACATATTCTTTGTTTCATTGAAGAATTTGAGAAGAAATCAAAATGTTGGTCCTCTAAACCAAAATGTCAACATCTACTGTATAGGTGCACATCAATCTCAGCATAGAACCACAGCCAAAGCTCACCAAAAACTGTCAACCCACCACAGATGTTTACTATAATTAATTCTTCCAGTCCGGTCCAGAACTTTATGTTCATGTGAATCGGTCATATAAAATGTGATTTAGACAGCATTTGTCTGAGCATGAGTGTGTTTCTGGTGTGCGTGTGTGTGCTGTGCTAAATATTGCATAACGGCTGTGTCGTGATGAGTGGCGGGTGAAGTTGAGACTGCGGATCCTTCTAGAGTAACGCTGGCCAGGATGAGGGGCCACCGTAACACACACCACAAGACCTGAGCTCTCAGCCTTCCCGCTGCAGTCTGATGAGTGTGTATGCATGTGTGTGTCTCTCTCAGACTAATGTAGTCTGGTGTTTGTCTCTCTGTGTATGTGTGCACATGCATCTTTCCTCACACGTGCACATGTGTTGATCTACTTCGCCTTTGTCTTATGTTAGATCTGTGAAGTGATCTGCTGGTCTCAGTTCGGTACGTCCTGCTTATATAAGAGCAACATTTAACATGCAACATGCAAAACTGCAACAGCTTAATCACGTGATTCCAGGTCAAATGATCACACACAGTGTCCGATCCGAACACTTGATCTAAACCTGTCATTAGTTAACCACCTGATCTTAGATCGATCTGCAACAGGTTAATTATTTAATGCATGGATGGAGACCATGAAAGCAAGAGTAGAGTTTCTCAGTCCAAATGCCCACGTTAGTGTGTCAGTCACTTGCACTGTCTACATGCATGTGCTCCGCTGAGTGTATACACGTGACTGTGTGGTTCTGTTTAAAATACCAGGTCAGACAGACCCAAGGGCACACTTTGTATAATATATACAAAACATAATTAAATAATGTGTATTAATAAAAAGAACTACACCTTTGATACCCAAGCTGATGTCATATTTATTTAACATGCATCATTATTTTTCATTAGTTTTTTTTAGGCATGTTTGGTTTGATAAACGTATTAAAGACATGTAAAAAGAAACTTAAAGTTATGCTATTTTCACTCACTGTCTGTGACACAGGTTTTCAGTAGTGGTCCTGAAGGCCCCCACTTTAGCAAGGGTCCATCGAAATTGATTAAAAGTGACAGTAAAGACATTTACAACAGGACTAAAGATTGTTCCTTAGAACTTGTTTCAGGGATTTCATAAAATCTGTTTTGAATGATATTGCGAACATAATTTACAATTTATGGTATCTTACAACTATAACTCAAACATCATAGGCTTTGTAGCATATCCATTCTACCTTGTAATTTGTTACAGTTTTAGTTTGGTGTGTTTAATGGCAGCTATAGATGATCATAAGCTGATTATTAGTAAAGGTGTGGAGAAAAGAGAGGGGAATTTACTGAGATTGTGGTGTATTGATACTGAAAGCAGATCTCTGATCACATTGTTTGTGTGTGTGTGTGCGCGTTTATCTCATTGGCAGGTGTTCCTTGGAGACAGCTAGAACACTGTGTTCTAGGACTCACTTTTAAAAGACTGGCTTAAATGGTGTTTTGTTTGTGTGTCACACATGGACAGGTTCAAGTATAGTTGACTGGCTATTGTTTAATGTTGTTGTGTTAATTAATATTAATGTTATGAAATAATTCTGTGACGATTGGTTAAAACATTGTGTTAAAACATTGGTCAAAGACATTGTGCATAAAATTAATAAAAAATTATTGTATTTCTGTGTTTGGGAGTTTTTATGAAGGAAAAATTGCATCGTTGTTGATACTGTGGTGAAGTATACAGTGTATATCATGCTTTCTGTGAGTGTTTGTGGCTACTTTACACAGTTCTAGGTCAGTTGTTTCACGTTGTCCTGCCACTATTATGCAGTCAAGTCAGTGTGAGTGTGTGTAATCAGTATTGGGTGGCAAATACGATAGAGCTTCCTAAAGGGAGAGAAGGTGTTAAAGCACACTCACTCTCATAAATGCCACTCAATCCACAGGACAACAGCAGCTCAGTAGTCGTCTTTGT
The DNA here is from genome assembly GCF_018831695.1 of Puntigrus tetrazona. Classification (NCBI taxonomy): domain Eukaryota; kingdom Metazoa; phylum Chordata; class Actinopteri; order Cypriniformes; family Cyprinidae; genus Puntigrus; species Puntigrus tetrazona. The sequence continues at coordinate 13,537,363 of NC_056703.1, forward strand.
GCCAGAATGGATGTTGCGGCTAAGAATTTAAGAAACCTAAGAAAATCAGACGGATGCTGACTAAACTTGAAAAATTAAGTTAAACTGATTTTTTTTAATTATTATGTAAGAGTGGTGCAAACATTACAGCTATTATCAAATGCATTATTTATTAATTATTTGTATTATCATTTTAAGAAGCTACTTACTAAATGTGAAAATGAGGGAATTTGTTAAATTGTGAAAATTGTTTCCTCTCCTTTCACTTTAGCTAACCGTCCTCTTCATTTTCCTTTGTCACTCTCACGTTTCCTAGAATGGATCCTCTCCTCTTCTCCCTCTATCTCCCTCTCTGTCTCCCTCTGTCACTTTCTCTCTCTGGTGGTGGTAATCTTAACCACTAAAAGGTGCTAACTCCTATTAAGCTGTCAGAGCTCTGTGTGTAAGCCAATCCGGCCAATCACTTATCAGCGGCACTGACAGACTGAAACAGTGTCATCGTGGTAATTGGAGACATTTCAGTTTCGGCACACACACTTACCTACACACATAACTGTAACGGAGTAAAAGCATGCATGCTCACTTAGAAGCATACCCAAACAAACACATACACCATCACCCAATATCTACAAAAACATACAAGACACTTTCATGCACGTGTATTTGTGTTTGTGTTGTAAGGCCAGGTGTGATGGGCAGGTTATTTTTGGACAGTGGTGTAGAGTATCACAGTAAAGCTGATGTCCAGGTAACCATAGCACAGCTTAGAAAGTGAAATATGACCACATGGTTCAGTCCTGCACGTCACTCTCAATCTCTACCACACACCACACGGGTGATGGGTGACATGAAGAAACGATTAGAGGAAAATAAGAAACAGGATTCAAAATGTATCGATTGATGTGTTATGTCAGAGCTTTTGGTGCATGTCAGCATTCATAAATACCTCATATTTTATTGCTTCATTCATCAGTGTCACATGATCCTCCAGAAATAATTGTGGTAATAATATGTAAAAAGTGCTCAAGGAACAATTCTTACTATTATCAGTGTTATCAATGTTCAGGATGCGTTCATGAAGAACCTGCCCTTTGTGCATTTATTTTTGTTTTACTGTCTATTTTCCTCTGTATTTGTTACTTTTTGTGCTAATTTTTGTATAAAAGCCATATCCTTTAGCTAATAGTGTATAAATAATTTACTCATTTAAAGCTGAATTATTTTAATGGTGTCACTGTCCAATTGTATTCTCCTGGATCCATTAGGTTGGACTGCCTGTGTCCAGTGTGGGCCAGGCATGACTAATGAACCGCTGATAAGACCTGTGGTTTAGATTAGGACAGAGATGGCCTCACTCACATTGTTATTCACGTGGTATCTGCATGTAGATAATATTGAGACTTATTCATAGAACACAAGCAGAATTTCTGTATAATTCTGTATAATATAATACATACATATCATGATTGATTGAGCATGCTTTGTATGAAATAATACCACTCTTCTTTTCTCCTTGTCATTCTCTCAACCTCAAGAGGCCATTCTGGTCGCCATATCTGGCCATGGCTCCTCCTTTTCTCCTCCACCTTCTCCTCGTTCTCCTCCTCTCTCCACAGGTGTGTGCTGGTGGAAGTGCTCATGGGAACAGCAACAGTAGTGCAGATGGCCCCAAAAGATCCTGTGCTGACAAAGTCAAATGTCAACCTGGCATTCTACTTCCTGTGTGGCTGCCACATGACCCCCCACTGGCAATGCAGTCAGTAAGAGCAGCGATCTACTTCGGGTGTCTTCTCTACATGTTCCTGGGTGTGTCCATCATTGCTGATCGCTTCATGGCTGCCATCGAAGTCATCACCTCACAGGTGCACAGCAACACACAATGATAGATGAATACGATCCATAGTTTTACATTCAAGTAGGAAGTTTTTCATGGTTTTTAAAATATAATTTTTTCATAAATCCAGCTAAAAAGACTGCTACATTGTGATATTGTATATTTACTGGGCAAAAAATTATTTATAGCAAAATATTCTGTTTCGATATACTTGATGTGTCATGTAGGAGAAAGAGGTGACTGTGACAGGTCCAAATGGAGAAAAGACAGTAATGACGGTGAGAGTCTGGAATGAAACTGTATCCAACCTCACTTTGATGGCCCTGGGTTCATCAGCACCTGAGATCCTGCTGTCAGTAATAGAGGTACGCACACATTTTCAAGACAAACCAGTAACTCACATCACCCAGTAGTTCCCTTTTTTCAGGTTAATTATTAAATGATTGACACACACTCTCAACTGCTATTCACCCATGTAAAAACAACATTTAACTCAGTGTGAGGGACAGTCAGTTAAACATTTCAGCCGTCAATTCTTCTGGGGAGTTAAGAAATGATTCCCCAGAAATTTCTAATTATACATTTTTCACTCATTCATCAAACCTTAAGAAATAAAGCAACCTGCGGAGTACTATAAATCATAATACTATGCATCATCAAGTGACATTCAACACATCTAGGAGATGAAAAGGCTTCATGAGGTGCTCAACCACATTCATAACAAAAAAGAAACAAAAAGGTAACATCTTACCAAAGGTGACATCTTGAGCCATTGTTCTTGATCAGTCAAGGGCCACTTTTTTCTGAATTGATTAATAACACTTGAAATGTAGAGTGTCATACTTGAAAACATATTGTATATTAAATTATACATTATTACTTGCTTTGGACAAGTTGTAGCATGCTTTTTGTCTGTGTGTGACAGGTGTGTGGACATGGTTTTGAGTCAGGAGAACTGGGTCCTGGCACCATAGTCGGCAGTGCTGCATTTAACATGTTTGTGATAATTGGAGTGTGTGTGTGGGTGATACCGGATGGAGAGGTGAGGAAGATTAAACACCTCAGAGTCTTCTTTATTACTGCATTCTGGAGCATCTTCGCCTATGTCTGGCTCTACCTTATCCTTGCAGTCATAAGCCCTGGTGTTGTACAGGTGTGTGTGTGTGTGTAAGCAGAAATTTTTTTCATAATATGAATGTAAATATTTATCGTTATGGCCAGTTTAATTTACTTCTTCTCTTGTGTGTGTGTGTGTGTGTGTGTGTGAGGTCTGGGAGGCTCTGGTCACTCTTTTCTTCTTCCCTGTGTGTGTCTTAATGGCTTGGATTGCCGACCGACGACTGCTCTTTTACAAGTACTTGCACAAACGTTACCGTGCTGATAAGCGTCATGGTATCATTGTAGAGATGGAGGGTGAGCTAGCACCCAGAGGCATTGATGCCATCATGGGAGAAAAATATCAAAATAGCACCACCAGTGTCAATATGGAGAAAACCAAAGAAGCCGAACAGGACAGAGAGGAGGTGAGAGAGCAAATCAAAATAAAGAAAAAAATCTTTTTGTTTTCTAGTGGATTTCATGTATTCCAGGAATTATGTAGTTTTTCTTTTCTTCAATAAGCAAAACCGATTTACAGATAATAATTTTGTTTAAAAAAAATAGAAAAAAATATTTTTAAGAATTCTGAAAAATAGATCACAGTTTCCAGAAAAATATTAAGCAGCACAACAGATTTCAAAATAAATGGAGAAAAAGAGAAGTGCTTTTCGAAGACCAAGTTTGAAATTATTTCTGAAAGACTATGTGACTAGAGCAGTGTTTGCTGAAAATTCAACTTTGCCGTCACAGGAATACAATACATTTTAAAATGTATTTAAAAAGAAACCAGTTATTTTAAATTGTACAAATATTTCAAATTATTACAGATTTTTTTATTATTGATCAAATGAATAAATCATAGATACTTCTTTCAGTATAGTATTTTTTTGTATAGTAATAGAAGTGCTGGTTATATTGTAAGTAGGATATTGTACAGTCAGTCTGTAATTGCTACAAAATAAACAGGTCAGTACAAATCTGTTCACCTGACCAAAGTTGGTTACCCAGCTGGATGTCCTCTCTTACATTTTAAGATGTTGAGCCTCAAACATGTTGAGCCCAATATGAAAATTATTTGGAGGTTACCATGACTGTCTGTGGTTGCAGGTGATCCGCATGCTTAAGGAACTGAGAGAGAAGCATCCAGATAAAGACTTGGACCAGCTGATCGAGATGGCGAACTACACCGCCATGCAGAAACAGCAGAAGAGCCGGGCCTTTTACAGGGTGCAGGCAACACGCATGATGATTGGTGCCGGGAATGTACTGAAGAAACATGCAGCAGCTGAACAGGCAAAACGAGCAGCTGGAGGTTCAGAGGAGAATGACCTGGCCACTTGTTCTCACATTGCTTTTGAGCAGGCACAGTACCAGTGCAGTGAGAACTGTGGGAGCATTAGTCTGTCGGTCTGCTTACAGGGGGGAACCGGCACCAGAACCTTCCACGTCGATTACAGGACAGAGAATGGCTCAGCCAGTTCTGGGGCAGATTATGAGTTTTGTGAGGGAACAATCATATTTCAGCCTGGAGAGACACGCAAAGAAATAAAGGTGAGAGAAACACACAGCTGTGATTTCTGATCCATGATCTAAATGTTCTTTTGAAATACATCAATACAATTTTTTTCAACCCTAGAGTCTGCATAGTGAGTCATCATGTTATTATGTTATAATAATAAATCTATACTTTTTCAGTTAACACCCAAATTGATATATATTATAGCCCAACATGGCAAGGAACAGAACATGGTGCTAAAATATAGTTGGAAATGTCTTGAAAAAAAAAAATTTCCCAAAAAATGTTATGTATGCATGTTATGTATGTATATGTTTGGCATTTCTATTATTGTGCAGTTAATTCTGATATTGTACTCATATAGTTTTGCAATATTTGTCCTCTCCAAAAATGTGTCACTACTGAAAAATAATTAGAATAATTATTTATGTGTTCCCTTTTGTCACTACCAAAATAATGATGACATGTTTCGGTAGTGACATTTCTGTGGGGTAGCTACCAAAAAACCCCAAATAGTCATGACCAAAATTCCACCAAATGTTTTGGTACTGACTGTTTTGCTAGTGATAACTCCCCAAAAGTGTGCTTATTTGCAGAAAAAAAGATCTTCACTAGTAATGCTCCTTAAAATGATCAAAATGATACCTACTCACACCTTGTAGCTATGAGAGAGGGGATACTTTTTGGTTTACATATAGTTTAATAATTTACAAAGAAAGTATAAAATAAATATTTGTAAGGGATTGACAATAAGACCCCTTATTCAAAAATTAGAAAACTTCTAGTAGTAGTGGATGTATTTGAGTTGAATATGACTCGGTTGCATGTGCTTATGTTTTATAGGTCGGAATTATTGATGATGACGTGTTTGAGGAAGACGAACACTTCTTTGTGCGTCTCTCAAACCTGCGAGAGGGTGAGGGCGGAACCAACACTGATGGTGCCCGACTGGTTGAACCCTTTGTAACCACTGTGACTATTTTGGACGATGACCATGCGGGAATCTTTGGGTTTAGTCAGCGGGAGCTCTGCGTGGGTGAATGTTCAGGTGTGGTGGAGGTGCCGGTGAGCCGAACATCAGGTGTGCGTGGGACTGTCATGATTCCATATCACACAGAGGACGGTTCTGCGCGACAGGGAGTTGACTATGAGCACACACAAGGAGAGCTAGAGTTTACCAATGAGCAGACTAGGTAAAAGTTCACACTGGAGTTTTAAATGAAAGTTTTACCTTCACACACAAAATGGGAGCATCTTTGATCAAATCTATTAGTTATATATATATATATATATATATCAACATTCAAAAGGTTCTTGAAAGTAACTCATGCTCACTAATGTTAATATTAATTACTATGATGCTAAATTTTCTTACTGCTTTACTGGTTTAGTGTAAGAAACTCCAACATTTCATTGGTGCTTAATATTTTTGTGGAAACTGTAAGGCATTGTTTTTCTAAAGAACAGCATTTAATTGAAACAGAAATTTTTATAACAATTTTAAAAGTGTTTACCTTCACTTTTTTAAAAATAGCATGCATTTCTTTAATAAATTTTGAATGGTAGTGTATGTCCAGTTGTATATCATACATCAGGTTTTAGAATCTTTTTATTATTTATTATTAAGCAGTTATTTTGTTGTAAACTAATATTGAACCACATAATATATAGCCATCTCTCAGCATACAAACATATTATTTGTCACTATGCCATCACTTTTCATTTGCACCACTAGAGGTCTCTCCTACCCTAGAACTAGTAATAAGGTATCAATTGCATACCCCTATTTTTGTCCCCTTTAATTCTGTTGTACTAAAATCCCTGCCTGATACCTTCAGACCCCAACATGTTTGTGTCCCACATCACTTCTAAATAGTCTGTGAGTTTGAACTTTGAACTGTTGGTTTGATATGTGCTCTGATGGATCCTACTAAGGCATCAAACTTACTTTCAGTGTCAATAAGCTAATAATGGCTTCTGAGCTGCAAATGTTTTTGTTTTGTTTTGTTTTTTTAGTTAAAAATCTCTTTTTACCCAACACTGTAACAAAGGTTCCATTGACACAAGGTAATTTCATCAGCTCTGTATTATCTGAAAAATTAAGTTTTTTTTTTCAGTTTTACATTTGGAGATATTTATAGAAACACTATTATAATTGATATCTTGTATTTTAAAAGAACAAGTATTTTGATGAACAATTTGGCAAGTAATATTTCTTACAGAAATGTATTTAGTTTGTTTAGAATCTGCATTTGAAAGGATTTTATTTAGTAGGTTTTATTAATTTAGTATGTGAATGTGAAATCTGATGAGGTAAAATCTGTGCTGTCAGTTGTACAGTGACGCTTCAGAGAGCACATAACAAACAACGGGCAAAATCATGCCACACATTGCGTAAACGTAATAAATTTACCTTTATTATCAAAACAAATGACATAAATCTTAAATGCTCAGTTTAGCACTGGTTTATAGAGAAGAGAGCTTGTACACATCTGAATGCTCGTCTCAGTTCATCTGTGTGTGGGTTAATTATTAATGCATTGTCTGTTAAAGTATTCATGTAGGCCTAACTCTGATGTGATTTAAATGCTGAGGTCTCCTTTAATATTTCAGAGGTAACCAAGAGGAAATGATTATTTGTCCTTTGCTCTTTGCGTGTGTTTGTGTCCGCAGTACGACACTACAGGTGCGCATCATTAACATGCAGGAATATGAGAAGCAAGAAAATTTCTACGTCGTCCTTGAAGAACCCAAATGGCTCAAGAGAGGGATCTCAGGTCTGTGTGTGTTACTATTCTGTTTAATCATCCCAGAATCTGTTACAATATATAAATAAATTCTCTATGGGGGAGATTTTTATAGCTTCCTACTCACCTCTCTCTCTCACAAACACACACACACACACACACACACACACACACACACACACATTTCTATGACCAGTGTCCAGTTTCAGATCAATAACAACAGCACAACAGGGGGACAAACTAGACATGCGTCACGCACTGTAACTAGATCCAACTCACCTACACACACACTTCAGCCTTACGTTTGCATGTGTATGTAATATGAGATCATGTGTCTGAATAAAAGTGAATGTTAAAAAGAGAATTAACACTAGGTTCATTAGTGCGCTAATCAGCTACTTGAAATCTCTTTCATTAACCCAACGATTGACCAAGCATTTGTGTAGATAAGTGCAGATAGGTTGTATAGAGTAAATACAGATTTTATTTATATATATATATATATATATATATATATATATTATATATATATATTTATATATATTATATCTATATAAATATTTTATACTGTAGTGTACAGTTTATTTAAAAAAAGTTTTATACTGATTTATTCATTCATTGATTATTTTTTACTTGCATGCTGCATATAGATCTGCTTTTGAATCAGGGTAAGATAACTCTACTAATACTTTGTACGTTTCTTTTGCAGTGTATATGTAGTTTATTGATAGAAATATTTATTCTTTGCTCTCCCTCTAATTTTCCCCAGCTACCCCTGGTCCACAATTGGAAGATGCTAGACGTATAGCAGAGAAAGGAAAGCCCATTCTGGGAGAGCACCGCAAGTTAGAGGTTATTATAGAAGAGAGCATTGTTTTCAAGGTACCCACACATCATATATATACATACAGGAGCAAACTACGGAAGCCCTTGGAGGTCATGGAATATTATTGTTTTCTCATATCATTTTCTTCATTCAGCTTAATTTTCTTGTAATCTCAATTTTCTTGTGATTTCTAATCCATTACCTACATCATCACTAACTGTAGACCAACCAAATTAAATAATAAAATAGACAAAAATATCATATTTAATTCTGTTTCAGGAGTAAATAAAGTAGTAATGATGTCATCAAATCAGAAGTCTGTTTTGATCAGAAGCTTTGCTATATAATCGTATCCAATAAAATTAATGAAAATCACAAACAAATGATGTAATTTGTATTTCAAATAGATAAGAAAAAATTGTGTGTTGAATCCAAAGATTGTAGAATCTGCTGCATACACCTGAAAGCACTGACTGCACTTATGATGTTGAATGCTCTGTTGTTAGACTATTTAAAATGTGAATTACACATAAAATTACAATATAATTACAATAAAATGTTTAGCATGAAAAAATGAGCAGTGATTGATCGATTTATTGTATTGACTTTTAAGTAAAGCAAATGTTTTGTTGATGTCAACAAACAAACAACTTTTGTTACGTCAAGATCAAAAGAAAATTAACTTAAGTATTGATCACAAAAAAAAATTACTAAACAAATAATAATAAATATCCATGGCCTTATAGGGCTTCTGTAGCATGCACATTAACTGAGTGTCCAATTTAGTCTGTCTCATGCAGGCAGAACACGTATAAGCTGTGAATCCTTCCCTTTCATAGGTCCGACAGGGAATGGCGCCTAATGGAGTCTTAGATGCGGTAGTAGACCACTTGCCTCAGTGTGAAGTGTGTTTTGGGATTGCCCTAAACTTCAGCCTTTAAACACTGTCTGACTGAATCACACCTGAATGCATGAAGATTGTAGAAGATTGCAATTAAATCTCATTTCTTCATCACAGCTCTTTCTGTTTTCATTTGTGTTTTAAAACCTAAGCTTAATAGCTTAATACCCCGATGATTTTTCAATTAAACAAAATGTTAATTTGACTGAAAAAGAACTAAGCATGAAAAGAGAAATTAAAAAAGTGTGCCAACTTCTACTGAGCAATTGGTCTGTCTGATTGCATGCTGTTAAATGGACACGTTTCTCAATCACTGAGCTTTGCTGTGGTGTGCATGTGTGTTTAGAATACAGTAGACCGCCTATTGAAGGACACCAATCTTGCTGATGTAATTGGCACACACTCCTGGAGAGAACAGTTCATCGAGGCGGTGACAGTTAGTGCAGGTAGAATCAAATCATTTCAGTGTCTCTGCATGTTTCTACATATGTGAAACGATTTATCATATGTATTATGATTTACTCATTCCTTTCAGGAGATGGTGATGAGGAAGGAGGGGAGCCTCAGCAACCGACGTGCTGTGATTATTTCATGCATGCAGTTACGGTGTTCTGGAAGGTTCTGTTTGCGTTCGTTCCACCCACAGAATACTGGAATGGCTGGGCCTGCTTTATTGTGTCCATTCTGGTCATTGGGCTGCTAACTGCAGTCATTGGCGATTTGGCATCTCATTTCGGCTGCACAGTGGGTCTCCGTGACACTGTAACTGCTGTAGTGTTTGTTGCCTTAGGAACCTCCATTCCAGGTAAATCTGTATCATATCTTGCGCTTCTGATTATGTGAAGTACAAGCAACCAACTGCCATCTCCTTTTCCTCTTTTCAGATACATTTGCAAGTAAGGTTGCTGCTAAACAGGATCAGTATGCAGACGCTTCGGTTGGAAACGTAACGGGTAGCAACGCAGTTAATGTTTTCCTGGGGATTGGCGTGGCCTGGTCCATTTCAGCTATTTACTGGGAGGTCAAAGGTCAGGTGTTTCATGTAGATCCCGGCTCCCTCGCATTCTCTGTCACGCTTTTCACCATCTTTGCCTTCATAAACATCGGTGTGCTTATGCTCCGGCGGCGGCCATCTGTGGGCGGAGAGCTGGGCGGGCCCAAAATGCTGAAGGTTCTAACAACACTACTGTTCCTCGGTTTGTGGCTTCTCTACATCACGTTCTCTAGCCTGGAGGCCTACTGTCACATCACCGGCTTCTGAGGACAGAGAGAAAAACAAAACCAGACTAACACTTACACTAATGGCATTCACATGAAATGAGTTACAGAACTATGAAAAAATGCACAGTGTACTGTATATTCCATGGTAATGTGTACATAAAGTAGATCACGTTCTGTATAAACAAATGTACATGAAAAGACAGACTGAGTGAGAGAGAGCAATATTGTACGACTGCACTGCTGTCATGGAGGTCGTTAACTGTTGGTCGCTTTTGGTTTGAAAGCACATTAGATGTATTATGGATTTTGACACCACCAGACCCTCGGTGGCATGGAGGACTTTTAACACACCGCAAGATGTAACACTTTTTTGACAGAACTGTGATGTCATTGTATATGCTGACCACTAATTGATGTTCCTGGAAGAGATGCTAGGCCTCTCTGAGAGAAAAGCACGTATGGCTTGTCATAGAAATGACCAAAAACTCTTTTGAAAACGAACTTCTTTTTCCAGGTTTGCTTGAAGGATTATGAGACCTGCCTCGACAAGTTGATCAAAAAAAGGAATGTATGTGATAATAATCATTATCATAATTCATGTTAATATATTTACTCAAATAATAATGAGTCTTGTAGGCTGTCACTTCATTAATTCCCTCAAATCTATTATTTCAGCATTTAAATGTAAGTAAAAAGTTAATAAATTGAAGTGTTTGTTCTTATTGTGCTTTGGTGTTCTGATTGGAACATGCTGAATTTAGAAATTAAAAAAAATGTCATTACAGTTACAACTATTTCAGCAAAATGTAGTAATAATGCCAGTAACTTTTCCGAAGGCTATTCCTTGAATCGTTCTGTTTTACTTTGTAACAATTATGAATGTGAATCATTAATGTCTTGACAATTTTACAAACAGCTCTCAAAGGCAAGAGACAAACTCAATAAATGTTCTTTACTACTAAGTATTAATGCAGATGTAATATCAACTCTAGAGGTTGAAAAAATAGATTATTTTTTACTGTTATTTCTGACCATGCACCACAAAACCAGTTATAAGTAGCACTGGTGTATTTGTAGCAATAGCCAAATACATTGTGTTGGTCAAAATTATAGATTTTTCTTTCATGCCAAAATCATTAAGATTTTAAGTAAAGATCATGTTTCATTAAAAGATTTAGTAAATGTCCTTAAAATTAAAAACTTAATTTTTGATTAGGTCTTAAGGACTTAATATAGACAGTTTTAAAAGGGATTTTCTCAATATTTATATTTATTTGCTAGTTGTATTTCAGTTAAATATTGTCCTCCGTTCAGCTTTCAGTTGATCTATGATTATCAATTTTTAAAAATGGCCCTTATGACTGGTTTTGTGGTCCAGGGCCACATTTGTGAGCCGCCTTAGTGAACTGATTCAAAATTTGCGAACTACTAGAATGAATGAAAAACCCGCCACTGCAAACCAGTAGGAAAACGCGCCTTTAGTTTGAGTTACACCAGCGAGAGCCAATCACTTTCAAGCATTTAAGACCCCGCCCCTACTTGAAAGTGGGAGAAGTCGACAGGCCGCGCTCGCTCAACCGGTGACGGGTGATGCTTCCGGGCCAAGGCTGAGGAGCATGAGATAAGATAATAGGTGAGAGCTTTATTTTGAATAACGTACGTATGTTTTTAATCGGTTAGAGGTAGTAGCGACGATTAGGTCTGTATCTGCTTCTACTTATTCGCTGTTTCTCCTGTCGGCCAGGGTTTGGTTGAAGCACCTTTAATCAACCGGAAGAAGAAGACGTCCACGCGCCCTCACACGGAACCGAGGACGTCGAGTCACACAGTAAGTCCGCGTGCAGCCGACGGTGTTGTTTTTGTGTATTATCCAAAGCCTTCTCTTTTCGCATGTGTTTATAAATCTCGTACGAAAGCTCGGGGTTTTACTCGTTGCACCGGTCGATGGATCTTTGCGCTTCGGTAGGTGTATGGTTTGATTCAAAAACGTGCCAAACAAAGAGCGGCCTGCGTTTTTGGCGCACTTATTAATGGCGTTAATCTTGTTTGTTGGCTAACAATCAAACCACTTGCTACGTTCTTGTCGATATAACGCTTCTACTCGTTTGTCCTGTTTTCTGGTGTGCATTTTGGTTGCTTGAGTCTTGTTAACGTTGCCGTTTGTATTGATAAACGTGATTGAACAGTTAATCACGGCCGTATTTCGGCAGGTTGGAACAACTGACGTTACAAAGGAAAGCGAAACTAAAATATAGTGCTTGAAGAAATCCACACGTTAAATTTTTATAGCAATGGTCTGTAGTGTTTCATATCTTTAAAGCAACAGCTGAACGCGAATGTTTTTAGCCCATGCAGGCTTGTACTACGTACTCGACTAGCGTGCTATCATTCGCTCTGGTTGATCAGTGATACACAAGACACCGCATTATTTATGTTATAAGGATCTCTACTTTACGACAGGGCTGTTTAACCCCTACACATCCAGGAGCTTTACAGTAATCTTAGGATACTGCAACTTTATTGCGTTATATAACGCTATAAGAAAATATAAAATTTCACTCCTTTTAAAAAAAACTGTCAGTTGTTCAGCCCCGCGTTTCCAAATGTGTGTTAACGACTTTTGCAGAACACAATACATATTTTGAAGAATGTTGCCAGATTTTTTTGTTGACCTCTGACTTTGGTGACCATTTTTCAATAGATTAGTTGTTGCTAAAGAAAGTCATGCAGATTTAAATTCGTGAGGACTAGTAAATGTGGTGAAATTAACCTTTTTCAGTTTTGGTGGCTTGTCCCATTTGACAGCTTGTAAGTTGTTTAATTTAGTAGTAGTTTGTTTTTGTTTTTATTTTTATTAGCACTTCCACTGACCTTCAGAAACCCCTAGTGGTCCTCTATCTCCATGGTTAAACTCAGATTTTCTAGGTTGACGTAATCTTGTGTTTTAAGTAAATGTGCATTCATTTATTGAATTAGTGGAATCAGTAATCATGATTATATATATATATATGCATTTTATAAAGTCTTGCATATTATTTTAACTGAAGATTTAAAATGGGTACCAATTAAGCTCTTAACTTTTGTTCACACAACAGGTGCAAGATGTCTTATTCATCTCGGAGTTCCTCTCGAGCTGCTGACTGTAAGGTCTATGTTGGTGACCTTGGCAATGGTGCAGCCAAAGGTGAGCTGGAAAGAGCCTTCAGTTACTACGGACCATTGCGGAGCGTTTGGGTCGCACGGAACCCTCCAGGTTTCGCCTTCGTAGAGTATGAGGATGCCAGGGATGCAGAGGATGCCGTAAAGGGGATGGATGGAAAGTGAGTCAACTTGAGTTCTACCTGCCTACATTTGCCATGATGCTACTGCAGCACATTTAACCCCCTGACCTCTTCAGGGAGCTCAGACCCGCAGGGGTGAGTGTCGGCGGTTTACCACTGTTCTTTTTTTTCCGCTCACAAAGGCCCCAACTTATTTGGTATTATCCTGGATGCAGATTAGTTCTAGCTTGTTTTAAGTTGTTTTTCTTAGTTTATCTGAAGTTAGCCTGCATCTAGGTAAAGTGTGTGGCTCTGGAAAATAAAGGATGTCGTGGGGGATTTGTTAATAGCTAGTAAGCACATTGAGTGGCATAGAGAAACAAATAACCTTCTGATCTGTGACATCCTAGGGTGCTTTGTGGATCCCGCGTGAGAGTTGAGATGTCTAATGGTATGTCAAGAAAGTCCCGTTATGGCCGTCCCAGTCGCAGACAATTTGACCCCAACGACCGTTGTTACCAGTGTGGGGAATGTGGTCATTATGCCTACGATTGTTATCGTTTCAGCAAACGGCGTAGTCGACGCAGCAGGTATTTTACCAACTTGTTTTTTATAATTGCATTGCTACTTGACAATGTTGTGTTATTGATCATCTTTCAATTGTTTTTTAGGTCAGGATCTCGCTCTCGGTCCAGATCTCGTGGAAGGCGCTACCGCTCTCGTAGCCGCAGCAATGAAAGGCAAGACCTCTCACTGATCCAGCTGTGTCTGGACAGATTTACAGTTTAGATGCATCACTCTGATTTCACAACTTTTATTTTTATTTTTTTCAGGAGGTACCGTTCACCCTCATACTCAAAACGCAGAAGCAGGTAAGCTGTGATGTCAAAGAGACACTCCTGTTTTTACCAGTTCTATTTGCAGTACGTCTACTTGCTTCAATCTTTCAGTAGGACATTTTTTTATTTTTTTTAACTTATCTTTTTGTTCTAGGTCAGGCTCTCAAGCCCGCTCTAGATCTAGAACCCCAGTGCGGCGCTCACGTTCACCTGTACGCAGGTCGAAAAGCCCTGTCCGAAGGTCCAGGTCCAGATCCAGGACACCTGTCCGTAGAGACAGGTACTTAGTTTACTAATGCTAATTTTTTTTCAGGCTTTTTGCATGTTAAAATATTAGTGTATAGGCTTTCTCGGTTTCAATTGTTGTTTTGTATGTGTAGTCGCTCTCGCTCCCGTTCACGGTCTGGTTCTAGACAGAGAGATCGTAGTGTGTCCAGATCTCGCTCTCGGTCTCGTTCGGTCAGTCACAAGAAAGACAGGTGAGTGAAAATTTACACAGTGGCACATTTAATGTTTTTGTAGAAAACAAGCAGGTTCTGACACTCGGTTTCCCCTTAGTCATTCCAGGTCTGCCAGCCCAAGGAGAAGTCCAACACCGGATGCTGACTGATCTGAATACTGATGTTTCTCCCCCATTCCCCACCTTTGCCTCAGGGCTGAAATACATTTTATCTTCATGATTTCGATACTGGTTCTACTGTAGCTACAAAGCTATTTCTTTTCTTCTCCTTCCCACATTTTAATGAAAGCTCCTTGTAAAAGCATCACCTATCATCTGATTCCCCCTTCCCTGTTACATACCCCCTTTTCCTCCCTTTCCTTCAGATTGTAAATTTTTTTTTTTTCTTTTTTTTTAAAGAGCTCCATTGTTTTAATTTCAGTGTTGAGCCAGTGTCCTGTGGTCAGTGATTTGTGGGTAAGGTGGTGAATGAGCTATGTTGTGATTTAGTCAGTGTATTATATGAGCTGAAGAGTACGCTGTGATTTGTTTATTTGTAGAATTTTTTTTTTTTTTTTTTTTTTTGCATTGAAATGGCAATGATCTTTTTAATAAAGTAAAGCTTTACAAACCCAACTGTTTCTGCACATTTTTTTTAAAGAGGTATGGTTATTCTAGTTTAAATGCTGTATTTTACAACCAGTTGAGGTTTTATATATTTATACTTCTAATATGCTAGGAGTTTGTGTCTTGAGTTCATCTGACCTTTTTGGCAATTAACCATATTTTCAGTTAAACCATAAAGTCTTGAACTAAATCTTAAGACCAGGGGAAACATTACAGGTATTCATATTTCATACTGGTGGATTGTAAGTACTGCTTAATGCTGAAAGAAATGGGACCAAGAGACAAAATTTACTAATTTAATTGGCTGTTCATCAGCTGACCAACGGTTTAAGCCTAAATTTAAAAATCTTCTCAAATATGGCTTTCATGTCAATGTAACGCTCATGATTTCCTGATGGCCAAGACAAAAAGTCTTTGTGTTTGAAGCCCCACATAATATGCCATCAGCACTGATTTTAAACTCAATAAGACAGTTGAGAGTTATGGAACAAAAAAGTCAAGTGGTAGAGCTCACAATGCTCCATCCAAATTAAGGCCCTTACTGATGCTGATTTCAGCCCAATAGTTACAAGATCGCATCAGTGAGAGAAGGGGTTTCAAGAACAGAAAACATCTTTAAAGGCCGCGTCTTCTCCCATGACACAAACTTGCCTGCTTGTAATTTGCACCAAACATGGGACATTGGTGGAAGAAAAATTAATGCTCTTTTTTTTTTTTTTTTTTTTTGCCTGGACAGTCCTGATGGCTTCCAATGTTACTGGCATGACAAAGAGATTTCTACACGGCTCCATCATGATCAGGTGTACTGTTTCTTTCAATGGGATAATGGATCTTCAGGTTGTGCAGGGGTGTCAAGTGGCGGTGGAGTATGTGGACATGTTGCAGGAGCATCTCTCTCGACTTGTCTGAGTGGTAATGACCCAGCACAACAAAACAGAACAACTCTCCACCCAAAAACCAATTATGTAAAATTGCATTGTTATGGAGAAATCCATTCTACTGTAATCTGGAGACACTAAAACAGGCTAATTAAATTTGATAGGTAAAGAGAAACCAGCTGACTTGTATCATGAATACAATACGAGGAGAAATATGTGGAGACATTGAAAACTAATCTTTTTTGAGTACCTCTCCTTGTTAACGCACTGCCTTTATGCTGGCTAGAGGAAAAATGCAGATTTACACTACTACGTTATAATACGGGAGTATAACTGCCAGCCTAAACTGCATCTGTTGAGCTAAACGCATTCGAGCGTGAATACAAAGGCGTGAAATTAGTGTATAACTAGACTGCTCGATAGGCGTTGTTACACAACCGTTCCCAAGATTCCTTTTCCTCTCGCGTTCCCCTCCTGCGGGCTGCCGTAGCTGCAGCAGTAGTGCGTTCCATTAGAACATTTCATTTGAGACAACATGGCTGCTGCGGCAGGCCATTATTACGGCGACGGAGGCAGAGCAACAAAAAGACAGAAAACAGACAGCGACGGAATGGCCACGGTACTCTCATTTAACTCACTTTATTGCATTCTCCATGCTCGTGGCGCTAGACTTTATTTTTGCCCCCGAAATCGCGTTTTTCTTTATTCAATACTTGATGCTATAAGGCTAGCTTGTAGCCAGCGCTAGTTCGCGTTTAGTTGTTGAGAAATAATTATGCGATTGCGGAGAATAAAATATTTATTAGCTGTAAAATTAGATGTATATTATTTAAAGCATCTAGTAATGGGTACCTGTGGCTCGGCTAGCAGTGCTTTACTCGATGCTCATTCATTGTTCTGGTCAGTCAGCTCTGTGTAGTGCAAACCGTTCATACTGTATGTTACAGACTTTTTCTACAGACTTACTAATTTAAGTAGAAAATGTTGTAAAATGCTCGAGATAAATTCTAGTTCTTTCGATTTATCAGTTTTCGTGCAAAACGTTAATCTTTGCTTAGACGAGTCTCATCGTCGTATTTTTTTTTTTTTTTACTTTGAATCCGATGCTGATTAGGTCCATTTTGCTGACCTTAACTTAAGTATACGGAGTTTGTATCGTTTTGGCCAATGTAGTGAATCAGATGAGTACAAATATTTTATATTTGCTTTAAACATTCGCGAGGATTATTGTTTGATTTAGCCTTTCACTCTTCTCTTTGTACGCTCAGGAGGGTTATGAGGACCCGCACAAGACCTTGCCCTCGCTTGTGGTGCATGTAAGGGGGCTTATTGACGGCATTACCGAGGCTGACCTTGTGGAGGCGCTACAGGAGTTTGGCACCATAAGGTAACCACTAATTGTTGAAAGGAATCATCGCTGTGCCAAATGGCATCCGCTATCCCTTCTTTTGTGACAGTGAGTTATATGAATAAGTTAGAATTTATAACAGTGGTATGAAGGTTCCTTTAATCTAGTGGCGCTCTACCTTTCTGGCCAGTCTCCCTGTTGACCAAAACAATATATATATATTTTTAACTTTTCATTATTAAAAATGTAATGAAATAACTTTGTCATCCTTTGGCCTCCTTGGAAGTTGGAAGCTAAGCTGTCTGGCTGAGAACCGCAGCTTGAAACGAAAACAAATTGAATAGTTGATAGTAGAAATATTACATAAAAGCGCAACGTAAGTAATGTCTGTAGTATTAATGTCTTCTCTGGTAGTTTGTACATTTTCGTAAGTTAGCAATTTGCTGTTTATTGGTTTGCATTTTGCACTGTTTCTAAAGAATTATTTGATGAATTCAAGGTTGTTATTGAAAGTCTGTGTATATATTGCTGTTTTTCAGTTATGTTGTGTTAATGCCAAAGAAGCGTCAGGCCCTGGTGGAGTTTGAGGACATGAACGGCTCCTGTAACGCAGTGACATATGCTAATAATAATCAAATCTACATAGCTGGCCGGCCATCTTACATCAATTACTCTACCAGTCAGAAAATCTCTCGTCCCAGCAACTCTGACGATACACGGAGCGTCAACAATGTACTGCTCCTTACCATAATGAACCCCATCTATCCAATTACTACGGTAAGTTGTTTGCTGTCTGCTATTGGATTCAAGCTTTTTCTCATCTCTGTTTCTGTTAATACACTGTCATTTCTTGTAGGACGTTCTCTACACCATTTGTAATAACTGTGGACCTGTGCAAAGGATTGTGATCTTCAGGAAAAATGGAGTTCAAGCCATGGTTGAATATCCTTGAACAAAATATTCTCTAATCTGGTTTAATGATTTCTGCACAGTGTATGGGGCTTATGACAAGAACAAACGCTTAAGACATGTCAAAGTGTAGTTTATACTTCATGCTCTTGTTTCCAATCGAAAAATTGTTCTCCTTGACTTTTGGTCACATTTGACTCAGTCCAGAGTGCGCAGAGAGCCAAAGCATCTCTTAATGGAGCTGACATCTACTCAGGCTGCTGCACCCTTAAGATTGAGTATGCCAAGGTTAGTACCCCCAAAATAACGCATAATATGGTACAGCACCCTCTGCAGGCCTGGGGTAAGTTGCATGAACACAGTCTTGGTTCTTAAGACAGAATCTTAACATTTATCTGACTTAGTAACTGTTAACCAATTCATAATCATTCTTCAAATTAATAAAAATGATTTATATGACCACATTTGCAGACTTCTGAGGGAGCCTAAACATGGCTTAAAATTATTTCAATATTTGATTTAAATGAGAATTTAATCTTACACCTGTAAGATTCATGCAAGTCAATTTAATTTTAAAGCAGTCCTAAAAATATTAAAGTCAAATGACACGCATGCTGATGACATTGGTACATTTGAAATGGTTGTGACTACATGTTACCCTCATTACTAATGAAAGCTCACTTTTTATTGTATAGCCAACCCGTCTGAACGTCTTCAAAAATGATCAGGATACCTGGGACTACACCAACCCCAATTTGAGTGGCCAAGGTACAGTACTGCCCATGCACTCTGTCTGTGCTTCTTATGGTTTATGGGGATGGGTGTGTGGACAAGCCTCCTAAAGTGACACCTTGGAAAGTTTAAAGTTGGTCTTTTCCCAAGGATGTCACTTCAGTGATGCTGCTTTTAATTCTTGCGTTCCTTCTGTTTGGATTATAATACAAATATTTACACAGTTGTAGTTGCATATAGACATGGACACGCATTCTTGCACAAATGCAAAAAGAACACTCGTCTCAAAAAAAACAATCAAAAGCAAACACATCTGTTCAGTTAAACCAAAGACATGCACTTGAGTGGGCCTGATTATCATATTGATGGCAGAAGCACATATCCTTCTTAGCTCACATTCACATACACTCGTCTGTTGCGCATGTCACCTGTTTCATGTAAAAGCACAAATGTTTCTCATATACACAAAAATCCAATAGGAGTAGGCACTCTTTCACCTGTACTCACTAAGCATGACACTGCATCTAGTTGGTTACATGATGGAGATTTGATTTTCTTTCTTTTTTTTGCATTGCAATAGGGCAGGGTGTAGAGAATTGGAGTTAAACTGCAGAGTTTAGCTCCAATCCCCGTTCTACATCGTACAAGCTCATCTTTAGCGTTACTAGAAATTTCTTGGTGGCTGTGTTGGGGCATATAGAAGTTAGGCATCTGCAGGACAAATGTCCTCCATGAGCAAGATTGGACACCCCAGCAATAGGGTAAATACTTGACTGAACGGGGTCGTAGAACCAGGCTTGATGTAAGAGACAGGTAGAGATATGAACGCAGAGATTCACAATGGTCCCGACAAAATGTAATGGATCACTAAGGAAACCAGTGTTATCTTTTTATTGTTTGTTTTTCTTTAGCCAGAGTTTATGTAAATGTTCTGCTTTTGTAGGATCAAATTCACCTGTAAGTCTTTAAAGCTGCAGTCCGTAATTTAGTGTACAAAATGTATACAAGCGTACACCATGAATCCATTTTCCAAACCTTGTTTTTTGCTTGTCCTCAAAGACTGCAACTTTAAAGGGGTCATATGATGCTATTTTAAAGATTATTATTTGTTGTAACAGAATATGTTGACATAAGTTAATGTAACCCTAACGCAACATTTTTGAAATACTGCATGTTATAACTCCTCTATGCCCCGCCTCTCTCAAAACGATTTGTTTTTTTACAAAAACCCTTGTTCTGACAAGCAGCCTTCTCTGATTGGCCAGCTCACACAATGCATTGTAATTGGCCGAACCCCACACAAACTCTTCAGAAATGTAACACCCCTTACCATAATCTTGAGTTCCGCTTGCAAAATAAATGTAAAGACCATCGATAAGTAGTTTTCAGCTCAAGCTCAAAAGAGGAACCGAATCGTGTGACAGACGATTGTTTGTATTTCCAGTACACAAGCTGCGATTTACTCTGCTGAGATGTGAGTAAACTAGTCTCTCTCTCTCTCACACGATGCGTTTCAAGGCAATTTCACACAGGACAGGAAATGCACTGTGGTGTGAACACATTAATTTCAATGGCCTGTTGCACAGTCAACAGTCAATAGCAAGTACTTAACAAATAACGTTAACTTAATTACAGTTGCTGATTCGAAAGTGGCAGATTGTCAGAGCAAAGACAGAATTGACCCATTAATTTTTAAATAAAGTACTTCTACTTCGGCACAGAAACACACAGCGCCTCCCTAATTATGACTACATCAACACTGCTGTGCTTACTGAAACCAAGCCTTCTTTCTTTGTGTGACCCATTTGGGCTGCATTGTCTAAATATTATCACTTTTCTATGTTGAAAAGTAAGGTTGGTTAAACAAGTCATTTTTAAATCTTTGCAACTTCAGGGATTGTGTCTATGCACTAACCGCTTGTAACACACCAAAGTGAAAGAAAAAATGAATCGCATCATATGACCGCTTTAAACAACGTGATCCTTAGAGCTCAAATGTGGTTCATATTCAGTGTTCTTCTTATGCAAATTGTCTGTATCAGGTCTCTCAGGGTAAAACTGCTGAGAGATGTTTTTTTTTTTTTTTTTTTTTTTTTTTTTGAGATACATTAAACTCCTGTGCTTGAACTAGCTGCTGAACACATTTTACATCCAACAAAACATTTCCATCTACTTGCGTTTTTCTGCAAGACACACTCGCAGCAATTCAACAGGCCACATGGAACAGTGAAACGGAACTCACAACAACTTTAAACGCCTCAAAAACAGCAATTTCACTCGTACCGAAGTCACACGGATTAAAAAAAAAAACAAAAACACTCAAGATATCCCTCCACCCCGCTAACATCTCCATTCTCTACAAAGGTGGCGGACATCTTAATGACACATTTAGGGGAATGGGTCTAATCTCCTCGGATAATACATTACAACCAATCACCGAAGACCATCGCACATCAACTGATCGAGCAGCAAACACATGAAGCAAAGTGATACAGATACACAGAACAACAGAGAAGAATTACACAGATATTTCCTTCTCATTCCCTGCCTAATGTCGTCATGTTTCTTGGTGTCTGGGCTATTTTTGCTCTCGCTTCTTTCCTCTTTCCTGAGAACATCATGCGAACATGCAAAGCTGACATAACAGTGAAAACACACCAGATCAGGATTGCTACAACACAAGCGCCACGGTCAGAGACTGCCAAACTGACATTGCCATGACAGCACACCAACAAACAAATTGCAGAGATCAGCGACTCGACATTATCATCACATCACATTATCATCAAGTCAAGATTGCTCCAACACAGCGGCGGTGGTTTCTTTGCGCGCAGCACGACAAGTTGAGATCGTCACTACTCACCCAGCAAAGAGCAGACATTTGACTATATGTAACTAAGTGTGATGACATCGACTTCACACCGTGACACATCCGAAACCGCATGTTCACAGGCCACATGATCTGAAATCAACGTGAGATTGTCGCAAACACATCTTGCTAAAAATAGCGAAACGCACCAGACAAGACACTGCGGGCGACACTAGCAACAACACACCACTGTAACACATGGGAAGGACCGCAGCTGCCCACCGATCACACAGTCAGATCCTCCGCTCTCCCTCCCCAAGCCCTGTCTCTTTGTGGACTGAAGTGCTTTCTATCTCTCATTTCTCCATCCCTCCTTCTCCTCCTCCTCCTCTTCCTCTCTGTGTTGAATCTGTTTTATTCATTGGGCACGGCTGACCGTGTTCTGATCCCTGTGTTACGCCCCCTGTGTGACGCAGGTGTGGATTAGTCTGACTGCTGGTGAGGCGTCTCTTCTAAACTCATCACCGTCTGCTGTCTGCTATCCACCTTTACTACTACTACTACGGTAAGCACTGATGTGCCTGGAACGCACAAAAAACGCATGCAGCGGACTAGGAGAAATGTCCTAAGGAACTGAATGAAAACTGTCATCAGAAGTAGGGTGACTGGTAAAGAACATCACACTTCCATGGTGCCTGCTGCATTTGTGTTATTTTATTGGGTGTATAGCACATTGCACATTCCAACTCTTTGTTCTGTTTGGGTCAACTGGAACTATGTTGGTAAGATGTTGCATTTGGCATGAAGCAAAAACCCTTGAATAACACTTATGTGGCCTTTTCGGGCTAAACTAAGAATCCTGCATTTTTTCCTCCATTGATGAGTGGATATATGCAGCTGTCTTTTAATTCTCTTGCAGTTTGGATGATATGGCATAAGTGATATTTTTAGCGTGTTTTTATTTTTAGCAAGTAAAATTTCATGTGGGAGTTTTTCTAGATTAATACTGTAAAACTTTTTTTTTTTTCACTTCCTATTTTCTAAATGCATGGTTTTACTCTTGAAAATACTTCATCTGTGCATAATGTTGATCTATTTTATTTTTTGATCATGTAAATTTTAATCAAGGTGTCGTCATCCTGTCTTCCTTTTAAAATGGCAGACTTCTCTCTGGTGGCATATGATGTGGTTTTCCAATCATACTTTCCACTTAAATCCAGCTATTTTCGTACAATTAACAATTTCACTCCAGAAAGAGTTACCGCCCTATTAATCGGCAGTCTTGTTCATTTGTCTAGCTTGAGACGACCTGAAAGCAACTCCCATTTACTCTTCTAAATGATAAAAACTAGGCTTTTATAGTGGAAGATTTATTGGTGCACATTATTAAAACTGCACGTTTCGTTTCCATGTGACATATAACAGAATCATTGTATCGGGTCAGATAAAGAAAGTGGGTTGCAACAGTGTTTCATAATGGCTTCCACATAAGGACCCTTAAAATTTTTCCTGAAGTTTAGTATTTTAGAACTTTAAGCAACACATTCAACCTTTCTGTATTTACTTAAATTCCTGTCTCTAAAATATGCAGGTAAATGTGGTTATCACTATGTATTTTTGTAATGGCCTTTACTGTGAAACCTTGTATGATGACATTGTTGTGGTTTGGGTGTAATTATAGAGGAGATGATTTGCCTTGCAGGCAGGCAAAGTGTTATAACCACAACTAGAACTCAGATACTTGTCTTTTTTTTTTTTAAGACCAATTCTTTCTGGAACAGACCTCTAATTGTTATTGTACTTTTGAACACCTGGAACCTGTAGATTTTTATCTGAACCAAGAATAACACAGAAATGCATATTTAATTTTGAAGGTATAGTGTTTTTGTTTTTTTTTTAAGTGATGTTTTTGTATGTAATTTGTAATACTTAATTGAATCTGATTTGTGTATACCTGTCTGTGCAGATACCGATGCAGATGGCAATTGGAACAATTCTCAAGGTGTGTGTTTGGTTGTGAGGTCTGAGAGAATGAAACATTTACTTCTATAATGTAAATGTAGCTGCATTTCTCTTCATCGACCTGATATGCCATTCAAAATCTCCATTATGGCTTAGTATTGCAATCACTTATTGGTATTAACATCTGATGCTCGTTGCATGTCACTCCCAGCTTTTCCTTTTGTGTTTACACTCTTGATGTTCATAGCAGTTCAGATGCTGTATTGTTGTTCTGTCTCTCCTTCTCAGACCCCAATGCTAACCCAAACAAGCGGCAAAGGCAGCCAGCACTGTTGGGGGATCATCCACCAGAATATGGTCAGTCTGATACACATTATCAGATGCACTTGAAGCACTAAAGTGTGTGTATAAATAATTTAATAATTATAATAATATTTGGTTTTTTTTAGGTGGTCCTCAGGGTGGCTATGGTCATTATGATGATACCTATGGACCACCTCCCCCACCCCCTCACTATGAGGGCAGGCGCATGGGGCCCCCAATGGGACGTGGCCGAGGGGACCCCGGTACGGTGGGGCGCAGTACGGACACGGACCTCCTCCGCCAGACTACAGCGCTCATGCCGACTCTCCTGTGGTCATGGTATACGGCCTTGAGCCCACCAAAATCAATGCAGACAGAGTTTTCAACATATTCTGTCTCTACGGCAATGTGGAAAGGGTGAGTGGTCATTTCTTTTCAAACGTCTTTGAAAGGCATCTCTTATCTAATCTAAAAATACAATAAATGTTAAGTATATTAGAATTTTAAAAAGACTGACTTTCAATGTTTTTGTGATGGCAAAACTGTTATCAGCAGCTCTTCCTCAGTGTCATGTGATGCTTCAGAAAGCGGTCTAATATACCGATTTGGTGCTCAAGAAACACTTCTAAAGTTCAAATACTGTGGTGCTCATTAGTATTAAAAATAAAAATGGTATTCTAAAAATAGAAATTTCAAAAGAAAGCATTTATTTGAAAACCCAAAAACGTTTTCTCCTGTTGTATTGATTATTTCGTGTGTGCTCAGGTGAAATTTATGAAGAGTAAACCAGGAGCTGCAATGGTGGAGATGGGAGACTGCTATGCCGTTGACAGAGCCATTTCACATCTTAACAACAACATGCTTTTTGGACAAAAACTAAATGTCTGGTGTGTACGATGGAATTGCATTTAAATATTAATCTCCATTTTCGAAGTCATTTTACAAACCGTAAACGTGCCAGACCAAGAAGTTGTTTCTCAGTCCAAGACAAGTAAAACCTAAATCTGTATTTGCATTTTTGTCTGCGTGTACTACATTGTTTATTTTTGTCTTTTGGTCTGCAGTGTATCCAAACAACAGGCCATAATGCCAGGTCAGTCATATCAGCTAGAAGATGGCAGCTGTAGTTTTAAGGATTTCCATGGCAACAGAAACAACCGTTTCACCACTGCCGAGCAGGCAGCCAAGAACCGCATCCAGCAGCCCAGCAACGTGCTGCACTTTTTCAACGGTCAACCGGACTGCACTGTTGAAGCGTTCAATCAGGTCAGAGGCGTAATCTGTCATATATTACTCAGATTCTTCTTTTTTTATGGATTGTTGCTGTTTATCTGTGCCTGGTTTTTAAAAATGAGTTTGTAATCTTTATCAAAAACAAAAATACTCCTTCCCATCAAGTTTTTTTCCGTTCTCTCCAATAGAAAAAGATGACATTTGAGTTTAAAATTTGGACAGAAATATCTGATATATGATGTGGGTCTGTGGAATTAGATGATTAAAATCTCTTCTGGGTTTTTATCTACAGATTTGTGATGAGTTGGGAATCAAGACTGCAGTCAGTGTCAAACTGTTTACTGGCAAGAGTGAGTTACTTAGGAGTTTGTGTACATCTATGAACACTCCCATTTACTGTGTGTGAATTATATGGTAAAGTGTGGTGTGTTTGGTGCTATATAAATACACGTGTATGTGTGTGTGTGCTTGTGTTGGTGGAACCTCAGGTGAGAGAAGTTCGTCTGGTCTGTTGGAGTGGGAGTCCGTAAATGATGCGATGGAGGCTCTTGCTATGATGAACCACTACCAGATGAAGAACCCTAGTAAGTACTCACCTACCAGTGGCAAAAAAAAATTCAATATGTGAGTGGTTTTGCTCTAACTATAAATCACATTGTTCCTCAAATCTCATCTTTCTTTTTCCTCAGGTGGACCTTACCCATACACTCTTAAACTGTGTTTTTCAACGGCACAGCACGCCAACTGAACCCATTATAACAACCACTAAACCTTTGACTCCCAGTGACCTTTTGAGCTCAGCACCATAGCATGTCTTAACTCTTGACCTGGAAGGAAAGAAATGGGACTGTTAAGATTACCTTTATTTCCAGAACAAGACTGGACTCAATGTTTTGTAATGTTTATTTTTTTATTTTAAATTTTTTTTAAATTGGTATTAATGTTGTTTTTGGTTTTTTTTCTTTCTTTTTTTCCTTCAGTTGACCAGTCTTGTATAACAGTGAAATTGTGTGATAATGTAATAAATTAGTCAAGCTGTCACTGTGAAGATTTGTTTCTTGTGCATGTTGGCTTATATCAGTGGGATTGTTGTTGCAACTAAACAGTAGATCAACAAAGAATCAACACATCCTCTGAAAGTTGAATAAATGAGCTTTGGTTTCCATATATGGTTTGTTAGGATATTACACTTTTTGCCAAGATACAACTATTTGAAAATCTGGAATCTGAGGGGGCAAAGAATTTTATAAAAATGTACAAAATATCTCAGTAACACTTTTACAATAAGGTTCATTAGTTTAGATTATTTAACATGAGTTAAAATGAACTAAGAATGATTAATGCTTCTACAGCATTTATTAATCTTAGTTAAATTTACTAACGCATTATTAAAGTAGTTAATTTCTTAAAGTAAGTCTTAAGTATTTCTTAAATATATAATTAATGCACTGAGCTAACATGAACTAGCAATTATTGTATTTCTATGAATTAACATTAGCAAAGATGAATATATATATTTTTTTACTGTTTAAAAGGCAGTTATCTTGTAGGCATTTTCATATAAACATTACTATACAAGATACATAATGTGCTTTTAGATTGTTCTGCAAGTTACATGGTCATTACTTGTTAGCTTTTGGACAAAAAATAATACATTTATGGTATTAAAAAAATAGCATGGGCAGTGTTGTGATGAAATTGACAATTCAGCAGCAGAACATAGTTTGATGATGATCAAAAAATATATATCTTTGTCTAAATGTGTCATTAACAGTTTCAGACCAAGCCTCACTTGATTGCACAAAACAGGTCACATCAAACCTAATCTCAGGGGCTCTGAAATACTCGCAATGTTATCTACGGGCGCCCTCTCCTGGAAACACAACAAAACCACAACACCACTT
The DNA here is from genome assembly GCF_018831695.1 of Puntigrus tetrazona. Classification (NCBI taxonomy): domain Eukaryota; kingdom Metazoa; phylum Chordata; class Actinopteri; order Cypriniformes; family Cyprinidae; genus Puntigrus; species Puntigrus tetrazona. The sequence goes on from NC_056703.1 coordinate 13,564,728, forward strand.
GCCTACAGAATTTGAAAACAAATGAAGTGTTAGGGTAGGTTAAAAATATACCAGCAATATTAATGTCTTATTTGTAAAGTAAACATTATTAACAAATAAAATGTGAATATCCCCTATCCATATACAACCTGCTACTGACTAGTAATAGCAAGTAAAAAAATAATCAGGTTATAATATCAAGCCCTTCAGTGCCATACAAAATTCTTATTTCAGCAGGACATGAAAACTATAAACTATATATATATATATATAAATATATAAAATACATTTGTATATTAAATATATTAAAATTGAACAGTTTGATACAGAGAGCTAATAAGCAAAGAAATGAGGTCACGCTCTGAACAACCATTAGTTTTGATCACTAGGATGTAACTTTGAATAAGTCTGAAGTCAAACATGGCATTTCTATTTTAAGGTATACATCACACAACAGCATCCACTTTATAGTCATTTTACTGGTGCAAATTACATATTTAACTTCATACACTTTATCTTCCTTTGAAATAAAAACAAATATCTGCTCTTTTAAAAGTCAGTGTCAGGTTTCTGCAGTTTTCTGTTCATTGCTGACTGAAATACTCTCCTCCTCACCATCTTGATTTTTAATTGACTGGTCTTTTGAAGAATTAGGCAATCTTGATACTAAAGTGGACAGTCTGTGAAGAACAAGATCTGCTGTTGTTTTCAGACTGTGCTGTTAGGAATAAAAAACACAGAATTCATTAATAACATAACAACAACAACAACAACAACAACAATAAATCAACTCAGTGATAGTTACCTGTAGGATGTGCAGGCCTTTTAAGGTAAGAACAGCTAGCTCTCTTAGTCCATCACCATCCAGGTCTAGATAAATCAGTGACAGCAGGGGACTTTTAAAACTCCGTCTCCACAGCAGCTGTAACTTATCTTCAAAAGCTCCTGTTGGTTGGTGAAATTTGTAGCACAGCAGATCCTGTAGATCACAAATTTAACAGCTGCTTGAATATCAATTAATCTAAATTCTTTCAATGTGGCCTGCACGTGTGCAAGTGTTTCTGTTCTTTAAATCCAGCAGTGTACCTGTCCGTACGTTCCCAGCAACAACTCATGCTGTCCATCAAAGTCCAGATCAACAACAAGAGCACAGAGAACTGCATCGCACTGGTCGCTTTCTGCCAAACACAGCTGTCTGCTCAGTCCATACTGCTCCACATCCCTGAACATGCACATATTTGTTTTACACTCAACCTGATGCATGGTGCAGAACAAGCAACATACCAGCCAGCCACTAACCTGTAAACAACAGCCATTTCTATGGCACTGGTCACCAACAGATTAAATGTTTCCCTTTGACTGCCTGTCAGAAAACAAGAGCAATCAGTAACAATAATCTGGAGGTCTTAACCGTCATTAATAATCTTGCATTAAAAAGAAAAAGCAATTAAAAATATTTTTTGAACTTTATATTCGTCAAAGAATTCCCGAAAAATGTTTATTGCGCAGAAAATAATATTAGAATGAGTTCTCAAGGATTATGTGATGCTAAAGACTAAAAAATTCAATTTTAATTTTTATTTCTGATGTTTCAGACTGTGAACGGTATTATATGCATTTCTGCATGAAGTCCTAAAAATGCTCTAAAAATGAATTCCGAGTGATCTGGATACAAACACGTTACACACAAAAATAACGTCTTTGTTTTAAGTATGGATTATGGCTGTGACCATTCAGTGATAAGGTGTATCACTCACTGTTAGTGTCAGTGCTCTGGTGCTGCTGTTTCAATGGGAACAGCGACACAGTAGAGATGGGACTGTCGTGCTGCATACGCCAGTTTTGGAGAATCTCTATAAAAAAAAAAAATAATTAAAAAATGAATAAAAAAAAAAAAAAAGTATCACCATATTACATTTTAGGAAGAAGAAGAAAGTATTTTTTTTTCTCACCTGGTCCCTTTTGGTTGACAAGTGAAAGCCCCACAGAGCCGTTCTGACATCCAAACGCTGTGAGGCGCCGATTTTCATCAATGCTTAAAACATTTAACCATAACACACTGAAATGCACACAAACAAAAAAAACATACCAATTACTATCAAACAACTTATATAACATGTCTTGTCGTCCAAACTGGATCAACTCACTTGCTTGGCAGCTCCTGAAGTTCAGGAAAGAGTCTTTCTACTGGTTGCTCCTCAAACTGGTGCAGAGACGCATTCTAATATCAGACATTGAAAGTGAAATTCCAATCTTTACTATGGGAGTACAGGAGAAGAGAAAAATCCATTGCTGTGACTACACTTTATAGGCTGACCTCTTTGTAAAGATGTATGCGCTGATCATGCCCACTGAGAAGAAACACGGTCTCACTGGATCCATCTCCACAATTTATCCTGCAAATAAAAGGTAAAAATCAAACACAGGTTCAACTTTAAAAAAAAAAAAAGAAAAAACTGTGCGTTTCATCCATTGAAATGCATAGAAAAAAAAAACAGCATATAAACCTTGCGGCTTCTTTTATACAAACATGACAGACATACTCAGTGTGATAAAGCTGGAAGGGGGTAAACTGGAGCTCCAGGTTCAGACAGCTTTCTATCAACAAGATGGAAGTCTCAAATTATTATATCATATTGATCTTATTTGTTCCTTCGTATTTATAAAGTCTGTCATTTAAATAGCGCTCTCCTTTGATCTAAATAATTAAACTGAATCAATTCACCCACTAAAAAAGGTATGATTTTATATGACTCACGTGCAATAGACTCTAGGTTATATTCTGACCCTGGTTCATAATCACAGTATATGTTAAGGAAAGGAGTTGCTTTATCTCCTGAGTCCTGAGAGAAAAAAAGAGACAGAAAGATATAATCAACAAGAAATACACACACTATTTCCCCTGCTTTTAAAGAAATGAAAGCTGAAAAATAAATGTCAGATCAAATGGGTGGGGAGAAAGGAGGAAACGAGGATTTTATTAGCTTTTAATAACTTGTTACTTATATCACATGATTATGAAACATACCTTAATGAATGTTATTCCTACGACCAGTCCTCTTTTAGGAGCTGATTTGTTGAAGGCGTCAATAGATACGATTTCTGCATCAACTATATTAACAGAAAAGAGCAAAAATGCAGTAGACATCTAACACAAAATAGTGTCTAAGCAAACAAACTGATTGCCACCTGGTATATATGTGAACTGAATCTCTCTGGCCACAGGTCTGATCTTCTTCTGCAGGTCCTGATATCTGAAGCACACTACTTTCCCCTTCAGAGTCGCTGCCAGTAACTCCTGCTCGCCTGCCTGGCAGAGTCCGTATATGTTACTCTGCGAAGGAAAACGACTAAAACTGTCTTCCACAAAGGGGCACATGCCTTTTATATTCGGTAACATATTACAAATAATCGCAACCAAAAATAAAAACAAATTCGGTAGGACCTTACTAGACTGTCACGCTAGAGGAAAAAAAAATCAACATCCGTGTGTGTGGGCGGGTTTGTGAATACAGTTGACCAATCATCTGTGTCGTTCGCACCGCTTAACAAATCAGACGTTTCGACACGGGCTGACGTCATCAGCGGTCGCCGACAATGATATCAACATTGAAGTTATTTTTTAAATTTTCGTGTCAAAGTAATATTCCATGCCAGTTTGATTCTTGCTCATTGCATTTCTGTCTAATTCTTTCAGCGTTTGAGATGCAATAAATTAAAACCAATGGGAGGCTATTGCTATTGCGTTAATAATTTATTTCTGTTTCCGATGAAGAAGAAAAGAGGCATCCTACAGGGGGCGAAATTATGTTTTTAACGGATTTTCTTTCTTTATTAAACCCTCCTTTATTCTTAGCTATAACAAAAATTCACGATAATACGATATTTAAATTGGCAGCCATCAATGAATTACAACTAAAAGAAAATCTGTCGTCAACCAAGCAATCAATAAAGTAAATTTAGGGCTAATAACAACATTGTAATTTGCAGTTTGAAAAAGATACCTTTATTTATACAGCCTAGCACTTTTAACAATATAGCTTCAAAGCAGCTTTACATTTTATATTAAATAAGAAAATTGTTCGGCAGTATCGCAAAAGACAATAGTAAACACTCAATTTTCAATTACATGGAGTTAAAAATTTAATTCAGTGATGTCAGTTCATACTGAATTATGGGTCATATGGTACTCTAACATCTGATACAAGTAAATTACAGACGTCTAAAAAAGAAAGAAAACTAAATAATAAATTCTGCACATTTTGATACAATACTCGCATGCATAAATGCATGTGCCAATAACTTACTGTAAAGTTTTGTAATATCAGCAAAACCTAAACTGAGATTTACTAAAATTAATTGAAATAAATGGTATAAATGGACAGAATCTCCACTAGAGGGCCAGACAAGCTGTCAATCAGTTATTGGGGCCCTCAGCATACAGCCCCACTGACATTAAAACCCTTTTAATCTGTGACCCAAAGTCTGTCCACAATGAGACGTATTGTCCTCATCAGAAAGTAACTGCCTCATCACAGCATCTCCCAAAGGAAACACGTCTACATACTGCGTACTGCTCACCAGTTGTTTTAATGCCTCTGTTATTAAGTGATTGATCACATGGTTTGTGAGGGATTAAAATAGTTGTAAAAAGTTTTGTACACATACTTAGCACGTGTTTCACTGAATCTGTTGTCTGATTGCGCAGAATATTTTCTACATGCATGCCTAACTCACATTGTGGAGAGAGCGCGTGTGTTTGTGTGCGTGTGTCCGGCGTGTGCGTTTCTTTGGGGATTAGAACTGTGTGAGTGATTGGTGCTGACAGCGGTCTGTGTATTACTGGCTGGCCTGCAGATTAAGCCGCTCCTTTTTAGACTGCCTAATCTGGATTAACTGATGCAGTGTGCCTGCAATGATGCGGCCCACTACCCTCTCTCTCCCTCCCTCCCTCCCTCCCTCCTTCCCTCTCTCTCTCTCTTTCTTTCTTTCTTTCTCTCTATCTGTCACCTCACCCGGCCTCCTTCACCCCGATCCATCTTCATATTTTTCTTTCCTTTGCCTCTTTTTGCGTAGGAACATTTTGTTTATTTCCTCTATCCAACTCTCCATTCAGATTAAATGTTTGTTGCAGTGTCACTGTGTCGTCTGTGTATTTCTGTGCTAATGTGTTCTGGAGCGTGTGTGTGTGTGTGTGTGTGTGTGTGTGTGTGTGCCTGCGGATTAGAGTTTAGTCCACTTCCATAATTGCTCTTGTGCCTGCGTAGCTGGTTGTTGCCAGATGGACGGACTGGTCCCCCCAACCCCCACTGCACCACCCTACACAAAACTTCCCCTTCTGCAAGCGCACAAGCCCAGATCCTGAACGCATAAACATATAAACATCCTATACTGACACAGAACGACAACAACAACAACAAAAATGTATTTTTCTTCTTTGTATTAAAACAACAACAACTGTTGAAATGGCATCTTCTTATGGTTTCATAATCTGAGCAAATTATTAAAAAAAATGACTGATACTGATTATTAGTTTGTCACATAAAAAGACAAACATGTAGCCTAAATAAACAGTTGTTGTTTGGGAATGATATTATCCATCCTCCTGTCATTAATTCTATGTTGAATGATTAACTCTGTAATGAACAATAAAGAAACACCGCTTATGCATCTTAGACATTGTATAAATTGTGTATTTTACTGTTCTTCTGTCTCATATTTGACAAACTTAATAATTGCAGCCATGTCAATGCTTCACTTGTATATCTCAGAAAATATCACCATTGCTTAGAGGCTGACTAAAGAGGTGGAAAATTTGAAATTTTTTCTACAATATTGAGTTTACAAATAATAAATGATTTTAAAACATGTTAAAAACATGATTTTACTACATATATAATGCAAAATAATTCTGATACATGTCAATAAGAATTGATTTGCATTTCCTCTTAATATGTGACCACTCTACTGGGCTGCCTTTCCATCTTATACTTATTTTTCTAATTGCCTTAGAAAAAAAGAAAACAATTATTTATGTGGTAAAGTATGCTGATGGAATCCAAATCAAATCATATTCTGCTGCTTTTTGTAACCAGATACAGTAGACAATTTTAGTCTCTCATTCTTATAACCGGTACACGCCGATTAACACAGGTATATTTTTTCTTACATGTATCTAAAATATCCAAATCTAGTATTTCATGTCATTTAGAAAAAAAGCTAGTCGTAATAATTAAGGAAAACTGAAGATTCCTTGTTGCCCTTTGTTCCTTGGCTTAGAGTTTGTGCTGTACTTAGTAGGGATGACATCTACCTCAGTCACAGCCAAATAACCCTGTCTGCACTGTGTCTGTTTTAAGCCAACCTATTACTCATCTTGAGTGCCATTTGACGCCTTTCTCTAGCCTACCTCCCTCTCTCTGCCACTGAACATGTTTACACTCAAATGCAAAATACTTTCAAATAAAACATTCAATTTTCTCTTTCTATACAGCATATTCTAATGGAATTTTCAGATAGTTCCTTTAAAGATAATATGGATCCTTTCCACACTTTCATCAGACCTCCATCACTGGTTAAGAAACGTCCATCCTTCTGTCTTTGTGTCATTTTTATTCATCATTTATCCACAGCTTTTTCTTTCCCTCCTTTGGGTCCCATGTTTTTTTTTCTCTCCTACTCTCCTCTTATGAACTGATGAGAAATCCCTCTTTCCTATCTTTATCCAGGGTTAAGGGACTATTCACATAAAGCATAATCTATTATGATAATTCAGCAGTGTGTGTATGGGGGTGTGAGTGAGTAAAAAAAGAAAAAAAAGAAAGAAAGTGTAAAGAGTAACACCAAATTGTAGATGTTTTACAAATCATGAAACAAATATGGTATTATACTATTATGGTTTGTGTTCAGTCAAGAAATTATGATAAAGAAATTAAAGCAATTATTTAACAGAGATACACGATGATAAATATAAATAATTTCTGTTAGGTGTGTTGTTATGTACAAGGGTTAACAGAGGATTTAACAAGAAAATGTCCACAAGAAACATTTAGTTTACAAAGGATTTCGTTTAGATTTAGTTTACTTTTTTGTAATTAAACATTTAGTTTATATCCGGAAACAACAGACACATTCGATCGACGAATGAAATAATTTGTTTATTTAAATGACACTTTCTTCTAATATCTGACATTTAAATAATTAGAGTGGCAGTGGCTTTATTAAAAAAATAGAGAAAAAATGCTTAGGGCCGATAAATAGGCTATACGAAAAAAAACGTTCAGCTAATTGAAGTGGAACTAATGGTTAACAGCTTGTGCAAAATTTGTAAATTTAAAAAAATTGATAATTTTTATAGAAATAAATGAATATACCTTAATATAATTATTATTGGGTAACGGTATCAGCCCCCCGAAATAGTTTTTAGGGGGATACTGTGAGGGCCCATTTATCCAACACATCTAATTTACAGCGTGCCACAGGCATTTATTTCCGATACTTCAATTAAATTAAATCTATTCATGGCTGCCAAGGTTCCTAAAACAACCCAAACCCAGTGAATATCGCAAAAACATCACTTTTAACTTAAAGAACACACAAAACATTTTTATTGCTTATTTTAAATCTTAAACATGTTTACTTATTAAAACGAAATATTCTATATTTGAACATTTTCTTAACATTTAGAAATATTTTAAAATGCATTCTGAGACACCGTTGGCCGGACCTTGGAATTTTTAAAGACATATTTCGATCCTCACATTTCTTTTATTAGTCTATTAGTCTAAAAAAAGAAAGAAAGAAACAAAAGTTGTTTGATAATTTAAATAAAACGTTCGAAAGTCGAATTGTTATGTGCCGTGCCGAGAGAATCAGACCCAACCAGACATAATCAATTTTTTTTGCGCTTTACCTTGTGTTTTAAGCGAAATAAATAAATGTCTATTGTCATACCACGTGTTAACAAACACGTCAAATGAGAGAGGGAGAGAGAGAGAGAGAGAGAGAGAGAGAGAGAGAGAGAGAGAGAGAGAGAGAGAGAGAGAGAGATGCCCCTTGATTAGCTGCTCAGTGTCTTATTGCTCATAGTGTCCCGCTCCTGTCCGGTCCTGCCCAAGGGACACGCGCCTTAACCAACGCCAAAACTCTAACACAGAGTCTAAAACTTGTATAATAGGTTATTTGTTTTTACGTTTACCTCACGGTAAAAGAGCACGCTTAACTTTAAAATTCAGGGCGATATTGATGCTCTAAACTTGTTCGGGACCGTAAGCTTGTTCAAGACACCGAGAAGCCGCAAAGAATCCACAGGTGTTTGAAGAGCCGCGAGACTGAAGGAGCACCGCACGCGCCAGACGCGAGCGCAGACACGCGGCATCAGCAGCGGAGCGCGACCCCCGACCCGTAAAAAAAAAGCGTCACAGAGAAAAAAGAGAGTGAGAGAGAGGGGAGAGAGAGGGAAGGAGATAGAGCAATAGAGAGAGTGTGCGAGAGACGCGACCGTCCCAAGAATGATGTCCTACATAAAGCAGCCCCATTATGCTGTGAACGGGTTAACGCTGTCCGCCTCAGGAATGGACCTGCTCCACACCGCCGTCGGCTACCCAGGTCAGTTCATTCTTATTAATCATTTATCACATTTTGTGTCAGATATTTGATTCATTTTGGTGGTCGATGAACTTCGAAAAGAGAGGGGAAAAGAAAAAAAACGGAAAGTACAGCCCGGGTCTTTCCTGGTTTATTTCAGACGAGTCGCCGCTTTTTATTACAATTTAAGCTGCGTAAAGTGTTATAACCGGTTTATATCCATATTGCTCACGTAGTAACAAGCGCGCCACCCAAATACTAACAAAATTAACTTTATAAAAGTCGACGTCAGGTGTTTATTTGAAATTCATCTTGAGGGGTCTTTGTAGAGAAGAGCTTTTTGTTCGTGTGTGTGTGTTTTGTCGTAGTCGTAAATTTTATATAACCGACATTTACATTTTTTAAAATAGCAAATTACAAATTATCGTATTTTTGCTCATTTATTATGTAGTTACTTTATAGCCAATTATGAACGGTTTAAATCCAGCTTTAAAATTGACGCGTTTGGTTCCCTGTTGCTGCAAATAGTTGAATGATCGTAATTGTATTGAATGGAGAATGAAAATAAAGCTGTATGGGTTCAGAATGTAAATATTATTAAAGCACTAATTACGAATGTGATATGCTAGAAAGAATTTTATAGACTTGTCCTTAGTGATGAACCATAGTCTTTATCTATGCATCTATCTATCACTGTACAAGGGACAGTCCAAGTCCCTCCCTCTTTCTCTCAGCAGCATCAGCCATAACTGCTATAAGCTCTTACATGTAAAGACAAAAGGTTTTCTCTTTTCCTGCAATTTAACCGTTCATTCCTTTTTTCTTACTGTGTAATGTCTATGTTTTTATAAACAGCCACTCCAAGGAAGCAGCGACGGGAGCGCACTACCTTTACACGGACCCAGCTGGACATTTTAGAAGCCCTGTTCACCAAAACACGCTACCCAGACATATTCATGAGAGAAGAAGTGGCTCTGAAAATCAACCTTCCCGAGTCCAGAGTTCAGGTGAGACTATACATCTCAAACTGAGAGGAACCTCTCTAAAACCACTCAGACTGCCTGACACCTTTCTGAACACACATGGCCTAATGATCGATGTAGTAGATAATTCTCTTCAAGAAGTAAAATAAAATACATTTATCCCAGCATTTAACACTCACTTGCTACAATAAGTCTGCAGCTACATATGTACCGCGTGTGCACTGGAAGTTGAATCTATTCTAAGTTGAGTCTCAAGTGTTGAAAATAACTGTTTGTGAGGTCCATTAATGGGATTTGGGCACTATATAAAAGAAGCGAGTCCAGGTTGATCTTTAGCGGAATTAGCCAAACGTTTATTTCTCCTATTCTTATTCCCCTCAGGTTTGGTTCAAGAACCGTCGCGCTAAATGCCGCCAACAGCAGCAGCAGACCAGCGGTCAGCCCAAGCCCCGTCCCCCTTAAAAGAAGTCCTCTCCACCCCCTGAGCTGACCTCTGACCCTGGTGCCAGCTCCTCTGTGGTGGCTGCCCCCGCCCCAGCCGTGCCCCCTAGTGCCAGCGCAGGCACAGCACCAGTTTCTGTGTGGAGTCCCACCTCTCTATCCCCCCTTCCTGACCCATTGTGTGGCTCCGGCACACCCTGCGTGCAGCGCCCTGCTCCCTATCCTATGAGCTACGGTCAGCCCTCCACCTATAGCCAGGGCTACAGCTCCTCTCCTTACTTCAGTGGATTGGATTGCAGCCCGTACCTTTCTCCCATGACCAGTCAGCTGTCCGCAAGTGGGGGCGCTCTCTCTCCCCTCACCGTGCCCTCCATGGGCGGCTCGCTCAGCCAGTCACCTTCTCTCTCCTCCCAAGGATACAGCACCTCCTCGCTGGGTTTCAGTTCCGTGGACTGCCTGGACTACAAGGACCAGCAGGCTTGGAAGCTCAACTTCAGCACAGTTGACTGCCTCGACCATAAATTCCAGGTGCTGTAGAAGAGAAAGTGGGCGAGTGAAGAAAAAGAACAGGAGGGAAGGAGAAGGAGGAGAAGACGGATGAAGAGTAAACGAAACAAAACTGTTGCTTGAAATGCCGGAGACATTTAGATGATGAACAGGACTGAATCAGCAGGATTCAAGTGATCTCAGAGGTGAAAAGGGGTGCCCATTTTGGAACAGGTGAAGACTGTTCCTCTGTAATCCAGACCTGCTCTGTGATTGGCGGAGAGTGAAGGGACTCCTCAAGTCTACTGATCAGTCATCATTATTAACCATTTACCTCACACACACACACACACACACACACACACACACACACATCACAACACTTTGAAGGAAATATCACTAAAACACAAGCACACACATATCACACAAAAACAAGCACATATGATAAATGGAGGGAAGCTGCTCAGTTTCTTTGCATATATAATTAGCTCTTTATGGGACAAAGTTCTTTCTACTTTTTTCATAAGTTTGGTTTGGTTTGTCTGTACTGGGAGGCATTAGAAGTTCTTGTGTTGTGCTTTTAGCTCGCTGTTATTTATGTATTGTTAAATTATGTTAACTTATAACAAATAATGTTGTTTTCTGTTAGTTTGAGTTAATCGTTACTAATTAAACTTCATTTAATGGCATTGCATGCATGCTGTTGATATATATTTTTTATTTGGGTGACCTTGTGTTGAAAAAAATTTGTGTTTACAATTGTTGTTATATTGCTTTGAACGAGTACATTCAGATGGGAGCTACATTAAAGGTTTTAATTCTCTCTCTTAGTTTAACTACACTATTAAATGTGGCTTTGTTTCACAAGTTTTGTCTAACAAGAGTTGTCCAACTCTGTTTCTCATTGATTACGCAAGATGAAGTACTACTGTAATTAATAATAAAAAAAAATAGTTAAATCTGAACTTGAGTTTAGTTAAATTAAGCTGTGTGTCTCTCACAGTGGACGAGCAAACGTGGTTACAAATTACTTTACCAAATGTAATATAATATATATATATATATATATATATATATATATATATATATATATATATATAATATATATAATCTAATTGAATCTAATTGACTAATAAATAAGTAGTAAAAATGAAAACACGTACATCTAATTGGGACTTTTTAGGTATCAACAAGGTAATGGTAATTCAACCTGTAATGAGCTTGAAAACTAAATTGAAAGCAGCTGAAAAGTTCAGTACTTTGGGTCTAGAAATACGAAGTGCAAGATGCACATTCTTCAGCATCTTCTCCTTAAGTCACCGTGGCACCCTGGGGGTTGGATACACAGGTGGCCCACACAGAGGAGGCATCTGGGGGTCCAGAAGGTTGTTGCGATGGTGTTGTCTGGTAATCGTGTTGCAGTGATGGTGTGGTATGGCTGGCTCCGCCCCTGTAGCCGGGTGTGTGGGGTTATTTTAGCCAATGACCCAGAGAGCACCTCAATCTCCTTACTGTCGACAGAACACTACCCTAAAGCAATTAAACAGGATTACTGAAGCTCCCTCTCTCTCTTTCCCTCCTCCACACCTCTCCGTGCATCTCCTCCTGTTGATTCCTGTTCCGACTATTCTATGACCATTCCATCATTCTTTCCTCATCTGTATCGGCATATTGGTCCCACACTCATTATTAGAGTTACAGTCATTTGCCTAATGTTTTAGACACTAACATACTTAAAAAAATTACTAATGTCTTGGTAATAGCTAACACAAAACAATATCAAAATAAATGCTATTTTAAACCCGTATAGCACAAACACACTAGTTAGTTAGGCCTTATTGTATTTTAACATTTTATCAGACTCAAAAAACTAAACAAAACAGCAACTGGACATTTTCTGGTTGCCAAACCTTTGTGGAACGTACCTATAGTTAATATGATGAACTACATTTCTGTGAACTTCTAACATCCACAAAAATACTTAAACTGCTTAAAATTAAAATTGACTAAAATGGCTACATATGTGAGATACAATGATGGTCCTATAAACATAAAGAAATAAGCATAAATAATACAGTGGCCCGACAGACGACTTCACAAGTGTCACTGCATCAGATACAAAATACCAAACCAAAAGTGGTTTACTCAAAAATAAATGATTCTAAACCTTTTTTCTGTCTATTCACATCCTTTTTTTCTTTATGTACTTCTCTCATGATTATACCTGTATGAAGGCACTGAAAGATGTGGAGTTCAGTAACTCTAAACATACTCACAGGCCTTTCTCTCTCTCCTCTGTGCCATCTTTCATGCCCTCTCTCACTTGTTCTCTCTCCATCCACCCCTCCACCCGTCCTGAGTGCTTCATAATCCCACTCTGACCTGAATAAAACCACATGTACTGTTTCCAGGACGAAGTGTGTGTGTGTGTGTGTGTGTGCGCGCGCGAGCAAAATAATTATGTATAGGTCACAAGTGAACATATTTTTTAGAATCTGAAAAATGAATCATGTGACATTGTTTTACTTTATATGAACATTTATCTGTGCTTATAACGTTACAAAAAAAAAAAACAATAAGTAAAAAATACATAGTAGCTGTTCGGTCCATTTCCTTCACTTTCTTGCCCCTTTAAATTTATTTGTGTGTCTGTCTCTCTCTCTCTGTCTGTCTGTCTATCTATCTATCTATCTATCTATCTATCTATCTATCTATCTATCTATCTATCTATCTATCTATCTATCTATCTATCTATCTATCTATCTATCTATCTGTCTATCTTAGTCTGTGTAGTCTTCCTCGGTCAACTCTCTTTTCCTCTCACCCTCCCCCTGTTTCTCCAGATATTAATCTCTCTCTCTCTCTGTGACAGATTGTCTGTAGTTCATGCAAGAAGACAAAAGGAGAAGCTGCTGAGCCTTCAAATCTAACAAATCACACACACAACACACACACACACACACACACAACCCAGCATGTAGATACAGATGATACTTAACCTTAATGCACTCATAGTGCATAACACATAGAACTGAAACTATGCAACTGTGTATATACTCTTAACACAGGTTTAAATGACTGTTGTGTTGATGTAGTTAGAGGTTAAATTACAAGTGCTTCCTTCTATAAACAAATGACAATGAGTAACTAGTCAAAACGGAAGTAAAAACAGAGAACACAAACACATAAGTTGTCAAACAGTAGTGCTACATGAATGAAGTTTTTCGACTCCCATCTTTTCTAAATATGCTCCGATGCTGGAAGGAAACAGCTCCCTCCTCTGGTCGCTCTAACAGTGAGTGACAGCATCGCAGAAAACAGAGGAGGGACGCCAGTATCGTAAAAGCCTAGGATTTATAGCAGCAAACACATTCTTATTTATGGATCACTATCACTGACGTTTGTTTTCTGCGTTTTAGTTACTGTGAAAGTCAAATGTGTTTATTTATGAGTGAACATGTGCGAGTTGCTCTTTCTGAAAACGAATTTGCTTTCTAAATTTTGATTGATGTTAATCATATTTATAGCTTTAAATGTTTGTTTTTTGTTTTATATTTCTGCATCCTCATGAAGATATGCAACCTCCCACCACGCCCTTGCTATTTTATGAGACTTGGATAAAATGCAGTCATACTTACATAAAACTTTTTTGTCTGAACGGATTTGTTTTATTCAAGGCCACTACTACTTGCAAACTTACAATTGCTGTGAAGTTAAAATGCTTCCTTCTATCCTAGTTTTATGTACAAACAACTAAAACTAAGCTGACTTAAAAGTATAAACACTCTGATGCTTTAAAAACACTGTTTCGCCAAGAGGAACTCACAAACAAATTCCAAAGTACAATTAATAACTAGGGTCAGTTCCTTATCAATAATGCATTAGCATATTCAGATTTTCCAAAATAATAAAATAAATAAATAAAACTGGTCTTGAATGTACATATCGGATTGATATATATATTACAAATATAGGAATAGTATACATATAATACATTTGCATGTATTTCTTTAACTGTCAGGATTATAACTACTTATTTCAACATTTAAAAGATACTCTAGATCATATGACTAAACCATGATGAATTTGAGAGCGTTTATAAATAACACTGAGTCCATTTGTGTAACATCTATTTATTACCACCAGAATATGAGAAATTTGGAAAATACAAAGATCAGCTTATTTAAATTTCCGAATAAGAAAAATAAAAGAAGCACAAACATGAGGTTACATTGTGTATCACGAATAGAGGGAAGGAGCAAAGTTCTACCCAAACGAAGTGAAAGACTCAGTACTAGAGTATTAAACGTAAAAGAATATTTTTTGCTACACTCTGTGACTCTAATGCCGATCTTTAATTTGACAAAACTGGAATTGGAAGAGTGGAAACGAGAGACAGAAAAAGAGAGAGATGAAGAAAGGAAGGGAGAGCAGGATGTTAGTCGAACAGTGAGGTTGAATGAGAGGCTGGTTTAGAGCGCCCCCCTGTGGCTGCCTGAAGTTATAACAGGAGGAGCAGGATCGGCTTTCACTACAATATGAAAAAGGAAAAATAAAACGAATTCAAAAAATCTCTGCGGATTAATCCTTTTTTTCCCTAAAGAACAATTCATGTATGCATTGTAAAAAAAAAAAAAAAAAGAAAAAGAAAAAAAAAGACACCATATCGACAGTAATAGCAATCATCAATATTACAAGTAACAACTTTTTAACCAATAGATGCTGGTTTGCAGTTGAATACGATTCTGCTTTGCTGATCACATCACCCACAGACACTCACACAGAGAAGAAGTCCGACCCCACACCAACCTCCACTTTGAAGGGCCAAGTAAGGATTCAAGCGGGACATGTAAGAACTGGACAGATTGAGGGGGACAGGAAGGTGAGGGCAAATGAGGTGAGATTAAAAACATATGCGAGTTTGAGGACTGGTGAGGACAGGTTTCAATAAGGTGGACTGAGGCAGTTTTAGTAGCACCCTGCTGTGGAAGTTTCCGCTCCCCTTAAGCAGACTGACCCCAGACACCACCCTGTTTTCTCTCTGGACAGCAGAGTAAGTGTGAGCGCAGGGTGAGACTTCTTCTCTTCACATGCGTGTTAAATGTGTGGCCCTAAAGCGGGCAGGGGTGAACCTCGTTTACGCTCCAAAAGTGAATGTATGAGTATATGTGTGTGTGTGTGTGTATGCGTGTCTGTGTGTTTGTGTGCATGAATGTGTGTGCGCGTGTGTGATCAACAGCACCTGTTACATGCACATATAGGTACCCTACGCGTCATTTAGACAGCACTAGCAGACTGAGACACAGTTACTCCCCATCACTGATACTCTAAACTCTACCAAGAAAAGCAGGAGGAGAACAAGTGGAGAGACAGAAAGAAATAAAGAGGGCAATAGAAAGAAGGGGTGAGTTTAAGCGCGCTCTCCGCGGATGCGGCGTGCCAGCTGGATGTCTTTGGGCATGATGGTGACACGCTTGGCATGGATGGCACACAGGTTAGTGTCTTCAAACAGACCAACCAGGTATGCCTCACTGGCCTCCTGCAGGAATACAAGCAAACATCAGTCAGTTATGTAGGCAAAAAAAAATACATATAAAATAATTTTATTTCCACTAATGCAAATGTTGTTTTTGGTTTCAGTGTTAGCGAGCTGCAACAACCCCGATACGTACCTGCAGTGCACCAATGGCGGCGCTCTGGAAACGCAGATCAGTTTTGAAGTCCTGGGCAATCTCTCGAACCAGGCGCTGGAATGGCAGCTTACGGATCAGCAGCTCAGTGGACTTCTGATACCGACGAATCTCACGCAAAGCCACAGTACCGGGCCTGCAGACAATAAAAGATGCTTAATGCCGGGGTCCTCGCAACTTTTTCTCTGTTGTGTACAATTACTAGGCTATAGAACATCACCTGTAGCGGTGAGGTTTCTTGACTCCTCCAGTTGAGGGAGCGCTCTTGCGGGCAGCTTTGGTAGCCAGCTGCTTACGAGGAGCTTTTCCTCCGGTGGACTTACGAGCAGTCTGCTTAGTACGGGCCATTGTTAATCAATATCACCTGAGAGAAAAGAGAACATCTTTTACAACACAGTCAAATCACGGTGAGATCGTGACGTACAAAGCAGGGATATAAAACAACTCTAGGAAGAGCATGTTTAATAGTGCTTTCTCCTAGCTGTGTAATGTGAAGCCAGGAGTCTTGTGAAGTGACAGACTAAGATATAAAAGAGAGTAAATCTCTACTATAAATAGTGTGTCTTGTTTTACACTTGTTTTGGTATTTGACTCCCTGCCCCATATGCTATTTCAGGTCACTTCCTCCAGCACGTCACATTAAACCAAACGAATAAAAGTAACCACTCGGCGTGGACTAAGATAGCCTTTCAACCAATCACAGACGGCTGAAAAACAACAATAAAGCGGTAGCCAGTAGAGTTTGAAGAGCGGAATAAACTAGCCACTCACAGGCCGTTCTGCCAGTTGTGGGGGCAGATCAGCCTGTCTAAACCCCGCCCTAAACCGCAAGATTATGGCTGCAATTTGAACGGCAACTGAAGAGAGTCCGTGCATTGAGGCACAGGGGAGGACGTAAACTTTGAAATAAAATTCAAAATCTAACGCATACAACGCAAAACCCATTACACTATACGGTAGCAGGCATCCTTGGGCAACTAAATAATCGCTTAGAAGGAAAATCCGCCGCGAATTTACGCCGTTTGACCGAAGTAAATAGAGACATGCGAAAGTGGGACGGATTTCAGTGTGTCCTCCGACACGAAAAGGAGAGCCTATTTCTCTCGCGTCTCGCCATCGGCTTTCTCATTTTCAGGCGATGGGATTTTGACGTTTTAACACTTAAAATAAACATTATTCTGCAGGAAAGTTTCACAAAGCTGTTGAAAAGTATTTCAGAGAGGAGACAGTGATGCATTGGGGCACTTACCTCAGGTGAACGTGTTTTAATTCGCGCGGTGAAATATGTGCTCGGCTTGTCTGGCAGTGTCAGTATTTACTATCTCACACACAATGGGAGCGGGGCGGCCAGAGCCAAAATGGCCGCGATGTCAATCATTTTCTCCCAGAATGCACCTCAATAAAACTGTAAACACAAAATTGTCGATTTTTTTACAGTAACAGTTTTTCGTTATGAATTCGCATTTCCACTGCGAATTTCCTTGGCTTCAAGCCAAGTGTAATAAAACTGTTTAACATTAAGCATCAGAAGTACCGTGATTCACATGGGGTTTTACTGCAATTCCTTTGTTTTTCTGTTTGTTTCATGGAGGTCATCAGGTTTAGAGGAGACAAGCTAATGGGTTCATCCACTGCTGGTTATATAATAATAATAATAATAATGTCTTATTATTACAGATCTTAAAACAATTTCTGTTCATATGTCAACTTCTACAAAAATGCTTTAATTTAACAATGAACCCCTCAGTTTAAGGTATTTTAATTTCCTACACTATTATTTAATACAGATGCAGAATTGTTTTGTGGCCCTAATGTATCCTTCAGATATCATCCGATTTTCATGTTTCTAAGTGTCTGCAATAGATGATTCAAGATCAGTCATATAGTATTTTACTTATTTCAGGCTGACATTCAAAACCACCCTCCAGCCATGTGGGAACTCTATCTTAACCAAAGACTGCCTTCCTCTCCCTCACGCTTGCTATCTTTAAGGCTTCAGTGACATTTCAGGAAGGATGTGCCATTTTCTATGTACCACAAAACATAGTTTATTTTTATATGCCTCATAGTAGTTGCATATACGTAGAAGTACTCAGTACGCGGTTCTGCATTTAGGCTACAAAATCTTGTCAGGACTGTGATATGATGTAGTGTGTTGAGTGATTGTCTCAAGAGTCCTAAAAAGCTTTTAGTTAAGGATCAGGGAGTCTCAGAGCCTAAAAGTGCTTCGAAGTCTTTGATGTGACACACTTTCTAATTCATGTATAAACTTGGTAATGCACCAGATACAATTTAAAGATTAGCAATCACTGATCAGTAGCAAAGTGCTTTTATTTTTTACATTTTCTTTTTTTTAAGCACACATATATGCTGGATGTTACTATATATAATATACACCCAATGGCCTTAAGTGGTGGCCCACAAGAAATATCTCAGAAATGTAGGTGATCTGAAAATATGCATAAGGTGTTTCACAGAGATACACTGTACATTCTAGAATCGTACATAAACACTATTAAAAATATGTGAATATGTCCACCTCTTATTATTGTGAGACTAATTACAACATGAGATGCCCTATATGAAGCTTCATGCATAAGAGAAATACAGATGGTAATACTGATAATTCAGCAGTTTTATTGGAGCATTTTTCATTTCGGTTGCTTTTATGCTTCTCATGGGAGTGCAAGGCTTATTCAATGCTGTTTCTTGGTACCCGTTGCAATGCCTTTTCCAAACAACAGAGAGCACTGTGCTCTTGATAAAAATCAAGCAGAACATCTGATTAAGTAAAGAGGTGGTGGAGAAACTCTAATGGATCCGTTCATTAAAAATGCTGTGCTGTTGTATGAGCCAGCTACATCACTGTTTAATTTCTAAGATGTCTCTGAAAAGCAGCCTTCTCTGTGTTGCGGATGGACATAATTCTCATATTAGCATGTATTGTATTTTGCTCTCATTTCCTAAACAGATGTTTACGAGTTTTTAGCTCACATCATTTATATGTGACCTTAAATGCTGATGTGTAATTTAGTTATAATTTATATACATAAATACATTCAAAGGCTTAAAAAAACACATAGCCTACATAACTGTAAGAGAAATGTATATTTGTGACACAAATATGATGTTTACAATTTGCCTATACACCATTACAAAATAAAGCAGAGAACCAACCAGCCTAATCCTTCACCCACACTCATCGCCTGTGTGCTCTGAAAGGTCAGCCAGGTATCACAGCAAGGTGAGACTCAGTGTGAAAACAGTTACTGCCCATATGTCCTCATCTTCACACATAACACTTTTTCCATCCCCACAGTTCTGGACCAGGTTTTGTCCAAATATTCCTGTGTGGCTTTTATGAGCATTTAGTATGCTGTTGAGGCGTATCCCAACCCAGTCGCATTCTAAATTTACAGCGTCTCTGGAAAAGCTTGTTTGGAAACACAATAATGTTGAGTTGCTAACAAAAAAGGAATGATGAAAAGGTTTAACAATGACCGTATTTATGATGGTCAGCACTGTATGGTATATGGCAGCTGCTCTACGCTGAACAAAAACGTAATCGCTGCCATACAGCCAAAACAATTCCCCATGCCTGGCAGCTATTTATTAACATAACTTCCATTCAACACAAAATTTAGATTGCATTTAAATGTGGAATTTGCTATAAACTGCACTAATTGCAATTTAGAAACTAAAGAGCAGTCCATTGTTTAAGTATGCATAAATACCTTTCGGTTGAAATGATGACACAATTAGACAGCATTTAGGGAGGTGGTAGAATAATGACATAGACCAGGAACACTAAGACAGAGGTTCTGAAGAGATCTGAGAGAAGAGAAGAGATCTAGCTCTTTGTGCCCTTGAGCCAAACACTTTGCTCTATTCCAGTACGGGGACTGTCCCTGCAATTAGTGCACTGTAAGTAGCTTTGGATTAAAAGCATCTGCTAAATGGCAAAGATAAGTAAGAAAACCCCCAGCAGCATTCATGTTGGTTTCTATCTTGCCTGCCAGCATTCATATTTTAAAAACACAAAGCTTTGTTCTTGCAGTCTCAGAGCTAAACCCTGGGGTTGCAGAGGCTCGGTTGTGGATTGTGTCCTTAGTTTGTAGACAGAGCCTGGTATTCTCAAATTACTACTGCCTATGTAGACAAATTAGTTTTTTTATGATGGCTAATCTATGGTGTGTACAAAGCCCAAAACCTTTGACCTGTGTGTGCTTCCAAGTTTCCATGGCAGCGCTAAACATTTTCTATTGGATTTAATGAACCTTTATACCTTGATTTGAAAAAAGTTCAATAAACTTTAACTGAGATAAAATTGTAAATATTTTTTTACTAACTGATGTGATGAAATGAACAGGAATAAAATTTCAATAATGCTAATATTCTATAGTTACACACACATGCAATGCAATAGAAACAATTAGAGTCATCAAATTTCTTCATGCTTAATTAACTTTGTTAATAGAATTTAGCGTTCTAGCCTGACAGAATACTTAAAATCCTCATGTGACATTTTGTAAAATGATTCAGGGCATTTTTAAATGCAAATGATATACTGAATACTATAAAATCACATGATGTTCTTCCCCTTTTAGTCTTCTGCACACGGGTCCACTTCCTTCCAACCCCGTTTCAGCTAATGGCCTGATTTGGTACCCCAGCAGAGTAAACCGGCTCTATATTTAACTTTACATTACTCTAACCTCTGTAGCAGGCTATAGGTGAATCTAATGTGCAGTTACCACTAAAGTAAACACATAGATTAGCACATGCTAACTCAGCATTAAACCTAGTTGATCCTCCTTTTAGATTGTATTCTCACCCTTAGAAAATTCCCAATAAGTCATTTAATAGCTATAGGAGAACAAATGCAATCCAAAACACGTGTCCGTCTCAGTGCCTCGAGAAATGCCTGTGTTGTATATTTCAAATACATGAACTTAATTAAACCAATATGCAGTCTTTGGTCTCACTATTCTACATATGCTCCAAAAATGCAAAATAACAAAACTAAATAATCTGCACATCAGAGTCATTTTAAGTAAATGTGTGTGTATATGTACCAGTGTTAACAATAAAGGTACTGTTGTTTTCAGAGGGCTCTGATTGCGGCAACATCTGGAACATTCCCAGCATAGATAAATGAGTGGCCTCTATGTACTGTAACAATGTATTCAATGCGACTTAAAAATGAGCAGGATGCAGTGATTTTCAGTGTCAAATTTGGATGATATTTCAAAATGGAGACATGATAAGATTTTCACAACAATCATACACGCAGTTATTCAAAAGACTGGGGTCTGTATCTCTATAGATAGAACAATAGATAGATAGATAGATAGATAGATAGATAGATAGATAGATAGATAGATAGATAGACCATTTTGACTCCACATTGAATACTCCTGTGTGCGCAAGAGAAAAAGAGAAATAGCTGTTCTAGGTCACAGATGACACACCTGTGCCTCTTGCCCTCAAGCTTCACAGCCACCCAAAACCTAACAGCCCATAATTTCTAAAACTGTGCATTCCCTGAAACAGCAGTCCTGACAGTCTGACCATGAAGAAAACCCTCCCTCCTCCACCTCCTCAACGTTAACATCTTGAGTGTTCATGCGTGTGTGCATTATGAGAGTAAAAACACCTGACATAGCCAAAGTCAGCGTGTCCTTACCCATAATGCCCCCCGATAATGACATAGCTGCTCTGTGATTAACTATTTCATTTCAGAGTCACTCAGGCAGTGAGAGTGCGAGAAAGGTTAATGACTGCTTGTCTATGTGGATAGTGAACTCCTCTCCTCTCTCTGTGCAGTACAAGACTAATGTAATTATATATAATGTTACCATGACACTGGCACACACACACACACACACACACACACACACACACACGTATGCCATGTCATCACACAGCAGCTACAGAGAGCAGCACAAATACACATTCATGTAAATTACAGTTCAAGTAGGTGCTCTATCAAAATGATTGGACATCAAGCCTTTAAATGGTGTTTGAATTAATTTCTTTCTTTTTTCATGTCTGCACAGCCCTATAGGGCCTTACATGGTGGAGGTGAAACGAGGGAATGGACAAGAGGAGGAAAGGGGGGGGAATCAACCCAAAATATTAATCAAATAAATGCAGCGCTCAGAGTCATGTGGCCACAGTGATGGACAGTGAGAAAAATGAGGAAAAAGAGAGAGATGGGGGATATAGGAAAATTAACTGAAGTGCATTTCCCTTTAAATAACATAACTATGACTTAACGCTGTACAAAAGTGATTATTACTTGCAGTTTTAATTTTCATAAAATTATTTCACAAATGTTACAAAATATTTTACAATACAAAGCCATTTCTTATTTAGCTAAATATCATTCCACACCTTTATTACTTCCTTTCCTTGTTGGAGAATAAAAAATATATTTTATATTTGTGTTTTTACAATGATAGCTATGACACCAAAACTTCTAAATATCTTATTTTATGTTTACAGAAAACAAACGGTCACACAGTTTTGAAACAACATAAGGCATGTTTTTTTTGTCAGATATTTCCTAATATTCCAATTGCTCTCCCTAGCAATGTTTTATATATATATATATATATATATATATATATATATATATATATATATATATATATATATATATATATATATATAAATATACATATAAACTGTTCTTCTGTGTAGCAGAAAAAGTCACCACTTTTACATTTCCTGTATTACATCAGATGTTTTGCTTCATACAGTGTAAATGTAATAATTTTTCCTCCCTATTTTTAAATAGTGAAAATCACCTTAGAGGACCTTTTGTTAAAATTGTTTTAATATTATTGCAGTGTCCATCTTGTTGGTTATCCAGTTGTTTTGTACATATGCGATACACATCTTGATACATAGCCAATGATTTGATACATTAAAGATACTTATAAAGCAGCTACTAAGGTGGTGTGATATGATTCACCCATTACACACTGCGATTTGATTCAAAACAATGGATTCAATGCTATAAGATGCAATAGAAAAAATATTAAGCTATGCAGTTCAATTTGGTTTTATTTCATTATATATATATATATATATATATATATATATATATATATATATATATATATATATATATATATATATTTTTTTTTTTTTATTTATTTATTTTTTTAAATTGCATGGTTTTCCGTCTCCCAAAATCTCTCTTATAAAATCCAAAGTCTTTCCAAACTTTGCATTATCTAGAAGAATATCTAGAAGAATCTATATTCTATGTAACTGTTAGGACACACCTCTCTCTCCATAGTTTTGTGATATGTCATATTTATGTAGCAGCAGTGATGACAGAATGTGCTTGAGAAACAGTTTAGAGAAGAGAAATCAATCTATATAAAATATTGGTCACACATTTTTGTGCGATTTGTAAATAATAAAGCACATATTTAAAGTTCTGGCCTGAAACTCTAGACTGCAGCTTATTGGTTCCTTTTGCATCAGCAGCCAATGAGCTCGATGGTAAAATGTATTAAAAAGTAAAATGTAATACTTGGCTAGTGCTTGCAGTGAGCTTAAGAAACCTTCCACCTTCCCCAGCTCCACCTGTATAGATCTGCTATGGGGCGATTTATGCATGCTATATGGGGCATATTAATATATGTTACATGTGCAGCAGTAATATTTCTTATGTGCTCAAAGCAGCAAACCTGTACTTCCTCTGCCGCAACAACAGCGTAGCAGATCTCTTCCGGCAAGACGAAACACCATTTCCATGTACATATTGCCATGTACATTACTTTAAGATGACATAACAGGTAAAGATTCTAAAATATTTTTAACTCAAACCTTTTCTGCAGTAATGGCTGTACATTAAAACACATTTTCTAGCGTATATATCCACACACTGAGCGCATACTTAGAATTTAATAGAGATGATGGGGAGAAAAAGGATGCAGAACAGGAGAGAATAGGTGTGATAGCAAAATTACTAAAGTGAGAGGAAGCAAGAAATGGTTTAGGCAGTACAGAATTACCCTTCCCCAAGAACACTATTGACTCTACAGTAAAAAGAAAAATATGAAAGTGAGGATGTGTCATTGTTAATGTGTGTGTGGTGAGGGACAGAGGGATAAGTGCACAAGGTTAGAACCTGTTTCGCTCCTGCAGCATGCATATTCAGAACAGTCAGCAGAGGAGAACGAGAGAAAGAATAGGGGAGGGGAGAGCAGGTCTAGGATGGAGGGGAGGGGGAGGGGGAGGGAGTGTGGCATGCTTACCGCATGTGACAGAGGGAAAGAGAGAGAGAAGAGGAGGAGGAGCGGAGGGAAAGGTATCATCAGCAGCAACAGCAGTGCAGCACAAAGACTAAAAGAACGGGGAAGGTGTGGAGAGAGAGAGAGAGAGAGAGCAGGAGAGAGAGAAGAGAGGATGAGGTTTGAAGAAGACTGAGCCCTTTGCCGCAGACATGACCACGGGCTCATCAGTCAACCGGACGTAACCTTGACGATCCTCGTCTGCTGCTGCCGCTGCTGCTGCTGCCACACACTGGATCAGAGCCGATAGTGTGTGTATGTGTCTGTGTGTGTGTGTGCGAGGGTGCGCTCAGACATTGCTATGAGATTCAGAGACCCGCTTCATCATCCGTGTGCTCTTGCATGTGTGCTCCTTTAGCGTTCGGCTCAATTAATGGCAAAAGAAAGCCTGCAGTGACCGTCAAGTGAGTGAGTGTGTGTGTGTGAGCTTGAGTTGAGTGTGCATGTGGAGAAAAGGGTAGAAAAGGTCAGATAGGTGTAGAGAGTGTGTATTTGTAGCACAGGGTACGATGCCAGAACAGGTAGAGCGTTCTACACCCTGAGAGACAGATATCACAGTGAAGGTGGCCGGTGTGTGCGCGCGTGTGTGAGAGACTGAGAGATGCAGTATGGTTGAAGTCTCTCAGCCTCAGCATCATCAGATTTTCTGCTGCAGATGCTACACTAGCTCATCTCCGCACTAGAGCGCTACCCTGACACACACGCACGCTCAGACTCACACAGCTGCGGCTTCAAGAGGAGCCCCAAGAATCCCATCAAAGGTCAAAAGGGGGACACTGGAAGAGTTGCCGAGGGCAAAGGTCGTGACAGCTGAGGCTGAAGGTCAGAGGAGGAGTGAGAGCCATAAGCGCGGCATCATGGGCGAGTGGACTATACTGGAGAGATTGCTGGAGGCTGCGGTGCAGCAGCACTCTACTATGATCGGCAGGTAAGAGCTGTAGTGCAACACACACACACAGCTCACAAAAGGACTGTACGCTGATAAAACTTTATATGTAAAGGTTCAATTTGATGCATTAGGTGAATTTTAATTTCTACGTTTGTAAACACACTGTATAAATTAACCAATTTAATACATGGAAAATAGATCTATCTATCTACATTTAAAATATAAAACAGCTATTTTGAATTAATAATATTTCACAATACTACTGTTTTACTGTATTTTTGATCAATCATCCATCCTTGGCGAGCATAAGAGACTTCTTTCTTGTTAAATATTTAAAAATCACAGCAATAAAAACAAATATTTTCTCTATATACATTCCTCCCAGTTTTCCTCTTTAACGCAAAATAAATTGTAATCAGTAGGCTGCATGATGAGCTTTAAAGACTCAGACCCAGAGATTTACTATTAATGCAGAGATGGCTGCTAAAAATGACCAGATGATATAAAGCATATTGACGAATCAGGAAAGAATATTATAGTTCCATTACTACACGCACCCACCCAAGCTGACCATGTGTGTCATGAAGGCATGTTGAGATTGGGAGCTTAAAAAGTGTGCACATTTGTGTATGTGTGTGTGTTTGTGTGTGTGTCAGACTTGAGTAAGCACTACTCTCTGCCGTGCTCATTAACCTTAACTTCAGGTAGCCCCACATCAAGGGCACGTCCTTCTCCTGTCTGTTAGAGGTTGTGTGGGTTATGGCACACAGGGCATGTAAGTGAGTGCATGCAGGACTATTATGTTTACGTATTTTGCTTCTACGCACACATACTGAAAATTTTATTCTAACTGATGGTTAGAAATAGATAAAAGATAAAAGATTTTCATTTTATCTAGGCAATCTTGATAATTCATCAGGCATCAGTCAATGTCTTTCACCTTTTTTTTATTGTAGGGGGGTTTAAAAAACTACATTGTTTTCTTATTTAGCATTTTGTCAAAAATGCCTTTCAAGAGATGGCTTTAAGTGTTTTTTTTTTCATTTAATGAATCTTCAGCATGTAAAGGAATACCGATTTCACCTTAGGTGATGTAATAAACGTCCATCAGTCCAGCACTGCTTAAACAAGCAGTCAATCACTTAACATCAATCGATCACAAAACATCTGACACTAAATGGAAAGCAGACTTGCCATCGTTTAATGAATCCTTAATGAGGTTAGCCAACAGTTTCATACATTATGTAACACTATATATGAAGGAAATGCACACACACATTTGTTATTCTATTATGATTGGAACTTTCTATTGACTTGATCAGACTTGATAAGATATTTTCTTTCCTCTAAACGTAAACCTAACCCTTATGGACACCTTAAAAATCTCCATAAATACATTACAGTACTATACATGTAAGGACATTTGATGCATACCATGTGGATAAAACCAGACCCAAACACATAGATAAATTGATGCAAAGAGGTGGAGCTGTTTTGGAATTTGCATGGCAGTGTTGTGTTGCTGAAAACACTTGTCTACTAATGTATGTGTGAATGTGTGAGGTAATCAGAGTATTCTTCTCTCTGTTCCTTTGAGGTCTGATCAAGCACTTGAGGCCGGAATCGTAGCGACAGAATGAATAAATGAATGAACAGATGAATAAAGCCTCTACTATCATTCATCAGCTGCTGCAATCCCTCCCTCCCTCAGAACACACATAGAGACAAACACACACTGCAGCTCAGCCACTTTCAGTCCCAAGCTCAGTCACACACACTCACGCTCACTGTTCTTTCTCTCGCTGGAAGAGAGTCTAAATGGTTCAGAACAGTTTGATTTTTCTTTACCAAATTGTTCCTAACAAAAGCACACGCAAACCCTTGTATGTGCACACTTGCAGTTGGAAGCTGATCTGCCGTAGGTTCAACCAGTCAATATTTTCTTTCCGCCATTGTTTTGAGTGGTCACAACAATGTAATCTATACCGTTCTCCGTTTACTGTTTGGTCTGGACAACATATGGGTCAGCAGACACACACACACACACACACACACACACACACACACACACACACACACATATTTCTGTACTATGCCGTCCCTATGTTTTGCAGCATTAACATTTACTAACATTCTTACGCAGATTAAATATAGAAAGAATCACTCTTTTTCTGTCTTTCATAATCTCTTGCCACACATGCACACACTTCCTGTGCAAACGCAGATGATTAAGCGGCACCTGTGAGATGGAAGCACAGAGAGTAATGTGCTCATATATCACTCAATCTTTATTGCAGCACTAGAGAGGGAGAGTGAAATAAACAAGCCACATATTAAATTCAACGCAAGTAGCCGTATTGCACATTTTCTAAAAGGTATTATTTCAAAGCAGATTTATAGAAAATTCTTGTTTCAATGTTATAATTAAAAAGTCTCCAACCTTAATTATTAATGACTACACTAATTACTTAGCAATTTATCACTCTTATTCCTAAAAAACTATATTTATACATTGACTGTTTATTTATTTCATTCAACATGGATACATTAAATTAATGAAAGTCACATTGATGAAAGTGATCGATGAACATTAAAGACGTTGAAGAAAATTCCGTTTCCAATGAATTGTGATTCACAAAAGCAGTCAGTTTTAAGGGTCAATTTTGTGAAATGTGTTCCCTGATAGCTGGATAAATAAGCTTTCCATTGATGTATGATAGTTTTAGGACAGAACTATATAAAAAAGAACTATGTAAAAAACGCCTTTAAAATTGTCCAGTTGAAGTACTTAGCAATGCATATTGCTAATAAAAATAGCAAAAATTTGATATATTTACAGTAGGAAATTTAAATATAAAAATTACATATAATATTCTTTACTGATCAAATACATGCAGCCTTTGTAAGCATAAATTTTAACTTTAGAAATGCAGTATTAAGGGGGAACCTA
Organism: Puntigrus tetrazona; assembly: GCF_018831695.1. Classification (NCBI taxonomy): domain Eukaryota; kingdom Metazoa; phylum Chordata; class Actinopteri; order Cypriniformes; family Cyprinidae; genus Puntigrus; species Puntigrus tetrazona. The sequence continues at coordinate 13,593,044 of NC_056703.1, forward strand.
AAAAAGTATAGAGCACCATGCTGTACTGACAGAACTACAAGTACTCTAATTGACTCACTTTCATCGTTTGAAACACGTACACACACACAGACGTTGTGAGTATGTAGCTCAGCATGCTTTGATAAAGTCTGTGTGTACAAACTGTTTTTTCTGAAGTCATGGTGCACGAATACAACTAACATTACATCTAATTGTCTCATGCTTTCATCTACTTAGTTGGTTTGGTCTCTCCGGAATTTAGTTTTTTCTCCACTTGTCTTCTTTCATTTTTTTCATTTAGGATGTAGGGCATTGCTGGTTGTGTCTTGTTTGAAGTAGGAAGTCTTTATTGACACAGAGGAGACACCAAGAAGGGGAAAGAGAGCGAGTGAGTTAGTGGAAGAAATAGAGAGCATGTGAGGTAAATCTCTAGAGTCATAGTCATTTGCAAACACATATCTGTCCCGGTGTCCTCATTTTCCATGTTTGAATAAATGTGTGTGTGTGTGTGTGTGTGTTGTGGTTTATTTAGCTATCCTTTGGAGACAAGTGTGTCTACAGCAGTTATTTAAATATGATAAAACTTCCCGTTGAGGACATCTGAGGACACCCTCATTTGGAGAACCAATTAATATTTTTTTAATCCTAAAAATGCAATAAAAAAAAACAAACCAAAACAAAAAAACACAGGTAAAAGGGTTAAAGACATTACAATTAGCTTTTATAAAAACAACATCTGTGATACCCTCATTTTGATAGCACTGTACACTTCCAAGCATGAATGAGAAAAAACAGGTTCTTCACATTAGGTGCTTCCGTGGAGAGGCAGAGAGGCACCGGGACACATGACACAGGTCAGGTCAGCTGTATAAAATCAGATGAGATGGTCAGCTATAAATACATGGCTAGGAGATGCTTTCTTACCAAGGACATTGTTTATTTGAAGAACGAGTGTTTTGATGTGGAGACAGAGAGAAGATGGAGAGAGACACAGAGAAAGTGAGCTAAAAATCTCAGAAAAGCTCTCAAAGTTCATGAATAATTGATAGCTTGCGAGAAGATGCTGTTAGTTCTAGTAAACTTTCCTTGTTCTTTCTGGTATGCAAAAATAAATACAAAACTTTTGGAGAGTTATTTCACCCAAATAAAATGTGTGTGCTGTTGGTTTGTGGGTGTGTAAGTATACTTGGGAAATAAGATACTTAATTATTCATATGTGCATATGTGCAAATGTGCGGTTTGTGTCGTCTTGTGTGTTTGCATGTACTCAAAAAAACTAAACAAAACTATTTTTGTCTTGTTTTCCAGGATAAATATCCAAACATTTTTAAATCAAGAAACATTTATTTTAGGGGGAAAAAAATTCTTGGATATTTGAATATTTTTTCTTCTTCTAAACCTCACTTTTTATACATTGTTTGGAATTATTTTTCTTAAGTTAAGAAAATCTAAATATTTGTACTGAAAAAAAAGAAAGACATAAGAAAAGAAATACGTTTTTTTGTAAGGTGGAAGGAATTCACACACATTGCATAAAGAAATAATTTGTTTAAAGGTCTGTGTGACTTTAGAAACAACAAAAGCACAGAAAACTTGATAGTCTTACGTCTAAACATGCAGAGAGTCAACGTACCGTACACATTTCCAGCTGCTTGCTCACACACACACACACACACACACACAAAGCTCCACCATCACACATGCTCCATTCACTGTAAATTACACTGCCGAAAACTGACACACTATACACAATATGTGCGTGCGTGTTAGTGCACACACACCAGGTGCTTTAGAAGGAGTCCTTCAGTATGTTTTATTTCCTGAATATGCTGTTTCTCTGTACTTGGTCCCAGTCGTCTCTCTCCATCTGTCTCTCTGTATCTGTCTCTATTTGTCTCATTGCTCCTCCAGTCTGCCTCTGCCCATCTGTCTGTCTCCTCTTGCCTCCTTCCTTTTCTCGTCATATTCAAGCTCTTTCTTCTCTCTCTTTTGAGTTCACCTTGAAATGTCTCTCTTTCTCATTTCCTATGTGTTTTTCATCATCTCCCATTTCCACACTTTTAGTATGTAGGTTTATTCCTTCCTGTGCCCTTGGTACGCCTACTTGCTCTCGTTCTCTCTCATTTCAGCCTCTACTCTTTCCTCTTTTTCCCAATATTCCATCAATCATTCCTCTCTCTCTCTCTCCCTCCCTCCCTCCCTCCATCCTTATCTCTCTCTCTCTCTCTGGTAGAGTGCAGAGTGCTGAGTGGTTCACTATGTGGTTGCTATAGTAACGGCAGCAGGGAGTGGGGGATGTGCTGCTAATTTAAAGACCCACCAGGGCCTTTGGTCATTGATACAACGCCGGAGCGCTAACGTTAGTTTTTTCGTATCCTACTGTAATTATTATTAAGTGTTACATAAAGGCTACACCGTCTGCTGTTTCGACGGAGAAACATCACTTGCTGTTATATTACAGTAAAGTGCTGTTGAGTTTGATCAAGAGTCATAACTGTCCTACTTAGCGCAGCGCAAATGTTCACCATATGTCCATTAAAACCAGTGCTAACCGTCTTAGACAGCACTGAGCTAACATTAGTCTGTCTGATTCAGAGCACAAATTATTTCCCACCATTCTTTCCACATTCATTTTCTCTGTAACAGTTTCAAAATACTCTTTCTAATGAAGAATTCCATGCCATGAACTTAATCGGTCAGCTCTGGAGTTAATCACATTCACAACATTTTGAATCTCGATTTGAAGACAAAGAAACAAGAGAAAAAAATACTCTAAATTAACTTTCGGAGTATACAAATATTTAAAAATATGATTTTTCTTTGCTGCATTTACTGCCCATAACTGCCCTAATATTGTATAAACAGCTGTCATTCTGAAAATTAATTTCTGAAAATGAAGCAGTAATGTCTTCGCCACTTAAACTTATTCACTTTCATTCTCTACGCTTAATTAAGTCTAGAAGGAGGAAATTTCACTTAATACTTAATGCATTAAGAGAAAGCAAAACCAGCTTGTCTTCATTACTCTCTATCCAGTAAATATACAAAATTCAACTGTTCAAACATTTGGGGATCTTTTGAAATCAGTTTTTTAAAATGATCAGAGGGGTAATGAAGATATTTATTTTGAACAAAACATTTGTATTTCAAATAAATTCTGTTCTTTTACTTCGAATCATTCTGAAAAACGAATCCTGAACAACACTATTGCATTTTCAACAAAAATATAAAGCAGCACAAATGTAACAACTGTTGAAAATTTTAACTTTGCTTCACATAAATTATTACATTTAAAATATATGAATGCACAAATAAATTTTATTTTTCATTTGCAGTATTATTTCACAATATTTTTAATGTTTTAAAAACGTTTTAATATGTTAATTGAATTACAGCAATACAAAATATATAAAAAATAACAACTATTTTATTTTTCATTGCTTCATAGCCAGGGCTGGTGCTCAATGTCTTTACAAATTTTTGCAAGTTTACTGTAGAATGGCACTATGTTCAGTTACAAGGGCAGTCTCTGAAGAGAAAGCTGGGGTCAACTGCTGTGCTCAAGGGCACATACTAGTTATTTTTCAAGCATCACCCCGTGCAACCTTTTTGTTACCAACCCAGATCTTCAGCTACTAAGCTACACCACCCAATGTGCTAAAAATAAGCTGAGGGACTTGGACTGAGGGCTATATGAATCATTCTTTAAGGATGAACAGAAAATGCCATTGTTGCGGAGTTAGTAGTTTAACACGGCTGACAGGACCTAAATGAAATACTTTATGATCGCTAAATGCTAAATGCAGAATAATGTATATGTATTTTGTAGCTCACACTATGTGTGTGTGTGTGTGAGAGAGAGAGAGAGAGAAAATGTATGTGCTCATGCATCAAGACCAGCCTGCAATGAAATAACGTCATGGCCGGTACTAGAGCAAGGTTATTGTGAGTGAAGGACGGTCTCAGCGCAAGGGTGTGTGTGGATCTGTGTGTGTAGGTGTGTGTGAGGAAAAGAGCTAGACAGACTGAGGAAGATTTGTGTGCTCAGGCTGCATCTGTTGAGAAAAACAGTGTGTGTGAGGCTGTAGGGTGGAGATGTTTCGCTCTAAATGGCACACTCACGTGAGTCCCATGCATAAAGCTTCAAGGTGCTATACTTCTCCTCAGGACACTCACATCGTGTGTTGTGTGTCACATTAGTATGCCGCATGCATGACCGTGAGATCACATATCTCCTATGTCACTATATCTCCTTGGTCACTATGATCAGACGTGTCTGAGTCTGTGCTTGAATGTTGATTTCTGTGTGTGTGTGTGTGTATGTGTTTCTTCATTCACTTTTTCACTGAGCTCCAATTTAAGCTTGCAAAGAGCTGATAAGAGAGACGAGATGGGGACAGCCTTCCCAATACAAACTCTGTGGCCTTGATGCAGTATGCCCTAGTTATCATCAGCAGGGAACATATGCCTGCATACACGTGAATGAATGTTGCAGTTTCCTTGAATGGCTTAAACAGATATTTTCAATATTTCAGCACATCAATAAAGTGTGTAATTTCTGTGCCACTCTGTCCTGTGCATCACTTGCAGAAAAAATAAAATCAATAATGATTAGGAATTTTCCAACCTTCGTTTTAGTTCAATTATGGCCACATTGTCTTAATTAATTCCCATGGTGTATGAATTCAGTTGCTTGCTTTTTTTGCGACAAAGAAACAAAGAAGCAGAGTAGTACAACATGTCCGTGATTTGACTAAACCAAAAAAATTAATTCAATTGAGTACCGATATAAAGTTTTGAAATTAATGCAATTAAATATGTTGCTTTTGTACTAAGGTGTTCAAAAGAGTGTAAAAATATGGAATGTAGGGGAAATAGGAATGGCTTACTTTTAATATCAAGCTGAAATAGAAACATTTTTTTAACTTACAAATTACAAGCATAAAATGACTAGTGCTAAATGCCTGAATTACCTCTTCTTCTTACAGTAATCACTCACTATTTTGTCGTGTGTTTTGTGCACGTGTCTGCACTTGTGAGACAGAGGGAGTTGGAAAAGCAGTTTAGCGCTGTGCTGTTGAAAGAAAAAATGAACTCGAACTAATCCTTTTTTCTTCTCGCTTTTTCTTCCTTCCCCTCTTCAATCCCGTCTCTACCACTGCTTTCCTCTGCTTCTTTCTGTCTCTTCTTTTCTCTCCCCCAAAGGATCCTGCTGACAGTGGTGGTGATATTCCGGATCCTGATCGTGGGTATAGTGGGAGAGAAGGTGTATGAGGACGAACAGATTATGTTTATCTGTAACACACTGCAACCGGGTTGCAACCAGGCCTGCTACGATAAAGCCTTCCCCATCTCCCATATCCGTTACTGGGTTTTCCAGATCATCTTGGTGTGTACGCCAAGCCTCTGTTTCATCACTTACTCAGTGCACCAGTCTGCCAAGCACAAAGATCGCAGTTACACCCTCCTGCACGGCCCGTACATCGACCACGGACACGGGGCGAACCGCAAGCTCCGCAACATCAACGGTATCCTGGTGCACCCAGAAAGCAAAGACGACCGCGACTGTCTGGATTTGAAAGACATTCCCAACATTCCGCAAGGGGTCACATATTCCAAAAGTGCCAAGATCCGTCAGCAAGAGGGCATCTCCCGTTTCTATGTCATACAAGTGGTGTTCCGGAACGTTCTGGAAATCGGCTTTCTCGCCGGCCAGTACTTCCTGTACGGATTCAACGTTCCCGCCATGTTTGAGTGCGACCGCTACCCTTGCGTGAAGGAGGTTGAATGCTACGTGTCACGTCCCACGGAGAAGACAGTTTTCCTGGTGTTCATGTTCGCAGTTAGCGGGATCTGCGTGGTGCTAAATTTGGCTGAGCTCAACCATCTGGGCTGGCGGAAGATTAAGACGGCCATCCGTGGCGTACAGGCCCGCAGGAAGTCCATTTGTGAGATCCGGAAAAAGGATGTGTCCCACCTGTCCTCTGTGCCCAACCTGGGCCGCACCCAATCTAGCGAATCGGCCTATGTCTGACAGCGAATCGGGGAGGGGCTTAGACGAGGTTGGGAGTGGCTGACGAGGCGACGGCCACACCCTGTGCTGCAGACTTGACATTGCAAATTTTATGCATAGGTTGGACAGGGTGAGAGAGGGGTAGGGTGAAAACAAAAAAAGGATGAGGGAGGACTGGAGCAAATCAGATTCGGCATTCTAAACTTTATGGAGAATAAAAACGCTTTTTCGGAACTTTAATGATGAGCGCTGAGGAACAGAGCGGGACTCATACTACAAACACATTTACACCACACACACTCACACACATACTGATATCCCTGAGCCCTGCTTAACAACAAAAGTCTTCCAACAGAAAAAGAGAAATTTAAGAAACAAAACTGATTCAAGTTGCTTGATGTCAACAGAGATAGAAAGATGGAGGGATGAAGCTAGAGGGCAGCTCAGCATGTGACTCAGAAGCATTGTAAAGTATGAAAAAATGTTCTCCAGGGTCAATGCTGAGACATCCCTCACGTTTTGAACAACCGGAAAGAGAAAAAAGGAGGACAAACAAAAGAGAATAAAACCGTACCTCAGCACAGACTCCTCTACGCCTCTCCCCCACTTGCTTTCTTTCATTTTCTGTCTCTTTCTGCATAGTTTTATAGATATAGCTATTAAGTATACAAGGCAAGAAGAGAAAACGAACATTTATCTACTGATAAGCCACCCCCACGTTTGCTGGAGGGCCATAAGAGATTCCATACTCATGCAAAAATCAACATTGACACACTACAGTCCCCAGTCCAAATCCCAAGATTCCTCTGTTTCACCAACCCCCCCCCCATTCAGTACTGTACATATTTCAGAATATCAATATTGCAGCATCCATGTATTTCACACATTGAAGTGTAGCTTTTGCCATTATTTAAAAGAATTACACATTGATTGCCAAAAACAAAAATGAAAGAAAGAAAAAAAAAAAAAACTAAATTGTGTTGTTTATCTGCATTTGTTCTGTAATGGACAGGAAAAATAGCGATTTTATACTATGGGCATTTCCAGACAAAGGCATGTTACAATGCATCATTAGAATGGCTAGATAGTGTTACGAGCTGTGTATAGAAACAGACAGTTTCTTTTTTGCACCCAATGTTTTTGAGGTGTATTCTGAAGCATGCGGGAGGAGATCTATAGCTCTATGGGAATGGCAGAGAGAGTCTATACTGAGTAAGGCTCCAATGCAGCAATAATATATAAAGATATACGTAAATTATAAATAAATATATGTCATAAAAATAAATGAATAAACTATTAAAGAAATAAATGAAATATAATGGCATAACAATTTCTTTGTCACTGGATTCTGTGCATGCTTGTGCACAAACGTGTATTTCCATCTAAGTGGGCATGCTGTGCTGGAGGTTTTTGTCCAGTATGCAATCATTGCAGAGATGACGGCAGTGAAAGCATAAATCACAAACCAATACACAGCACTGGATCACCTGCTTAGATGTTCTCTGAATGACAAAAAGTGTGTGTGCATGAGCATGTGTGTGCATGTGTGTGTGTGTGTGTTTTACAGTGACCCAGTTGGAAAAGCCTTCACTCACTAAACAGGTTGAGACTACCTGAGTTTCCATTTCTAATGTTTCACAAATGGAATGTGCAACATTATCAAATATCAACTATGCACATTATTTGAAGAAGCTTCTTTTAGTCGTCTTTGTTGTGAGCAGAAGCAGAAACACATTCTTAAATATAGCAAATGGCGTCATTTTTGTAAAAACGTTTCCATTAATTTGATGTGATTTTTAACATGTGAAAACCAACCTCGTTATAGAACTGCAATTTGGGACTTTATGAACATATCAAGCTTTTACATTTAGGATTTCCATAAAAATTGTAGAAACCTTGTGTGTGAGCCATGAATAGCCGAATTAATTCCATGACCTTGCCTAAAACATTAACAGTAAAGAGAAGCTGCTAAATTAAGACATTAGAAATGAAATGAAAATGAGTGTAGGTAATGAGTGTAGGTAAGACAGTGTAATTGTTGCTAACTAATGTGGAATGAGTCAGAGCTCTTACACAAGCTAAGTATAGCTCCTATTGTCTGTGCTGCTGGCATCGCTCTTCATATAGAATACAAATGATTTTGCATAGGTCTTGAAATAGGTCTTTTATCATATTAACATATATTACTAATTTAGTTTTTACTTGTAGATGATTGCAATCCATTATCAAAATTCTAATAATAAAGACAAGTTTGAAAGACAATTATAGCTTTTATAGACAATATAAAATAGACAATATAAAATATAGTTACCATTGACTTGAAAACAAAACTTGACTTTTCTTTCCAAACCCCGTAAATCTAACCCTCACATTAATCTTTTTGCATTTTATTAATTTCATTTAGACATTATTGTGTTTACTGAGCTGTTTTCCACCCTCGGCCTCCACAATCGAGGCAAAAACTGACCCAAACACGCAATTATTCTAACAAAAGTCTTTTTCGAAAAGCTGCTTGTAGCTGTCAAACACATCCAAATGGATCACACTTGCAAATTCTGCAATGCGTGTAGTCAGTCAAGAAAACCTTTTATAGAAATAGTTCTTAAATTCATTTTGAGCGGTCTTCTTAGTATAAAATCTGCCAGCAATGTACTTTACGTCAACACTGACATTGTTTTTTTTGGTGACTCATGTCCTTACTAAGAAATGCATGCTGCTGTGAGCACCAAGTTGTGCTGAGGAACACTTAGAGTTTCAATAATACCAGAAACATCTATTATTTACACTAAAACAGTGATACTGCAATCACACCCTCCTGTACACAACAAATGACTCAGCATTAAAAATTAACTCCTACTGAGAGAGAGAGAGAGTGAAAGAGAACAGCGATGGCAGAATGTGTGCTGCTTTAAATGAAATAGAGAGTAGAGCAGAGCGTATATTTGGCTGCTAAACAAGTGAAAATTAAAGATGCACAGCATAACATGAACCTCTCTCTGACCTTTGATCTTGCTGACCTTTGACAGTGAAGCAAAATCTATTTTGGTCTGTAACAGCAAAGCAGTACAACAGTAAGCAGAAGGAGCATTTGAGATGTGGTCATCAATGCTAGTTTACTTTACTATTTCCTGATGTTTTCTGACATTAACTTTTTAAAAAGTGGAAACTGACAATTAATATTAATAATAATAATAATAATAATAATAATATAAATTATAAGAGAGTGTTGGGCAATGGGAAAGCAGGAATATTTCTAAATCGATTTTCCCTGTAATATTTCATTGTTATATTATTATAATCCTAATCCTAATCCTCAAATCACGCCATCTAAGTGAGGATGACATTATGAGAGACAGTTCATGGATTTGGAGGACGAACAGAGAAAGGGACAAAGGAAAGAGAGACAGAAAGAGAGAGAGGGTGAGAGCATTAAAGGGGATTAAAACACAAAAGAGGAAATGAACTGAGCAGAATTACAGGAAAACAGTGGCACCTGTGACTAGTCATGACACTGGTTAGCCATTGGTGGAGAAGAGCAGCAAATAAATGCATGTGACCAAAGAGAGAATAATCACTGCTGGTTTTGACTGCTGTTTAACGAACATCATCCAAGGAATGAACAGGGTAAAAATGAATATTAAATAACAACAACAGCACTTATTCGTATGTATGATATACAATGCCTAAACACTGTTAAATCTGAGAAAGAGCATGTGAATAGAATCAAAATGATTAAGTTCAGTTTTAACTGTAATGGAACTGACCCGAAAATCAATTATTGAATCGATCAATGTAATGAAAACCACAGTAAAATGAATCAGTCTGTATATTTGTACTTGCACAGAGGAATTCACAAACACATACACACGCACGCAATGTTGTCTTTTTCACATTTAGATACAAAATGGCTTTGAAAGAACAAATGTTAAAGATCAAAAAGAATTTCTTTCTAAGTGATCTAAGGAAAGGAGATTCACCACATAGAGAGAGGGAGAGAGAGAGAGAGAGAGAGATGAAGGAAGAAAAAAGAAGAAAAGGGAATCAGAAAGAATCACATCAGAGGAGGAAAGCAGACCTAAGTGCTCACAGCTAATCTGCTGCGCTCCAACTCCCAGACAAAACCGCACAGTCATGCATACACAGATGAGCGCTTAACACACTGTCACTTCAGCTTCACATGTTCAGTGCTTTAAGTATTCTAGACCTCTCATGAGTTGCCTGTCACTGCCAGGGCATTACGCGATGCCTTTTCCGCAAAACTGTGTTTTTCTCAGAATGCAAACACCAGAAAGATTTATTCTCTGGAACAAGAACCACAGTGTGATGAAAGTGTGTTCAGACAGGCATATAACAGCAAACAACATCAAATATTTACCAGGAGTGGGAAAGTTACAGTCTCATCCCAGCTGTACTTGAGCAGCAGAGCCAGACATTACGGTCCTTACATGACTCATGTGAATGATAAAGAGAGAGCGGAGAGAGATCAAGTTAGAGAGAGATGATGGATAGAGACAGTAAAGATGTTCTGACATTCAGAAAAAGATCTTGAGGCGAAGACTACCACATACACCCATCAACACACACACACACACACACACACACACAAACGACCACATGTATAAAACTCCCATGAAATTAAATGATATATACCATCTAAAAGTTTGAGTATGTGTACCATGAACCTAACTGCTATTAAAAATGAGGCCCACCCAAACTTTAGAAAGCTGCATTATTAGCATTTTGTGTGTGTGTTGTGATTTAATTCAGTACGGTGATTCACTTGTTTTTGTTTAATCCATAAAATCCCCCTAAATTCTACCTATTCTCACTGATACTTAAAGCCAGAATATATTATTCAAAGTCTATTGCTACAAATGTGAGACAGTGGCCTACCTAGTGTATTTTTCATTACAAAGGCTATTTGTTATGGTATAGGTTTTTGTAGAGCTAAAATAACTGGAAGTGGCTGACAATGGAAGCTTTGTACGTTCAAGTTGCAAACGGCCAAGTCTGCTCTTATAAGTTAAAAATAAGGTGGATAGAGTGGCTTAGCTGTTTGGTGCTAGATTGATTTATCAGTGGTGCAGAATAACCTGCACGTGGACAGGCCAGCAGGGTTCCCTTTTGGCAGGTGTGACAACATAATCAGAGATTGATTGCCAAGGTCACTGCAAGGTAACATTGGGGAGAGCTGCTAACGAAAAGTTCTGTGAGCAGTGATGTGACTGGGGAGTTTTTGAAGAATGCACCAGTGAACACTAGAGGTGTGCTACTCATCTCAATTAGGTCACCTCTGCACTCAGAACCCTCCTTGTAATCAACAGGTCACACAGAGTAATTTGTTTATTTTCGATTACTCTTCATTTAGCTTCTAAACAGGGCTGAGGATAGATGAAGGTTAGTATAATGAAATAGGATTTTTACCTAACTGCAATTGATTAAGAATGCATTAATGAGTTTCATAACATTCCTAACAATTTAATTAACTGGGCAGGTAATAGGGTGTATGTTAATAAAATAATTTTGGTTTTGATGGCATGCAAGTTTGCATATTTAACAAGGCTAGAAAAAAATGACATTTATGAAGAATTTATGAAAGGTAAAAATTCAAATCAGTTTAAGGGAGTAAATATAATTTCTTAAGAGAAAAATGAGTTTCCGCCACCGCTGTCGCTAAATAGAAAAAAAAAATTAAAAGCTTCGGAGTCAGGTTTAAATGACGGGCCTATATCAGCAACAAAGAAAAAAGAAAGAAAGAAAATTTTATTATTACAGAAACCACAGATTATTACTCCCTATAGGCATAGAAAATATAATTATCTTGCTATAAAAACAATAGAAGTCAATGAAAGTTCCCTGCCAAAAAAATATATGTGCCAGCTGTATAAAAAAGCTAAGCAAAGGTGAAACGGAGGGAGAGAGCACAAGATGGCGGCGTCTCTGTGAATTAAAGGATAGGAGCAGTCAGGTATAACAGCAGCTGGAACAGTGTTACATAACGCGAATACAGCTCACCTTATCTCAAATAAGTATGAGCTTCATCATCACTACCAGCTTTTAAAAAAAAAAACCCACTACATTTATGTGCAACTGCACTTTACTAACTGAAGATAGACAGACTGTATAGAGCCTGGCTATATAAAGCTGCTTTTATAAAAACTACTATTCGAGGCAATGTAAATGATTGCACGCACACCTAGATAACAAAATGATGATTGCGTAGTGGTCTCCTCAGGTCTGATTCAAAGTCTTCTGCAGTGTTGAGATGGACTCTGACTGTGCAGACTGAGCTAGTTTTCCTCTACTAAACATTCACAAGCTAGCACACCGTTTCAAGCCCAGAGGCTTTTTATGCTGTAAACAAACGAAGCAGTTTAAATAATTTTTTATAAACACCATAAAACTGCACTCCAGGCAAAGGGTCCTTTTTGTGCAGTCTAGATACAATTCCCCAGCTACAGGGCTGGGATGTATTTTTACGAAGTGTATTGTTCTTTTGTGTGGGAATGTTGATTCTATATAGCGCAGTGCAGCACTCTGCAGTGCCGATTCAGAGTTAATACATTACTGAGAGTGTTACTGAGATTAGGAGCCTCTTATAGTCTGTGTATAAAGCGATGTGTGTGTATGTGATGTGTGTGTGTGTGTGTGTGTGCACGTCTTGAGGAATGACCAGAAAAAAGTGCAGTGGCAGCAGATCTGGTCTGCAGCTCAGCACTCACCATCAGCCCCCCGTCAAAGCTCAACCCCACCCCTTCAGAGGGATTCTCCTACAGCTCCTCGCTTCCATTTAAATAATCGGCATGCTCATCCTGGGCAAATATGAACAGTACAGGATAATGCTGAAGCACCCCATCTCTCATTCACTTCTACATTAACACACAAGTAAGACTTTCAAATACAAGTTTTGAATGGCCAGTGCAGGCAGGCTAGGAATTAAAACATACATGCACTAAGCAAGGTCCATAAAAACACGGTTGGATGAGCTCGGTGTGGAAGAACCTTACTGGCCCAAACAGAGCCCTGATCTCAACCCCGTCAAACACATTTCGAATGGGCTGGAACAGAGATTGCGAGCCAGGCTTTCTAATCCATCACAAATGCTTGATGAATGGGCAAAAATTCCCACAGAAACACTCAAAAGCCTTGTAGAGTGGAAGCTGTTAAAGCTGCACAGGGAGGACTATGTGGTTAGAAGAGAAGCGTATTTTGTAGAAAAATAATATCAGTTAAATATTTTCTTTGTTAATAATTGCATCCTATTATTATATAATTAAAAAACATTGTCTCTTAAGGAGTATATTGGACATAGCCCCATGCCGAGATCAATAGTTGGCTGCATAAATTAAATGCAGGGCTAATCTTATTTCTTAATTGCTCTCGACAGAGGCTGCAAACATCCATCACAGTACAGACCACAGCACAAAGGACGTCACAGTAAACAGAGCAAAGCACAGCTCACGGTACAGTACAAAGAGAGGAAACAGTCCAGGCAACGAGCGATTGACAGAGCAGTGGAGCACAGAGAGACGCAGGGGCTTCTGAATGTGGGTAGGAGATCAAGTTCTGTCAAAGAGAAAACATGCTTATCATGCCTCTCTGTCTCTCTTTTTTTGTATCTCACGCTCCCTCTCTTCAAGAAAGAGATTGATGGGTATGGGAGTGGGTTTCTTATCAGAGGCATAAGGAGTCTGTCCCGCGGAAAAAACTGCAATGCAGATACACAGAGACTGAGAGAGAGACAGGGAGAGGGAGAGGCAAACTTCAACTCTGTCAGAAATCCCCTCAAATTTCAGAAACACTCCGTTCAGCCCAGCACCTTTTAGGATTCTCAAATGCCCACGCACATACACATGTCTGGTTTTCTATCATGCTGGGGAGTTTTTATTGTTTTTATGCTGAGCTAATGATATCGTCTAACCCTAATCCTGGCTTTAAACCTTTCTGCTTTTTTTTTTTTTTTTAAAAAGCATTTTCATTAAACTCTATTTAGTATGTGTGTTTATTACACTGTTTTCATGGCAGAGACCACTGGCTTTTAGGTTTTGTATTCTTATTCCTGCTTATTGTGGACTTTTTTCCTCACAGTCCAAACAAAACCTAACCACACACACAATCACCTTCAAAACACCTTCAAAACACTCTTTCTTTCATCACTCTCTTTCTCCATTTAATTTCATAGTGACTCTGAATCATCCTTCCCTCAGTCTACAGTGACACTCATGATTAAGACATGTTGACGCATGGCAAAAATAAAAAGTGTCCTTGCCTCTAACCATTTTTATTGCAGTTTCTGGTGAACCCACACACTTTCTGACAGTCACAATTTTACATATTTCACATGTGTCGTCACTGCTTCTTAATAAAATATATGAATCTAAAGAAATGTGCAATAATTTAAGTATGTGACAGAGAGAATTTTATTTTATTACAGATTTTTTTCTTAAAAATCCAAAGCAGATTCCAAAAAGACATGGACAATGACATCATCCTGCCACTGGAGAGGATTAATTCTTTTGTTTACCAGAGATAGCAACACAAATATGAAATTAACATACACACTGCCACCTGGTGTTGGATATGATTAAAATACCACCCACTATCCTTTCTAAATGAAAAATAAAAAATTAGCTATAAGAGCAATGGCAATAGTATAGATAGAGGGGACTTGAGGGGTAATTAACACAGAGAGAAAAAGAGAGATATCTGGTCATAGTTTGATAGATTGTTTGCATAAGCACATTTTCTTGTTCAATTTGGTTTAAAATATCCTCAAAAAAAAAAAACTGAAATATCATAGCTGTACAAGGAAGATTGTTAAAACCATCCAATGTACTGTGCAGTTAAACATCCACATATACTAAATATTTGACATATTATTAAATATTTTTTAATATATTTTTTGTTTGTTTATTTGCTGTTTTGATTTACGGTTTTTCCTATATGCTGTCTTCCATTTTGTATTAAAATTCTTAAAATTAAATAATCGTGTTGTGGTAAACGTTTGTATAAGTCTATATTTTCTAATAATAGTGTACAACTTGTCCTGGTGGTGCAGTGGTTCGCATCAACAACACTCTGTATACTTGACACTAATTTCTAGTTTACAGATGATTTATAAATTTCTAACTACTGTAATTGTAGCAGACAAAACCAAAACATTCCAGTCTCTCCTATTGTCTGGGTATTATTATTTTAACTCACCCAAGCATCATAAGACGAAATACAATAGAAACAATTAAAATACTATTCAAATGGCTACGCCTTTTATGTGCCTTGTTTTTTTTAATGCCAGCTCAAATGAATAGCCGCTTGAAATTCCCCCAACAAACGCAACGCGTTGGAATTCCCAAAGAAACTAATGTAACAGACAATCAATTATAAATGCGACGCATGCGCGCTCTGAGCCCTACGCATGCGCACTCCAGTACGGTGTCTAGTTACGAGATTGGCTCTGGGAATTCCCCAGGAAAACACCTACGCAGCCGCACGGCCTTTTCTGGATAAACTGGTCAACAGCTAGCGGCTCACAAGGTGAGCAATTTGTAGTTTTATAATGCTTCGGACATGGGGGGAATCTGAGGCTTGTGCGACAGCGCTTGCCGCTGTTGTTTGGGAATTTGTCAAGAAAGAGCTCGTTTTGTTCCCCTAAAAACCGTCAACAACCGCCAGACGCAGTCCATCTGGATAGAAGCGAAAACGGCGCAACAGATAGTTGTTTGTCAGGAAAGGCAGTTTCTCTCGTTACAGTTGACATCGTTTAAACGACGCATTCATATATAAATGGAGGGGACGCAAGATATTCACGGTGAATCCCGGAGACAGAATGCACGGCCTGGACCGAGCTACTCTGTGGAGAAAAGGGGCGCCGTGGATTCTATCACGGAGGATTGGTGTGACAGCGGGCTAGACTCCTTAAGCGGGGTCGGACTCGGTTTTGAGGATCCCTACGGTACGTACACCGAGGCCGAACAGATGTGGACACCTGGTCAGCCTGTGTCTGACATACCTGACATCCCTCCGTCGGACGAGCCCGACAACAGGAATACCGGGGATTGTGTGTCGATTGGCGGCGGAGAGAGGCTCGACTCAGCCATAGGGGACTCGATTAATGAGGATGCGGTGGTGGCGTGCCTCTCCGACGGGATCGGCACCATGATCCTGGGCGAGCCTGCAGGTACAGAGAGACCGGAGGTTTCAAACACCGAGGACGGTCGGCGGCGAAGGGAAGAGCTCTTCAACACGCTCAACTTTCTGTCAGAGGACGGGGACACGTAAGTCTCTGTAGTTTTCTACGTTTGAACAGTTTGGAAGGCTATTAGATTTAGGTTGCAAACATTTCCTCTGGTCTTTCAGGGTACTTCATTTGGCGCTAATTCATGAACAGTGGGGTGTTGTTCAGTGCCTGCTCGAAAACATTGTGGCGGACAACACCTGGATTCCCATCCTGGACATCCAAAATGACCTGGGTCAGGTAAATGTACAACAGTGTTGCCAGATCCTTCTAGAAAAGCAAACAGCCTGCTCTGAAAACCCAGCACCTGTGGATTAAGGAGAATTGCTCTACATCCAGTGATTTATTGTTGCATAAAACATTGCATGTTAAATGAACCAATACATTTCATCATGCTGTTGAAGTCACCATGAAAGCGACCTTTGCGATTCTTATTTTTATTTAATATTGCATTGTTTATCATTAATGATTTTTGCATTGCTGTAATTTTGTAATAATTACTGTACTGAAACTTATTTCATGTACATCTGAAATTTTCTCATGCATCTACACCTTTAAGGAAACCAAGACCCAGAAACCCCTAATACACAATTGTCCTCTGCAGTGCAAACTGCAACACACCAATCTAATAAGCACTGAGTGGCAACCTATTTCTAACTTTTCCACACGTTTTTTTTTTTTTTCTCAGACTGCTCTACATTTAGCAGTCATAGTAGACCGGAGTGAGTGTGTTCGGGCACTGTTGTGGAGTGGAGCCAGTGCGGAGATCCAAGAGAGGGGTGGAAACACACCTTTACACCTGGCTGTCAGAGAGCTTCGCACAGTGTGTGTGAGAGAGCTGACCAGCTGCTCACGGACCCCCCCGGTGCACCTGAACATCACCAATTATGCAGGTACAAACTCATGCAAATGTATTTCACTCTGAATAATACCATCTATATATATATATATCTGTTTTGCATCCTGTCCCTTTCTTTGTCCGTCTCTTCAAGGTGTGAGTGCGCTGCACCTGGCTGTACATAGGGGCAATTGCGAGATCATCAAAATGCTGTTGGAAGCAGGAGCAGATGTAAATCAACGGGTGAGACGTTACCTTTCAATTTAAGGGTTATTGTCACTAACTAAAAACTGAAACTAAAAATGTTTTAGTTAGTTGCAATTTAAAAAATACAGATTTTTATTACCTGTTTGCTTTTGTAGGATTTGGGGTCAGGTCGGTCTCCATTGCACTGGGCTGTGGAAAGTCAGAGGTCAGAGGTAGTGGAGTTATTATTGAGCGCCGGTGCATTGGTGAATCAGCGCTCGTATGCAGGCCACACCCCGTTCTACTGTGCCCTTTACCGACCCAACAAAGAGGTGCAAGCCCTGCTTAGTGCCCATGGGGCCACATACACACAGGACGATGAGGAAGAAGAGGAGTACCAAGAGAGTGAGGAGGTTAGATCCGAATCCACAGACATCAGTTAACAGAATGCTCACCGGACTGCTTCAGTACTGATTATTTCTCTGTCTGCCACAGGAGGAGTTTGACGATGTCATCATAAATGGACAGCGAGTGCTGTAGCTGCGAAACACGGACACTACTCTGCCATTCGACCTTTGGAACAGCTGAGCGACTGTGGTGTCTGATTGTATTTGGTGGAGGCTATTACGTGTGGCTGTGTGTGTATTTTGTTTTAAGGTACAGTATGATGTCAGTACGCTGGTTTTAGTTCAGGCCGACGGGAGTGCATAGCTAGATTCTGTTAGCCTTTGAGGATCTAAGTTATTTAAGCCTGACATCACGCAAAGCCTTTTAAAGCTATTACAATGGAGGCAGCTTTTAATTTAGTAAAACCTCTTATTGGCTCATCTCATGTACATTATAATATAGGGATAGTGCACCTAAAGATGAATATGCTGTCGAACCCTTATGGTGGTACAAGGCTGTATGACTTTTTCTTCTGAGGAATAAAAAGAACATGTCTTAAAAAATGATGGAAAAAAGTGTTTTATGTGCACACATTAAAATTAGCGGAGTCCAATGTTGTTTAGGCAACATATCCTATATAAAAGAAGGATCATATCTCATATCATACCTTTAGGTAAAATGTCTTCCACAGAAGAAACAAAGTCATTTAGTTTTGGAATGGCATAAGGGTGAGTAAATTATTTTAATTTTGGGTGTGTTATCTCTTTAAGAACCAAATTCCCTAAAAGATACCAAACAACTTTTACATTGCTTGTCCCACCAGTGAGTAGATTTATTGTTCCCACAATAGTTTTCTTTGTTTTTAAATTATTAGCCAGATTTAGTTGAAGAAAATTTTTTTTTTTTGGAATGGTTTTTCATAAACTTGCTTATTTACTATTACTGCTATATCAACTATTGGTTGTTTGAGTATAGTGTCACAATTTTCATGGTGACCTCTTAAGTTTTTTTTTTTTTTTCTCTCTTTTTACAGTAGATGTTTTCCTTTTCCTATAATGGGTCTTGGGGTGAATATAAGATGGATATACAGATAAAGTAGCTAAAAAGCATTACAGGAAATTACAGACAGTACAGAATTCTACCATACAAATGGCAACTCTAACCTCTGAATTGGATGCAAAGAAATTGACATGAAATTTCATACTTTACTCTCAACAAGCTGTTTACGGTCACATCAGCATATGATTTGAGCTGTGAAACATCTAACAAACATTCCGAGTTATATTAAACACGACAACACAACACTTTTTTGTCTTATTAAAACATTTAAAAATTAATTTAAATGTATTATAATATAAACTTATATGTAAGTTATAATAGAAAACGGATCTGATTCTGTCTGTTTTGTTTTCAGTTGTTATGAAAGTGAAGATTGATCTCTATTCACTCATGTGGGGGCATTATGGTTGTGGACATTTACAATCACTTATTTATAGGCTCAATTCAACTTTTCTGTTCGTTGGGGTGAACGAGAATATTTTTCGCTGATAATGATCATTGGTTCCCTCTGATGTTAATATAAAGGCTCCTGTTCTACTTGCTCTTGTCCTCTGTGAGTTGACTGTGTACTGCTGAGCAGAGTTGTCCTGTTTTAAATGACAAGGTTTATGGTTATTCAGCATTTGAGAATATATCATTAGTTTAAGGAAACAAAGCTTCAGTAACAGCTAGCAGTAGGGTAAGATAACGAAAGAGGAAGGAGCAACATTTAGGTATTAATTAAACAAGTGTAGTCACGTCTTAAAAGAGGTACATTTAATTGTTGGGGAAGCCGGATTTGCAGTTGAATGTTTCTAATCCATGTAGGAAGAAACTGTAACAGATTGTTCCTCTCATCTGTACATATTTCTGTTTTTGTTGGTGATGGGTGAAATGACTGAAATGTTCTAAGAAACCATTCAAGTGAACAATAAACAATAATGACAAGAAGGATTATTTTATTTACATGCTCACAATCACTCAAATACACACTTTTCAAATGATGTAGTTGCATTTTCTGTCTTATCTAAACCCAAAGATTGCAGAATGTTTATTGAAGTTTGATTGCTTGTAGCTTTTAACATGACAATTAAAAAAAGGAAGATAAAGGGATTGTCTTGACTGGATTAGCTTTGATGTTTTGTTTAACATATCTACTGATGCATTTCAGGAATCTCACAAAGAAATGTCCCATTTCCATTCCATTTTAATAATTCTCATTTCTAGCGCTGCATTTAATGGTTGACATGAAATTAAATCAAGTCTGTAATCATAGTGTTTTCATTTAATTACTAACTGATTATATATCAGTATTTTGAATTACAGTAATAAGAGCTGGGAGGTAAATTAGATCAATTCTGTTAAAAAATACTAATAGACTTTTTATTTTGCAAAATAATACATTTTTTTTTTTCTTTCTTACATGGCAAAA
This sequence comes from Puntigrus tetrazona, assembly GCF_018831695.1. Lineage (NCBI taxonomy): Eukaryota > Metazoa > Chordata > Actinopteri > Cypriniformes > Cyprinidae > Puntigrus > Puntigrus tetrazona. Next base: position 13,613,151 of record NC_056703.1, read on the forward strand.
TGTGACCTCGAAATGTTTTTCTGAGAGCACCGCCAAATGTGGTCTTCAATGCAATATGATGCTTAAATTTTGACTGTTCACCTTCTAAGATTTTGTCTGAAAGAGCTCCGGGTCAAATCTCAGAACCTATTAGTGGTATGTTCTATAGTTTTTCTCCAGCATGCATAGAGTTACAGTCGATCCAACACCAAACCCAGCATACAATGCTTCTGAGAACTTGGCTTTAAATCTGTGAATGAGCTCCATTGTTTCAGACACAGAGTAAAAGGACACAGATCCTCCGGCGTAATCCAGGTACACACCGATCCGTGAGCCACGGGCTGCACTCGGCAGATCTTTATCCATCTTATTGTGCCAGGCAGAGTATCCTGAGTCTGAGCATAGGAGGCTCCAGGATTTATCATTGTATCCCAGAAGGCTGTTTGAGTTCTTACCTTTGCGGCTAATGCTCTTGTAAGCAACTCCAATAGAAAATTCACCATTCCACTCTGCCTCCCAGTAATGGCGTATTCCGCTGAGTGGCTCTTTGCACAGGATCTGGCAAAATCCATCAAACCGCTCCGGGTGATCTGGGTAGAACTGGGTTGTTCTTTTCCGGGTCACCCGGCGATTTCCGTCTGAAAGGACTAGCTCTTTATAGGCAGTGTTGAGATCAAAAGTAAGTTTACAAGAATCTGTAAATTAGAAATAATTGAGAAGTCCAGCATTTATTAGAAACAAAAAGAGCAAAAGTGAATGACTATAATTATATACATGAACACAGTCTATGCACTCACATTTGATGAAATCCGGTCTTGTTTTAGGTTCTGGCAAATCAGTTCTTATTGGAGCTGAAAATATGGTATAAGTGGTACATAAATGACAACATTTGTTCGTAACATACTTTATTGTACAATAAAGTGAAATGTAAATGAAATCTCGGGAGGTCATCTCACCATTCAGACGTCCTCCAGATCTTGGAATCAGGATATAAACTGAGGTGTCACTCACTAAGATCAAACAATTATGAATATCATCAAAATGCATTAATGAATAGTAGATAAAATAGCTTTATATGCATTACTGATCGAAAGGGATCAGCAAGATTTTTTTTAAGGTGCATTGTTGATCATTAAATTAACAACATACCAATTATTAATCTGACTAAACATCTCTTAAACAACTTCAAATGAACAAAAACTCCACAAACAGTTGTAAAAGTTGTTATAAAAATGTTATAGTCTTGATTACCTCGTTTGGAGATGTTTCCCAGCTCTTTTTTGCAGATGTCGTCCAGGTGTTCTTTCATGTCAGAGACGGTCTTGGTGATCTCACTAAAGGAAAACTCTGGGTTTATCAGCACTTTGGGCACCATGGGCTCCGGTGCAACAGATAGCGTGGGAAAATACTGCACAAGTAATGAAGGCACAACAAAATCATTGCTGAATCATTGTTTCCCTAAATATCCTGAATACCCGTATTAAATATTCAGTCAGGCAAGTAAATTTTCTGAACGACCAAAATCCAGAGCAGCTGATTTTATTTACCTGAAGGAAATGAATGTTGTCCTCGGTATCAAGTATTTGACGTAGTTCAGCATCTCTCTTCTGAAGCTCCATGATTTCTTGTTCAAGTCTCTCTATGTAACCCTGTGCCTATCAGTACATCGAAGCTGTCACAGTTAGAAGGCAGGGACCAGCAGCTGTAGTCAGGACTTTTATTTATCTCACCACGTGCACAAAGCTTCATTAAAGCGTGGCTCTGTTTTTTTACACTACGTCTGAGCTGTAAAATTCCACAATTTCATATAGACCAACAGACATTAACTTCAATTTTTGTGGCAATAAAGTTTTTTTCACCACAGTTACTCGGTAAAGGAGCTTTAATCAGCACTTCTTCTCCTTGAGAATTAAAGCCGTGATGTTGGAGTCACTAGAGCCATGCTCTGCAATTAAAGCTACAGGAAACAATCTAACCCCTCTGAAACTAATATACATGTACCTGAGCCATGGAGGCCTGTATGTTGGCCTGTATGAGCTGGCTTATCTCAGCATGCCAGCGCTCTACGGCCTGTAACATCTCGCTGAAGATTTTATCACTGTCAGTCTGAGCCCGCTGTGCATTTCCCTGCAGAGAATGTGCAACAGTCAGCAACAGCTTCATCCACACAGCCAGGGGGCAGCACTGAGCACTGCATCAAAGTCAGATCTCTTTGAGAGACTGGAATAGCTGGGGCATATTTAAGTTGCACTAAGTATATGTTATTAAACAATACAGCAGCTGCAGGCTGAAAATAAATAAGATTTGCATTGATGTATGGTTTTGTAGGATATTTGGCCGATTTACTAACCTTTAGAACATCCACATTGTGTCTGAGTTCTTGAAGTTCTTTCATCCGATCTTGGATAATATGCTGAACCTCAGTCTGTGTTGCCACCAAGACTTTCTATAATTACAAACAAACATATAGCGTATAGTCAAGTTATTATTATTATTTCACAATATTAATATCAATTCGATGCAGATTTGGTGAGCATTGGAAACTTCCTTCAATAACATGAATAAAAATCTTATCAACTTATGAATGGTAAGTAATGTATCTTAAGTTATTTTTACAATATAATCTTTGTTGAAGTGTTTAAACCTGACGGTCCACAGAGCATAATAATGCATAGAATAGGGCTACCGTTCTGATGACTCTTTACTCTAAAACAGTCAAAACATATTTATTTGTTAAAAGCTACTAAACATTTCTACTCGTATTTCCAGAAAACAATTAATTAAATTCTAGCTAACAAGAAACTGATTAATGAATTAGTAAGTGATAGTACTTATTCAGATGTGGTAGTTCACTATTAGCTAATCAGTAACTATTATTTTTTTAATACATTCCCAAGAACTTCTAAGAATTACTGTATACAGGTTCATAATTAATATGAATAATGCATATGTATAATTCATTCTAAAGTGAAGGTCATGGTAACCCACTAGTAATTACTCAAGTATTACCAGATAATTCAGAGGGAGTTACTAATTATTAGGATCCGTATTCTAAAATGAAGATTATGATAACTCACTAGTAATGACTAGTAGTAATCACTAGTAATTCTTTGTACGCTTTTGCAGGTTTTGTAAAGTATTGAATAATAGTTATTCAGGTGTTAGTACATACTTCTAAAGGAATTACAGTTTTTGGATCAATATTCTAAATTGAAGATCGTGATGACCCTCTAGTATTTACTGTCATTGTAAACTTTTGAGGTTTTTGTAAGGCACTGGTTAGTAATTCACTTTGCTAGTTTTAAATCATTACTAGCAGTTTACCATGATCTTTTCGGACCTAATAATAAGTAGCTTCTTCAGAAGGATGTAGTAACACTTGAAGCATTACTATCCAAAAGCTTACATATATCTCAAAAGCTTACACTTACATTTATTATGCATAATTAACATTAATTATGAACCTGTATACAGTAGTAGTAGTTTTTGATTAGCTTATTGTGAAGTGCTATTACTTACTAAATTGTTGATCAGAGTTTCTTGTTAGGTAATAGTAGTTACTACAATGTTAATTGTGCATTAGTCATTTATTCCTGTGTAGTTATTCATTAATAAAATTAAATTTTATTAAAGTTTTAAAGTTAAATAAAGTGTTGCCCTAATACTATACTGTTTAGCTAGTGAACACTGCCATTTAAAAGTGTATTTATTATTTATAGTATTTTTACATTTAATTTAAATTAGTTGTGACAACTTTCTCTGATTTCACATTTAGAAAATAATATCACTATTTTGAGAACACAGTTCTCAGTGTGGGTGACCACAAAATTGTGATTTTGAAATCACAACCATTACTCTAATTTTCATTATTTTAGTTTTAGTAGATGTTTGAAACCACAATACAAAACTACACAATACTAGCCTAAGCTAGGTTTAGAAAATAGTTGAACTACAGGACATTTAAGTAATTTTCTTAAACATATCGTAGAAAAAATCATTACTGGTGCGCATCTTAAGACAAAACAAGTTTCTTTCGATTGAAACAGTTCAGATTTACATTTAGTCCAAGACTAGGCTTAATCCTTGTGTGTAAAACTGGGAGATAGTTTCTTAGATTTAACCCGTCACAGCTTGCCCCGATCTATTCACAACAATTCTAATCTTATGTCTCACCTGTTTCTCTGTGCGCTCATCATCTGCGCTGACTATGTTGTGGCTGCGATGTTCTCTTACTGTACACAGCACACAGATGCACATCTGGTCTGAGCGGCAGAAAAGCTCTAAGCCTTTTTCATGCTGAGGGCAGATCTTCCGATCCAGGTGTCCCGTCTCATCCACCAGTTTGTGTCGTTTAAATGTGGCTGATTCGTAATGAGGTTTGATGTGAGTCTCACAGTAATAAGCCAGACACATCAGGCACGATTTGACTGCTTTGTTCCGCCGGCCGGTACAGAAATCACACAGCGCATCACGCTTGAAGTATGGAAACGGGGCGAGCTCACGTGGGGGCCGCCGGGGCTCCGGGTTCCCTACGTGGGGCACGTTTCGTCTGAGGGTGGGTCGAGGAGTGAAAGTCGTCTGGCACTGCGGACAACTATATACACCGAGGTGGTCAGAATGGTCCCAGTAGATCTTAATGCACTCCAGGCAGAAGGTGTCTCCACACGGGATGGTGACGGGGTCTCGGTGGGTGTCTGCGCAGAGGGTGCAGGTGTAGTCCAGATAGTCAGATTCTGCCATTTTCTAAAACAATGAAGTGAGAAGAAAAGGTGAAATGGAGCAAGTGAGGCAAGAACACACCCATATTTATAGATCAAAAAAAAAAGGGTGGAGGAAGGATAGCAGTTTACGTAGATAAGAGATTAAATAGTATGTGTAAGTTGGCAGAAATGTTTTTAAAAATTGAAACACAATTTCAGCTTAACAGCCAATGTTAAAGCAAGTTTAAAGGAATAGTTTTCCCAAAATATAAAATTCTGTTCTCATGTCATTCCATACTGGTATGGGTAATGGTGAATACATTGTCTAAAGTATTTTCTTTTATTTTTCATTGAGGAAACAAAGTCATATAAGTTTTAACTAACTTTCATATTTTGGTTAATTACTCCTTTAAGGTTCTAACAGTTGAAAATGAAAGTGAATAGCCGAGGAACGCTCTCTATTTCTACATATATGTACTGCGGTGAAATTCGAGACTGTTTTGTCTGTAAATATGGAAACTGGTTAGAATACATTTGTGCAGTCAGTGCTTGTGTTCTGTGAGTAAAGTACTGTGTGTACTGTAAACACTCAGCATAGAATTATGCTGGTAAAGCGTAAACACAATTAAATGCTGGATATGAAGAATGTCAAGGTCAAACTAATGGGTGACATGAGGGGAGAACTCACAACAGCATGCTTTACATCGTATACATATCTGTATATTTCTTACCTGACCATATTTCTGGCACCCAATGAATTTGTTTACACTGATGGTATTTTGGGTAGTTGTCCACAGTGTTTATCAATTTTTTTTATTATTATTGTTTAGTTTAAGAAATGTTATGATAGTTATAGTATTTGTCATATTTATTAATATAGAAGCTATTTTCTGATTGTGTGATCCATTATATATATATATATATATATATATATATATATATATATATATATATATATATATATAGAGAGAGAGAGAGAGAGAGAGAGAGAGAGAGAGAGAGAGAGAGAGAGAGAGAGAGAAATGACAAAGTGTGGTTAATGGCAAAGTTATTTGTAATGATGATTATGATTATGAATAAAAAATAATATAAATACTGGTTTGTTTGCGACATCACACAGCATAATGCCCTTGCTCTTACTTAAGTCAAAAATACAATGAATGCAATAAAATTCCTGCTTCCCTGTGCATTCCCAATGGTGTCCTTGCAGGCCCAGGGAGAGAACGGTAAAGGATGCTGAGCTGCCATCTGGATGAGCTGCCAGACCTGCACTTCAGAAAAAAAGACACACATTCTTAGCACACATTGCAACACCCTCTTAAAACCATCTGAACACTGTTTATAAGCCACAGCCGTGACCACGCGCTTTCTTATGATTACAGTCCATTCATCTTCTTGAATAAGCTGCAGCTACATTACTGATACTTTTGTTTAAAGTGGACCATAAACATGTAAAAATGTTTGTTAAAACCATGTTTTAAAGAAATCGGGCTGTTCTGGGGTCAATAGATCAAAGATGTCCAGTCGAGTTTTAGGAAAGTGAGCAAATTGCGTGTGTATATAACATGTGTTAGTAAGCCTAAATGAATACATTCAATTTCAAAACTTAATAAAAAATAACATTTATGAGTACTCTTACATTCTTCAGTGTTAAATTTAAAATTTTGGTGCTTTTTCCATTTGAAATTCTATATAAAGCTCAAATGTTGCAGACATTTATACAACTTTTTGCAGCTGCTTGTGATATTTGGGGTTCATCTGTCTTAAGGTTGTCTTTGTAACCATTGAATATAATAAGCAGTTTTTATAGCATACTGTAGAGGGCGCTCTTGTAGTTAATATCAAGCAAAATTATGGTATATGCCTATTATTATTCAAAGTCTTGCACTAGTACTGGTTTTAAATTGTTGCACTCTTGACATTACAAATAAATAGTTTGACATTGTTGTTGAGGACATACTGAACTTGCTCATTCTTTCCATTATTTACAAAGAATTTGATCTTTTGTGTTTTGCATTTGTACTTGTAATTGTACTCCAAAATTTAAAGTTCTTTAACTAACAATTTGTTTATTGAATATTGCATCGCCAGAACCTCGGTTTGTGCATATGCAGATATATTTATGTGTTCTAGTGTAAAGTTATGGTAGATTTTATTTTAGCTTATTCTGGTTATAACAATCATTGTTAATGCCATCACTGCACATTGCATTTACAATTCAAATATGACAGAATTACAATTATTCTTGTCAATGTACACTCTTAAAAAAGCCTTTAAAAGGGGGAGTTTCAAACTGATGCAAGAGAAACACCATATAGAGTACCCCAAAGAACCTTTCTGTGAATGAGTTCTTAAAATAGCACTTCATTTTAAAGAATAACCATTATTACACTATAAAGTAATGGAAAGGTTCAAATGTCAAAGGTTCTCTCCACTGGACCATTCATACCATTAAATAACCTTTATATTTAAGAGTGTAAACAGTCATTGTTCTTTTAGTTGTGTTGTCAGCCATGGTGATCTGCTGTGATTGAGTCTTCGTCTACATGTGGTTGTGTCATGAGTAAGCGGTGAGTTGCTCAGACACATTAGACAGAGGTGACCTGAAGCCATTAGAGAAAATAACATTTAGAGCATCACAGTCCAACAACGCATGTGTGTGTGTGTGTGTATGTGTGTGTGTGAGTGGCTTCACTATGTAACATCTGAACACTGATCCACAGAGACTGATGGGAAAGGGTGTGGCAGCAGAGAGACAAAAACAAAGACAGAAGGAGGAGAGCAGGAAGAGGAGGGAGAGAGGGCTGATAGTGAAGGACTACTGTATCTACTCAGCAAAGTAGAAAAGAGGACAAATAAAAGGGCCAAAGAGACAGAGAAAATCAAAAAGCAGAAAGACAAGAGGGCCTGTGGCACAAAGAGAGAGAGAGGGGAAAGAGTGATATCATCCTCTGTGCTGGGCTGTGCTCTCTCCTCCCCTCTGTCTTGCGTCATTGTACACACACACACACACACACACACACACACACTTACCAAGGGCAGAGACGAAGACAGAGGAACACACACCCACATTCAGCATCCTCTCAGTAGCAGCTTAGCATCAGTATCCAGGACTGTTCAACTCACTGTCAGGTAGGCTGGATCTCCCTCTCAACAACACACTCCCATCCCACACCTACAAGGCCTGACAGGGCTTTATGCATGAGCTATGGTTAGCATGTTTTTTCAGATGATGCTGTGCGCATGTAGATGCATTATTGAATTGCCTGTGTAATAAAAGAATGTAAGCTCTATTATTTGTTTACCAGAGTCTTTTTATTTGTAAGAGTTTCATGCGTTTTGGGAAATTCTGATTTAATCTACTTGTATTTCATTAAAAAGATGCATATGTATTTATATTTTGTACAGATAAAACAATATGAGAGAGAGAGAGAGAGAGAGAGAGAGAAAGAGAGGATGCTCAAAGTCAACTGAAGCTAATTTAGTAAAGTGGACTTCATTAAATTAAGGCTTTTAGTGCGAGTAATATACATTATGTGTGTTTGTGTGGTAAATGAGCAGGAGCAGTGTGGGAGAGTATCCTTGAGCGTAACCAGAACAATAGCAGACATAGATGATAACAAAACAGTACAGCACTGAATAAGACAGTAACTTATATATGTATATAAAACACAAAGTCGACACATTTTAAATTGTTAAGCAAGCTCATTAAGTGCATCTTTCCACTAAAACATCTGGAATGCTTCTGTGTAATAAAAATCTGAATCTGCTATTGGTGCACATCAACAGATGAACATATCATGTCAAAGACTTACAGCTGGAAGTATTAAAAGCATTTTCAAATGAAAAAATAAAGCTGAAATGAAATATAAATATAGCATGAAAATCCAGCGTATAGTATATAAATAATACTAAAATAACAAAATAACTGGATCAATCACGAGGCCAGGAGTGGAAAGATCAGTGTCATAATAAGACAATAAAAAAATCTTTGTTTAAAATCCTTTTTTCTCTCATCCTTGATCTGACAGCATGGCCGAAGGTTCGGGTGAAGTATCACTGGAAGATGTTGAGACGGCATTTCGCAAATTTGCAGTTCATGGAGACAGCAAAGCGACGGGGAAGGAGATGAACGGGAAAAACTTCGTGAAGCTGTGTAAGGACTGCAAGGTCATCGACGGCAAATCTGTCACCAGCACAGATGTGGACATCATCTTTAGCAAAGTCAAGTATGATCATCCTCACAATCAGTGACCGACAGCGAACATAAGTCAACATACATGACTGGACCTAAGGCTCTGCTTATGTGTTTTAGGGCTAAATCGGCACGCGTCATCACATTTGAGCAGTTCACTCAAGCCATGGCTGAGTTGGCTCCAAAACATTTTAAAGGGAAGAGCCAGGAAGAGGCAGTACAGCTCCTATACGGTCTCATTGCTGGCAAAGAACCCGCCAACATCGGTGTCACTGTGAGTACCAGCCAGTCAGTTTCTGTAGATTAAGCAATAACCAAGCAATATTACCGCTGATGATCTTTTCCTCTCCGCAGAAAGTGGCAAAGGCCTCTGCTGTAGACAGGTTAACAGATAGCAGCAAGTACACTGGTTCTCATAAGGAGCGCTTCGATGAGTCTGGAAAGGGAAAAGGCCGCTCAGGGAGGGAATACATCCCTGATACCAGCGGATACGTTTCAGCGTACAAAGGCCAAGGCTCCTACGACAGCAAAGTAAAAGAGGACGAATAAAAAGGATAATATGTATGCTGAAGAGTGCTTTATGCATGACATAATATGCGTATGTTTGAAGTCTTCCTGTTTTATTTCAGCAGCTGGGTCGTGGCTTGCCTGCAAAAACAAACCCCTGGCTAAAGCCTGACACGAAAACCTGTGTCTTTCTTATTTTTACACTTGCAAGTACTTCACAGTTAATGATCTACTGCTATTATAAATCACAAACACCCTTTGGTGACACGTGTGGTTTTTTTTACACTGATTCTTACCGCCATGTAGCGACCTGCCTGTCTGTCCATACCTTAAAAACAAAGATGTTGAGATGCGTGCCTTGAATGCAAGCCATTTCAGGCAAAAACATCTGCCAAATGTAGCTTGCACGAATGAGAATTTCAACATACAAAATGACAGTCGGTTCAGACACTAGGTTACTGATTTTTCATTTGGTAACAAGCTCATTTTTATGTTTGCCTTTCATAAAATTAATGTATCATTTATATTTAAGACGAAATAAAACTGAATAACAACTCAAAAATGAAAACTGTCATCATTTACTCATATGCTCATGTTGTTCCAAACCTGTTTGATTTTATTCTGTCTGTGGAACATAAAAGAAAATGTCCTATAATGTTTTTTTCAACCCAATGGTCACCAAACAGTTTGTCTACCAACATTCTTCAAAATATCTTCTTGTCTCTGTAATGCACAGAAGTAATTTGTAATGGTTTGAAACAATGAGAAAGTGAGTACAAATGACAGGATTGAGTTTTTTCGTGTGTACTATCCCTTTAAGTGCTTCTTACTCCCTGCTGGGGTTGATATTTTGCTGGCTAAATGAGCTTTATTGCGCACTATTGGAGCTTCTTGGCTTTGTTGCACAGAGATCTATATCAGACTGTAAACACTAAACTGAGTTGACAAATAAAGTCAAATAAAGAAACGCCATGTGAGAATACTTGGCTTAAATTACAGCACACATTATTGTGACTTTTTGCATCTTCCCTTGCTGTTGTATTGTATTGTAGACAGAGGTGTGGTGTGTTTTTTGAATAGTTGTTTTGGGACTGTTAAGAAACATAGATCATTTCCTGGGAAAGTGCATGTCTGATTGCTCAGAAAAGATAGCAGCTTTAAATTCTTGAGTTCAGTTGCCTCATGTTTCACTGCATTGATGCGTGTCATTGTGTGGCGGTATAGTGTAAAGCTCACTGGGGTTTTGTATTGGGACGTCACAGTCACAGGAGCTCATTTCCCTTTGTCATTTCCCATTTTCCCATTTTTTATTTATCTTGCTGATGCACACCTCCTCTTCACAAACACAAACCTGATTCTCCCTTCATAAAAACAGGAGGAGGAGCGTCGCAAGGATATAAAGCTGAATATAACACCGACTCCAATTTTCACTCATTTCCACTGATACTCAAAAGACAGAAACAGACACAGCCGTGAAACATGAAAGGTGAGAAAATAATCACTGCTTTTGTAAAGAAATATTTATTTTGATAGCAGAAGTTTAACAGATCAGCTTGACAGATCCCTAATAATTCTTAAAGTTTTGAATAATATTTATTTTGGCTATATTTTATTCAAAATATTTATTTCATTTGTTTATATACGATTTTATTTATTACAACTAATTTATTTGCTTCAGCAAGATCTGATTATTAAAAACTATTATTATAATAAAAAAATGTAATTAACAAAAGCTTCAAGTTTTGTACAGATATATATATTATATTTATCTAACGTTGCTGTGTGTATTTATTATATTATGTTAGATATTAGCATATTATGATCTGCACACTTTTTTTTCAGAATCCTACAGAATCAATTGAAACCTAGCAAAAATGTGTTTAATACAGCTGAGATTAAGGCACGCTTATAACCAGCTGAAAGAACTATTAAATTAGCAAAAAATAAACCCCTTGGCCTAGTTAGAAATGACATTTGGTCACATTGTTGTTTTTAAGAAACAAAGCATAGCCTAAAGCAAAATCAGACTCATAATGGTATCATGAAAGTTGTATGACAGAATATTATAACCCTCTGAACAATTTCATCAGGAAAAGGTGTTGTGCTGTTGTGTGTGTTGCCGCTGGTGCTGAGCCAGCAAAAAACCTTCAGCTGGGACGGACCGGGACAAACCATTGCTCCAGATCCCATCAATCGTAAGTCCTTAAAAGTCTCCCCGAATTTTTTTATTATATGGAAATTTTACTGAAACATGAAATACAGCAAAATGTAAAGGTAGATTTCATAAGCTATCTTTTATTGCTCTCTCACTAGCGTGCCTGACTGACGACAGCTCATGTAGTTGTTGTGTGATGCAGAAGAAAAAATGGGAGCTAGAGCAATATTTAAACTCCACTATGAATTCATTGGAGGATCTGCTGATTAGGGCACAAAACACACTGAAAAACATCAGAGGTAGGCTAAACACATTAGGGATATAATGATGTTCCTGTAGCCTGTTGAAAATCAATACAAATATGTGACGATTCAAAACGGTTGAGATGTTAAACAAATTTACACCATCCGAGGTGTATATGACTTTCTTCTTTCAGACTTGAGTTTAAAAAATGTATTCTGGCTATTCCAAGCTTGGTAATGCTGGTGGATAGTGGCCATTATTTTAAAGCTTCGTAAATAGGATATATCCGCAAGTGAAACTAACCTCTACGCCTACAGGGGTGTGGGGGGTATCGTATATCCTCTGAAGCAGATCGGTGGGTTTTTGTAAGAAAAATATTTCTAGTTTTAAATTATAAGAATTTACGCAATTTAATAATTTGATTTACAAAATAATGGCCACCATCCACAAGTATTACCAAGCTAGGAACAGCCTGGATACATTTTTTAAAAACTCACACTGCGTTCGTCTGAAAGAAGAAAGTCATATACACCTAGCTGTGAATAAAATACGGGGTTTCATTTTTGTGTGAACTATTCCTTTAAAATACTGTGTTTGCCTCTATTTTAAATGGAAAGAGAACAAGCAAATTTATTTATTTATTATTAATTATTTGATTTGAGGTTGAGCATTTTGTCCATTAATTGAATCTTTATTTAAGTAAAGTTTTTTTTTGTTGCTTTTTTGTTTTCTGAGGTGGTACTTGGTATGGAACGTTTGATAACCACTGAGTTAATCTGTTTATTTTGTGTCATATTTTCACATATGCATTTCACACATTCCTTCCTCTTTAGACAGTCGAGTGGCATTTTCTGTGGGTCTAACCGACAAGAGACGCTGCATTGGTCCGTTGAGGGCAGCGACAAATGTGGTCTATCAAAGCATCTTCATCAACATCGGAGAGGCCTATAACTCAACCACCGGTGTGTTCACGGTTCCACAGTCAGGGGTGTATAACCTGGCCTTTACTGTGTTCAGCGACGCAGGCTCACCAGGCGCATTGCTGGCTGTCTGTGCCAACATCAGGAAGAACGGCGTGGCTCTAGCTGCACTTAGGGAGATTTATGATCAAGACCAGGAGGATCAGGCCACTGCCGTCCTGCTTGTGCAGCTCACCACAGGGGACCGCATTACCATCAGTCTCCAGGCTGGCTGCTGGATCTGTGACGATCAGAATCACTATAACACATTTAGTGGTTTTCTGCTGTACGCTACAGATTGAAGCACATACACACAAACAAACATGTAGATATTTGTGGTATACAGGGACTCTCCATAGGCATAATGGTTTTTATACTGTACAAACTACACCTGAACCTACCCCTGGCAAGAAACGCTTTTTCACATTTTCACAAAAGAAAAACACCACTTGATGTTTTTTTGAGCATTTAAAATTATGGCGACAGTGGAAGTGTCCTCATAAACCACTGTCAAATTGTAACACCCATGTCATTAAACAAATTTGTGTCCCCATGAACCACAAATACCAACACACATACACATATACACACATACACACACACACGCGTTTGTTTTTTTAAATTGTGGGGACATTCCATAGGCCAAATGGTTTTCATACTGTACAAACTGTATGTGCCATTGCCCTACACCTAACCCTACACAGGCATTTTTACTTTCACAAAACAACTGCATGGTGTAACACTGTATGATTTATAAGCACTTTGAAAAATGGGAACATGGGGTAAGTCACCTTATAATACTTGTCATACCCATGTCATTATACAAATTTGTGTCCTCATATGTCCAAAAACGTGCACACACACACACACACACACACACACAAGCTTTAAAAGCTATATTAGTGAGGAGCTCTTATAGATGCAGTCTTTACAAGGATTCTGAATTCTAAATATCACACAAATCTGTCCACTTTCGCAGGTTTTTACTATACTTTTTTTTAAATATTTCACACTGAACTATATAAAAAACCCAACCAAGCCCACCCTAACACAAACACACATACACTCACACATTGTAAGGAAATGTTGCATAAAGGCACAGATGTCGATCTAACATTAATAAAATGTTGACATGAAGGTCAGAATTGTGTGGACTTCCCCTTTGCTTACAGAACTTCATCTGTATTAAATTATTATTTATTGTTATGCTCATTTTTTTAATTATTGTAAACTAAATTTAAAAATGTCTATTATATAATATAATATAGTAAACACTTACAAGTACAGCCTTGTGGAAACACATCTAGCTAAAGTAAAGCTACACACTAAAGATCCTGACCTAAAGATCCTGATCAAGAATCTGAACTGAACTGAGCTGTATGATGACATAAGAATACAATGAAGATTATAAGATATATTAACATTCTGTTAACTATAAGTAGCGTTGCACTAAGTAGCGTTACACCTATATATATACTAATTCTCATTAGAGCGTTAGTAGAGCATTAGTAGACAAGTAGGGCCAGGGTTAGAATAAGCTGACTTTTTAGTCGGTAGAGTATCTATTGGGAGACTATCCCAAAAACGAGTTAGCAGATATTAATCAGAGAGTCTACTAATACTCTACTGAGACTTTGTCGACACACAAGAGTTTCTTATTGTCAACAGAATGTTCTGAATGGACCAACAAAATAAAGTATTACCTATATAATATTATTATAAGACGACAATGAATAATACAACTCATTCAACTGTTGGAAATTACACAGTTATAAAAATTAACAGAGCTTTAGAACTTGCAGAACAAAATATAAATATAATTATATTAAAGTTTACTATAAACTGACATATTATATATACATATATGTCACTGTATACATAATTTCACTACAAATAATAGGCTATAATAGAATATAATAAAGAAATAATATAGTTCTATATAGCATAACAGTTTAAAATAAATTAATTAGTAAACTCTAACATGCCAGTTCCTTGCCTTTTCCTATTTCACACTCCTATAAGATAATGCTAAGACCTGAGAAATTTGAGTGATTTATGTTTTTATCCTGCTGAATTACATGACTGGAATGAGCCATAATGAAACCAAACCCACAACACACAAACACATGCAACATCCGATCTCACTAAAGAACAAATCAGTACTGACCCAATAAAAATATGGCTTTCAATGCACCCATAACTGATAATATCAGTCAGGTCATCACACAAACAAAAACATGTGCAACAAGAGACAGACTGCTCTCCTGACACTCTTGTCCCTTTTTCTTATTTATCAGTTATCACTATCTTATAACACACGAATACTGAGCTCAGGGAGACAGAGAGAGTGCGTGCAATTTCTTGGGATTTTACTATAGGATGTATATGAATGAGAACCCATACACACAGATGTACAACAACTGATGGCCATCAGGGTGGGACTGCCCTCTGTGCCTGACATCAACGCTAATAAAAACTATAAGCACCAGCAATTAACAGAGCAGATATCACTGCTCTCACACCTCCTCACACAGTGAGTGAAAAGGACTCTTTATAAGTATGAAAAACGTTTGACTTTCTGACAGTAGAGTCATTGCTGGGAACTTAACAGAGGATCTGAAGAAACCTAAACGCCACAAAAAACAACAAAGCTGGTCTGATTGGAAGAAAAGCTTACATTGATCACATGAAAGGTGAGCGTTCAAAAGAATACATCTATTTACATGGAGAATTTTCATTGATTTGTAGCAGTTGTTTTCTCATAAAATTCATTGAAAGGGCAAGGATAAATTGGGTGGATGTTTATTTAATCAATTAAATAAACTGTATCTTCAGTCACCGTAGATGACTAAAGGTCTAGCAAGATTGTGGATATCACTGCAGTTAACTGCGGAGAAACCTAAAATGTTTGTTTCTTAAAATGGATTGCAGGTAAATATTCAAGAAAACGCTGCAAACAACTGAATGAATCGAAAGAGTGACTCACTTGTGAACGTGGCATAGTCCTGATTCTTAATTCATCGATTGTTGATACATAGAAAACACGTGATTATTGCTCAAATAAGTTAAGCATACAAAGTATATGGCTCATTAAGCAAAATATTATCAGCAATATCAGCAGGACAGTTTGTGTGACTGACCAATGAAAAACAATGAATATTCCATTCTGTTTGGTAACCCAAGTGACAAAAGTACACGTTCACATCTTGTGTTTGCATCTGTGTTTTCAAGCACTGCTGGATGTGAAGATGTATGCTGCAGTCGTCAGTGTGCGTGTGATGGATGTGCTGTTTGTCACCAGAGAGGCAGCAGGGATTTCTCCAGAATTCCTTCAAGCAGCAGCGAGCATGTTCAACACTTGAATGTTTTATTTTCCCCTTCTTTTCTCTAACTAGACAGCACTGACCCTTGTCCGTCTTGAGATGCATGGCAGGTGCTCTCAGCCGTGTGGGGGATGGAGCTGTGAGTGTGCTTCAAGGCAGCAAAGCTGCTGTTGTGCCACTGCACAGATGGAGGAGCAAATGTTTACTCGCCTCTTTAACATCTTTAGTGTACTGTCAGAACTTGAGACGCAGATTCAGCAGACCAAAGGTCACTCCACTATTTTATTTATATTTAAATCATTTTTATTAAGCCTGACAATTTTTCACATGTGAATTTTGTTAGTCTGTTACTGCAGCTTGTAGTGGAGCGGCATTTACCATGAGTATGTCTCAGATGTCTGGATGTTTTGGCCCCTTTACTTGTGATGTACCCATTCCTTACAGCAATACCACACTTTTATTTTGTTACTTTTATTATTTGTAAAAAAGCAAAACAAAAAACTTCTTTAACTTCAATTTATTTCAGTTATGGTAATTTTAGATTTATTTCAATTAGTTGCCATGACAAGATTTCACCTTTCTTCCCCCTCAAGTTGTTATTTTTTCCTAAATATTTTATTTGATATTTCTTTAGGTTAAGAATAATCTTTTTTTTTTTTTTTTTTTTTAAATAATTACAAATGTAAAAAAAAAAAAGAAAATAATAATTCATTATCTAATAATATGAAAATATGTTATTATTTAGAGTGAATAAATTGAGAAATATATTAATAACATTTTTAAGAACAAATATTCAAATGTAGTAATTTGTTATAGGATGCTAAATATGCATATCTTTTTCTCTCACATATACATGAATGCATAAAACTGAACACAGTCGATCTGTGTGTGACTCATTCAGGTATCTTCACGGCTCCTTGTACAGCGTCTTTTCCTTTAGCCTTAAGGTGCACTCAAACAAAGGAGCTGAAGGACAGCGTTTGTACCAGCGGGTGGCACCAGTGAGAAAGGGCCGTGCTGAGGTCGCTACGTGGGAGGACAACAGGGAGGATGCAGAAGACAGCGCCATACAGAGCGTCTTGTTCAGTCTCAGCGCTGGAGAGCAGGTTTACTCACATCTCATGTCTGACAGAGAAATCTGTGGGGACACATGGGGCTGACTCTTTAGCGGATATTTACTTTATCCTAATGAGAGTTAAAACCGCATAATTCCTGCACAATTCATACAAACATACATAAACACAATGACAATGATGTAACCATTATGTTCAATATAACTAACGGAGACAAAGTCATTGCGATGGCCTCTCTCTTCACTTTTACATACATTTACACACACACACACACACACACTCTCACACGGTTGTATCAGTTTTTCACACAGCTTCAGGTATATGTAAAAAAAAAATAACCACTTTTTTTGTAAATCTAATGCATCCATGCTAAAATGGAATAATACATTTATTGAACCCAAACTTTTAACAGTAGTGTAGTAAAATCATTTGTGTGTGAACGTGTGAGTGAAAATGGGGAACTCCACCCACAGCCATGGTTATCTCATCTCACATCAGACCAGAAAACACACACACACCCCGGTAAGGCCTCGGCCATTGATCAATCTCAACAAGCGCTACAAGACAACAAACTCAGCACAGACCTCATAGTCAATGTTACACGATTTCAGTCAGTTATTAATTATTAATCCGTCAGCATATTCTCATAGGCCTAGGGATGCACCGATACCACTTTTTTGGAAATCGAGTACGAGTACTTGCATTTCAGTATTCGCCGATACCGAGTACTTAATAAAAACATGATTTAAATTTACAGGTAACAGCTTTAGTCATATAATTTAACAAAAAAAAAAAAACAAAGGACTAGTATGGAATTAAGAACATTTATTTAAAATGAAAAGTATGTTGTATGCAACATATTACAGAATAAATAATTGTCAAAATGTAAACAGTGACAGTGCAACTCAAGTATTTTTTCAGTTTGTTGTAAACTCTGCCGCTTTGGACAACACAAGGGGCATTAATAAACATCTTTGCTATTTAGTGCACAATATTTGAATAAACTAACAACATCCACCAACATAGAACTGTGGCAGTCAGTGCAACTGAGGTAGGAATTAACATCAACTTTCATTGTCTTGACGCCGTGGTCCTCATCTGTTTCTCTGTTTAGAAGTCTCACTTGCACAGTCACAGCTGGGATGACATCAGAGGCTAGTGCGTCGTACCTGCTCACTTTTTTAGTTAGTTCCTCAAAGGGGGCGAGGATGGCAACAGTCTTCTCCATAAGAGCCCATTGGTGAGCGGTGAGATAGTCAGGGAGTTCATGCTCGGAGATGTACACCCCCAGCACTCGCTTTTGCTCAATGGGGGACTGGAGCATGTAATACGTGCTGTTCCAGCGCGTCTGTATGTCCTGCTGCAGTCTCTATATTGGCTGATTGAGCTGTCCCTGAATGTCCTCGAGGCGGGAGTAGGCTAAGGCAGAATGTTTCGCATGTAATATGGCTCGTTGCGGCGTGAAACTCTCGTCTATCCACTGGGAGGTTAGGCTAATTAGCAACACGGGGCTAACACTGCTTGTCCAAATATCCGTGGTGAAACTAAACGCAGAGGAGGTTTGCAGTAGGCTGTGGATATGTGTAGTTTAGGCAGCTCCGTGTCAGTCATGTAGCGGCGGCTTGGGACATCATATCTGGGCTCCAGAACATGAAGGAGACGCAGGAATCCCACATTTTCTACCTCCGAGAGTGGCTGTGTTAATGTGCCTGTGTTATTTTCACAGCACGTGGATTGTCTCTGAACATTTTCTCTCTTCTTGCAAGAGTTTGCTGCAGCGTGGGTTGTGTTGGTTTAGAAGCGTACCCTTTGTACTCGTTGTCGTGTCGGGATTTTAGGTGCTTGATTAAATTACTTGTGTTAAATGCGCTACCTTTTGAGCCTCCTCTGGACAATTTCGCTGAGCACAATTTGCAGTCCGCCTTTGTTTTGTCGTCTTCATTCACTTTGAAATAGTTCCACATGGCTGACATGTTTCGCCTCGCCTTCTACCCGCTCTGAGCTGCAGGCGGGGCACTCGGCGCCTGTGATTAACCTACACGCCGCCCAAACATAGACATTTCTCAGACTGTGGTATCGGTCCCCGGTATCGGGGGGCTTTTAACGAGTACGAGTACTTTAGAAAATGTGGTATCGAGGCCGATACCAGATACCGGTATCGGTGCATCCCTACATAGGCCACATACCTAGGAAGGTTTAAGTGTGACAACCACATGCAAAACAAAAAAAAAAATGCAGTCTAAATTTAGTATAAAGGCACAAATGCTAAAACTTAATCGCAAAAACTACTCTAATTATATTGCAATACTCTTTTAATACATCTGTTAAAGTACATGCCTACATTAATGTTATATAATTCCATATGAATAGCCAACATTTTTGCTGAGTTATTTGTATTCTTCACTGAATTCAACTGCTTCAGATCTTTTATCTAAGATAAATATAATTATATTGTGATCATTATTGTTATTTATATTTGCCAGTCCTATGTTTTTGTAACAAAACTCCCTCTTGAAATTGCAGTGACTGGGATTGTTGGAACCGTAGAAATAATAATTCAGTGCAGACATTTTCAATATTTTATCAGTCTAAAACCGAATGCATGGAAAATTCTGGACTTATTAGGACTTTTGACACTGCACTTAACACTTAAAGCCCAACGAAAAAACCAATCACATTCCTCTTTTTAATATAGGTACAGTCAGAGAAATGAAGAAACATATAAACTGTATTTTTTTTGAAAAATGTCAAATGGTAACAGAAAATGTGTCTTTTGTGGTGAGCAAGAGACTCCAGTAGACAACACAGGATTCTGTTAACCAGGAAGTTGACCCAGCATTAACTACATCAAGTATGAAGAGCCCTTTCAAATAAATATGATATATTGTACTCAGAATAGACTCAAAGCATTATTTTTGCATATACGAAATAAGTAAACCTAATATATAACACACTGTACAGACAAGTTAACAGAATCCTATCTATACAAAAAAAAGCAAGGGAAGTGACTCAGTTGTGTGTTACTACGGATGTAGAAGTCAGATCATGACATCAGCACAGCTCACTTTGTTCAGTGATGTCACGGCATGTCAGGGATGGTATGCATGTCTGTCTGATGTTGTCTTTTTCTCTGACCTTTGACACATTTACTGTCCTAGGTTCCTCGACCCTTGTTTAATTTTTCATTTGGTTGTCTTGGTGTTCTGTTACTTCCTGTTTCATAAAACCTTCTAATCAGCAGCCCCATACAAAATGCCAAGATATTCTCTCATTCATGCCCATGTCATTCCTCTCACCCTCTTCCCGCTGCTCTGGGCGGAGTGGAGGAGAAGGCATGTGAAGAAATTCCTCGCTCTGTCCAGACCACTTCTTTTCCTTCTCCCAAATAAGGACGCACGTTGCAGTACAGGAAAACGAGAGAGGAAGGGAGGGGCAGAAAACGGTGGAGAAAAAGAGATTCTGAAAAAAGTTGTGACCTTTTATGGATGTGGTTACCTCCTCTTTTGCCTTTCTTGCTCTGCCCTTCACTCCCTCTTTTTCATGCTTGGTCTCACTCTTGGTGAAGTCATTTCTGTGAGGGTGGCACTCCCTGAGCTTGGACCCTGAACTCTGTCATAAAGAGGAAGAGACTCTCTTTCACACAGACACACAGAGCTGCGTGCATTTTCATATCAAGACTACTGAGCAGGGTTTCTACACATAAGCTGGTGAGTACCGTACAAATATAAAATTATGTATTGCCCAGGTTAAAATGATTTTGTACATAACTATGAAATACGCACCGAGACTGAGAGAGGACAGCAAGCAAGTAAGAAAGAATGAAGGATTGCGAAAATGTTTAGCATTTAGAGATGTCATTTAGTGGCACAAATGGACTACAGCAGTAAATGACATTGTGACGAAGAAGAAATCTCTTCGTTTTAGTTTATTCTTCAGAACACTGTTGAATGCCTCTGCCTGTTTTTACGTGTCCTGTCTATAAAGTGTTTTTATTGGCAACAGCTGATGATGTTGCAACCTCATTCTTCTCAAGTTTCTCTTGCTGTCTTACACACACGCACATACACATTCTGAAACTGCATATTCTAAAATGGAATAATAATCTGGCAGCATGACGCACATATTTTCCCCCTTCAAATGAGGGTTGTTCTTTATAGTACCCTCTCTCTCTCTCTCTCTCTCTCTCTCTGTGAGATGTGTAAGAGTATCAGATCTCTGCAAAAATGCTTTTGGTTCTTAACTGAAACCAGCTCCTCTAAAAGCTCCTGGTTTCCTGTGTTTGATGAGAGTGTTAGTGGTTAAAGCTCAGTTGACAATATGATTCTTGAGTTTGACAAACCTTAACAGATTTGAATATCACAAAGCCATCCTTAAATATCTGCCTCTCCATTTATCATATCTGTTTGTTTAAATACTGAAAGTGTATCTGTTTAAATAAGAGAGTCTTAGTGTAGCGTGATATTGAGCCTGAAGCCAAAAAGTGAACATTGTTACGTAATTTGAGATATGAGGACATTTATGAGAGTTTTGTAACTCGGTATGATTGCATCAGAGGCTCCAGGTGTGCTCATATGCTTGTTTGTGTATTTGTATGCACCAAAAGGTGGAGATTTACTAGGAACTGCAGAGTTACACTCATCAAGACAGACAGACACAGACACACACACACACACACACACCACTCCTCTCCTCCTTTACAAACATGGGCAGGACAGGATGTAACTTGTCCTTTTGCCTATATCACGCATAGCGGAGATGTGTGACTTACAAGGACAAGGATACATGAGCATGAAAGTTATATAAAGGTACAATAGCTGTGGAATCAGATCAAACTAAACTGGACACAAGAGGAGACAGCAAGAAAATAGGAAGATAGTGGATATGTTTTCAGTGTTTGGAGTCCCAAACAGGCTGCAGTTTTCTTTAGATAACTTTGGGGTTGGACTTTGACAAAGTTATCTTTGAGTTGTACCTTGTCTCTCAGATTCTATCGTTATAAGTTTGCCTATACTGTTGTGTTTGCATTTTAGTTTTCGATGTGGTGCCTGAAACAGCAATGAATTCAAATGAAGGACTGATAAATCCAATATGACCTAACAGCAGTTTGAAAGTTTATGTTGACACAAAAGCAGGTTGCCGAATTTCTGACACCCAGTGATCATTGGTTTCTGATTATGATCTGAGATGTCTGTGTGTCTTTGCCGGTTCAGAGGTCGTGTTGTGTCAGAATGCATCCAATATTTGCATTAAAACATTTGCGTTTCTCTTCAGGAAGGGATTTGCATGGCAGCCATCAAAGTTATTTTCCCTTACTTAGCTAAATCCTATACAGATTCAGGCTTTTTAAACAGTAAAATCAAATTTGCCTGAACAGATCATGCAAATTAACACAGCAGACTAAATACACAATAAGCACACAAATCTGGCATATTGGTCCAGTGACAAATAACAGAACACACTGTCCTAAGGTCATATATGTAAAATTGTCTATATCCTTGTCTAGTGAGTGCAGATAGTCTTAAAATAGAATGATAATAGATCATTTCACCTAAATGAGAGAACAAGTAACAGAAGAGCGCAGTACAAACTAAGTTTGTGAAATTCTGTTAAATAAAAATGGATCTAAAATTAATTTTAATGACGATTTTTTTTAATCAATAAACATAAAATATCATTACATAATAGTAGCAATAACACTAGTTGTCCTTGAGAAATTGAATGCCAGTATTTAAAAATATCAGAAAGGCAAGTTACATTTGGCAGCACAACAATTCTAAAACTAAAATTGTATCTAATATAACTATTTAAACATTAAAAATGCAATATAAAACGGATCTAAAACTAACTAAATGGGTAAACTAATGAACACTAAAATATGCCAATAAAAATATGCCAGTTTTTACAAGATGTAATATACGTTTCAGGTGTCCCCTTCAATATGTGTCTGCAAAGTTCAAGCTGAAATTATTTCTCAGATCATTTATAATTATTATGTAATTTTGAAAATGCATATTTTTTGAGTTGAAGCAGAAACGCGCTGTTTTCGTGCATGTATCTTTAAATGCAAATGAGCTGCTGCTCACCGCCCTTATTCCAGAATAGGACTGTGCCTTTTCAGCTCGTTTCTTCAGATACTGCTAAAAAAGATATTATCATGTAAATCACACTGAAATCATGCGTTATAAAGCTATATCAGTTTAAACAGAAAGCGGCTGTCACACAGTATGTGAGTACAAAACACAAGTTTTCTTGGATATATCTTTTACATTAGATATTTCTTACTTGAGCACTGCTTTTAAAGCCTTTTTTTTTGAGTTAAGGTAAAAAAGGCAGATTGTAGGTGGTCCCTGACTGCAGTGTCCCTCAACAGTCACGGGCAGGACTTGTAAAATCTGTCACATTTTACAAATACTGCAAATGGCTTGTTGTGAGACACTGCTAATAAGTTATGGGGATTACATTAAGTAGGGGATGGTTTTTTTTGTATTAAAGGATGGTTGTGTATACACTGCCAACACACATTTATGTAACATCATATAAAAGAGAATTTAGCATACATGCTCTTTAAAATGACTTTCTTTGTGTATGTGTTTTCTCAGACAAAATGGCAAATAAGGGTCCAGCCTACGGTCTGAGTCGTGAGGTGCAGAGTAAGATCGACAAGAAGTACGATCCAGAGCTGGAGGAACGACTGGTGCAGTGGATCATCGCTCAGTGTGGGGATTCTGTAGGAAGACCTCAAGCTGGAAAGCAAGGCTTCCAGCAATGGCTTAAAGACGGATGTGTAAGTCTCCACTTCCATCTTTTAAAACATCATCACAATCCTTTCACCTTTTCCCTTATCTCTTCTTTATTCTCTGTTTGCAGATTTTATGCGAGCTGATTAACAGTCTCGCTAAGGATTCAAAGCCTGTGAAAAAGATCCAAAGTTCTGCAATGGCTTTTAAACAAATGGAGCAGATCTCTCAGTTCCTTGGAGCTGCTGAACGCTACGGGGTCACCAAGTCTGACATGTTTCAAACGGTTGACCTGTGGGAAGGTGAGTGCCTGTTTCCACCTCATGTGATCTTAGCATATTTACAAAGTGCATGGAAAATTATTAACTCTCTTGCCTTTAAAAACAGAATTGGCTAATAACAGTGTTATTTTAGCGGTTTTATATTCTAATAAATACTATTGCAGAAATTATACTATACTATATAGGCACCATGTACTGACCTCCATGTGATATATATGTTTGTGTGTGTGTGTGTGTGTGTGTAGGTAAGGACCTTGCCGCTGTGCAAATGACACTGATGTCTTTAGGAAGTCTTGCTGTTACTAAGGATGATGGCTGTTACCGTGGAGACCCCAGTTGGTTCCACAAGTGAGTGCTGTTGTAGTTTCTTCTTCCTGTTCGCAAAATGAACCCGGCTGCCACAGCAACCAAAAAACAAAAACAAGCCACCGTAATGACTGATCTGCAGTTGTGGCTTATTGTCATAGAAACATGATTGCAAACACTTTTTGGCCAGATATTTTTAATGTGTCGAGCATGGAATAAGCAAACACGGATAAGCGTGTCTCATAGAAATATGTTGTTATTATTATTACAAAAGAAGAGAGAGACCGTTAAAAACAAACATACAGTTCTTTTAGTACGCTGCTGTTCAAACGTTTGGGTCTCTTCAAACAGAGGCCTTTTAATTTGATAAAAACAAAGAAACAAAAAACAGTAATATTGTAAAATATTCAGAAATGATTAATCTTCATTCTAATCTCTGTGATGCCTGCGCATTTGAAGAATTAATGCATTTTGTAGAATAAATGTCATAAAAAACAACCAAACTACTCTCCTCACACATTTAACCAGTAGAATATGTTTACTGAACGATTTCTTCTCATGTCAACATCAGGAAATCCCAGGAGAACAGGAGGGATTTCAGTGACGAGCAGCTGAAAGAAGGTCAGAATGTAATCGGCCTACAGATGGGCACTAACAAAGGGGCATCGCAGGCGGGCATGACCGGCTACGGTCGACCTCGGCAGATCTTGAACAACCAATAAAGACCTGACAATCTGTGATCTGTCCTTCTTGGCCCATCAGCGGGGCAGACCAGATGTAGAGTCTCACTTAAACCGTCAGCAATCCCCAGCTGGACAATAACAACGAACAGACCACACAGCTTAAACTAAAGTTTACAAATTCATTGCATCATTTCGACATAAAGCTGCTCTAGGCCTTTGCTTCAGAAACCAACTTCTCCCTACACATGAGCTGGTATCCTTTACATTCCATTGCAGTTCCATTAGTCTGCCGTAAATTCTATTAGGGTGCAGATGGACATACATTCCAATTATTCTATTATATACATTCCAGAGAAACGCACTCTGCTGCACTCCATGGGAACAAAATGCCTATAAAGGTGAATTTGGCCTTGCACAGACAGGTGTTGTTTTGTGTTTGCTTCATTTCCTGATCTAAAATCAATATGAATCTTGGACTTTACATCAGTGTGTTTATACATTGTACATGAGTGACTAATAATTGATTTTTGCTAATAAAATTGAATAAAATTTTGAAATCTCAGTCGCTCTCCGGCTTTTGCTTGGTTTCTCTGCCACCGAGAGTTATGTAACAGTGCTGGCAGTTACAGATGCCAGATAACAGCTTTTCGCCCACCCTTCTGACCCCGACATATTTCTCACGTCACATCTCTATTCGGTGTGCGCCTTCTGATGATAAAGATTGGGTTTTAGTTATGAAAGAAAGAAAACAGAGTTGAAAAAGAAGAAAAAGAGGGAGTGAGAGAGGGGCAGATCTTGTATGTGAGCAATGTCATGGAATGCCACAGCAATTGCAAAATGCTTTAAAACATGGGGAAAATTGGAGGCGGCGCTTGAGGGTGGGGTTTAGCTTTTTTCCTACCACTCAGTCCAGAGACCAGTAGTACCATAGCAACAATCTGTGTGCAAAATAAATTAGGGCATGGACAGCCTGAAATTTTTATCTCATCCTGACTACCAGCAGAAAGTTAAGACACACCAACTCTAAATCTACTCTAATTCTTCATTAGACTTTTCCCGACACTTTAGAACAAATCTAAAATATTATATAAGTTTTAGTTTGTTGTTTTTTTTTTTTTATTCTTATATAGGCACAATTTGTATTTGAAAATTACCCCCCTTCCATACCTTCAGACTAAGTGTTTTTTCTTCATTTTATTGATCTTATTGCGAGCAATTCATCCACACGTATGTTTTTTAAAAGTCATAACTTAACCTTCTAGAGAAACAAAAGGTATTTCTTTCTGGTGCTGTATGCGAGACCTCTCCAGTCTTTTAGTTTGTTTAACCCCTGCCCCTTTCTTACAACCAGCCAAGCCCCGTTTTACCTTGGTGTACATCACAATACAGCAGAAAAAAAAATTCATTGCTTCCATTACAATGTAACTTTAAACTACCATACATATAAGCAAAAGTTTAAAATGAGTCCTGAATAGGGACATCTTGTTGCATTGTGATCCTGAGTGTTTAGACACAATTGATTTATTTTTTGTTCGCAAGCAAAAAGCCACACTGTTCTCAGCGGTGCATTGGAATGTCATTGTAATCACTGCAAAAATAATACACAAGAAAAACATCTGCACGTCTATTACTGTCACCTCTTGGTCCTCCTCTTCCTTCCTTTTCTACATCCTGCCTTCACACTTCCTGGTTTGTCCATTACATGATTTAACATATGTCTCTAGTGGCTGAACAAATAACCAGAATTACGTAACAGAAATTCCAATGGCACTCATGTTAAAACAACAACAACAACAACAACAACTGCCAGAACAAGCCACAGAAAGAAACGTGAAAAACAGGAAAATGCAATGCTTATTATTTTTGGTGGTTTTGAAGCTTAATCAACCACAACAAAAGCATTTCTCATGCAACTAAATGCCTTATGAGTTATGACCACTGTGAAAATTACAGATTTGTCAAGATTCATGTGGTTAGGGTGTAAAGTGATGAATGTGGACATATTATCTGTCCTGTTCTGCCCCCTGCTGTTATAATCGACTAACAGCAACGTTCCAATACTTCAATCAGAAGCATGGTTTATATAAATAGTCACCGATGGAGGGTCCTGTAGCCCTTGGAGGAACATCGATGACTAATAAACATTTCGTTGCACTACCAATAAATTATGTCGAGATAATCTATACTCCTGGGCTTGTGACATTTGTATGCGACCGTACTTTCAAATTGTAATTGTGATTATTAATGGTAATTACTATTATTTGCATTAAAATACTTAATGCATGCATCTGCATATTCTTTATGTACATCAGAATACACATATTCAGAACGAGTAGTCAGAAAATCAATTGGTATATTTAATTTTTAAATAAATTACTTAAGTACGTAATCCCCCTTTTAAAGAATGCTTTTGCTATTTCAGTAAATCTATTGAAAGTTAACGTTCATGCATTTGTTGCAGCTGTTTGGAAAGACCTTTTTCTTATCCAGCGTGACACACTGTCTTCCTCCAAACACACAACAAGCATAATCTTTCATAGCAAATTCTTACATTATATTAATATTTTAACTTAATATAAAGAGATCATATTGTTACCAATCATATGAAATCTGTATCTATATATATATATATATATATATATATATATATATATATATATATATATATATATATATATATATATAAAAGATATATAAGACAGAATAGTTCTGCATATACTACATTTAACATTACATTTAGTGCATGTAATGGTGATTAACAAGATAACGAGTAACATCAAGGCAATGCCAAGGAATCTCGAGAACAAATCAAAACAAATGAATGCAACTGCACACAGAAGAAAAAATAATTTATAACACACAGCCTAGTTAAGCAACAAGACACAACCAAGAGATTCCCTAAAATTCCCTGAATAACAACGATTGCATATTTGACATTATATACAAGAGGTAAAATGAGAAGTTAACATACATTTTAGTTCAGTATTTGAATTTGAATTTGCCTACTAAAAACTACTATGAAAATAAACCGCCAATAGGTGGCAGCATATCCTTTCAATATATTCAAATTCAAATAATAAAATACCCTCTGAGGTCTGATGTGATTTTGGGGTCCCTTTAGATGTTTTGACATACCCTGATATTTGTGCTTATTTCAGCTACTTATAACACACTATTAACCACCGTGTATTATGTTGTATTCAGCACTACAAGATATGCTACAATAATATGTGACCAAGATATATGTATATATATATAGTGGTTGGTTTAACCATTTAACCCAGAATGCTGGGTTGTTTATTTGATCCAACTACTGGGTCAGATTAACTGTGCTGCTGTGTCTACTTTACCTAAACATTGGGCTATCTGTTGTCTTATTGCATTGCTTCCTTTATATTTATGAATTATACCAAATAATCACTAATAAATGTATTTTTATGTATTACAGTTACACAACACAGAAAAAGGAATTTTTACATATAAGTTTAAATAGTTCTCATTTCTTTTTAAAACAATTTCTGAATGGGTGCAACTATTAAGCATTTCCACCCATATCGACAAATAAGTTAACACTTTCTGTAAATCAGTTTTCTTAAAACACATTAAGCACATACAAACAAATAAATAACCTCTTTCTGTAGATCATTTTCTTAAAAACAACTATCTAATCTAGGCACTGTAGATTCATATTCTTTACATCAACAATGCAGCAACAGGACACTCAAAAATTGATTATTGATGTGAATCAGTCCAAACCCTGTGCAAATATACCTAAACCAAACAAAGTGTCAGAGACAACAGAGAATACATCCAACAGTTTAAAAGATGCTACAAGTGGGCAGATAAAAAGAGATGCTCTCAAAAACTTCACACATGAAGACTCATGTCCATCAATACCGTATACTGCATGCATGGAGAAAAGAGAGGAAGGCACTGTTTGGTGTAGTTAACATCCAGTACATAGAAGGATGTGTCGCTCTACCAGTTAATAAAAAGAACAGAATGCATACGTCTAGGAAAAATCATGCAGATACTGGGCTGCTCTGTAGTAGTAACTACAAAAAACAGTCTCAATAGTCTAAATATAAATATTTAACATAGGTGTACCTTAGTGATTCAGGACAAACCAAAAACATGGTTTGGAAAACTGTTTCATGGTGTACTTGCATATATAAATTTTGAATAAAAAGTGTTACAGACTGTAGCTTGACTGTATTAGGTATAACTTACCTTTAAAGGTGTCAAAGAGGGTATCCGATTTTGTACCAGCAAGAATGTCAAATATCTAGAATGAAATTTCAGATTAAGAAAAGCTGAAATGGAGCTTTTAGTACTTATTTTCTATAACGTAGTAAGCAGGTTACTCTAAATGTTACGATAAAAAAAAAGGGTTACCACGTTTACGTGATCATATTAACGTAAACACATTATTTGTCTCATTAAGAATCATCTTAAGAGCGCGCCGTCGGAAAACAAAATGCAAAATATATAAAATAATAACAATATATACAGCATAATCATTAAAACAAATCGGTTCTATTGTGGCGATATCACGAGATCTCTCATATAAAACGCAAACTGTACGCAATCCTAGCTAGCCATCTGGCCATTGTATTGTTTACGTCAATTTAGTCTCCCAATCTTGCGGGCCAAACCGACAAACTCTTAAAAATAAAACCATGCTCATTCATATACTGGTCTCGTAAAGCAACACAAGAATTTACTAAAATGGAAGAAAACACACCACGAGATTAAGTCTAACATGCTGTAGCTAAAACAACATTACATTTAAGTAACATATGATGGCACTGCGTACCAATATCGTAGTTTAACTTCACTGAAGTAACATTTTAGCCAATGCAGGAAACTTACCTGAGGAAAAAGAGCGTGAACATGCTTTACATGAGCACAACGGACCTAACAGTTATCGTCGGATTCGGCACGTCGCAGACACTTGAAATAAAATGCCCTTAGATCAGTTATAGTATGAAATTATCTAATGCTGCAGTATGCAGAACTTACTGCTGACCTAACATGCATTGAGGCGTTAAAATAGAGACAGGAAGGCCTAAATTCACAGAATAAAACGCTAACCCCGCACAGAGAAAGATCAAATATAGCACCAAATTGTGAAACTGTTATCACAACTTATTAAAAATAGAGGTAACTAATCAAATTATCATTAATTATTATTATTATTATTATTATTATTATTATTATTATTATTATAACTTATAATGCTGCTTGCTGCGATGTCCTTGACTGTCTGACGACGAGACGAGTGAAAAATCCAGAAAGTTTGATGAAGCGATTTGTATTTAATTTTTTTAGATCAACAATAACACTGTTGCTCGTTATAATGATCCGGTCTGTGGCGGGGTCAGCTTGCGAGTCACATCTTGAGGCGAATTCGCCTGTTATTCTTTTTAGCGGTCTTTTTTTCTGATGTAATTCTGTTATTTCTCTGCGAGAGGTAAATCCTGGGTTATTCCTCTCTTCTATAGCGATCAGATCACCTAGATATCACACTATAGAGACTGTGTCTGTTCCCAGAATTAGAAAATACAGAAAGCGTCCAAACCAAGCCTGGCTAAAACCGGACAAAAGTCCACCCACCCCAAGATTACTGCTATAAAAATGAGCCATGTCCAAAAGGTAAAGGGGGAGGTGTTGGCACAATTTATAGCAGTATTCTTAATTCTTCTCAGAGGGGAAGTTTTAAAGCATAACTCATTTGAAGTTATGGTTCTGCATATAACATTATCTAGAAAAACAGGTGCTAGAGATAAATTCCCTTGATGTTTGTAGATGTTTGTAGGCTACTGTATAACAGGCCACCAAGGCACCACACAGATTTCATTAAAGAATTAGTTGGTTTTCTAGCTGAGTTAGTACTGGCTGCAGATAAAGTCTTCATTGTGGGTGATTTTAATATCCGTGTTGATAATGAAAAAGATGCATTAGGATCAGCATTCGTAGACATTCTGAACTCTACTGGGGTTAGACAACATGTGTCATTCTGTAACATGGAATTCATGTTAATGGTGTTGAAATTCTGAAGCAAAGTGATGACATTTGAGATCTAGTCTTGTGTGAATTCCATATAGTTAAAACCATACACGCTGCTAACCTTGTTAAAAGCAAAAGCAAAAGCAAAGAAAGATGAAAGAAAACAATCTGACTCCATGGTATAATTAGAACGCCATCAGTTTGCAGCAGTATCATATAATTCACAAGTGAAATATGGAGTACCTCAAGGCTCAGTACTAGGGCTCGTTACTTTTTAGGAGATGTTTTAGTACTGACAATGATTTTTTTGTTTCTCCGGTAGTTTTTTTGTATGCATAATTAGATATGGCCATTGGTTTCACCACCATTGGACTGACGGTAGCACAGCAGTAGCCCCAGCCCCCAATCCCCACCCCACCCCCTTATGGCGGTATGACAAAGAGATACAGCACAGCCTCTCTTACCTTATCACTTACTTAACACCTTTTGACATGAACTCACCAAGATAGAGAACATTTCAAATGATTTGATTGGGCATTCATGCACTTAGGTTGCAATGCTCATCTAAAAACGCATAAAATCTAAATGGAAGTTTCTAAATGGAAACCTTTTGACTTTTAACTGAACTGGACAATCTATTAATGACTGTCTTTTAAGTGCTTACAGCTCCATAGGCCGAGTGACTTAAATCTTTAGATAGCCTTAAATTTATTGAACAACAGTTTGATTGTGTTAATTTTGCTATAAACAGTAGTCTCAGCGAGGTGCTTCACAAGCTGTGTGCCTTGAGATTTTGGGACATGGCATTCTGGAAGTCACTCCACTACAGGATATTGCAGGTGCATGTATCATCTTCATAAATCAAAGTCAGCATAATTGTTTTATTGTGGAGCTCATTAATCAAATCATATGTGGTAAGTGTAATGTGGTATTCACCTTCGAGTCCTCTTGAGTCACAATTTCACTGATGTTCTGTCATCCACTTTCTGATAAATGGCTATGTGTATGTCATTGTCATACTTGCTGGTGGTCAAAGTTGATGTGCAGCTTTCCTTGGAAATGTCTTAGTTCATTTTTGTTATTCCAGTGAGTAATATAGCTCTTGGAGATTATCAAGATTAATAACATAAGACTGTTGAAAAGAATATTACAGTTTTAATGATTAGTCAATGTTTTAAAACTGAGGAAGTGTGCTTTACTACTTCACTGACAGTGTCAATCAATTTACATTTCATTTTAACTACAGTATAAACAAAAACCTTTAGTTATCTTAAGTTCAAGGCTGGCTTTGCAAGAACCTGCCTTACAGGAGGAATTCAGTGATCATATACTTACTTGAGTTAGTAACGCAAATGGACTACTGTACAAGATTTATTTATTTACACAAATGTTAGAATTAATTTGGGACAATTACAGCATTTTTGACATCCTCAATAAGATACGAACTTGAATTCAATATGGAAATACTTTAACAAATAGCAATTATATACTGCTGTACACAGTAAAAACAAACCAAAAAAACGAGTTGTAAATAAAACAAGTATATTTTATAAGAAAATAATACCTCATATTTTTGATAGTTCAATGTTTAAACGATGTCAAGTTTTACAAAATGTTCATTCAGTTTTCATCAATGGCTTGTTTTTTTTGTTTTTTTGAATAACACATTCTCAGATCAAATGAAATATTCAGTAAGGAAAACACCTAAATCTATCAATGAATTAGACGTGCCCAAATAAATATCCGTTATACACTGGCCAGCCATCAACAGGCTTTCTGACAAAACACAAAATAAGAATTTCAAGAAATGTTTTGTCTGTACATGAAAGTAAACAAGATCCAAACCAGTATCACCGAATGAAAAAAAAAACCCAGACATTTTCTGAAGAAACAAAAACACATCGGTTTGTTTTGACATTAGATTGAATAAATGCTGGGAAAACAATCCCTTTATTAACTTCTTATTTATGGGCAAGTTAAGTCAAGAAAGCAGGGTGTGGATACCATCAAAGCATAAAGAAGATGCGATAAAGCGATAATTCTACAAATAAAGTGACTTCCTGATTCTTGGAGGTAATGCAGTGCATTATTTGTATAATATCATGCATATTATCATGATGACTCACTCAAACAGTCACCATTACGGTCACCATACATACTCACCAGGCCTAGTCAGCACAGGAAATGATGATGATCAACAGGAAGGGCTCTGATATTCTGATTAAGAATTAAACAAGAATGGAAATATGTTCTGTAACTGCGTATGTGTGCACACAGTACACTGTTGTGTGTGTTTTACACGCTTCTTGTTAATTGTATCTGTTGAAAAACTTACACAAACATAATAGAAATTCAAGAAAATTTTATTTGATAATGTATATAAACGTTTGCACATTTTCCCAAAGTGTATGAATACTCGTTCCTCCTGATTTCTTCATTATGTAATCAGCAGTAAAATAAACTCAAATACTGAAAAATGCGTACATCAAAGTAAGGTAACAAAAAAGACGATAGCAAGATAAAACTGACAAGATCACTGGCATTTGAAAAATCATTGGTTAAACCTGCAAGATCATTGGAATTTGACAATTCATTGGCTAAAATATTAAGATGATTGGCATTTGAAAAATCATTGGCAAGCTCACTGGCATTTGAAAAACCACTGGCAAAACCAACAAGATCGTGGAAATAGAAAAAAGAACAACAAACACTGGCTAAAATATCAAGATAATATCGAGGCAAAATTGGCAAGATCAGTGGCATTTGAAAAATAATTGCTAAACTGGCAAGATAACTTGTATTAGAAAAATCTTTGAGTAACTTTAAGTAACACATGATATGTGCATAAACACATAAAATAGTAGTATGGTGTCTTGGAAACCAAAGTGGTTCATACATTCGTATCAGTGCTGTGGTTCATTTAGGTCCCCACATACCTGTTCCCTAAGACTACTGGTTCTGTAAGGATCACTCTAAGGTTGTTGAAGTCTCACTTCTCACGTTTGTTTCTCTGCATGAGTATTGCGCTTTTACTGCAGCCTAGTAATAGCAATGCAGTAATTGGAAATTTTGAAATTCAGCTTAGCAGGTCATGGGGAGCATCACTTGAAAATAGGGCTGAGGATATTGGGCATAGTCTCGTTGACCTTCTCCTTGTATAAAGTATAGAGGGCATCCTTTTTGTTCATCTTTTTTATGCAACTGTGGGAACAGAAAGTCATTGTGAAATCGATAAAGAATTAATCAAACAATCTGTTTATTTATTAATACATCTTTTGGCCATGTACTTACGTTTGCTTTAATATCCATATAAGAAGACAGAGGAGGATGACTCCAGCAATACCAATGACCACCAGGCCCACCAGACTGAGATACTGAGTTTTTTCATTATCTTCTGCTGGTGAAGGGGGGAAAAAGACATGAATGATCATTAGAACATTAGAAGTAAAAAATGGAAAGTACTATTTACAATCTAAGTATAATTTATTATGTTCTAACACCTTTGGGAGTGTTTACCATAAATATTTTCAAGAGCTGAAAAGAGCCTATCTGCAAAAAACGTGTCAATTCTAAAAACTTCACAAGATCAGAATTAAAGAGCGCTCTTAAATCAATGGGTCTAACCTGTACACTCTGCTTGGCTCCAGTCACTCCAAAATCCCTCATCAGCGCAGTACATGTTCACCTTCGACCTGATTCGAAAGCAGGTTTTCTGACTTTCAGTCTCTTTCGGGACACCATAAGATGTGTCTTCTAAATTCTGAATAACCGTATTTTCCTAAAGGGGAAAAAAGACCTCATGAATGCTTTTGACAGGTTGGATTCTTGGCTCTTTTTTTAATATTTATATTGGCACATGAGCTAAATCAAATATCGGTTTGACAGTACATGCCAAGATTCAGAATTGAATGCAAGTGAATGGCAGTTGTTCATGTCGACAATGTCTTTTACAAATTACTGGGTGTTACAACGTTGAGTTTTGTCATCACTGTTTCTTAGACTCTCTCCTGAAGGCATTTCATATTTTTCCTTTATCTAAAGTGTACTGCACTGTATAGAAGAAATAAAACTGAACAATTAAAATACCTTTTTTTCCTTGCCATTTTTCATCGTAGTGCTGCTCTCCACCTCATATTCCAAGCAGTGTTCTGGCACCTGACCACTAGGTGGGGACCAATCTAACTTCAGCTCTCCATCAATCTCTGAGACATGCACTGAAGAGACCACTTCTGGCTTTACTGCAAGAGAAAGATGAGGAGAAAAAAATAGGAATACGTTTTTTTCTGATTTTGCGACTCTAGACTCGTTTTGAAGTTTGTTCCGTCAGGTATAATAGTAGTAGTTACCATGGTTTTGGACCTCAATAGAGAAGTAAGCCGTTTTCAAATTTCCTGCTGGAGAGGATCCATTTACGCATAAATTAAACTTTGAGAACTCCAAAAGTGATTTTTGAGGAAACCGGCATCCCCTTCGACCCTCAGATAATATGATGTATTCTGGACATTCCTTTGTTTCATCCATTTCCCTGTGCCTGGAAGAACAGAAATTAATTTTACTCACCAAGTTGAGTTTTTAAGTGTACTTTAATTATTTAAAATGTGAAATATTGACATAAAACTGTTTGGTTTGTTAAAAAAATGGCTCCTGACCTACAGAGAGATTATGTCTATATTCAAAGTATTCAAAGTAACAGAAAGTTTTAAATCATATTCAAACATCAAACTGAAGATTCTGATTGTATACTCTAGTAAACATAGCATTCCTTTTCTATGCAACAGTTAAACACTGAACTCTCTAAGGTTATTAAGTACATTCAAGTAAAATGACTTGTGCTTCAACCTGTCCTCTTGCTCCCCCTGAGGCACAGATAGCGCAAAGCTCTTAAGTGCCTCTGAGAAAACGTTTGGAATGCTTTGAATAGTGTTTGTGTTCAGCATTTCTCATGGAAGTGCTCACCAGTAATAGAGGTAGTGCTGTGAATTTGGAGGTATGACGGGTCCTGAATCCCAGGTGCATTCCATGTACTCCTTGCCATAGTAAACACAGTGAAAATCTCTTATCCGTGATCCCGCCACACCTGAGAAAGGTGGAAGCAGATGATAATCATTGCATTAAATGACAAGCTCAATCAATTACATTAGCATTTATTAGTATCAAATTGAA
The DNA here is from genome assembly GCF_018831695.1 of Puntigrus tetrazona. Lineage (NCBI taxonomy): Eukaryota > Metazoa > Chordata > Actinopteri > Cypriniformes > Cyprinidae > Puntigrus > Puntigrus tetrazona. The sequence continues at coordinate 13,649,464 of NC_056703.1, forward strand.
GGTAACATGTAATCCAACAAAGAGTTAGGTCTATAAAGAGATTCAGTTTCATAGAAAGACTCAATCTAACTTGTGCAACAGTCGGTCCATTCCTCAAAAGTACTTTCCTTGAAAACAGGACATTATTATTATGAAAATATTTGCGTAATAGACTCCAGATGGGTATGTTTATACTAGCATGTTTTTATTTTTTGTCCCTTTTTGTTATTTCACTTACGCAATACACTTAATATCAAAAAGGCTGGGAACAGTTAAGCAGAAAATATTTACATACAGTATGCCAGGTGGTTACATTTGTGTGCAATTATTATTGTTTAAATAATCAGTCTATATGTCTAAATGTCCAGAGAATCATCCCTTTTTAGATTAACATCAGTGGACTTCAACTAGAATTTTTTTTTCTAATTTATTATGAATTTATCATTATCTAGAGCTTACGATCAGATCACAAAAAAGCTTTATTGGGGGTGAAATATATTTTCAACCTATACCTGTAGGTTCAGGTGCGTAGACCCACTCCGTCTCCTCTCCTTGGACCTCCGTCCCATTGGTGCACGCACACTTCAGCACAGTGAGCATTCTCACCTTGATTGGTTTCTCAAGATCAAACTGAGCAGTGTAAGTGAGCTTGGCAGTTCGAACACTCTGTGCAAAACAAAAAGAGGGCAATTTTGAGTCATGAATTTATAAGAGTAGAGGCATAATATCAGGCACGCAAAGCTGCTTCATTTTGCAGATGCTGCAAAACAAATATGTCTTTCTGAATACTAAGTACACTGCCTGCAGGGGCTCGCATTAAATAAAACTTTTTTTGGCTCTGACTGAGGAGTTTCAGACTAAATCTCAAGGAGTTCCATTGAACACTTAACTGTCTTTAGTTTACTAAGTGCTTGTGTAACAGAAACAAGTACACATAAAAGTGGTGAAATACTAGAGAAGGTTTCTCCAGCGAGATTCAGCACAGCTTTAGTGATTTGGTGTCAGAACAATTTCAGAGAAATGAACACAAAATAAAGTTACAATTCTTCATAGTTATTTCAGAGTGTGACATGCACAAAGTAGAAAATGCACTAACACGTATAAATGCATGTGCGATGAAAGGAAAACAAATGAGACGAGTTTGTGGTGTGTTCTGTGAGTTCTCGAGGATTCTTACCCTCCATCGTTCCTCATAGGTGTCATAGTATCTGAGTTGGTATCGTACTGAGCAGCCTGTGAGGTTCTGAAGGCTGGCCGGTCGAGTCCAGTGGATACTGATGTAGCCCAGGAAGCCAGGGTCTGTTATCTCAATATTGGCAGGTGGATCCACTGTGGGAAAATTGTCTATGAACAATGCTGACTGCATTAAGAACAAGTACTTGGAACAAGCATCGAGTTGGAATTTTAAACTTCATCTAATCCCATGAGTCAAGTTATTGTGAAATTCAGTAAACTTTATAGCCACATCATTAGTGATCTGTTCGGTCAAAAAGTTAAGCAACCAAGGAAAACATACTCTGTGATTTCAGAAATATCAAATAGGTTAACTATTTCCTTAGTTTAGGTTTAAGGTTATTTATTCTCACTTTTTAAAAATTACTATTCTCATTATAATTGTAATCAGCTCTAACCCATCTTAATTCAGCATACTTCCCTCCTCTTCTCTAAGTGGTGACAGAGCTTTTGATTTTTCAATTATTACTTTGGTTTATGCATAGATATGTGCATACACAAGAACATTAAAGCCATCCCATTACTATATAGAGTTTTTTTTCTTTTTACATTGTAAAGGGCTAACAATTGCTTTTACTTAAATGAAAAAGACATACTGTGAATCTAAACTCATATGTGTCCTTCTACCGAGATGCTGCCACAACCTCATTATCTGCAGAGAGCCACTCAATTACCAAAGCACACACATTAGGATTGACATGGTCATTATATACTCTCAGAAATAAAGGTACAAAAGCTGTCACTGGGACGGTACTTTTTCAAAAGGGACATGTTTGTATCTTAAGGGTGAATTTTGATACCTTAAATTTACATAGTAATACTTAAAGTGCACATATTTGAACCTAATATGTACAAAGTGTACCTTTTAAAAAAGTACTGCCCCAGTGACAGCTTTTTGTATTTTTATTTCTGAGAGTGTAGATGACTGTCGGTGAAAATATTTCACTGGAACTTGACCCTCATTAAATGTATTTTGTGTTATTGTGTTTATTTTTTTACTTTTTTTTAAGTGAAGCTACATAAAGACCAGGTAGAGGTTAAAGGGTAAAAGATTTTTTATTGCACTTTATTATGCGTTACCTTATAATAAAATAAAATGGGTTATATTTAGCTGTTCTTTTTAAGAGTCTATTAGATAAAGTTATGTTTGACTCTCTTTGCACTATACAGAATAAGCTAAATAAGTCTGGAATTGTGCCATTTTTTTTATCATTTCACTGGAATCAAGCAGGAAGCTTACCCGTATCTCCACAGTCCGTAAACTCTGATGTAGAGACAGGCTCCTGAGTCAGCAAAAGCAAAGCGAATGCAGAGAGACATGCATGAACCTTATTCAGCAGCAACATTTTCTTCTGAAGGGTTATTATCGGTATCTAAAGAGAAAAAAACATTCACATGAGTTGTCTCTCTTTGCACTTGTTTTTGCAGCCTCTAGGATGATGAAATGCGGCAATGATATGTAATCATTATAAAATAGTACATTGTATTTAAAAAGGGAGGTGTTTAGATTTCCCGCAATGTTGCCAATGTTTTTACCCATGTGGCTAGAAAATGAGTAATTGTTCTCACATATTAAGGTGTGGCTCCAATCATTTTCTAGATCGGTTTGGTATACCTTGCTTAATATCAAGCCGCTCTGCATCACTGTGTATTTAATTAGTTCTTTGCCTTAAACAAAAAGTTCATCCGAAGAAAAAAAAAAATGAATGAAACATATTAAAAAACGAATATTTTGTTGCAATCTGTTATATAAAATACATGTTTAATTTTAAAATGTTTAAGGCAGATGTTGAGAAATTATATATATATATATATATATATATATATATATATATATATATATATATATATATATATATATATATATATTTATAAATGTACAATATACAATGACCACAGTTTCATCAATGTACGTTCCTTTTTAAGGGCTCTTGTTTGGAATATATTGCATATGCATTATAACACATTTGCCTTAATGTGTTATAATAAAAGCTGTTTACATTTTGATAAACCGCAAATGCTCATAATTGTTGATATCTGCACACACAAAAACAAATGCACTGAGTTAAAGTGGATTCGGTTAAATTAGGCCACGCAATTCAAACTATTTGCATGAAGCAGATGTGAAGATGTTCTGAGAAAGAAGGAAGACAAAATATCCTCATATCATGCAGAGATAAAGCTACTACAGCAATAAAAGAACGGAGTAAACAAGTGTACTCACTGTCACCGTTCTCCAATTGAAAGGTCCTGGTGTTATGAGCCAATAAAGCCGCCTCAGGATTGTCTGAATGAACTTTGCTTAATGTCCTCTGATTTTGTTGGATACAGCACCCTCTTGTGTGACTCAGGGTGTGTGTGTGTGTGTGTGTGTGTGTGTGTGTGTGTGTGTGTGTGTGTGTGACGCTGCCTACCTAGTATACGGTTACATTAGCCTACTTGTCTAGAACAGCTTACAGCCACGCTGCCAAGGCAGTGAAATTCCATTTAAAGTTTGATTAATGTACTTGTGGTTTTGTCATTTAGTAACACATTTAAAAACGTGGCTATAAATCAGTCGTGTTATTCCAGCGTGCCGTGTTGTGTGCGTTCTGCTCTGTGAATCAGTTCAGCGGTGTTTGCTTTGGTTCAGCTTTACTTTATTTTGCTTTATTTACGTTCCCCCTATGTGCTGAAATACAGCCAGTAAAGCGCGAAACGTTGTTTTCCGAATCGCAAATCTAATCTTAACACGTTCCCTCAGGGTTTTATGCTGATGGGAAACATGCGCGTTCGCGGTTACATTTTTTTGGTTGCCCAGAATGTAAACGTGCAGGCTATAGAAGACAACAAAGTTCATAGCGATTATTAACGGATGATAGACCGTGAAGCATGCGTCTATCGCTCTTTTGCTTTTTTTTATTAACACAAACAGGCTACCTAATAATACACAGTACATAAAAGTACACGCGTAGAATGGTCTCACGTTTCTAATGGCATATTCAACGATAAGTAGTAAAATTGTCGGGCTAACAAACTTTCACGCGAATGTTAAAATGCTGCCGTTTAGGTAAATGAGTTCATATCTCTTATGTGTCTCTCTTACAGGGCTTGACGTTAAGCTATATATATACACGGGAAATGGGGAAAATGCCCTTTAAAAAGGGTCAAATGACATGGGGATATTTTTGTGTCATATAAAATACTGAGTGGCTAGTAAATTTGGAAAACCACAAAAAGGTTAATGTTACTGCTCTCTTGTAAATATGAACTGAATTGGATAAGGGTTTAAATGACTCATGTTTTTCTGCTACAGACACATAATGAGACCTGCGAACAAGTTAAGAAGTCTGCAATAATTTTTTTCTTTTGTTCACAAGTATAACTTGCGGGAGCAGACTTCCTTCCTGACCCCGTCTTGAACGATTCTCTGGAAAAAAAAAAAAAAAAACCCCAGCAGATTTCCTTGGAAATAGATTCATAGAACATAATAAAGTAGCGGATGTCAAGTGGACAAACCACTACCACACATCTTTGCTTGATCATTTTTAGGATTGCTTATTGTAGTTTGACACTTAAAGACTATCCTTATTTTCCCTATTAAAAAAGCACAAAATAAATGACAGGTGCATAACAAAACACTGTAAAAGGTCAGTTTATTTCAGTATTTTTTTAAATGTTTTGGCTGGTTTCCTTTTTAAGGAAACATTCTAATGTGTTGAAACGTAGATTATGTACATGGATAATGGTATGGTCCAGACATGCATTCCAGTTGTCATACAAAAACATTTACATATACAGTACGCACTGCGTAGGAGGCATCCCCTGTCTATTACTTTTTAATCAACACATCTTTTTACAAACTGAACAGTTTCTCATCAACATGGATAAGAATCAGAGCTGACGAGTGATTTATTTTTGCCAAGATTGAGTTTGATGGTGAAAGGAAAACAAAACATGTTTTTTTTTTTAAATAACACACTCCTCTCTATGAACACTGTAAACATGCACACTCGAAATGAACTATAAGTGTCATGAAACCCGTTTCAGCATATAGTCTTATGACAATAATTATCTCTGCTACAGTACAATCATTATTGATGCATACTGAATACTGTAGAATATTAATAAAACTGTAGAATGCAGTATGCAGGCTTTTTCTTGTAGCAGGAGTTATGCAAGTGGTGACATTGGCAGATTATGAAAGTCAGATAGCTAATTGGGAAATGGTGTCATAAATACAGATGCTAAACAACTAAATTAGAGGGTGCAAAACCAAAACAAAAGCATTTCTTTAAGGGGACCTGTAACCTGTAGAAAACATTTTATATTTTTGGCTGAGATTGTGTTCAGAAGGCAATAAGCCTGAGCAAAAGCTGTCACCAGTTCATCCATCACAAAGCTCTGGCACTGAACCAAACGTATCTGCTATGCTGTCCCATGATATGGGAGTGAGGCATTACTCATTGTAAATCTGGGTCCTAAAACTCCTTTCCACAGAAAAGTTGTCAACAGCTGTTGACAGCTGAGCTTGCAGTGACATTTTAAAAGGCATAAATCAAGAAACAACATTTTCTCGCTTTAAAATAACATCAGGCAGGCTAACTTTCAAGATATGTTGGAAGTGGTTAGTTAGCCACAGCTGCACTAAAAGAGAAAAAAAAAATGTACAGGAATGCACGGCGAACAGTCACAAATAGAAATTGTTCAACCTACAGTACTTACATCCACTCCGTAAAGTGGGTTAACGCATAACAGCATTCATGTTTACATGCACCGTCCACTTGAGACTGCATTTTTTAAATTTTTAAGAAAGCTTTAAGCTCACCCACGGAAGTGAGGGATTGACAAAATTTGTTAAGAGTGGCAAAGAGGATTACATTTTTTTGTTTTTGTAGAAATAAAGCAAAAACAAACAAACAAACAAAACACCCACTGGTGATGATGGCGATACTTGCTACAAACAGTCCCCAAAGTGGAGGTGCTGTAGAGTTCTGCGGTTGTAATATACATTCACTGTAAGGTGAGATGCTATACTGACTTTAAAGTGGATGAAAACTTACAGTCTGGATTGTATAAAGGTACACAGTTTTTAGATGTTCGAAATTGATGTTCGAAATTGTTTTATGGAGTTTGTATAGTAAAAGTTATTTTGTTGGAAAGACGTTACATCAGCCTAACTGTCATTTATGAAAAAAAAACCTTTATTTAATAATTCATATAATAATAATTCATTTAATAATATCAGACATTGGCGCATGTTCACGAGAGTACCACAGCGAATGCGTGTGCACAAAAATATTCTCTTAGCAAGTACTGTTGAACCACTGATGTCACATGGATTAATTTTATTTTATGTCCTTTTTGGGACTTGAACATGGTAGCTCTGTTGCTGTCTATGCAGGGTGTTACAATTAACAGCTAGTGTCCATGTGCTAGAGGGCACTCCAACCTTACCGTACTCACCCTGGACTCTATTTCCCAGGTTCCCCCTGCCCAGGAACTCATTACCTGTTGACACCCGCTTCATATCAGGAGGGCTATTTAAGATGCACACACCGGACTGTTTCCTTGTTTTCTATTAATTGCTGCCTGCCCTGACCATAACCTTTTTTAAGGATTACTCTTTTGTCTTTACCTTGGACATTACTGTGCAGATATTTTATCCTACCTGTTGCCTCACTCCTCACATTTTTCCAATTAAATATGGAGCTGTCTTGACTAGCAAGTCCGGTAAAGTAAATGTGTGAAGAAAGCAGTTACTAATGCACCACATGTACAGTCTATGCCAGGGATTCCTCAAATCCGGCTCGCAAAAAACTATTTTCAGTTCAGCTCTATTTTTGATCAAACTTACCTAACTGGGACTTTCTGATCTCAAAGACATGATTACCTGGTTTGGGTGAGTTTGATTGGTTCTGCAGGGAAGTTGATCTCGCAAGCCAGATTTGAGGATCCCTGTTCTGTACACAAATCAGACCATTGATTTTGCATCTGATCTAAAAATAGCTTCCTCACAATAAGCAGATTTCTGGTGTGCATGTAAACAGTGCCATAAAGAAACTGACTGCAAGCAACCTCCAAAGCTATAGCCCATTAAGATGGCTGCCCCAATTTCCATGTTTGGAAATTGATGAATAACACTCAAGAATGTCTGAACAGTATTGCTGATTTTGAAGAATACAGTTAATGTATTTCTGAGGTTGATAAAGAAGTAAATAGAACTAAAAATAAAATAAATAAAACATACAAAAGTACATAAAGGCAAATAAATAAATTCCCTGATCAAACAAATGAGAACAATTTGTACATATTTTAACATTTCTATAACTCTTGACAGTTTACTGTGATGAATGCACTGCACGTCAAACCCTTTACTTAACTTAATTCAGTTTTACCAGTATCATTTGATTTCTGATTGCCAATTATTAATTTAATCACACAATCAAATGCCCATCTTTCGTTAATGGACTGTTCTTACTCTGTAATTACAATTAGCTTTTGCAAATGTTTTTAAATGACCTATTTTAGTGCTGAAACTTTACGTACATGCCCAGACCTGCACAACAAACAAAATTATAGCACAATGCAAACAGACTGGCACGTGCAAAACTTTATGAAGTGTTACTTTCTGGCACATGCAGGCTGTGAAAACTTAAAATACCACCTGTGTGAAAACAGTCAAGAAAAACAAACATTTGGCAACATTGGCATGTACGTAAAAGAACACAAAGAAAGCCTTTGTCTTGTGAGCAGAATCTTCATTATTAAAACCGTCCAGGCATGCAGAAAGATATGATTTCTTTCTAATGCACCGCCAATGACTCACCTGACTGCAATAAATCAACATTTATGGTAACACCTTTGTCTGTCCTTGATGTCCTCGGTGCTGGTCTGGGTGTTATTACATGCACATCAATACTGTCTCTGACCCACTTATTTCTTCAAAGAGACAGGAAACACAAGTCAGGATGTAACAAGATGTTAAACAGCTCTTAGTGACTTCATACAGGAGAGGGCTGGAGTGACATCCGATCCAGAATCAGCCAGATAGCTGCAGGCTTTTCTCCTGTCCTCACCCGTTGGGGGTTCACCGGTCCAAGAGAAGAGTGAGACAGATGACAAGGAGATACAAATGACAGGAGACAGAGGTGTCCAGCATCGAGAGGAGAGAGTCTGCATTGCAGTTGTGGAATAGAAACAGGTGTTAACCCTCAGAATGAAGCGTGTGGCTTTAAGAATTACAGTTTCCCTCATATGGGGTACAATATTGGAGCTTTAAACTGTCTAGACCCCTCCACAGAGGCTTATAAGAGGTAGGGGGAAGCCGGCTTGTTCACCGCAGTTGTGAAAGGTAAAAGCTTGTGACCTCCCCATGGTAGGTCAAAGATCAGCATTGAGAGTGAGGATGAGGTGGTAAGGCAGGGTAAAGGGATCTTAGTGGACGTCCCATGATCCAGTGATGCTACATGGTAGAAAGTTGGTTGGGTTTTGATGAAGGAAGATCCAGCAGTGCCTGTACAGTGACACCGACCTTTACTAGACCTCGCTCCTCCAGGATGTGATGCGGCAAACACAACTTGTCCTGTTCATAAACACAAGCAAATGAAAGCATAAATATAGATAAATGATAGATATTATAAATACACTGTTAAAAAATAATAGAAAGATGGTAAAACAAACATAAATTTGCATTATAATACACTACTGTTCAAACGCTTGGTAATACTTATTAATATTTGTGAAAGAAGTATCTTATGCTCACCAAGGCTGCATTTATTTGATCAAAAATAGGAATAGTGTGAAATGGTATTACAATTTAAAATAGCTTTTTTATTTAATTATTCCTTAGGCAACCATTATACCACTAATGTCATTACTACTTTTTAAGGAGGGGTTAAAGAGCTCTCGGATTTAATAAGAAATATGTGTTGTTTTCCGAAGAGGAATGAATGTCTTACAGGATTGAAATGACATGAGGTTGAGTAATTAATGACAATTTTCTTTCAAGATGATGTTATAATTATAAAAAATGAATCCGATACTGATTTACTGTCATGCATTTGTACAAGAAATAAACACTCCATCCTACCTGTGGCACTCCAAGCTTTTTACATGCATCCAAGAAATTCTCAACATTCCGCCGACACTTGGCCATACTCAGCTTTGGCTGTTAGAGAGATAGAACCACAAAACAACATTCAATTTGTTGTTGATGTTGCTGAATGTTAAATACGTACTAATGAATGCCTGTTAAAGTGCAGAAAATATGATTTCACTTAAAAGGATAGGATTTCCAAACACATTCAATGAAACTTACCACAGCAGGGGATGGTACATGAATGCTAGCTACAGAACGAGGACGAATGTGATTAGCCAGATGGCATAAAACAACACCATCCATCAAAGCAGCGCCCACATCATCTGGCAAGAGAACCTTTAGCCTAGACTCGAGGTTCTGCGAACACACACAAGCACTCTGTTTACTTCATTTGATGCCAAAAACAAAAGACAGTTATGTCACATGAACCAAGAATCATCCATTTGTTAAATGTCGAGAGACAATCGCCCAGCTATCACATGGGTGGCCCTTCAGAACCAAGGACAGCACAGAGCTGAGTTAGAGCTTATGACATTGGACAGGATTGGAAATCATTAGCAATGACATGCAAGCACTCTACAACTTCAGCATCAGTGAATCTCACACTGACTCAAACCCTATAAATGTAGGTCTTTTTTACTTTTGAGCTGCCTGATGCCTACATAGGACGTGAACATCAAAGCATATCCTAACTGAATTCTATACAGTAAGTAACCAAACTGAAAGCTCCACATGGGCAGCAACTCAAATGCCTCACAAATAGCATTCCTCATGCAAAGCACACGTGTGAAGTGGTTATATATATTAGACTTCAACACCTAATCCTCATTCCTTTCCTCAGAACTGAACAGGAAACGTTTGTTCCTGCCTTGTCTGAGAACAGGGTACTACTTAACTTTATATGTTCCCTTGCTGACGTCATGACTCAACAAGTAGAAAGACATAGTTTTCTATGTTATTATTTCTATATTCTGTTTAAAGAAAGCAAGAATTCACTGTTATGACATGTCAACTCTGACAACATTAACAATAAATTAAAAAATAACATATCAATATAATCCTTGGGGCTAAAATGATAAGGGTCTGAAATATTGTGAAACAGAACTTGTTTATCTAAGCATTTAATTTGCATTAAATGGCTTAGCTTAGAGATATGAATCATTCAATTTTCTTTATACTTCCTCAAACATGCCAGATGGGTTACAATGGAATTCTGACCTGTCGTAAGAGTCTGATCTGCTCCATCTCCTCCCTGAGGTGCTCCATCTTTCTCCTCATTGTGAAGCTTGGGTCTGTGGAGCTGAAGTCTTGTCGATTTCCACGGGAGAAGGCTGAGTATTATACACATAGTCAAAATTATTATCAATTTCCTCTTCATTGCAAGCTTCCTCTTACGAACTAACCTGTACAATGTTTGAGTCTGGTTGTTACGATCCCAAGATGGACTAGGGGTGTATGAACAAAAGAAAAGGAAAAAGAAAATCTTCAACGTCCAGGACGTCCTAAACTGCTCTTCTTCAGAAGTACATAGGTTGGCACGCACCACCTTACCTAGTGTATCTCTAGACAAAGAATCACCTAAATGTTGCGATGTAAACCACGTGGCTTGCTTTCCTTAGCCAGTCTTTCTGCCACCAACAATGTCAACCATTTACAACATGAGTCTCAAACAAAATCTCGCCATCAGTCTCTAAACTAGGCTTTTAAAACCCAGTTGAGAATGGCGATTGGTTAAAGCCTGAGCAATGGACCACTATCTGCACAAATCAGGAGAGCAGACTGACAGGATTGGTTGAAATGCTGGCATGTGAAGCAACCAATCAGGGAAGCAGGACGACAGGATTGGTTGGACTACGGGGATGAAAGGCAACCAATCAGCAGCGACAACAAGGGATAAACTGAAATAAAGCAGAAAACAACATACAAGAAAACCCAGTAACGTTCCGTAACGTAACACTGGTAATTTGTTGAATTGTTTTTAAATTCATTACAGAAATGATCTGGCTGCATCTGTGTTCCTTAACACAGCTCAGCAAGCTTAGCTTGGCAAATGACTGGCATTTGTGCCATTAATCAACACCCAAAAAGCATGTCTTAAATGTTTTCGCGTTTGAAATGCTTACATTTGTTGTTGCTAACATGTTGTACAAAGGAGAGGATTTTTTCTCACATTTACTTAGAATGCTAGAACACCACATATTCAAATCTGAGCATATCCGTGCACAGCCACAGAAATTTCCATGCCATTTTTGAAATTGTTTTCCGTTTTGGAATTGCGATCTCGCATTAATTTTCCCTGTTTAGTAAATCTGGCCCTAAGTTTAGAGGTCTCCCATGATGTTTCTTTAAAGATAAACAATTATTCTGAATGATTAATAATGAAATTTACTTTAGAATAGAATGTCAATTTGTTGTTGCTGCTTTTCTTCTTTTGTCAAAGTTTTCAGGCTCTTTTTTGTTCAGGTTTTAAATTATTTACTGGATAAAATTACATTAGACTTACATTAAAAGGCCAAAACAATGACTCTTCTCTTTACCTTTCCTTTTTCTAAGTACTTAGTATACTGATTGGTACATGTATGTATTATTGCTATGAGGCCCAATTTACATAAACAGCAAAAACATGTTTCGTCTTGTTGAGGCCCTTTTGTCAATAATTAAACATGTTACAAATATAACGGGCATAAATGATAAAACGGAAGCATTTGTAAGACAACACTGCAAAACAAGCAGTTTAACTATTATATGCAGCATAATTCTTATTGTATTTCTGAAAATGGCAGGAAATACTGGCCTTCCTTGTGCTTTCCACTGAACTGCAATGTCATGAGAAAATAAAAATAAATGATAAAGAAATACCACTAGCTCAAGACCACAGTTAAAGACATTATCTTTCCAAAGAAATTCCAGTTAAACAAAGATGATTAAAAGTAAACGATACAAATCGTGAGATCTGAATGCAGTCTCAAAATATGACGTCTGTGGAAACAATACTGTTAATGTAGATAAGACTTCAGGCTTGATGATTGTTCACGTAAAGTGTGATTTCTAGAAGTTGTTGTAAGAGGGTTTTGTCACACCAATCTAACCGACCTAGCATTACAAACATTAAAGAAAAAAAAAACTTTTGATGAGAGAAAAGCAACCCTACAAAAAAGCAAACAAATAGCTGCCTAAAGATTTTTTATTTAGTCAAAAAGTCTCAAATGTTTTAGTTATAACTATAACTAACTATTTACATTAAATAACTAAACATTTTAAGTTGACTCAACTGAAAGAATTTAGGCAGTGGGGTGACAAGTTATTTCAAGTTTTTTTTAACAGTGAAGGGATGACAATTTACCTGATCTGGGCTTCAGGCCAAAGACAGTCAGAGTTGTGGTGAAGTCACTAGATCGCATTCCCTCCTGTAACATCACAAATATAGAGCAAATTAATTTTCTGATTAAGATCAGTTTTACACACAGACGTTTCTCTCTCGTAAACTTAGTCAATGTAGTATTGTACTTTTACAGAATGTGCCAGGGCTACAAACCCAGGCTTCCCACAACGTCTGACCAATGAATTACCAAGAATGTCCAAACCATTTTACAGTATGCATTAACAAAGAGCAGATTTGTAGCTGATGTAGCTCTCCAGAACTTTCTCGTTCTCTGTTCCTGGCTGGTGGAACGATCTTCCCGTACATATCCAGAATGCTGGGTCTCTGTCAATCTTTAAGAAACTGCTGAAAACTCACATCTTTCAGCAATACCTAACCTCATCATAAAAAAAAATAAATAAATAAAAATAAATACTCTCACTGTACTGTGTACAGTGTACTAATTTGAACACTCCCTGTGACTGGGTGTTATAAGCACTTACTCTGTCTGTTTGTCTCTCAAAAAATGAATCGCTGTTGTACTCTCAATTGTAAGTCGCTTTGGATAAAAGCGTCTGCAAAATGACTAAATGTAAATGTAAATGTAAATGATGAAACACAAAACATTTCTATGGTTGGAATCTTTGATGAAGGAGATCTTACTTGAAGAGAGTGGTAACGAAAGCAGTTAAGACATATGAAAATGGTTAAACTATATGCTTATGCTGCATTTGGTCATAGGTGGTAGCTAAAACTATTCTCTAGTCTACAAGAAGTGAAAAAATGGAGAACTTGGAAGATTTGAGTCATGAAATGTAGAATCAAATGTAGGAGGTTCTGCTACAATAAAAAAAAACATCGCTAATCTATAAAACTCTGATTACGCCCAGATTTGGTAATATTACATTATAGACTAACCTTGGGAAATATTATGAAAAAGAAAACCAACTTAATTTCATGACTTCTTTTAAATGTGTAGTTGCTCTACTTTGGTGACGTGACTCTCAGCTGGCCTTTCATAACTTGGCACACATAGACAGTCACAGCACAGTCTCACCTCACAATCATTGTCATTGCCACTGGAGTTTCTTCGAGCACTTTGGCACTTGTACTGTAATGGGAGACACAGGGTGACAGAGAATTACATTCTTGATATTCGTTACATTATCAGCTTTTAACATCAGAAATGCATTGAATAGCCTAGAGCAGTGGTCAACAAGTCACTGCAGAATTTAGCTCCAACCCTGACACTGCCACACCTGACACACCTGAAGCAGCTACTGAAGGACTTACTAGTTATACTTGAAACTTCCAGGCAGGTGTAAGGTGTGTTAAGGCAAGTTAGAGCTAAACTCAGCAGAACACCGGCCCTCCAGGATCACGTTTGATTGTTCTCAACCACATCCTCACCCAACACTACATATATTGCATTGAGAATCACTGGTCTAAAGATAAAAGGATCGAGTTACCTTTGTCCAAATATTCACTGACTGTCTGACGAACGTGCCGACTATCACCACTTTAAATCTGTCTGAAACTAGTCTAGTCATAATCTGGTATCTTTAGAAAGATAACCAGACATTCATAAACAGAAGAGTACTTTTTCAAAATCTGTACTTTTTTGTTGTACTGCCATCAATTCTAATCACAGTGGTAATACAATACATCTTTTTACCATCTTATAAACAGCCATTTCTTTAGTGTTTTCTGTTTTTGCTACAGCAAATATTGCACTGTAAATAGAGTAGTCAACACCTGAAGTGGGTCAAAAACTTAACAGAAATCAAAAAATATTGGCTACTAATATTCATAGATGTTTTAATTGCTTTGCTTTTTAATGTGAAGGAAAACCTCTCTTCTGTTTATGAATGAAGTTTATTAATTATATATTACAAATAAGGGATGATAGCTGGTGTGTTGCATTTTTAAATGCAATGTAAGTGTCCCAAACTAACACTGCTGGCAAATATGAAGTTTGTGTTTGTTTTACTAACTGTATGTTTAATTGTTTTATAACAAAGAGTCTTTATTTAAGAAAGATTATACAACTCTCTTTTTTTTAAGAAGAGATGCAAGACACATAACAGACAAAACATTGGGAAAAAACCTGCGCAAATCCAAAATTATCAGCCTGGCATCACGCTCTGCTTGTTGGAACGATGGTAGGGAATGCATGTTCTACAGAAACTGCTGCAGATTTGCAGACTGACTTTAGATCCCACGCATCAGGGGCCGGTGACTAATAATCGTGGACATAAGCCTGTAGCTTTGCCCTGGGTCAAATCACACAGCAATAGGGATTCAATTACCCCATTCAAGAAATATATGCACATCTAGTCTACAAGAAATATATGCACATCTAGTCTACAAGAAGTGAAAAAATGGAGAACTTGGAAGATTTGAGTCATGAAATGTAGAATCAAATGTAGGAGGTTCTGCTACAATAAAAAAAAAAACATCGCTAATCTATATCCACATCAGCTGGCAACACAGAGAAATGTCTTTTAGATGACCTGCATACATGCATATGAAAGAAATAGTTGAAAAGGTGTGCGTTGGGGTGTGTAAGAATCCTATTGTGTGAAACACTTCAAACATTTTTTTAAATGTCATGCCTCCATTAATGTCTGTACACAACAGTGGTGTGGAAACACCCTAAAAGTAGAAAAGAACAATAAATGCTCATGCACATGTATCTAATTAATAAATCACCCAAGGACTTCCTCTCAGGCACAGGTTAGTACTTAGGAAAGACTGTGAAATCATCTGGTCACAGAATGGGCGTGTCCTCGATTATGTTCTCTTGATAGTTCCATGGAAGTGCAAAACAAATGCTCATTTAAAAAGTTAGGGAAATTCCCTTTAGGAGAAGGAGGTACTTTATGTGGATATGCGTGTCCTGCCAAAATCCTATGGATCACCTATTTTAAATCTATTTTTTCTTTCCTTGACATTTAGCACTTCATTGTTCACACACACACACACACAAAATGACAAAGCACATAGAAAGCTATGTGATGCATTTACCTATATTTATCTGATTCACAAGAAAAGACGAAAACAGCCCACTTAAATAAATAACAGTGTTTTACTGAACACGGTCACTGAGCAGGATGGGAAAAGTCTAACAACCTTCTTTTTTGCAGAAACATCCTCCACCAGTGTTTCCTGTAACTGCGGACAAGACAAGCTTTCAGGTCAGGAGTTTCAAACAATTGGTTTTCACTAAACTCTTTGAATGGCTCTCTTGAGGTTGTGCCAAAGCAGCGCAGTCTATCTGAGGTCAGAATGGACCATTCCAGATTGCGTAACTTCCTGTCATTCCAGTATTCCACTTCTGTGGATTAAGCTATTGTCTTTTTCAATACTCCTGCAGCCTATCCCAGTAAACTGTTTATCTGTCATGACAGAAAACTGTCCAGGCCCTGAGGCAGCCCAAAACCTACTTTACATCTAGATTTAATGTTGGTGTACTGGGTCTTTTCACTCCACACGTGGTATATTTTACAAGCTTTGGTTTGGTATCTGTTTAATGCATCACAGACATGTCAGCAATGATACTAACATTCTCCAGGGGTTTCTGTGAATCAGGTTGCTTTCAAAACTTTTGTTATAGCCTTTATAGTGCCCAGAACATCTTTTTTCATTGACAAGGATCCATATTTTTGTTAGGTTCACTAACCCAAGGATGTTTTCCACCCTGCACTGTGACTATATCAACAATGAATTCAATAAAGACGTGAAAGCGTGTTTGTTGGTGTATTATTTGCTTAAGAAGACTGTGTTCATGTATTTATTGTTATTATTTATTATTATAAATTTTACAGTTGAAGACCAAACAAATCCTGGCATTCTATAAGCAACTAAATGTACTTGAAATATAATTAAAGTATCATTTTCTTCACATGTAAACTCTAGGGTCTAGGATTTTCCCTCTTCAATATACTGTATATCAATTACAGCCAACTGTATAAAAGATGAAAGGCATTAGGCATTCTTGTTATGTTTAAAAGCACATTTAAAGCACCTTAAAAAAAGAATAAACACCTCACATTTTGTATTTCCAGTTTACATAGATATGGGCTGTGCTACCTAAGGCTGTAGACAAATATTATACTAAAATATAATACAAGTCTCAGGTGGCATAAAGTTGTTAGATATTTGTGTTTGTATGTGTGTGTGTGTGTGTGTGTGTGTGTCTTTCACAAAACTAGTGAGAGAGAGGATACACATGCAAACAAAACACATGAGCGTGAGAAAAACTAAGAACATGTGCGTGCTTGGGTGTGTACCTTCAGGTAGTCTTTTCTCAGGTACTTGTTTCTTCTCCGATCCTCATTTTGGTTGAGCACAGGAGGAACCTCTGGCCATCTTGGCTCAGAGTCACTACTCTCCGATTTCAAACTTCCATCAAACGAGCAAGATGAAGAAGGCTATAGGACAAATCACAAAATTATGGTGAATAAGGCTCAAAATGGATTTCACTGGGCCTTAAATTAAAATCAAGCTATTCTGTGGAGTTGTAAAAAGACAAGTTAGGTATACATTCATTCTCATTTGAAAAGCATTTCCCTCCTCAATAATGGTAAATGAACACTGTGAGTATTTGAACAAGATGAGTTTGTTGCAACAGGGAGAACACACACACACACACACACACAAATGAACAAATGCATGGAATCATCAGTAAAATGCACTGACAACTACCAATTATCAATTCTTATTTTAGTTCATTTTTACCTAACAATAAATTAATGTCATTAACTGGGAAAAAACCCCCCAACAGCATAGAATTTTAAAATGAAATAAAGCATGTTGTAATAAAAATAAATATATACACCACCACTCAAATGTGTGAGGTTGATAAGATTTCTTTAAAAAAATGCTTTAAAAAGCATTATTTATTTGATGAAATACAGTAAAGACATCTAATTAAATATATTCCTATGAATAAAATGGAGTAATGCAGCCAGTAATGCAGAAACATGGCAGTGGTTATTTTCACTAGGTGTAAATAGTTTTAATAGTGTAAGATAACTTACTGAATGTACATTTTTTATTTATTTCAAATGTTAAATGGATGCTACAAAAATTTAAATAAATGCTTTCTGATGTGATCTGAACACGGGTCAATCACATCAAAATGAGTAAAACAAACATTTTACCATCTTTGCCACTGGAGTTGAAAACAAACCTTCGTCTTAGCCACTGCCAATAAGGCGAGACACTCCGAAGAATCATTACTCTTATATACTATTATTATTAAAGTTTAAAATAAATTTAAAGCATCTTTGCTAAATAGATTTAATCATTTCTTTCCAAAAAATCTAATGTTTGAACAGTGTAAGTTTAAGTATTGACTGAGCAGGTGAAAACTGCTTTGAGTAAAAATACTCCTAAAACATTGGACTTTAGAAGCTTTACTGTAAGGATAAAAATGAATGAGGACTGTGATGAACTGAAGAGTGACCTCAGAGAAAGCTGCATCTTCATCAGTGAGATCAGTCTCCTTTAAAAAAAAAAAATACACACACACAAAAAACAAAAACACAGAATGAGGGAGAATCAAATGGAATTCACAACACAATGATAGAGCAGACCCAGATGAAATCTGTAAAACATCTCCACCCACCCACATGCTTCTAATATCTTTAACTGAAGAAAATCTTTTCATACAGGTTCAGAACAATCTGAGGGTGAGTAAATGATACATTCTTGATTCTTGGGGTGAACTAAAGTAGCGTTTGTTTCAGACAAACACTAAAGTTTCTTCCCTGTTGTATATCCAAGTATATCCAAGGTTTGCTGGAGGGAAGTTTATTTTCCCATCAATGAACAGGTCATCAAGGAGATGTCATCGCAAGGGCACAAGTATTATGAGGCCACATGAGTTTAAAACAATTATGATGCAAATTAAACTTCTGGGTGCAGACCTTATGTGGTTTTGGTTGTCTAGAATTAGACAACAGTCAGCACACTCACAAAACGAATGAAAGTATAGTTTAAAGTTTAAAAGAATAGAAAGGTTTTGAACAGTAAAAGTCTGCCATCAGTGCCGTTGCAATAATTGATTATTCACAGCATATTTCCACTGTAAAGTTCCTACCAGGTGTGGCAAAATGAGGGGAGACATTACTGCATATGATGTGTGCATGTTTATGACATTGTGTGGACATGACACATATACTGGTACCTGTCCACTCAAGGCGGAGGCTGAGCTGCTTCCTTCATCTAGTGACGCACTGTAACGAAAAACAGACATGCGAACATGAACCATCAAAAGATAAAATGAGGGCCTACGGGTGACCTCACTAAGAAACTTACTGGTGCTTATTTGTACAGATATGGGCATGTGGGTGCACGCTTAAGTGTATAAGGGCTGATGTGTTTTTGATTTATAATCTCACTGTGGATTAAAGTGATACAAGGCCCTGTGTTATTTCTTGTGTTCAAATGCTCATGCATGAAGACCTACAGCTGACAAATCGTAATTCTGATGGGCCAATGGTCTACCTTAACCTTAAATTAAAATTTTATTTGTCACATACACATACATACATGGTACGACGTGCAGTGAAATGTTTTTCCAGCGTCAGGATAGGAAAACAAAATATATATATATATATATATATATATATATATATATATGTATAAATACAAAAATATATATAAAGAAGAAGTGTACAAGTATAAAAATAGAAAATAAAATAAAGTATAAAATATAAAGTGTAAAGTGGTGGCTGTGTGAATGTCCAATGTAAAGTGACTAGTGCAATATTTTGTAACTGTCCAATTGTAGTGGCGAGTATCTGGGGAAAGAGGGGTGAACATGGGAATCCCGGTGATTAGGTACCGGGATTCCCATGTTCACCCCTCTTTCCTCACCTTAATGAAGTTCGCTGTTGCATAGCTTTTTTGCCAGTGACGGGCATGTCTGGAGCTGTAACACCAAGAGTGAGATTGCTTTCTGCAGACATTGAAAGGCACATCGAAGATATGATTGTGATCAAACTCACAGTGAAAAACCCTCGGAAACTACATTTACACACAAAGCCCCAACATGCATTATTTCAGTCTTCAGTGTCACACGATCCTTCTGTATATTCTAATTTGCTGCTCAAGGCACATTTCTTATTATTTTCGTTGTTGAAAACAGTTCAATTTCAAAGGAACACCTCAGTAGAAGCAGAAATGTTTTGCAATACAATATGACTACAATAAGTACATTGTATTTATTCAATATTATATTATATTATAAAAATTTTAGCAAAGCTTTACAATAAGGTTTATTAGTTTACATTAGTTAACATGAACTAAGAATGAACAATACTTAATTTATTAATCTTAGCATTTACAATGAAAAAACGTATTTATTAATACAGCATTTATTAATCTTAGTTATATGCTCATTTCAGCATTTACTAACGTATTATTTAAATTTGTAAAGGTCTGTTTGTTAATGTTAGTTAATGCACTGTGAACTAACACGTATAAGGGGTGAACAACTGTATTTTCCTTAACTAGTATTAACAAAAATTAATAAATAGAGTAATGTATTGTTCATTGTTAGGTAATGTATTAACTAACGTGAACAAATGTGAACAAATGACACAAAGTGTTTTGCTGGTGAGACATGTTTTTCTTGATTAGCTTCATGAGTCAACGGTCAAATTCTAGACCGAAGGTGATGTGAGTTTGGAAAAAAGTGCTAGATAATGATTAGTTGCACCAGCACTGCAAAATGTGCTATTTTGTAGAAACAATTTGGAACATTAGCATAAGCAATAATAATTATTGGGTCCACTGGTTCTGTGTGTATCTGAACCAGTGCTGGCTATCGCTGAGCATCTGTGAGCTCCGTTTAGTGTTTGTCGATTTGATAGGTCATGGTTGAATAAAACCAAAAATCTTATAACACCAAGGATCACATCTAAATTGTAGTTACAAGATGACAGAAGATGACACACACACACACAATATTGCTATACAAGTTTGGGGGATTTTTTCAAGTTTATACAGTATACAGAATTATTTCAAGGGTATAAAGTAGATACCTGTCTCTACGTGTTCACCTGTCAAAGTATAAACATTCTCCACCCTGTCATCTCCTCCCTATCTTTTATTTAATTAAAAAAGGGTGTTTATAAAATCAATAAAGATATCTCATTAATTAAATTCCTAAACATTTACCACACAAAAATTGCTCGCCATTTACAACAAAGGTGCAAATGCTTTAATGCAAAAGTTTGTTTGGTAAAACTATATTACTCTGTATTATGGATACCTATGTTATAGTTTGTTTTTATGAATATTGAATGGTCTGTACGTACACATTAAAATGAACAGAATTGATTAGCACAATATTTAAAAATGCTGTACAAAGTAACTTGTTAAAAGTTGTCCGAACACTGATTTGCGATGACAAATAAAAAAGAAGAATATGAAGGAGGTGGTTGCTTGCTGTTTTTCTGTTTTAGTTCTACTATGACTCCTCCACCTGAACTCTCCCTTGCCGAGTACGTCTTCGCAGATGACCTTTCCATTCAAAAAACATTTCACACGTTATTACTGTGAATTGACGACAAATAGCTCACGGGCATCAGCAAGACATCAACATTTTTGATAGCACGCACTGCGCAAGGGTCACACTTCGATAAGCATGTGACTCAGATTTCAGGAATTTGTTGCGATTTTCACAAAACTGTGAAATGCTTGACAAATATTTATATAAGTGCTAATCTGGAGACCTGGGGAATCAAATATTCTCCAATAGGACATGGGCAAACTAACGAGTTCAGTTTTGGGACTTGAGGATTTCAGTATTTATAAAACCCTGTATATAGCACAGTTTTGCTTATTGTCACAAAACTGTAAAAATCAGGGATAAAAACTGTGTACCTGCAATTTGCAAAATATTTTTCTTGTGGTTGATTCCCTTTTAGGACCCTTTTAATGTCTAACACTATTAAATGCTTATTGTAAAATTTTAAAAATATCTGAAGTGCTAGAGCAATTATCTGTTAGGAAAACCATAACTAATGTTTATAATTAAAGTAGACTGTTATAAGAATGTGCAAGGAGATGTTTTTGTGTGCATCATAATACCTTCTAACAGTCTGAGATGGGGTTCTTTGTTTGGTGCTACTCCCTGAGTGGCTGAGGAACCTAAAAGATCAGAAAATCCATTAAGTCTTTAAATTATGGCTCATTTCTACCGAGGTATGGTTCGGTACAGTTCTGTAAACAATTATGTCTGTTTTCGTAATCAGAGGTTGTGAATGTTACCAAAAAAATGAACCGTACTGTATCACTTTTTTGGTACCCATCACAGTGAAGGGTACCAAAAAGGTGGCTAATCTCACTGCAGAAATTGGCTAGAATTGCCGCTTTTACGGGATAAAGCTTTTTCTTCGCTCAGTCTGCTCTGCTGTTGGGTGTTGGGCTTATTATTGGGCTTATTAATCAGCGTGCACAAACACACAAAAAAAGTGTTGCTTATTGTCACGCTTTGTCAATGGCTACTTTTCGGCATTACCCCACTCCTATCAAATAAGGGTACTGCTAGCAGTGAAAACAGGTTGTCCCGTTCTGAATTGTACCGTACTCTACTGTACCGTGCCATACCGTTCGGTGGAAATGAGCTATAAATCTCTGTGTGACATGCATCAATGGTGCAAAACAAAAAACTCTGAAACCATATCAACAGGTGAGAAAAAAAAAACAGGTAAAAGAAAGATTTTTGGGAATGCACCTCAGTCTAAAATGTTAGATTGTTTTTTTCAGTATGAAACATTATAGAGCTTGCATACAGTAAGTGCAAACTTGGGATTTGAAGAACAAATTGAAGTTGTGTGCAGCGATTTGCTAGGCTATATTCACTTCTGAGCATTCTGAAGCCCTGATGTGTACACAATGACCTGTTAAGCAACCTGGCTTAGTATTCAAAACAATCTTTCAAAAAGCATAGTTTTTTTTAAATGTGAAATGAACCAAAACAAATTCAAAAGAAAGGAGTCCATTTACGCATCTACAAATTGGCCAAAAAGACATGCGAAAAATATTTCTAATTAGTTTCCAGCATGCAGCACACTAAGAAAGTACACTTGACTTTTTTGACATCATTAAACCTGGACATGCACATACTTGCTGATACACAACACGTACATGACCAGATGGGTGTTATATAAGCTTTCTTTTAATGACACACATCCATTGTTTGAGAAAAACACGCACATATAAAATCACACACATCTCTCCTTCTACCTGTGAGCTCTCCCCGCGGCTCTTCTACGGTGTATTAGACTCTCTGCCCTACAAATTAGGGATCGCCTCCTGAGAGTCAAATGTCATGTGTGCACCAATCAGATCCCGGCATTAGGTGGAGATGCAGAAAGTGATGGAGAAAGAAATGAAAGGAGAAAGAGGAGGAGGAATATGGTGATTCATTTGTTAGTAAGCAGAGATGGTCCGATTCTATTACTTCAAAACAAGACAGCCATCCTCTCATTCAGAGGCAACAGACGGCATGGATGTGCATATCTGAAAACAAAACGTGCATTCATTTCAAAATCTCTTATAGACGGAACAACTTAAAATGAAAGAGAGAATAATCAGCTGAGGTATCAGTATAATGCCCAAAAGAAAGAAAGAGAGTGAGTACAGGGGAGAGAAGTAATGTATATAAAAGACATATTTATATAATATAGGGCTGTCAATTTACTGTGTTAATACAGTTCAATTCATTGTGAAATTACTAAAGTATACAAAATTACAATACTAGATACTAGGATATGAAAATTAACCTTAAAATTTAAATTGTTTACCGTTTACTCACAACCTCATCAAACCCATCTCATTTCAACAGAGATAGAAACTCACAGCATAGTGATATCCACCTCTGAGGTCTGTATGTATACATATTAATTCATTTGCTTGAACTGAGCTTTAATGCTTATACATTTCTTTAATTTAATTCAAAATGATGCACAAGAGTGAAATATTTTCAAAATAATTTTTGTCACAGATAAAACCCATGTAAAACCAATATTCTGTAAACTAGTATATTATAAAAAGTATATCATTTTCCTCTATGTAATCAATGTAGAGTAACTCAAATATCCATTCCAGAACAGCCCTGCTGTATAAACCAATCTTTATTGCATATAGTGAATTCAAAGATTTGCTAAGCACGTATTTGGGTGTTCATTAGATACTCATTTTTTTACTATTTATTTCATCAATATATTTTTTTGATTGACAGCCCTAATATTACACCCTAATAAGAAGCGGCAGGGAATCTGATGGAAATACTGTGTATATGTTTGATGGGCTCTGAAGGTTGCATGACCGTGTGTGATTTCTCTTGAAAGATCACCTGTTCTGTTGCTCTTGTTGTAGAAGTTGTACTGCGATCTTCCTTAGATCCAACACTTCCTTTAAGTCATCCTCATCTTCTTCAGCTAACTGCTCTTTCTCAGATCTTAAGTGGACAAGAAAGAGAGAGACAAAAAATAATAGAGATGAAAGTATGTTGCTTCCTAATTCTTATATTGCGTTACTTGCAAAACTGCTATTATAGTATTTCAGACATCAGTGACTGTCTGTCCATGTGAAGTTAAAGCAATTCATGAAAGAACATTGTTTAGAAACATCACAACAATTAATGTGGCTATGAATGCATGCATTCATTTGTTCAATTTATTTGTTAATCAGTTTTACCAATTCCTCCTGTAGATTCTGCATTCAGGTACAAATATTTTAGCATGATACAGGAAGTGAATGATGGTACAGGACCATAATGAAGCCTCTGAGCAAAAATCACACACAAGAGCTATAAAAATTGGCACTTTAGATGGTGCAAATAATCTTTTCAATAGCTGCTCCAAAGGTTGTAATGAAATGCAAAATGTTGAATGCAAAACAGCTGAAAGCACACAGTTCTGGTCCTTGTATGACAAGATTTGTTTTTACTGTGATTACTTGAATAGTTGGGCACGATGATTAGAATGGGGGAGTTCACATCAAAAACACATCTCATTTCAATGAAATGTGCAAAAATTCAAGGTGCTGCAACATATTACACAACTTTTGGCCAGATTTTCTTTAAAATACAAATTGAATACAACTTGAAAATCTGTTCCTCATAACAGATTTCCATTCACCTCTATGCTAACTGTTTTGAACATAATTTCAAGTGGTATCTGCTCTCCAAGAAGAAATGTTGAAAGGAAATCAAAGCATTTTGCAGCAAGTTTGTGGTAGTGGAACCATTTTGAGGAAGGATGTAAATGATTTTAGAGTTTAAGAGTTTTACAAAAAGTCTTATTAATTTTGTAAACTAATAAAGAAAATAAAAACTTTAGGGGAAAGAAATTTACTGACTGGGAATCTGTCCACACACACACACACGCGCGCAAAAAAAACTAAAACAGTTTGTCTCCACCCCTTTTTTTTACCATACAAGGAATTCTTCTCACACACAAACCTAACGTACTCGTACACCCACTCAAGCTACAGGAACACCGAATAATTGGAAGAAATGGCTACTAACTACTGGGAATTTACCTGATGATTCAAGTGCTTGTTTGTTTTCGACATTCGGATACAATCAGGAAATTCTCTGGAAACCATAAATGACTTAAGTCGACTACAATGTAAAGCTCCACATTTATTGTGACTCGCCAAATTCAAAAAAAAAAAAAAAAAAAAAAAAAAAAAAAAAGGCTCCACCCATCTTAATAGGAATCTGGGGTCTTTCCATAATATTGGATTTACCGGAGAAGTTGCGGATCATCCTACAATCTGGAATAGCGACGGTGTTTTACAGGCAATGGTGTTTAGATAAATCTACATTTGAACACAACACAAGGGTGGAGGAAGCTTGTGGCACTGGACAAAAAAGGATAGGAACTGTTTTTTTTCCATTGAGTGCTTAATTCAATGCAAGGTAACTTTCTGTTAATGTGATCCTACTTCTGTTAAAACTTGGAACAAGAATGTAAAGTAAAACACATAAAGTATGACTTATGTCAATGAAAGGACATTAGTGTATCAATTGTGGTAAAATATCAAAACAATTATTCATAGACAAAACTCTCTATTGGCACTGTCACAGTCCTGCTACTGCCACATCAAGGATTCTTCAGTGAACTGGTGCCAAAACAAGTTTACACATGGAACGTTCAAATTGTGAATCATGAGAAGCCTATAGATGCAGCTGCCAAAGAGTCGCATACTGTTTTTATGTATGTGTATTCTTCAAAGTCTATGACTCAGAAAAGCATACAATTTTTTTGGGAAACGTTTCTCCCTACATTTTTATTTTAATGCCTATTTAGATTTTTTTAAAGCACTAACCCAGAATGGCGTATGAGTCCATTTACCATGACTGTAATGTAAAGGTTCAAAAGAACATGAAAGTCACTTTCTGTGTGCA
Source organism: Puntigrus tetrazona (assembly GCF_018831695.1). NCBI lineage: Eukaryota > Metazoa > Chordata > Actinopteri > Cypriniformes > Cyprinidae > Puntigrus > Puntigrus tetrazona. The sequence continues at coordinate 13,675,552 of NC_056703.1, forward strand.
GGAATGACATATATTCTCTCTGCTGCATTGATTTTTTTTTTTATTGTTGGACTATTTTGAGCCCTTGTCCACAGAGACAAGTTTAAGAAATTGCAGTCTATACCAGGAATGTACATTTACAAGTCAACACAAGTATATAGGTTCAGCTGTTACAGTCACCTCAGTTCTCTGTCTCTCAGTCATGTTGTGACAACAGACAGGGGTCTTGGAGCCCTTATTAGCTCTGATAAGAGAAAACACCAATGAAATTTGGCAAGTGATTAACTAATCCTGAGCCCCTCCCTGTCACGTGGGTATAAATAGGCTACAGGAGTAACCACTCATCAGATTTTGTTTCCGACAGTTTGCATGACTACCAGCCCTGAAGTGCTACAAACAGGGAGAAGCTGAAAACAGAAGCTGTTCGACGACACGATCAGCTGTATTCCTGAGTTCAGTAATTCCCCTGGGTATCTCACCAAAAGAGCAATTTCTTTTTCTACTTCGTCGAGTAGAGCACCATGCAGGTCTCTGTCTCAGGTAGCTTCCAAGTTCTCCAGAAAGATGACGAAGAGACCCTGAGACGGATGGCCCGGAGAGGCAAAGAGTTGCTCTTCAGGATATGGTGAACATGACACCACTCCTTTCCTCCACTCCAGGCAGAAAACCTTCTGTTTAATTTTCCTGCTGTTCTGCCACAGACCCAAGGGGCACTGTGCTTCTACACGTATCTCCAGCCAGCACAATAAGGCATTCAAACAGTCTGTGGTGTTCCAGCCCAAACGGGCTGTCCCCTACGACTGTTCCCCGCTGCACACCCCTTGGTACGCCAATGACTCTGATGGTGCCACTCGTGGAGAGTTTGGTTGTGTGGTTAACACTACCCAATCCCTCATGCTGGCTTATCTGGACGATTCATTTCAGCTATGCAATCCAATTCGCCCGGCATCCTCCCAGGTTCCGTGGCGTTTTAGAAACTTCTGTGGCTGCCCAGAGTGCTCCTGTCTTGCGAGAGGAGATTGCTGTCCTCTGGCAAAGAATGTAATCGAGCCAGTCCCTCCAACCGAGATGAAGGCAGGGTTTTACAGCCCCTACTTCATTGTACCCAAGAAAGCTGGTGGCCTTTGACCAATCCTAGATTTGAATTGGGTCCTGCACAAGCTTCCGTTCAGAATGCTTTATTCAGAAATGCATCGTCAAATGCACACAACATCAGGATTGGCTTGCAGCAATCAACCTGAAAGATTCATATTTTCATGTCTCCAACCTTCCACGCCACAGACCGTTTCTTAGGTTTGCGTTCGAATGTCGAGCTGTACAAAGTCCTCCCCTTTAGGTTCTCCCTGTCTCTGCGGGTCTTTACCAAAGTCGCGGAGGGTGCTCTTGCCCCCTTATGGGAAGTGGGTGTCAGACTCCTCAGTTATCTCGACGACTAGCTTATTGTAGCTCAGTCACGCTCAGCTTATTCATGCAGTCATGCCGCTCGGTTTGCTTCATATGAGACCACTTCAGCATTGGATACACACCCGAGTCCCAAGATGGGCATGGCGCATGGTGCCATGGCACATGGTGCCCTGGCGCATGGCGCATGGTGCCCTGGCGCATGGTGTCCTGGCGCATGGTGTCCTGGCGCATGGTGTCCTGGCGCATGGTGTCTGTCTCTGCTGCCAGTACGTTTCTCTCCGTCCTGGGATAGGACCTGCCACAGCGATAAGTCGTATGCTTACTGCCCCCTTCTGTTCTCAGTACTTACTAGTTTCCACATGTCAGGTAGTAACGAGTTCAGGTTGTGGCGTTTTCCATTGGACCCCAGTCTGTCATCACGACATAACTTGTAGTGACTGACAGACAGATGGAGGGAATGGAGACGTTATGTCCCCTTGCCACAACCTCGAACCATCGCTGAGAGCTAAGACTCGGTTTCGGCTCCTCAGCAAATCTGATGAGTGGTTACACCTGTAGCCTATTTATACCCGAGTGATGGGGAGGGGCTCAGGATTAGTTAACCAATTACCAAATTTCATTGGCGTTTTCTCTTATCCGAGCTAATAAGGGCTCCAGACCCCAGTCTGTCGTCACGACAAAACATCTCTGTTCCCTCCATCAGGGAACGAGGGTTACATATGTAACCGAGACATTCTGGAGACAAACCACATAAGGAAAACAGCTCACTGAGTATGGACGCTATCAAATATCACAAGGCCCTGTTTCAGAATTGATTGCAAAGCATCAAAACTGATGTTATAATAAGTTTGAGAACCCAAAACTCTGATTACAATACCATGCCTTGTTACAAAACATTGCATAATCACAAGAGACAGTAGTGGTTTGTTGGCTATGAAAGACATGGTGATGCAATCCATGAAAAATTTGCCACACCTATTCTAAGTAATCGAAAAAAAAATAATAATAAAAAAGGGGAAAAATGAGTCACTTGCTTTGACAAAACACGCATGCCTTTCGTTTTCCCCTCCCTTCCTTTCTGTGATGAACCGCAGGACTGAATATTTTAGAGGTCAAAAACATATAAACACACTGCAATCCAAAAAGACATTTTAACTTTTGTTTGTATAAGCGACTTCAAAGAATTAATTTCTACATTCCATCGATTTTCCAATGTTCTTTTTAATGCACTAAAGGGACATATTTGTGTCTTATGTGTGTCACAGTTTGCAAATTTGAACTGTAACTTTTAAAAATAGCATCTCTATCTCATCTTCTCACTATGTAGTTCATTCCACTGTCCTACGTCCTAAATGCACCCAAAATGTTTAAGAGCACTACACAGCTGCTTTTTTGGAACACATTGCCAATATAAAATACATGAATGTGAACTTTTTTGTGAGCAGAAAGTTTAAATATTTTCCTAAATCAATGCATTTTTTACTTTTTACCAGGAGCTTGGATCTTTAATCATTAGCGTGCAACCATAATATCTATTGTACCGTGTTAGAATGTTATTTATTTTTACACACTACCTTTCAAATGCTTGAAGTTTTAAAAAGAAATTTAACATTAACTAAAGCCATAACTTAAACTAAGCCAAAAGTGACAGTGAAGACTTTTTTCTAATGCTGCTCTCATGAAATTTTCATTCATTAAAGAATCCTGAAAAAAAAGCATCTCCGATATTGTACAATGGACTTTTTCATTTAAATAAATAATGTGTGCATAATGCGATTAAGAGAGCATGTTGCACCAATTAAAAATCTCTTCTGCCTGGGCTTCCATGGAAATATAGGGGCTGTTGTGGGAATGACATCTGGAGACTCTGAGGGTCGTTATTCATGAGCAGAACTGAACAGGAGGTAATTGACCATGAAAACAAGCACTTAAGTTCAGAGAAGAGAAATTTCTGGTAAAGTATGTTTTTATAGACGGAAGTGTTTCAGGCACTATTTGTGATAATGGAAGCTAAAACTTGTGCGGGAAATTGTCTTTGAACTACAAATATGGGAATGTTAGCTGCAAAAAATCTCCTACAAAACACCAAGGGGACTTACCCTGACTCCTCTTTCCAATTCTCTTTGTCTTTGCTTTGGTGCGTTTTCAGAACCCGCTCCAGCTCCTGAGGACAAAAGAGAGGAAGCTCTTTCACAGTCTGCGGTTTAGTGAGTGCATTTATGTATACACATAGTCAGGTGTGTGATGACATGTAAGGATTAATGGCACATGTGCAAATGGGTTCATGTGAAGGTTTACGCATACAGTACCTTTATGCATGACACATAGGGTGCGTTGTGCTGTAGATCTCCCTCAGACAGAATGGCCTCTTCATCTGGGTTTGGGTCAATAAAGTCATATGGGTCCTGATCTGCACATAATCGAGATGAAAAAACTAAGGTGTGACACTTTCGTTTTGTAAAATTACGTTATATTTACCAATTAGACATTTCCCCTCTTCAAACACAAAGAACATTTATTAGTTATTGTTGTGAGGTTACTTGGGCATGTGATTTGCATATGAGTATGTTTTGATTGTGATTCACCTTTGTCAATCTTAAATTAAATAGATTTTTGGAAGTGAGTTAATTAATAAGTAATTTAACTGATCTTAAACACACATTGCTGTTCAACAATTGTGGCCTGTAAGATATGTATCAATGCTTATTTTGGTTAACATGAAAAGTGAGTGAATGGGCCAGTGGTTGCAATTTATACATGACTGTCTAAATACATTACTATCATGTCAACTCCTTATCACGATGTATTTGTACTTGGCCTGGGTAAGAAGAGGTAAGATTTTTACATCTTCCAGTTAAACTGTGAGTAGCGCTTAGTCAATATTCATATGACTAATACAACATAGCTATATTATTACTAATGCTGAAAGAGCACCTTTGTTTGAGTCCAGCTTTGTGAGAAGTATGTGTGCGTCTGCCCGCGCCGTCTCAGATACTTGAGAGTGGAGACTCATGGTGTCATCATCGGATGGCTGAGAAACAAGAGACACGGAGCAGGAGAGAGAGAGAAAAAAAAAAAAGACAAGAAAATAAACAAACACATTTAGTGGGAGACACCTTCCGGCAAATTGCTACTTGTGTTACTCCCACATAATAAAACTCATCAATTATCCTTACATTCAGGTCACGCTTGGCTCCAGAAGTTTACCTGACCCCACCTAATTATAAGCTTAGTCCACCACAATCCACATTTATTGTTAGGTTGCCTGGTACAACTGTCAAAACATTTTTTCTCCCATTGTATCAAGTGAAAAACAGCCCGTTTGAGTGCGTATGACTAATGTCCATATGTGTGTTTACCTCTGTGGTCGACAGTCTTTTGTCACCATTGTCACTGCCAATACCTGAGTCAGGGCCATGGTTTTTACTGGGATAGAAATCTTCCATACTAAACGAACAAGCATATATACATGTAAACAAACGAGTCACACAACTGAAATGAAGCAATCTCACCTGGAAGAGTCAAAACTTTTATATAACAGGTGATTATGCAAATACGTTAGCGAAGGGAAAAAAAACTAAATCAAGGAGTGTCAAGAAGACCCAATTTTGAGTGAAGTGACTTTCTTACGCAATTATGTATTAATCCAAAAAAAGTACAGAATTAGAAAACGGAAAACAAAAAAAATCAAGAATAATATATGCATAAATATACATACATACATGGGAAGATACAAACACGGCAGAATATGCACACATTTTATCTAAATAAAATAAGTAGAGCTGGTAAACAATTAATTGTGGGCATCAAACATAAAAGTTTTTATTTACCTAATATATGTGCATGTATACTGTGCATATTTATCATGTATATATAAATATACACACACATACATGTGCATATTTAAGAAAATGTTTACATATCCATTTTAAAAAATTATATGGATAGAATATAAACATTTTAATACATGCAAACATTTTCAAAATATGTAGTATTTACATATGCGTAATAAAAGTGCGCAGAACACACATAAATATATTAGGTAAACCAAAGTTTTATTTTGGATGCCATTTAAATCGAGATTAATCATTTGACAGCACTGAAACTAAAAAAAATAATACATTTTGAAAAGAACACATCCCTTTAAAACAATGTAAAATTGGGAATCTTGTTTTTGGGAAAAAATTATTTTATTATGACTCAAAATAGAATAAATAGTGTATGTTGTCTAGCCAATAATGTTCAATGTAAGTGCTATATTATCCATCTCTAAAATGTCAGTTTTAACATTTTCTAAAAACCCTAAATAAAGATGCCGAAGGATTGAGGTCAATTCCTGTGTTAAAATGTAAATAAAAAAAGGAAGCAGACCCATTTTGCATTCACACATAGATTTTAAGTAACTTAATTCAATTAACGTTAATATGCTACTATTATTAATATTTTAATCAAAGTTTGTACATTTTTATTCCAACAGAAATAGCTTCAACCAGTGTCATAGCAGTCTTGCCATCCGAATTTAAGCAGCGTGCAGCAGTGGTGTTTCATTCCTGAATTAGTCAGTGTTTCTCAATAAATCATATTAAATGAATAATTCAATGATTCAGCCACAAGGAAAGTGTGTAAGTCACTGAATGAATCAGTGCTTTTGAACAAATCAGTTAAATTAATAGTTCTCTATGACTCACTCTAATGTAAGTAACTGTTGTATACAAGAGTTCCATGTGAATCAGCAGAAAATACTCAATCACCTAAACAAATGCCGACAATATGATTCATAATATAAGTGTGCTTATTAAAGTGCCACAGACATGTGGATGGAAGGCACAGCTGTAGGTACCTGTCTGTCAGCTGCTGAGGCAAGCAGCGTTTTCCAAGAGAAGGCAAGTCAAGCGTGTCTGGTTTTTTATCCAGGCGACATGCCTGCAGGTTTAAATACTTAAAGATGTGGATCTTTCCCTTTAGGCAGATCTGAAAGAAAAGAAGTAAATTAACCTAAAAACTGACAAGATGGGACAACACAGAACAGCCTCGCATTAACTTGATCCAAAGTGATGATAAAGAAATCTTAAGAGAGTTCTATTTCAAATAAATGCTTTCCACATTAATATAAAGCAGCACAAACATTTTCAACATTGTTAAGAAAAAACAATGTTTTTTTTCTTACTGTAAGCATCAAATCAGAACATTAGATTTCAAAAGGGTCATGTGAAACTGGAGGCTGTTGAAAATTCAGCTTTGCCATTACAGAAATAAATGACATTCTAAAATGTATTAATAATAGAAAACTGATATTTGAAATGGTAATAATATTCTTGGATTTTATTTTTTTTAAAGATAGGCTTAATATAGGCTTATAGATAGGCTTAAGGAAAGATAAGGCTTTTAATAGCATTAAAAAAAACAAACTCCAAGTTTTAAAAATGAGTGCATATGTACGCATAAACTTGCACATATACATATGCTTTAATAAGCCAATTTTCATTTAAATATTTATGCTAATTTTGTGGCATTTCACCCAGAAACCGGTTTTAAAAATAAAGACATTGAAAAGATAAAAAAAATAACATTTCTATTTCTTCATGTAACATGTTGAAGCCAAAAAAACAAAACAAAACAAAACAGTCTTCTTCAAATAAGTGAAGCCACTTGAGTGGTTTCTGCCTGTAAATGCACATACTTTCTCTCTCTCTCTCTCTCTCTCTCAATCTCTCTCTCTCTCTCTCTCTGGGCAATGGCAAGAAATTTCCAAGGAAAACTAGGTATACTGTAGATAATTTCAGTCACAGGAAGAACTGGCTGTCCTCCAAATCTTCATGTCGCAGCAAGACGAGCCATAGTAAAAGATCTTACGTTTTGTTATTAAGCAAAAAAAAACCTAAAGAAACAAACATCTTGACAGATATTTTATGTCATTGCTTAGGGAAAAAAAAAGGACAAAGGAAAACCCCATCCAAGTTAACCGTAAGAACAACACACTCTGACAAGATAAAATCTGCACAATGAGACCCTTGTGTTTTGATAACACTGTGACTTGAACAAGATAGTCCTGTACATCATCACGTCTGCACGTCTGTATTTTATTGGACTAGCCAATCTGGCTTGGTGATTAATTTTCTACAGAAGATTAAAAAAAATATATGGGAAATAGACATACCTACAAAGTGAAAATGAAGTAAAAATAACTTTAAAATAACTTTGAAGTAAAAATAAATGAAAATGAAAAATAAAAATACTTTTTATAAAGAACCATTAGGCCTGAATCATATGAATAAAAAGTTGTTTTTGACCAATTCAATAATATATTGCAATATTATTGTGATAATTGTGAAAAATAAAACAGAAGTAGAAATATACAAAAAAAAAAAAAACACAACTAGAAACATTTCTTTTTCACATTTTGTTATGTTGCTGCCTTAAGGTAAATTGCTTTAAATGACTTTCTTCCCCACATCACTCTACACTCCATACACCATACCGACAAAGCAAAAACTTGAATAGTCACAACTTGGTAAATTTATTACAAATAAAAACTGAAATAAGTACATTGCACGAGTATTCACCAAGTATAACTAAATATTTAGCTGAAGCATGTTTACGGTCTCAAGTCTTTCTTTTTTTTTTTTTTTTGTTTGATGCGAAAAGCTTTGCTCATCATCGATTTGCCAATTACTTGCCATTCTTCTCCTCACCTCTTCAACTCTCAAGCTCTGTCAGGGTGGATAGGGGCTAATCCACATTTTCCGGTTTCCCCAGAAATATTTGACTGGGTTCAAGCTGAGGCTGTGTTTGGGCCACTCGAGGACATTCACAGAATTGTCTATAAGCCACTCTTGCTGTGTGCTTCGGTTCAGTGTCCTATTGCAAGGTGAATCCTCTGGCCTGTTTGAGTTTCTGAATGCCCTGTAATGGGTTTCCTTTAAGGCTATCTCTATATTTTGCTGCACTGAGTGTTCCTTCTACCCTGCTGCTGAAAAACAGCCCCATGCTACCAGCGTACTTTAATTTTATGATAGCACTCTGCAGGTGACGCTCAGAGCTGGGATCTTTTAAACGTGATGCTTACAATTGAGGTTAAACACACCTTTAGGCCTTAGACCTTTAGGTGTTTTTTTGCAAATTCCAGGTGTGTTTTTATGTGTCCTAACTGAGGAGAGAATCATGTCTTGCCACACCACAGGACTGGCAAGTGTTGCCGTGATGTTTGTCCTTCTGTAGATTTCTTCTGTCTCTACATATGTTCATGATTAGCTCAACTAGAGAGACCATCAGGTTCTTGGTCACCATAGTATTTAAAGTCCACCTCCCTACATTGCTCAATTCGGCCAGAAGGCAAGATCTAGGAAGAGGATGTTTCAAACTTCCTCCATGTTTATCGGTTCTTCAGGCAGTTCCTTTTGACCTTGATGCTTGTTTTAGTTCTCTGATTTGCATTAAGAGTCATACCATTCAAATGATTTGAAGTGTAGTCACATCTGCAAGCAATATGAATGGTCCTGAGCTAGATAAAAGGTATGAATACTTATACAATTAAATCATTTTAGTTTTTTATTATTAATAAATTGGCAAAGATGTTAAAAAACTCTTGAGTGTAGATTGATCATCATTTAAATCATTTAAAGCAGTTTAACATAAGGCAGCAACATAAAATGTGAGAAAATGAAGGGCTATGAATACTTTTGCAAGGCACTGTGTTGTAATAATGATATTATACTGTAAACAATATGCGTTTAGAAAAATAATACAACTAATATTTCACAGAAAACAGTAAATGTGTAACATTAAAAATTTCAGTATTCATTTGTACATTTTTAAACATTAAATCATCAGTCTTTTTAGCCTTTTTTTGGGCACTCTGAAACCACAGCACATTTATTTCTATTATTAAATCACAGCCTTTCATTTCTTTTTTTGTTATTCTTGGCTCACGTGGCACCTTCGGTGAGATGAACAACAAAACGTACATATTATCATTATTGCATCAATACATCTAATTATTTATGGATTTCACTGTGTCAGCCACTGGGTGGCGCCAACAGAAAAGAAAAACAACAACAGAAAGCACAAAGAATAATGTTTAGCTTCAGCTCTGTGATGAACATAAAGAGTGTGAGTAAAAGTACAGTAACAGATGAGCACAGACACACCTGGGCAGGAGGAGACTGCATGGGGTTGTTGTCAAGAACGATGTGCTGCAACTGCTTAAGTTTGAGGTAAGATATGGGAATCTCTGTGATTTTATTACAGGAGAAATCCAACCTAATCAATGGCAGATCGGACAACTCTGAGAAATAAAACAAAGACAGAAATCAGAAGATTCTTTCTAACTCATAATATTGACATAATGTGGTTAATGTCAGTGTAATGTATATCCAGTGAAAATGTTGTAGTTTTATGCGTTTGTTGACATATATGTCTAGTGTGTTTCTATACCATCTGGTAACACTTGTAGACAGTTTCTTCGTATGTTGAGTTCACGTAATGCAAGAAGTTTCCCCATTTGTGTAGGAAGCACCTGAATCTCATTACAGCTGATGTCCTGAACAGAGAAAACACACATAGTGTACATAAACGTAACAGAAACACAGACATTATTATACACAATAATCACACATGCATTTCCAAACACTGACCAGTTCCATAACATCTTTGGCCTTTCCGATCTCCTCAGGAATGGATAGGAGTTTATTGTTGCTGACCACCAGCACTTTCAGAGGAAGATTAAAGAGAAACTTGGGGAGAACGGACAGTTGATTTCGACTGAAAACACAAGAATTGGATTCAATAAATACACATTTCAACCTCTATTGCTTTCTGTAATCACAGAACCCACAAAAAAATGGTAATCAGTTACACCCCTTACAGTTGCTGGATGATGGTAAATACAATGTAAAGGTTTCAATCAATATATTTTTGTGTCTCTGACGCTCAAGTCTGTATTTGTTGGATCACAAATATCTGTAAAATGTATCTGTATCATCAGCAGCTGTTACCCCGGTCTTCTAAAAACAGCTGTGCTACTTAACATTTTAAATCTTTTGTAATGCTATACGAAGTATTTATTGGTCACTTTAATGCATGCTTAAATAAATAAGTAATATTGTTTAAACAACGTGATAAACATGCTTCTGAAAATTAATTGAAGGAATAAATTAAATGTTAAAAATATCAAATAGAAAGCAGTTAGTCTAAACTGCTTTTAATATTTCACGATATTCATGTTTCTACTGTATTTTCCACTAAACACTTCTTGCTATTTTGCACTTGTTTTTCACAATGTATTTAAACACAGTTTCATTGAAAAGGCATGATTTTTATTAGCTCAAAGAACGAAAGGTGGTGTTAAAAACAGATAAATTATAATGTTAATGTAATTATATCACAGCTGTATGATATCACAGTGTGGGTGTTACCTGATGTTCAGGTAGGTGAGCATCTGTAGGTTGATAATGGCCTCTGGGACCACCTTTATGCAGTTGTGGTAGAGGTTTAATGACTCCAGTGGCGCAAACATACAAACTTCTGGTGGGATTTCACAAAAACGGTTTTTCGACAAGTCTGTACAGAAAAAAGTCGGTTTAGCACACCACACGAGATCAACAGGATATTTTCCAACAAAAATAATAATTAGCTAATCACTAGGTAGTGCTTATAATTATAATTAGCTAACTACACATCCAAGTCAAAGCTCCTGCTGACTGATTTATTGAATAAATTAACTGGTTGATTAGTTTCATCTTATCAGACATTGCCAAAGCAGTAATGTAACACACAAAGACTTACACCCACACACAGAGACAAAACACTAAAGAGAAAGAAGGAATGGGGCAGAATTATTGATTTGTCAAGGAAGTACATATAAATCAAAAGCGGTGAGAAGAGCTCTGTCACCAGCTTTGCACATGTGACACTTAACTATAAAACTGAGATTTACAACAGTAAAATTACACGAATACAGGGGGAATGTGACCCAAGGACTTTTAACTAAATAAATTAAAAAAAAAAAAACTTATGCTCAAGACTGACTATCATCCGGTGGTTTTTCCAGTGCCTCGTTCTGCTATCATTACGCCAGTAGGTGGCATCAAAAGACTTGAATCATTCTCCACTGATTTGCTTAAAACCCTCGATTCATTCAGAAACCAGTGTGTGTTACTCAGTGGTTGATCTTGCTTTGATTTTGCTTGGGACCATTTTTAACTGAAAAAAAGAGAGAATTGTCTAAAATGCCAGTCCTCACCTTCAAATCAATCTCAAGCTTAGACCAAAACCACTTAGAAATCACAAGCAGTTATCATCACCATGGCGTTGCCGTGGGAGCAGACATGCATGCAGAAGAAAAATCATGTCAACTTCCTCTATAATTCATAGTGTTATGTGAGAGAAATAGAATAGACTGTAAGTATATCAAAAAGACAAGTAATAGTAAGACAAATAGAAAGGGAATTATATAATTTTAGAAACTTCTAGGGATCTTTCATGATCTCACATCTTTCATGAGTTTGCGGCCAAAGGCCAGCCAAATAACTTCAGTTTTATTTAACACTTTGACTCAAGTCTTAGCCAATGAGATCTGAGCATGAGAAAAACACACACCCAGACACACACAGCTGACGTTGCCAACTTGAAGCTGTGCTGCCTGGCAACTATTACAGACTAAAGCAGTGTTGCCTGGCAACTGTTACCAACCCAAACTGTGCTAACTCCACCTCAGACATTCCTCTTGAACAACCTTCAGTTGGCTGATAAGAGAGCAGAGTATGCTCATGTTAGTTCAGCAGCCAGGCTCAATACCGCATGTCAACAACAAGGTCTTACATTAGTGAACATATTTTACAGCTTATCTGTGACAAATTTAAAATGTTTTGTTGGTCCAGTCAGGTTACTCTTTTGAGTTTCACAGATATAAAATAAAGTCAACAGCATATGGGTACATAGTTCCATCCAAAAATGCAAATATCCCTTTAAGCACACATCTGTCTATTTCTGTGTGAGGAGTTTATGGTTTACTGTTATCAATAATGTCTCTCAGGACAGAGATCCAATCAACTGAACCAGAAGAGAGCTGAGCCATCACATTACACACACACACACACACACACACACACACACACAGACAGAGACTGTATGAGGAAATGAGTGTGTGTTATTGTCATAGACAGACAGACAGTGAAAAAGTGAAGAAACCTAAAGAGCGAGACGGCATGACTGTGAGGTAGGTGTGTGTGTGTGTGTGTGTGTGTGTGTGTGTGTGTGTGTGTGTGTGTGTGACTGGACAGAAAGAGGAGGAGTGTGAGAAAGAAAGCAATAGAGGTATGGACTGACGGGAATTCTTTGAGACAGCGACATTTCTAATATCATCTCAGCATCTCCAGTAGTAGCAGTTGTGTGTGTGTGTGTGTGTGTGTGTGTGTGTGTGTGTGTGACAAAAGTGAAAGAGAGCTGAATGAAGGGAAATGATTCCCATCTTTTTTGTATTCTCAGATGCTGATTTGTTAGCTATTTGCTACGATCATTTTATTTATTCTTTTCTTTGTCTCACCTTTTATTTGGAGATCTACCTCTTTTATACTCAAACAATACTTTTACTGAGGCACAGCTGTTTAGCAGAAGGGACCAGGCTCCCACTGCACACACACTTAAATGAGAAATCAATGTGCTTTTAATGCATGGACTTAAGGCCAATGGACATGATACGGGCTATAAGCAGCCTCCCTTAATGTCTTCATGAGAGGGGTAGGGCTCATGTTTCTGACACACACACACACACACACACACACACACACACACACACACAGTGCCCCATGTGTTTCATGAATATGATAATGGCCTGCATCAGTATATTTTATCTGTCTTCTTTATGTGCTCTCTAAAACAACAGATTCTTAAAACACACAAATGATGGTTGTTATTTTTGAGATTCTTATAATTTTGTCCATCCTTTAAAAGTCTATATAATAAACATTTTCAAGGATAAGTGTAAGTTTTAATGTGAATGTGAGATGGTCCTTGAGCTTGAAATGAGCTTCTCAATGTCTGTATTAATCAGTGTTATATGTGAATAAATTCACAAGTTAAAATGTTTATCATATAAAGCAACTGTCTCTCTGGAATAAACCCCTCAATTAATTGCTTACTATGCCTTTATTAACTGCTTTAAAAAAAATCTACCTACGAATAGTTTATTGAAAGAAATATTTGCATATAAATAAGCTGTGGATCCAGAGAATCAAAGCAACCCACCAAGATAACACATGCTCAAAAAAATCATCCTCACTCAACCTTCAGCAACAGTCTCAGCACGTTTTCGGTGAGGTGTTTATTTTAATTGACCCACCATCCTTCAATTACCATGGAAACCAGCAATAGATACTCAAAGAGTGACATGTTAATTTACAGGAGTGGAGAGGTTTGGTGGTTTGTTAACACATCTGCACAACTTCAACACCATGCAGATACCCACACAAATCATCAGATCATATTAAATCATCAAAATGGAAGTCACATAGTCCTTCCTTCTCACAAACATGTTATTTTACACTATACGTAGTTAATGTAATGTCTAAAAGAACTGATCTAGGATTTAGGATATCAGCTTCCAAATATATATTATAACAAAGCTTGGACAAAGCTGGATCACAGGAATAAGTTACATTTTAAATTATATTTAAATAAAAATATATATTTTTAAATTCTAATAATATTTCACAGTAGTATCATTTGTATTGTAATTTTGATAAAATAATATAGATTAAATAATATAGCATTACTGGTGAGCATTACTGCTTTGGTAGTATAACCGTTAAGCCAAGAAAACAATTCAAAGTCATCTTGCCAGTAAGTGTGAGAATATCGGCACATATGCATCCCATACACAACATATACTGGTGACCAGTCATTTTTATATAATTTGAGTAGCAAAGTCAAAGAGGTCAGAACAAATCCTTCTCTGCATGTACTCATCTGATTATCTTTCTCTGGACTGGACTTTTTAAATCTCTCTGTCTCTCTCTCCCTCTCCTTTAAACACTCTCTGTCCTCAGTTTGAACATAATTGGATAGATTGACTATTATATAACATTCATTCAGCGCAGCTAAAAGGAGTTCTGATAGAGACACAAAGAGAGACAGAGAGAGAATGAAAAGATTCTCAATGAAGGAAGTCAAGCGAAAGCACTCCCTGTATAATGTTTTATTCTCTGTCAAAAACTTACAGAGAAACATACATGTCACTTGATGCTATATTTCTCCTTAGACACATACAACATTCTTATGTGTATTCCTTCTTTTGGCAAACAAAAATCCTTTCCATAACCCTAACACTATCGTCACATATGATTGCAATTGCCGTACAGTTTGGATGATTGTGTTCTGGGCAAGATCTCACTGAATCCATACAGCCTAGCACGAATGAGAGCAGGGAGAGCAGTGATAACCGAAAAAAATTAACATAAGTGTATTGAGAATATCACTTACATTCATAATTTAATGTAAACCTTTCAGAAATTGGTCTGATTCAAAGGGCAATCAGAAGGCTGAATCCTGAATGGATGAGAGGAGGAGCTGGGGATGTAGGAGGGTAATAAGCTATTGAGCAGCGCAAAAGCTTCTGATAATACTGTGTGATGCATTATATCCAATTCTGACCGTTTTGTTTCTGGTCATCAGTGACACATTGGCACACTTCAGGGAAAAAAAATGACACTGTCTGAACCTGACTATGGTTTTAAATACACTAACTGACTTAATACATTTAAACCGATTGTAGCTATATGATAATTAAATAAACAAACAGGTTTAGTTCTCCCTCACCCATTTTAATAAAATCACTCATCTAGCAGAAGCTTGCTAAATTAGGCGCATGCCAGCGCAAACAGGTTTCGTTTGACATGCCCTCATCCCTAAGAACCACAAAAAGAAAATAGTTCAGACATATTTGCAGCAAGAATGTCAGTGGTTTGTGGTTGTTTGTCAGATAACAATTTCATTAACTCCAGTGATTGACGATGTTTATTCAGCTGCTTGTAATATGCGTGTTGATATGTGACAGTGTGTAGACCACATTTTGTTTAATTTAAAAGCAAAAGGCACAAACTTAAACAGCCTCTGTCTCTATTACATGACAAAGCAAGAGCTCAGAAACACAGCACAACTGCTCTAACATTCCAGGAAATTCTTTTATAATAAAATTATCTCTTCCAATCCAATTAATAGACACTGGCTTACACTCTTCGAACAACTTGAAAACTAAACTTATATATACTACTATATATGTAGCTTAAAAAGACCACACTTCAGCTAATGGTGTGTATCAAATAAACACAAAACCCAAGTGATGAAATTGGATCACTTGAACAAACACAGCAGTCAATATACAGTGTATCTACACAGATGAAAACATCAGCATTTGTTTGAAGGCATCTTTTTTATGGCTGAAAGCCAGTATCACTGATACTAATACTGATTTCCCTACAAAAAATAAATTTAAAAAATCCAATCCGCTATAGCCATTAAACATTACATTATAATTAAGAACTATCAATTTTAACATTTATTAGACTTAAAAATTACTTCTAATGAACTTAAAACAATCTTCACATAAACCCATTATAATGAATATTATATTTAGCTAGGCTACCTTTGCAGAAATTGAGGTAAATGTATCATATTTTCTCTCAACAATCAGCATGACTTCATTTCATTCCACTAAGGAACTGATGAGTTGAATCATGCTCCACGACAGTTTTGAAAACCATTTCAGAGGCGTTGATAATGTAACTCATATATAACATATTACATGCATGCACAGTTAAGGCAGCTTTAATAGCCTTTTTGGTTACTTTGTGTCATAACCCAGTGGATGTGTAATTATTGTTATACCATCTTTTTAAAAGTTGCTTTGCCTCTTGTAAACGTAACACTATGTCTGCATTTGGGATCAGAGAAATGACAAGCGCTAAGAGCTTGATAATTTACAGTTGCAGATGCAGCTGATGTCAAATCCTCTTACAACTGACCGATTAATTATACAACTTCCTAAGTACACTAAAACTCATTTACAAAACAGTCTTCAGACAAATGCTCCAAAAAGAAAAAAACAAAACAAAACATATAATCCTCCGATGTGATCCAGGACGTCATCCATTCACTTGCTCCTGATCCTTCTGAAGTCTGTACACAGCCGTTTATACCCAATACGTCAAAGCAAACATTCTTCTTTGGTTAAAATGCTTTTAAAACATTATGACACAAAGCTCACATTTGCCATAAACAAGCATTAGAAAATAAGAGACTGAACAACAATGGGCGTGGCCTGCGGTGAGATTATGAATAATTAATTGCTGATGCCCTGCTCTGATGGGAGTGCATATGCAAATATCTGTGCTCTTGCCATGTCACATGCCACCTCATATCCAGTTTAGGGGTCTAAATATCCTATTAATTCTTAATAATTAACAAATGATTTGTTTATAAAGATAAGGAGATGATGTTTTCAAGGTAAAAATACCTCTCAAGGCAAATTTGATTTCTCATGCCGTGACCGCTTTAAGATTATAAAAAGCTTAGGGCTAGAGTTCAGAATGATTAATTAAGCAAATGAGAGGAGCTGACTCATACTTCATCAGTTTCACTTCAATTTAAAACCTGAATTAGCCTAATGTTAGTTTTAGGTGTATTTCTCATGTTAAACATTTGACTGCAACATCACTCTTTATTTGATTAACATTTTAATACATGTATTAAAGTCTTTTTTTTCTCAGTGTTACAAAGCATCACTATGCAGTGATGTGCTACCCAAACTACAAAGACCATGATGCCGAGTACCAGGGTTTGAAGTTGACACTTTACAGATGGGACCAGCATGTCAGATCATGTGTAATTACCTCAGTCTCTGGAGAGTACGGTCTGTGTGTGTGTGTGTGTTAATGTGTGTGTTCATCTGTGAAGGGCAGAGAGGTCTCCTGCCTACAGCTGAGGCCTGCCTGCCTGTCACAAGATCTCAAGACAGGAGCATGCATCACATAAGGATATACAAAGAACTTAAGTTAAGTTACGTATTTCAACTCAAAATCTAATAGCCTAAAACTTCTAGAATGTTCTAGAGCCAGTACCGTCACTTGCCTTTGAACATATTATTCTGATTTAATTGTCACAAAGGTGACTTAAATAATATAAACTACTGACCAGCGTAGGTCAAGGGCTCTGCCTGTTAACTTCAGGGTGTTCAGCCCTCAGATGTGTAATAAAACCTATATGAGGTAGAATGAATGATGGATTCTGTAAATAAATTAAGATCTGTGTCATTACATGCGTTGCATTTTCTCTAACTTATACAAAGCACTTTTTGACCCAAGATAATTCCAAAGAAAAATTCATTCAGGCAATACTTTTTTTTTTTTTAAAGTAACAATTTAATTCCTGGAAACGCTTCCGTCTGTCTGATGTCATTTACTTGATTTAAGCTTTTCATATTGACCTCTGTTTGCAAAACATAACCTTAATATTGTGGACATAATATGAGTTGTCAAAATACTCACTGTGCAATCATAGTCACTAGAAGTGCTCACGTGTTTGACCTTTCAAGAACTGAGATGGTTTCTTTAAAATAATGCATTCTCTTTTTCGTTTTAATAGCTACTGATCGACTGAGACCAACTTCCTTAACTTTCCTGACATGAGCCATGACATATCTGACTGGGCAGGATTCATTTAGAAAACCAGTTAACACTACTGTGATGAAGTTTACAGCATCACTACACAACCTTCTTTCGTATTTGCACACATACATGTAACAGACCTTAGGCAGAATAGTGCTATGTTTATTCTATGACAGCTATGAAAATGAGGCTGTGGAATACAGCGAGATACAGTGTGTTTAATGAGCTGTGCTGGTGTTTACCAACTAACTGCCAAAAATAAAAAGACTGAAAGACTATCCCTCACAGCAATATTTTCATCTGCGTTAAATTCAATATTCCGTCTGATATGGCAAAAGTCTATTATTGGATAGAATCACAAAAAAAAATGTTAAACTTTGACAGTGGATTGTGCTTCCTCAAGATTTCTAATAAACCAGAGGTTACAGTAATTAAAGGACAGTCTCAGAGGCATTACACAACGCAGTAGCTGGGACGGATTCTTTGTATCTCATTACATTTAACTGCTATTTAATTTGATATTGTTATGTATCAAAAACCTTAGATGTACAATTTTAATTTTACATTAATTGATATACAGCCCAAACATACAGTTTCAAATACAGTTGTTGTGAAAGTGACACCAAATCCAGCACCTTCCTCTGACTGCAGCATCTCTCCAAGTTTCCTCTTTTTAGAAAGTCTGTGAAATTAGATTTTTCTATTTTTCTATAGTTAGAGCCAAAGTGAACACTACATCAACCTCTGCAATGGTCTTTTATTTTACACACATATGCCAGCTGTACAGTTTATCCTGCTATTCCTTACTTTCACATTTTAAATTCATAAATGGTTCATTAACCTTTAATCTCATGGCCACTTCCTCTAAAGCACCATGATGTCATGAGCCCAAAGATTCTGCCTAGAGACAGAGAGGATTCTGTGTCTGTCAATAGAGCACAA
Source organism: Puntigrus tetrazona (assembly GCF_018831695.1). NCBI lineage: Eukaryota > Metazoa > Chordata > Actinopteri > Cypriniformes > Cyprinidae > Puntigrus > Puntigrus tetrazona. Next base: position 13,694,535 of record NC_056703.1, read on the forward strand.
GACATTAAATGTACTTGACGTATGACAGCAAGTAATGCAACACCCAAAATGAAAATTCAGTCATCAGCGAATTCCTTCTGTGGAACTCAAAAGAAGTGAGAAATGTCTATAGAACGGCAGTCAAAAAAAAACTGAAATCAAACAACATGTAGGCTGTAAATGAGTACATGATGACAGAAATTAGATTTTTGAATCATGTATAAAACCACACCCCCAAATCTATGTTTTCTGTGAACATCTGGTCTGACTCTAAGCAGCGTTTTCAGTTAGAATTTCTAGTACAACCTTTCCCATTTGTCCAACTTGATATCATAAAAAATATGTACCTCTGTGCACTTTTTGTGCAACACCATTTTCACATGCCTTTCTGCACGGTTTGCCGCAGTTTCAATGTATGTTGGAAATATGCCCTGCACCAAATCCAACCCCAAACCTACCCGGTAGTGCTAACAAAGGTAAAACTGATAGAAAAACACATTTGTTGACACAACTGTGTTGATTTTAACTTACTTTTACATAGCTTTTTAACTGTTTTTTTGAGCTCCTTAACTTTCAAGTACGTCTCTGTATTCTGTGAACAAATCTAACATATATATGAAAACCCATAGATATGAAGCTGGATATATGTAATGCTAACATTCAGACGCATCAGTTTTCAAATATCTCAACATATTAATGACATTCTTCAAGTAATTGTGCAAAAATTATGCTTTATTAATCAAAACTGTAAATTAGTTTGAAAAGTAATAAAAGGTGTTGGAGTATTACATTTCTTTTAGAAACTGCAGCGATATGTACTTGTTGGTATGCATTCGTGTCTCGCAATGTGCAACAAGGTATGTTTATGATATGATATCAAATGCTACATGCCAGGTAGCATTTGCCGGTCATAAGCAGAAATCTGTATGAACTTATGTTTAGCCTCAAATCTAAATAAGGCCTAGTACAACATCCTTCTCTCTTATTGATAGGCGACACATTGTGCTGAAATATCACGTGCTGTTAAAGGGGTTATGACAGGCATTAGGCATACATCTGCATCAGCTTTTAATACAGGGATGCTAAAAGCAACACCAGAGGATACATGCATATTTCATACACACGCATGACCACAAACTGCCTTAATGCAAGTCATTTTTATGAAAGACAGCTTTGCACTTGAAGATTCTATAGTGCATATACAGCTAGACAAAAATCTGCTGAACTGACATTGAGAAAAAAAAAGTCAATATTTATTAACATTCATCATTTTATCTTCCTTCTTTTGTCTCCATTAAAGTCTGTGAAATCAAAATTGACTATATTTATTTTCTTAGCTCACATTGCTATTTTTGTAGTGAACAATTCATCAACAAGTCAATGCACAAAAATTATTAAAATTAAATTTGCTTATCTTTAATCCAAATCTGAAAATGCTCCTCCCCTCTAAAATTATGGGCATTTTTTATTAACATCAGTTTGGCGGCTTGTGCATTGAGCGTAACATCATTAACCACGCCCCTCCAACTGTCAGTGTTCATTTCCGAATGAAACGCCTACTTTACTACATCCAATCAATTTGCAGTACAAAAAACAAGCCACACCCTCTATTTTCCTCAATCAATATTTGATTTTTCTCTGAGGTACATCACAATATTATAGTAAAATTGGTCGAACTTTAGATATCATTAAAAAAAATTTTTTTCATTTACATCTATGTCAAGAATGCGTAATATAAAAACAAAACTTACTGGTCATTGTCTGTGAGCTTTGACTATAGTCTTTTAAACTTCCCTTCTGCAGTGACATAAATAGACCTTTACACTGCCTTGAACCATTGATCTTTACGTAAATCTCACTTTTTCTGCATTTAAAAAGAAAAGGTCTTTACAAGAAAAGCTGGACAATGGTGGACTACTGTACATTTATCCATATGCAATATACTTTTATATGTGTTCAGAACAACGTTGTTATTATCAACTGAATCCATTAAAATCTTTTTTGCCAATCAAAGCAGAAAAAAAAACATAAATATAAAAAACAAATTAATAAAAAAGAATTCAGGGCTAATTAGAAATACGCCTTTGGCAACTAACTGCATTACATATGCTAATTTATTAAGTTAAACTTATTAAAACTAAAATTTAAATAAAAGAAAGCAATAGGAATATTAAAAGAAAATGTATAGAAATAACAAAAGCACATTAAATACACTACAACAGTTTAAAATACTAATTCAAAATATTAATAAATACTATATTAGTATAAATAGGCTATATAATAAGATACAATCAAATATTGAACATTGCATCAGTACTTTTAGTTTATATTTTAATTCATACAATTTCATAAAAAGGTTAAATAAAGAAACAGGTCATCTAAATAAGTCAAAACACTGAAAATGTGTATGTATCACAATAAACACACTATTGGTCAATATTGAAGCAAACTGCATAAAAGGGACTGAAACTGATCCAGTAACAATATACTGAATTGGGGCATGTCTATCATGCGTTGTATCTTATTGTGAGGTGGCAGCTGATATCCAGTCCTACAATTCATATTTTTTTTATACAAAGGCACTTTACTGTGAAGACACATTATGATGACAATGCTGTGCACAGCAAACCACTGACTCTTGTTGTGAACATAATAAACAGTCAAAACAGAAAAATGGTGGCGAAAAAAAAAAAGCAAGAAAGACAAAGACTGGAAATTGTTCAAGTTTGTCACATTTTAACATCAGAGACTTTGGGGTGTCCTCACACCCCAGTGTTAACTTTGTGGCCAAACACAGCCAATAATAGCAAGGACTGCCAAGTGGGTCACTTGAGCCACGGGAACAGACCCACACCACACACACACGCACGCTCACCATACTCGAGCCCACACAAACTGTCAAACACACACAAAATCTAACACGTACACAAGCAATCTCATTCTCACAAATGTGTGCACAGGTTGCAAGGCGAGGGTTCTTTTCTCTTAATGCAGAAACACAGTCATACAGTTCAGTCAGCAACAAAGTCACTTCCTCTCACTGGTGACAGTCTGGTGAACATTCAACTGTTTCCTCTTTCGCATACACGTATACACATGCGCATGTACAAAAGCTCGCACAAGCAGCCTTTTGCTATCAACAAATGCCATCTGTGTGCCAACGACCCTGACAGAAACGACGATACCGGCGAACGTCCAGCGTTATCTACAACAACCACAGACTTCTTTCAGCAACAGAATCCTGATACAAACAAGCGAGCCTTCATACAGCTGGAAGAGTTGTAAGACGCAAGCAAATGTTCACAAAAGACCTTTTCACTAGTGTAACTCAATGCAGCTGAATGGGAGTGTAGACATGATGCTGTGTGTAAGGTGTGCATGAATGAATGGATTAGTGTCCCTCCTCCCACTGTCTGCTTCACATCTGAATGGCTGTTTGCTGCGGCAAGACTACCATTACGGACCACAGACACTTCCGAAAGAGATGCAGCCATTTAATTTCTAACCACAGCTCCAGAAACAATCGAAATTTCGCAAATCCACTTTACGCTGCCGTATTTATAATAGTGCAGCCCGCTATTATATTTGCCGGACAAAATATTATTTTGAAAAATTACTAGCTTTTAATACCATCGCACATATGTAAATTGCATTACTAAATATTAGCAAAATGCGCGTTTGAATTATACCCAGGGCTGCTTGCACGCTGACTTCCATTGAGGGGACGAAGAAAGGCGCGTGATAGATTATAGAGACCAACGGCAGTATCTTTTGTCTGACACTACAGCCTCTCTCTGCATATATCGCTCGTTTAAAAATGCTTTTCGCCATCGTTTAGCACCCTAACCACTAAATAAACTGTTCCTGTGATTATAAACGAAACGTCTATGTCAAATACAAAAGGAGCATTCCAGTTTTGTTGAGCGCTCGCCTCGCAGTATCGATAAGCTGAGATGCAATGTGGTTTCTACGGGTTTGCATGTAAAAACCTGCCCAATTACTGGAGCTAAGGTTAATGAAGATTGTCTCTTGCCGTTTCGGCTGAAGTTCTTTCTTCGGTTTTATACATATGTGAATTATGATTAGGAAAAGTGAGATATGAAACCAAAACAACCAGAGACGCTAGTGCCTTTCAGGCAGTATTTCTATATGGGCTTGTCACACCACGCCGGAGGTTATAAACACAAGAGATAAAGCGTGATGCCAACGGTTTTCCCCTCGTACATGCACCATGTGCACTGGCTATTGTAGCCAACACACAAACACTGATTGACACGCCGAGCAAATGCACCAAAAGGGCACCCACGCGCTTCGCTTTATGGATCTTTTTATTGTCCTCTCAAAGCAGGAACCGCGAGAAGCGGGTCAGTGGAGCACGCAGGGAGATTAGCCCACATCTGGGGGGACCCACCTGCTTGTGTAGTATCGGTCAAATCGTAATTGAGCCCCGGATAGTCGCGCAGCTTCCTTCCGCTGATGTTGAGCATCCCGGAGCAGACGGCGTCTTCCAGCGCTCGTTCCAGACTGCGGGCGGTGTGTAGCGGGTGCTGCTGCTGCTGCTGCATCACGCCTGGGTTCCAGTGCGCTACATTAGGATAATGCTGGCTCTGGAGAGCCGCCGCGGGTCCTACAGCTCCCTGACTCGCCGCCATTTTCATAAGTGAAATTATTCTTACAATAATAATAGGGGGCTGCCTGGCGTGCCGCGCATGCGCAGACGGCGCAGACGGAGGTGGGGAGGGGATGGGCTACTACTGGAAAGGGGCGGGGGATTTGCTCAGCTCTAACGGCAGGTATACTGTAAACCGAGAGAATTCATTTACGTTTTGCCTCTTATTTTATATAGGTAAACCGGTATGATGTTATGTGTCATCTGGAATATTTATTTGAAACGCAAAAAAAATTATAGCAGCTTGAATCACCTTTAGAAGCTATTTAGTCGTATTTGGGGATTTTTTGTGTGTGTTTTAGGTGATTATTGAGTGATATTAAATATAAAGAAGGTTTCATGACTTTCTTTGCAGGGCGTGTCTTATCTTCTTTCATGTGGTGCCCGGCGGGTGTTCAGTTGTGGTTGGTGTGGCAAAGAAAAACGGGCCATATGTCCCGAGCTCAGAGGCGAACCCTGGCGGATGAATGGAGAAAATACTCGCCCACTAATAATGATAACTGTGTCAATAATACTAGAACACTGGACGGTGGAGAGTTGGTGCCCTTTCTAATTGCAGCTTAAAACTCATCGACGGACGGCATATATATATATATATATATATATATATATATATATATATATATATATATATATATATATATATATATATATATATATATATATATATATATATATATATATATATATATATATATATATATATATATATATATATATATATATATATATATATATTATATATATATATATATATATATATATATATATATATATATATATATATATATATATATATATATATATATATAATATTTATATATATATTCATTATATATATATATACATTTTATATTATATATTTTTGTGTTGTACGAATACATGGAAGTTTCGTCAACTTTTTGAAAACATAAAACTGAGGAAAATCCGGTGTAGGGAAAGAAATTAGGATAAACTAAAATACTTAAGTTTATTACGATTACGATAAACACAACAAATGAGGTTAAAAAAAATAAGAATTGAATTCCTGCCGCTAGTTGTGTTGTGTGTAAAGCACCTTGGAAAGACCTGCCTACCGGGATTAGACACGGCGCTATTTCTGGGCTCTTGTCACATTGCTCGTCAGCTTCATAGCGCTGCTGGGCTGGGTCACGCTGCTAGGACTCGCCATTCACTTGAGCGACACAAATAAACACAAAGAAAGCGCCTTGAAACGGGTTCATTTAAAAGGCTTCATACTCAGCGTCTCTGCTGTAACATACCTTTGGAAGTTATCGAGTGTAACGTTCAATACTTTTCGAGACACACGACGCCTCTGAAACTTTTGCGTGCGTAACGACGTCGGAAGACGAAATGGGGGAGAATGATGTTCAGATGGAGAGTGCAGAGCAAATGCAGGAGCCTCACGCTTCAAGCTCGGACAAAATCGACTTGTCATTAGGTTAGTAATTTCGAGGCGAGACGTCAGCTTAAAGTCATTGTGATTTGGATGAGTTGGCAGGAACCGTCGGTTTCGCTTCTGTGTTGACTTGTAGAGCAACAGCCGTCAGCTGTCACATACATTCAACAGCTGTCAAACCAACGTGCTCGTGCACACACACCGTTTATCCTGGGATTAGCATTATAATAAAAGAGTGAAATGATATGTCTGTCAATGACTAAATTAAAACAGTTAAAGTAAAATAACACCTTCATCTTTATTGTAGCCACGTTATGATTAGCAGCAGTCAGTCAGCCATATTAACGCATACCTTCATTGTTTAGTCAACAAATGTAAAGAGATGATACTTTTTTGTCGATTTATCATGCGTTTATGTTATATTGAGAGGGGTTTTGAATAGAAAACACCTACTCATTAGATAAACAAATGTAAAATTAGAACATAAGCGGCCTGCATATGCTGCAAATTACTACTGAAGTCATTATTTAGCTCAAACAACTAGTATATGCAAATATTACCATTCAAATCATTAATCTTTATATATAATACATAATACCTTGTTCCTTTTGTTTTCACAGATGACATTATCAAGCTAAATAAGAAGGAACAGAAGGCAAACAGAGCTGCCAACAGAGCTAAAACTAAACGTGCTTCTAACAGGAATAACGTCTTGAAGAAACTGAACCAGGTTCCACAGCAACAGAGGGGACTCAGACGAGGAGCGCAGCCATACCAAGGCAAGCATCTGATTCTTAACACTCTCTCATCTCCTGCATTCTTTACACCTGAGACCGTTTGGACCGTTTAGCATATTACTTCTGCTTGACCTGGTCTGTTTTAAAAGGTAAAAGTGCTTCAAGTGAGCCGTATAAAGACTTGTAAGTGTCTCATAGAGGTTTGTCTTACAGGGCCTGGCAGGATGAGAGGTTTAAGGAAACAAAGAGGATCCGGGAGGGGCATGATGTCGAGAAGGGCTTCACTAAATAGAGCTGCTGATGCTGATGCTGATGCTGATGCTGCCACGGTATCGATCATCGTATTGTTTTGGTTACGTATATGAAGTACTTTAATTGAATACACTGTGTCCTGTGTTAATAAGGTGAGCGTTTTTACTGTGTATCATAGACTGGAGAACAGTTTGATCAGACCACATTCACAACGAGGGGCACATTCAGAGGACGGGGAAGAGGTAGAGGTAGAGGAGGCGGACTGAGCAGGTTCTACACTCTTTTCTCTCTTTTAACTTTATTATGAAATCATATGATGAATTATGAATGTAGCTGAATATGATGTTATGTTTTATTTACTTAATATAACCAAAATATACTATATAATAATAATACACTATCACACTTAATTACTAAAGACGAAACTAATGAATACTGTTTTTTTATTTTATATCCAAACTTATTCTTAGCAGTAAGATTCAGGAATCTCGGTCTAAAATACATATTGTTTTATAATAAAATATTTAATATTATATTCTTTACAGTTCAGCATTTAGTAAAACAGTATTATGATGACGTGTCAGCAGTAGAGGTGAAGTTGGACACAGGAACTCATGAGAACTGGTTTTCATGGTAACTAGTCTTTAAATATATATCCCAGTCTTTTTGAAGATTAATACAGGCCATAAAAACTGCATAAATATAAATACTGAAAGTTACATATACAGAAGAGAGAAGTAATAACATGGCCAGTTTTTTATATATAAATGTATTTATTTGTTAGGTTATAAAGAGCAATTTACTTCATTTAAAGTGACAGTAAAGATTTAAAATACAAAAAAATAGAAGAAATGTTTTTATCACTAATTTTATATTTTTTTCATTACTTTTTTACATTTCATTTTTCATTACCTAATCAGCATATTAAAATGATTTCTTAAGATTGTGACAAACATGTGAAGACTGGAGTAGTAACTGCTGTAATTTAGTTTTGCTATCACAGGAAAAGATTTTAAATAAATAAATAAATTTACATTTTAAATAATATTTGCAGTAATAATAATATTTTAGATGATAATATTTGTCAAAACTACAGTTTGTACTGTATTTTTGATCAAATGAATGCAGCCTTGGTAAGCAAAAGAGACTGGATACTTTCAAAATCATTTAAAATGTAACATACATAAAATACAACTGAACAATAAATAGAACAAAAAGATGGGTGGTATCTGGTACACATTTCTGTCATATTACAGACAAAAGAGACAACACAAACCCATTAAGTCATAGTAAAAAAAAATTACATTTTATAAATAATATTTTTCTTTTAGAAAAAGAGCCATAATCCCATCATAGCACTCTCCGGTTTAAAAGAATGGTTTGTTTGCTGTTGTAGGGGTGCGTTGTCAGCAAGAGGACAAAGGGGTGGAAGACCATTTGTATTAGACAGAGCGGTAAGAAGGATCTAAATAAATATAAAAAACATTTACATTACACAAAACCCATACACAGATTGATTTCTGCGTTCTGTGTTTGCTACCAGTTTTTCGCTACCAAAAGTGCTGAGAAACTACAAAAGTACCAAACAATAAGAAGGTGAGTATAATTACATGAGAATATGACTCGATATTCCAAAAAATAGTCTCAAAGTATCTGAACTAATTGCCTCTGCTTGTTTTCTCCCTCTATGTTTGTCACACCCACATCCACGCGCATACTGAAGTCGAAGAACAGCACCATCTGGCTCCACGCTGACAGTTTCTCTGCCAAATGCTAAATCTGCACCTGTCGCTGTGTGAGTAAATGAACCTTCTCACTTTTTTCTCATTCGCTGCTTATGCATTGCTCTTTGTTTATCTTTCCTTTGTCTTTCTCTCGCTCTTTTTCGATCTATCAGGAAGACATCTAATCAGGCTAGGAGGGGTGGGGCGGTGTTAAGGGGAAGATCATCTAGAGGAGCCGGTACTTCTTCACCGAAGGGGATTCCTCTGCAATTTAACTACAAAGCAACTACTAATCAGGTGAGTTCAGTCTTCCAGCAGAGCCTGTATACTCAGTAATGTGGGAGAGTAAGACATTTATTGCATTTTATTAGCCTTGTGTGTGTGTAAAGACACACTCAGATGATTCAACTTAAAGAGACTCTTTGTTTCGCAGACTGCTGTATACCTTAATGACCGTTTCACCGACCTGAGGTTAAGAGGGCGAGGACGGGGAAGAGGTGGTGGAAGAGGAAGGGGAGATGTCGGAGGAGCTGGAGGAAGAGGAAACATTGTTGGGGGTGGACGAGGTAGAGGACAAGGAAATATAGGTGGTGGAAGAGGCAGAGGAAGAGGAAACATTATGGGTGGTGGCAGAGGAAGAGGAAACATGGGTGGTGGAAGAGGAAGAGGAAACATTATGGGTGGTGGCAGAGGAAGAGGAGGGGTTGGTGTGACAAGAGGAGGAAGAGGCTTAAGAAGAGGGAGAGGAGCTGATCGAACAGTAACTCTTCAGTGATTAAAATTACAGCCATTCAATTTTATGAAGTAATAGCGTTTACTAAAAAACATTTTTAGCAAAAAAAAAAAAAAAAAAAAAAAACATTTTGGTGCATTGCTATTTACTGTAATATTTCTGACAGCGGGATAAGGGTTTTTTTTTCTTGCAATGTGCTAAATAAAAGGAAACATTTTTATTTTAAAAGAAAATGTAAATTATTTGATTGTTATATGATGAAGGTTTTTACATTTTTAGGTTATGGAAAAATACAATTTTGCAAAGTACCTCAGAGGGTAATAAAGTGCCTCTTCAAATACAGTGTAAATACGGTTTTGTATTCTGACATTAGAAGAGGTTGCCTAAACTCCGTAGGAAAAACTGTATCCTATGCTTTTAAACAAAATGTAAAAAATGTAAATATCAAAAGCTGTTTACATTTGATATCATCATATCAATAAACATCAACCAATGGACTTTTTTTTTTTTATAATTATTTGTTGTCATATGCTGTCTGTCTGGTTTGTCTGTTTATTAGGACATGCAGCTTAATGGTATAGTTCAATGAAAAATGAAAATTCTGTCATAATTTCTGTCAGTAATGTCACTCCAAATCTGTATGACTTTTTTTCTGCAAGCAGTTGTGGTTACCAATGATTGCACTGTATGGACAAATATTCTTATAGTGTCTTCTGTGAGTGAGTACATAATGAAATTTTCATTTTTGGTTGAATCATTTCATGCAGAAATTGGTGAGCTTTAGTGTATATTCAAACATTTTTATTCCATTCACCGATTTCCAATATAAAAACAATTTTACTATTAACACATACATTCCGGATGTTCCATTATTTCAGGTGTTCTGTCTTATTATTTGTTTTGGTTTGCATGATGTCAACAAAATTAAAATCAGGTTAAATGCCCCAATAAGCTAAAAGTAAATCCTCCACTTTCAGACCAAGTTCAGATCACTGCTGCTCATTGTATTGCCATTATATAAACAGTCAAGTCCCTTACGAAAATTAACAAATTAAACGAAAAAACATAGCTACTTTAGTTAAACCATGGTAATCACAAATTAACCATGGTTTTGCTATACTAACCATAGTTTAACCATGGTATTTGTATTAAAACTGTGGTCACAGAAATGGTAATTATACTTCAAAAAAATGGTAATTACACTTTTACGACAATAATTTTTGTAAGGTTAATTAGTACAAGGTCCGGTCAAACCTTTTATATCAATACTTCATTAACTTACCTATTCAAACATACACAAGCAGTCAAGCGGCTGGAGACTCAAACATCCGCTGCAATCGCCGAATGAGGCGTTTTGAGCTCTGATTGGTGTTTATAACGCGACGTCACTTTTCCGCTATTTCCATTTCTAGTCTATTCAAAATGGCGGATTAACAACAAACGAACGGTTTCGTTTTTGCAACGCAAGAGCTGTGTAAGTGGCCATATAGATTGTTTTCAGACGTGCAACTGGTTGCAGCATCAAATTTGTCTTCATTGCGTCCTCCAGCGGCTTTAATACAATTGACAGCAAAAGGTTGTCTGAGGTTTGAGCGAGGCCAGGAGGACCAGAGACGTTAGCCCGTACGCTAACTTACACACACACACACACACAGGCTGTCTGTCTCAGCCTGGTGGGCTGCAAACATACACAGCTTTTGGGGGTCTGTCGCGACCGCGATGCCCATGAACGCTGTCTATAAGCTGCTCACTTGGTTTAAAGACAGTCACAGAAAGAGTTATGGAGACACCACCAGCAGGTCTATGACCATTGAAAGATGATGCTATAACTTTATATAGCCATACATTGGTGCATATATTGAATTTTATATAAACAAAATGTTTACAGGATTATGTGTACTACTGTCTTATTTGTGCATTCAAATAACAGTCATAACGAGTATGATGTTGTAATCCAGCATCTTTTAAAGCTGCTTTTCATCTTCAAAGTCCTGCATCCTGCAGTCCTTCTATCTCGGTTTAGATCAAGACGTGCAAAATGGCTTATTATTATTATTATTATTATTATTATTATTATTATTATTATTATTATTATTATTATATTGTGCTTATTCTGTTGTAATTAAGTGAGGTACTTGATATCTGTATCTGTCAGGTATACAAGGACCCCCAAACTAGATTTTCTTTTTTTTAATAGCGGCTTCTTAAATGTATTTTATGTATTCCCCCAATCAGGAATCTATATGTACATGATTGTATAAACGGCACTGCAGTGATCTAAGTATTGTACATCTCTGCTGTTTTAAAAAGTTGACATGGCAGACAAAAAAGGGAAATCTGTGGGGGTGAAGAGGACCCTAACAAAAAAAGAACAAGAGGAAATGAAGAAAAAGGTAAGCACTTTGAGATACCCAAGATTACTTTTGTGTTGTTGTCTTGTACAACATTTCTCTTTCTGCCTGTAAACAGGAGGAAGAGAAAGCTGCTGAAGTCTTTGAGGAATTTATAGCTTCTTTTGACACTAATGACAAAAGTGGAGTGAAGACATTTGTACGAGGAGGCATTGTGAATGCAACTAAAGGTAATTTGCTGTGCTGTTCTTACAGTATATATAATTATTTTAAATGAGCCTTTATTATGTACAGTTTAATATTGCCTTTTTAATTGTTATTTCAGCAAAATGTTTAGAATTTGAATTTTGAAACTATAAATCTAAGCTGTTAGTTAAATTGTTAAAGTTTTGATTGCATGTTTTTTTTGTTGTTGTTTATTTCTCAGAGGAAGAAGCCGCAGAGGTGAAGAAGAGCAAACTCTACAGACCCGCCTCTAAATTCACTTCTCCACCTCAGAATACCTCACCTGTTCAACCTGCAGAGGTTAAAAAAACTGTAAGTGTGCTTCTGTCTTCTGTAGTCAGATGAGCTTAATATCCTTTGAAGAGGTAAGACTGGGTTAGAAGGAAAGAGATAACAAGAACACCATAATCATATATAAAACACAATAATACAAAATACAATAACTGATGTTTTTGTTGTTTTTCCATTCTAGACTGTTAAAAAGAAAGTGGAGGAGAAGAAGAAGAGTAATCTAGAGCTCTTTAAAGAGGAATTAAAACAGTCAGTGTTTCTCTCACATAATGTTTTCTGAATGCATGATTTTACTGTGATAGTTTCATTCCTGTATATTTTTAGCATTTAACAACCTAATGGGTACATTTAATATATACATAAACAAAAAAATATTGTCCTGTTTCATTCAGACATATGTCGCTATACAGAAAAAAAAGATCTGCCCTTCATTTCATTGTGACAAGTGTCAGAAAATAGTCTTCTGTTTTTATTCAATCTATCATTTAGAATACAGGAAGAAAGAGAGGAGCGATACAAAAGGAAGAAAGGTGACTCTGGAGGAGTGTACCCTGATCTGGATTTACCTCTGACAAGACGATCAAGTAAGTCTGACAAACTCACGCCAAACCTTTCACTTTGAAAACCCAGTGGAATCCTAAAAATCTTTTTACCCATTGTCTTTGTAGTATTTGATGATGATCCTGCAGTGCCAAACACAACAAACCTGTACATCGGCTGCATCAACCCCAAGGTGAGAAAAGACCACAGTATTTTGACCTGCTGATTGCAGTATTATCCATGGAAAAATCTGTTCAGTCGAAAAAGTCACATGGTTTTGTTTGTAACAGACTGCTTAACAGTGACCATATGGCACTCTTGTAATTACACAGGTGTGTTGCACAGTATGTTTAGACACTTATTTACTAAACTTTAACTATATCATTAGATGACAGAGGAGATGCTCTGTAAGGAGTTTGGAAAATACGGACCTCTGGCCAGTGTGAAGATCATGTGGCCTCGCACTGAAGAAGAGAGAACAAGAGTCACCAACCGTGGTTTTGTTGCCTTCATGACGCGGAAGGATGCAGAGCGTGCTTTGGCCGCACTTGATGGTGAGGCGTCCTTACTCCTCAAACCAATGTAAATGAAAAATTAGACTGCTGTCGGCTCAAAGATGCACGAAGTTGGACAGTTTTGACATTTGAGCTGTCTGTGTTTTGCAGGTAAAACAATAATGGGTTTTGAAATGAAGCTAGGTTGGGGGAAGGCAGTACGTATTCCTCCTCAACCTCTGTACACCCCCATCGGGGTGCTGAAGACCACTGCCCCCCCTCCACCATCTGGACTGCCGTTCAATGCTCAACCCAGAGACCGCTTCAGAAATGACTTCACCAAACCGCGCAGCCGCTCACAGGAAGACTTTTACAAGGTAACCGCATGCACTGCCTCCTGGTGTAGTAGAGTATGGTATGCTGAAGTCAAGGTATTTCTAAAAGATTTCCTGCTGGCAACTTATTTTGTGAGCATGAAGCATTACTGTGTAAACAAACATTTACTTTTTTCAGCAAATAAAAAGAGTATAGCTGAAAACTAAGATTTATTAAATAGACACATTTTGGAATCTTAATTAAATGTTATGTTGTTTTTCTTTACTCATCAGAAGTTTGGGGTTGGTAAGATTTTTAAAACGTCTCTCTTGCTCACCAAGGCTGGATTTATTCAATCAGAAATACACTAAAAAACAGTATTATTGGGAAATATTAGCCTATCACTCATAAGGTTTCTATTTGTAATTGATATTTGCAAAGGCATGATAAGAGTCATTTCTTCTTATTGCTTCTTACAATAATAAACACTGTTTTTCAGCTTTATATATTTGCAGAAACGGGAAATTAAATGTTTTCAGTAAAAAGAAAGTTCAAAAAGACATTTAAAATAAAAATCCACTTTTTAGCTATTTAAAGCTTCTTCACTGAACAGTTTGTCTTTAAATAAAATTACTGACCCCAAACTTATGAATAATAGTATAAATGAAATTTGGAGACATGTGATGAAGTCGACCTTTAGCTGCAAAAAAGAAAATCATTGTTTATGGAATGTCTAAAGGTCAAACGTGACTTTGTTTTTAAAACATTGTTTTAAAATAATTATATGCATCTTGTATCAGATGTGAGACCCAAGCAGATGAGACCAAAAAACTGTACAGAAACACTTTTGCTCAGTTTAAGTTCTGTAATGTTCATTAGCCTAAGGGGGACATCCTGTGTAACGAGATATTTCATTCCTACCAACCTGTTTTGCTTTTTAGACTTTCAGATTCTTTAAAAACTAATTGACAGGTCTCCATATTACTTTTTGATTGGTATGTCAGAAGCGAGTCCCCAAACATGTCACATCCAAACAGTCCTTATATAGTCTTGTATAGCTATAATTCAATACAATAGTATTCAATTCACTCAAGATTGTTACCAAAATATTATATTAAATAGAGTACTTTCACATTACACAGATAATTTGAGAATTGTTTGCGCAGTTTAGATTCATGAGCTTTAAACTGGACTGAAAATGAGCCCATGATCTTAATAAAGCCAGAGAGATAAGAGAGAGCAACGTTTCTGAATACACAGAATGTCCTTCATACCGAGCGCAAAGCAGCGGTGAGATGAACTCGTCTGTTTGCCGAGAATGTTTCCAGAGGTTTAGCTGCTACTGATGATATTGATCATGAATATTCTGCAGTTTGTTTAAATATAAACTCACTATATTTTTGTATCTTCATCATTTGGTTTGACGTCATGAACAGACTCTGTCCGAGGCCGTAGTGACAGTGGTAATCCCCCCAGAAAGGTACACATTCTCTGTCCATTTATTAAAACACCATTGCTACTGAAACACACACACATGCGCACTCACCTGTAGTCTGACACCTAATCACAATGGTTAGTTCAGTGTTTCTTAATCTTGGGATTGGTGATCCCCTGCTCTACACATTTTCAATGTCTTTCTTTTCTGACACACTCCTAAGGAGCTGATGATCTGAATCAGGTGTGTTAAATAAGAGAGACATGCAAAATGTGGAGAGCAGAGGATCTCCAGAACCAGGATTAGGAACCCACTGGGTTAGATCATCAGAAAGATACTCTAAGACTTCATTGATCTTAGATCGTAACCAAGAAAAGTCACTCATACGCTCCCAGATACATATAGC
The DNA here is from genome assembly GCF_018831695.1 of Puntigrus tetrazona. NCBI lineage: Eukaryota > Metazoa > Chordata > Actinopteri > Cypriniformes > Cyprinidae > Puntigrus > Puntigrus tetrazona. Next base: position 13,710,085 of record NC_056703.1, read on the forward strand.
ATACATGCCTTGAGGTTACCCACCCTTAGCAACATCAGCAACATCTTTAGTCTCTACTGCCGTAAATAATTTCATATCCAGTAATTGCTACTGTGAAAGCATGTAGAACTTCATGCAGTAGCACAGTAGGAGCTAACATTGTACTAAAACACACTCCCTTAACGGTCTCATAGGGCCATGGTAACATCAGAAAGCAATCTTATTTGGAGTGGACAGAAAATACAGAGCAAAATACAAGTTTCAAACTGCCAGACAGTGAAAATGAAAGAAGAAAAAGATAGAACTGACATGGTAAGGCTTTAGGGATTATTTTGGAGTGATGAAGAAAAATGGAGAAAAGAATAGAGTGCCCTTGTTCATTCTCTCATCCGTCTCTTTTGTGACTGATAGGAACCTGCTGGGCTTGATACACAGAATGATTGAGTTTGTGGTGAGAGAGGGACCCATGTTTGAGGCCATCATCATGAGCAGAGAAAAGAACAACCCTGACTTCAGGTATGTAAAGGATGTTCTGTTTGTTACAAATATTTGAACCGTTAATATTAAGCTTGCTCAACATGAAATCGGTTATTAGTAATATTTGAGTATGAATAATTCATGTCATAACGCAACATTCTGTTCTCAAGAATTTTTACACAATACTCTACTTCACAAAATGGAAGTAAAAATCTGTTGTTACTTACATTATAATCTCTGGTTAAAAAATTAGGAGAAATTAAGCATGCACGAATGAGTAATTCACAATAAATAGTGGATTTTCATTTCTCATGCTAACCAATAGGACACCTTAAAATTTAAATTGTCATGTGCCATCATCTTAACCAGAATAAATTTAATTTCACTTCACAAAAGGAGACATTAGGCAGTGTGTTGAAGTTTCTCTTTAATCATACAGTGTGATTGTAACCCGGATTGCACACAAGCAGTCTAAGCCAAATGATATTAAGGCTCAGAAGTCTTTCCTCTCAATTTATGCAAATATTTCACTTTTATGAGAACCAATGACATTGGTCATCATTGCAGTCCTGCTGTAGTCACCCACCATTCACTTTCCTGGTAAGGAAAAGAGCAAGTTCAGCTTTGTGCAAAATGCCTCTTTGGTCAATTATTCAGGTTTAGAACATGAGAGTGATTTTAAATATCTAATAAAATAGTTTAAGACATTTGATTGTCATATGTGAATGTGTATTTAAATGACTACTTAATGTTGCAGGTTTTTATTTGATAATAAGAGTCAGGAACATGTGTACTACAGATGGAAACTCTACTCCATTCTACAGGTAAATGATCCACTGCATCTGATAGGTTTATACAGTCTAACTCTGAAAAATAAAAGCAATTTTCACATCTGTAGAAACACTGTGAAACATTTTCTGTGTCTATTTCCCTTTTTTTAGGAGAGAACCCAAATAAATGGAGAACATCACCTTTCAGAATGTTCCGGGGTGGCTCTCTATGGAAGCCACCTCTTCTTAACCCATATCTCCATGGTGATGAGGAACCAGAAGAGACCTCCTTCCCTTCTCAAGAGGAAGAGCCAAAGAAAGGGCACCTGAAGGCAGAGTAAACATGTGTTCCTCTCCGACAGAAATAGATGTTGTAGGACGTCGATTTCTTTGAAATGAAATGCACATAGGCCTGTGATGTTTGGGTGCCCACATATGTTTGCTTCTGTAATGCATGTGCATATTGACTGTGTTTGTTGTGTCTCAGGCACAGAGAGAGGTTGGAGGCCTTGCTAAGAGGGCTGACTCCTCGCAGGGATGAGATCGGTGATGCGATGCTATTCTGCCTGGAGAGAGCGGAGGCTGCTGAGGAGGTCGTCTCCTGCATCACCGAATCTCTGTCTATAGCACACACACCACTGCAGAAGAAGGTACAGTTGTACAAAGTTAGCTAATCACTGCTAGAGATCGTTGCATAGCTCTTCTTTTCACTTTTGGACATTTTGTCTTGACATTTGTGTGTAATGCAGATTGCCAGACTTTACCTAATATCTGACATCCTCTACAACTCCTGTGCCAAAGTTGCCAATGCGTCATATTTCCGCAAATTGTGAGTCAGTAGTTCAACATTTTTACTTGATTTTTTGCTTGATTGTATTTGTACATTTTTTTGTGTCTTTGAAATTGTTCTCCAAAATATAAAAACAGGCTATTTATTTTCTAAATGCATGTTATTGATCTTATCATGATATTTTTTTTTTTCTCTTGCTATTATTTGGTAAAATGACACATTTATTTCTGGTCAATTGGATCGTACTTCTCCAATCTCTGCTTTCTTAAAATCTAAGTCAAGCTTATATTCAGATCTGTCACTAGAGTAGTAGTCAATAAATGTTATATCAAACCAAGTCCCACCCTACAATTTATATATATATATATATATATATATATATATATATATATATATATATATATATATATATATATATATATATATATATATATATATATGTTTTTTTGATGGTCTGTTTCACTCAGATGTATACCACAATACAGAAAAAAAGGTCTGTCACTACTGCAGTAAATTTAAACTTTGATCTTGTTTCTGAACTGTGAAGAGTTTTCTTTTTTGTCCTGCTGTGTAATAGTTTTGAGACAAAGCTGCCGCAGATATTTGGAGACATCAGTGAAGCGTATCGGAACATCCAGGCCCGACTCCAGGCAGAGCAGTTTAAGGTGGGAACAGTCTGTTCTAGCATGTCATCTGTCTTGAGCTCCTCCCCTGCAGAGATCTTTGATCCCACTCCCCCTCTAAATTTCTCTCTTCTAATTCTCTCTATCTGCAGCAAAGAGTCATGGGATGTTTTCGTGCGTGGGAAGACTGGGCAGTTTATCCAGATTCCTTCCTGATCCAACTGCAGAATATATTCCTAGGGCTTATTAAACCTGGAGAGGAAGTTATTGAAAGAGCAGAGGTGGGCTGTGGTAAATAGATCAAAGGAAAAACTATAAATAACTGTATGTAATCTCAGAAGTGTACTATATTAATTTGCCTACCTGTTCTCTAGCCCAAATCTCCTGATCTAGATGGGGTGCCGTTGGATGGTATTCCTCTAGAGAGAGGTGAAATTGACGGTACACCCCTTGATGACCTTGATGGATCACCTATGACCTGGGATCCATCCTCTATTGATGGTGTACCGGTTGATGATATAGACGGTGTTCCCCTAGGAAATTCTATAGACGATATTGATGGTGTGCCATGTAGGTAGAAGAACATTGGGGTTGTTGGGAGTTTTTTTTATTATGATGTTACTTGTATTTGTAGCCTATTTCTTAAACTGAACACAGTCACATACAATAGAAGGACACGTACAACAATACAATAATATTTTATGTTGGCTTTAAAATTGCACATATTTCCTCTTTGTGTTTATTTTTGTTTGTCTGATTCAGTTGAAGAGGGCTCAGATAAGACTTTACCCACTGTTGCACTGTCTAAATGGGAGAAGGTGGAAGAATCAGAATCCTCAGGTACAACACATGATTTGTTTATACCCTTTTTAATTACCACTTTTCCCAGATTATCCAGTGTTTTTATATTTAATACATCATAATCCAGTAGATGCTCTTTACTAAGAAGACATTTTAGGGTTCTTTAGAGATATGTTCCAGAAAGTCTGCTTAATCAGTTACCAAAGAGGCATGTCGAAAAGTATTAAAAAATTTTGCGATTTAAACGTTGTGTGGCAAAAATGAGTACACCTTCCTGAAAATCCGACCATTTAAAAGTGTTATATAGACTACGAAATATTGTCTGCTTATTGTTGGCTCATCTGCTGCTTTAAATTTTTAAACTCATAAGAACAGGACGGATTCTGATTGGTTGTCAACGTTTATATATCATTCATCAGCTGGAAAAAAAATCTTCCAACGATATTGTTTCTCTGTGCCTTTATCGGTACAGTGTGGTCTCTACTATTCATTAATATTAAAATTATTTTTAGAACAATATTGTTATTGTGCTTAGTGTGAACGAGCCTTGAGACTTGATGCTGGTATCAGTTGAACCACTTGGGAAAAAACTGTCAGAATTATTAGAGTCTTAGTGCAAAAGGAATACCAAATCATTGTATTAATTGTAAAATCATTGTAAAATTATAGCAAAAGTAGCACAGGAATAAAAAACAATGTACTTGTGACAAGGCCTTTCAAATATTCCGCTCTTCAATTTATCCTCCTGAGAACCAGAAAAAAACTTCTAAACATTTTTTAAAGTATTTTTTTCATATAATTACATTGTTTAGAGCATAAGAAAAAAATGAAAAAATAACATTTTTGAAAAATTTTATTTTAGTCTATGTCCTGCATGTGATCACTAATAAATTTTTAGGTTTCAGGTTTTAGTTTTTTTTTTATACCAAACTTTGTTTAAAGCTGATTCTCAACTATGTTATAAATATTGAACACAATTATTTGATATGCTGTTTTGTTTTATGCAATATGTGTGAAATTTTCCCTAAACTTGTTTTCCCATTAAACACATTGTATCTATACACTGTATTTAATTTTCACATTAATGTACTGTTAGGACAGTATGTTGACGAAAAATGTCATAGTGACAGATTTTCATAATAATATCTAATTTTTCATAAAAATATTGATATAATTTATTTTCCTATTCAATTGTTGTGTCGCACAAAATGCACAATAAACAGTCCTTGTGTCCTTTACAGTGGACATGTATTAAATGATGTCCTGTTTCATAACAGAAAGTCATATTTAGATTTAAATCGCTTTAACATTTTCCTGAGATGAATTTTACAAACAATTTGAATTTTTTTATTTTATTTACCATAAATTCTGGACTATAAAGCGCACCTGCATATAAACCGCATCCGCTCTATTTTAAAAAAATAAAAATAAAAAATAAACAAGCCGCACCTGCATACAAGCCGCATCCGCTCTATTTAAAAAAGTTTTGCAAGCCACAGATATGTATGTTTTTAGATTAGATATTTACTACAGGAACAGAACGACTTTGAATTGTAAATGTACATGTATGTACCTAAATAGATCCTTTCTATTAGCGCGGTTTCCTTCTTGTATAGTGAGATCGATGGCCTTCAACTTAAAACTTGCATCATACGAACTTCTTCGTGTGGGTTCCATGATGAAGGGGTGAGGATTTGAAAAGATAGAGTTTGACAGGATTGGTAATTTGTCGTCCTTCTATCCGCTTCTACCGATTTATATCTGCTAAAGAGGAACTAGTGTATTCTTCTTGAACTAGCGTATTCTTCTTTGCATTTATTTTGTCTTAGTTTTGATTCTAATTCCGGTTAGAGCGCCCCTAGCGGTGGAAAAAAATCTGCAGAATAGCCGCACCTTTGTATGAGCCGCATGGTTCAAAACCTATGAAAAAAGTAGCGGCTTATAGTCCAGAATTTACGGTAGATTTAAATGACAATTACGAAATATAATCATATTCCCATAAGAATTAAAAAATGTTCACTAAATAAATATTTCAAATTTAATCTTTAAATGTGCAATGAGCTTAGAATGTAGCCTGTTGAACTAAAACGCATGGTTGTTGTCCACACTGGAACTGCCTACTATACCCAAAGCACAATAAACTCATTTACCTAACCCAACCTTTTTTGAGATGGATATTTATGTAGACTTCTGGGAATCAATACTCTGGTCTTATGAGACCAGTTCAATAATTTTCAGATCTAATCGCATCCAAAATGTTCTAGCGTTGCTAGAGGAGGAGTACAGTGAGAAAATCCTGGTTCATTTGTAGTAAAGCTCTTATATTAGGCAAGTATGACTGCTTAAGGTATGAGGTAGGCGTCATCAGTGCTTTATCAGTGCTGTCACCACACCACTGTGATGCAAAACTAAAATGTGAAAAATTTGAAGCATTCTTCAAAGATGAAAATCCTTCAAGTATTTCACTCAATCTTAACGCTCTTCAGCAGCTGTGGGGGTTCTGTAGAGATGAGTTGAGCAGCAATCCAAGGCGTTTAAGGAGTTCATCCCTCCGGAGTTATAAGGACAGATTTTTCACAAACCTGTCCGCTCGCTGCCAAAAATGAACTAGTAATAGAATACTCATTTGTGATCATTAAGAAAATACATCTTTCAGATGGGGTGTACTCATTTATGCATAATCCTTTCATTTGCTGCAACCTGCCACAAACTTTCAACTTTTTATCATGCTTGCAGCCAAGAATGACTCGGACACCGAGGTGAATTCAAGGTAAAACTGCTGTGTGTTGTTCATTTTATTCATTGTTCTCTGGGATGAGCTGGTGATTTCGTTTTATCAGATGGTACATCACATGCTTTATAAGGAATATCCACTAAACATTTGTTTTGTTTACTTTTTGTGTGTGTGTTTATGTAAAATACAAAAAAAGGAAGAAATTTTTGGGTTACCTTGTTGTTTCCTGCCCTGATTTTGTCATGCAGTGGCCTGAAGGAAAACGATGGTGACTCAGATATGAGCAGTGATGAAGCTGACAGCCCCAGCAGGTATGAGGGGGCGGAGTTTAAGAGTTCTCTGAGAAACTTTGAACTGTCTGAAAATAAAAGGACACGACTTCGAGAACTGGAGGTTAGTCAGTCACTCATATTTTATGTCTTCGTTCTCCCTTTCACACACTCACAGACAAACATGGCGCTAGAGCTAACTGTTGCCAGGTACTATAAAAGTGCGCTTGCGCGTATTACAGGTGAAGGTGATGAATTTCCAGGATGAACTGGAGTCGGGTAAGAGACAGAGGAAGTCTAGTATGACTCTCCAACAGCAAGTTCAACACTACAGAAACAGACTGCTACAGAAGGTAATATACACACAATTACGCAACAGATAATTGTTGATCTGAATGCTGATTGGTCAATATGCATTGTGTTAAATGATACATAACAACTGGTTTCCACCAAGACTTTTTTTTTATCTAGTAGTAGTAGTACATATTTTCATTTTACTTTGATATCAGCAAAATATATATATATATATATATATATATATATATATATATATATATATATATATATATATATATATATCGTTTGCATAAGCACAGAAATGTTTCACTTTTGGTAAATAAACTCACTTTCTGTCTCTGCTTCTTTAGGAGTTTGACAAGGACGATCAGGAAAAGAGAGACAAATATTCACAAAAACAGAAAGATCGGTCCAAAAAAGATGAGCGTAGAGATAAAGGGGAGGACAGGAGTAAAACAAGGGATAAAGAAAAAAGTAGAAAGAGTGAGGACAGAGAAAGGAGTAGAGGACGGAGTCGAGACAAAGAAGAGAGGAGAGAGAGGTATGCATCTCATCTTTTTATCCTGTGCAAACCATATTTTCATGTACACCAAGCCAAGTTTGTTTTTTAAGCCTTTTGTTTTACGGGGACGCAGGAAGTGACCTCATTAACCACGTTTACGTTGTAGTACCCATGCCATTATACACATTTGTGTCCTTATAAACCACAAATACACACACATTCCATTATCATTCAACTACAATTATTCATATTACCTTGACCAAGCACAATGCAACAAGTAATTAGTTTATTCACACAAAAATCAAAAAACACTAACAGCCAATCAGAACAGAGACTACAGTTGGGGTTAGTAATATTTAAAAATCCTCTCTTTAGGTCATTTTGACTTGAGACTTTTTGTTACACTTTATGTTCTTTTATGCTTATCGAGTCTGCATTTATTTGATCAGAAAATAAAACCCTAAATTTGGTGCTAAGCAAAATTTATTATTACTTTATTATTACTATTGTTACTTGTGCTGTTTTTTTTCAGAATTCTTTGATGAATAGGACCAGTATGAAAAACACATTTCTTTAAAGTCTAACATTATTAATGTCTTTTACATCATTTGATAAATTTAATGAATTCTTGTTGAATAAAAGTACTGATCTCTTTAAACCTTACTTCCTTCAGACTTTTTACACTGTGTTATGTTTGACATACAGTAAAGACCATATACGCTTTTGATCATTCTGTCACTCTTTGTCTTTCTTGAAGAACAAGATCCCGATCCCCACGCAAGTCAAAGCGCTCTCGCTCACCATCACCACAGCACAAATCCTGGAGGTCATCGTCCCGATCGCCACATCGCTCGCACAAAAAGACCAAGAAGAGCAAACACTGAACTCTGTGAGCTCTGCAGTCATCTCGTAACACATCCTAATGGAGCCTATGGATGGACTGCTTTTGTCATGCACATCAACATGTTTTTATTCCACAGTTCTTTAATTCTGACTGGCTGATTACCAGAACGGTCCTCAGTGTGGCTGCTGCAATCACAAACCTGGGCTTGGCTGAGTTTTTCTAAGATAAAGTGTGAACTTGTACAGATCTTCTTTTTGTTTTGTAAACCGTTTTATTTGTGTTTTCCTCTTGTTTTAAATCCGGTGTTTAAAAAACAAATGCTGCAAGATTGACCCCTCCACCTCCAGACTTTACAATAAAAACAAATTGTGGAAGGAAAAATGTGTCTTGTGAATATTATATAAGGAGTTTGAGGTTTTCATGAAGTAATATATTTAAATACAGCAACTTCTTACAGTGACAGGCTCAGAATGAAACTGCTGATATTATTTGATTTGTACTCGACTTTTTCAAAGTCTTGCTCTGCCATGAGTTTTCCACTTGGGTGAAAACCGATTGTGAAAGACATAGTTTACTTTAAAACCACATATTGATAACGCTGAAAATACAACTCACACCATCTCGCAATTATATACAAGTATTGAACAATCACAAAGCATGTATGTATTCATATATGATGCTGAAAACATACAGACATGCATTCACATAGAAAGATCAATTCATTTTTGCAAACTACACTCTTTAAATGCAGAAAAGTGTCTTTATAGTCAAAAAAGGTTCTTTTCAAATTTTAACTGCTTTAATTTAATTAAAATGTTAATATTTAAAAATGGTTATTTTAGGAATTGTTCGCTGAAAGGTACTTCTTTGGAATTAGAAACTAAATCCACTCTTTTGGAACCTTTATCTTTAAGATTTTGAACCCACAGGGTTTGGACAATGAAACTGAAACACTGGCCAATTTAGTGTTTAGTGTTTTATGGCAAAATTTGAGCAGCCTGGTGGCCAATCTTCATTGATTGCACATTCCAGCAGTAAGAGCAGAGTGTGAATGCTTAATTAGCAGAATAATAGCACAGTTTTGCTTAAAATATTGCAATGCGCACAACATTATGGGTGACATATCAGAGTTCAAAAGAGGATAAATTGTTGGTGCACGTCTTCCTGGCGCATCTGTGAATCAGACAGCAAGTCTTGTCAGCGTACCACCAAGACGAACGAACCACATCCAACAGGGGTAACTGTGGACGCAAGAGGAAGCAGTCTGAAAGAGATGTCCGGGTGCTAAAAAACATTAAACCACAGCTGCCCAACTTACTGCAGAATTAAATGTACACCTCAGTTCTCCCTTTTCCACCGAAACTGTCTGTCGGAAGCTGCTATAGCCAAACCTTTAATCGCTCGTGCCAATGCCAAACGTCAGTTTCAATAGTGCCAGCAGCAAAAATCTTGGGCTGTGGACAATGTGAATTTTGTATTGTTCACTGTCTTTCACACTTTCGGGAGAGTTACGGTGTGAAGAAGCCCCAAAGAATCATACCACCCAGACTGTTGCATGCCCAGAGTGAAGCATGGGGGCGGATCAGTGATGGTTTGGGCTGCAATATCATGGCATTCCCTAGACCCAATACTTGTGCTAGATGGGCCATGGACTACCAAACCATTCTGGAGAACCATGTGCACCCAATGGTTCAAACATTGTATCTGGAAAGGGGGTGCCGTATATCAGCATGATAATGCACCGATAAACACAGCAAGACTGGTAACAGAGAGGTTTGAAGAACGTGAAAGTGAAGTTGAACATCTCCCATGGCCTGCACAGTCAGAAGATCTAAATATTATTGTGACACTTGGGGGTGTTTTGGAAGAGCGAGTCAGGAACGTTTTCCTCCACCAGTATCACATAGTGACCTGTCCATATTTCTGCAAGAAGAATGGCTCAAAATCCCTCTGGCCACTGTGCAGGACTTGTATCTGTCATTCCCAAGATGAATGGATGCTGTAATGGCAGCAAAAGGAGGCTAAAACCAGGTGTTTCAGTTTCATTGTCCATAAAATATGAGTAGAGCATTCAGCATATTCTTCAAATATAAAGAAACTTATATTTTTCTAAGAACCCATTTATACTGTGTGAGAATATAAGAGTAATATAAACAGCCAATAAATAATCGTTTCCCTATCTTATGTCATTTATTGCTGCAGGACTAAGGCATGTTCACACAGGTGAGCAGGAACCATGCACATCTACCTTCTGTTGGAAGAAGGGACGCTTTAATGTTATTAATAAGTTATTAAAACTGTGATCATAGTTGGCTATTGCATGTAAACCGTTATTGTTGGCAGTTTACAAAGTGATATATGCAAAATGGTATGCATATTAATTATCACCATATTTTTACAATGTTTAAATACAGTATCCTGAAAAGTGGACTTTAATAAAAAATTAAAAAAATAATAAAAAAAAAAATTAACAATTGGCTTATATAATGCCATTGTGCTAAAAAAAGAACATTTAATAATACATGGAAAATGTTTCATTTGTTCAGACATATCAGCAAAAAATATTTTATTGCATTCATGCAAAAACAAAACCTTACGCACACTGAGAAAATCTTTATATCTTTTTTTTTTATTTCTGGAATCATACACATAAAAAAATCAGGTTCAATTATTTTTACAACATAAAATAACACTGACAAAGACTCTTAAATTGAAATGAGTTCAGTTAGTGCTCATGTTGGAAATGTGAGATCTTTAACCAGAAACACTGACTTTGGGGTCAAAGTGTGTGGTGGGAGGGAATTCAAGTCAGTTTTTGTGTGTCTGTGTGTGTGTGTGTGTGTGTGTGTGTGTGTGTGTGTGTGAAGGGCGAAGGGCTCACTACCTGCGTCTCCCATATCCATTCTGTCTCCATACAGGCTTGCAGTTTCACTCATCCATTAAAATGGCATCATTGCTTTATGCAAATTAAAGCCCTTTTTGTACATACAGTAACAATACAACGATACCTCTTCAAAAGATATCAAATTAAAAAGAAAGGAAGGTAAAGAAAGAGGCGTTTAGCTGTAATGATGTTTGTCCCTGCTTCTCAACCGTCCCCGCCTTCCAACGTCCTGGGTCCCTGTTCTCTGCATATAAGGCGGGGCTTATAATCCCTGCCTCCCAGAGCACTCTCCAGCAGCTGATTGGTCAATGAATGGGGGCTCAGTTAGGTGTAAAGTGGCACTGATTTTGCTTTAGCTGTCTCCGAAAGCTGAGAGGAGCTTTTAAATTAATTCTGTATACTCGCCGGGTGTCATATTCAGCACAAGCACTCAGTATTTCTTAACATTGACAAAAACTTTAATGGCTCCAGTGAAATCCGCAGAGAGCAAAACTTCAGAGTGGTCTGTTTTCAGGGCCCCTGAGGAGAAGAAGAACGGGTTACTTTTGCTCATTGCTCTTTTGTGATCTCACAATGCCATTCCCAGACAGTACCTGATGGGATGGTCTCAGAGTCGTCTGTGCTGTCACTCTTACAGTCCGAGTCTGGCTTCTCTGTCCCTGCCTCCTGAGGCACGATGAGATCCGGATGCGGAGCAAAAATGGCTGAAGTAACTACGGCATTGTGGGCTAAAAAGCAGAAATCAATTTCATTTAAGACCCTCAAAAGTGCAACCTTCAGTTAGTCAAACATTCCAGATATGTACAATTTGACAGACTGCCAAAAATTCCTGGATTTTTTTTTTTTTACCCGGTTACCTGCTCTTGCTCTCAAGACATCATAAATTTTTCTTTCATCATTACCTTTGATCCCTTCCCAGAAGTCATTGCGGTCTCTCCGCACAGAGGTGAATTTGCTCAGGTCGTGGTATGTGCTCCAGATGTACACATATTTGTCCTCGGAGCCGCTCACAATGAAAGAGTAGTCATGACTACAAGAACAAGACGAGATCCTTGAGATTCACTCGTATTTTACAACTTTCTGTAGAAGCGCTAGATCAGAGATGGACACATCTGGGCTGTGTGTCATTCAGACTTGCCCCTCTCACCTGAAGCTGGCTTTGATCTGACTGCTGCTGTTCACGTAGCCTTTGTACTTCATAGACAGAGACAGATCTCTGAGGTCATACAGACGAATGCGAGAGTCGTTTGACGTCACCAAGATCTGCAGAATAAAAAGGAAGTTAGCATTAACTGAGACCGATTGATAGTGTTAGGTTTTATCACCTCAAAATAAATTAAAGCATCATTATTCACGTTATACGAAGGTAAATAAGTAGGGTTATCTTCAGTCTTTTTCTATTTTGAGTCTCTTACCTTGTTCTCTCCTGGCAGGGGCTCAATACCGGTGATTTTGAGGCCCACTCGATTCCTACCTCTCGTGAGAGCGGACGTGGATTTGGGTGTGATATTTAAGGCGCTAAGCAGAACATGTTACAAGAAGCAGTAATTAAGAATTGACTATTTAGGGTTGGATTTCTAAATCATTATGTTGTATTTTATTTCTAGTGACAATCATTGCTCCCATCTAAATCTTAAAAGAAAAAACGCTCACCTCTGTGTCATAGAAAATGCAGCGTCCATCGTAGGTGCCGATAACTGCATATTTTCCATTCTGGCAGAAGTTAGCTGCTGTTATCAGACGTGTCTGTCCGTCCACCTCATTCCACAGTGCCACTTTCTTATCTGGAATATTCCACAACCGCAACTTTCCATCCAAAGAACCGCTCAAAAAATACCTGTCATCCTGAGAGAAAAACACAGTGATAAAACACACAAACTTTCAAGCCATAGTGCACACACACACAAACACGTTTGGGGTCTTTTTGTTTTGATTTTCATAAATGAACAGTTTTATTCAGCAAGAACACAGTAAAGATGTTTGTTGTCTATTTATCGAAAGAAATGTGATCTTTATGTTTCCACATAAATATTAAGCAGCACATTTTTCAACACTGATAACAAAAAACGTTACCAAAATCAGCATATCAGAATGATTTCTGAGAAAATCATGTGACACTGAAGACTATTAAAAGGAAATAAATTACCATTAAAAGGAATCGATTACATGTAAAAAGCCATTATCATGTTTAACCATATCTGCTTTTTTACCAAACGCAAACAGTACAGTGTAAACCAGAATACACGAGAAGCACGCTTACCCTGGGATGAAATGCGATGGCTGTAACAAAGTCTATGTGCTGAAAGCAGCAGAGACACTCCCTCCTGGAGATGTGCCACAAACGAACCGTCTTATCCATCGATGATGACAGCAGGAAGTAGTTCTACTCAGAAAACAGGCGCCATGATTATGTCCCATTCCTCTTCATTAGACTGTGAACTTCAAATGTTTTCCCACACTTAATTGGTGCTGGCCGTAACCTCTCACCTTGGACCAGGACAGATCCAGCAGGTCAGCAGTGTGCCCCTTGTACTTGCAGAACGGAACTTGCCGGAAAGGCACATTTCTGTCCTCGGTGTCAGTATCTTCCACTGCAGCACCAAACTGAGCCAGAGGAAGCAGGAGAGATCAACATCATAGAGCTTTAAATAATCACTTAAAAGCATGAAATACAAAACAGGTAGAGAACAGGTAGACAAAAAAGGAAAGCTTAAATAAAAAAACGCTTTACCCCTCCTTCAGTGTCTGATTTTGAGGAACAAAGACTCTCCTGAGAGGGAGATGGTGACACGCGTCCTGCGAGATAAGAGATTTGTTTTTTAATAAAAAAAGGAAGTAGAATTTACAGATATTTTACTCCATATACTTGATTATTTATCTTAAGCAGAGTCAGTGTTGGGTAAGTTACTTTCAAAGTAATAAATTATAATTACTTCATCAGTATTGTATTTAAATTACTTTACTAATTGCTTTGTCTAAAGTAATTTAATTGGTCAAAAAGTAACGTAAGAATTGTTATAAGAAAACGTTTGAGCACAGGTGACTGCATATAATGAGCTCAGATACAGGAAAAACGGTGCTTCCCTTTTTAGTTTCACACAGATTACATAATTAGATAATATTTGTTTTTTTATTTGAATTCATTCATTTAAAAGTAGATACTAATAAGTGTTCAGATACGGGAAAAGACTGTATCTCGCTATCGTATGGATTACAATTAGTTTTTAATTTGTTCATTAAAAACGTTTTTTATATGCATTTGTTGATTTTTAAGCAGGCACTTAGCTTTAAAATACAGAAAAGACTGTATGCTTTCAAATGGATTAAATAATCAGATAATATTAGTTTTCGATTTAAATTCATTAAAAAGTAGACACCTCAAGCTTTCATATACAGGAATGACTGTACCTCGTTTTAGTTTCATACGGATTGCATAACCAGAGAATATTCGTTTTTGAGTTTCAAGTAGATATATTTCTCATGTCTATAGAGATATTTCTAGATTCCACTGATTTTACTCTTATCTGTATTGTTTCTCTGTGAATCCGAAAAAACTGAAATTGAATGCGCCGGAGCACAGAGGGTTAAAGAAGTTGCATTGAATTTTATCTTTAGAATGTAAATTTAGGTTTAAAATTCAATATTAATTTTAAAACGAATAAAATGATTTACAGTAAATAAAGTACCTAAAAATCAGCAGTAATCCCTTACTTTACTTTTTTAATGGAAGTAATTTAATTACAGTAATGCATTACACCCAACACTGGGCAGAGTAATACTTGTTCGGCCTATATAGAGAGCCTTCAAGATGCTTAACATCCCACTAGGTTTTAAAACAGATTTGGTTGATTTTTATATGCTCTACATGGGCAGCAAAAAATAAAAATAGAGCTGTGCTTTGAAAGTCATTCACTTTTATAGATTTTCAGTGTTTACTTCCTAGACAAAGATAAAGCTTAACCTCGGGCTGTAAGAAAAATGGTCATTCATTTTAAATGTAAATCTAGCTCTAGTAATACATTTCTTATAAACAGGTCCATTCAACACATTTGACAAGCAGAGAGAGAGTTAAAATACTTTTGGGGGCCACAGAGTAGAAACTATATGAAAGCCACAGGATGTTATGAATAGACACAGAAGTCTTTATATACAGGATTGTGCATGTGTGCGTTACCTTCTGTGTTATATTTTATTCTCATGTTGTTGAAATAGTCATAGGCATTTTTTAGGACCCAGATTCGAACCACGTTATCCTGCCCAGCTGTGGCCAACAGTCTCCCACAATGAGAGAATTTCATTGTCCAGACAGCACCCTGAGAGAGACCGAGGGAAAGGAGGAGTGGTCAAATCACTGAATAATTAACTAACTACATCACAAATCACAAAACATGCTAAAGTTCACGTTAAAGGTCACACACACTCTACTCACCATGTGTTCTCCACTCAGGTCCTGCACTACTTTGATTTGATCAAAGTCAAAGGGGCCTTTGAAGCTGTGAGCAGCTTTAAACTTGACCGGTCGGGTATACGGCATCCCCTCATCATCACTGGAGGACGGGTCATCCTGGTCTGTGTGGAACACTTCATCCCGAACGCTTTTGACTTTATTTACGGCTCGCTCTCCATATTCTTCTGCCAAGTGCTTTGCCCTCTTCACAGACTTGCCCAGAAACTTTTTCAGCTGTGTACTGGGTGAATACAGAAAAACAGACAGAATATGAAAAAAGCCCTCAGTGGTTCTTCAAGAAACATGCTTTTTATTTGGTCATAAGGTTTGTAATATTTTGAAAGAAATCAATGCATTCGTACTTGCAGTTTGTATTTTTTCACAAGAAATCAATGGATTTGTAACAGAATATTAAATACATGGCATATATGATTTTTGAAAGACTGGATGCTGAAGACTGGAGTAATGACAGCTGAAAATTCAGTTTTGCCATTACGGTTATAAATTACATTTTAAAATACACTTAAATAGAAAACAGGTATTTTAAATTAGAAATATTTTTGATTAAATAAATGCAGTCTTGGTGAGCAAAAAACAAAAATCATATTGATTATCCCAAACGTAAGAGCTACATTACATTTTAATTTTCTTTTAATTGCATATTTTTGCTCAAAAATATGACTTCAGTTACAAATAAACATCCATCTCTTACGTTCTCTGCTTCAGTTTCCCTCCATCTGTGTCTGTAAGTGCAGGCTGGGACTTTTCATCATCATCCGACTGTGCCGCATCATTTCTGCCAAGAAAAAAAGAAAGTGTGAGATCCCACCCTAAAGCGTTCAGAGCTGTTGGCTTTCAAAATTAGGTTGCATTTAATCCCAATGTAAAATGAGAAATTAGAAACACTGATCCAGGACCAGATCCAGCTACCCAACTGTTTCAGATTAACCACACTAACAGAAACTACAAAACTGTTATCAGCTCTGCATTATGAAGCACTTCTTGCCAAAATGTTCCACTTGTGTTCAAGTGGTTTCAAATCAGGAGAGAGCAGAAAAAGTGAAGGGATTACATGCCTTCTCTCTTTTAAAGAGAAACACAGTCTGTAGGTTTCATTCTGGCTGATAAAATGAGGGCAGATGAGAGTGTAGCGAATCGGATTACTGATAGGATTCGATTCTGCTGCCTGAGGGGCCCACCACATCAGCACAAGCAGACCGTCATAAAAGGAAAATGATCCTTGATATTACACATGAAATGTAAAATCAGCTCAGAAGAGTTCCAGAAGAGCTCAGAAGAGTCCTCTGTGATGGATTTTGGATTACAGGATACAGTAGGACACCTTAGAAGTCATTACGTCTCGAAAACTTGTCCATGTTTTCTTCAAGCCAAACCAGAGAACTTGTGTATCTACGTCTTAGATTCAAGTAAACAGCTGGTGGTTCTTACGAGATATACTCCTTGGTTCTCCTCATGATGTGCAGTGTGAGAGGGTTGATTCCAGTTGGTAGTTTCTCTTCTGCCTGGATCAAAGGGATCTCCTCGCCAGTGTCCAGATTCTTGATCATCACGCTTGCAAGAATCTCCTGCATAACAAACACACACGGATTACTGCCTTGAGTGATAATCATTATAATAGATTCATTACATCACACAGACAAAAAAAAAACACAACAGGCCATGTATAATACAGTAAGTCAAAAGCCTCTCTAAAATGAATGAACTGTCTTCAGAGTAACCTTCCTAATGTGGTTATCATCACCCACATACCTACTTTTCAGCCAATCAGCTACAACTATTAGGTGACCTAACCATATAAACAGTTGTGCTAAAGTATGAATGTGTCCCTCCCACTTTTTAGTTCACAGAGTGCTGGAGGAATGCGTTCTACAACCCAGAAGCAAATACGGTTCCAACATCCCAAAGTCAATGGGTTTTTGGTGAAACACCAATTTTATTCTCCAACATAAAATATATCACTAACAATCCCAACTGTGATTTGTTTTAACTAGTTAATACCAAGCAGCTAAATGGCATTACAGAGGATGTAATAATCTTAAATGTCATTAAGCCGAAGAGGTAAACTCTACTGGATAGTCCACTTTTACAGCCTTGTTGTATTTTTACCTACACTCTTGCAAACTATCATAACTCAGACTGTCCTACTTGTAGACCACTAATAAAAAAACTGAAAGAGTTTCAGTTGTGGTTTTGTTGACTGTGGAGTAGTTCATTTAAAAGTGTCTTAAACCCACAGAGCTTATTTTCTGCAATAATCCAAAAGCTAATAGAAGAGTCCCATTGGCTTTTGTTGAGGGAACAAGCATGAACCAATAGGTTGGTCTACAAACTACATTCTTATGCTCATGTTCACATGAATGCATGTGGGTGCAAACATTACTTCATCTGTAAGCTCTCTTCCTGAGTTAGACCTTGGTCGTTGAGGACCAGCAGTCTCGCTTCCAGTAGGACTTGACGTTTGCTCATCATTTTCCTGCTCATGCAAAAGAACAGACAGAAATGTCAGAGATGTCAAATATTCATGTGAATCCGAATATTTATATCATTTGAAATGGCTGTAATTAAATGCGAACCTGTGCAGTGACCACTTTATCACCACTAGTGGCGCTAGCAAGGTCCAGTGAGTGCTGGAGCTCTTTAGCAATACATCGTACTGTGGCATTTGGGCTGACCAATCCGCACAGCTCATCCGCTGGCTCTACAGAGACTGAGCAATGATAAAGAATGTTATTGCTTTAGTCATTAATTACTTAATATTTCACATTTCATTTTATACCAAAAAGAAGTGTTGAAACCCTACTTGCATAGTGTGAAATTGGCTAAGATTAGGTCATCTGAGACAAATGTTAAAAATCAAACAGATTCCTATAATCCTAGACTAAAACATGTAGTCCCTGATCGTTAGTTTGACATGTTCCCAGACAGCTGATTAATGGCCATTGTGATCAAATTCTGGTGCACAGTGCTGTAATGTGACTTATCATACATCATACTGTTTTTGTTTTACGAAACAAGCCTTGACAGAATTAATGCTATAGATATCTTTTATACGCCATAATCTCAGACAAATTGCACAGTGTGTCTGGCTTAAATAGAGTGGCATTTTTACCTGTTCAAGTCTTACCTTCTAGCCCTGCTGGTCGCATGACTTCCTGGGATTTTTTAGCAGAAAAGCTTGGCCGTGAGGGAGGAGGCGGCCTTGGAGGTGGAGCCCCAGCGGGCGGAGGTGGCCTTGAGGGCGGTTGCTTCTTGGTGCTAGCTACAATATCTGGCTCCACTGTAAACTGTCTGGGAGGTTTGGAAGGGCCAGGGCCATCTGAATCACTCATAGGGACCTGCTCAAGAAGATCAGCCGTTTCTGCGCAAGGCATGGAGGCGGGTTGCGATGGCTGACCTAAAGCACTTGTAATGTCAGGAGGGGGTGGCATAGCCTGGTCCTGACCTGCTTGGGCAGGACCAGCCACATCCGGTGCTCTGTTCTGAACGTCCTGTGGCCTCACTTCCTTCGGCCTTACATCAGGCACCTGCTCAATGCAACCCAGCTCATGTGGTGTTACATCAGGATCCTCTGGAGGCACCAAGGCGACCTCATGAACCAGGTTTTCTTTAACACTGCAACCTCCTGCTCCTGCGCTCTCTGATTCAGATGTGGCTGCACAGGCCTCCTCTCCTTTTAACAACTCATCCTCTACTCCACTTTTTTGGCTCTCTTCTATAATACTGTCAATGATCTGCAAATGATAATCAGAAAGAGAAATTGTGGTTTAGCATTCATGTAGAACGCAGCTGTTCATCATAACAAAGGCTTTGTTTACACTAGGCATCTAATCTTATAGTGTTTCCCTACAACATCAATAATGATTTATGTCTAAAGAGAGCTCAGGGTTCACATTTATTGATCAAGAAGACTTTGGCATCCAGCCAACTTGCAATACACACTCAGGAGGAGCAGAATTATCAGGAGAGCTTCAAACACATATACCCCGCATTGATTTTTGTTTACTGGCACAAAATACTGAGTAGGTTTTGATGCAAGGTTTTTCCTTTTCTTTTAAAGGTTTATTTAACAAGTTACTTATGCTTCTATAATAATACAGCTTGATTAGACCGCAGGTTGAGATTTGATATTTGTAAAGCATTTTTCTTGCTGGGTTGCAAGTAACCCGTTGACACAGACCACTTAAGAGGAATGACCTCTTTTTTTGGGCAGACATCCAACAGCAAACATGCACTAGAACAGCACAGAATGCTTCTGTTAAAATTCCTCATTAGTAAAGCAAAGAGAAAATGAAAGAGAAAGACTTGATATAAAAAATAAAAAGCAGCAAGAACTGCAAAACTTTATCATGGCCAAACCTGAAGAGAATCGTCATGGAGGGATTCAGGCTGAACCAATCCAGCGGCGACTTCTTGTACCACATTCTCTGCAGGACCCTACAGGCAATCAAAATGGATGGAAAACCACCCATTTATTCAGTACAAACCTTACTGTCATTTATATATGTATACATGTAAAAAAAAAATCAATGTCAAAGGTCCTATCAAAGTCAAATAGAATTCTCAACAACAACAAAAAAAAAATCTTTAAATATACTTCAACAGCAGTTCAGCCTTGGTTTGTTTGTTCTGTTTTATTTAAATGATTAAACAGAACTAAAGTAAAGCCCCAAATTCTACCATCAACCTCTGATTATCTTTCCATCCTGCACTCACGTGACTAAAGCACTTCTCTAAAAGGTCAGAGCTATCAACCACCTAAGACATATGCCTCAAACAAACACAAAGACTGGCCAACACAGAAACTGACCGTATGAACAGGTTACATTAGATTATTCATCAGATACACGTTTTTCCATATTCGTTAGATACATGTTATTATTCCATCAGACTCTGTCTGGAACTATCCGTGGGCAAATATTGCTAAATTCCTTTCTATTTGCTTCTCACTCCTTTTATCATCGCATTTTGACTTTGTAGTGCACAGATATAAACATTTGTGTAAGTAACAGGAAACTCTTACCCCAGGCTGAGGAAGTTCAAACTTTGCCGGTGACCTACAAGGAGTAAGAGAATAAATCTTTAATAACACAGATCACTCCTAGCTCCACATATTATGCTCACATATTTGCTCGAAATGAGTGTGGATTTTGATTCTTCATTTGCTTCAGCACTGCATTAAGTCGAGTTAACTCTAATTACTGAATGCCAATAAAGTTGTCCGTGTACATAAACAGTCAGTGGGTGTGAGGGCTCCTCCCTGCACTGAGTTTACATGAGATCTGAGCCTCATTAAAACTAGCTAGTGTGACCCGCCTGACACAGCATTCATGAACAGACAAGCCCCTCAATCTCATTCATAACACACCCTTTAACCAGCAACTCCAAGCATGAACCCAGCAACCAAACGCAAACTTTTAAATTAGCTTTCAGCAATCAGCGGTGACACTGTCACAGCATTCCTCCGACACAGTCACAGCTCTTCTCACACACACCTTTGAACCCAGTCATGCTGTGATAACAAGAACGGGTGGATTTTTTTATACTTAACAAGCAGACTCGTTCATCATAAAAGAGCAATTATCTTCCTGAACCTTCAAGTCCTCAAATCTTCGTTCACACCGAGAATCTGAGTCACTGGGTTTCTGAGTCATCCGGGCTCCTTTTCTGAAAATAGCGGTCATGTTTGTGACTAAAACACTGCCTGTCAAACAAGTCTCGGTCTAAATACATGATTTACAAAGTGTAAGACGGTAATTGTATAAAATGTTCGATTTGATAGAGAACGGTGCTTGAATTCAGTAGGAAAACTGCAAACTGGACAAAACCTCTCCTAAATCAGGTACATATCCTTCAGTGCTGAAAATGGCTGAGATTAACTGGGGGGCAGATTTCATATTTTTTTTAACCCACATACGCAGAAAATCTCACTCTATTTCTGTATGAAATTTGTTTTTAGAAGCTCTTTCATGAATAAAAGCGTTCTATATTTTGAAGCGGACTCCATCCCCCACATTTCCAGCCATGATATGCTTATATTTTTCCAAACCTTAACCTTAGTGACTTTCCTTTCTCAACAAAACAGAACTAACTTTTTTAGCATTTTAAAGCATTTGGTTCATGTGACAGCACCAAAACAACATAACAGCAACATTATCTAAACGCTACGTGTCAAGGCGAGACTGAAAGCACTCAGCTGACTCGAACGGCCGAGAAATACTGTCTAGGTAAAAAAGCTCACTAGTGCAAAAGTCATATGACTTTATGTATCCAGATAATAAACGTTTCGTGGCTGTAAAGAAGCAGTAAATCTATAAACAAGCAATGGAGCAACTGTTGACAGCTTTGACAGGCGAGGTTCATTCACCGTTTACACGACGGACATCAGACATCACGCCGACGCAGTAATATGTATTTTGTTATAATGAAAATTATACTCACGCATGAGGTGAGGGAGTGAAGTTGACATCCTCCGCCGCATCGTAAAACTCCTCCGTGTCGCTGGTGTCCGACGCCATTGAGCCCGGGCTGCATACAGAGGCCGCCGCCACTGCTACCGTTTCAGCAAACGAGGAAAAGCTCCCAGATCTTATGAACCAGAAAACGAGAAAATAAACGTATGACACGTCTCTGGGCTTGCGTCTATGGCATGAGTGCTGGGAGAGGCCGCTCCGCTCACCTGAACGTACGATAACGCAAGCAGACACACGGCCTAGATTACAAGATCTCAGACAGCGGGTTGCGTTTTATTTTTTTTTTTAAAGCACAATCAGCCGGTTACGTCGATCTAATCAAGTGGTAATGCAGTGCGAAGGTCCGCCCGAAGCTTTCCGTGTGGACTGTCAGTGATCCTGGCATATCGGGAAGATCCCCTACCGGGATTTATGATCGAAAACAAACCGAGAGGAGGAAGAGAAACGGCGACAGGTCTTCTCGCGTCCACCGAAGTCTCGCAACATCTCACGGTGTTTGGAGGCATGATGCACGGACAGCTGATCTGTACTCTCTATTGTGAAACATACTGCACGGACTGAGGTTGTTCCGATGAATCCTTGATCAGTGAAAGAGATAGATAGAAAGATAGATAGGCAGGCTTTTGTGATTCCTATAGATATATAGATAGATAGATAGATAGGCTTTTGTGATTCCTATTTTCATCCACTGGAGAGTGCAGTAGGCTTGGGTCAGCGTCAATTTTGTGTCAGCAAATTAACAGTTTATAGATTAATGTTTCTTGCTATTTTCTAATTAAACACGTGAAACAAACAGTTAAGTCTATAAGCAGTGAGAATTACTTGATAGTTTTGTAGCTCCTTGTAAAATATATATATATATATATATATATATATATATATATATATATATATATATATATATATATATATATATATATATATATGTATGTGTATGTATGTATGTATATATATATATATATATATATATATATATATATATATATATATATATATATATATATATATATATATATATATATATATATATATATATATATATATATATATATATATATATATATGTATGTATATATGTATATGTATATATATATATAATCACTGTATTACAGCGCATAGTTTTTTTAATGATTAAAATTTGGGCAAATCACATTGATCTACGTTCTACAGCTGACGAATTTGCTATAAAGTTGTCTTAATTGTGATATTATCTCATCTTGAGGTGCTAATACCAGGTGAGTACCTTTATAGATCGCACAGCCCAGCTGTAGTACTATTTGATAATCAAAGTGTATTAGTAAACAATACGGTGATGTCATGCCGAACAGTGCCTCAAATACATTTATATTTATACAGCACCGTCCAATTACATCCCGACTATGAAAGGATCAACCAATCACTGCGCGCATCCCTCCGCCATGAACTTCTTTTGGTAACGGAAGTTTTTAGTGTCAAGAATTGATTGACATGAACGTAGACCAATCGGCAAGGCGTACGGCACGTATTCCCTTGAGACCACAGCCAATGAAAAACAAGAGAGGAGGGGCTTTGTGAGGTCCATGAGTAGAGTGGATTTGGGGGTTTAAGAAGGAAACAAGGGTAAATTCCAGAGGTTGTGGTAAGTCGAAACGGCTTTTAAAAGTTTATTTGTTTAGTATTCCATGTGGCAAACTGACATATTGGTGGCATGTACGAAAAGATACACATCATTCAATACGAAAAGTAGCTTGTTGTCAGCTGAAGCTAACGTTAAATGTAGCAGCAGCAGTAGCAGAAGCAAAGCTGCGAATGGGGAGCCATGCTTCAGGTTTGGTCATTTATTCATAAGAGTTGAGCTTTCAAGAACGGACTAAAGCAGAAGCCAGGCCACATTTACAGCTTCGGTTCTGCAGCTAGACTGGTGTCAGCGCGGTCGAGGCGGGTTCTGTGTGTGGTTAGTGTGTTAGTTCCCACATAAACATGAGCAGACATGTCGCCAAGAGTCTCTTCCACAACCCCAAACTCTGTGTGTGAACTAACGACGAGTACTGCAAACACAACACCCCGACAAAACGAAGTGCTGCTAACAAAAAAATGCCTTGTTTCTTTTCATTTAGGACCGCTATGATTATCTACTATTTGTTTCGGCTGGACCCCTGCTGTTCTTTTGGTCACCATAGCTGTTTACCTTTTGTTTGTACTTGGCCTCACTTTCTATCACGCATTTCAACTTTATTCGTGCTGCTGTTGTTATAAATTCATTCGGTCATCTTTATTTTTCTTTTAATTTAAATAGGACCTGTTTGATTCAGTATGTTAAAAGTTAGTCAGTTTTGTGTATTTTGGGGGTCTCCATCAGATCGAAGTCCACATATCAACCAAACGGAGTACTTAAGGACAATCTCTAATCAAAGAACTTCAGCTTAGTAGTTGACCCTGTTACTAAACGGCTTTTGATGAATTCTAAATTCATTTTCATAGCTCCAGATACTTGCTCCGGCTGTCAGAGTGTGACAAAAGTTGAGCTCAATTATTAAGAGCGTGATTCAGAGCAGCTGGGGGCTGTAAGGGCCACCATGTGCTCATATGCCATGACAACAGTAACATAACACTAATAGCTAAAAACAAACCCTTCTACCAGGGGCCTCTGGCTGGAACCTTAATTTAGCTTATGTTCAGTGTTGTGTATTGTCCTAGCCTTGTCATTTGTTGCTGTTTTTATTTATTTATTTTCTTTTTATTTATTTTTGTAAGGAAATGCATGGTTTGACGTGACTTCAAGGCACTTATGATTTTCCTTTTTTTTTTGTAAACTAAAGCCATTCAATTGAGTGCATTGTTTATATTTGCCTCCGACGTGAACCTATAGCTAGTAACAGAACTATGAATACTCGTTTATGGGTCCTGTGACTACAGTTCCACTTGATGGGGGAAAGGCATGGTTAAGATAGAGTTACACCACATATTCCTTGATATAATTTCTATTTTTATTTCTTGTATTTTTTTATGTACTTTGTCTTTAATTCTGAGTCATGCTGCCCTTTTATTACTGAAATATTTATACTTGGATGTCTGTTTATCATACACCAAAAAGAAATTACTTTTTTTTTTTTTTTTTTTTAATATAAGCTGTACTTCATCTTGCTTGCGGCTATGGGAGGCTTTTCTTATTGGGATCCTGAAAGAGTGGAGGAAAAAATGTAATGGTTTGGGGAAAAAAATTATTTTTGTATGAATTGTGTAGTCTGACCTGAAATGTCTGAAGATGACGCTGATATGTGGTGGGCTGTGTTGTGTTGTGGGCTGTGGATTGCACACATAGTGTAGTAATGTGTCAGAAACACACACTTTTGCTGGCACACACTCTTTATGAGATGATTCAACATACTTTTCTCCTGTTTTAATAGTTGTGTGACCTATTCAAGGTTGTGTGCTCCATTTACGGAGTCGGTTCAGTCATTTTTGGCGCTTTGTCAATGGCTAAAATGGCAGCTTGGTATGCACTGGTATTGATTTTACATGTTGAATTTGACAGGGGTTATAAGCGGTTTGATCCAGCATTGATTTTCAGCCTCACATTCAGTTCTGAGTGATGGCATGAACAATGCAGTATCGCATTACAGATGAAGAATAGCTTCTAATTTAGAGAAGGGATGTCGGTCTAGGTGGCTATAATGAAAAGCACAGCAGGGTAGTCATAAGCCCATTTTACACAGCGCATTGATTACAGAAAATTGCAGCATTCCTTCTGTGTTCTGTGTGAATGCAAACATGACCCAGTATTAATCATGAGAACACCCCCCGGGTTGGGGACTTAGTAACATTGCCGGGATCAGTCGCGTGCCAGAACAAGGCAATACCAAAAGAGGCTGTAGTTTACTAAAATTAAAACTAAACCATTAAAATAAAATATTCTGAAATGACATGTAAAAAGCTTTAAGATTTTTTTATTATTATTATTATTATTATTATTATTATTATTATTTATTTTTTACATTTTGTTTTCACTGCTAAACATTAAACATGTAGTTTAATTGTGAGAACTAAATAAGTTAAACTAAAACTGAAATTATATGCTTGCTTAAAAACAAAAACTAATAAATACTGGGGAATCTATTTAGTTAATTTTACATTTAAAGGATTGAACTATCAAAAAATTGTGGGGAAAAATTAAGATGTCAGCAATGTTATAATAACAGTTATTTTGGCAGGCCAGACAATGAGATTACCTACAGGCTTTTTTTAGAAAAGGTTTTAAAAAATACAACAGAGAGTGACTGTGGACTTAATTGACTCTGAAGGTTCTTTTTCTGTCCAGCTCTGAAAGCGCGGCTGACGGTTTTAATAGCACAATAAAGTGTGTGTGACAGAGTGAACCTATTACTTCTGTAAAAGTCTATAAGGAGACGTATTAAACCCGAACATCTGAGGTTTGGGGTGTTTAGCACAGCTTATCTCTGACCTCTGTCTGTTGCTAAGACACAGTGGTTGCCACGGCAATGAGGAAGAATTGTACAAGCCATTGAAGTGCAGAAATTCCTTCCATGGTGTGATGCTTTTAAAAGTGCTCATCCTTTCGGCCTGGACAGAGTCGTCTTCATGGAATCAGGAACATCAAACACGAATCTAACAAATCTTACCAGAGTGCAATGAAAAAAGGAAGAAGTGGTTTTGCTGCTTTTTTTCCCCATGTATGAGTGTTTACTTATCAGATTCAGACTCAGGTTTCTAGAGCTAGTGTGACATGGGGAAATGTTTCTTTACCCATCTGTATAGGCTGTAGGTAGGCTGCAAGTTGTCTTTTTTTTTATCTTTAAAATGTTCAGAAAGTGTATGTAATTGGTTTCAGCTTCTCAACCGTAGTTGTTCATTGACACGGTGAAACATAAAAAAGATGAGCCCATGTAAGATGCTCTTCTGCAGCCTTTTATTCTGATCACACATTATTCTTGCAGCGGTTGTCTTGTTGATCTTTGAGCTGCACCCTCTTGTAGAATGAATCTGTTAAACACTCCAGCCGGTCACTGAGATGGTCACAGCTGTCACAAGTGTCTCTGCGCGGAGGTGGCGTTCAGTGTCTGCTCCTCAGCTTTGTTTCCTTATCTGTGTGAGAGAGCTATGTATAGTGGCTGATGATGAGGTGTATCCTGTGATCATTTTCTTTTCTGTCTCCTGATCAGACTGGAGAGGGAGAAGGGGAGTGAGGGGAGAGGGAAGGGGGGCAGACAACGCCCAAAATATGAGCAGCTAAATATTAATAGAAATGCCATATGCTATACTGTGGCGGTGGCAGCAAAGGGAACGGCTGTAATGTAACAATTTTGATTTTAATTTTTTTGAGATTTCCTAAAGATTGCATTAAACAGTGTTATTAAATTCTTAGTATTTGATGGTTTAACTTGAAAGGGTAAGTTCACCCAAAAATAAAAATGATTCTCCATGTCGTGCCAAACCCATAAGACTTCATAACACAAGGAGATGCATACGCAGGTGTTGTGGTACTGTCATGAACATGAGTTGGATTTTGGAGACATTTTTCAATAAAGTGATCATTTCTTTGCACACAATGTATTCTCATAGCTTCGAAAAATTAAGGTTAAATCAGAGATGTCACATGGACTATTTTAATGATGCCTTCACTGCCTTTTTCTGGGCCTTGAACTTTTCAGTTGCATTGCTGTCTATGCAGGGTTATAAAGCTTTTGAATTTCATCCAAAATATCTTAACTTGTGTTCCAAAGATGATCAAAGGCCTTATGGGTTTGAAAGGACACAAGAGTGAGTAATCAATAAGAGAATAATTAAGATTTTACGGTGAACTTACCCCTAAAGTTAGCAAATGATGATTTCAAAATATGCTATCCGTAAAAAGAGGAATTGAGCATGAACAATTAAATACTCACATATCAGCTAATATTAGAGATTTTATAAGGCATCTTTAGCAAAAAAAAAAATGGGATCCATCACATGGAAGGGTTAGTGCAGTATAAAAATAGGCATTAATTGCATTACAGCCATGAACTTGACATGCTGCTTGCTTTCTGACTGTTTGCAAGGGAAGGATATTACAAATTTTTAGTGGACAAAAATCTACATAATGGAGGACGGCTCATCAATGTTTTTATTCCAGCTATAAATAATAAATGCTTATAGCAGCTAAATTTATTAGCAGTATAAGCGGGGGTCAGTAATATTTGATAAATTATTACTTTTTAGCAAGGTTGCATTAAATAGCCTAGATCAGTCCACTGACGAGGACTAGAATTAGGGAAAGTAAGTCTTTAGAAGATTTCACTCCCATCTTGATTAGAGTTTCCATAATGAAGTTCCTGTCTTTCTGCTATTATTTTAAGGTGTTCTGGGGTTTTGTGCCTGGGCATGGACCACCCTGTGCATAGAGGAGACACCATGTCCATGGGACTACACGACAGGTACTGTGCAATGTATGTCATCTTATTCTTCTATACACACACGCGCACACACACACTTCTTATTCTCCATTCATCGCTCCTGTAGAGAGACACGTGTGTTCTAATTTTCCCTCTCTTCTGTGTGGAAACCATCCCCTTGGTTTGCTTTGTGCATCTGTTTTTGTTAGGAACATATTACACACACACGTGTTCTGAAGTTTTGTTGTTGAAGTTTTTCCACCAGTCTCATGTCAGCTGTCATCATGGAGGTCACTGCTAAAACTGACATTTGTCCTGCAGTGTGTGTGTATTGTGCCGTCATCTCAGGTGTTTTGTTTTACATGCTAAGATATAGATTAGATTCTCTGTTGGTAATGTGACGTCACGGACCTAAAAAAGCTCCCTGATTCATCAATTATACATCACGTAGTTTGTTTTAGTACTACTATAAATACTGTAGTTCTATTATTAAAATTTTTACTCTAAGACCACTTTTTCCATAAATCGGAGTGCTGAGTGCTACAGGAGTACATTTTTCGTTTTTGCACTTCCAGCTCCATGGTTCCTTAATCTTTCCAATATGTAGATTTAAAATAAAGATTTAAAGAGTTGTTGGAAGCTGTGGTTGTGACATTTATTATTACATGTTAAAATGTGTTAGTAGAAAACATTTTGCTGGTCACAGAACATAAAGGAGCCTGACAAATCCTCTTTTGATATAAAATCCTATAAACTTTATGACGTAATGGTGTCTTTATTTGATGAACTTTATTCTTAAGGAAGTGCCAGACAGCATCAGTAAGAACTGAAGCCTACATCTGATTTTGTGTATATCTGGATGGAATCTGATTTGAATAACTGACTGTCCACATGGTGCATCGCAACTGTTCACATACGATTTGTGTGGCCATAAACACTCCTTCATTTTATTGAATGTACATTTGTTAATATGCAATAAAAATAAAA
This sequence comes from Puntigrus tetrazona, assembly GCF_018831695.1. Classification (NCBI taxonomy): domain Eukaryota; kingdom Metazoa; phylum Chordata; class Actinopteri; order Cypriniformes; family Cyprinidae; genus Puntigrus; species Puntigrus tetrazona. Next base: position 13,739,348 of record NC_056703.1, read on the forward strand.
TTTGCAAAAACAGATTTTGTATTATAACATGTTACCGTCTTATGAGGCAGCATCAGAAACCTTTACCTTTTCTGATGCCAAAATCTTGATTTAAACATTTAAGTGGACATCAAAAACGGTACGGTTTATTACCGGTAGTTCATTACCTCTTTGATTTCTTCAATAATCCAAATGCCAATGGAAAATCCTCATGCGTTTTTGTCAAGAAAACCATGATGCTAACTTCCATGTTGGCCTACGACATTTTTTGAAATGTATTAAAATGAATGAAGGGCTGTCGGAAAGCCACATGCTTCAGCAAAAGCGATGTCTTGTTTTTGGATGTATCTCTAGAGTTGTTTTATCTGTTATTAGTGTTATATCAAATGGCTTTGTCACAGACTAGTGCTGTGACGAGTGAGGCTGATAGAGGGCATATGTGCTCAAACTGCTGTTTTCATCATGGAGACTGTGCTTTGTCTTTGCTTGCTGTCGTCTAATTTTCTCTGTGGCTAACCGCTATAAAGATAACTGCCATAAATGCACTTGAAAATGGACACCTCAGGACACAAGATAAACCCAGGTACAAATATGTAGTGGATTTTTTAATTTTTCCCACCCCAAACATACACTTTTCACTAACTGCGTGCCATCATACCATCCCGCTGACTAGTTCTTGCTCACACAGATGATATAAGCGTGTGTCACCGCAGGCAGATGACGGAGATTTGTGTTCTCTGCACTCTACAGTCATGCCTGATTGTTTGCTGTCTGTGATGTGTAAATCACAACAGAATTACAGCACGAGCTCAGATCACTATAAACACTAAACACTCAATTAAACAGCACAGCTCCTGAAGCGAGCGCAGCATGTTTGCTGATGGATTCTTCTGTATTGTTTAACAGAAAAACAAAGGCAACTGTGAATTCCATCGATCTGAGCCGACTTGCCGCCTGCTGAAATGTTACACGCTCTACTCTAGTTTTGTGTCTTCGCATGCCAAGTTGGCACTTAAGGGTTGAGCGTGTGGGCATGTGGATTTGTGATGAGTCAGACCCTTGAGATCATCGGACTAAGACTCAGTCAGCTGGTGTGTAGGACAGTATTGACAGGGCTATTTCTGTGTTCTGTTGGAGGAATGATTTACAAGACCTGCAGCCAAGTAACGGTCTCTCTAATGGCCAGGCTAAAACGGTGGCCCCAAAAGTATTTGATAACTTAAAGATGCAGGGTGTAAATTTTAGCGGCATCTAGTGGTTGAGATTTGATTTGCAACCAATGGCTCATTCCCCGCTCACCCCTCCCTTTAGAGAAGCTACAGAATTACAGAATTAAAGGAATGGTTCACTGAGGAAAAAAAAAAGTTAATAAAAAAATCTGTCATCATTTTCACTTGAAGAGGAGGATATTTATCCCTGTTTTGGGTCAACATTGACTTCCATATTATTTTTTTTTTCCTACCGAGTAACCAAAAACGGCGTGGTTTCTTCAAAATATCTTCCTTTGTGTTTAGCAAAACAAAGAAATTCATGCAGATTTGGAGCTACTTGAGGATGAGTAAATGATGACAGAATTTTTATTTATATATAAGATATCACAGTTTGAGGCAACCAGCAAGGTTTCTTTTGGTAAATTAAGGAATTATTTACTTAGGGATTTATTAAATGTTGTTGCAAATATTATTGTTACTTGTTCATCATTGTGTCAGCGTTTAATTCGCATGAACACCATAGTAATGAAACACACTCTGTTTGTACTATAACAGTTACTACTAACATGATGCTAACTTCCACATAAGGGGACCCGCGGTGTATGTATGTAGAAATAGCTCATTCAAAGTTAATAAAAACATAACTGTTTCATTGTGTAAGGTCTTTGGTCACCTCTGAAAACAGTTATATATTATATTGCATTTCTGTCTATATATATATATATATATATATATATATATATATATATATATATATATCTCCTCAATTACTTACTGCACCTTTTAAGCCACATTTAAACAAAATATCAAAGTACTTTTTGCCTTGTTGCTTTTTTTTTTTATATATCACTGTTCAAAAAGTGGCAGTAAGATGAGAAAATGTTTGTTTTTTTTAATTCAGAAATGGTGCATTATATTGGTCAAAAGTGAATTGTTGAAAAAATACGTCTATTTTAAATCTGTGCTGTTTATTTATTAAAGAATCCTGAAAAATAACGTATCAATGTTTTAAGTTTTAAGCACTGATTATAAGAAATATATCTTGAACATAAATCTAAGATAATGTACTGGTAATATTGCTAATTGTAATAATATTTTACAGTAATACTGTTTTGTAATTTTTTTGGTGTGCACAAACCTAAAAAATGCATAATCACCCCACTCTTTTAGCTTTAACTTAAGTGTTCAAGTACTTTTTGTCCAACTGATGGTCATATGGTGGTGGAAAGGTTGTAGTGTGTGATAATGTGCTTGTACTGTTTTATACCGCTGATTCCTGTCACCCTTGTAACTCTCTCAAACACACTGCTGTGGCTCTGATCTTGTCTTTTAAGCTGTTTAGGACCCTCAACCATCTGTTATGTACTTGTAGAGGTTGCCATAGCAACAGCTTCTCCTAGGAAAGTCTGAACTGTTAAAACTGATTTCAAGTAACTTCTGCACTAATGGCTGTTCAATTCAATTTTATTGGTGTAGCACTTTTCGTGATACAAATCTTTGCAAAGCAGCTTAACAGGGCATAAAATTTCTACAATGTATTTAATACTGTGCTCAGTAATATATTGCCCATAACTATTTAAATTTAAATATTCTTTATTGGCATATATGGTTTTATGGAGTACCTTTAACAATCCTTTGAACCTTTTACATACCAAAGATTCTTCATATATTTGAATAGTTTTTCATTGATTAATTTTAAAGTCTTAAAGTTCAGCATGATGATGGGGATTCATCTAAGAATACTACATGAACTTTCTTAAACTTTCTTTTTTCTCCTCTCTCTTCCATCTTTAGCCATTGTCAGCACTCGCTGTGACGCTTTTCATCCACTCACTTATTTCCCCCCCTTCCACATTGCTTCCTGCCCTTTTTATCTATACTTGTCCCTTCCTGCCTTCTCAGCCATTTTTCTCCCCTTCCTTAGGTGCTTAATCAAGTTAGTCTCTTTGCAGCATTGAGCATTGTACCAAATCACAGACATGTTTGTTGAATGCTTGAAGGCAATGGCCAAATCGGAATCTGCTCAATATGCCAGTTTGTAAATGACTGTGTGTGTGTGAGCTACTACTGCTAAAATGCTTTGAAAATGACAAATGCGGATTAATTGTGGATTTTCTTTAAGCTTTGCCAAAAATACTTTGCTAGATCGTACAGCCACCAAAAGCTCTCAGATCAAAACATTCATGACGTGCTGATCGTTTAGGAGCTTTTATTCCATCTCCTCTCCCTTCATCCCTTCTTAGAGAAAAGGCTTGTTTCAGATGTAAGCCTTGTTGTGTGATGTTATGCATAATTTCTGCATAATAATGACTAAATGTAGAGCGTCTGTAAGATGGAACAAAATAGCGTGTCAGTCAAATGTTAAAGAGCCGAAGAAAACCATGGAATATTTAACCATGGTCTTTCTTTCTTGTAAAATGAATCCCTTCCACATCAGTGGACGTTTTTAAGAAAAAACTTTATGTAGGACTTTGTTTGCAAAGTGTCTTACAAAAGATTATTATGGTGTTATGGATAGAGAGAGACCATTCTTTGACAAGAAAGAACATGTGTACACTATTAAAAGGAATACTTTTTACTGTATTATTAAATTATTTAAGATGACCTTAAAAAAAGAAATGAATAAAAAAAAATGTGACCCCCATCTTTTGAACAGTGCAAATATAAGTGATTTGTGATAGCATATATGACTGTGTGTATACCCTTTCTTAGCATTAAATTCAATTTATTCTAAATTCCTTTTTTTGTCCAAACCCTATTCACTATCAGCAGGGATAAATGCTGACTACCTATTGTGATACTCGGCTTTAGTTGAAATGTTGCCCTTGTTTTTATTCAGCCTCTTGTTAAGAGCAGCGTGTTCTTTGAAATGTTCTCTGCTTGAGCCCACACAGTTATTGAAACTCACTCTTTGAGTGTGAAGCACAGATCTGTTCTCGGTGACCAGTGTGATTTGTGTAAATGTAACATTTACAAGCATTTTCATGGCAGTTACCTCTGCTGTGCCATTTAATATTTCTGTTTTATCGTTAAGGAAGCCCTGCTCTGTTTCCTTGAGAATGTTTTTATAATAATGATTCGATATTTGAAAAGGGCCAAAAAAAAAAATGATGATACTATCTGAATTACTCAGTATCTAAGTAAACATGCAACGTTTTTCGTAGAATTAACCTGATCCTGGAAAAGTAGATCAAAGGTTGTTTTCAATTTTCTGGCTCGGGTCAATTGGTATGAATCATTTGAATCTTTATTTGCGAGTTTGTGACATTACACAGCCGCTTGACACACGTGAAATGGCTGTAATGTTTGGCTTCAGGCTGTGCAGGTGAGCTGTGAGAGCTGCTGAACAGGAACTGCGAGGGTGTGCTGCATTAGTGCCACGTTTACCGCTCTACAATGCCGTCGACATGGTGGCCGAGACAGCAAGGTTTATAGTAGAGTCGCTCTTTGTCTCTTAAATACACACACCCTTCTGTCCTCACCCACTTAATTAAGTGCTAAATGCGTGGTGAGGGTGAGCCGTGGCTATTCATAGAAATGTATTAATAGAGTGATTAAGGGGGTAAGGAGGGCAGCGAGAGTGTAGGATGTAATAGGATGAAGAACGTTTGCTCTTTCACGTGAGAAAATGATGAGTGAAGCACGCGGGAAAGCAGAAACGAAGGTAGCGTGTGAGGTGTGTGACTAGAACAGTATGTCAGAGCTGATTGTTCAAGTCATTGAGCACCATCTGTGCACAGTAAAGGTTATTACTGGGGTGTGCGTTTACCGTTCTGTGAACCTCTTTTTCTGCCATTGTACATCTGTTTCACATGCTCATACACAGGGCAGCTTAAATGGATATTTCACCCAAAATGAAAATGTAGCTGTCTGTTGACTCAACCTCAGGCCATCAAGACTTTTTTTTACTGAATGAATAAAAAAAGTCGAAGTTTATTATCTGAAACTAGATTATGGCTTTCCCTGTTTGCTTGAGGGTATGGATCACAGATAATAATGTACATATTTCGCAGATTCCTGCTGATGCTGATTGTTTCGCTTTACAAATATAATAATTATCATCAGAAGGACTAGTCATTTTTTGTTGTTGCCTGTATTATGACGCTAAGCTATTTTTTTTTTTTGAATCACCAAGTACCACAGTTTCAGCTAAAAATACTGTTGTTCTTTGATGGCCTGAGGGTGGGTAAATGAACAGCATATTTAACGTTTGGGTGTACTGTCTATTTAAGCAAACGCAAACAGGGGGATTGTGATTTTTAAGGCATTTTGTTTGTTAAAGAAAAAGTGCAATGCACTGTGACCAGCATGAGACGTTATTCTTTTCACAAGCTAGTTTCCTCGCATTTCACATTTTCATCACTGGTGGAAATCTTCAATATGTGGAGGTAAGAAAATAATTTGTATTTGGTATGAGAAACGTATCAAATATGTTTTGTTGATGATTGAGGGGAATTTTACACATACGCGGTAGCCGGAAAACTGCTTCATGTTAATGCTACATGATTTCAGGGGTGGGAACCTGCTTTAGCCAGCTTTATGGTTTCTGTTGTTAGATTTATTGTGAGCGCAACTGCTTTTAATTAATCATTGACACGTTGTAGTGTCTCGCATGAGGATCTCGTTGTGCTGTGTATTGTGTAAAATGCCCCAAGATGTTAACTTTACCTCTAAGTTTAGGCTTTCTAGCTAAAATGAGCCTGCTAAAGTCATTGTGCGTGTTTAAGTAACATCTCTCTATTTGCACTCTTGCAGTTTTAAATGGAAGACACCCCTTGAAATGCTTGTAACGATTATTGATGTGATTTCATCTCACTAAACCTCAACATCCCCTGCATGCTGATGAAAATACATAAATAAAAATGAATGTGTGACGTCGAATGTCACTGTTTATTCAAAGCACACGCTTTTCACTCAAGCAACATTAATGATTAAATGATCATATGTGTTTTTGATTTAACTTTTTTGCATTTTGTCTTTTTGATGTAAATGTTGCAGGTTTAATAAATTGCGTATAAACTACATAAGTTTGTCTTTTTATTGGGTACAAATGTAGTTCATAAAAATAATACATACTTGACACAAATTGTGTAACTATAGACAAGTGCATATAAAAAAAACTCATCAGGTTTTTTTTGGTATCAGGATTAACACATAGATTGAGTTATAATTATAATGAAATGTGTTGTCCTTTATATAGACACAGTGGTGTGTTAAGAAACGTAAGGGGTTATGTTGTTTTCAGCACATCCTTTTTAAGAGTAATGTAGTTAGAGAGGATTTAAAAATATCTTTTTATGTTCCACAGTTAAAAGAAGGTCATACAGTTTTAGAACTGCATGTGGTTGAGTAAATAATGACAGATTTTTCTAATTAGTGTTTTTTTTTTTTTTTTCTTGATTTAATATTTTTCTTTAAACTATGTAAAATGATTCCTGATATCTTTCTGATGAGATCTTTAACTCTAGCCAGTGTTTTCAGCAGTTTTGCTTTGACTTCTTTTGCCATAGATGGGGCTGTGGCATAGAATGAATTGAATCTGAATCAAAGCAATTACTTGTGAATCCAAATGAAAATTAAAATGGTGTATGGATATAAGAATACCCAGCCTTAGAATTTAAAATGCCCTTATTATGGGTTATGAAATGTTAATATTTTGGTTTTGGGAGTCCCAAACAGCAGATTAACATGCATGCAAGGTCAAAAAAAAACACTCTTTTTTTTTTTTTTTTTTTTTTTTTTTTTTTTTCAACAATTCCCCAAACGATTCGTTCAGCAATTAATTTTTTTTTTAAATCCGCTCCGGTGAGTGCTTTAAATAAAATCAATCTGTGTTTGTGAGCTCCAAAAGCAGCATCTAGTGGCAAAGAATGAATTTGCAATTTCATTCAGACCAATGCGAAAATCAAGTTTTCCCAGGTCTGCGCGCTCAACTTTGTTACAATGATTCAGAGTCCACTCTTACTTTTGAGAGACAATAACTTCATACGAGGTGCACTATCAGATTTAGATGTTTTTTCAGGATGTTTTCATTCCCTTTAGAGCTGTGTTCCACACTGCATGAAAAGGTTATTTTTCTTAAAATCCATAATAGGGTCACTTTTTAAATTTATCTGTTCAGTGTATCTGTGTTCACCGTCTAATTTGCACAAATTGCATAAATGGCCCGTTTCAGTGTCAGAAAGGCAAATTTTGCTGAATGGTGATTTGCTTCACAGGTATAAACTTGTTCGCTGAATTTGTTTGTGTGTGTCTTTTGTCTTCTTGAATGTACCTGAGCGTCTTGTTAAAATGAAAATAAATTTGACAATGTCTTGGTTCACATCTTGGCTGAGCTCACAAGAACGCGTGTTTTGATTTGGCCACCGCCAGACCCTTGCGCTCTCATCTACAATGCACATTTAGTCCGTGGGTTCAGTGAAGCCCTCTCTTCCCCATCCCACCTGCCAAACACTCATCTCAACGAGATTAAAAAACATGGAAAATTGCAGTGTCATGTCTTGAAATGCAAATCGGCTTTCTTTCATGTCGGCTTCATTCGGACGCGAGTGGCCTTCGATAAGGTCACAAACCAGATTCCAGATCTTCTGCTTTCCAGAAATCAGGAAAGCGGGAAGACGAGCAATGACATCATGCTAAGCTTTTGTGCCGTTTAGCTTAACAGTCTTGCAGCCGCTAATCGGTCACCATTTATCTGTAATTCCTTAATGGAGAATCCATAGTAGCTGGAGGGGGAGTCAGAAGTAAGCTAAAGAACAACATTGATTTATATTTTAGCGAGCGGTTAATTTGCCGTTGTGGTGTTCCGTCTCAGATTAACTCCTAATGAAGGCTTCTGCTAACAGATTCACTGTCCAGTTTATCACTTCAGACAGTGACGCATCTGTTCTGAGCTGCAGGCTTGCAGCTTGAGGCGCGCTGTCCTTTTAAAATGCGGCTTATACCTCTCGCTGTTTGATCATTGCGGCGTGATTACTTCTGCTGAAAGCGTCTCACCTGCTGTCTAGTACACGCACGCGAACAAAAGATTGCTTTAGTGTTGTTAACTGAGTTGCGCTTTTAAGACAGTCACAGATTGCCTCTGATGATCCCTCTATTTCTAAGCTCAACTTCTAACAAGATCCATTGCAGGCCTGGTGTGAACTTGTAAAGTCTTTGTTGTGTATGTTTGTGTTACTTCTCCCCTGCGTTTCCATATACATAATTCAGTTCGCATTGGAGTGAGTATAAATAAGTGCTAGACTCCTTAGCAAACAGAAAATACGGTCACAGATGTTTTGAGTAGATGGATATTTCGAAAGTTGCCAGTAATGACTGTACCATCCTTTTGGGGCGAATATGGGACATCTTTCTCTCTAGTTAGCTGATAGATCTTTTCACACGTTAGCATCCTGTCATATCTTTAATTTCCTGGTGAAATAACATTTTGTTTAATTGTGCATGGTTGCAGTGAAAATTAAATGACAGATCACAGTATGGCCTCAGTTAAAGGGACACATGAACTGACGGTCTTTTCATATTTACTTGCATGAAGTTAATCTACTCTCGTGTCTGTTTTGTGGTTGGGATACAGCTGTGACTACTACGTATGCATACATCAATATAGAGTCTTTTTTGTCACGCTGTACAACAATGTGTTTTTGCATTTATTTTGTTTTCATATATTGGGGTAGATGTTAATAAAACGATCTATATAAATAAAATAAAACTGTGTATATATATATATATATATATATATATATATATATATATATATATATATATATATATATATATATATATATATATGCTTCTGCTGTAGTTGTCAGACAAGATGGTGGATTCAGCATTATGGTTGGTCAGATCACCTTTTTCAAAAATTCAGTAATCGTTCTAATGCAATTTTTTTTTGTTTTTGTGCTCAATAAGCATTTCCAATTATTTCCAGTGTTGAAAACCAATGTGCCACTCAATATTTCTGTGAAAAGTGATGCATTTTTGGGATGTCTTCATACATAAACACTAAATGATGAACAAAAGTAAAATTTATTTGAAAATAATTTGCAACAATTTACTGTCACTTTTGATTCATTTCATGTGAATTTGCCGAATTAAAGGAACAGCTGACCACAATTTCACCATGGTTTTATAACATTTGGTTATTATCTCATTTGATTCAAAATGAATTTACATTTGACCCAATGTAACGCACACTTGGGTCACGTTTTGATTACAATGTAGCACATCTAGAAAGCGATTGAATAGGTTAAAGGACATCTACTCAGACTTGTTGTCAGCACTTTAAATGAAGACGGACATAATCGCAGAAACGACTGTAGTAGCTCTTTCTTTTCCTCTGTCTCCTCTTTGACATGTGCTGTCACGGCAGTGGGTGAAGAGCCCCGCGGTGGAGTTTGTGCCCTGCTTGCGCCGCCTAGCTAGAGATGTTTTGAAAAGATCTGTCTCTCATAATGGACATCAGAGGGGAATTCTTCACCATTATACAACACACAGGAACAGAAGTGATGTTCTTTAATGTTCAGTAGAATCATACTCAGGTTTTATATTTCTTGTGCCTGCAGTCGTGTGTTGTATTTTATGCCAGGTCATTAAACTCTTATCTGTGCTCTGAGACTCTTTTTCGCTCACTAGCCTCCGCAGTTAGCTATGGCAGGCCAGTTTAACATATGTTTCTGTACTTAAAACTAATCAGCAATTTTTTTTTTTTTTTTTTTTTTTTTGACAATTACTTGTTTTACAGTCACTTATTTTTCCTTAATACTAATTAACAAATTTTCAATGTTCACTAGTTACTATACATCTATTACTAGTTTAGTGACTATAGATTATTCACTTGTAAATATTATTACTAGACACTTGTAAATATTTATTACATATCTGTGTTCACATATCAGCTTAGTTCTGACTAGTATATTTTCTGTTTCTTATTTGGACATAATAATTAGAATAAGAACAAACGATTCAAATATTTTTTGATAGATGTATATTTGTCCTCATTTATAAGTAATTGAATAAATACAATAAAAAAATTTATTATTGGTCTAATGTGTAGTCAGAACGGCAACTTCATGGTTTAAATAAAAATTATACTGATATAATTTTAAATGTTTAAAAAGAAATTTATGTAAAACTAGTATTGCTAATAAGAAAAGTGCAATAGATGTATTAACTTTTAATCATAACTTATTAGTGAATACTGCTAGGCTACTAATGACATGCTACTACTTAAACTAAAGCAACAACTAATAAACATTAATTAGTATTAGTTTATATGCAAATCACAGATCACTAATGCCAAACATTCATAGTATGTAATGAAAAAGTACTACGCGTTAACTGAGTAGATATTGCAGGGCTCCTTGGTTTTCTGTATTTATTTAAAAAAAAATTGGGCTATTAGCCTACAATAGAGTAGATACGTGAATGAATGTTAAAACGGCTTGCCATACTCAGCCTGCATTCAAACAAGGTGGCACTATAGCTGAACATCCAGTGTACCGACCGCGCATGCCTCTTCCTTGCACTGACCGGACGCGACGGTGCCTATTTTTTTCCTCCCCTCCATCATCATCATCATCATCCCTCTCTCTTTCTCAGGAGATGATGCTCGGCTCAGGCACACCTGCTTTTCACCTCTCGTCTCAGGCTTAAGTGTTGTTCCTCCCGGTTTTCCGCCAACCTTCTCTGCGGTATTCAGACAGCGCTGCCTCAACCAGAGAAGCACTGCCTCAAACAGAGCTGTCTGTGTCGGCGGTCGATCCTCCTCTTTATTTTCCTCTTCCTCCTCCCTGCTCTCGGTGAGGGCTGCCGGGGATGGAAGCCCGCGCTGGTCGCCTCTTCATGGACTCGCTCTTGACGGCTATTCTCATTCGCGTTGTATCTCAGAGGTGCTGACTGGAAAAACATGCCTTTGAAATGGAAAAGCGGTTCGCCCGTCAGCTGGAAATTTCCCGTGCCCGTCCTTAAAACGTCCAGGTCCTCTCCACTCTCGCCAGCATACATGTAAGTAGCTGTGATATAAAGGCGTCGAAGCGAGCGCTTGTGTGTTTTAAAACGTGACCGTCAGTAACCGAGGGCGCGCGAGTGTGTTTATATTCCGTCTTTACTCGTTCATTAAGGATGCTGCTGCTGTGCTGCTCGTTTCGGGGTCGGTGTCGCCTCCCTTCGTTTCTCTGTAACCTAATTGTGAACGTTCAGAGAGGTCTTGAGACCCGTTTTATAACGTTTAGCGTGTTTCCGCGCGACGCCTATGTTTCTGAATCCACATTTTCCACCCTCCCTGAATCCTCTTCGCGGCTCCGTTTATGGGCTCTAGTAAGCACCGGGCCGCGATACAGCCGGCGAAGCAGTCTTTTGTCCTGGCGTGTCGTGCGCTCTGGATTGGAGCGCTAGTGTTGTGTTGGTGGGTGGGGGCCCGGTGGGCTGCTGGAGGATGCAGCACGGATGCTGGATGATACACGGAACATGACCGCTAGCGCTTCCGCTCGGCATGGTTTATAAACCAACGCACGACTAACTTCTAATGTGTACTAGAAAAGCAGCAGCGTGTCTTTAACGTGATCTTCCGTGGATCAGTGCGCACTGGAGTGATGCGTCCCACATCGACGCTCCGTTGAAACGAACCCATAATGAAAACATTTAAAAAATAATTATGAAATCCCGTTTTATTAATGTATAGCCTGTGTTAACTTGTGGGACCTTGTCCAAGAGAGCATTATATGTTCATGATTTTCATATGTTCTGTCATTAATGTAAAAATGTTGTATTATTCATTTGAATTTACAAGTCATTTTCACGTTGCATATTGTTCCAAAGCCACTCTGGAAAAAGCACGTTTCAGATGCTGCAGTCAAAGATCTAGATTGGACCGATTCAAGGGATGATTTTGTGTACTAATGAAGGGAGGCCATCCTCGGGCAGCAGAGTAATGTCCATATGGCAGTAATATGCAGCTCTAACATAATACAAGTTATGTATGCATTCAGAGAAAATTATCCTATCGTTTTAGTAGTTTAGGCAATGATTAGATTTTGTGATCATAAAGGTTGCAATATAAGGATAAAATTTGGCCGTTTTGAATGTCCAAAGTTGAAACCACGACCAGCGGTTTGCTGAGAGTTAACTGTAAAGCGAGAGTTTAAAACGCTGGTCTGTCTTGCTAATCATAGGCTGTATCTGTCTTCGTTTGAAAGTGGTTTTGCTAGTTCAATTCAATTCAAGTAGAAAACTAGATCTGAGAAAATCCTTTCCTCGTCTCTTTTGTTTAGGTAAGTTTCTTTCTCCTGTCTGTCTGTATTTTAGTCTTTCTAGCAGTAACTCTATTGTGCATATACAGTTCTCTTAAAACTTCCCCTTGAGAATCAATAAACTGTTTATTTATGCGTGTCTGTATCTTCTCAGATTTAAGGTTTGGGGTTGTGGATTACAGCGTTGAGTTCCCTACCCTGCTGTCGCCCCTCCCAGTCAATCCTTGCCCAGTAAAAACAAAGTCTATTTTTACTGCTTTGGCTGTGTGTTGTGTGTGTGATTACAGGGTGAGCTGTAGTCTATGTATTTCTTAATGGGTGGAGAGATGCCTCTTGGACACATGAATCACTCTCTTTTTGTGTGAATGTGTGTTGAGAGAGAAAATATTGAACAACAGGATGTTTTTGCCAGCTGCTTAAAAAAAGTACTTGTCAGAGTTTGCACGTTCACGTCGGAAGAACTGTGACGTTTAAAGAATGGTTTTGTTTTAAGAGAATACAGAAGTCCACACCACAACTATAATAACACAAAGGAACAATATTATAGGAATCTCTCTCAGAATAATTTTTTTTCCAGCAGATGAACAATGCTACATTTTAACATCCATTCAGAGTCCACGCAAGGTTATGAGCCTGAGCATTTAAATCGTCAGATGACATAAGTGCAGCGTACGCTTTTTAATGCACATTATCATAAACTGGTGTGGGAATGAATTACGGCTGCAAGATGAATCAAAATTAAACCGAAATTGTGGCTTTGTGCATTTTATCTAATCGCAAATACTGTGGTTTAATTGGATAAATATGTGGTGTGTTTAAGAGTGAAGATCGTCACTGTAATATCTAATATCATTCGGCTTGAGGTTTGTGTTTGCAATGCATGTTTTTCCATATAGGACTATATTGAGTTTAAAGTGCATGGAGTGTTTGGAAGGTGAGGATTCATTTAGTTGAGTGTACTCCTGAAGTGTTACCTCACCTCTAAATATACCCACTGCCTGTAGTGAGGATTTCACGCTCAGTAGGGCAAGGGAGAGGTGTCCATATGCAGTAAAATACTTCCACAATAAATTGCAAACAATTCAAGTGAACAGTGTATGAACAAGCATGCATCACCACAAAACTCAAACACACTGTCCTAAGGGCACATTCAAGAAAAAAAAAAAAGAAGCAGCTTTTTTTTATATTTGTGTCTTGAAGGATTCTCGGTCTTCAGCTTAAAAGAGTGATGAGGAGTGACAGCCGGAGAGCTTGTGCTGCAGGGGGGAAGAGAATGACGCACGCATGGGTGTGTGTTTGTGTTGTCACAGGTGAAGGCTGTAGACTGTCATGACAGATTTAAAGTCCTGCTCATCTGCTGCTGAAAGGACCTTGGACTTGACCTTGGTACACATTATTATAATGGAAGTTTAACCTGAAATCTTTGGTGTCAGGTCGTCCAGGAAATTCAGGGTGTGTTTGTTTTGCTGCCAGCACTTGTCTCATGCGCTTTAGTATCCTGTGAAGACTGTGTCAAACTCAAAGAAATGTCGACAGGAACAGACAGCGGTTCGTCCTTTTCACATTCACCTTTCACGTTGAATTCTGTCTGTGTTTCAGCTTTTCATTTTTACCTTGTGATCTCAGATGAAAGGGTGCGACGTATCAGACTTCTTGCTGCTGCAGATTGAGAGAAAGCTGCTTTATTAATTTTTACGCTTGTTTTTTTGTACACTAAATTTCAGTAAAAAATTCTGTTTGGAGGAGGCCACCAGCTGTTTTTTACATCTGGGTTTATGCTGATTTTATTTTTTATCAAGATAAAAGCCATTTCAGATATAATTAAATATGACATTGAAGATCAGTTTCTGCAAGAAGGGATGGAGTCATGTTTGCAAAGTGTACTAAGTCCAAAAATTTGCTGTTCAATCTAATGAATTAATGTTTTATATCCTTTCAGTAAATAATATTTTTCATAGCTTATTGCTTGCAATACATTTACAATTTATTACAACTGTTCAAATGTATATACGCTTTGATCAAATGTTAAAGGGCGCCACAAAGTATCAGTACTATTCTTATTTCTGTTTTCTAATTCAATGTTGTGATAAAATTATTTTCAGGACATTCAAACTCTAAAGTTCTATATATTTTTTTTCCAAAATGTATAAATTTGTTTTATTTAAAACGTAACAAAATCCTTTACCTGTAAATGAAAGTTTATTTTCTGACAGCTCTGTTTATGAGTTATAATAAAGTGGTGTGGTTTACAGTTCTAGACTAGAGTGTTTTATAATTTATTAGAAACAGCCTTTGGCTAGCTGTTTTTATCATGTGACCTCGCTCCCCCTGTGCCACAGTATGATATGTGAGCAGGGTCCAAAATTAACTTTCTGCCGCACCTGTCAGTGGTGGTTGAATTGAGGAAAATTTACTGGTCATGAATATTTCTACTTGCTATGAAATTCTATTAGGTATTATTTTATTGAAGAACAATAGTAACAGTGTCGTATGCCTCAATCAAAAAATTAGAGGTCAGTTTGAAGTACTTTACAAGGATGTATTAAATTAATAAAAGTGACCATAAACATTTGTTGCAAAGAATATAGAAGGATATAGCGATATAAGGATATGTTTCAATTAAATGTTGTTGTTTGTTTTTTTCCCTGTTCATCAACTTTCAGATCAAATAAAATATGTAGACAAATAAAATCTAAGCTTTCTCAAGGATACTAAGCAGCACAGCTGTTTTTAACATTGATGATAATAAGAAAAATTTCTTGGGCACCAAATTAGCATATTAGAATAATTTCTGAAGGATCATGTGACACGTGGAGTAATAATAATAATAAATTCCGCTTTGAAATATATTACACTAAAAGGTTGTTGGTTTTTTTTAAATTATACTAATATTTTGTCATGTTGTTTTTACTGTATTTTTGATCAAATAAATATACACCTTTTGGTGAAAATAAGAGACTTGAAAAAGAAATAAATTCATAACAAATCATACTTTCTCAAATTAATTTAATGGCTTGCATATGTCATACAGTGTAGGTCACTCATTGTCGCTCTCATAAGAGATGAGACCGTTTCTAGTGAATGCCACTGAGTGCCATTGTCTCCCATGTATAAAAAAATATATAAATAAAAACTAGTCATGACACAAAAGAAAAATGACAAACATAATGCAACATACTGTTTCATAACTGTTAGCTAATGTTCATTGCACACAGTCTCTCTGCTATTGGCCGGTGAGTTAAAGTTCACTTTGGACCCTGCAGTTCTTTAATAAAGCTACCAGCCAACTAGTGAGTAACTCCCAATCCCAAAGCCAATTTTTACTTTCATTTGGCTTTTGGTAAGTTAATTTTGGGCACTGCATGTGAGCATGTGATTTGTATTAATTGGATTATATTAAATAAGTCAGTTTTGCAACAGTATGGTGTTTGATATGCCAGTCAGGAGAATGTTCCTTTTCCTTATGATTTCTTAAGGTTGTATTCCCACACCCAGTACCCTCTCGGCGTCATCCAAAAAACAAACTAATGTGACATGCACACCGTACATCATTTCAAAACCATATTTATCATGTAATGAGTCTACACTTCCTCTGACACTCTCCCTGGCGGAAGAGAGAAGGCAGCTGATTTGTCACATTTTCACTTTCTGACCTGCCATCACTCTTTTTGTATGTTTCCTCCTTTATTTATTCACAATGGTTTAATCATGCATCGAAGAGGAAATGCAGGAATCCAATTTTCACCTCAAATGAGGGAGGAGGTTGAAGAAGAGGGTTGGAAAGAGGAAGAAGAGGGATTGAAAAAAGAGATGAGGAGAGAGTGAAGAATGAAGAGAATAAGATGGGAGATGGAAAGAGGAATGGCCTAGGTGATGGGAAGGTTGAGGATGTTAAGATAAATAAGACAAATGTGTGAAGTTGAAGTGGAGAAATGGAAATGGAAGACATGTCGTGCAAAATATAAAGCAGAAAAAAATGTTTAAAAGCCTGGTACGCTCAGTACTTTTCAGCTTTAGTTTACTTAGTGAGCTCTTTTTAAGTTCAGTTTGAGTATTGTTTTCAAATGTTGTGTGAATGCAGTAATTCAGATTTTTTTCACTCATCTTCTTAGTCTATTTTTGTTAAGGTTGAAATGTATATAAATCCGTAATTTATAACCTTGTCACTCGTTTCTTCAAGCTTCACAAAAAACTAAATGATGATCATTTCCCATTCTGACTGTAAACCAGATGCATAACTTCTGCAGCAGATGGCTTATGTTCATTTCCCTACATGTGTGATTAAAAAAAAATAAAGCACAGCTCCTTTGAACCCGGTTTAAGGTCGAAACAATTCATAATTGCAGCAGCTGGACGTCCCTGAGTGGTCACGTGATGACACAAAAACAGCGGCACATGTGCTCCACTGAGCCGGGCCTCATGTTTACCAAAGCCACGCCACAAATTCTGAATCGTTTTGCAAATAAAATAAAATTTTACATATGCAGATTTAAATCACATTGATGGGCGGAAAAAAAAGGTAAGCAGCTCTTGGTCAATTCTAGAGCGGATGTACCGTAATTAGCATCATATAATCATGTGTTTGAATCAAAGATTTGATTAACAGACCTTTTTATTTCACGCTAATTTCAAAAAGATGCGAAGAGATGGATGTTGCTGGTTTCACTCAATAACTAATGGAAGCAACATTTATTCGACTACAGAAAGATGTGTGTAACATTATGCGAGTGGAAACACAAACACAAATGCACTGGGTACGCTTCAGCACACGCTCATCTGTATGGCTTCTTTATGCACAATGTAAAATGGCAGATGTTGAGATGCTTGTTTATAGTTTGGGAAATTAAGTGAAAAATGTCGAGCCACAGGGATCTCATTTTTTCCCCCTTGGATACGTTGTTAGGTTGTTTTTGTTTACTGCGTGACATTTGTGCTGTATGGTACTATTTAGTAGCTGTGACTTCAGCTGTGTTTACACTGATCTGAAATCAACCTTACCATTCTTTCATCACAGTCATTCACAGGTGTCAGGGGTTTTTTTCCCCATAAAATGGTAATATTTAGCAGATTTAAATATTAGATGCATTTTTTTTTCTCTACAGTTTTGAACAGAATGGTCTCTTTTGTAGCCTGATGTGCTCGTTTGATCTCATTGTTTCACGCTTAATCTGTCAGTATCTGAGCTCTTCATCAGAGTCAGCTGTCTCTGCATGCTCACCCTTTCAATCAACACTCCAATCTCCTCATTATATGGGAGAGAAATTTGTTTTGCGTGTGTCACCGAGCAAATCTGAGTCGCCACGCGAGTCACACACACCCTGGTATGAAATGGGGAGGATTTTTCTGGAATTTCAATATGCATTAAAACAAAAAACGAATTAACCCCACATTTCTGCCTACAAATTACTCAGTCCTACATGCACTTTCACACCAGTAGTGTGAAGCCACACACACACGCTCCTACACTGGATGATTAAAAATAATGAGTGGCACATTAGTCACATTATTCATCGACAAAATGACGTCAGTAATGTGTAATCACATGTTCGTTAACAGAAAAATAGGGACTGTTCAGCTTCAAATTCAATTTCAGCAAGGTCACATTACATTGATCAAAAGTGACAGTAAATGCATATACATTGTAAAAAAAAAAAAAAAAATTCAAATAAATGCTTTTCTTTGGGCTTTCTGTTTATAGAAGAATTCTAAAAAAAAAAAAAAAAATGATCACAGTTGCAAAATATTAAGCAGCGAAGCTGTTTTTAACTTTGAGCATTAAATCAGCATATTAAAATGATAACTTGAGGATAATGAAGACTGGAGTAAGTTCAGTGTTAAAATAGAAAAGTGTTATTATTGAGCAAATAAATGCACCCTTTGTCAGAATAAAAGACTTAAATTCTAAGTGCATTACGGTGTTTCCTGTTTATAACCTGAGGGGAGAGTTGACATGATATCCTGAGGTAACTGACAACACGACATGGATACAGCCGAAAGAGATTAAGCTGTTCCTGGAAAATTCCTGTAGCCCTTTTCTTTAATTGACAAAATCGACACCTTGAATCTAGCATTGCTCTAGTTGGAACATCAAAACTTAAAGTCTTGAATCTGTGCTTCCTCTAACAGTAGGTACGCGTTCCTCCCTTAAGCCTTTTGTCCTAGATTTAAAGTTGTCCTTCACTATAACGTCTTTTTAGGAAGAACGGTCTAGAAAGGGCACAACAGAATAGCAGTTATATTTAACTGCAAAAACACATTTTACAATATCAAACCAATCGTAGCTCTCTCTCTCTCGCTCGCTCTCTTTTCACCCATTTATTAATGTTTGATGTGTCATTATCAGACAGACCTCAGGTGGGTTTCTAATTCTTCTCTCTAAGGAATGAATGCCCAGGGTGACTGAACTGATTTGCAGAGATATGATCTGAATCAGAAGTAAAACAGAGCAGAAGTGTGTGTGTGTGTGTGTGTGTGTGTGTGTGTGTGTGTGTGTGTGTGTGTGTGTGTGTGTGTGTGTGTGTTTGCGATCAAATCCTAATTAACAGGCAGGGATTTAGTCCAGGAGGGTTGAAAAGGATGTTGGTTAATCAAAGCAGAATATGTCGAGGTCCGTCTCTCTCTGTGTGTGTGTGTGTGTGTGTGTGTGTGTGTGTGTGTGTGTGTGTGTGACAGGCCAGCTGTTCTCCTGTCTCGTTCAGATCCATTCTTCCTGTTCTCCATAATACAGAATTATTAAAGAATGCTGTTAAGCTAATGCTCTTTTGCTTGCCCTTGTTCTCTGTGTGTGTCTCGCGCTCTCTCTCTCTTTCTCTCTCTTCCTCTCTTTCTGCATTATGGCTTTTATCTCATTCTCTCACATCTTCACTAAACATCTCTCATTGTCTTTCTCCATCACATGTTGTTGATGGTTAGCACACAGTGAGTTTAGTTGTTAGATCATTAAACCCATCTTTCTTTAGTGGATAAAGGTTTGTGCATGTCTTTGTCATGTCACATCTCAATCTCATCTGCAGAGTCAGGTGTGTGTGTGTGTGTTATGCTTTGCCATTTTGTGTCAAGTTATCTTCATCAAGCAGATTTGCTTCACTACAATCATCATTTAATTTGTCAGTAATTGAGAAGCTCAGATTAATCTAAACTGCTTAATTGAATGAATACCCTCGTGATTTCTCGCTCTCTCTCTGTCCTGTTCTTGATTTTGTCGACTGACACTTGTCATTTGTGTGTCTGTGCAGCGTACGCTTCATGCTGTGTGTGTGTTTGCATGTTTTCTGGGAATGTGCGTGTATTTAGTGATGCTATATCTCTCATTGTTTTTGGCAGCCACCAGCACTCGTTTGTGGTGTGGACCACCCACTCTCTGCTTGCTGCATCTCCAACCTATCACCTGACAGGGTAATGCACCAATCAGCTGCCTGTGATCTGTGTCATGTGACTGTGCCTGCCATTTATGGCTCCTCTCTGTCTTTCGTTTTTTTTTTTTTTTTTAACCTCATTTGACCATTTTTTTCATTGTCTAGTAGTGACTCCCTGATGTGCTTGACCCTTCTTCTAGAGCTCAGTTGAACTGGGAATCTTCTGTGTTCCTTCATCACCATTCTATGTTGATACTTGGGTCATGATACAGTTCATCATTTTTGGTCGCAAAAGAGTGAAACTGTGCCTGTCAGCTTTCTCAGCGGTTTTGGTGCTAGGTTGTGTGATCTTAGTTGGGTGCTAAAAAATTCTTATTTAAAAATCTCTGATTAGTGAAGATTTCTTCACAGAATTATTGGTCATTTCGTTTTTTTAATAGTCACTGCTTTGAAATGGAAAAAAAGTGCTAGCTCATGTATTGTTTCTGTATCGTGACATTAGTATCACAATGCTGTTTTTCTTTCATCTTGTTAACCCATACCTCCAGAGTTTGTGCTACAGCATGATTGATCCCAAAACCCGACCCACATTCCTTTCATCTTAGACGGGTGTAAATCCGGATGAAAGGGTGATGCATCCTGGTTGGATATCCTAGTTAGATATCCTTGTTAAAACCATGAAGCTTGAAGCTGTGAGGGGAAGAAGTAGGTGTCATAGAGCTGTGTTGATCATTGAAGTCCTGTCCCGAGGCCTCATTCATAAAACTTTAGAAGCTTTAGAGGCCATCTTTGCTTAGCCCCAGAGTAACAGTAAGTGCTTATTATGAGCCCTTTTTAATTATTCATCATTTTATATGCTTACAGGGTCCAGAATTAACACTCGCCAAGCACCAATTGTGAAAACAAATTAGCTTCAGTAAGTAAATAAAACTCCGCCAGTTGGCTGGAAACTTTATTAGGAACTGTAGCACTGGAAGGTTTAAATTAAATGGGAAGAAAAATTGTATGAACAATCACAGATGAAAGGGATATTAATTACTTCATCCTTGACTGTCAAAGACAGCTGTGCCTCTTAACAGCATTTATGTAAGTGACAAATTGCCATCAAACTTTGTCTTTATCTTCTCCACAACCTAAAATATTGGAAATTATATAGTATCCGTAAAAAGCAGGGCTGTCCAAACTCTGTACTTGAGGGCCAGTTTACTTCTCCAACCCTAATTAAACACACCCAAAGCAGCTAGTCAAATCTAACTAGACATGTTAGAAACTTTTGTGCAGGTGTGTTGAGGAAAGTTAAGCTAAACTCAGCCATACACTAGCCCTCTAGGACGAAAGTTGGACAGCCCTGGTGAAAAGTATTCGCCCCCTTCCATTGTGCTTTTCTGTGTGTTTTTAAAACATTTCTGTTTATCTTGGGTTTTATTCTGTGGTTTTTGTTTTTCTGGAGGATAAATCCTCCATCACAGGTATCTTGTAGACTCTTAGGTTTTCCTCCAGGATTACTCTGTATTTTGCTGTATTCCTTTTACCCTCTCGAGTCTTCTAGGTGTACACAGAATTATCTCTCAAGTACGATTCCGCAACTGCAGTGTTTTTCTGAGTCCGTTTAATGCCTTGTGCCAAACATTAGTTTGATAGCCAAAAATCTATTTTACTCTCATTAGACCTTCCAGCTGTCCTCAGTGTCTCCCATATCCGGGCAAACTGTAGCAGAGACGTCATGTGACGTCATGCTTGTAACTCCTACAGAGCTGTCAATGGTCTCTAGGTGGTCTCCCCCAGTGGTCTCCTCCTTACACTCATTTTAATCGTAATAATAAAAATTGAATCATACTCCAATAGATATTCCCTTGACTTGTGCTTTTCAGTTTACAGAGCTGCTTGGAGCAGCTTCAAGAGTGTTTCTGTCTCTCTCTCTCTCTCTTCATGGCATGTTTTGGCACAGTAGTGACTCACCAGAAGTTGGACTGTATTTATTTATAAGATGTCTGAAACCTGTCGGCTGCACCAAAGAGCATTTATGGGTATTGCATTTAGAGCTGGGGAATATTTATGAAATGAATCTACCATTTCAAAAACTACCGTGTTAAAGTTTGAAGACATTTACATTTTTCGTTGTTGTTTTTCAGTAAAGTCAAAAATGCCAAGGCTGCATTTATTTGATGTAAATGTAGTAAAACTGTAATATTGCAAAATGCACTTTAAACAGAAGGATCTTTTATGAATCATTTCTAAAATCAAAAATGTTTTACTGTTACATCTGATCAATTTAATGCATCCTTGCTAAAAATGAATCAAATAATCTCTACCCCAAACTTCTTTGTTTTAGAGCACTATAGTTCAGTGTAGTAAAATGCATGTTAAACATTTTTGTCATGACAACTATATTGCAATGTCAAATTTGTGACCCGTGCCACTTTTTTGAGAGATTTAAAGTGACATCTTTTATGTGATGCCACCTGTGACACAGTGTCATGTACTATTTGTCACAAATACATTAAATATGCACTTCAGTTATATCAGAAAGAGAAGGGATAAGTGTCTTATCTGGTTTTGTTCCTTTGTTATCTAGAGCAGTGGTTGATCTTAAAATGTTCTGGCTGTTGCATTTTCACCATTAGGCTTAGAAAAGGCCAAGAAGAACATCTGAACATCTGGTTTCATTCTGGTTTCATACATGTGCCCTAAAAAGTAAGGTAAACATGCCCAAACATAAAAAAATATCTTGTCCTGTTATTCAGTCAGCAAAATAAGATTTCTCATTAATATTAGTTTTAGTAAGAAGATCTGACCTGTGTAATAGTGGGAAAACGACCATCTTCTAATGTGTTTTGTGTTTTGAATGTTCAGTTGGGCGTATACGTGTGATGTGTTTATCATTTGAGGAGGGTTTCTGTGCTGAACTTGTGTTGAAGAATCAGGAGGCACCACATCTGTTTCAAATCTAATGAATCAATATTGTGTTTGCAGTCAAAACAGGTTTGGTCTTTTCACACAGTGCTGCCTATACCCCTCTCACACTTGTTACATCCGGATATTAACCTTTCATCTCTCTCTCTTTCTCTGATGGGCAGATCACTGGTGGAAGATGATGATGCTCAGATGATGAAGGTGTCGCTGGGATGCAGTGAAATGGGGCTTTCCTCCCACTTGCAGGCCTCGAAAACAGGAAACACACGATTTTTTACCAGCAACACACACAGCTCTGTGGTTTTACAGGTGAGTGTGTGCGATTACACATGTCTCTTACTAAATGTCAGAGTGGGTATGTGGGGTGTCACCATCTGCCTTTTTGGCATCATATCACACGTGAGAATTTGTGTGTGTTTGGAAGAGAATGCGAAGGTCATCTCTGCTGTTACTGGCAGCCAGGCTTTAGTTCACACATAAAGATAATACTATGATCATCATTGGTGGTGGGCTCAGTCCTGCCTGAAGTCCAAGAGAACATTCATTAGCACCTACCTGCAGGTTACCTGACAAGTGTCAGCATGTGCTTGTGTGGGAACAAAGGTGAGAATTTAATTGGAATTTGCCAGTGAGTCATTGCAGACAGATCAATAAGTAAAGGTCACCTGATTCCCTTTGTTTGTGTGCATCTGTTTATTTTTATTTAACCCTCCTATGCATGATGTCTTCTTCAGTGGACTATTTTTATGTGATGATATGTCAGTTTAAAACTTAGTGAGCCATTATATTGTCGCATTTTTAAAATTAATTATCATTTTTAATTATATCCAGTGTGCAAATTCTGGCACTATTAGAGCATTGCAGTTTTTTCGACTGGCAGACAGAAACATTTTTTAATAAATCACACACATTCTAAGACTGGTCTGTGAGAAATAAAAATGTAAAAGCATCTTTTTTTTGCTGTATTATTTATCATATAAATGCAGCCTTGGAGGGGCTTATTTTAAAAACATTTTAAAATCTTATAGACTCCAGGATTTTTCACACACTGTTTGTGTACATGGGATAAAAGTGAATATACATGCGTGCACATGCACACATTCATGTGTTGCGTGATTCTAGATGTCATTAGCACTAACAGTTTATATCGACGTGGTGAGGTCACTCTATTGATTTCTTCCTATCGCAATGTCAATGACAGCTGTCATCCATCACCTGTTTGGCGTTCCTGCTGAAATCAGCTACCACTGTTAGAGGAGGTGAATTGTGTTTATATGAACTTCAAATTGCAGTTTATTAAAATCGAATCAGACTACCACAGATAAACAATATTTGAAAGAAGCTGAAATTGAAGACAGACGCTCCGAGATGATGACTTAATTTCAATTTGAGTCTGTCACATGGCACAAGTGTCCTAAAGCACAGCAGGCTTCATCACCCCACAATATCACTAACCGCTAGAAAAATGATTTGATTCATTCCAGCGATTTGTTCGGAAACAGCACTCAGTTCATTTGATTGGATGTTTATCCCCAGGCTCTATGTGTTCTCACATACTGAACATACACAGAAAGAGAGCTTTATTTGAAGAACCAGGTTTGGTGTGTGTTTTTAGGAGGTTTTTTAAGTTGTACATTCAATCACTTAAAAAAAAAAAGTAAAGTAAAATCACAATTAATTATTATAGACGTTCTATTTTTGTTTATTTGAATTTTGGCATCATAATACATTTTCATTAACATGATTGTTATCGTTTTATTTTTTATATAAAATATTCCATAGTTACACATTAAACGTATAGCCCACGCACACCTATACAGTGTTTTGTTAAAGTAGACGTTTCAAACAAAATGCTTTCACTGTTATATTAGATCATCTACATTTTGCATTTAAGCGTTTAGCAGACGCTTTCATCCAAAGCGACTTATGAACAAAGCACAGCACAAGCAAAGCTTTTAGTTTTAGAATTTATCAGACGCTATGAAGCAGGTAAAGACAGCCTGTTGGCTTTTCCGCGTTTATCGAGGCATTTCTGTTAAACTCTAGCTCAGAGTGCGTAGTAGTGTTTGGCGCTTAAAAAGCTTACGTGTAATTTCAGTGAGTGCAGCACTGATTGGATTGTGCCTATCACATGCTTGGCATTTGCTTTTGCACATGCTGCTGTATTGAGCCTGACACAGCGGCTCGGAAAGTGTGCATGGGAGTGGACGATGGCTCTGTCCTGTTAATTATGGCTCATCTGTGCCATGGGAGCCTATCTCTGCTGCAGTCCCCTCATGCATCTGACCTCCTGTTCATTAATTAACCCCACAATCTTTTATTCAGAAATGACGCTCATGGGACGCATAATAATGATACAGCTCCTTAACATTCACACTCTGTTTTCATGGGTAATAACAACAGATGCTTTAGTGTTTTCTCTTTTTTTTTCCTCAAGACCATTTCGGTCAATCCATTTCCTCCTCCTCAGTGAATTCATTAAGTGCATTACAGAAATGCTCGTCAGTCCTCTCATTTCCTCTGTTTTATTTTCTTTCCCCTGTCTCTCAGGGTTTTGACCAGTTGCGGATAGAGGGCCTGCTGTGTGATGTCACATTGGTGGCGGGAGATGGGGATGAGGCGTTTCCTGTTCACCGAGCCATGATGGCCTCCTCCAGTGACTACTTTAAAGCCATGTTTACAGGTGAGTGAGAGAACAAGACGTGGGACAAAAAAGGATTAGGTGAGGTGAAGCCAAGTTTCCAGGTGAGGAAGGGATAAAGGAAGGAAGAAAAACAGAGGTGGTGTGGGATAGAGAGGTCAAAGTTTGATGGAAGACTCCAGTTAAGTTATTAATGAACGATGTTGATGCACTGTGCTGTACTAATCAGCTATACTGGAGTGTTTTGGTTTAATAAATGTCACTTTAAATCTTCTTTTTCTTTTATTCCCCTTTTTTTAGTTTGTTAATCACGTAAATATCAGTAATATGTCGGTCGCATTTAGTCACACCAGAGAGTTTCCCTCAGAGCTCATTTCACCATTTACCCCCTCCCCCGCTCGTTCTCTCTCTCTCTCTCTCTCTCTCTCTCTCTCTCTCTCTCTCTCTCTCTCTCTCTCTCTCTCTCTCTCTCTCTCTCTCTCAGAAGCTCACTCTGTTTCTTGGGAAGAAAGAACAAAGCATTAGAGGTGAAAAAAGATAAGAAAGCAAGGGATTTGCTCGGGGTTATTTGGGAAAGCATGTTCAGAGATAATCTGTTCGATGGAAAGAACTTCATTTCATTATTTGAATTGAGTTCAACTATTCCCTAAATAATTATGCCGTTTAATACTGCATACAACCAAATCCTGGATGAATTTTTAACACAAAACTATTATCAGAGAGCACTAAAACAATTGTAAAGAAGCAGTGCGCTTGGGGAATCCACTTCCTGAAGGCAAGAAATGGTGTAAACTGGGGGAAAATATGTTTATCAATGCATCATGATTCTGAATCGGTCCACAAAAATTCTAGGTTGATTTTAAGTTTAACTTCCAAATCATGCTGGTATGAACACTTTGTTGCTTAGAACTTGACTACACTGCTGTTCAAAAGTTTTATATCAGTAAGAATTGATTTCCAAATTTTCAGCAGGTTGATCTACAAAATTAAAACAGCAGATACATTTTTTTTTAACACACAAAGAAGAAAATTCAAAATCAGGCTTGATACAACAGTAAAGGCATTTTCAGATTTATAGGGAAACCACAAGTACCTACAATATTAAACTCTCTTAATTCTACCAGAAGTCTATTCCAGTCATTTGTTCCTCTAAAAGCAATGATAACTGGCAAAACAGTGACAATATGAATCTGAAAATTACTACTGATTATTCAGCTTTGCCATCACAAGAATAAATTGCATTTAAATATTAAATGTGATGATGATGACGACAGAGCATTAATGTAAATCTTAATTTTTTTTCTCCCAACTGGTCAGGACATTTCTATTTCTACAATATCGAGGCAGGTGGCCATGCACTCCAAATTGAACTTATCCAAAATTCAGTTCCTGATAATGTTGCCATAATTATAAAATATTCTCGAAATGGCTGTGCTAAATTGTCAGGGCATGCATTTTGCATTCTGTGAAAAAAGACCATTGAATGGAATTGTGTACTGTGATGGAATGTGTGTGCAGTAGGGATCCACATCTCCATAACTAAGGGTGATGCTATATGCATCTCGATTCATAGCCACTGATACTATACATTAGTTACATATGAAGCTGCTATCAATGCAGTTCACCACATTATGATCCAGTGTGATATGAATTTGATTTAACACAATGTTATTCAATGTAATATAATGCAAAAATATGATGCTATGCAATTCAATATGCAAATTATGTTCAGACAGACAGCAAGTTATTAATTAACTTAAGTGCCTTCTGACTTCTAACACCTCTGCTTCAGTAGTGTTGTGATATTTCATATTCACCTAACAGAAGTGGTGATGAGAGAACGGGATTGGAGAGGTGAAATCAATCTCAACATTATATTAGAATATAAATATTGGTCACTTTTTAAATAATTAAAAAGTATAACACATCTAGACATTTTTTTTTTTTTTTTTTTTTTTTTTTTTTTACCAATGCAGATATGTTAGAAATGATGCATCACAATACAAATGACAACTTGCACCAATTGAAAAAGTAGTGCATTGGATACATGTACTTTTATACAGATGAACTGATGCAAATCAGTGAATCTCACCATCCCTAGTATTTAGCTGAGAAATGTGCTGTATCTGTTATCTTATAAAAGGTCAGTAGTATTTATAAGCCCATCAAAGTCCTGCTCACACATGTGTGCCATGAGCATTTAAGCACTTCAAGACTTCCATAATTGCTGTCTGTATTACTTTCTTTCATTCTCCCCTTGTGTTCTACTTATCCCTTTTGCTCTTGTTCTCTCTCTTTCTCCATCTCTGCATAGTTGAGAAATCACATCTGAACTAATGAAAGTGGTTTGATTTATTTCAAACGTAGCTGTTGAATAAGTGGCTCATTATCATGGTAAAGAGAATTGGTGACGGCTTGCAGTGCGACTCACTTATCTTCTCTCTTATTTCCTCTTTCTCTCGTTCTCCTTATTGTATCTGTCACTCTCCCCTCTCTGCCTTTGATCCGCTCATTTGCAACGTTTTTTGCCAATCCCTCCCCCATTCTTTTCTTCCTCATTCTCTTCATCTGCTTTTTTATGCGTTTTGCTTGAATATTTCTTTGCACCGATTTTCTCTCGCTTTCATCTCCTCCCTCCGTCATCTTTTCCTATCTTTCCCTTTTTTTCCTCAGGTGGAATGAAAGAGCAGGATTTGATGTGTATAAAGCTGCATGGCGTGAATCGAATAGGGCTAAAGAAGATTATAGACTTCATTTACACCGCCAAACTCTCTCTCAACATGGAGAACCTACAGGACACCCTAGAGGCTGCTAGCTTTCTCCAGATCCTGCCTGTCCTTGACTTCTGCAAAGTCTTTCTCATTTCTGGGGTAGGACACTGTTCAAACCATTTCAAATGAGAATGCTCTAGTGCACTTTGTAGCATTAACACGCAGTTCTTACCTCCTCTTAGGTGTCGCTGGATAACTGCGTGGAAGTGGGGCGCATCGCCAACACCTACAACCTCACTGAGGTGGACAAATACGTCAACAACTTTATCCTGAAGAATTTCCCCTCACTACTCGGCACCGGCGAGTTTGTCAAGCTTCCATTTGAACGCCTAGCGTTTGTGCTTTCCTCCAACAGTCTAAAACACTGCAGCGAGCTGGACCTGTTCAAATCTGCGTGCCGCTGGTTACGCTACGAAGAAGGCCGCATGGAATACGCTGCCAAGCTAATGCGCAATATTCGATTCCCCCTCATGAGTCCAACAGAACTCATAAACCACGTACAGACTGTCGATTTCATGCGTACGGACAATACCTGTGTTAATCTTTTATTAGAAGCCAGCAACTACCAGATGATGCCATACATGCAGCCGGTGATGCAGTCGGAGCGAACTGTGATCCGTTCGGACAATACCCATTTAGTGACACTTGGGGGTGTGCTACGGCAGCAGCTGGTTGTAAGTAAAGAGTTGCGACTTTTTGACGAGAAAGCACACGAATGGAAGGCACTGGCACCCATGGACGCCCCGCGCTACCAGCACGGGATCGCAGTGATCGGGAACTTTTTGTATGTGGTCGGGGGACAGAGTAACTATGACACGAAAGGTAAAACAGCTGTGGATACCGTTTTTCGATACGACCCGAGATATAACAAGTGGATTCAGGTGGCGTGTCTGAATGAGAAGAGGACCTTCTTTCATCTGAGCGCTCTCAAAGGACATCTATATGCTGTGGGCGGGAGAAACGCTGCAGGAGAGCTGGGTGAGTCAGGAAGGGATTTTAGTGTCACAGCAGGGGACAGATTTCTAAGGGATGTGCTGTGCTTCAGTTGTTGACATGTTTTGTAAATATAACATTAATCTGAGTCTTGCAGTTGGCTAATTATGTGTGGATGCAAAAATGAAATGCTAAAAACATCTTGGTATTTTGGGTTGGTCCTAATTATAGAAAGATTCGACTTCATCCTGAAGGAGAGTAGGTTTGTCAGCAGTGCTGCCCCTTTAGGGCTGTTGCTAATCATGTCAGTGGTTCTCCACTGGTGGGCCATGACTCAGAATACTTCGTCACTTCTGTAGAAGCTAGAAAAATTAGTCAGATACCGACATGAATGGGTTAGTTGACTTTAACTCCACCTCCAGAACCAGATTACACAAGATAAAAGTTACAACCCTGACTGCATTAAATACTCATTTACATGCAGTGAGGATCAATACGGTTTGTGCTGACACTATTGTGTTTTGTAATGTGAATTCTGAATGCTGAGAGCATGACACTATCAAAATGTAAAATTGCAGTAGCAGCAAATCATTTCTTAAAAGTAGAGTGCAGATATCCATCAGTTGTTCATTGCATTAAAGTAGATCTGAAAGCGAGCTTGCAGTGGATCAGATGGTAAAGTCTATCATACATCACCAGAGAAGGCTATCAAATCACGGGAGGCTCAAGCTATGAAATTTTTATGAAACATTATGAAAAAATAAACAAAGAAATAAGAGTTTTTATGGATAAATTGTTCAGAATAAGATCAGAAAGATGCGTTTAGAAAATATATGGAGTGATGGTCCATTTTGAGCCTGCAGTATGTCAAGATAATTGCACTGTAAATAAAAAAAGATATATATTTTAGTTGTCATTTACATTAACACGTTGACTCAAAACAATTTTAAGCGGCGGGGTAACAAGTTATTTCAAGTTGAAACAACTTTGTTGAGCATACGTGGATAACTGTTATATTGATTTTTTAATGTTTGTTTTTGTTGTTTTCTGTGTACTTTAAGCAATTTTGGTACTTTTGGATCACAACTCAACCTTCCAGTATAAAATCCAAAAACGAAACCATTTGAACCACCCACACATTTATTTCATTAATTTGTAAGGAGGTTGAATTCATATACTAGAATTCAGTTACACCGAAATTAAAAAAAAAAAGCTCTGTTATTTACATGCAGTTTAATAGCGTTATTGCATCATTTTGTTATTTGATATTTATTTGTTGATTTGTACTTAGAGTATTTAATTTGCCTTCGAATATGTATACAAGACAGATTGTAATTAGATCACCCTAGGCTACAGAAGTTTGGATGCCCCAGAAATGACAGAAAGTGAAGAATCATTGGTAATGCACATGATGGAACACCCGTGAAACTCCAAAACTAATTAGCATTGGGGCAAAAAGAGCTTTCAGCAAAAATATTAATAGTATACAGGATTTATGTCTGCACCGTGTGCTTTATAGTCGGTATTCCAGAAGCTATGGTTGTATAACTGCATCAGGCAAAGGTGGAGATTAACCAGAGATGATAGTTCTCACAGGGTGAATGCCCCAGTGCAACCTGGATAATTAATATGCCGGGTCAGCTCCATGTAGGAGAACACCAGAACATAGTGCAAACACATTAATATATGCACAAACAAAAATCATCCTCCCATTATCCACAGTAATGCTCACTATAATTATGCACACAAAAACACACACATACTAGATTTGTACAGCACCTCAAAATTTACAGGAAAGAGACAAACATACACAGATGTCACACTACAGAGCTTTGATAATAGACTCTGACACACTCCCTTCCACAGCGAGAAAAACGTACTTGCAGCTTTCTGCATGCAATTCACTTTGACACACACACACACACACACACACACACACACACACACACACACACACACACACACATACATACATACATACATACATACACACACACACACACACACACACATACATACACTCTTTGGCCTTTCTCATGTTTATCAGATGGCGCTCAAGCCCCTAGCACTCAGTCGCCCATGTTTCTATAGTGACATCCGTCATGGCGGTCAAGTGGAATTTATTGCTTTGAGTTGAATTTAATCTTTTTACCCCGTACTGTTTGAGGACTCCGCCAGCAGTCTAATATTACTGCCCAGTGTGTTTGATTTGTCACTCTCAGTACAGGATTTGCTGGAACTTGCCATTACTGCAGTTTAAATACGAATGACAGGTGATTGATTTTAAAAGCTAAAAGCAGTGTTTTTTCTTCATATTTAACTTGTTTTAAAAATGTGGACTGACAGATTCTGATAAATGTGCTTCTGTTTGGTCATGAAGATGGAGTGAATGAATACTGATGCGAGTGCTATTTACAATCATAGTTTCTCAGTGGTGCTGTCTCGCTCATTAATTTTCAGATATAAAGCATCTGAAAGTTGTATTTTTGGCTCTGAATCCGATGAAATGCAGACTTTCCTGTTGTTAATTATTAGTGGAAATCAGGCTGTCTGCGTTAAACAAATTTAGACCATGTTAGATGCTTTGGGCAGTTCCATTGAAAATCAAGCACATCGGTTTTAGAAAAACCTTTGAATAAGTAACTTTCTGTACATAGTGAATTTGAGCTGTTGTGAAGTATGATGAACTTATTGTCTCTCATCTGTACTTTAAACAATTTAGTATATATTTTTTGTGGACACTTTGCAACAAATCATATGGATATCAGTAAAGGGAGTCATAAACATTCCCTGTTAATTTTCGGACCGCTCATTTCCCTCCTGCTGCCGTTTATGGGTTTTACATACAGTTGGTAATAAGTACTGCTAGTAAGTACTTGGAAAAGCTACATATTATCTTGTTACGGTTTCTTATCCTTTTATCTTTTAGCCCGAAGCAGCATTAAGAGCTTGTTCTGTGATTGGTTTTATGCTCTCTTATTTAAAAGAGTGACACATTCTGAATAAACATCTAGTCTGAAATCAAAGTCAAAATGCTGTCTTCCTATCTCAGGCTTACCTTGGATAAAAAGACCTATGAATTAATATATCATCTGCTCGTATCAGATCTTCTCTGTATCATCCCATCTATGTGGACAGATACTTTTATAAAACTATAAAAAGCATTTGCTTCTGATTTGGAGAGATTAGATAAGAGCAGCCAGAAGTTTTTGTGCAAGGTAAAGTAGCGGTTTCTGTGGATACACTGGTGTTTGTAGCATTATTGAGTTTATATTGTTTGCCTCCTTCAAAAATAGTTAATAATTGATCATCACCTCTGTGGGAGAATGTCACTTGATCTATATTAATGGTCATCTGGATCTAAACTTGCTTCTGTTCTGTGAAAGTACATTAGTTTGGTTTTGTACAATTGAGCACTAAAGCGTCCCTGTTCTCTCTGTGAGAGCGTGACTAATGTACAAGTACTAATTTTTTTGTCCCCTTTAGACCTTTTCCTGGATCCACATTAACTCAGCTGTTAGTCTAGTCATCTTTCTTGGCATTCAAGACCTTGTTTTCTTTCTCAAATTCTCACTGTTTCTTGTTTTTCTCTAGCAACTGTGGAGTGTTATAACCCCAGGACAAACGAATGGACATATGTGGCCAAAATGAACGAGCCGCATTATGGACACGCAGGCACTGTTTACGGAGGATACATGTACATTTCAGGTACCCGTCACACACCTGTATGCACGCTACTGTTCACACGTTCAAAGATGTTTTTGTATCGTCTCATGTTCGTCCAGTCTGCATTTATTTGATCAAAAATACTGTAAAAATGTTACAGGAAATTACAATTCAAATCTATGTTAATTTAATATCAAATGTTATTTATTCTTGTAATGACAAAGCTGAATTTTCAGCAGCTATTATTACAGTCTTTGGTATCGCACTATATTCCGAAATCAATGTTGAAGACATTTGTGCTGCTTAAAGGAATAGTTCACCAAAAAATTAACCCTACCCTATTTTTTTTTACTCACCCCCAAGCCATCCTAGGTGTGTATGACTTTCTTCTTCCAGCCGAACGCAGTCTGAGTTTTTAAAAAACGTTATCCTGGCTTTTCCAAGCTTGGTAATGCTGGTGAATAGTGGCAAATATAATTATCACATCAATCACACATGTCCATCATAAAACTGATCTAATATCACTGCCCAGTGTGTTTGATTTGTCACTCTCAGTACAGGATTTGCCGTTACTACAGTTTAAATACAAATGACAGGCGATTCATTTTAAAAGCTAAATGCTGGTTTTTCATATTTAACTTGTTTTAAAGATGTGGACTGACAGATCCTGATAAATGGTGTCAGTTTTGGGGTGGTGGTGAATACTGTAAGAGTTATATTTACAATAATAGTTTAAAGACGGTCTCTGAGTAGTGCTCTGTCACTCATTAATATGGGTGAATTATACCTTTAAACCCTCGAGTCAAATTGTATTTTTTCATTTGAATATATCAGCTTGAATGAAAACCACACACTTCTCATTTAATATGCGTGCAAGTTTAAGCAAAAAGTCGAATTTAGTCACAAATCCGCATCCCCATTCTCAAACACATTTTCACAGATCAGGTAGCTGGTAGGGTGTCGCTGACAGGAAGAGGAATATCTGGAGGGTGAGAATGAGATGTTCTCACCACACACACACACACACAAACCGATCCTCCATAGATCAGTGTGTGTGTGTTCCCTCTATCAGATGGCAAGAATTTAACTTCTCTAAACAGAGAAACGCAGAGACACACTCTCACAGGGTTTTAACCTATCCCGTGCAGGATTGGTCCCACCACATGCTCACTTTACAGGATTGCAGCTCAAATCCTGCTTTATGGAGATGAGTCCTACTTTCACTGAGAATGATAAACGGAGAAAGAGATGGTTGGTTGGATAGGGTGGCGAGGGGAGGAGATGTAGTGATGACATGAAGTATGTTTCTGTGTGATAATGAACATTGCGGTATGTAGGAGGAGTGTGATCTCACACGCACACAAAAGAGCTGTGATAATGCTGCTCCAGGCTTTCGGTCGTCTTCTCCCACACGCACACATTTACCACTCCATACATTAGCTTTCGCTCTTACACGGGCACGAGACGGATGAATCTCATTCAAGCCTCCAGCAACCTCTAAATAACATTTCTGAACTCCTCAACATGATATGCGAGCACTGTATATGAGCCAGTCGCTGTAGTAGGGCTCTATTATTTTTCTGCAATATGAAAAAAGAGAAATCCAGTCATACACACAGAATCTACAGTATAATGCAGAATGTCGTGGAATTTGCCCAATTGTGGATGTGTAAATCGAAAGTAGGTTTGTACATGTAAAACCGAAATGTTTTTAAAGAAATGTTTATCAAAAGAATTTAGCAAAAAAAAATAACTCGACTTAAGAAATATTTTTTTAATGAAATTAGTTAGAGGCTTTTGATTTATTAAAATCATTCAAATGGAATCTGGAAAAAATGGAACAGTATGTGCTTTTCAATTTCTTTTCATCAAGCTTTAAAAAAATTGTCAGTTGAATGTATGTTTTGGAGGCAGAGAAATAAATTGTATTTAAAAATGTCAATAGTAAATAATATATAAAATAAAATGTCAAAAGACCATGTGTAGAGGGAAAATAAATGATCATAATTTCATGTCTCATTTAGGAGCCAATCATATCAAAATAGGTAAAAACGTGTTCCATGTACCTTTTTTCCGTGCTAAATATTCTGTTTCACTGAGAAATGTCACACTATAAAGGTTAAATGCTTTCTGAATGGTTGTCTGAGCTAATGAAAAATGAGGAAAAACAAAACACATTGATTTTGATGAATGTGACATTTCTAGAGAGTTAATAGCTATTGTAAAAAAATAAAAAAAGTCTTCAAAATTGCACTTTTAAAGCCTTCCTCTGTTACAGTCTCACTCTCTTCCGCCTTGAGTGTTCT
Organism: Puntigrus tetrazona; assembly: GCF_018831695.1. NCBI lineage: Eukaryota > Metazoa > Chordata > Actinopteri > Cypriniformes > Cyprinidae > Puntigrus > Puntigrus tetrazona. The sequence goes on from NC_056703.1 coordinate 13,774,369, forward strand.
GTATTTATTCACAACACAAGTCTTTGTCTGGTGATGTACATACTCGTACATTTACACTGATTTTCACACTTCTTTTCCTCCTTCCTCTCTTCCACCCATGTTGTTTCTCTAGAGTATTTTTGGAAGTGCTGATCCTTTTGTTTTTACTCTGGTGTCTGTGTCCTTACTCCTGTGTGCCTCTCTCTCTCTCTCTCTCTCTCTCTCTGTCTCTCTCTCTGTCTCTGTCAGTTATATAGGTCATGAAGCAGTAGAGTATTAAGCTCTGCACTCACATGAGCATTAGTGCGCACGCATGAAACAGTCTCATCTTATGTGCTGCCTCATGCTTTGTTCTCTGTCATAGTCTCTCTAGTCCCACCTCTTCCTCCATCCTTTGCCTATTTCCTCACAGTTCCGTTCAAACTTTGTCCTCTTTCTGCTTTTTGTGTTTTAATTCACACAAATACACTTGAAAAGGAGTGAGAAAGTCTGTGTGTTTTTGAGCGAATCATGCCCCTCCCATAGTGATGGATGGATGGATGGTTGAAGAGTTAGAGGGCAAAAATAGGATGGATGGAGAGAGAACGAGAAGAGAGGGTCTGGTTGGCTGATGCCCAGGTGCCTGATGGGATGGTTCTCTTTATTTTCAGCCCTCCCTGTAGACATGTCCTGTTTTCTTTTTCCTCTTGTCTTTCTTTTTTTTTTTTTTTTTTCTTTTTCCTCCGCTTCCCTCTCTAGTTCATTTCAGTGAGTGTGCGGACCTGGTTGTGTGCGTGTTTTCGAGATGCATTATTCAATCTTAACTCTTTCCTCAGCAGACCTTGAGAGAGTTCATGCATTATTCATTTCTTGTTTTGTATATCGAATGCTCCCCAGAACGTTTGCGCACAAGGTGTCCATTACAGCAGAGAAAGTGATGTGAATTCTCTCTGCGGTTTTGTTTGTGCAGGTGGAATAACCCACGACACCTTCCAGAAGGAGCTCATGTGCTTCGACCCGGATGCTGATAAGTGGACTCAGAAGGCTCCGATGACGACGGTCCGTGGCCTGCACTGCATGTGCACAGTGGGCGACCGCCTCTACGTCATTGGTGGAAACCACTTCCGGGGCACAAGCGACTACGACGACGTCCTGAGCTGCGAGTACTACAGTCCCGCTTTGGACCTGTGGACGCCGATCGCCGCCATGCTCCGCGGACAGAGCGACGTAGGCGTGGCCGTGTTCGAGAACAAGATCTACGTGGTGGGCGGCTACTCGTGGAACAACCGCTGCATGGTGGAGATCGTCCAGAAATACGACCCCGAGAAGGACGAATGGCACAAAGTGTTCGATTTGCCCGAGTCCCTGGGTGGCATCAGAGCTTGCACCCTCACCGTGTTTCCGCCCGAGGACCTCTCGCTCGCCGGTTCGCCGAGCCGCGAGTCTCCTCTGTCGGCTCCTTGAGAATGGACGGAGGGAGAGTGAGAGAGACAGGAATAAACTGGACGGATCGGTTGGCAGACATACACAGATGGATGAGTAGATGCAGATGCAGTCTCTCTCTTTCTCCCTCTCCCTCTCTTTGTCCCCACAGGAAAAAGACAATGTTTGCACTCCCCACCGATATACGTTTCAGTGGTGTCTGTGGTGAAACCCCGTCCCTTCCCTCAAACGATTCCACTTCTCTTCCTCATCCCTCTGCAAATGCTGAAAAGTCCCCCTCTCGATGAGAAAGAAAAATGGAAGCACTCCCAGGGTTAGGTGTAACTACGTGTTAACATTGCATTTGGGGGGGGTTTGTTTCGTCTCTTTGGCAGGAATAACCTAGACTTGAACAACAAGTGACTTTGCAATTCAACTTTTCTACCTGAGTCTCCAGAGTTTTGCTATGAAGACTATGAAGTTTCCCTGATCCCACCTATTCTGAGGTCGCCTACCCCCTCACTTCTCACTCTCTCTTTCTATCATGCCTGCTCATTTTTCCTGTTTCTGTCCGCTCTCACCCCTGACCCAGTTTTTTTTTTTAACCCTCATTCTCTTGTCTCTCTCAGGGGGTTAGTTGACCTTTGACCACAGGATGAGGAAACGGTTTTAAACTCAGGGGTTGGCCTGCCCCCATCCCTCCCTGCCTAACTGATATTTCATTTCTCTACTCCTGCTGTTGTTATGAACCATTAACAGAATTGTGTTTTCTAAATTTAATAAACCAGATTTTGAGAAAAAAAAATAGAACTGTGGTGTTCTGATTTTCTTAAAAGCATCAGCCAGTCAACATCATATGTTGTGAAGACTATAGTCAGGGCTGAAGGGCTGTTGTTTAACACAGTGCCCAGTGGAGTGCCTGCAATGCCTTCAGCCGTGACTGTTTTCAAAATACAGAAAAGGCTTGAGTGCCATATTGCTTTTTAACAATCTTATACTGTATTTGACCAACCATTTTATAATCAAGATCCACTTCAATAGCTGTTTTTTTTAAGAGTCTGGCTTATATGGACTCGACTGGATCAGGATGGACAGAGGCACCATGGCTTTCTGAAGAATTTGAAAAAGTCCACATCCCTGAGGTCTGCAAAAGTAAGTATGGACATGCAAAATAGTATGTGACCCATAAGACTGAATAAAGCATCTAGAAGCTGTTTCTTATTTTCTGGTGCATTTGTATGATTTGTGGTTAATTTCAGCAGGAAGCCACACACATGCTCAAGATATTTTCACATTTTATTCTAATCTTTCAAATGAACACAAAATAACTTGTTCAAGCTTAAAGCTATTTTCCGTGTTCTTGATTAAATTAGTATTCATTTTGATGATAGTGCCACCTGTTGGTCAATAGCATCTATATTAAGTAATGTTGCTTTTAAAATGATTTTCCTAAAATGAACACTGGGGATCCAATAAAATCCACCTTTTATGCCATTTTTGCGCCTGCTTCTCTCCGTCTCAGACAGGTGTTCGGCTCAGCCCGTCGTGCTGGTGGTACCCAGGTGAACTGCCGTCTGTGTGAGTGTGTGTTTGGCCTCCTGATGAGACATATGGTCACTAATATATTACAACTTAAATGAAACACAGGGCTCGGCCTGCACTCGCTCCGTGGCCCTGTGGGGCACAATCAAATAAACATTTTACATCAGCCAATAACTCTGTAAAGCAATAGACATTGGGCTCATTATTTTCTAAATTTAATTGCAGCTAATCCAGTGAATGTGCATGTGCCTGGTGTGTGCAGGGACATCCTGGACCCAGTTGCTGTTTTGCCCCTGGGCTGTATCAGTTGTTCTAAATTGCACTGAAGCATCATGGGAAAACAGTACTAAGTGCAGGGTCAAGGGCGGCCACAGATGAGAGCCTCAGGAGTGTGTGTGGACAGTAATGCTGATAATATTAGAATAAGGGCAGTTTTCAAAGCACACTGCAATTCCCTGATAAATGTAGCTCCACCGGGGACGCCTTTAGGGCTTGTGTGCACCCATAATCCCAGCTGTCCTCCATAAAAGCAGGATTAGTAAGAAAGTAAGGGCATCATATTTGGCTTTTGTTCCCCTCCCCCATTTAAAGGGGTATTTCATCCAAAAAACGAAAATTCGTGCCATCTCAGATGTACGTGATTTATCTTATTCAGGTGAACAAAAAATAATTTTTTAACCATCGCTAATGGTCTTAAACAGGTTAATGGGAGTTTCGTGAATTGCAACATCAGCGTTGTGAAGCTTGACGTAAATGTGTGAGAAGTGACATGGGCTGCGTCTGAAAGCTGAAAAATGAGGATGCATTCCAAGGTAGGAAGGAATCAAAGCACTGATATCTTCACTTACTGTCGGGAGATGCCTTTATCTGATTTGTGAAGGTAGCGTTGATACATCCTTTGATATATCCTTCTATTCCTTGACAGCTGAGTTTCTTTTGTTAAAAAGTTGTTGGCCAGTTTGTATATATGAGATTTTTCACCAACTTTCTTCTCTTTTTGATCTTTATCTGTGTTTGTATGAGGAAATTTGAAGTCATAAAACTGGGATGACTCGAGGGTGAAAAATTATAAAAGATTTTGTATTATCTCTATAATCGGCCTGCTTGAGGATTTCTAGAGTGTGTTTTTTACAGCCCATCCTAACAGGATGCTTTTTTTTCCCCCTCTACACTTTCTCTCACACAGCTGTCTGGCCTCTGCAATGACTCCTTTAAGCCAGGGTTCTGCTGTAGAGGCCAGTTCTCAACTTGCGTCATGTTTCTGGGTGTGCGTTATCTTGTCCCTCTTAGACTGCAGCACCCGTCTACACCTGTCTGGATTTATAGAGGCAATAGGAAAACATCAGACATTTCCTTTAACCTTGTGCAAAAAAGAAACCATATACTCATTTTGCTAGATTTTAAATCATGGGATTTTTTTTTTTTTTTAGTGAATGACTTAACATACACTTGCTTTATTTAAAAAAAAAATCAAAGTTTAAAAATCATTCTGCTGGTAGTTACTCTGAGTTCTAGTCAAATGGCTTTTATTTTATTCCCACGTTTCTTTCGTCTGTTCTGAGAGAATGGTTTTGTATTGTGTTTTGTTTTGTAGGTTTTGTACAGATTCTTGTATGAAGTCCGTTTCATAGGGTTACTTTCCTGCAAAAGTGCAGGAAGTCATTCCCTCATAAGGCAGCAAGTCAGTTGCCTAGGCGCGCATAACTTTAATATAAACGTAATGTACAAAGGGCATTTGCACAATTTAGTTATTTTATTTTTACTACACTAGCATTTGTTTGTTTTGCATCTGGAAAGTCGCCTACAGTAAGTTTCCACAGTCATGGATTGCATCTTTAAAGCAGTTAAAAACAATGTGCAGAAGACACTATGTAATCATTAAAAATAAATGATCTGATAAATAATTGATTTAATTCATTTAAAATGTATGACGGTCAGACCAAGGACCAGAAATCGGGTTTGCAAAGCACTGTTATGCATGGAAGCTATAAGTCATAATGATATAATATCTGAAGCATGAAATTGTCTACAGCTTTGACCTTTTATTTCAATCTGAATAAAATTCGGGTGCCTTGATCTCAAACTTGTGCTATACAATTCAGCCAAGGTCATGGGAAGGAGAGATAAATGCTACTTTATCATCTTCCTCATGAATGAAAATGATGGTGATGTGACTGATTATTTCTGTCTGGATGGAGCTTGTGTTTGTAGCTGATGGTGTGTTAATGCGGTGTAAGTGTATCTCACAGCTGGTAGTATGCTAATATTGGATCACGTTTTGTTTTATTCATTGGGGTGGGGGAGATTGATTTCTACATATTTATAGTTTGATGTTTTCTTGATTGTCCCTTGCTCGAAGCTGTTAAAAATTGAACGCTCATACTGCCATAAACCGGCAATTAGAATGCGTTTGATGCCTTATTAGTAAAATAAACTCTGAATATGCAAATATACTTGACTGTTTATTTAAATGCTTCTGAATATAACAATTATGCATAACAGGGTACTGATACATTTTATAATATGCCTAAACATGCCTTCATATATTAAAAATGCATAATCAAGCGCTTGTGCTCTTTCTCTCACTCTCTGCTATATGCAAAGTGTGTTTTGTCTTATGAATTTATATAAAAAAATACATTGTATTCTTTCAAAACTAAACGACTAAACTTGAATGTCAGTGTATATCATTCTGTTGTTATTTATGCATTTTTTAAGCGTGATAGTATCATGACTGAGATCATATCTTCATGTTTTCTAGCCAAAAATCCTGTCTTTTCTTGCACAGAAGCCTCAGAGCAATCCTTAATTCCGTAAGGACTGTGCCTGCGTTCATGTCATTGTAAGTTAATGAATTCAATGAATTAGATTAAAGTTGTGTTGTCTTTGGTTTGCAGGATGCACAATGCGACTGCCTCAGAAATCCTGCCTAAAGAGAGACAGCCACTCTTGACACTGAATTTGTATTTGCATGTTGAGTTGCTGAAACAAGTTTTCAAGACATATGAACCAGTTTATGACATTACACACTCTCACATCTTCCCCTCTTTCAATCTGTCACATTTCTAATGCAACCGTATTACCAAGTGATTTAGAGTGATTGTCAACAGAAACATCACATTATTTCGGATGTCTCAGAACTGCCACTTTTGTTTTCTCCTAGAGGCTTCCGAATCAACCAGTGACCCAGATATGTGCGCGCGTGTGCTGCTTTGTTTGTGTCTGCAAGGCTATTAATTTGCATGAAATCTGCAAAAATCATATTTTTGAGATCGCGTTTCCTGTGTGTCTGAAGCACAGCTGGACTGGAGAGATTTCACAGCGAGCCTCCGCTCTTGTATTACGGTTGTATTATGATTTGTGTTTGAAAGCGTAGGAGCTCTTTGGAGTGCAGCAGAAAGAGAATCTCTAAGAACATCGTTCACAGAGCAACTCTGCTTCCACACACACACACACACACTGCTGAAATCTGTGAGAGGGAATGAACAAAAGCCTTAAAGGCACGGCGTATGCTTGGCTTGGTCTATTTTTATTTTCGCTCATTTAATTTAAAAGATAGTGTTTCTTTATTTTTATTTGAAATGTTACCATTTCAAATAAATGTTATTTTGTAATAAATATTCACGAGTGTCGTGGTGTATTTTTCAACATATAACGCAACGTAAGAATCGGTCATGTTTTTGATGTATAAAGAGGTTCTTATACTATAAAAAATGTCTTGGTTTCAAAACTCAAAACTTTCCTATTATTTCTAAAAACATGGGCATGTTGTGCAACGCGCCGCTTCATGATGTAACGGTGTGGCTGAACACCGCATCTGGAGGTAAATGACAAGAGCAGTAAACATAAGTCTTCACAGGAACAAACAAACTTTGATGCATTTTATTGTTAATCAAGCGGGAGACCATTTTAGTAAGTACTTGCTTCGTTATTCACTTAATTTTACAGCAGATTTGTTTCTAAATGCAAGTCGAAATAATATATTTTGACAATTTCGTTAGTAATCAAAAGACACTTATTATTTGCTTCTATTAATATCTACAGATAATCTGTGAAATGTTATTTCGTACTAAATACTTAGAAGTGCATAAAGGCTTTGTTAGATATCTTAAATGGACACACATTTGTTGAATATGCGTTATGATTGGAGGAAATAGAAGCATCTTGATTGGGGTATAAATATCCTGGTCGTGGCACTCTGCGGCCAGGACGGTAATGACTTTATTACTGTCAACCTTTGCAAGAAAATAAATCTTCGAGAGACTTTTGAAATGAAAAATGGCAACGACAACAAGCTGAATTTTCAGACGGGTTATTGAATGCAGTGTCGCTCCACACAGACGTGAGCAACTGTTTTTATTACTTGGTCACTGTTGCTTTGTCTGTTATTACAGTTCGTGCGTGCTCGGTATTTCTGCTTTTTAAACCTAATACACGGCAGCGTCCATTCATTCTGTCAAACATCCACAACCTTTAGACTAGCAGCGGGAAACAGGACAGAAAATAGCCTTCTAGATTATGTTTTTATGTGAAAATCTAGATAACCTAATAAGTGGACCTCAGAGAACAGTATTAAAAAAGTTACACATTTCATGTCCTCTTTAAAATATATTAAAATAAAAAACTGTTAAATTAAATCCATATTTATATAGCAATATTACTGCTTTTACTGTGTATATTCAAGTGGAAGCACAAGAGACATTTCATTTTTTAATCATATTATTTCTACCTGTTGCCTAAATCGTCTAATCAAACCTAAGTGCACATCTTCCAATAATCCTAATGTCCATTTTGGCAAATTTTTCCTGCCTGGCTGACCTTTATATATTTGATATTTTTCATGTCTGAAAGCCAAGCTGAAGAACCTAAGTGACAGAAACGAGAGGTTTGCATAGCGCTTATTTGTTAAATTGATGCGTTTAATCTTTGAGCCTTATTCAGGCACCAAAGTAAATCTTTGATTAAAAACTTGTCGGCGGTCGTTTATAGAGTCATACGCTGACATGAACGGGTCTCTTGCCACTCTCCTGAACTCTTTCCGTTCTCTCTGTTATTTTCTGGCTCTCCGTTTCCATCTTTGCGTGACCTGCGTGTAATGATTTGGATGCCCCTGCGGTGACAGTGGACTGGTGTGCTCCACTGAGCTTCCCGTGGTAATGCATCCTAAAGCCTCTGGGCAGAGACAGACAGCACTCAGGGTCACGCTCTCTGCTGATCTACACGCGCTCGCATGATGCCATGGAGCCATTCAGGAGGAGAGAAAGGAATGTCTCAAACAAGCGCAAAACCGCAGATATTCTGTAGCTGCTCTCATAGATACAAACAGCAACCGATAACGGCTTTTTCACGGGCAAGTGATACAATAGCTTTAAGGAAACGAATAGAAAGCTGTCACTGGGGTGCTACTTCAAAATTGAAAAGGTACATCTTTGTTTCGGCCCTTTTGCTTTGAGTTTACAACAAAACAAACCATTCCACTTTACATTAAATTTGAATCCTTCTGTGGACTACTTTTTAATTTAAGTTACTTGTTTAGTGTTAATTACTAGGCCTGCTATTACTTGAAATAATTTTGCAGGCTAGTTTTACACTAGTAGTTTAATTTTTCAATTGAAATACACTGCATATAATGAACCAGTAATATTATTGTAATCATTGACATATGGGCATGCTGAAACTAGAATCATTTTAATTGTATGCCTTTAATATTTGCGCAGAAATGATAACCAATAGCAAATGACCTTATTTGATATATAATCACTATTTTTGAATTTAAAATCAGTGCTGAGTTGAGAAGAGATAAAACTACTAGTAAATTTGTTTAATAGAGACGAATTTTGAAAATGTATATTCCTATATGTACTCATTAATATATTTTACAAATATATATTACAAAGTCATTAAATATATTATTGAATCAAATAATAATTGTACATTTTTGATAGCCTTTTAAACTATTATTTGTGTTGTAATACTTTTTGTAACTTTGTATCTCTTATTTACTGTTTTTCTTCCTCTTCGTTCCTAAATAATGGTTGATGGAAAAAGGGATAAGTCAGTGATAAAAAGCGGGAGAGAAGGAAAAGTAGAAAAGTTCAAACACATCAGGAGAGTAAGAGAATGAAAGAGAAGAGACCGTGTTTTTGTTGTTATGGATGCCTGTAATTTCATGCTTCTTGTCATCTGCTGTCGCTGAAGAAGCAAAGTGAACTGAAGTGAAAATAGAAAGTTTGCCCTGGGTGTGTTGACTACACCAGTGTGATACAAACATGTTATGACATATGACATGACGGTTTATATCAGCTGACACCGTGATAAAATCTGACGTATAAATATTGTTTGGAGCTGAAGTTGATGTATCTGTTTTCCTGAATGCTGTCTGAGACGCGCCAAAGGTTCCTGCATCTTTATTTATTCACTTTTAACAGATACACTTACAAGACTTTCGGGTGATCCTGCAATTCTGTTTTTCCCTACGATTCTGCAACTGATATGCTAAATGTATGATTTATGTCCTGAAATATACTGACGTTCGACTGCGTGTGATGTACAGAAGAGTAGCAGCTGCGCTCACCTCAGGCCTGAACCGAACTCCAGCTTGATGTGGAATCTGTGCAGGAATGGAGGCGGAGTTCAGCTGAGTTCAGTGTCTGGCCTAATGTAAACCACTTCAGAAGTGCTTTAGAAAGCTGCAAAAGAGCTCCAACTAATTGCTAAATTCAATTTAAATGGCTTCAGTTATTTAACAGATGAAAACTAAATGACTGGAGTATGAGTCAAAATAATAATGAACAAAAATAGCGATAAAGCCTTGTAAAATAGTAAAAAAAAAATTAAGATTAATAATAAAAATTAATTGTACAGTATCTGTTTCAGTTAAAGCAGATGTATATAGTTAGCCTACTTATTGACACTGGAGCCCCCTACAGTTAAAGGGGTAGTTCAATCAAAAATGAAAATTCTGTCTTTAATTATTCTCCATTATGTCGTTAACAAAACTATGTATAGCAATTTAACATTTTGGCCACTTTGGCCAGCTTTAAAGGAAAATATGATTAAAAAAAAATAGTGTTCATCTGAAAGAAGAAAGTTATATACACCTAGAATGACTTGGGGTGAGTAAATTATGGGGTCATTTTCATTTTTTGGGTAAACTATTCCTCCAAGTGCAGTTGAGCTTAAACTGCAGCTGTGCCATATCTGTGTTTGTGTGGCATCATTGTTGCTGATGTTTCTCTTGATAGCTGAATATCCAGCTCTCCCTCCTCTTCTTCTGCCCCTGTCCGACCATAGTGTGGGAATTGTGGATCTGGGGCAGCTCTGTTTCTGTCTCTCATTGGCTGAAGGGGCTGTTGTCATGGTGCTGGCTGCTCAAACCACCCTGGCCTAACTGAGCTGGCAGCCATCCTGTCCCTGACAAAATGATTTTAAATTATTCATAGACTAACAAGGCCATGCCACCCTTATAGGACTGGACAGGGGTGCGTTTCCCAAAAGCGAATACGGTTTAACGTTTCCCAAAATCATAGTTCAAATGAATAAACAGTGCCTCAAACGTATGTGTTTGGAGCTCTCAACCTATGATTAGAAGCTTGTTAGAAAGACATTATGCTCTTGGGCACAATAAGCAAGCTGACAGGCAGTACAGTCTATATCTATCCTTCTATATACATTTTCATCTATATATTATTGTGCCATTTTTAAAGAATGCATGGTGCGTAAAACCCCAGAGTATGGCGTGAGAGGCAACCCACGATTGTGAAATAAAACATCAAATAAAGTACAATAATAGGTTGGGAAAAAAATTGAAACGTGCCATGTTTAATACAACAGTATCTTTGTAATCAATTATTTAAGAGAAGGGAACAATCATGAGCTAGTTTGTTTCCTAATATGGTGGTTAATCCTTTAATCGACTATTTACGTCATTGTACATGAGCACCACAGATTACAAGATGACAGATTTGTATTAAAAGGTTGCATTACTAGTTTATTACTAATTAAGTTGTGAATTTTAGAGGCTTTTTTGCATTATAGTTTCTGAATACACTCAATTCACTGAATAAAAACTCTACGTACTATTTTATTACATTTAATTATTAATTGCACATTAATTTTGAGAGAATGAGAAACAGAACACGTAGTGCTGTAACGCTGCCCATTAACAAGAGGGCATCAATGAACTCTCACAGACTTTCCTGCATAATCTTTCAACACTGTCTGTGTTACCATGACGACCACACAAAAAGAGAAGTATCAAAAAAAGAGGCAGCTCTGTTTCTGTTCTCCCGCAAATGGATTTAACAAATTTAGTAGAGAGAGTGTACGAGATTGAATGAGATTAATTTCCACCTCATTTTTGCAATCCCCGATGTAGAAGGAAATTGGTAAATAACGAATATTTTTGAGAATGTAAGCTATAAATATAGACTAATTTTTTATTGTATTATATATATATTGTAAGCTGACTCTTTCTTGTTTCTGTGGTTTCATTTTCTTTAGTTGGTTCCCTCTCTCTCTGATGGAAGGAATGTCTGCTGTGCTGTAATGAGAGAGCCTGAACCATACTACTGTACAGTAAGCATACTCTCTAATCAAGGTCACATAGTTACATTTTCTATACAGAGTGTGGCCTTATTCTGTCACTTCGTCTCATGGCAAAGATTGTCTACCTATGGTTTTGCTGACTCAGTCTAGGTTGATTTTAAATTTCACTGTTCATTTTGACTGCTATGTCAATATCAGTCATATAAGAAATGGATTAACAAATTATGTCATTAATACCTCACCCTCATATCATTCCAAACAGTTAAGACCTTCTTTGGAACACAAATTAGAATTAGAGAGCTCTGTGACCCTCCATAGACAGCATGTACTAATTTGTTCAAGGTCCAGGAATGTAGTAAGATCATTGTTGAAATAGTCTATGTGACTCAGTGGTTCAGCTGTCATTTTCTATACGGAAATATTTTTTGTACACAAAAATAAATAAAATAAATAGTTTACGATTTGATTGAATGAAGTAAAGCAGGTGTTTTTATTCAACAGTTGGAGAGGCATGGTTAAGTATATATATATATATATATATATATATATATATATGTATGTATATATATATGTATGTATATGTATGTGTGTGTATATATGTGTGTGTGTGTGTGTGTGTGTATAATATACAATGCTCATGCCCAAGCCGTCAAAGTAGGGTAGTAGATCACATGGGTGACATGAGGTTTTCACAGAAAACAGAAACATTTGAATCATGACGACATTAAACAAAATAAATAAATTAAACTGCAAATGGCTCTGCTTGCCTCTGACTTCATTACAGAACGTTACAGAAGCTTTTTATTTATTTATATATCATGTGGCACTGAAGACTTGAGTAATAATTCGGCAATCAATTATATTTTTAAATATATTAAAATATAAAGCTTTTTTTTTTTTTTTTTTTTTACATTGTGTGTGTGTGTGTGTGTGTGTGTGTGTGCGTGAAAAACACACAAAATTGCTACCTTCAGGCTGTGTTGCCATGTAATACAATTCTTATATTTTCGTTGTGCACCTGAGCTGTTAAATGATTATGTTGGCAATTACTTTTCTCCACTGGGAATATTTTTTTTTTCTAGTGATAAATGTTTGAGATATCTGGGTGTGCACATTTAGTCGGTTGTCCTATTTTCCCAGAAGTCCCGTCTTTCCCTGGGTATCAGTCTTTGATGTGGATGCTGGTAATTAGCAGTGCTAATATCTAATTAAAAAGGGAGCATAATATTAACCGACCCCCTCGCCTAATAACCAAATGCCATCTGGTGACCAAACATGGAACTACATTTTGGTATTCAGAAGGACAGCAGGAGGCACAAGAAGCCAACAATACCTGATCTTGACATTAAAACTGGCACCTTAAAGTGAATGCCCACACAGCATAATTAAATTACTTTCCAGTTTAACAGTAGAGACCAGCAACTGACACCTACTAAGAATTGTTCCTAGGCTTAACTATAAAGCTCTTTTCAACCCATACTGTAAACTAGAATGTGAAGGTCAAGTATTTTCCATTTGAACAGCACCTGCACTACCTTTACAGACCCCTAGGGGGTTAAACATGTACATTACATTTACATTTAGTCATTTTGCAGACGCTTTTATCCAAAGCGATCCAAACACCCTATGTCATACACGCACTATTGAAATTATAGCAGTAATTCATAACTGCTGAAACCTTATATTCACCTTTGTCATAGTCTTCAGGTCTGTTTGTTTTGTTCTTACTCTGTCTTTTCCATTAATCTGTCTGTGACTAAAGAGCAGTGAAGCGTGATTGAGATTGACTGAACTGGGTCTGTGATTTGTGCGTGTGCCAGCATGTGTTTGCACTCACTGAACAGACTGAAATAACTCTTGATTATCACTCCAGTCAAACCACTGTGGTTGTCTATTTTTTTATCATTACCCTCTCCTGACTCATATTCCCATAAGACTCCATGCATTGATAAGAACATTAGATCATTAGTACAGCTTGTGTTCGGTGCGTGGTGAAACCTGTTCCAGTCAAACAGCAGCTGTTAGAATCTGTAGAGTTTGATTGTGTTATCTAGTATTCTGTATCTTCCTCTCACTCCCCGTCTTTCTGCAATTGGCGCCTTGGACTACAATCTGAATAAATCCTTGTTCACAATATAATGTGCGTATTTCACTTTGGTGAACCCAACTAAATTACTTTGAGGGCAGAATGGGCATATTTAATCGTCATTTTGAATATGAATGCATCTACTAAGAATGGTAAATGCACATGCACAAACTCTCAATGACCTGTAGAAACTAGAATCTCTGCCAGCGTCCTTAATAGTGTCTGGACTTGATTGCTTGTTTTATCAGATTACAGTTTATGCTGATAACTTTCAGGAATTATATTGCTCAATTCTCTGAATAGCAAGCAGAGCGTTACACAATCACATCCTATGTTTCGCTTTGACACAAGTATGCAGCCTTTTGAGCAAAAACTGTCCAGCCAAGTGGTCTTGAAACAAGAATGGTGCATAGGTTTATGTGAAGTAAGTAATGATAAAATAAAGCTGATTTGTATTCTGCTGTGAAATTACAGTAAAAAAAAAAAAACAGCCTAGAAAAAAAGAGGGTTACTGGACAGGTATTACAGTTAAAACCAAAGATTTTTCCTGCATGTCATGTGTGGGACGTTTTTGCATCAGTGATGCGAGAATTTGTGTGGGATTTTGTAAAGATTTTTTTAATTAAGAGTTAAACCATTAAATAAACCAAACAGCTCCAAGGTGAATTATATTACATACTTTAATTTAAAGCACTCCATTGCAGCATCCTACGATGCATAGCTAGATCCCAAACACACTGGTTCTGTGTTTTTTGGTTTTGTGTGTGTTTTGATACCTCATGTGCTCTGTGTGACCTAGTTTCTGTCCTTTGTTAATTGTGTCATTGTGTTCAGGCGTGTGTGTCTAATTATCTTCATTACCTTCACCTTATAAGTGTTGGTTTGTCTGACGTCATTGATGTATATATGTGGTTGCTACCCTTCTGTCTGGAATTGCCTTACTACGGATTTCTAAAAAGACTGTAGACAGGAAGAATAAGATGTAGCGGACAGAACGAGTTCTTGTTTTCAGACCCCTGATGACACCTAGTGCCTTTCCAGTTTAACATCATTAAGTGCTTCGTAATGGGGACAGGATGTACTTCATAAACCAAACATTACAGACCATAAAATGTTAAACAACAGGGCATTTCATCAACGCACCCTCACATAAACCAAACATGTAGTCATTCAGAAAATGCAGCCTGAAGTTACATCTCACTAATGGATCAGATGTAATAAAGCTCAAATACGCCAACTGAGATGAAAACACACATACGCAACAGCAACACCCTAAAATACACACGCTTCTGCGAGCAAACACACCCTAGGTCTGGCGGGATGCATGACATGCGTGCTTGTTTTTCTATGCAGCTGCTCCCTTTTGCAGCCGGTTTCAGCACACCAGCTAATCACCACCAGATGTGATGAACAGAGACACAGAGACAGAGAGAGAGAGAGAGGGTGAGGAACATATGTCTGACAGACTGGATGTAGAGAAAAATGGAGAGGAAGACAAAGACAAGAGAATGACAGAAGAGGAAGGAAGTGGGGCAGTAGAAATGCTCACTTGTTCAGCCGAAACTGACAGAGGATGAAAAGATTGCCAGGATTGTTAATAATAAAATGTGTAGGGCATTTACAAGATGTTGGGATGAAATAATACTTATACAATTTAAATATCATTTTAAAAGGTATGAGTGCATGAAGATAGCTTGTCTTTATGGAGACTGCAGCATTTATAAGTGTAAAAATATATCATGAAATAGAAAATGAAAATTAGCTGGTAAGTACTCTGGTCATCCAAGAAGTAGATGAGTTTGTTTCTTTATTGGAACAGATTACAGATCAATGGGTGCCATCCGAATGAGTCTAACTATCTGATAAAATCATCACATTAATCACTCCAGTCCACCAATTTACCGTTTCTAAGAAACAAATCTAACATTAAGGTATTTTATCTTTAAACTTATTTGCTTCTGAGTCCATAATTCATTTTATATGGCTTCCAACCAACTTCCTTATTTATGGTGAGAAAGTGATACAAATCTTTAATACAGGTGTCCTTGTAAAAAAAAGCAGTAGCATGATATATTTAACTACGCACTTTATCCCCAATTCCCTCAGCCCCTGGCTGCTATTATGCAGCTTTCCCACAGAAAAATATTCCCACATGATTAATTCTCTGAAAAACATGCTTTTTATTAAAAACATGTATTTTTAGTATTTGTGTAGACTGATCTGTGAATGCAATCAATAGCACTTTCATGTACAACTAAGGAATGGGACTTTGTATTTTATATTGGCCAATGAGTATACACAGCATGAGCTTCATAAGATACAGTATGCCAGCAGCCCTAGTTTTTTTAGAGGGTATAAGGAAGAAAATAATGTGTTTGAATGCATCCTTGATACCAGTTTGTAGTTTTGAGGGAACTTCAGCCCTCCTTTATTTCTGTAACTACATTGAAGTGGAGTTTTGCGCTTGGTTTGAGACCCTGTAGCCTCCCTCCTTCTCAAATATCAAAAAGAAGAAAACCTCAGATGTTTTTAAACATACTGGTACGAGGCTTGCTTTCTGTGATCAAGAGTAGTCATGGATGACAAAAGAGATCTCTCCGTTTCCCAACTGCAGTTTGACCCTTGAAATAGAGGGAAATCCTCCCTAAAAGAATACAGATGGATTTGTATTGTAAATATGTCACTACATTTAATACCTTAAAACTCCACAGGGCATTGTGTGTGTGTCAATGTATCATCTATCCGGTGTTTTTTAAATTCTCTTCCTCTTGAGCAACAAAACTCAGAGGAAAATCATCCCGACAGCGTGACCCATTAATACTAATGTTTGTTTAAATTCAAGCACTTTTATGTCCTTTAGGTTAATGAAACGATAATGTGAACTATTAACTAACACATGACGGTCATATTTATGGTCACCTTTTCCCCTGACTTTTATATTACTTTATTTTTTCTTTTTGTTATTAAAAATAATAACCCTATTTGTATACTTATGCAAATGTCAGTAACATACATTTTTTAGACTTGATTATTTGTGTGTGTGTGTGTGTGTGTGTGTGTGTGTGTGACGGTGAACCTAATGACTGTCTGTCTGAAGTCAGTCTTTCTGCTGAACCTTTGTCACAACTGAGACTATGATTCAACAAAAAGTATATTATGATGAAATAACCTTGACCACAGTGCTGTATGACAGCTTTTGTACGTGTGCAAGTGTTAAGGCGGGTGCACGGAAGTGTGAGTACATTTATGAATGATGTGAACTTTGGCTCTTATATCATTCAGAGTATGAAAAAAGAAAAGACTTCCATGAGCGATCAGAGCAGCTGCACCAAAACCAATCTTTGTCACATATCCACATACATCAGTTTTTGTGGTTTATGAGGACTCTTCATAGGCGTAATAGTTTTTGTACTGTACAAACAGTATATGTGCTATTCCCTTACATCAACCCTACACCTAAACCTACCCCTTACAGGACACTTTATGCATTTGTAGCTTAAAAAAAACCCCATTCAGTATGTTTTTAAGGCTTTTGAATTATGGGGACATTGGCAGTGTCATAAACCACCTTCAAATTGTAATACCTCTGTCATACCCGTGTCATAAACAAATTTTTGTCCCCTAAACCACAAAAACCAGCAAACACACACATACACACACTGTTTGTATGTTTCTGGGATAGATTCTGGTAAATCTTTTCAGTGGAACGCCAAAACCACAATACTAGTTAATATAAACTAAGATTGAATGTAATACGAAGCTTTTCACTGAAGCCTGATTCATATGCTGTCTTGCAGACTGCATGAAATAAAGAGTCTCTTGTTTGCTATCATACCAGCATGCACACAGGAAGACTAAAAGACTGCTATGTTCAGTGTAAGTGGGATGTTTACCTAAAATATGTTTTCTGCTGCCATAAGAATGTGTTTCCAACAGATAAATTAAAATGCATTTGTATATGAAACGCTATCTCTTACAGTAATGGCAGTCAGTTCAATTGTGGCAGTTGCTCAACATGATCTCAGAAGCACTGAATGAGTGTGAGTGTGAGTGTGTGTGTGTCACATCAGGTCTGTGGTCTGCGCATGTAGCTGTAATCGCTGTGATTCATTAAAGGGCATGTGCACATACTCCACACACATGCTCTTGGTCTGGAAAGCCTATTAAAATGAGGAAAGGTGGAGCGATGAGAGAAAGAGGGTGAGAGGGGGATGGGGTTAGCAAGAAAAAGGAGGTGATTGTTGGGGAGTTAGAGAGAGAGAGTGTTGCTGTAGCAAGGGAATGTGAGCAAAGGAAAGAAGACACCAGAAAAATCCTGTCAGATTTTAAGATCGTAAGATAATATTTCTGTTCGACTACCGACAAAATAGGTAAGAAATTAAAGTTTTTTGTTTATTCATTTCTTTTTGCGAGTTCTTTACTTAATATGCTAACCTTACACATTCATTTTTTTGTCACAAAAAATAACTGAAAGACAGCAAACAATAGGCAGGGTCAATACAAAAGCTTTTTGTTTACTTTTCCAAATACCCTGAACCCCTGCATTCCTTTATCACGATGTAGTAGTGTTTTTCTCTGCAAAACTCATGCCAATGACATTAAGGTGTTTTTATGTGTTCTGGCTGGTTTTAAATTGAGTTTATCCATGGCAAAGAATGTCAATCGATATTTTAACCAAGGGCAGCTGACACTGCATGGTACACACACACACACACACACACACACACACACACGTAGAAGTTTGCTAAGTGGTGTGTTTTGCAATGCAGTGATTTGGAACTGGAACTGGAATGTTTATATTCACTCTGCTAAATGTAAACTGTTTTTTGGAGATTATCTGTACTGAAGCTCTAGAATGCGACCTGAGAAATATGAAGCAGGTTTTGAAACTCCACTAGCTGTTTACTTAGCATTCATTCCATAGCCAGTTCAGTGGTGATTATTCTTTCTTTTATTTTTTTTTGCTTCAGGAAATTCAGCTTGATCCCTAAAAGTACTTGATTCAGCCTAATATAGTCAGGTTGATATGTGTACACACTGTATCGCAACAGAATGGGCCGCTATCTATGATTCAAAGTGCCTTCAGGGTAATTTAAAGTGCAATCTTTGCTGACAAAACCTTGACCTAAAATGTTAATATAGCACTAAGGTTAAATTTACACTAAGGAAGTATTCATTTGTGCTTGATTTGAATCTTAAAAGTTAATTTTGGCGGTGTAACCTAATGCTTATTTTTCATTTTAATTATTATTAAATAATTCAACAATAATTCAACTTTCATATCAAGTGCACTGATAATAATAATTAATAATTAATAATTTAGTGTTTGAATCTATAAGATTTTAAATTGACAGTGTTAACATATTAAGCAAAATTTTATTCAGACAAATAAAAACTACTTCTAGCACATTCATAAAATGTTTTACATAGAAAAATTTAACAGTACACTTAAGTCAATAATAGTTATTAATGTAATGAGTCATGGATCACTTGATTTGATTACGAAGCTACAGTGTTTTTTTTCTTTTGCATGTTTGTCACACTTTAATATTTCAGATCATCAAACAAATTAAACTATTAATCAAAGATAACAGTAAATACAACATGCAGTTTTTAAATGAAGGTTTTTATTATGAAGGGAAACCAAAATCCAAACTCACATGGCCCTGTGTGGAAAAAAGTGCTTGCCCCCTAAAACCTAAAAACTGGTTGGGCCAGCCTGAACTTGAACTGCCTTTTTAAATCCATGCCACAGCATCTCAATAAGATTCAGGTCAGGACTTTGACTAAGCCACTCCAAAGTCTTCCATTTGTTTTACTTCAGCCATTCAGTGGTGGACTTGCTGGTGTGTTTTGGATCATTTGAAGCAGAACCCAAGTTCACTTCAGCTTGAGGTCACAATGACCATCAGGATTTTTTGGTAGACAGCTGAATTCATGGTTCCATTTATCAAAGCAAGTCTTCCAGGTCCTGAAGCAGCAAAACAGCCCCAGACCATCACACTACCACCACCATATTTTACTGTTGGTATGATGTTCTTTTTCTGTGTTACTTTTACGTCAGCTGTAATGAGGCACAAACCTTCCAAATAATTCAACCTCGTCAGTCTCGTCAGTACACAGAGTATTTTCCCAAAAGTCTTGGGGATCATCAAGATGTTTTCTGGCAAAAAAAAGGCAAGCTTTTATGTTCTTTTTGCTCAGCAGCGGTTTTCGTCTTGGAACCTTTGCCCAGTCTCTTTCTTATGGTGGAGTCATTAACACTGACCTGAGGCTAGTGAGGCCTGCAGTTCTTTGGATGTTGTTGTGGGGTCTTTTGTGACCTCTTGGATGTCATCTCTGTGCTTTTGTGGTAATTTTGTTCAGCAGGCCACTCCTGGGAAGGTTCACCACTGTTCCATGTTTTTGCCATTTGTGTATAATGGCTCCCACTGTGGTTCGCTCAAGTCCCAAAGCTTTAGAAATGGTTTTTATAACCTTTTCCAGACTGACAAATCTCTTACTTTCTCTCATTTGTTCCTGAATATCTTTGTTTTTCAACATGTTGTGCAGTTTTAGAGGATTTTTGCTGTGCTTCACTTTCTCAGACAGGTCCTATGTAAGTGATTTCTTGATTGCAAACACTTTTTCACACAGAGCCGTGTGGGTTCAGATTTTGTTTACCCTTCATAATAAAATCCTTCATTTAAAAACTGCATGTTATTTTTACTTGGTGTTATCTTTAAAACATGCAAAAAAAATTAGGCAGGTGGCCAACACATTTCACACCACTGCACATTATAAAAAATAGTGTATTAATAAAAATGATGCAGCCAGAAACTACTTGCTCTTACGTTCAGAAATCAAGAACTGTTTGTGAAATTGACTCCTCTCATCTGAAACGCCATAACTTATATTATTTATAGCTTGTATATGTTCATGTAAAAATATGGCATGCAGTTGCTTGGTATCATTCAGTGTAAATTGTACTAATCATAATAAATCATCTCAATACAAATTTAGGGCAATAATCTACAGTTGTTATTTTTGTCATAATCATGCAGTCTATGTTTGTTTCCCCCGACCCGTTGGCAAGTGACTTGCAAATGGAGCATAAATTCGGCTTAAAATCCTATAGTGTAAACTTGGCATTAGAGACTGATTTATTGATCTATTTATTTATTTTGTTTAGCAGAAATTATGTTGGGGTTTGGACGTCCTTTCATCCTTCTCCTCATCATCAACTTCCTGGACCTCTCCTTTGTGTCATCTTCATCATCTCAGAACGCCACTCGACCCCGTGGCCACCCTTCCGGAGAGAATTACGACCAATATGAGGACTTCACCACTGAGCCTCCCAGCTCGTCCTCTACCAACTCTGAATACCCAGATCTCAATCCGTGCGATTATGATATGTGTGTGGAGCAGCAGCACACCTGCCAAGAGCTGAGAGATGCCACAGGCTGCCTCTGCCCGGGGCTGAGCAATATTTTCACTCGCCCGAGTCCACCGCGCCTCTCGTATCTAACTCAAAAGGGTAGCAAAGAGGTTCTGGTACACTGGTGTGCTCCCACTTCCTTTGTCACTCACTACATAGTCTGGGTGAGTGGGAAGTCCGTGAATAAGAATATACATGTGGAGGAGAGAAAGAGGGACGCGGTAATGGAGGATGTTGAGGCTGGTGCTCGCATATGTGTACAGGCGGTAAATAAAGGCGGCGTCAGTGCAGATGACGATCAATCTTGTGACACATTTGAACCCCAAAATACAGACACCGGACTTGCGCTGAAGCTGGGCATTATTGGGGGTGTGGCGGGACTCATACTGCTGCTGATTCTGGCTCTGCTGCTTTGGAGACACAAATCACGGCAGAAATCCTCAGCGCGGACCAAGACTGAGGGAGTTTTGTAACGTCTGTGTGTGTATGTTGGCAAAAAATGGACTTTTACTTAATCTGGGTATGAATGACGGGAGCAGGTGAATGACTGTGTACTGATCGCTTGCTGTGAGTGTGCTGGGTGGTGTTTGAATGACTCGGTGGACATGAACAGAAAGAGAAGGTGGAGGAATGACTCAGCACATTCTTCTCATTTGCTCGTCAGTGTCTACCAATGTGGTTTAGGACAGAGACAAATCGCATACTGCTGGTGTGCTGACTCCAATAATGAGCACCATTTCAAGCCCACTTCCTGATCACGAACACATTTTAAACTTCTGTTTCTTCATCCTGTATTTGTTTTCAAAGAAAAAGGGCTGAATCACAGCGTTTAGGTTTAGGCCTGGATCAGATCAAATGGTTAGTACATATTTTAGGTCACTTTCGTAAGAAAGGAGTTTGCTAAGAGAATGTGTGTGAATCTTACAAAATGAAAGATTTTTGTATTTTTTGGAAGTTTTGCTTTGTGATATAATAAAATATATATTCCCATACAGTACCACATAGTACTGAATATATTCTCTCTCTCTCACACAAGAATACACACTGTACCAAGCCCTTAGCAACTATCCTGGGCTGTGACTTCACATGGAAAATGTCTTTATTTCACAATTTTAAGAGTCGTCTAAAGAAGAAGCAAGCTTCAGTAAAGCATCTATAATATAGTGAAATATTATTTAAGACCAAGTGTAGAAATTCTGTACACAATATCCAATAGATTTGACTGTTTTAGTCAGTTTTAGAACCCCAGAAACACATACTGATAAATTGGGCGTACAAAATTCTGTCCTTAAAACATGAACAAGACTACAGCCTTTCTTTTCAGAAGTTAGAAAGTGTCATACAATATCACATCCTGATATGAAAAATTAATAATGTGATCTAAATATATTTATCTTCTGTGCGTGGCTCAAGAAGACCAAATAAGTCGAATTATTGTATTCGTTCAGAGAAGAGGAACAAAGGTAAGAAGAGGAGCAAAGTAATCTCAATTGAACAAAGCTGGTCGCACTTATGTTCCCTGGTGCAAATTAAACAAAAAAAAGAGTTAAACATAAATGTTAGGAAAAGATGTGTATACATTATAAGAACGCATTCATTTACCTGTTAAGAGAGTGTTGACAGTTTGTGTAGTTAGATGGCTGAGCTGAAGAAACTCAGCAATGAGCTGGCTTTGGGAGTTTTGAAAAACAAAAATGTGGGAATTAGTAACCCTAACATTTAAATTTTGGCCAAAAAGAGTTCTTTAGGATTATATGGTTCTAAATAGAACTGTAATGAGGTGTCTCTGACAGTTACAGATTTAAATAAATAAATAATTCAATAAAAACAAACAAAACAGCGAGAATAGAGAACCCCAACACAAACTAATTAATTGTGCACAAAGTAAAAGAGTTTACAGAAAGACATGTTTTCTAATTGTTACATTGCATAAAGAACCTTAAAAGAACATACTTTTGAAGCAAAATATTATGCTTGCTTAATACAATCCTAGTGTAAACTGGACTGTATTAAGCTGTAGAATAGGCATGACATCCAGAAAAGTACTGTAACGAGAGAATAATTGCTTTTCAATATGTGGTACATTATTATGTGTCAAGAAAGGGTTTTTCTGTTGTTGTTGTTGTTGTTGTTTTATTTTAGAACTTATTTTAGAGTGCAAATCTCTCAATTCAAGAGGAGCACCATAACCATTTTAGTAAAGGTACAAACAAACACTGGTGAACTGTCTCTGGAATGATCACTTCTATCTAGAAGACCAAACCGATCCAGTCAGCCATTTAATGATGCTTCACATTATCTGCAGTCTCGGTAATGCCCTGTATTCTAGAAAGTTAGAAAATAACTATAATTTATGACATAATTACCACAGCAGGCAGGACTGTGACGTATTCAGTACTGTTACTGGTTGGTACCATTCTTTATTGTGGCGCAAAAGCATTTGTTTAGTGTTTATGCTACATGTCAGATATAAAACAGAACAGAAAGGGGGGCTGATTAGAGGAACTATATTACAAGGTGTCGTTCATTAAAACGTATTTTAAAAAGTAACCTATTTTTAAGACTGAGGTTACCTCAGGTTACATCGTTACACCAGGTGCCGACAAATCCGAGCAATTTCTTTTCATAATTAATTTCCTTGCTGGAGTAACACTGCTTAATAAACATGTGTTCATTAATTTTTTAATTATGTTTTCTTTTTCTTTCTTTCTTTGTTCTCTGTACAGTTCGATCTCTGTGCAGGGTTGAAATATACACAGTATATTATGCATTCCTGAATGTTTCATTATCACAACTTCTCCCTCCGGCATATAATCCTTTATACGTTCAAGTCCCATTTTTCACATTTTTTAAAAATAAACATGAAGAAAAGTGTGCAGACTATGCATGACTATGACTTCAGCGTCTTTTGTCGATAGTATCAGTCCCATGTTTTAATGCATCATTGTCCATGGGTTCATCTGAGACAGGAAGAGGGCCACACAATTCCTCCCCCTGACCCATGTCGCCCCTGGGGCATTACCAGATCCTGCTTTTAAAAATAAAGTTCAAAAATGACCCCGTAAAAAGGCAAATCTGAACGAGAAGTATTCATTGGGAGCTTCATAAAATGGGTTTTCATGGGTGTGTGCTGCAGTCAAACCAGAGAATTTGAGGCAATGCCAAATATGTGCTGGGTGGTGTAAAGCACCACTGAACTCTAATGAATCACGGTTTACCATTATCCTCTCTCATGAATGACTTTGGGGATGACGGTATAAAGCTACTTGACCAAATTTGACCAAATTTATGTAACAACTATAAAGTTGGTCAAGGAAACTGTGGCTGTTTTTCCTGCTTTAGTTCTACTGAAGAGACACACTTTGAAGAAACATTTTAGAGAACATCCTTATCTGTTTTACCATGGCAAAAAAGAAAAAAAAAATGTTACACACATTTTGGACATATTCCTAATTTTTGTTATACATGTTCATGTTATTATTTATTGCGTTGTGTTTTATTTGTGCGGTATATATCATTGTGTAAATCACAAAACAACCCAAATGTGATTGTTATTATTTCCGATTCCAGATATACTAAGATCTGCCACCAGATGCCGCTGCACAACCAGCATAAGAAGATCCAGGAACACAACAAACCACAATAGCGGCAGTGTTTGCTCACAGGAAGTGTAAAAGTTACACCAAGGGTCAAGGGAAATCATATACAATAATGTGAAATACAGTTACACAGTGCAATATATTTCTGTTCACTTTTTCAAAGCAATTATTCAATATACTAAAGTGTTAAAATAACACACAATCATGTTTATTTAAATGACGAGTTAGAGAAGTGTGAGATTTTTAGACATCAAGATTATTCACATCTTAAGATATTTTAGATCTTAATTTTAATTATTCGTAAAAGCTGTAGGATAAATGAAATAAACTATCAACTGTATTTCACATTTCCTAGAGAGCATTACTGATGGTATCTGCAAAGATGGTGGTGTAGAGAAGTGTTTTTTAACCTTTTGTTGACTCCAAGGTGCTTTTGTGGAAGACTATATTTCAAAGTTCTTCCATCTAAGATGATATCTTCTAGGACTTGTGTTTTAATTAAAATGAACCACAAAATATGTTGTTTTAATGCTGTACATATGTAAGTTTTTGTACATTTTAATTAAGATTATGTGAATTGTGTGAACTCAATTTGTTTTAGGACTTATTATGGGCCCTTGGAAGTTTGCCGAAGCCACCTAAAAAGGGTGGAGAACCACAGCTAATAATTACCTGAAAGTATTTTCGTTTGTAAGACATTAAAAACCTTTAAACGTTTTATAGCTAAATTTAAATGAAAAGCCAAAATCGACGTTTATAATAGCGAGCTTTTTGTGTGTAGGACATGACCAGTAAGTAAAAAAGTAATGAATGTTAATTCATTTTTCATTATGAAAAAACGTCATTTATACGCGCTTTGTTTACGCGAGAGTATGTCATTAAGCCGCGACCACATCTTTGACCAATCAAAAGTCAGGATTGACCCCAGCGTTTGTACTGTGGAAAGAAGGCTCTGGCGCTTAGCGAAAAAGCGATTGCTACGTTAATGCAGGTTAACAACGGCATCGTCGTGAGCATTCAGGGCGGTTATTTATCGAGCTTTCATCAAAACCTAGTCTGCGAAAAGCTCCATTTGCTAGAGGAAAGTGTGGGCTAGTTTGCTAATGGTAATGCTACAGTAGCTCATCGGGCTCGTCTCTAGTTTTTCATTTCAGAGTGAATAGGAAACACTGCCGCAGCGAGACTCCAGAAAATGACCGTTTCCTTTTCTGTAGCATTAATATATCGCAATAACTAATAATATAGGTTCCCTCTTCGTTTGTATGCACGGCAGAAGAATTCGCCATGAACTCAAAGCGCAACAACGGTGAAAACGGGGCGGGCAGAATCAACCCAGGCTCGGTACCAACAGGAACAAACAGCTCATCAGCGAGTGCTTCTCACCGCAAACAAACTATAATCAACTCTTCTCATAAGGGAGAGAAAGATGAGTGCATGCAAAACACAGTCCGAGACAAAAACCTGTCCATCTCCACGCTCAGAACGCGCCTCGGACCGACCATCCGGTCCACCCTGTCCGCGGCGGTGGACACTCTTCTGGGCGAGATCGTGGCGGTGCTGTCCGAAACCCAGCGGGAGCTGCTGACCAAAGAGCAAGAGAACGAGAAGCTGAAAGTTCGACTCGAAGTCTCTGAGAGAGAGCTCAAGACGTTACAGGAATGTCTGTGTAGCGCGCAGAAATTAATCGACCAGCTTCAGGGTCCCTTTGGAAGCCCGCCCATGCCGGGTCCCCACGTCTACGCCTCGGCTGGACCCGTAAACTCGAGCCGCTTGACCCATAGGAGCGCGCCCGAGCAAGATCCGCGCTGCTTTACTGGAGCTGAACCCGAGTTGAGTGGCGCTCTGGGTGATGCCATACACGGCTTTGACTCCAGGGAGGAATTCAAGAGCTGCCACCTCTCCATTCAGGCGGATGGGACGGTGACGAACAGTTTTTATGACCCTATAAACGTCCATTCCTCTAACATCTGTTCAGATATGAACCGACCTGGTAAGACAACACAGTGTGTTAAATGTAATGTGAATTGTTGATGTGCTAACACAGAAGTATTTAGACATTAGACAAGAGTGGCAACAGCACTATATGCGCAATATATCGGTTCCATATTGGTTATATGCCGATATAATACAATTTTACATTTATTGCTCCTGTTATTGTTAACATATTGAAAAAATGGCTACCTTTAATGCACACTGCTATTCTTAACTGATCATTTTGCATGAGACCACTTTTGGTTGACTCTATTTAACAGTTCGATCATTTGTAGTTTACAGCTGTAAATACCTGTAATAAAGGTGAATGTATAGTTTAGCATTATAATATTTTCGTCTGTGTAAATTAGTTATCACATTGCATGCACTGAATCTATTATATTCTTACAAAGAACAATGAAAAAACAGTTTTACAATAACAAAGTTGCAAATTCTAGTAGATCTTAAATACCTGTTTTAATGTGTGATGTGTCACAGGTGAGATGGTGGATGACAGCAGAAGGCTCACACACGCCAGACCCCAAAACCCTCCCTCACACACTAGCTTCTCTATTAAAGAGGAGCAGGTTCCTACCTCTGGACAGGTGTGTGTGCGTGGAAGAGAGGCGGCCACGGAGGCTGAGCACTCTGCACAGAGTGTGTGTGATCTGGCATACGTCCACGTGGTCGAGGAAGAAGGAGGCCCCCGTTCACACCATCACCAATCCAAGCCTACACCACCGACCCCCTCCAGGCCTCACAATGGACCTTCTTCCAGTAGTTCACCATCCCAAGGAACCTCCGGACTTAGGTCTGCCCAGAGGGATGCTCCTGGTTTAGGTATGAACACAAGCAGGAGCCCAGGGGTGGGTGGCTCATCGCCAGAAGAGCCCATACGGCGCTCCATCTCTGAGCTGATGGGAGAGGCACCAGGAGAACGTCCTCACTTGTGTCTGGAGTGTGGCAAGACCTTCCGTCTTATCTCAAGCTTGAAAAAGCACCTGAGGATCCACACCGGAGAGAAACCGTATCCTTGCACTGTCTGTGGCCGCCGATTCCGTGAGTCCGGGGCTCTTAAGACTCACCTCCGCATCCACACGGGCGAGAAACCATATTCCTGCTCTGATTGCGGGACGCAGTTTCGTCATCTCGATGGCCTGCGGAAGCACCGCCGCACGCACACCGGTGAAAAGCCATATGTGTGCAGCGTCTGCGGGAAAAGGCTCAGCCGCCTGCAGCATCTGAAACACCACCAACGCATACACACGGGAGAGCGGCCGTGTTGCTGCCCACTTTGCCACAGAGGCTTTAAGGATCCAGCTAGTCTGAGGAAGCACCTCCGTGCACATCAGGGTGAGCCGGGAGCGGATGAAGCAATGGGAATGGCTGGTTTGGGAGAAGGAGATGGGGGATCCATAGATGATGAGGATATGAGGTTCGGGATGTGGGGGGAAGAGGAAGGGAATGAAGGCGAGCCTGTGGTGGACTGTGTTTAGTTACAGGGTTATATATAAAAAAAAAAAAATTTACTCGGGGATAGTTCACCTAAAAAACACAAACTCTGTAATCATTTACTCAAAATTTACCAAACCTGTACATGTTTCTTTATTTTGTTCAATACAAAAGATAACATTCTGAAGAATGTGGAGGAAACAAACAGTTTCTGAAAGTCAGAATTCCAGACACAGAATTCAACATTGCGTTTTGTTCAGCAGAAGAAAGAAACTGATTACATAAAGATTACAAGAATTTTCTTTTTTGGGTGATCTTTCCCAACATTATTTTAAGGGACTTTTTTTTTCTTCTTTATTTGTTTTTATGAAATGTGGCGATGACTATACAGCAGAGGTTACATCTTGTCCTGGGCTTAAAAAAACAATGTCTGCGGCAACATTTTCTTGTAGAGACTAAATTTAAAAACCTATAACAAGCACGTTATTTAACTATATGGTTATGTAAATTTTATCATGATGACTCAAATATCCACTTACTTCAAGTGCATATTATATCTCATGACATTTCAGATGTCACATCATATAGACCAGGACATGTAGACTTGCATCCTTTTTTCTGTGTACTGTATTTTAGTGTACGAGCTGTTGAAGCTCCAGTGGGACTAACAGGGTATCATGTCTGTTACTCACATGTTATGGGTGTTGTCGTTGGTGTGGTAATCATTTTAATGTGCCCTATTTTAGAGAAAGAGCTACGACGAACACATTAAAGCCTTAACTGTGGTTTTATTGCACAGGCATAGCTGTAGTATTGTTTTAAATTGGGTTCTTCACCTTTTTATCAGTGAGTTAATATTCATTCAGCTTACTCTGGGTGATGGTTGAGTGCATCGTTAGTCAAGTGTTTGGAGGATATTTAGTTTAAGGTGAAGGGTATCTCGCATGCTGATCCAAAGAATCAGAATTGTGACTGCCAGGGTTAACTCTGCTGACTGATCTGTAAAAATGTATATTCATACATATAACCTGGCTATGTATTAACATGCTGATTGGTTTGAATAAAAGAAGGCGTCTCCTTTAGGTTGAGGTGCAATGAGCCAGCACAGAAATCAAGTAAACTTTAAAAGTGCTGCCCTCTACTGAATATATGAGGGAAATGCGGTTACTGTAAAGTTGCTTTTATGGTTGGTTCTCCAAAGATGGAGACACCGTTTCTGTTGTAGCCATGGTGTCAAACTGTGTGGTTTTGTGAATACATCTTTTGTTTTCTCTTTCTCTTTTTTTTTTTTATATATCTCATGAAATGCCATTTTGTACATTTGACTTGTATATTATGTACATTGGTTTGAAATAGATTAGTCTTAAAACGTTCAAGACCGAAACTGGAGCTTCAAAGATCCATGACACGTGTTTTAATAACTCTGAACTATTTAAACTCTCTTTACTTTGTTACAATATTCTGTATGTTTCTGTGCCCACATGTGATGTTGAGATGTTGTTGCAGAAGTTTGAAGGTTGTAGTCCATCTGTAGTTGATTCAACAATAAGTTCAACAAAAAAATGGCTGTAGTTGACACTCGAAATAGATCTTCGGTGTAAAAAGACCTCATCCTTTGGAAATATGCAGAATGGAATATTTGATACCATTTAAAGATCCAAACATTTTTTGCTAGTGTTAAAGCAGTTTTTTGGGCTGGTCTGCAACCTTATAAGTGTAATGCTGGGAACAGCGACACTTAAGCCAAATAGAGGGTAAGAGTCCAAATAGTTGTTTGTAATGTTTAGTTTCAATATATGGTAATATATAGGTATGATCCATGTAGTATTTCATTTTCCAAAACTATACTTCATTGTAAGATATCAATACAGGTCAGTTTTCATAAGAAAACATTGAAATCTGCTGAGATCTTTTTTTTTTTTTGCTATAACATCTCTACTTGCATATCCTTTAATATGTATTTTCTGTCATTATACTCTTTAAGAAGGGCAGAGTCATCATATCCTTAATATCTATAACAGTCAAGTTCACTCATATTCAGAATGATGTATCGACAGTATTATAATCATTTCAAATTAAAATTTTTCAAATCGATTATCAACGTTCTTTTGTGTTCAACAGAAGAAAGAAGCTCAAATAGGCATGGAACAACTTCCGGGTAAGTAATAACAAGATTTTTTTGGTTTTAGGTGAACCATTGAAACTTTTTTTTTTTTTTAAGGGACAGCTTTTTTTAAATGGAAAACTGATATGAATGATGGCTAAAGGGGCGCCACCGCTACAAGCCTGAATTGTTGACACGAGGCACGATGGATGCATGCCTTCATGGTGTTTTTGTCCAATTCTAAATCTGCTATCTAAATGTAGCAGGAATCAAAACTCATCAGTCAGGCAAACTTTTCAGTTGTGTAAATTTGGTGAGCCTGTGTAAATTGCAGCCTTAGCCTGTTCTTATCTGATAGAAGTGGTACCTGGTGTGGTCTTCTGCTGCTGTAGTCCGTCTGATGTGTTTTGTGTTTAGAGATGCTCTCATGCATACCTCAGTTATAACGTGGTTATTTAAAGTACTGTTGCCTTTGTATTAGCTCAAAGTCTGTATTGAGGGTATTCTCTGTAAACCCTAGAGATGGTTTTGAATGAAAATCCCAACTGATCAGGACTTTCTGAAATACCGAGATCAACCCATCTGTTACCAACAACCCATTCACATTTAAACCTCAGAGCAACAAGGGTTACTCCACCCCAAAATGAAAATTTACCCCCATGTTGTTCTAAACCCGTAAAAGCTTCGTTCATCTTTGGAAAACAACTGAAGATATTTTGGATGAAAACCAGGAGGCTTGTGACTCTCCCATTGACTAAGAATTAGTCTAAAAGTATGAAAGATGTTCCATCTGCCATCAGTGTGTCAACCTGAATTTTATAAAGCAGTGAGAATATTTTTGTATGCAAAGAAAAAAAAAGAAGAAGATTTTATTCAACTTTTCATCTCCGCGTCACCGTAGAGCCAGCTGAATGCAAATTGCGGGCATTCTTCTGTGTCAGCCGTAACACACGGATACATCTTCTAAGTGTATTTATGCTTTGACATAACAAAAACAGCGTCATAACATTAAGGTTGAATCACTGATGGCAGATGAAGTATTCAGATGACGTCTTTCATACTTTTCTGGGTCTTGACAGTGTTACTTCATTGGAAGTCAATGGGAAAGTCACAAACCTTGTTTTCATCCAAAGAGTTTCATCCAAAATATCTTAAAATTATGTTCTGGAGATGGGCAAAGCTTTTACGGGTCTGGAATGCCATTGAGGGTAAGTGACAAAATTTACATTTTGGGGTGGAGTAACCCTTAACAACAACTTTTTCCACATTCTGATGGCTGGCTCAAACTTGACTAAAATCTCTGCCATCTGATTGTTAGCCTTTTTTCAATTAATGTCTATTTAAACAGGTGTAGGCCTACCTAATCAAATGGGGAGTGTAATGTATGTATGTAAATAGGGCTCATAAACTTGCTCAAATAAACAGGACAGTGTTATAGCTAGGATATTTTGTGACTGTTTATGACTGCGATGAAACTAGACATATTTTCATATTTTCCTCTGACAGTATTCATACATATAGTCTTTGTTTACGATTTCATGAACAGTCTTTCTTTTCTGTGTTGACTCGGGTAATGCTGGGGTGAGACAGACTGACTCACGGGGTATGATAGCTACTTGCATTTTGGATTTGAACAAATCTTTGTTGGAATGGAAAAATGGAAACATCTATAATTTTTAAGGGGAATAACATCTGTTACCATTAAAGCATACTTTTTCCTTTAAGGATCAACTTTTATCAACGTTTAGATTCTTCAAATCCAAGGCATTTGGATTTTCACATGCTCTACCATTCAGTAAAAGCAGTAATATTGTGAGACCATGTAAAATAACTATTAAGTTATATGTATATGTATGTTCTGTTATAATGTTCCGTTTAAAATCATTTCAAATGTAATTTATTCCTGTGATGTCAAAGATGAATTTTCGCCAGCCATTGCTCCAGTCTTCAGTATCACATAATCCTTTAGAAATCATTCTACATATTTATTGTTTAAAAATACATTTCCTCTCATTATTATCAATCAACAGATCTGCTGGTTGGTTAGTTTTTTCTTACACAACAACTAAAAAAACTCAGTCTTGTCACTAAAGTAGTGAACAATGAACAATAAAAGCTATAAAGTACAAAGTAGTAAAGCTATGAACAATCATTTATGGCTTATAAACAGTGAAATAAGTATGCATTTGACCAAAATACCAGAATCTTAAACACGCTATATAGCACGGTGAATGTTTATGTGAATCAGTGGGATGCTACATTTCATTTCTTCTGGCAACAAAGCACCTGAATGCTTGTAATCATGACTATACGTGGGAAATTTCCAATTGAACTTAAAGCCAGTATAAGTTTATCCTCACTTACCATTTATTTGGCCGGTATTGTCTGTGTTGTATAATCTTGAATGTTTGTATTAGATGTATATCTTTGTTGTTGTTGGAATTGTTGATGAGTTTAGTGTGCCCTTGCTAAAGAAAAGTTTTATTTTGAAGGGAAAAATCTTACTGACCCTAAAATTCTACAGCATAACATAACATCAGCCAGTGGAATTAGTCACATCTAAGTATAAAAATGTCAAGAGTTGTACCTTCCACAGTATCTGACTTAAGTATCTGTTGTCAGTCTTGTTTTTCTACCATTTCCCATCAATCTCTTTAACCCCCAAAGGGTTCCATTGTAAAAATGCCACCGTGTTTTGCCCCAGACGATGAGACATCGGTCAGCCAAAGTCTGTCCCGCATTTAGCTGATGTTTGGCCAGAGCTCTCCTCCCTGCATACTGAAGTGACGCATGTATCCGTTCAGGCGTGATTATAGTCTCTGTGACGTAAGTCAGGACCACTCTGCTCTTTGAGCCTACACCCTGCCTCCAGACCTCAGTCCTCGCTCTCCTTGCTGCGGTAAGCAGGTTTTAATGTCACAATGAGGGTAACATTTGCTGGGCTGAATGAGCATCCCGCTGCTCTGTGTCATCAGACTGTTAAAGTGATTATTCTGCTGTGCGTAATTTTTCATTGACAGAATTAGTCATGTATGTGGGAATGACATTGTCTTAAAAATAAAGTTTGTTTGTTGACATCTATGGCTCCGTGAAGAACCTTATAATTTTAAAAAAGGTTCTTTAGTGGAAAAGACATCTTGAGGTCCTCTAAATGTTTTTCTTTTTTTGCGTTCAGAAGAGATGTTTTTTTGGGAACTCTTTGTTTGTGAACGGAACTTTATATTATAATGACTTTATAATGAAAGTTTCTTTTGAAATGCCCCGTGTCAGTTTTTTTAATGGATGCTGACATCCATTTAATAAAGTGTGCTTTTTATGTTTTGCTTACTGTGCATGTGTGTATTTTAGCATAAAATTCCTATGTTAGTTTGAGCAACTGCGCATGTCTATTGTGGGTAGAGCTGCATGCCTATGTGTAGCCAAAAATGTAATATCTGCCTGTGAACTCAGTGTGTGTGTGTGTGTTCGTGTGTGTGTGTGCGAGAGAGAGAGTGAGAGAGCTCTCATGCAGTCATTTCCTCAGTGACTGAAAGCAAACATTCTCACTTTTCTTAAAGGAAGTGACTCAACTCACTTTCTCTAACATTGCCTCTCCATCATCCGACTCTCACATTTTTTTTCTTACCCACTGGCTCATTTTACTGTCTTCAATTTTCTTTTTCTCCCTTCTTGTTTATGCACATCCTCTAAAAATCATTCTCTTGGGTCGTCTTTTGTGACGGTCAAATTTCAAAACAATCGTATCTTTAGTTTTTAATTTTCTCCTCCGTAACATGAACGCACTGAAAAACAGCTTGTGTAGAATTTACCTAGAAACAACTGCTAGTAAATTTCACAAGTAACTAAAAAAAAAGTCCTACATATTGAATTAATGTGTGAAGTTTTTAAATAACTAAAATAACACTTTCTTCACGCTCTAAGGATTTTTTATAAGCTGCTTTATTTCCCCTCCTCTAAAAAGGTAGATATATACTATTAATAAAATGTTATTAAGAATCTCCCTTTAAAAGCCACTGGTGGCAAATACCACC
The DNA here is from genome assembly GCF_018831695.1 of Puntigrus tetrazona. NCBI lineage: Eukaryota > Metazoa > Chordata > Actinopteri > Cypriniformes > Cyprinidae > Puntigrus > Puntigrus tetrazona. The sequence goes on from NC_056703.1 coordinate 13,808,498, forward strand.
AAACAACATCAAAACACCAACTGTATTTTCACAATGTTATTGTAGTATTTTTTTTCTAAGGCCTTTACATAGGATTTTAAAGGTTACCATGTAATACTTAACTGTATACACATACTTTTTGTTTTTGCTTACAATGTACATACATTAAATGCATAATGTATATAGTATGTTCATAATTACCCATCTGTATATCATACTGACAGTATGTACAATCATGTCCATAGTACTGTTTTATCTGTATATTTTTGTGCATATGTAACACTGTATATCCTGTACTTCTGCATATTGCACGTCTAATTAGATGCTAACTGCTTTTAATTGCCTTGTACTTTACTTTAAAAGTTTAATCTAATCTAATACAAAAATACTTAATGGAACACCATGAAACTATATTCTCTAGTTTCCCCACTTTGTCTCTTGTACGTTTGGATTTAACAGTCCATACGAGAAAACCACTTCTGACGCCATGTTTTTTTGAAAACCAAAAGTCATTCTTAAACAATGTGGACATCTTTTATCTTAACTTTCTGACCTCTGCCCCGACCCACACCGGCTTAAAGCCTCACGCATGACAACCCAGTTATGGATGACAAAAAATACCCTTCAATTTAAAGGCTTGCGTTATTCTGTGATCTTCAATGTAAATATTACTGAGATGGCAAATCTAATTAGAGAAGCAGCAGATTGGACAACGGAACAGGGCTAAGAATGATACAAGCAACAAAACATTTTAATTATATTTTATAAAATAATGAAAACAATGTAAAAAATATTCTGGTTCTTTGTGCGTCATGATAAAAAAAAAGCGTCCCCTACAGTGTTCAAGACACTTAGCTACGGTATTGGTTTGAAGCCAGTTTGTCTCCTAGCCTGTCCAAGCTGACAAGAAGTGCCCAACATCTCAAGCAGCTGGGAGTACAGGCCTTTTCAGCAGAGCTGTTAAAGTGATTTTTGAATCATATGTAGGAAATTGCTCTAATAAACACACTAGAAATGAATTAGTGTTGCTTATTCAAAAGTTATGGCCCAGGGCATCTGACTGTTGTGTTTGTGTTGACTGACCGTGACAGCAGCGGAAAATCGCGCGCAGCGTCATCGGTGGCTTGACGACTTCGAAATGAGGGGAAAAGAAGGTGACGAGGAAAAGCACCGACATCAAAACCTCTGTGAGCCCCGCTCCTGTACTACTCTGGCCCTTCGCCAGCTCGACTGCCCGTGGATTGGCTCTCGCTTTGCCTCTCCTCCTCCTAAACTTTCCCAAACTGCGATACGCACACACGCCATCCACGCAGCGACTGAAAGTAAGGAGAACTGCTTTAAGGAATGAGGAGGTTTTCACCTTATTCCACTGCCAGGTTGCCTTTTAAAACATGTAAGAATTTTAAAGCGCCTTTTAAAAATGTCGCAAACGACCTCGACGCGGATGATCTGTATTTTTTACCGGCGGTAATTTTTCAAGTTTCTTGCTCGAAACGGGACAGGAAGGCATCGGGGAAACTTTCTGCGCGAGGGCTTCCATAGCCAGCGCTGCCTGGGGAAGAGAGCGCGTGCTTGCGTACTTTTTCCAAACGGGGCTCCAGCAAAACGTTTTCTGCGGTCCTGCGCCGAGGGACCGCCTGATCCGCTCAGGCTTTTCTGAGATATATTGTGGGTGGTAGCGTGAATGCCCTGTGTCGGCATTGAGGGATGCCAGCATGCCCTCGCTGATTCTCTCCCATCTGCTCCTCATCTGGCTCGCGCTCCAGCGGCTGGCTCTGTGCGGCGAGCGCGCGTCCACTCGCGAGCGCTTCAAAGTGGTTATCGCGCCACTCATCTGCAAACGGACGTGTCTGAAGGGCCAGTGTCAGGACACCTGCGAGCAGGGCAACAACACGACCCTCATCGGGGAAAACGGACAGTCGGCGGACACACTGACCGGGCCGGGCTTCAGAGTCGGTAAGTCAATACAGACAAGTTTAGAATGATTATGAGTCGGTTTGGTCTGTTGACAGGACTGCTCACGAACTCTCTTTTTAATGTTTTTGCCACACTTGGAAGAAGAAGGACCCAAAAATAAACATTTCACACTGAATGACTTGACTTAGCCCACTTATTTACTTATCCACATGTTGTTCCAAAACTGTTATGGCTTTAAATCTGAAGTAAAATATTAGTGACTAAAACCGTCGGATTGCATCGTGGTGACTGACTGGGCCTATCATTCTGCCTAACTTTTCTTTTTATGTTTCAGAAAGTCATGCATATGTGGACATGTGACTCAATTATGAACAGTTTTTTTAATATACAGACTTTATAGTTGAATATGTGGCACGTGAGTCCGTGAGTGGAAATGCAGTAATAACTGCCTCACTTTTTCTCCTTCTATTTCTCTCTCGCTCTTGGTAATGGTTTCTGCATATTGTCTGGTTGGCAGGGTAGCTCTCGCTCTGAGCTGTATCAGATTGGATGTGGTAAGGCATGGTGCCATAAAGTCTACGCAGCAAGATCTGTACTCCTTACACACATATTCGCTTCTCTTAAACACACATACTGTACATTCACATTCTCTTTGTCCACATAAACAAACACTCGCTAGTCGACAGACTACTAAAATAGTTTGTGTGTGTATGTTAGTAGGAGAAACCCCCCACTGCAAGGACTGGTGTACCAGTTTGTTATTTCAAGTAAAGAATGCCAGGAGCTGATATGGTTAGAGAGTATAAGTATGTGTGGGTAAGTTTAGCTCAACATATTTGTCTGGGATTTTCATCAGTATTGTGATGAAAGTGATGGTTATTTTAGTTTCACCTCTCAGCAGGTTCATTTGGTGTGTTGTCTTTTTTTCTCCTTGCTCTCTCTAATTTTGTCTGGAGGATGCTTGTGTGCTTTTGAATGTGTTGAGCCCAAAAATAAATAAATGTGGTAAAAATAAAGGAGGAAGCTGAGTCACTGCTGAGTGAAAGCTACATTTATGGAAGTCTGAAGACATTCACACACATCAAGCTCTAAGGCTCTGACCAAGAGCATCTGTGGTTGGTGGTGTGTGTAAGGATGTGGGACAGCTTTCTGAATAACAAACATCATATCTGACCCATATTCTTTGACTTGTTAGAATCTAGTTCTAAAACCAGCACGGCTTTATAATTAGACACAGGTAACCTAATGTTAATTGTTTTAGTTTAGAAGTTAAAATAAACTTAACTATAACTGAACTTAGCACAAATATATAATGGCATAAACAACAACAATAATTAGAGTAATATTTCTTAGTAAATTATCTATAATATATACATTTGTATTAAATTGTAATATCGGTTAATGTGTCTTTACCGAATATTCTCTCTCTCTCTCTCTTTCTCTTTTGACATATATATCAAAATCATTTCATAACAAATTTACAATATTTCCAAAAAACATTTTTATTGGAATCAAATCTGTGATTTAATTTGATAAAAGATAACTGAAAGTCATTTGTACTTATTAGGTAAATAATGAATGATACCCTCTAACCCTAAACCTAACTGTCACAGACATTTTTGGATGAATTTCTCAACACATTCTCAAACTCTTATTCTTTCACACAAGTCGTTTTGTTTGCCTGACAATCTGAGAATTTGTCTGTCTACAGGATTATGAGAACAAACAAGAAGCACCCACATGCTCTTTCAAAATGCTATCCAACAGACAAATACTACCCAGAGTTGGGTGAAATATGGACAACCCTAGCTATTGGGTTGTTTTGACTCAGCAAGTGTATGTTTTTTGTTGTTGTTCTCTTATTTATTTAATTTCATCAGACTTGGAGCTTTTTTCTGAAACACTTTTATTTATAGTTTTATTAAGTCAGTTAGGGAATAATACTCTTCTCACAAGGTCTTTAAGTTGCTAGCTTAGTCCAGAGTCCAGAGTTCATGGTGTTAAGTGGAACTAAGCACTGCAACTACAATCAAACTGTTTTAAAGCTGCATAATCATAACCATTAAAACAACCTTTATTTTAATGCCGGCAAAAATGGCATTAACATTTGTCATTAGGTTTTTTTTTACATTTTGCTTAAAGCCTGACTCAGCTGTCAAGATGATACATATTACTTTTTTCTCTGACTTAGTCTTTGTGGTTTCCGTCATGGAATGCACACACACTGTCTGGAGGATCAGACACCTAAAGACATACTCAAATGTCCACTCATCTTATTTGATATATAGAGTCTCAACCTTTTCTTTTCATGAAAGTAATAGTCACCCAAAAAGAATTTGCTGAAAATCTGCTCACCCTCCGATCATTCAAGATGTTTCTTCATCTTACCAGTGGATCCTCTGCAGTGAATGGGTGCCATCAATATGAGAGTTCAAACAGCTGAGGAAAACATCACAGTAATCAACAAGTAACCACATAACTCACACAAACACGCAGCTTTTCACTTTATAATATGTTAATTGATGGATTGGAAGTTGTGATGTAGCTGCTTATACTGTTATTCTGAAGGCACCCATTTCCTGCAGATGAACCACTGGTAGACAAATTATGAAATGGCAGATTTCTTCAAGTCTACATCTTTCTTCAAACAAACTCATCTACATTTCAATTGGCTTGAAGGGGAGTGAATTTTCAGCAACTTGTAATTTTTTAGGTAAACTATTTATTAAATATGTGCTTATTCACTATCACTATGTGAAGTGCTGAGAAAGCAGCCTCTTTTTCTCTTTTTGTGTTCCTCCGTCTGTCTGTCAATGCCAGGATCTGGGTTTTGTGGCGAGAGGTGTGTAAACCCCAAACCATCCTCCACTTCTGCAGAGTGCCACAGAGTGCCCAGAACGATGCCAGCATGCCACAGAAGCGCTACCCAATGCCTATTTCAGTCTTCATTCACACTCACATACACACTGCCTCTCTTTCACGTGCAGACGTCACATATTTTCTTGTATTTTGGTGACTTCTGCACATTTCTTTATTTAACTGGGTTCTGCTTACAGCACAGTCTGTGATCCCTCTTTATTTAACTACTGTGGAGTGCAGTGCTCAGTGTATGCTGTGATTAGAGTGCGCACAACAGTAAGAGCCAGATTTATTACATAACTAGATACATGAAGTCTTTGGGTCTAATCAGGCTTTATTCCTCCCCTGCTCTCATTTTGCTCCTATGCATGGAAAATCCATGCAGCAAGCCACAAAGGAGCAGTTTGAGAGTGGAAAATGTGTCAGAAATCCAGTTGAACATTCCAGAAGCATGCCAAACCTTGTGTGTTTGTGAGTGTGTGAGTCAGTGGTCATCTACCATTTGTTTGTATGAAGTGCAGTCGTTGTTAGTTTCTGTGTCATCAACCTCTGGTTTCTCAGTCCTTTCCCCCCTCACCGTCCTTTTTATCTAACCGTAGCTTTTTGTGGATCGTATTTCTCATTCTTTCTTGTAGAGATTCCCATGCATTTCTTATGCAGAAGATTGAAGAGCAGAGTGAGATGCAATTGGAATAATCGGTCTTGCCAGTCTAAGACTTTGAAACCCCAATTAGAGGTTGTGTTGGAAAGTGATAAGAGAACACTGTGTATAAGTGAGTGTCTGTGTTTGAGGGAGAGGTGGCAGCTGTGGGCTTTTTTAAAGGGCAATATTGAAACTCGGGCCCTTAAACAAGCATTCTGGTTTACTCTGAGTAAACTCGCTGCTTTTCACTGTGAGAATGAGGCCAGTTATTTAAAGCAGAGCAGAGGAATGTCTGTATATGTATGTGTATTTGTTATTGGCACCATACCCTGTAGTCTTTCAGAAGTGAAAACATCTTTTAATTCGAAAAAATTATTTTATTCGCTTCATTGACACTTTTAACATTATAGACTTCCCCTCCATGGTCCTTTTGTGACGTTTAGTATTTAAAGGCGTAGTCCAGCTAAATGTCTCCATGCAACAAAAGTCAATAATATCCCCGAAAAGTAGTTTTTGATAATTGACTTATATTATATAGACAAAACAGTTATGTCTTCTTTTGTTTCTCTTTTGGGGTGAACTATCTCCCTTAGTCCTGACAGGATGAAAACGTGGCTTTGAGAGGTAGACCACAGTCTTTACAAAGGTACATACTTTATAAAAGTACTAATCACATCATTTTTTTAGTTTTATGAAGTTTGAAAATTTCTTTAAAAAGATGTTTTGTCAGCTGAACAATTGACAAATGTTGTTAACAACACTGTAGTTCATTAAACAGACTGTGTGCTTCTATCCCTCACAGCCTTGCTTTCATTCCTGTCAATAATTAAACATGGCACTCTCCTGACTAAGGAAGGTCCAAGGCGTTTAAATATTACTGGATAATAATATCACAGACTAATTTCACAGACTAAGCACGAGACAGTGATGTCAACCGTTATGTTTGGACCGCCGTTTTTATTTAATCTGCCATTGCAGGGACCCCCTCTATTCGGGGGGGGCCTGGGACATAATTTCTGATTTTCTCTTTCATTAGTGCCCAGGCAAACAGAGACAGCAAAACATCAATATTTTCTCAGTCAGACTAAACCTCACAAGTTCAGTTAAACACGGAGAGATAAAGCGCTGCGTCGAGACTCTTTCAGTCTCTTTCAGTCTTTCAGTCAGAATCATTGTGTATTCACAGTAGCACAGTCAGTAGCACACAGTAGCAAAGGTTCAAATAGCTTCCAAATACATTTAAACTTAACAACTCTCTAAAAAGAAGTTTCCAATAAGTAATTTTATCTTGGTCTTAGTGTATTGTATAAAAGTTAGCGTTTGCGGTGTCTGGCCTATTTTCCCCTCCGCACATGAAATTTCCCGTAATATTCCATTCTAAATGTCCCCTTTCCTCTTCCTTTCTCTCCATAAATACACAAATACCTGTCAAGCGCTGATGATGACATCACAGTCACCGTCTCATGTCGGCATTCCATCCGTCCATGCTCACATCTGTTCGGCTTTCAAAACCTGGAACCTCTGCTGTTGCCAAGGTTACGACACGTTCTGGCGCCCATGCCACTATGAAGCTTACTAAGAAGCTTGCAGGACGCTGTTTCATGGCTTGAAAGTGTAAACACTGAGATGAAAGAAAAGGGTTGCCCGGCATTAGTTTGATGTTTTATGTGATGTGTTTGTTTTTTGTGAGATTTGCGGATGAAAGTTATTTAAAAAAAATATATATTTTTAGCTCAGGTCAGAAGTGACAAAGGTGGAAGTTCTTTAAAGTAAGTTTGCTGTTTTAGAGAGTTGATTCGTGCTTTTTGGAAGTCAAACGGCGTTTAATGCTACAGTTTATGTCTAGGAAAATGTTTGAAAGAAAATGCCTCTGTATTCACGAGAAAAAGGCATCCATACATGCTAGAATGTTAATATTTGTGTTTGTGTGGTATTTGTATGTGGGTATGTTTATGTATGTTGATATACAGTACAGCACATGCACATTCCCTTTCAGTAAACACTCTTCTTTTTTCTAGACTCTAGGTGAGTGTTTTTTAAAGTGTCTCTGATGTTTTTATGACTGTCAAGTTTAACACACTGCTGATAGTGATTATATATAGTTAGTATATTTTTGGGAAACTTGGGTTCAGCATTATAATGGGCGTGTGCTTGTTGTTTTTGTTATTTGCTGCCCACAGAAATAAACAGTCCCAGGCTTTTGTCAAGAAACTGAATTAGATTGACTATTGTTTTGCCCCACCTTCTGTTTTGACACTAATGGCCACTTTTATATTTTCCGTATGTTTGTGTTTAGAGCACTAAATTATAGTTGCTAACATACAATTTAATGGGAGGGGTTGTTGGTGTTTTTGTTAGTAACTGTGTTAGCAGATAAGTTAGTTGGTATTGATGTGGTAGTGGGTGAGTGAAGTGCTATGTTTTCCAGATGATAATTGAAGAAATGTGTTAAAGTGGGGCAGTGTAATGAATTTCACACAATATTTTAAGCAGTATCATGTGAACTTTCAGTCAATAAGATGTCAGATCTCTGGACTTTTGTTGTTGTTTTTTTTGTCTCGAGCCATGTGCTGTCTGTGCCCTGCCTTCCCTTGGTGTTTAATTGTTTAAGTTTTTTGTACTTTCGAGTCTCGAGTCTTTCCCGCGAAAACGTGACAGGATAATCCGACCATAAAAGTAAAGCGGCGTTTTTTCCCCTTTTTGTTTTTGGGTTTGTTTTTCATGGATTCCCCCTACAACGACCCAAATTTCCTCATCCTCCTGCTGGAGCAGGAGGATCGCTCTCTCGAGGGCTATACTAAGGACTTCCTCGCCCTCGCGAACTACTCGCGCTTCCCGGACGGCTTTTTGTGCTCGATTCACTTCCGCGGACTGAACACCACCACACGAGCAAAGCTGTCCGGGGACGGCCCTCGAGAGAGCGTCGCCGCGTACATCGAGTGGGTGCTGGTGTCCTGCAACTCGCCGATAACGGTTGCGCTGGAGGACAACGACACCAGCCCCACTCCAGATCCAGAACCCAGCCCATCATCTCCCCGCGTCGCAGAGGCCAGGCCTGTGCCCACGGAGGGCGCAATCGCTGAGTCTGGGACGACCACGGAACCATCGCTGAGGAGAGCGACAGAGCCGTGGAGCGCCACCGGACCCGAGCCGATTGCGACAGACCAGGTGCGTGGCGGGCATCAGAGCTTGTGCGCGGTGGAGACAGCCGACAACGAGAGCGCGGAGTGGAGCTCCGCCCACTGCAGATCGGCTGAGGATGAGCTGATCATCCAACTGGGGCTGCTGGATCTACAAGAGGAACTGGATGATGTGGACTTAGACTGGGCACCTCCCGTGTATCCTGAGTCGCTGGTCCCGCCCAGCCGTCCTGTTAGCCCGCTGGTCCCGCCCAGCCGTCCTGTTAGCCCGCTGGTCCCGCCCAGCCGTCCTGTTAGCCCGCTGGTCCCCCGCCCAGCCGTCCTGTTAGTACCCTAGAGACTGTTCCTGTGCGCTCCCGAGTCCCAGTGCCCCGCGCCCGAGCGCTCTCCCGAGTCCCAGTGCCCGCGCCCCGAGCGCTCTCCCGAGTCCCAGTGCCCGCGCCCCGAGCGCTCTCCCGAGTCCCAGTGCCCCAGCCACGAGCGCTCTCCCGAGTCCCAGTGCCCCAGCCACGAGCGCTCTCCCGAGTCCCAGTGCCCCAGCCACGAGCGCTCCCGAGTCCCAGTGCCCCAGCCACCAGCGCTCTCCCGAGTTCCAGTGCCCGCGCCACGAGCGCTTCCAGTTTTCCCACCCTCCCACCCTAGTCACACCATGACGATGGATCCCAGCAGCCCCTGCGCTCATCCTCAGCTCACCATCCAGAGCTCGCCACGGGTCTGCCGGTCCCCATCGCCGTCGAGGGTGGACGATCCCTCGCCTCACCGTCCCGCCTCCGAGTCCCGGACTCCTCCTCGCCTCGTAGACCCGTCGGCCCCTGGGCTTCTAGCTCCCTCCTCTCCACCGTGGTCCGTCAGTCCACCAGCTCCACCAGGCTCCATCGTCCCTCCGGCTCCGCCTTGGTCTGTCGTCGACCATCCGTCGCCTCGGGATTCTCTCCTCCGGCCGCCTCGTCCCTCCATCCCACCGGCTCTGTCAGGCTCCTCCTTCCCTCCGGCTCCACCTCAGTCCTCAGTCGCTCTGGCTCCGCGCCCTTCCTGTCCCCGTCTCCGTGTCGTCGCCGCCGGCGGGCGGCGCCTCGACCTCCAGCGCCTCGGCGTCACCTTGGCTCTTCGGCTCTCGCCCGGCCTCAGTCTTCTGCACCACCTGCTCCGCCGTCGGTCGGACCCATGGAGTCGATGGCCGCTCCTCCTCCATGGCTCCTCCTCCTTCGGGCGCCACCATGGACCATCATGGCTGGGCTCTGGATCTCCTCCTGCTCCGGACTCCTCCTGTGTCCTCCCTGGCTCCTCCCTCCTTCTGTGCCCCCCTGGACTCCTGTCTGCTTGCCCCCTCCCGGGGGCCGTCCTCCTCCGGAACCTCCTCCCAAGATCCGGTATCCCCAGTTCCGAGTTGTTTTTTTTGTTACTTTTAGGTGCGAGGACGCACCTTCCGGGAGGGGCATTCTGTCAGATCTCTGGACTTTTGTTGTTGTTTTTTTGTCTCGAGCCATGTGCTGTCTGTGCCCTGCCTTCCCTTGGTGTTTAATTGTTTAAGTTTTTTGTACTTTCGAGTCTCGAGTCTTTCCCGCGAAAACGTGACAGGATAATGGGGACGATCCCTCGCCTCACCGTCCCGCCTCCGAGTCCCGGACTCCTCCTCGCCTCGTAGACCCGTCGGCTCCCCCTGGGCTTCTAGCTCCCTCCTCTCCACCGTGGTCCGTCAGTCCACCAGCTCCACCAGGCTCCATCGTCCCTCCGGCTCCGCCTTGGTCTGTCGTCGACCATCCGTCGCCTCGGGATTCCTCTCCTCCGGCTTCGCCTCGTCCCTCCATCCCACCGGCTCTGTCAGGCTCCTCCTTCCCTCCGGCTCCACCTCAGTCCTCAGTCGCTCTGGCTCCGCAGCGTCCTTCCTGTCCCCCGTCTCCGTGTCAGTCGCGCGGGCGGCGCGGCGCCGCCGGACCTCCAGCGCCTCGACGTCACCTTGGCTCTTCGGCTCTCCGCTCCGGCCTCAGTCTTCTGCACCACCTGCTCCGCCGTCGGTCGGACCCATGGAGTCGATGGCCGCTCCTCCTCCATGGCTCCTCCTCCTTCGGCGCCACCATGGACCATCATGGCTGGGCTCTGGATCTCCTCCTGCTCCGGACTCCTCCTGTGTCCTCCCTGGCTCCTCCCTCCTTCTGTGCCCCCCTGGACTCCTGTCTGCTTGCCCCCTCCCGGGGGCCGTCCTCCTCCGGAACCTCCTCCCAAGATCCGGTATCCCCAGTTCCGAGTTGTTTTTTTGTTGTTACTTTAGGTGCGAGGACGCACCTTCCGGGAGGGGGGCATTCTGTCAGATCTCTGGACTTTTGTTGTTGTTTTTTTTGTCTCGAGCCATGTGCTGTCTGTGCCCTGCCTTCCCTTGGTGTTTAATTGTTTAAGTTTTTTGTACTTTCGAGTCTCGAGTCTTTCCCGCGAAAACGTGACAGGATACAAAGTTACTAAGTTTCAACGTTACTACGTCTCAATGTTCAATGTTACTCTATGTTTTGTTCCCGAGCTCTTTTTCGTGGTTTTTGTTCTGCCTACCTGCCTTTTGTATTTATTTTGCCAGTTTTTGAATTAAATCTGTTAAGTTTATTTCGAGTCTCGAGCGTTCTCTCCCGAGAAACCACGGAAACGTGACATAAGATTTTGGATTTGAGGATACAGTAGACTGAGCAATCATGACAGGAAAGACGTTTAGAATTTAGCATTTATAAATATTTCTATTTATTTCAGATAAATGCAGACTCACAGAGGTTTTTTTTTTAATAGTGCATGATATAGGTAGTGTTTTACTGATGTTTTGCCACTTACTGCTTGTGTGTTTATTCAGTCCAGTGCCAAAATAACCTGCTGGCCAATTTATCTGCTTGGTTGTTGAGTCACTGCAATTTTTTCCTGTATATTTTAAATGCTTATTTTTAAGCAATACATTTTTGTTCCACATCTGATCACTCCCCTTCCTTTTGTCATGTTTAAAGGGATCATGAGCTGAAAAATCTAAATTCCTTTAATCTTAAACTTGTTTTTTTTAGGTCATTCTGTAAGTTTCAGAACTTAACTTAACTTTCTTCTTAGTCTAAAAACAGCTTCTTTTAAATCCAAAGTATCCAAATAACAAGCTGTGGAATTCGCCACTTTATGAAGTAATAGTGTGTTTAAACACCACCTCCCCTAAAGAAGATCAACATCTTCTTCTACATCGCTGCCTCATTTTATTGTGAATTTGTTTACTAACAAGGCACAAAGTGATTTTCAGATTTTCAAATGAAGCGTTCCAATTAGAAAATAGTGTGTTATTTCAAAATTCTGATGTCTTCTGATGTAAAAATCTTGATAGCGTTTATCCATTTAAATGGGTCAGTCATTAACCACTCTTGCATATAGGTTTTGAAGCTTATCTGAACTGAATAACCCTGCAGCCGAAGCATGACTAGTGTTGACTGGTGCTAAAGTGATTCATCTGAGAGAGAAGGTGGTTGGGGATAAAAGCACTTGTGTTTTATTAATGAAAGAGCTACTCTCTTTCTTTTTTCTCTCGTACTGTCTCTCTGTATACGTGTATATGTAGGCCCTCGTATATAGAAAAAAGAGACTTAGTGTGTAATATGTCTGTTATAATAATTAATAAAAGCACGAGTGGATTTGGGTTAAGTCATGTGTCTTTCTGCCAGGGAGAGCCAATGCTCTGTGTGTATGTGTCTGAGCTTGCTGGCCTTTGCGCCAGGGTATCTGAGGAATGTGAACATTTCTTTGCTTCTATACACCACTGTACCAATGTTACTGTACCACAACACTCATGGGTGTCTTTCTTCCTCCCGCACACACACCTAAGGGTTTAGTTCTTGCTCTTCCGTGGGTGCAGTAAAGGAAAACAGCTTACATTTCTTTGTGTAATTATTTTAAATAGTTAAACATTTTTTTTTCCTTTTCCACTATCTGTAATTTACTCATTCCTCCCACTCACTCATTTTTTTTAATTTTCTCTCGTTCCTTCTAAACCAATTATACCTAGTTATTTCTTTTGTTTTGGAAAAATAGTTTATGGTAAGTGGTTTGCAGTATAACTGTTTAAAAGCTGTTTAAAAGTGTGTGCGCGCGTTTAGAGAGAAGTCAAAGCACATCACTTTTTTCATACCTCTGCTTGTGAAAGGTAATTGTTTTTTATGTTAAGCACATTTATTAAACACAAGATGAGATAAACAGACAGAATGCGGTTCTATACTGAAAACAGAGATACAGAGCTAACGACAACGTTGTGTTAACAGGTTTTGATGGAGAGTGCTAAAGTTTGCCTTCTTTGATTTTATTTATTTACGTACACTCACTGCCATTCCTTGTTTGGGTACAGAAAGTTGAAAGGAAAAAAAGAATGCACGTTAACTTGATCAAAAAAAGGAAAAAAGTTTTTTCAAATAATGCTAAAAAAGTGTTTATTAAAAACTAAATCAGCATATTAGAATTTAGCATAATTAGAATAGCATTTAGGGTCATGTGATACTGAAGACTGAAGAAATGGCTGCTGAGAATCAAAGAAGTGCTTTCAAAAATATTAAAAAAACCAAACCTTAACAACCCCAAATATTTGAATGGAGACTTTTACATATAGTTTGCAGTGTGCTCACCAGGTGTTGCTCCTCTGTCACAGAATCACATAGAGACTGCAGTTTTATTCCTCAGACGTTGCTCTTTAATATCATATGAGACTGGGTATGAATCATTTGCTTTAATTTAGAATCTGCCATGATTTCTTAATGAATCTTATGACTTGATGGCAGACTTTGATATCTTGGTAAAACTCAGCATAGTCTGAGCTATTATTAAGTTATTATTGAGATGGAGAGAACAAAAACCTGTTTACGATACCTAGATGGGTAATTTAAAGCAAAATTCTGAGTTTGCTCTCTAATCGCTCGGCAGCAAGTGATGACATATTAAAGACGTCTCATGTGTAATTTTGTCTTGGCACGAGATACTTTTGTAAATAAGCTTTTAGCTGGCATTTGACTGAAGCTAAGTTTGCTCGCTCTTATGTGATTTACATTGAGCAGTTTGACCTACCCCACAATATATTACATTACATCAACTAGAATAAGCTATTATGGTGGCCAGAACAAAAATAAAAATATTTTAAATATTTATCTGGTGAGCAAAGACATTTGAAGAACACAATCTGTATTATTTTCCTTGTGCGTCTCAGATTAAAGCCATTTAAGGACCTGATTTGAACCCTGCTATAGCAAAGCTGATTTATCCACTGCTGTGGCAGGTTTATGGATTCAGCTGCCTGCTTTTTATACTGAGGTGTGAGAAAGCTGATATGAAGCTTTCAGCTTCTTACTGTAAATACATAGTGATTTTCAGACAGCCAGTGGATTAGATGAGCGCAGCAGACACACCCCCAACTAACCCGCAGAAAATCATCACACGGTCTGTCCTATCATATATACCCCACCCATCAACACACACACACACACACACACACACACACACACATGCACACTTACGGGGTCTGTTAAATCCATTAACATGCTCTTTAGCTTAGACGAAGAGTAAGAAAGTATTTGACATTCCTCAGAAATAATAAGCACACAGTATGTTGTAAGATTTCTAGAGGTTTTGTCAGTGTTCTGAAAGTAAATATTTTATAAAGAAAACAATGCTAGCCGAAGCAGATTTAGACAACTGAACTAAAACTTTATGCATAAGAGGGCAAGAAATACTCCAAAAACCACAATCCCTGTGAACTAAATGCTGCTGGGAAAAGTCACATGTATGTGTGTGAGTTAGTGGTGTAGTGAAGTCTAAAGCTGTATTTTCGAAACCTCTGTCTGTCTGGACTACTGCAATTAACTCAGCAAGCACAGACACACTGAGGCATTCCCACACACACAGAAACAGCTTCACACACACACAAATCTACACACAGTTATGAATATATCTGCACATCATAGACAAAAACAAAAAGCTTCCACACAGAAAATCACTCACAGCCATATATACACACCCTACACCCCCACATAGACATTAAAGCTTCACGGTACACATGCACTCACTGACAGAATAGCACTTTACCTCCAGTATGTCTCTGCTATGATTACTGGGCATTTAGAAATGTAGGAAGAAAGCAATAAGGCAAGAAAGAAGTCTTTTTACTTTTTACTGTTCTACTCACGTGGTTGTTTGTTTTGGTTTTTGCTAGAAACTACTGTAGATTGTTTGTTTGTGTCTGTATTTGCTTGGTTTTGCTTCAAGTGTTTCCCTCTCTCTGTCGCTCGATCTCTCTCATAAGCACATTTAAATAAAGTCATCCTATTTTTACGTTAAGTAAGAATGCTGGTGGTGTGGGAGCTTGAATCAGTGTGAGCGTGTGTGGGTGGTAGTCACAAGCACGCAGACAGACTCCGGCCAGCTGTAATTGTTTCCGTGTGTTGTCCTCATCAAACTACAGGCGAGCCACAGTTTGCTACTGCCAGCCTGATCATATGCCTTTGTGCTCTTCAAAATGTCCTCTGGTTGTCCCATCTGGAATTTCTGTATTGTTTTACACATCTGCTGTCAAGATCTATGCAGCGCTGCGCTAACTTCATGGTCAATGGCTTAATCGCGGATCGTTTTTTTTCTTTCTAAAATGCTTTAAATGCTTTAAAAAAAAATAGTTTTTGCTGACAACATTTTCTTAAACATTAAGTCTAAAACTAGGAGCTTAATGTTATAATAAATATGTTTAAATAAAATGTATTGCTAATTATAAGCTTAAAGTCTACATTTGCATGTGTGATTTACGTGTGGTTCCTGTTCATCTGTGTTGGATTACCTTTCTTTGGATTATTAAATACTATAAACTGTTATTATTCATCTTCACGCCTTTCATTCCCGCACCGCACCTTGACACCTACCTTTCATTCAGGTGTCATTAAATATGCTCTTAAATAATTTATAGAGTAGCTCTTCACAGAGTAAAACACTAACAGAAAGACACTGTATTTTTCCCTCTGAAACCACCATGAGCTGGTATTAAATAATGATGCCAGTGTTCCAGAATAATCTGGTTAAGCCTGGCTTGATATTTCAGCCCACATAAGAGCGCTCTAACCAGACCACAGTCTGACATGACACAATATAAAGCGGGTATTCACATTCAGAGTCCACATTTAAACCAGGTCTTGTGCTTTTGTGACATTGAAAAATAAAGCGCAGTCTGCCTTCATAAATAATTACCATGTTTCATCCAAAATAATATCTAAATATTGTCAAACCCGATGTGTCGTGTATAATCAGTGCTCTGCCTGTGTTTGCAGTGGTGTGTCCTCTCACATGTATGAATGGAGGAGTATGCAGTACCCGCACACACTGTCTCTGTCCACCAGGCTTTACTGGACGCCTTTGCCAATACCCACTTCGGACGCAAGCATCTCGAGGCAATAAGCAGCCCGTCTATAGCATACAGGTGAGAGTCTCCTTCACACTGTTTTCCAAAGACTTAATGACATAAATATTTTTTATCTTGATGACAAACTGATGGTGCAAAACCAGTTGTGACAGAAAGAGTGTATTGAATGTGTCTTGTGTCTCTGATTTTTTCGATTAATAATTAACTGATAA
Source organism: Puntigrus tetrazona (assembly GCF_018831695.1). NCBI lineage: Eukaryota > Metazoa > Chordata > Actinopteri > Cypriniformes > Cyprinidae > Puntigrus > Puntigrus tetrazona. The sequence goes on from NC_056703.1 coordinate 13,824,638, forward strand.
TAATTGAACCTCTCCAGGTGATGCCTGAGTCCCAGAGTCTGTCTGAGTCAGGTGGCACAGGTGGGCGGCAGCAGATGACACAGACACACTCTGTGATCACACTGCAAGGCACTGGACATCACTCCTCTGAAGGTAATTGGACATTTTCATTTTTAATTCAACTGAAATATGGTCTCATTCACATACATGTGTACACATGTAAAACTGATGTGACGTGAGAATCTTTCCATGCAGAAAACTAAAGTGACTAAAGCTCATTGTATAACATTTTGTGCATCTATAGCTCAGTCTGGGATGATGGCTTTAAAACATGATCATGATCATTTTACAGTGTTGTTAATGTATACTAAAAGATTATCTAAAAATCACTTTAAAAATAAATAAAAATAAAATGTAATTAAAATATTGATAAATACTATTACAATATATAAATAATACTAAAATGAGACTTCTTGTATATTCATGCTTAATTATTGTTTAAAAATAATACGCATTTCATTGTTTTTGGACTCCATCTTTCTAGTGCAGGTCAATGTTCGTGTTGTTCACACACCAGACACTGCAGTTGTCATTCATCCTCTCGACCAATCAGAGAACAAGCCTCACAGTACCAAGACTGTGACCCGCCTCCCTCCACAGACGCACAAGCCAAAGGGGAGGTGCTTCCAGGAAACCACACCCAAACAGGCTGTGAGTTACACAAGTAGATTTGCCTATGAATTTCTTTTTTAATATATATTTAACAACACTCTAATTATTTACTCTCTCTCTTTTTACAGTGTAGTAGTAACCCTCTCCCTGGTTTGACCAATCAGGAAGACTGCTGTGGCAGTGTGGGTAACTCCTGGGGCCAAAATAAATGTTACAAATGCCCATTACTACCTTGTAAGTTCAAATAATTTCTGTTATATAATTTAACTTTTCTTTGGGAGTTGCATTTTATTGTTTCTGTCCGAGATCAAAGTGTCTGTCCAGCCAAAAACAACCCCTTATCATTACTAATTCTTTAAAAATAACAGTTAATCTCACTCAACTCTGTTTTTCTTTATAAATTCACCCTGTCATAACTTGACAGGTGGGAATGTGTCATTGCAGTCTTGGAGTTAAGTTTCAGTATGAGCCAGAAGAAAAATGCTTTTTTCCACTCCCGTTTTCTCTCTGTAACTCATTTGATGTCTCAGAGCTCAGTCAGACGGTGATCCTGGCCTGGTGAACGCTTCTGTGTGTGAGTGAACGTGTGTTTGCGTTCGAGTGTGTGTGAATGTCTGCGAGTGTCTTCGTGCCTCAGCAACATCACCATATTTTCCAATGACACACCCTTTGCAGTAAAAGGAGACAAAAGTGAAGGCTGGAAAAAGGGATGAAAAAATGTTGGCTTTGGCAAAAGCCTTTCTGGAAAGCCACTCTGTCTCTGTTCTCGCATGTTCTTATACAGAAGAGAAAATATCAGCTTTAGAGAAATGCTCCCACTGCGGCCCTTTTCTTGCTTTCTCACACACACAGAAGTGAAGCACGTCACACACAGCACACCATGCTACCAGTTTCTCTTGGATTAAATCCCTTCACAGACACTTCTTTCATCAATTTTCTCAACATCTTCCACCACTTTCATTTGTATTTAGCTTTGTTTTACTTTCTCTTCATTGGTGTGATGTTTCATAATTTCATGTTCTGGCTTAGTCAAACAACCAATGCAGCTAGTACAGATGTTTTTTTTTTTTTTTTTTTTTGTAATTTCTCTCATTTAGATGCTGGAAAACACCAGACTATAGTAGAAGACTTTGGCTCCACGTGCCCTCAGGGATACAAGAGACTCAACAGCACTCACTGCCAAGGTAATGTGTGTGTACATGCTGGATTGTGTGTGTTGTATAGGTTTTACAAATTGTAGTTCTGTTGGTTGTCATAAAATGTACACATCCATGAGCATTAAATGAACACAAACAAGACATCTGCCAAAATATTTTCTATCATGCGGTTTAGGGGAAATACTGCATCCAGTCACAGACAGAAAAATTGTTTATCCTTCTGTTTGCTACATGGCCAGACCAGTGGTTTAATTTTGTCAAGATCATTGAGGATGAAACTCATGTGTAGTAGGGTGAATTTATGATAACTACCATTTGGGCTGTTTAAAAATCTAAATTATCATACTAGATAAAACTTTAAAGCTACTTAGTCATGTTATCTAGTTATCATAGTATTAATATAAAAATAATATAATGATTGTTACAACATGAATTCAGTCATGCATCTCTCGGCATAGATTGTAAAGTCATTGTAAAGACAATGAAAAAAACCCCAAAAAACAGCTATATGAATCAAATACATTTATTATAACATTCACACATAGTTTTAAATTTAGATATAATATTGTAATATTTTTCCTGCATGATTCAAGAAGGGGGTCTAAAATGTATTATTTCACTAACTTTGTTGATATAATGTCTGCTTAAAATTGTTTTTTTTTTACTTTTTGTTTTTGAAAAACAAGGAAAAACAGTAACAAGTACAGTCTGCTTATGTAATTTCTGCAATGGTGAAAAAATTGTGGCAAAATACATGGGGAAAAAAATGCTAAAAACCATGTTCAGTGTTTGACCTTGAGTTTCAGCTTTGGCAAAGAATGATCTTTTATTGCATCCCTAATGTATATAAAATGATCATAGCTTTGGTCTCACAGCTGCTGTAGGGCAAGGAGACTTGCTTCTGCTAAAACCTTGGATCATAAAATTAAAGCATGGCATTCATTGATTATGTCCTGGTTGAATAGGCAGTCAGTAATGAGTATGTAAAACTATTCACAAAATTCAGACTATTAAACTCCCAGTGGGGCCCTTTATGGTTGAGACGTTGTGACAGAATTTTCTAAAATCGTACAGAAATCTGCAGTTATCCCTGTAAAGTTAAAGCTGCATTAAAAAGGATTTTATCTTAGAAATGCAAGTAATAGTAGAGCAGTCTCAATATCCAGTCCAGATACGGAAGTCAGGGACTTTCTGCCAGTTAGGAGACAGTTTGGATTACTGTGGTATATAGACCTGCATAGTTTCAGATTTAGAATAATAGCAGAAGAGAACATAAAAATATCAGATAATTCAGCGATAAGCTCCATTTATGATCCCATTGAGGGAGACGCTTGGTTGGGACGAGGAAAGTGAATAAATTGTACACTAACAAAATGACTAACAACATCTGTCAGGTTTTAGTGCGAGCAGATGCTTCAGAACTATGATATACTGTAGGTGCCCTCTTAAATGAAAACATTTCTCAGATTTAGCAGAAATCAGAAGAAATGAAAGGCGAACAATGTGATCAAAACAAAATGAAGAATTTAAGCATATGATGATCTAAACAATGAACATACTGCATACTGTTGCATACAAGCCTTTGGTTGAATGTAACATATGAAAATATCCATTGAATATGAGAATTGATACTATTCAGCTTCAGTGTAATTCAGATAAACAGAGAGCTACACAGTTTAGCTGCCAGACTGGATGCATGAGAACACTGTATATAATGTTCTGATCCAAATGAAAATCAAATGAATTTGTGACATCAATGGCAACATTAAACCCTGGTTAATGTTTTGACCTTGAGCCTATCATCTTTTTGATGCAGAAACCTACATTTATATTTTCATTGCCACCAATGTACAATAGAATGCTAACTCTTGCTTCTCAGTGGGGAGAAGTTACAAAAATGGAAAATAAACATTTTCTGGCATCTCTATTTTCATTGTTAGTAATTCAGCTTCAGTAATTCTTAGGTGCTGGAAAACCCATAAGCACAATCTCTGAATGCAATAGAATTACTTACGAGCCCTGTATTTGTAAGAGGAAAATTTATTTCACAGCTCTGATCTGATGAAAGTGGCCAGTTAATAGTTACAAATGTGTAAAATGACAAATACATAAAGAAAACGACACACATAAATATGTCAGACATATTTACTTTTAGCAGTTTACAAGTTCGCTTTTGTAAATGCAGACGTGAGAGAGCGGAGCTGGGGGCATGTTACATGCTAATATTATCTTTCTGGCCACCTATTGCCTCTAATTCGCCTTGTTTTCTGTATTTTAATCTTAAATACTACACTAATTGTTACATAAATAGTAAGCATATTAGAAAATGTTATATTTTAAATGGTCATTCATCGATCATAATTATTACTCATACTATTTAGTATCTCTTTAAGTTGACTAAATAGAACTGAGCTAAAATGTAGTACAGTTTTTTATTAGTTAAAAGTTACATGTATGACAGTGCAGATTTGTTTGGAACTAATGAGAGCTGCATGAACCACGTGACTGCATGTCGGCGAGATCAAAACATGATCAAGAATGACACAATAAATGTAGTGTCTTCAAATCTTGCAAAAGCTAAGGATTTTTAATAAAAACAGTTTGCAGTGTTTTACAAATAACTGATACATATGCGTTAAAAAACATTTTTCTTTCTGCACGGCAAATCGCGATGGCTGGCAATGTTAATTGGTCAGACATCGGCCAATAAAATATCTGTATTCACACAAGTAAAGTGCAAAAGTAAATATATCATACACATCAATACTCTTTTTCTTTCGGTGAATGTCATTTTACATATTTTACACATGTAAATTTAACTTTCAAATACACATTTTTATAGGACAGTTTCTCACATTCAGATCAATAAGCTCTCAAGTTTTGCTACTGATTTACCTTCTTAGAAAATCTGTTACAAAACTGTATCATTGAAAAGAAGAAGAGACTTGAGAGCTTTCTATTTGACTTGAATTGTTTTATTTGGTTTAGCTTGATTTAACTGAATATGATTTCTTTGAAGGATAGTCTTTTAACCATCGTAGGCAATGTTAGACTGTCTTTAATTTGATCTAAAACATTCATTTTCATAGGAGTATGACAAGTACTAATACTTTTTTCTTGTACATTTTTTTGTTTTCTCTGCCTTAGACATAAATGAATGTATGATGCAGGGGCTGTGTCAGAATGGAGAATGTTTAAACACACAGGGAAGTTTCCGTTGCACCTGCAAACCTGGTTATGTACTGACAGAAAGGACACGCTGTGTAGGTAAGACATAAATATGCGCGCAAAACCTGCATATAACACTATGTACAGAATGGCCAACAAACCATCATAAAGATCTTTTTGCTTTCTTGGTATCAGCAGCAACGATTGACCAGGGGCTCTGTTATCGTATGGTTACGGAAGCAGGGAAATGTGAGCATGCTCTTCCAACACGCCTTTCCCAGGAGATGTGCTGCTGCACTGTGGGTAAAGCATGGGGCAGCAACTGTGAGAGATGCCCTCAGGATGGGACAGGTAAGTGTGCTTTTTGAGTGGGTGCGCACCATTCAGAATCGATTAGAGAATACTTTTTAGAGAATTCTGTTTATCATTTTTAATTCAATTCGAAGGTAGCAAACAGGAGGCAGAATTACAATTTAAATTTGAATTAAATTAAATTAAATTAACTTTAAAATTTGAATACAAGTCATTTTAAACTCAAAAAATGCAAAAGCCTTATTTGGAGGTTTTTGAAAAAATTACTTTTGTAAACCTCAGCTTCTGTTCAAAGTGGTCATATGATGCTATTTTAAAGATCGTTATTTGGTGTGAAAAGTATGCTGACATGTTTTAATGTTCAAAAAACACATTATTTTTCAAATACTGTACATTATTATTACTCCTCTATTTCCCGCCTCTCTTAAACACGTCGTTTTCTACAAAGACCCTCCTTCTGACATAGTCTGTTCTGATTGGCCAGCTGATACAGTGCATTGTGATTTGACGAACCCCACAAGCAGAAATGTAATGCCCCTTACCATAATCACGAGTTCAGCTTTCAAAATAAATGTAAAGGCAGTTAATATTCTTAGTAGTTTTACCATCAGCTCAAGCCCAAAAGAGGAACAGAATCATGTGACAGACAGCGCTCGTTTGTATTTGCAGTACACAAGCTGCGATGTACCCGAACACACACACTCTCTCTCTCTCTCTCTCTCTCTCTCTCCATTGTTCTCTCTCTCATACACACACAGTGGCGTAACTACAGACAGTGTAGTTATATGGTGGGGGTGCCTGCAGCGCGGGCCTGCCCTTGGTTACTTTTTTTATAAATATATGTAGAAATATTAATAGTACAATATAATTAATACCGATAGTGTTCATAGTAGACTAAATAGTTTAGCGGTAGAACTTTTACCAAGCATTCTAAGGGTTTGGGTTCTAATCCACTCTTGTATAGGATTTTTTCCCTCATTTAAACCAAAGCAGTGTTCTTAATTTTGATTGTATATCAAGAGCAAGGACATGTTTGTGTGCAGTTGTGCTTGTGTGCAGTTTTTATGCTTTTACGAGAACAAAGAGCCCATTGTTTGTGTGAAGACGCGCATTATGCATCAACAGAGAACTGATAACAGTGGCAACGAGCGCTTATTGTTACACATTCTAGCGTTTGACACTTTATGGATTGTGTCTTTGTACTAACGGCTCGTAACACCCCAAAGAGAAAGGAAAATTTTTAATTGCATGATATGACCCCTTTATACGTTATTTGAAGATTTACTTTTTGCAGTTTCATTTTACATTTAGGTACTGAGTAATATTAATGAACTGCTTACTATGTGATTAGAGTTAGGATTGGGGTTTGGCTTAGGGTTACTTGCATGTAATTATGCCTAATTTATTGTTATTATCGTAGTTACAAGTTACATTACAAGTACTTGTAATGTGTAACAAGGACACCTTAAAATAAAGTTTTACCCAACTTCTTTTTTGCCAACTAAATAAACATTTTATTTCATGAATTGAAATGGTCTTGGAATGGTTCTTGAATCCTGTAGTGAAAGTGTCTGTATCTTTAAAGAAGGTTTTGACTCTTTAACTAAATCATCTTTGGACTTTCTCTCTCTAATTCTTCTTTCTCTCACTTTGTCTTTAGCTTCCTTTAATAAGATCTGTCCAGCGGGAAAGGGGATGTCTTTCCTGACCTATCATGGCACTCTTTCCATTCAGCCCTGGCTGACCAGTATTGAACACTTTAATCCAGACACTGGTACAGACATTTGAATCAGTTGTGAGATAAAGATTCTTTAAGATTGATTGCTGTATTTTTTTATTGACTGATTATTTATTGTGTCTTTGTGTTTGTGTTTCAGAGGTCAAGCTTCCGGTAAGATTCTGGTTCTATGCCTAAACTACCAATCAAGCCTCCAAAAGTCATCTTTAACAGAAATCTCTAAGTCACAATGTTAATAAAAAGAATTATGGTAGATCAGATGTAAACAGTTCACTTTACTGATTTTGCTCTCATGCCAACAGGAAATCCCAATTCAGACGACCACGCCCATGCAGCTCTCACCAATCAGCACACATGGGCCTCGCCACCCAGGTACACTTAAGAAAATGTAGCGAATCAAAATGTGCTCCGTCACACCTCGCACGGTAGCTCAAATATCAAATATGTATCCATAGCATTAATTATCTGCATTCATTTTTTCATTTGCTTATAATATTTTCAATGTGTCTTTTTTTCTGTCCCTTTAGTCATTGTGGCCAGACCAACAACTCCTCCCATAGTCCATGTACCTCCAGAGAGCGATTCACATGAAGTGGCCCAGACGCAGGTCTCGCGTGAGTTCCGTGAAAGCTTATGAGTTAAAACTGCAGGATCGGTCCATGCAAAGTTCTATTAGGTAATGTCGTAAGAAAATTGATTTTTGTTTTTTACAATTATGGATTTTGGTGGGGGGTTTGGTATCACAGCAATGGATGACTGCAAGCTGAACAGGAATATATGTGGCCATGGGGAGTGTGTGAACACACAAAATGGTTTCATGTGCCACTGTTACCCTGGATATCGACCACATGCAGAGAGAAAGAGTTGTGTAGGTGAGTAATACACACACATAATGTACAAACAAGTTAAATCACAGATGAATGTACTATGCCTGAATTTGTAGTGCATAAAATACTACACACTACCATTCAAAAGTTTGGGGTTGGTAAGAATAGAAAATGTTTTTAGAAAATGTATTTTATGCTCAGTAAGGGTTACATTTATTTGATACAGTAAAAACAGTAATATTGAAAAATATTCTTAAAGTTGAAAAAATTTTTATTTCAATTTATTATTTCAATTAAACTTTTATTTATTATATAAAAATGTATTTAATTGCACAGCTGAATTTTCCACTGCCTTTACTTTAAGTGTCACATTATCCATATTATTCATCAACAATATAAACTAAATTGTGCTGTATAATATTTTTTTATTCTTTAATCAATATATTAGAAATTATGGTATAGTAATTGAACGGTAGTGTATATTGTTTGATAAAAGTATTATATAAAAAGCTATATTACACAATAAAGATAACATAAAAATATATACAATGTTCTCACTTTTTCTGTAGATGAAAATGAATGTGACTCAGATCCATGTGGTAGAGGCACCTGCATTAACAACGTGGGTTCCTACAGATGCAACTGTCACAGTGGCTTCAAACTTGTGATGCATCATGGGAAACGCAGATGTGTTGGTGAGTGAACAGCATTGTCTTTTTAAAGGCAGTGGACAGCTACTATATATATATATATATATATATATATATATATATATATATATATATATATATATATGTGTGTGTGTGTGTGTGTGTGTGTGTGTGTATATCAATACAGATGGCCAACACTTGCTTATTTGCTTGTTTTCAGATATAAACGAGTGCTCGAAGCCTGAAACTTGCGGAGTTGGAGGGCATTGCACAAATTTTCATGGCTCTTACAAGTGCGAGTGTCTACCGGGCTTCCGGAGCAAATCACGCAGACAACCTCTCTGTGAAGGTCTAGACACAAAACACTTCATTGATGTTAATTGTAGACACCTATAAACAATTCATGTTCATCCAATATGGTTTATTGAGTTTTATTTGATCGGAATTGCATTTAAATGTCAGTAAATGTTTGTGAGAATCTCATTGTCTATGCTGTTGCTGTCTTTTAAATGCAGACATTAATGAATGTTCGGACCCAAGTATCTGTCCTAACGAACAGTGTGAGAATACTGTTGGATCCTATGAGTGTATACCCTGCCAACCTGGATACCAAGCACAGGGAGGAGTGTGTTACGGTCTGAATACTTACACACATACAGAGACTCAAATGTGTAACCATTCAAACAGTTTAGCTCACATTTTTACAGGCATTTCATTACTAAACCAAAACAACTCTTTTTTCATTCTTTTTGTGCATGCTGTCATTGTTTATCCATCAGACATGCTGCTCTCTAGATATTGATCATGCAAAAACCACCTACAGTACTATTCAGTAATTACAAATCTCTTTGCAATAATATTGGAATATTTCATAATATTACTGTATTATTACTTTTTTTTGATACAATAAATGCAACCTTGTTCAGTATAAAATACTTCTTTAAAAGGCATAAAAAATCATTCAAACTGATTTTTTCACACCAGATGAGAAGCACAGTAGCACATTGTGATGTGATATGATGCAATGCTTTGCTCTTTCTCTGGTGTGTGTGTATCCTTAAAGTCCATTTGAAATCAAAATGTACTGTATTTATTTTGTTAGCTCACATTGCTATTTTTGTGGTGAACAATTCATCCGTGCAAGTCAATCCACACAAAAAAAAATGTTTGCCTTCGTAATCTTTAATCCAAATCTGGAAATGCTCCTCTCCTCTCTCCTAATCAACAAGCCTTCTCTGATGATTGTGCATGAGTGTAACATCCTTAAACACGCCCCTCTAACTGCCAGTGTTCATTTCTGATTGAAACACCTACTTTACTACTTCCAATCAATTCAAAGTAGAAAAAACAAGCTATGCCATCTGTTTTCCTCATTCAATATTCAGTTTCTCTCGCAAGTATGTCACAATACAGAAGTAAAATCAGTAGCAAATCTGTGGTTCGCGCAGACTTTAAGTCATCCACTATGTGAACTGTACCTGATTGTAAAAAAAAAATACAAAGAGTAAGAAAATATATTTCATTCGTTGTGATTATCTGCATCCATTAAATATTACATTAAAATTTAATATCTATGATACAAATAAACCCCGATAAAAATCTTTTTAAAAATTACTGATATTTTATAGAAGCATCGTGTTTGTTTGTCTTGTATATAAGCAGTAGACTATTTTAAAAAAGAACACTAAAAAGATGAAAAAAAAGAGAATCAATAAAAAAATTATAATTTATTACTACTGTGTGAATAATTATCATTGAAAAAGTAACTATAGTCTGATTCTGAGCATTTCAAAATGTTATTTAATTAAAACTTAACTTTTAATATGTGATTACATGTAATAAGTAATGTAATAAGTAAAGGTTATGAATATGGGGTGTTTTGGTAAATAGTTGACAAAATTGCGTAATCTTACAAGATATGTCTGTCTGTCTCTCTCTCTCTCTCTATTAGATATCAATGAGTGTCAGAAGCGTGGTGTTTGTCTAAACGGCCGTTGTGAGAACTTGGCAGGATCGTATCGATGTCTGTGTAATGAGGGCTTCCTGCCTGAGACTGACAGCAAAGGCTGCAGAGGTCAGTGGTGCACAGCCAGTAAAACTAAACAACATGTTATTTAATGGAAACTTAATCTTGCCATTCAGCATAGTTTTAAATTCAACTTCATTACCTTCTGCAAAAGTTCATTCTAAAGAGAATAAATACACTGCGCGAACAACAACTTTTCAACGTTTACATAAGCTGAATTGAGCGCATGTGTATGTGTTTTCAAAGTTGTGTCTGTTCGTCTCTCCACAGACATCAATGAGTGCCAGGATAACCGTTTGTGTGCTAACGGTCTCTGCGTTAACACTCAGGGATCATTCCACTGCCAGTGTTACCTTGGTTTCCAGCCTACACAAGAGGGAAGCCACTGCGAAGGTCAGCTAGTAATTACTAACCCAACCCAACACTTAATACTGCACATCATACTGCAGCATCTGTATATTACAGGACAGATTGTATAGAGACTACAAAGCACTACAGATTTTCTGCACTCTTCAATTTTAGTCTGCAGGTCTTGGATAGATGAAATTCTCACAGAAAACCATGTAGTGTATAATTCCATCCAGTTAAAGTAATATGAAGCATTTTTGATGTTTTGAGCCAACCGAACAGTACATATTGTTTTCATTTGTCATACATTTCTTAGGCACTTGTTTCTGCAGGAGATTATTCTGATTATTCTATGCTCTGTGACTTGAAAGTATGTGATCTGGTGGTGCGATCCTTGTTTAGTATATAATGCCCTGTTTTTATTTTACCATTTAAAAATTCGGTCATTGTATGATGCCAAGTATTTTAAAATCTCTTCAGATATATAAAAAAACTTGTGGTGTATTCAAGTGTTTAGCATGGCCTCAACACAGTACTGAGCACTCTGCATTCAGGACCAAAAATTTCCTTCTTTATAACAAACATTTACAATAGTTTAACATTTATGTCTCTAAAATATGCAATAAAGCCAAAAATTCCTGAATGTAAAAAGTCTGAATGAAGTGCCTTATGTGAAGAATGCATTTATTTAAACAAGTAAAACAGTATATTTTGGAAATATTATTACAATTTAAAGTAACTGTTTACAGTTTAAATATACTTTAAAATATGTTGGCACTAAGAGCCTTGTGGACAGCACGCCAGCATAAAAGGCTGTTGTGCTTTGGGCATCCCAGACTTTTTCAGATCCTGTTCTCCTCTCTCTCTCCTGGTTTACTATATATATATATAATATATAATTTATTCCTGTAATGTAAAAGGTGAGTTACTACTCCATTCTCTATTTTCACTTGCTAATATGCTGATTTGGAGCCATTTCTTCGTAGTATCAACTGAAACGCTAATAAAGATATTTTGACAAATTTTGAAGAACCAAATATTTTCTGGTGCCTATTGACTTCTCCATTGATTTTAGGGAAAGCAATACTTTGGAAGTCAATGGGTAAACATCAACATCAACAGGTTCAGAACAAAATGAGAGAGTAAAGGAGACCACAATTGAAAATTTTGGTGAACTATCCCTTTAACAATACACATGTCAGCTTTTAATGCGTCCTTCCTCAATAAACTGATTTATTTTATTTGGGAAAGAAAAACTTTTTAATGATAATGATCGTTTATCTTCTGTAACCCTTCTAATTCAGCCGAAACAATTCACTAATGCACACCGTATGTGAATAAGTACGAATATTTTTGATCTTTTTAGATATTAATGAGTGTGAGCGCCCTTCCAACTGTCAGCGAGGACGCTGTATCAATACGATGGGCTCTTACCTCTGCGAGTGCCAGAAAGGATACATGCTCGTCAGTGGACGCCGATGCCAGGGTATGGGATTTCACACTTTTTACATCACCCAATTCCTTATCTTGGTCTCGGTCCTCTCGTTCTCCATTTTACACTCTCTCTCTCTCTCTCTCTCTCAGATATAGATGAGTGCGCTGTGGAAAGGAGCCTGTGTCAGCCTCACGGCATATGTGAAAACAGACAGGGAGGATATGTGTGTGTGTGCAATGATGGTTTCAGACTGTCTGAAGACAAACACAGCTGTGAAGGTGAGAGATGATTTAGTGTGTTTGGTCAAGAGGTTTTGCTTTTTTTCTTTTTTTTTTTTTGCAAAGTTCAGGTTATATATTTCTTTTTCCAGAGGTTGAGATATTGCGGAACGATAAGAAGGAGTGCTACCTAAATCTAGATGACACCGTGTTCTGTGACAGCGTCCTGGCAACCAACGTTACTAAGCAGGAGTGCTGCTGCTCTATCGGTGTGGGATGGGGAGACCACTGCGAGATCTACCCCTGTCCCGTCTACCACTCGGGTTAATATACAGATAAATACATATAATTATCAAGGGATGAAACCTAAATCAGTCCACAAGTGTTTGATTGATCTTTTTTTTTTCCCCCTAGCGGAGTATCTGTCTCTGTGTCCAATTGGCAGAGGATTTTACCATGAGGAGGGAAAGGTGGAATATGGATTGGCTATGCACAGAGGTATATGTGCACGCATATGTGTGCTCACAAACATAAACACACTCCCTAATAATAGTGAATTAAATCCTCTGACCTTTATGCTATCTTTGTAGATATTGATGAGTGTGTATTGTTCTCTAACGAGATCTGTAAGGAGGGACGTTGTATGAACACACAGCCTGGCTTTGAATGCTACTGCCAGCAGGGATTTTACTATGACAGCAATCTACTGGAATGTATTGGTAAATTCACACACAAATACACACATTTTACTGTCTATGTACAAACATACATGGACATATATACTCTACAGCGTTAACTTTTTCACTGTTACATTGTAATGAACTTAAATCAGTCATTTGACAGTGAAAGCAGCCATGGACTTCAGCTTTGCCGTCACAGGAAAAAAAACTATATTTTAAAATATGTTCAAGTAGAGAAGAGATATTTGAAAGGAAATTGCAATATATCACAGTATTACTGTTTTATTGTGTAGATGCTGCTTTGTTGTGTTTAAGAGATTTAGAGATTTAGATAAATAAAGAGTTTGTTTGCAAAAACAGATCAAAGATCATTGTGCGTTAACTGTAAAGAAACTGCAGTGAGGCTATTTTGATTATTAACTGCTAAAATACAAAACGAATCACAATGAAAACCTGATACAGTAAAAACATGATTTTCGAAAATGTGAAAAATTTACATTTACAGTATTAGATATTTAAATAAACTATTCAAATAATTGTAGATTTATTGAATTGCGTAATTGTTTTTTTTTAAACCACCAAAAATAAAAATAAAACTTCAGAAAACCAATATTGATACTGATACTGAAGAGGAAAGATTTTTGTGCTGTTGTACTGCCCTCTTGTGGCAGAAAAAAGGCAGGAAGATTTTTTGTGTCAGCCACTAGGGAGCAGTAGAATAATGCAGGTACTGCACCCCTGTTTTGACACACCAACACATCCCTAAACCTTCATCTTTCGTATTTATCAAAGTCAAGCGCATTGTAAAACTCCTTGAGTGTTTTGTCTGTGTTTCCCGCTGTAGATGTGGATGAATGTCACGACGAGTCCCTGTGTACCAACGGACACTGTGTGAACACTCGAGGGTCCTTCTACTGCACCTGCAGTCCACCCTGGGTCCCTGACGCCTTCAACAAGAAGTGTGTCTTTCCCACAATTACAGGTACGTGCCTATAATCAAGGGTGTCACATTTGGTAGCAGTACAACGAATTAAAAAGCGTCTGCCCCGTGTGAGGCTCGAACTCACGACCTTCAGATTATGAGACTGACGCGCTGCCTACTGCGCCAACGAGGCTGTGACTTAGACCCGCACAGAAAGACAAGAAAAAACAAAACAGACTGTTGGCAAACAGTAATACAATAAAAAAAGGACAGAAAAAGTATACAAATTAAATAAATAATTTAGTATACTAAAACAAATAGCCTACAGTACAGAAAATGAATACAATAAACACATGTAAATAAAACGCTGCATAGCAATCACTATATTAATTAAATATAAACTGTAATATAAAGTTACAAATGTAGAGCGCTGAACGATTCACTTGTTTTCTTTTTATAGCACTGACATATATTTGTGTGTATTTGTTCATTTAAGCCAACCTCTGAAGCTCAAAGTAGCCCAGTTGTTTGTGTTTTGTTCTGCCTCAGAATACGCATCTGAGAAACAATGACTCTTAGCTTTTAGTATGTGGTAGAAGACTATATATTACATCAGTCATGTAACATTATGTTGACATGTCAACGGCTCACTGCTTTAAAGGAAGGTGTTTTCATAAACGTTACAAGCCCAAATTTGAGGAGAACTAAAATTCTGTGAGAGCAAGGGGGTGCCCTATGCAACTTAAATACTTTGCATATAGGGATAACTGTCACTGTCTGTCATCAGTCGAAACAATTTGCCTGCAATATATATTTGTATAGAATTTAAGTGACAGTAGGAGAATAGTTTTTTTATTAAACAGTTTAACATTTTCTTTACTGTTTTTTCTTTCCTCCTAAATGTAATATGTAAAATTTAACAAGGCTCGGTGAGCAAAAGAAGACCCCAAACCTTTGAACGGTAGCCACTAGACAACATGTTTTTATTTAGATTTAGGTTTGAAATAAAATGTAAATGTAATATAAATTATTGTGACTGTTTCATTCTTGTAAACTCAAGTGTCCTAACATAACATTGTTTGCTTCAGGTGTGGATGAATGTCAGGACACTGCTAACTGCAAAAATGGCCACTGTGTAAACACCCAAGATTCCTATTATTGTATCTGCACTCCTCCTTGGATTCTGGCAACTGACCGCAACAGCTGCGTCACACCTGAGGAGCAGGCAGGTGAGTATAGTTTTACAGGAACATCACAGTCCTAATTAAAAAATGGCACGAGTTCTTATAATGCAATGTACAGAAGATCTGTTTTATTGTGCCACAAATTGCATTGGGCTATTCATTTCCTAAGAAATTCGACTGCTCTTCCTGGTACAGTAAAGATGCAATAACTCCAGGCATTTATTGAAGTTCTCACCCGAGACTGTGTGCTTCTGATGTCTCTCTCCTTGTCTTCCTCCCTCCTGCTTTTTTCTCTCTATCTGTCCTTCTCTCTGTATATCTCTTTAGTAACGGGTGTGTCTGTGGTGCACCTTTCAGATGTGAATGAGTGTGAAGATCCCTCCTACTGTAGGAACGGGAGATGTGTCAACACTCCCGGCTCCTTCCACTGCATTTGCAAGCAGCCACACACCTTCAGTGCAGCCCTGAAGCAATGCGTCTATGATGGTGGGTATCACAAGTAATCTGCATGCAGACTTGTGATTTGGTGGAAACTGTTTGTTTTTTCTTTTTGAATGGCCTTCATGTGGTTTGGTGGTTCACTAGTAATTGCTCTGAACCTCGGTTTTCCACATGACTGCTGAGCATGTTCTGAGATGGCTTTGTTTGCCATTTCTTCTGTGAAACCTCTGTATTTTGTCTTTTTTTTCATGTCTCCCATTATCTGCTTATCTTTGTCTTTCTCAGACCGCACTGCAGCACATAAAGACATATGTTTCCAGGAGGTTGACGAGGATCTTATGTGCACTATGCCACGAAATGAGCTAACGGTGACATACTCTGAGTGCTGCTGTCATTACGGTCGAGGCTGGGGTCCTGAGTGCCGGACCTGCCCAAATAGAAATTCAGGTATCGCAAAAAAGGCTCTTTTTTTCCTTACAAAGGCTGCATATATTTGATCAAAAATACAGTCAAAATAGTAAAATTGTGAAATTTTCTTAATGTTTTTTTTTTTATTAATTACATTTAAAAAAAGAATTCCTGTGTCTTCAATGTCCCATGATCCTTGCTGCTTTAAAAGACATTTCTATTCTATTCTATTTCTATTTCATAGTAGCCTAATTGATGTGGGAAACATTTTGTTTTTCTTTAATATTTGTGATGAATAGAAAATTTAAAAAACACAAATACAAAATACAATTATTTGACATTTTAGATTTTTTTGGTCAAAATTATTTGGAATCTTTAAAATTTAAAATTTATTCGAATTTTTTGAAAGTCTTTACTGTTACGTTTGAACAATTGAATGCATCCTTGCTTGATAAAAGTATTAAATGTATCAAAAATAAAAACCTTTTATATAAACATAATAGAAAAACATTTGTCAGGTGTTGAATTTTCTTTTTGCCATTAGCAAAGCGGATATATAAAAGGATGAAATTGTGATGCAGTAAGATGAAATGAAACATCAAACATAACTTTCCTGTTTCGGCGTGCGCGCAGTGCTTTTTAACAGGTTGTGTGAGATGCATTTGGAGACCGAGTCTGACGGAGAGGGGGACTTCCTGGCAGCTTTCTCCAATTACAACCCAGGTGAGCTTACCAGTGTCATTCACCCTGAGCCAAACCGATCGACTCCGAACTGGCGAGTTATTCGTGACTCTTTCCGTCGCTCTCACGTGTTCAGAGGGAGAC
The DNA here is from genome assembly GCF_018831695.1 of Puntigrus tetrazona. NCBI lineage: Eukaryota > Metazoa > Chordata > Actinopteri > Cypriniformes > Cyprinidae > Puntigrus > Puntigrus tetrazona. The sequence continues at coordinate 13,841,628 of NC_056703.1, forward strand.
AGTTCGGAGGAAGACTCAGACGAGTGCAGCTGTGCTAACGGACGGTGCGTGCGCTCCTATCTGGGTACGATGTGCGAGTGCAATACTGGATTTGTACTGGACCACTCTCGAACACGCTGTATAGGTGAGTGCGAATGCAGATCCTCCAATACATAATCGCATAATCTGTAAGGTCATGTTCCTAAAGTCTGCATATTTCATCGTTTGTATATGCATGGACAGTTTATTACGAGGCTTCTTCTGTCTTTCTTCCTCTAGATATCGACGAGTGTGCGGGCCGAGGGACAGGGCAGAGCCCCTGCAAGAATGCACGCTGCATTAACACCCTCGGTTCATTCAAATGTCACTGCAAAGTCGGATTTGTAGCGGCACGCCGACCGAACGTGTGCATACGCGCCAGGGCTCAGTAACAGCGCTGTGGCTCATCCACACAGTTCACGCTTCTACAGCCCACACTCTCTCTCATGTACATAAAGAAATATCCATATGCCGCCACTAATACACATCATCAAATCTAGTATAACTGCAATTATGAACATTTACCCATAAACACACACGCTAAACATTTCACATTCTCATTTCCTGTTAATCATCTGCTTATGTTGGGAATTAATCATTAAAGGAATAGTTCACCCAAAAATGTTACATTTTATACAAACCCCAAGCCGTCCCAGGTGTATATAACTTTGTTCTTTTACCTCGCAGTACTTGCAGATATATTCGAAATAATGCTCACTAACCACGAGCATTACCAAGCTTGAAAGAGCCTGGATAAATAAAAAAAACAACAACTCCTGACTGTGTTCATCTGAAGGAAGAAAGTCATATACACCTAGGATGGCTTCGGGGTGAATTTTCATTTCTGGGCGAACTATTCCTGTAATTCTGAAATATTAAGGTGTTATGTTGCTTTTATTGTATGCTTTTATTTCATATCTGTTTGAAAATGTGTTTGTTGCTGGATGAGGGATTGTCATTGGATGAAATGTGTCTTCTAACTTAAGTGGGTTGATTTTTTTTGTAATTATGTTGCTGCTCGGCACGTTTTGGTTAACTTTATTATAACTCACTTTTTGTTAAATATTGTATTTTTTCTTTTTCTTTAACATTTAAATTTGTAAGACTCTCAAGTCATTTTTTTCTCATTCGTTTTTGCCCTTTTTCAGTTCGATATCAACGATCATTTGCTTTTTGTGATATTCCTTTGTTTGTATTGATGTCTGTTTGTTGTTCACCATCGATAGTGTTTTGTTCTGTTCATTTGTACATTGTTTTCTTTATCTGATTATGCAACCGTTGTCATCTTTCTTTGGTTGCACTGAGAACCTTTACGTTTTTATATGAAGTTAGTCATTGACGAAGATGCCAGTGATGATTTTGGTTTTCTCAACCATTTAAATTGTGCAAAAATGTTCTACTGAAACAGAATGAAAAAAAAAAAAAAAAATCAGTTTCTTAAATACTTTTTGCTTTCTTAATGAGACAGAACTGTGAGGTTATTTTTCACAGAATAAAATAGACCCAATAACTACACAAGTGCATATACCAAAGAAATGAAGATAAATTAATAAACAAGAAAAAAGAAGTCAAACTCAGTGCTCAGTGCTGCTGACTGTCCTTTTTATTTTATTAATTATAATTAGGCTGTAACAGGGTGTTTTGGTGTTGGATTTAGGGCCAATTGTAAGAAAATGGCAGCGGCTTTACAGTGAGGGAAATTTTGTCAGCTTTTTCATCTTTCTATAAATATTATCCCTAGTTGAACACAAAATATTGGGTTGATTTTCAATCATATGTAACACTCGATTCCAAAAAAAAAGGTCTATTTTTGCATTGAGTAATAACTGCTGCTTTGATTGAATTGCATCATTACACTCGTTTAACTACCAGCTGTAGTATCATCTGCTCTACACTTCTAAAAGAGATCGAACAAATCAAGTAACTACAACGGTAATAGAGCTACTATAACACCTCACATTATGTGTTAAGATGAATAAAATGATCGGCTCTTAGATTTGTTACCTAAAGGTGTGATTGGTTTACAGGCTGTCAATAACTTGTGTGCAGAGATAAAAAAAAAATAAATACTTAACCATTGCTGACATTCAAATATATTGAAGGAAGTTGTTTAAAAAAATAAAATACAAGCACCTTTGTTTTTGTGTCAGTTTACAATCTTCCTTACATTACACACAAAATTTCACAGAAACCGCCCAAGGTTCTTAAGAGCCATTTTTAACTTAATAAAACATAATAATGCCGACTAGATAAATCAGAGCAAATAAAAAGAATCACCAAATATGAAGTATGCAAGCAGACTGTCATTCATCGATGCATACTGCATGATAATCCGACAAAATACATAAATAACATAAACAATAATGTAAGTAAGTCTATCTAATTTGTATGTGTGAAACCCGCCAAAATTCTCCCAAAGCAGCGGACATTTTGTTCACCCGTCCAAACCAATATTTACCTGCACAATCAAATTCAAAACCGCCAGATCTGGCAACACTGTCCTTCAAGGCAAGGCAAGTTTATTTATATAGCACATTTCATACACAATGGTAATTCAAAGTGCTTTACAAAAGAGGAAATAAAATAATTACAAGATTTAAATAACAATAAAAGAAATTAAAATAAAATAAAAACACTGATTTAAGATAAATTGAATTTAAAGCAAAAAGAGATTGATTTAAAACAGTTTAAAAGACTTCAGAGAGTCAGTGAAAGTTGTTGGTGTTGTGTCTCCGCCTAGTGGCAAAACCACGAACAATCGCTTGTTGTTTCTGGCACTAGGGGTCAGTAGAAGAACACACATATAACATTGCGTTTCTTTTTGAACCAACACATCCCCTAAGAGGCATTTATAAAACGCTTACATCCCAAACGGTTTTTATATAAAAACCAGCATTTCCGGTTTCTGTCTGCAACGTTAGATCGGTTTTCCTCAGATCTGGGCCTCGAGATCCATTGTCCTGCAGAGCTCTAACCCTAATCAAACAAACCTGAGCGTGCTAATCGGTGTATCCGGGAGCATTAGAAAATAACAGGTAGGTGAGTTTTATCAGGGTTGGAGCTAAAGTCTTCAGTGCATTGGGTGAGATTTAAGGAACCCTGCGTTAAGTGAAAGTAATCAAGTGGGTCTATCTGCAAGACCTCACCCTATATATGTGATGCTGCCAACAACAGTGCATTTTTATTCACACATGAACGCTCATAAAATGAATGGATTCTTGCTCGCCATTTAAAAATCTTCTGCCCCGTGTGAGGCTCGAACTCACGACCTTCAGATTATGAGACTGACGCGCTGCCTACTGCGCCAACGAGGCCATGTAAAACTGCTGTGCATAGCCACGTGATCTATTCCTGTCCGTAAGGTTTTCCCAATCGTTTTCCAAATTTTGACTGCACTAGTAACGTGTGAGATTAGACTATTGTCACACGTTAGATCACACGCTGTTTACATTTCAAACTATATTTCACCCGTGCATCGTGAAAATTGCTGCAGTCAAGGACCATAATTAGTTCAAGATTTAACACAATCACGTGCACTGACTGATCCGTTACAAGGTATATACATTTAATATAAATGTCCTTAATACATGTACTTAATATAATAATATCTTTCTCAGCTAAGTCTGGTCAAATTTAACAGTTGAAACTACAAAATATGCGTTGTACAGATTGTATCTACAAACGGACAGTTCAACAAAAATATAAATCTTGACATTATTTTATTAACTTTTTGTGGAAAACAAACAAAAATGTTTTTTTCAAGACTGTAGTCAAACAGTTTTGATTACAACGGATTTCTGTTACATGGACAAAACAAAGTTGAAACTGGTTCCACAGAAGAAAGAAATTCATACAGATTCGGAATGCCATGAGGGTGAGTAAATGTTTTTTTTTTATGTTGACCAAAGTGCTTTCCAGAAAAAGTAAGTATAAAACAAATAGCCCAAAATTAAAATAGAGTGAGACCAAGACCATCTGAATATGCAGAGTATCTTACTCAGACACAATAAAATCCTTTATAAACACAACAAGAGCTAGAAGGCCACATACAACCAAGATGCTACCCATAGTGATGGCAGAATAAAAAGTTTTTTTGGACAGGGTCTTCTTGTCATGACCTGTAGCATTCCTAGTAGTAGGTTTTGTCTCACATTTACCTGCACATGGAGAATTAGACTTGTGACAGAGTTGTCAACTTTCGAACACTTCAAAAGTCTGTGTCTCTTGTGAAATGGTGTTTAAATCATTTACAGTGGGTTTAATTGTTGTTATTGTCACGCCTTTACCAGTTTGTTTTCCCACTGTTTTTGCTTGTTTTCCGGCAGCAGCTTCGATCATAGTTATGAGACTTAAACCAGTAGGGCTATTCATTGTTGGACCGTTTGATGCTTTTACAGCTTGAGAAGATATTATTGGTCTAACTGTGGTTCTTTCGCTTGTTTCAACTTTCAGTGGCCCCGTTCCCGCTGTTCTTGCTCTTTTTGTGATGGCGGTGTTCGGTGCTTGTTTTTCTTCAGATAAATCTGCTTTTGTTCCAGTCATAACCTCCTCTGTCCTAAATGTATTGCCTTTCGTGTGTAAAAATGCAGTTTTGGTTGTTGCTTTAATTTCGGGTGTGATTTTTGAAGTTTTGCGTTTATTGGGAATGAAATTTGTTGCTCTTACTGTCACTGGTATCGGAGTAACACTCCGGAATTGTGGAGTTGTGCTTATCCCTGATTTCTGTGTGGGCGCGATGCTTATTTCTGTTTTAATTGTATGTGTTTGTGCGATATCACCTTCACTCATTCTATCAGATCCAGGCGTCTTTTGAGCTGTATTTGTCAATGTTTCCTCGTTGGCACTTTCTTGTATTTGCGTACACGCCGTGGCTGTTGTTTCCGCCGTTTCCTGTATTTCGTCCTTTTTTGTTCCAGGTAAAGTGTGTATCTCAACTTTCTCAGACGAGACGATTGTTTCCCCAGCTGTAGATCTCCCTGCCCCAGCTGCACTCACTGCTGCTGTCTCAGCTGTTGTTTGCAGAGAGGGTTCAGCGATAGCAACGGATGAAGCTCTTGATATCGCAGATGATCCAGGCATCACATTCACCGATGCGCTTCCAGGAATGTTTGTGATTATTTGTGCCTCCGGCGTGCTCGACGCACCTTCGGCCGCATCTGATGCGCTTGCTAATGTTGTCGTCTCTGTTTGAGCTGCATCTGAGCTGACTGTGAATGAATTTATTGAAGATTTCATTCTAATGTCAGAGTGTTGAAAACTAGACATGAATAAAAACAAAAAATCCTATAATTATTAAGAATTCTCACTAGACTGTCACATGTTTTTTAAAGGACTATAAAAATTCAAACCTCATTATCCAAGTTGCCAGCATTCCAGTCACATTGATCACCACTAAACAAAGAAAGCAAAGAGGATATAAAATGGCACAGGTACTGATGGATCTGTATTTATGTATCTATATTTTGATATCTTTAAATGTTTTTTGTTTTTGATCGATTTGGCAGGAGATCGTTGTTCTCCTTCTCAGGTCTACAGAATGTACAGGTTAGAAAAATATGTGATGCGTTTGGTAATATTTGGAATTTCTCATTTTAATCAATCATTGCTATTCTGTAGCTGCTGGTTATTTCCCTGTGACTCTGTGATGTTTCATTATACAAAGTCTTTAGATAGGAAAGAAAAGGCATACAGTGACTCCCCAGCCCAAACCCAGGTGAAAGAAGCGCTATTGGTTCCCTGGTCATGACTTGGTATACATTGTAACGGCTTTGCTGTAATTATGAATTTATTGTGATCTGACGTGCAGCTACCGACCTGCAGACACGAGCAGCACGCAGATAGATCTGGCAGCCATCGTCTCTGTCTGTCTCTCTTTGTGGCCTGTGTGGAACAAGAAAACAACACACAATTTTAATTGATTTATTTAACAACAGTGGTTTCATCAGACTTACATGATATCTCATGCTTTTGATATGGGGGTTTATAAAGCAATTTGCGTCAATATAATTTCTACATAATATACATTTATTTTACACATAATTTACATTAATCATGGGTATTGTGCATTAATTTAATTATACTGAATATAACTAAATTTGATATGTCTTAACATGTTTACACATCACATCAAAAACATTACCTCATAATGAAAGTAAACAGTACAAATCATGTTTCCTTTATATATATAATAGTCTGTTGTTCCATTATAGATCATCTACCATATGTTAAATCCCCAGTATCACAAAGCATCCTTCAAACATTTTAATACTTCTCAAATCAAAACTGCAGACTGTATTTTAAAATCACACAGTTACAGTGCTATTCATATTCATCAAAATAATTAACAAACGTATTTACCGGTTGGACTTTGCCAGGAAGATCAATAGTACTGTGTCTGCAGAGGTCTCCTGTGACACTAAACGTTGAGACTCACGCGTCTCATTCGATTTGCATGTTAAATAGTAGTATCAAGGCACCTTGTCCTCCAGGAACGGGGAATATGCACACGTCTATCAAGTCCTTCGTATCCATATTTAGATGTAAAACTGTAGACAGTGGTCTTAATGTAAAGTAGCCCAGCAGACTAATTACAGAGACAGTACGTGTGGAACACCTGGGATTCGGTGCCTTGCTCAAGGACACAGTGATGACAAAGCAAGATTCTCATCTCTGTATTTTCAATTCATGATGAGGGTGGAGATATAAAAAACCACGGGGTGGTGTTACAGCCACTTGGTGAAAATTGTTCATTTGGACTCGGAGGCTGGGTTCAGTAAACAAGGTCATTATGTTCTACCGCTCGAAATCAGTTTAGTCGCTCGGGGGAGCCATCGCCAACCATTACAAAGAGCTACACTGGGATGTTATTGTTGGGGAAGATGATGATAGTGATAAAAATTATATATTTAAATATAATTAAGTTATTAGTTTCTTTTTTTATTTATCCTTGCATTCATCAGCCTCCGCATCCCACTTGTCATCTGTCTCTTTTTCTAATCCGTGAACATAGCATGTGTTTAGGTCTACTGTGAGTCATTTCCCAGCTCAGAAATACTTTCTCTTTGTCTCATTGTGCAGTATGACTCACGGTCCTTAATCGAGTATGTAGAAAGGAGCCTCAGTTTGACAATCTGTTTATCTGCTCGGATGAACTCTACCTGTATCTCTTCTGATTGATTGTAGGCATTTGCTGTCATTCAGTGGCACTGTGGTCATTAGTTTTGGAATTATTCTATATGCACTGTATATGATGATTTGCAAAGGCTGACATTGAGTAATGTTGTTTTTAAAGTATTTCACAATCTTTTTAGGCACTCTTTCACAGATTGGACAGTCTTAGCCCATCTTTACTTCTGAGAGACTGTCTCTATAAGACATCCCTTTTTTCCATCTTTTTCCTGGCTTAAAAATGGGCGTCGCCATTTGTAGATTCTATGGCTCTGGCTTCCGGTATCATCCAGCTTTTTTCAGCTGTACAAAATGGTTAGTTTTGCTGCCTGATATTGAAAATAGGTGTGTATTATCATGTTATTTTAATGTGTAGTCCTCATTATGAACACACTGGTTTGTAGTGCACCATACCATTCTACCATTTACTGCACATTGTTGTTCTCCTCGAAAGCTTCATCCATAGGCTTACTACCATGTTGAGGTGGATAGCTAATCATGTTACAGACCTGATGTCAATTAACTTAATTAGTTGCTAGATGTTCTCCCAGTTTATTCTTTTCAAAATGTCTTTTTTGCCCCCGTGCCAACTTTTTTGAGACCTGTAGCAGGCATCAAATTTGAAATGGGCACATTTAGTAGATAAAAGTGTTACATTTCACTGTTTAAACGTTTATGTTCTCTATATTCTATTGTGAATAAAATATTTTCTAATTTAATTTGAAAGTATTTTATTTTTTGATTTAATTCAGATTTAAAAAAAACATTCTGACATTTAATATAAATGTAAAATGTTTTCATTGGATGCACGCTCAACATTTTTGGCGCAAGTAGTAAACCACCCAGATTTGATTTTCCAAATGCCATCAAAATAAATAACATGCTTACTCAAAACTCAATGAAATGCACAATATGAATTATTCTCCAATTACAATTCTATTCAAATCATTTTCCTAGAGATGGACCACAGCATAGCAGTCTATCTACAGAATCTTGTCTGCCATTTATTTAAGGATCCTCACATGCATTACCTCACTGTGCCACTGATGCAGATGGATCTGCTTTGAATGGTTGTGTAGTGCCATACACAGTGCAGAATAACCCACGATCCCATATTTCTAGTTGCATAGCAACAAGAAACATCTCATGTTCTCTCATTCCAGTTGCAGAGAGAGAGAGAGAGAAAGGAAGAGAACGAGGTGGGGCAAATGATATTTTAACATACAGAAAGGCATAACTTGGTTATGTAAGCTGCACAGCCTGTTGTACGGTGTTACATATTTTCAAATGAATAATGTGTTATTTAATTATATTACATTCATATTAATTTGCCTGTGTGTACAGCTCATCCTCATGAGATAATGTTTGGCTTTGCAGGCTTCGGCCCTGTTAAGTCTTAAATTAGCATAATTAGAAAGGCGCTCATGAATAGGTCAGCAAGTCCCTTGGTACCAAACCCAGAGGTGGCTAAAATATAGGACACACGTTAATGCTCTTAGTGACTTAAACACACATGAAGATGTAGAGTAGAACGATTTGACATGCAGCTGTATAACCGGCATTTATACATGAAATAAAGTTTTTCAGGACAAATGATGTTTTGTGACAGGGAGATCCCAGTTGGTTTGATTCTGGAGCACGTGAATGTTTCACCCAGAACAGAACAAACCTCACGCCTCATCTTGCTAAATCTCAGTTGACCTGATTCGCACACAGCACAGCCTCAAAACTCAAATTGTTTCTCTTCCTTGCTCTCTCTATGTTGTTTAATTCTCTTTCTCTTTATCCCTCTGCTGTTTTCTCTCTCTCTCTCTCTCTCTCTCTCTCTCTCTCTCTCTCTCTCTCTCTCTCTCTCTCTCTCTCTCTTTCTAATGAGGTCAGAGATTGAGTTTGTATCAAAGTCACAGTTATTCAGTGAGTGAATCACGCAGCGTGTGTCTCCAGGCTCATAGTATTAATGATAATAGCGTCAATGTCACTCTACCTACATTGTACAGAAATTCAGAATGGGATGGTGCAATGAGCTTGAGAGAGGGAGGAAGGGAGGGAGGGACTGAATGTAAGTTTTTGCGCCCTGGTTTAAGATGGCTATTTTAGGTCAGTGATTGATTTAAATAGTTGTGAGCTAAAGTTTGAGGGCAGAACTTTTTTTGGGATATCTGGGTTATTCGTGTAACTCCATTTAAACTGTTAATGTGAGTGTGTATTCAGGGAATAATACCACCCTGTACACACAGTGTGAGAATGTGTCCTCTTTCTCATCACTTCCTCTTTTCATCTGTTCATCATTTTTTTATTCTTTGTGTAGTTTCATCCAATGTCAAGTGTCTGTGTTAAGTTAGTGTGCTGGTGAGTTATAGCATTATGCAATGTAACCTATTGTAGTGTTTCTATTGTTTTTATACTAAGCTAATGATATTATTTTCTAATTCACCATTTTTATGTGATCAGGAGAAAAGTTATTTAGTATATTTATAAAGCTGGTTTCCTTGTGGGATGCAATGGCTACTTTCTGTTCTTCATAATGTAGGTGATATCAGGTTTTATTATCCTTTGAGGGGACATTTGGTTCTCACAACGTAGGCAGAACTTGCCTCACACACACACACTTGCGCAGCCATCTGTAGCATCTTGTAAGGGCTATATCATTTGCCACTGTCCGCACAATGCATTCTGGGAAATAGCCGGAGATAAACATACCAAAGAAATAACCTATTTGTCATCTTCCTGCTGTTTCCATCGCATTTCCTGTTCTTCTATTTTCCTTTCTGTTCTCTTGCCAATTATGTCACACTTTTCTCGTTCCTTATTTATTTAGCCTATGATTTGGATTCCAAGCCATCAAAACAGATATTCCAGTAAGACACTTTATAATAGCGCGTCACCTTCACAAGAAACTACAGTGCACTGTGTACCTATGCAAAGATCAAAATTTGAATAAGCAAGTTGATGTAATGTAAGAATATTTTTACTTAGTCTATATGGAGTTGGATCAGTCTTCTGCAGCCTGCCGCTTTAATCATGTTGCTGTTTATGTTTGTTTGTTTATGGGTAATTCTGAGGAATTACTGTTTTTAGAACTGAGTGTAACCTGGTTTCTTTAGTGATGTAAGCCACATATTTTTTCTTGCCTCAAATGTCATCACCTAAATTACAGTGCAGTCTCTTTGGTTTCATCCTGATCCCTTTTTCCCTTCACTCTGCCTCTATATCTCCTACATCTACGTCCTATTTTTATGGCAACAATTTTTGCGGTCTAAACTGGAACAGCTAGGTGACCTTCAAAAACTTGTTTCTGGAGGATAGGTAGAACTTGGTGGTGTGAGAATGAGAAAGAGAGAAAGAACAGGAATAGTTTGCTTGTCCCAATGAGATGACTCGAGGAGGTTGTGAGAGGAATATAAATATCTTTTAGTAGGTCGGAGAGAGAGAGAGAGAGAGAGAGAGAGAGAGAGAGAGAGAGAGAGAGAGAGAGAGAGGGAGGATGAGATAAAGATACAGGGGATAAGAAAGGGAGAAAAAAGGAAAAAGAGGGTCATCATAGTGTGTATTTGCGTTTAATCATATGGTTCCTCTTGGGCACAGTTGTGACTTCAGCATGAGGGAACCTCATCAGTCAATGGTATCAAGAAACAAGAACTACACAGTCATCCATTTGATCTACACAGCATCAGTGCGGTGTGAGTGTGGTGCACAGCAACAGACTTGAAAGTCTCCATCTATCTTAGCACAGTCTCCCTGGTGGTCAGAGCCAACAGATTTGGAGATCCAAAACTGGACACATGCACTGAGCCTGAGGCAAAAATAATTGCTTTGCACACAAAACACACAAACAATCGCAGAATGAACTGTGCGCTCATAATTCGACATTGCAAATGGATTTATATCTATTTTTTTTTGATGATGATGATAAAATACAAATATATACTGTATATACACATAGTTCTTTAAAGAATTGTTAAATAATATAATGTACACAAATAAATTTCTTTTCCCCAAAACCTATCCAACCTTAACCTTTACACACCCACACTGCCACGTCTTTTATATAAGGACAGTAGGACACATTTACAGTGAAATCGTAGACAGAGAGAAACAGACATTACATTAAAAGATAAAACTGAAAAAGAGTGAGAGACAGAGTGAGAGACTGAATGTGCTGTGATGAGCAGAAAGCAGTTCTATGTAAGCAGAGCTTCAGCCAGTTTGTCCCAGCTCGAGAGGGCCCCAGTACCCACAGATACACAGTGCTGCCCACTCAGCTCTTTTCCTTTGTCTCCCACACAATTGTGTGCTCTTTCAAAAGAGGGGACCAGGTAGGGATGGGGACCATTGTAGGTGGGAGGGGTGGAGGTTTAGATAGAAAGAGAGAGAGTCAGACAGACATTAGTAAGAGACATCTATCACTGCATAAAAAGTCAATTCAACCCCTGAGTCAGGAAGAAACTTGATCTGTAATCTATGATCAGCAATCAGGTTTCATCTGATTAAACAAATATCAGTATCAGAAGAATACTTGTGCATAAACCTGAGATGCTTGTGTGTCTTGAAGAGCCCATTGTGTGCATCTAGAACTGTGTGTTGGTTCAGACCGAGCAAAATTGTTGTTCTCTTCAAACTATTTTTGCATCAGAGAACACAGATAACGAGCATCGGCTAAAAAGGTCTCTAGGATATGTAAATCTAAAAGTGAATGACATGTGAGAATTAGATAAGGGTATGAACATGGTCAGTTGGCATATATAAAGGATATGTTTGAATACCTATCTGCTGCTATGTAAATGTCAATGACTGTGTCCATTATATGCTCCATTAGCATTAGTATTTTGTGGGAAGGTTCTAGGCTGTTTAGTATTCTCCACTAGGACTGGTACAGAACTGCTTGAATGTGTTAACCCAATGTGCTTTTGGTGTTAGATGCTTCATCACCTGCAAGGTAATACATTCGTTTATGTCAAGGTATAACCACCCACCATCAGATCTGGCATGAGATGGATGTAGCAAATTTATGTCCCGATGTATTGTTTATGTTCTGGGTCTGTGATTATGACCAGTATGTGGGACGCATGCCCAGAGGCCCCAAGCAGTCTGGCCCCTCCACCCCAAATGAATCAAAGACCCCATCCCCCGAGTCACCTCTCTGGAAAAACACAAGGGTCCCTGTTTCTTTCATGTATCTTCAGGGGCCCCATTTTTAAGCCCCAGTCAAGAGCAAAGTTGCCTTGACGCTTTTATTATTTCATGATACGAATCAATCAGAGGCATCCCTTAAATAAATATTATAATAATATTATGCTTTTATCACTACTGCCAGCAAAAAGCTACAGAAGCCCCACTGTGCAGCACAAGAGGCCCTTTGCGATTGTGGACGGGCTGAATATGATCATGAACGGACAGAGGGGGACCTGCTCCATATCTTGCACTAGGAAACCACTGTTGTTAAAAGGATGGTTCACCCAAAAATGAAAATTCTGTCATTAATTACTCACCTTCAAGTCGTTCCAAACTTGTAAGACCTACGTTCATCCTCAGAAGACAAATTAAGAAATTTTTTATTAAATCTAAGATTCTCTGAACCTCCATAGACAAAAATGTCCCCAGACTTCAAAACATAGTAGGGACATTGGTTTCAACTGTAATTTTATAAAGCTGCAATAATATTATTTGTATGCAAAAAAACCCCACAAAAATTACTGTTGCAAATCATGTCTACCATAAACATTGCATGAATGTGAAGCTGTTGACGTACAACATGCATGTGCTGAGCCTTTTTTACTTGCAGAGAAAAGCAATGCGTATGTGTCGTGGTATTCTCCATAATGGCAGAATATGTGATTTGGAGAAGAACTGTTGAATAAAATTGTTTTCTTTGCACCCAAAAGCATTTTTCACAGCTTCATAAAGTGACAGTTGCACCACTGCTGTTACAAGGACTATTTTATCGATGTCCTTACCTTTCTGAGCTTGGGTACACTTCAGTTGCATTGCTGCCTATGCAGTGAGAGATGTCAGATTTCATCAAAAATATTCTAATTTGTGTTTTGAAGATTGTCTACACAGTAAATTTCTTTTTTTTTTCTTTTTTTTTTTTTAAATAACTCCTGTAAATGTCAGTGGTGGTGACCCTGCAAATGGGCTGTTTTCTTTGGATCCCGCCTTATTTGGCTGGATGCTGCTACAGGTAAACATAAAGTATAACTAAACAGATTAGACTAATAATATTACTATATTAACTATAGAAGCAACCCAAAATGCAGTCACACGTGGTTGGCTTATAGCAACTTTGCTTTTCTCATTATTTAATTTGCACCATGGTGGTAAATATCCATCCGCAGGCAAGACAAGCAAGTAGTCTACTCCGTTTCTTCTTATGTTCACCGGCGCAACTGTTGTTTTAAAGCCCCCACAAGATTTACGAACCCTGTCTTTACTAGAAAAAGGACAGCGAAATTAATTCGCACGTTGTTGTGCATCCGTGGGCGCGAAATGCGTTTAACATACTAATCAGATGTGGCCCTCTCGCGCTGCTGTGTGTAGGCGCGCGCTCTCTCGCGCTGTATGTATGAGCGCGATGATGCGACTGAGCCCCCGCAACCCCCCCGCGATCATTCATTCTTTCGTCTATCAGTCGGTCTAAAGAAAGACCAGAGCGACACGCCGGAGGTCGCGTGGACACAAGGCTGTATGACAATTAGGAAGGAATTCAAATATTCGACGAGAACTGAAATAACGGTTTGAAATCTGCGTGGCTACCTGAGCTCACCGTCACGCGAGGGATTCGCTTTATGTTTCATAACCGCCCGCGCCGCTCGGGCTGAGAAAGAAAAATCCCACACACAAGGATGCGGATTTAAGGGGGGAAAACTATCGAAAGCTATCTGGCTTTTTAAAACGGGAAGAAAACAGAAACACCTATGTGAGCTGGACGAAACCATTCAGCTTTGTCTTCGCTCGAGAGAAACGTTGAGATTCGTTGGATTTGAAAACAGCCACGCCATCGGTAAGTCTGCGTAGCTGTTAACGGCTGTTCGTTTAAATATCAAGCTTTAGCCCTGGCGAATTATTAATGGCCACCGCGCATTACGCGGTGGTCAAAATTGTAAGGTAATGTAACGTTCTGTTATCTCACACGGGTCGCGCGTGTGTGTGACTGACTGTGAATGACCATGCTGCTCGTCTTTTGTTTCGGCGTGTGTCTGTGCGTCCACCGCGCGCATTCACTCCTGCCCAGACTATCATGTGAGCTTTTCACCCAAACATTACGGTTCAACACACTAACGCGATGGATATTTTCGCGAGCGAAGGGTAGCTGGCGGTTCAAATGCAATGCAATGCAATGTGATTTAGCTCGCATCTTGGGTTCCTTGCATGCCATCTGCTGTGTTATTTTGATTTGTCATAGGCGGCGGAGGGGGGATGCATGGCCTCACTAGCTGTTGCGCTGTCTGAATCCAAGACTGGAAAAAGCATCACTACAATATTGCCAAATTGCCGTGAAAGGGGAGGACAGGTAGATAAGCAAACCCAGTGCATTAACCGTATTGCACAACAACGTATAATGCCAGTGTCGTGGACGGCTATCTTTGGCAGATTAGAGCGTTTAACGATTGAATTAAATCGGACATGGCAGTGTCTGCTATTGCATGCTGTATAAATGGAGTGATAGGGCGAGAACACGGGATTTGATGACATTAACGCAGCATGCGGCGGAGGATGGAGGGGGATTACGGCCGGATCTGCGGTCAGCGCTCGTGCTGCTGTTGACCGTCAGTGTCTTATTCAGTTGGACAGGCTGAACTCTCTCTAGTCTCGTCTGGATGGGGATTTCGAGGCGCTGCATAGCGTGCGTTCTGTATTGAGCCCTTAGTTTGAGTACATCTGATTTATTTTTAGTCTCTCTACTGGTCTTGATTCATTTTTCAGGTAACATGACAATATTCTTCTATTTGAACAGCAGGTGAATGTTGTTGAACTTTCTGTTTGTTCATTCCTTCACGGTCAGGTATGAGGTGTACTGTCTGCATGTGCTGTCTAAAGAGTTAATATAGGAAATGTTGGGATCTGATCCTTATGTAATCACTCTCAGTGGGCCTTTAGATAAAAGGGAAGAATTGTTTTTGCCTGTCTCTCAGTCAAGATATCGGTTTGGTCCCATTTCATAGGATAGTCAAGCATAAATTTTCAGATGGTCCTTAAGTTGCATTTCTCTCTCTCTTTCACATGCTGACCTTTTTCAGCATGATACATGAAAATGAATATAAACCTTTAAAGGAAAAATCACCCAAAAATAAGAATACTGTTTACTCAACCTCACGTTTTTCCAAACCTGCATGCCATATTATTTTTACGGTATTTCAAAAACGTTTGGTAACCAAATGTTTTGGTTAAAAATGAATTCCATTCCAGTATGGATAAAAACACTAAGACATTTCTCAGAGCATCTGCTTCTTTGATCTACACAAGAAAGTCATACAGATGTCTTAAAGGATGATAGAATTCATTCATTTTTGTTTCATTTTCTTGTCTCTTTAACATGAAAGAAGATTGCTGTGAAAATAAAACAAAGAATTAAAAGCACATTGAAACGGGAGTCTCAGGTTGAACAGAGTGTGCAAAAATTACAAACTAGCAAGTTTGCTTATATGCAGCTGCCAACAGGAAGTTCTTTTAAAAGAAAAGAACTAGGATGGGTTTTATTTGAGCCAAAAGTGAAGATATTGAATAGAATTTAGTTATGCATTCTGTTTGTATCTATACAGATCTCTTTTTTTACCTATTTGTTAGTCATATCTAGTCATATCAAATAATATAAAGTTACAATCATTAATAGTAATATCAATAATATTAGAAATATTTAAAGTAATTTTTTCACTTTTTATGCTCGCTTAGCCCTCAAACCTTTATTTTGGTGTGATCCATTGATGGATCAATAATTTTTAATTCCAAATCAGCAGAAACAACTCCAACATTTCTCAGTATTTTATCTTGTGTGTATATAAAACCAACCCACATATTTGGAGTTATGCAAATATTTATTTCCTGCCATGCCAGTACCTTTTGAACTCTTAGATTAATTTTAGCTGCTCTAGAAATTTCTGAGACTTGAACTCCATAGATGGGTCTGGATGGACAGATTGAACTAAAGATAATTGGAATGATGCTAGCTGACAGATGGACAGAAAGATCTGTTCAGATGTACTGATGAATCATTGGCTGGAAGTGGCTGTGTTTGCTGCTTGATGAATGGATGAAGAGATAAATTGATGGATGCATCAGTGTAGTGGTAGCAATGAGAGGAATGCGACGTTGGCCCCCCAGAGTGCTGACGGGCTAAATCCCCCCCGTACTCTCCTCTCTGTATGTTGTTGTGGGTGAGACCACTATTGTCCCAATGCACAGGGTGCTGTGTTTCCCTAAGCCAAGTCATCATTACTACTGCCGGTGCTTTTGTTTTCGCTAACTCCCCTACATTCCTGCCCACCGCCACACTAGGGCACAGGGAGCAGATGGGTATGATGATAATATGGTCTGTATCAGCATTTAGGGTTAGTGTGACTGGTCAGCTGGACGATCAGCCAACACTAAGCAAACCAGAATCAGTTCCAGAATCTCAGCTATATCGCCACCTTGAAATTCATGCCACTCAAAAGGTTCATGATATGTTTAATATATATATATTGATATGGTGTTGGGTATCTTTTGTCAGAGCTTTTATCCAATGTAAAATAAGTTGGACAGCTGTCCAAATGTCTCTTAGTTGCTTGGAAGGAATGTTTTTACCTGCCACAAAACCTGATGTCTGGGTCAAAAATATTTCAGTCAATGTAGTTTATCTGACAAGTATTTCAACTCCATTAGCAGTTTTTCAGAGCCAAAATCTGTCATTTTAAGTCCAGTGTAAATGCAGTAAATATGATGCTTTAGTCTCCCTAAGTTGTTGGATTAATGCCAACATTAAGAATAACAAGGGCGCTGACAAAAACGTCTTCCCTGCCATTGGTTGCACCTTTTACTCTTGTCTTCCTTCTTGCATCTGTCTACAAATAAGAGAGAGTTAATAGTGGGGCCACTGAATGCTTCATGGTTAAGCCTATGAATACTGTGCTACAGCTAAACAGCTTGGGGAAATGTAAGTATTTGGCTTCAATAATTTACATATTAAAAATGTGTAATAGCATAACTTCTCATAATTCGTCATCAGTTATTTTTTGATGACTAAATCATAACAATTCATCATGTAATGCACATTAATTCATTAATCTAAAAAAGCACACGGTATATAATGTAAATAATTTAAATGTCTTCATAGCTCCATTGTTAAGTTGTTAAGACCACCACAAATATTTTAATGAAACCATAACAATAATGTTCTATTGAAATTTTTGTCATGCATAAAACATTTAATTTTATCTTTTAATCAAATGAGAGTTGAACTGTTTTTGGCAAACAAAGGGGTTTACTATTACAATTAAAACAGAAGAAATAGTGTATTGTGTGATTATTCTTTTATACAAGCGTTATGATAATTATAATAGCAACAGTAGCTAAACTGAACTTTTATTTTATGCATATGATATGGCGATAATTTTACTCAAATGAAATGGTGAAATTCCCATAAAGTGACTCTCAGAGCAGATATGTCCTGGCAGATGGTGAAAACACTGATAGTGTCGTGTATCAGCGACAGTCAGAAATATTGATGATACCAGATGTCCTTGTCGATAGTAAATACGATATTAGGCTCCTTCTTCATTTAATTTATAAAACTATTATTATTATTGTTATTATTATTATTATTATTATTATTATTAGTCGGCCTATTATTGGGCAATTATTATCGAATTGCCCCGCTATTTCACCTCAGCACCGTGCACACACGCAAATGAGGCTATATTGAAAACAAATTCTAAAACTAAGCCTGCAACAAAATTGTAGGGTGATAAACCTTTATTCATTTCACTAATTATGCCAAGAGTGCTAAAAGAGAGTTAGTGAGTCTAAAACAGGGTGTGTTTAGTCACTATTTAGTGTGAAAATTTTCCACAATATTTAAATATTGGCAAAACCGTGTGTCTGCGCCAGTTTTTAACATGCAAAATTAATATTTTAATGGGTGCCCCCTAACATAATGGCATTGTAAACACTGAATACTGTTGTCTACATTTAGCAGATTAGAGATGGGTGATGGTATATTTTATATTTGACAACAGTGTAAACAAGCAGTTACAATTTGCTACAAAGTATATTTTGCTTTATTTTAAAGAAACATCTCAGGAGGTTCTTGTGAGATCATTAGTATGCGTTACACTTTCATTTGACATTTGAATGATTCCAAATATGTGGTAGAACACATAGTTATAAAAAAATGTACAGCATTGAGGTTATTGCTACATTTTCATGTGCAGTGTTTGCTGCCAAACATTTGAAGTTGCACAATCCTCTTTTT
Organism: Puntigrus tetrazona; assembly: GCF_018831695.1. Lineage (NCBI taxonomy): Eukaryota > Metazoa > Chordata > Actinopteri > Cypriniformes > Cyprinidae > Puntigrus > Puntigrus tetrazona. Next base: position 13,860,259 of record NC_056703.1, read on the forward strand.
TTTTCTTTCTATTTTTAGAATTTAAAATAAAAAAAAGACAACTGGGTTCTTTCACTTAAATGGTCTGTGTACAGATATTTGTATTTTTTTCCTCATAAAGATGGTTTATTCCACAAAGTTAATAGTAGTTTTGACTCTTGCAGAGAATCAGTGGCTTAGAAAATGCTGTTTTGTTGCCTTCACAACATGAAATGCTTCTTTCACACTAACATTGTCCATGACATGCAGACAACTGTCAGTTTAAAGAAAACTGGGAAATATAAGATCCAGTAAATTGTAAACATAAATGACTGAAGCACCTCTACCAGTGATCTTCCCCTTCAGCGCTAAACTGGACTAAGCCAATGGTCAGTGTTAATTAAATGACTGGTCTCTTGTGTACAATTTGTTTTCAGTAAGCAGGAATAATTGAAAAGCAGACTGTCTGACTGATTATTTGCATGCTCATAAATACACTTGTGAAGTCATACAGTAAGCAGAACAGATGTAATTTATTCAATGAAAACTAGTCATTACATTGGCAGGTATTATTTTGATGTTAACGGATTAACAGTAGCATTTAAACATGTTGCATCTACCGTTGCAGATACTTCTGTGTCACTAGCAGAAAATGGCAAAAGCACATTACAGCACGTCTGTGTCCACAGTGTCCTCTCAGTAGAGATAGACAGGTCTTTTTTAGCCCAGTCCCCTGGACTATTTGAGAAGGCTATATTTAGAACTTCACCTCTCTTCTACCTGGTCGGGAGTTCATAGATCTGCATGTTCTCTCTGGAGAAAAACACTCAACACCCCTGAGATTCCGGAATCACATCTAGCAGAGTTGTGCATGTTTTTTTAATTATTATAATTATTTTATAATTTTTTTACTTATAAAGAAAAATAAGAAAAGAAAGTATTAAAAAAGAGATGCGCAAGTAAATTAATTACTTCTGCAGATTTAGAAAATATGCATATATTGTGCAGTGTTGGCTATTCTTTATGTAATACAGTCTCAATTATATAATATATCTTCCTTCATTGAGAATTCTTAATCCTTTATTAAAAAATTATATTTTGAAAGTGTTCTTTTCTTCTTTTGTGCTCTGCAGAAGAAAGGAAGTACTTATTTTATACTTGATATTACTATATTACAAGATATACTTTTATATAGATAATAATATATAAAAATATATGTAGATGTTAGGGCTGGGTGATAAAATGATAAAAATGTTTGCAATATAGTTTTTCTCTATAACAGGTGTTCAATAAATGTTTGATTTAATGTTTAATGCATCAAAAGTAGAACAGAAAAGCACTTGTACCATTTATCTGCTTGCCTCAAAGATCAAACAACAGATGCAGAAATCTGATTGTCTAGTAAACAGAACTGTAGGGCTGGCAAAATGGCTGAAAAAACTCGAAATAAATTTGAATATTGTACTTTTATATTTTTTTTACATTCAAATTCTATTTTATTTTAGCATCATTTCAGCTAGGGGGGAAAAGCTTCTCTCCTCAGGCCATGAGAGGGCAAATTGGGCAAATATGATCCACGTTTCAAATAAAGTTGTTTAAAAAATTAAACACAAAACAGCATCATGCATGCATGTACAGTTTAAGACAAAGGACCAAAAACCTATCACAAAGAGTTCATTTCTTGAGATCATTTAAAAACACCATGAAGTCTTGAGACATGTTTTTTTAAGTTGGACTTGCATTAATTTTACATTTATTTTCTAAACACGTGCATCTCCTGTGCGAAAATGCAACGGTGATAGATGTCCATCTAGAAAGTGTGATAATTATGCATTCTGTGTGCACAACTTGGGTTCGGTTTTGACATAAACATCTTCCCCGCAGTGATGTTCTCTTTTTCCATAATATTTTGAATGAACAATGTAGCAGGGTTGCATCTAGTGGGTTCAAATGGATAGGCTAAGAAAAACATTAAAATGACCCTTGCATCGTCACATTTCTGTCTAATCTGAAATTTAAATTCAACGTTTTTGCTATATTTTTATGACATATATGGAGCACAAACAAGACTTATGACAGATAAAATGTTACTAAATAAGTACATGATTGTAAAAGGCAATGAGAAGCTTATGTTTTTTTTAAGTGGCTGTATTTACCATGTTTACTATGGTAACGTTAATGGCTAGAGTCTTGTATCGTTATCATTAGGGATGCATATTTCGGCCACCAAAAATTATCTCAAGAAAATAAATACAAATAAACATCCATATTTCAAACATGATGAAGACTTTTTTTTCTAACTCACAATCCATTTAATAATCCATAATATTAAAAGTAAGAAAATTTAAGTTAAAGACTATGATTAATACTGAATAAACAGCCTATAAGTTAAGGCTATTAATTAATTATCAGTCCCAAACTAGTTTTTGTTATTAAGATGGTTTGAAACACCAGTCTTTTAAGCATACAAAATGACACAGTTAAAATAATAAGATTAAATAAAATGCTAATTTTGGTTTATGGAAACAACACTTACCATGGTGAATAGGATACAATAATAACATAAACTGTTAATGAAACAATAAAACTGCTCCTGAAGAGAATGAATATTATACCTTTATGCAAATCCTTCCCAGCTTACAAATCCAGTACCATTTATGTGATTTATTGGTATTGTACATTTGTTTCACAAGTTGCATGCTGATAGATTCTGTGCTTCTAGTAAAGTTAAGTGTACAGCGCTGCACTGTGTTTGTTCAGTGGACGCTACGAACATGGTAGCATCTGGCTGGACAGAATAGTTTGTTGATCTCAGGTGAGGAACATTTTATAACAATTTACAAAAATAACAGTGAAATATTGGCACTGACATTAAGCTTGTCAACATCTTATCTGACCGCAGATACAGAATCGAGACAGCTTTTTCTAAGGCAGTAAACTGCATCTAAAAGAAGTGCCAAGCGCTTTAATGCACCTCTTTTAAAATAAAAGTCTCACATCGGAAAAAAAACGTACAAATTATGTTTTTTGTTGTTCATTTCTTTGATTGTCTCCCACCAGTTCAGAAACGCTGCTTTAAATGGTTCCTGAATGTCTGTGGGCGTGCTGTATATAGCTGAGACTAGATGAAATTTGTTCAGTGACCACTATAGCCTTGACTAAAGCAAAAAAAAAAAAAGCATTCTGCAATAATCAAATTCTCATTATGGCTATCCCCATGGCTTTAAATAGACCTCATTTTATCATAAAGATATCTCTGTAAACCCTATTGGATCCTGGTAGCTTAGTGGGTACGAATCTAGGTTTTGAGGGTGCTGGTTTCAATTTAGGTAGGGGCAGACCTTATTATATATTCTTGGCTGTTCCAGGTTGTAGTAGTGCAAGTACATCACAGCATACCATTTGACAGAGGCTGAGTAACAGTCCATATAAGCTCTCAAGGCTCTCACAGTTCAAATCGTTATCTAATTTAAGTTGCTCTAAAAAGGATCACTAATGTTCAGAGGGGGCTGAAATGTTGCTGATAGTGTGTGAGATTTAGCACAGTGCTCTGATCAGATGTTGGCACAGACATCAGCAGGATGAAAGCTTCTCATCTGCTCTTGATTTACCTGCTCAGGCAGCAGGAGGAATTTGCCTGTGTCTAGTGTGTTGTGTGTTAATACTCTTGTTCTAACAGGGTCAGTGTGTGTTAGTGAGCGCGAGGCAGACTAATCTTATTACAGCACATCTAAGTGTGCATATACTTGTTGTTTTGTGTTATGCTGGCTCTCTCCTTACTAACTCTTGTGACTGCATGGTCAAAAAACGGAGAAAGAGGTGAGAGATGTCTTATTGAGGCAGATGGAATAATTTAATAGATGGAACAAAAAGTTGCTTTAGAATCTTACTCACCATACCTTTCTGTGTAATTATTTTGTTTTTATTTTGTTGCTCTGTCTGAATACACATGTATTAACATCTGTATGTTCATGCATCATGAATGCCATGTAAAATATATTACAATTTTAAAACCTTTCTTTGGATATTTTTGCATTCTTTTTGCTCTCTAGTATGAACAGCTTCTTGTTTTTTTTTTGTGCTGCCTCTTTTCACTAGGTGTGGCTTTGGCATGCAGCTGTAGGACTGGGCTGTCAGTAGAAATCAACTAAATCATTGAAGAAGTCTGGCATATGATGGGAGCAGTTTTTTCTTAGCAAGATTGTGACAGTTACAACATTTTGACTAAAATAAGGTCATAATTGAAAAAAATAGTTAACATATGTATGGATAAATGCGCATACTAACAGTGCTAATCTTAGCATTCCAAATAATTTACATCTGTTATAAAATATGCACACATGTTACTCAAAAACGAAATAAAAATAAATGGAATTTGTGTTTTAGGATTTCTGCTTCATGCCATTGTGATTTTTAGTTTTAATACAATTTCAGTGCAATATTATAATTGCTATCCTAAATTTGACAGACAAACAGTAATAATGACCTTGAGAGTTTCCCTGGAACATTCCATATTTATTTGCTGTTGATCTGGAAAGAAAAATGTATTATCCACAACATAAGACAATGTTTGTCAGTTTTGGTTTCACACTGAAATGCTATGTTTTATGTGGTGGTGTTGTGTGGATTGTGTAATTGGGGTGTTAACTGATCAGTTTTATTGATCAACTCACATCACACATTAGACTACTGACAAACTAAAACCAGAATTACATAACGGTCTGCAGAACATGTTTCTACGAAACTAAAAATGTTTCTTTTGCCTTATGATGGAAATGACTTCCTGAATAGTGTGTATGCATGTGATGGTGGTGTGCTGGAGTGTGGGTGGGTGGAGGAAGGAATTGAAGGGGTGCATGTGAGTAGGAGTGAAACAAATGATGTTTTTTTTTTCTCCTCTCACATACATTCAGTCAGTGTAAAGATGATGTACTCTAGCTGTACTCTAATCAATTACGAGAGATAGAGGACTGAAACAGGAATAAACTAGAGGCCATTTGTGTGGCAGTAGGGTGCCAATATGAAAGACTATCAAGAGGAGAACAACAAAAAACAACACACACACACACACACACACACACACACACACACACACACAATGCCCAGGAGGCATGTGGTCTCTTATTCGATCTCTTTTATTAAAAGGGTGCAGCTGAAAACAGATCAGCCAGCTGAGACCCAGTGAAAGGAAAGTTAGAGTAATGAGGGTAAGGCTATGAAGAAATGATTTTCCAAGGAAAAATAAAGGCCGTAGCATGAGGTGATGTTGGTGCTCTTAGGTCCAGCTGTGATTTTAAAAGAAAAATGAATAATAAAGTTTAATTAGAATATTGTAATAACACATCATTGCAAGCTGTTATGAAATCACACAATTAAATTATCTCATCTGCACAGAGCTCTGGACTAAAATGGCCACAGTTGCAACAAAAAAAATCTTGTAGCCATTGGCAACAGACAAGAAAACTTCATCAGATTTCATCTGGTGAGTGGGCGTTAGTTAATTATATCTTTAGAGAAGAGCAAGAGTTTCCTGCACCTCTATTCACAAGCTGTCTATTGCATTGCCCTCTCTGCACAACAATGAACATCTGATTCGCTATTGATTCATTGAGTCAGGAGTCATTCGATCTCAAACTCAGGAGTAGTCAATTCTAATTTGAATGTAATTTAAGTGAGCTGCATTTTTACGCTGGGTAAAAGCACAAATAAAAGGCAGAAATGGTAGAATGAGAACAAGTCCTGACAACATCCCTGATTATTTAACCACATTAAAAAACTGTGACAAATAGCTATATTTCTTTTGTTTTTAATTCAGCTTAAAACAATTATATAAAATACTCTGCATGGACTTGATAATGTTGGTATGGGCATTTGCATCTCTTTATTTTGCCCGTTATTTCCCTATATTGCTGCCAGTCATATTCTACAGGGCTCTTTTGGTAATATTTTCCAATATACAGTCCATGGCAAAAATGAGGACAGCACAGAAGAATAGGTGTTACATTTTCCTCTTCTCTTACCCATGATGCTAGTAAAATCCAGCTATAGCCACATCATTGGTCGTTATGAGTGTGAATGCTTTTCATAGTGGCAAATGCTCATCTGAAAAGATTGATGCTCAGACAAAGGCCTAAGTGTGTGTGTTGTGTGTAGTCTGGACCCTGCAGGCATACTCTGTGCAGGAGGAACAGTCACAGACACACACACATACACACAGGCCTACTTGCCCCTAAAACTTTATTGATTTCCTCTCCTTCTTTTGTCGTCTTGTCTGTAGTAGCAGGAATCTAATAACCAATTAGAATGACCATGCCTGAACATCTGTGTGTCTCTGAGAGTTTGTGTCAGCATTTTTTTTCTTAGTTTTTTATGTCTGGAAATGAAATGACCATTAAAATGAAATAGTTACCAGACACATAATTTAAAAGAATAAAATGCCAGAGTTGCAAGCTACTGGAGACAAACAGTTTTTAGAAATATAATTAGCTCTGTACACATTATCTGTCTAAATTTAGTTGTGGTCTATTGTCAGGATATCAATATCATATTGATGACTTTGCATGTAGTTCTCAGCTATTCTGATCTGAGATTTGCTACAATAAACTGCACTTCTTGCCAAAAAAGCAGCAAAGAAGTTTAAATGACTAAAAGTTACTAAAAGGGCAGAATCCTCTGTAGCCTAGACTGAAGGCATAAACGCATTTCTCTTCTGAGCTGTAATGTTGCTGAGTTAATTTCTTAATTTTTCAGTGATCCAATTAAAGAGGCCATTTTTGTCAGTTGTAGGATTTTGTGATTTAAACTTTATTTGATGATTGACAACAAATATTATTTTGTGCTTTCTCTTTTGTGCTTATTTGATTGGCATGCAGACACGCTATATGAAGTTATGTTTAGTGATGTTAATTGTCTATATACAGCATTAAGACCCAAATGATCGATAATTAAAGGTTGTTAGTAATGTTTCAGGAAATACATTTGTTTGCAGTGATTGGCCGAATGTGCCCATGTGCTCTCAAACTCACTTATAGTGTCATCAACATGTAAAAAGCATACAATGCTGGACTGGGGTGGTTTGTCGGCTGGTTAGTTAGTGTCTTTTTTCACTATTGCAGACCTGCTTATTCCCTCCTTTTCTTTACAGACATATACAGTGTCATGGGCTGGAGGTGTGTCTGATCCTCCCCCACCCAACCAGATTGGGATTATTGTGAGTGATTTTAACACTCCTCAGCATGCTTCAGGCAGCTTTTTGAAGATGAACACTAGAGCAGGTTAAAGAGATTTGGGAGGAGGACGCTGTTTTGTCTGGAGTGGCTGCACCTGAGTCCCTGTTCTCAGGGGAGTTTTTGTGTGTGTGTGTTTGGGTCTATGTTTGCACAGAATATGTTCATTAATCATAGTACAAACACATGGTTGACTGACCCACCCTTTCAGTCCTGGGACTGAGTACTTTAACCTTATACAAGGATCTTTTTTGGGTCTCGGCAGTATAAATTACCTTAATTTTTCATTGTATGGAAATGCAGCTTGGACATTCTGCCCAAAGCCTAATTATTTGCTTCATAGAAGGAGTAAAACTATACAGGTTTGAAATGGTATGAAAATGTTAATTTGTGACTTAAGTAGCAATTGCTTAAATTTCCAGTTACATGAGAATGAAGGCTTCAATGAATATGAGCTACAGCGAGACAACATTGAAAAGGATTTGTTGTACTATGTCTGAAAAAGGTTATGCATAAATTAGCTCAAATCAGAATACTGAAACATCTCAGTATATATATTTTTTTTGTTGTCAGTCAGGGTTCCATTCTTAAGTGGGACTAGCTGTAAATTCTCAACAACCTGAAACAGAACAATGTATGAAACCCAGTTTCATTGAAGCACATTGATATAAAGCACCCGTCACTAGTGTGACAAATCAAAGTGTTGATTTTTGTCAACATGTGTGATAGATATTTGTCAAAGGAGATGTGTGTATGTTGTGTCAGTTACAGAGGCGCTAGAGGAGTGTGTGGGTGTAATCCAGGATAACTGCTCCATGTCCAGTATCTATTTTCAGCACTTCCTTAATCTACACACTAATGGGATTGGAAACAGCCCTCCTTCTCCCTTTGTTTAGGATGAGATCTCTCCAAAATACGGGTTTATCTCTCTCTGTGTGCCTTGTGCACACAAACTAGCACTCACTCACTCACACACACACATTCATTCTGCTATATCACAGAAATACATTTGTTTCTATATATCGTTCTGTCCTTGCTTATTTATTACTCATTTTAACCTTTGAGTCTGGGGTTTTGTCGGCTTGTTATTTCCTTGTGTATATACCGTATTAAAAATATCTTGACTGTGGTTAAAACCGTTTAAATTGTCCCACATACAGTATGTATTCAGTATTCCTAAATCTATAGTGTGTAGTTTCTTTGCCATTAGCTGTACTTGCAGGTTTGTTGGACACTCCACCATCAACATACATAAATAAAAAAATCTCAATTAAACACTTTAAATCTCTGTCACTTATAAGGTCCTCAGTGAATCTGAATTTGACCATCATGGGCACCTGGGGTTCTTTTGTTTGTGTGTCCCTGAAAGACACTCTATCCTCTAGAGTCCAGTCCCCCACTCTCCCTTTATGACTGATGGAACTGTCTGTGAGATGATGTTCAGGGTGAGGCGAGTGGATTAAAGCTGGACCCTGCTGAGAAAGATCGGACGCATAGACACATGCTTGCTCATGCTGATATTAGATCTACACAAGCTGTTCTCTACCACATGAATAAAAACACATTCTCATATGCCTCCCTTGATTTAGGCCACCAGACCGATAACTATATAGTAGGGCTGTATCTCGCGGAATGAAATGTGTACCGTGAAAAGATTTTTTTTTATTCCGTGAAATGTAAATAAGTGGGCGTGGCCAACATACGCGCGCAGCAGCTGGAGGCTGAGACCGGTCAAACCGCTGAATGCAAGACTGAAGGATACGCTGGGAGGTTGTGAAACATGGAAAAGGAGAAACGAACAGAGAACTCGTCATTGTGCAACGTCTGTTGTGTGGACTTGTTCGGGTTTGCAAAATCTGATAACGAGCAGAAAAACGTGATTTCTAACTGTGTCATGCTAATGTACTGTAGCACAAGCAATCTGTTTTACCACCTTAAAAAAACACCCACCACAAAGCTAAAAGATGCAAGCAAGCGCCCGTAAGCCAAAAAGAAAAATTTACCTCAGGTTTAAACCACTTTGTCTTTTACCAAAGCCGTGCCGTATGGAAAAAGCTCAAAACGATGGAAAGAAATAACCCATGCAATTACGATGCTTATTTGCAAAGACATGTCCACCAGTTTACACTGTGGAAAAGAAGGGTTTTCGAGACCTAATCAAAACCCTTGATCCGCGCTATGTAATGCCGAGCCGCAAGCACTTTAGCAAAGTTGCGACATACAGAGAATGCCGACTGAGAATTGAACAGGAGCTCAGTAATGTTGAATACTTTTATTACTTTTAATGTTGAATACTTTTACAATTTTTTTACTTCATATTTTCAACAAGAAGTGATCACTTTCAATTTTTTTTCATAAAAGAATTGTAATTGTTTATATTTTGTATTTTTGAAGGAAAAAACTTTGATATTTCCTTAAAGTGTTTACATATTTATATTTTCATATTTAAGTTTTCTTTTCCTGTTATTTACTTGAGATATATTTTATATCTGAGATGTTACTTTAGAAAAATTTGTCCACATCATATTTTGTTTACTATATTTATAAGGTTAAAAATAAAATACAAAATAATCAAATAAGATCAAGTCCTTTTCTTTTCTTAAATATTCAAACTTATTTATTATATAAGGCCCTTTTGTACATTTTTTGGAATAACTACCCATTTAAAAAACTATATCGTGAAAGATATCGTTACCGTGAAATAAAATTTCTCATACCGTGAAATAAAATTTTGGTCATACCGCCCAGCCCTACTATATAGACCTCAATGTTCTCTGAGGCATGCACACAGTGGTTCCCTTTCAGAAACTATTATCTTGCCTTCCTTTCTGAAACCTTAAAAGGAACTGATTTAAAAATGTTTTTGATAGCAAAGACATCATACAAAAGCACATTTACGTGAACAGGATACTGTATCTTAGTTGTTAGGAATTGGTGTTAGCACAATGTAAGAGCCTGCATGTTTTTGTCTCTCTTATCCCGTCAAAATGATAGGGTTTAGAAATATTCTGGCTGGACTGGGTGTTTCATGGTTTTATATTGTGTGCAACTTTAGGTGGTGTCCAGTGTCCTTTTAGTGCAGCTATACGTTTCAGTCTGAAAGAGAGAAACGAGAAAGAAGAACGCTGTGTAAGGGATGCACATTTTACCTGATCTCTGTTTCTTTATTCTGGCCCTGGAGGTTTATAAAGCTGTGAAATATTTATGGGATAAACTTTGTCCTACAGGCAATTCTCTTTTTCTTCCAGAATCTGGTGGGATTAGCACCAAGGATTGCTCAGCCTGAAGAAAGGCATCAGGGATTTTATTTAATCTGTATTTTTGTTTAAATTTGAATTAATCTATATCTTATCTGCATGTTAACTGTTTCTTTATATTTTGTAACACTTGAAAAGACCTTAAAGGCAAAATGTGTAGATGGATATTCAGAACTAACCTTTTGCTGTGTCTGCCAAAGATGAGTCAATTAAGAAAATGTATAGACCACAAATGCTTGTAATAATACTTAACGCTTCTAAAATATCATATGTATTGCTACATAGATCAAATTTTGGTGAATTCAGTAGGTTTAGCTGTACATTTTACAATTTTAGCGTCACTTATATTAGGGAGGGCTAGAATGTCATTCATTATATGTCATATACCAATTTAAATAATAAATAATGTCATTTCCTCATAAGTTACTGAACAGCTGGTCGGAAAAGAAGCTCTTTCTTATTTCCATTTAGCACTTGGCACTTGTTAATTTTTGCCCATGTTCTGATGTTATTGTGGTAAATGTTCAGAATACTGAATGCGTGCAGATTACAGGACAGCTAATGGGCCTGATCTGTACCACACCTGGTTATACTAACCTCATCTGCTTACAGTCTGTTACTGACTAATTGTTTGATTGAATGTTTGGAGTTATGTAGGGCCCTATGAAATTCATTTTATTTTTTACCAAATCAATAATTTATTTTCTAAATTCTGTATTATCCAATAAAATTTTTTTGGATTCCGTTTTTTTTTTCAGTTAAATTTTTCTGGACTCCATTTTAATGATCAAATTACATTTAATGAAAAAGCATGTCTAATTAATTCAACTCATGAAACTTTTACAATTGAACATTCATTTATTAAACAAAAATGACATGTTTTGCGCTGTGTATTTAAGTTTTACTGGTTATCAGATGAATGTGGAAAAAATATTGATTTAATTTATCTTTTAGTTAATGAAAATTAAACTAATTTTGGCAAATAAAAGGGATTTACTATTAAAATAAAAACATGGAAGAAATATTTTGTGATAAAAAATTATAATTTTTCAACAGTAGCTTATATTTACAGATGCAGGTCCATATTTTGATTTAATTTAAGTGTCATAACCTATTTTTGATTAATTCATCTAAACTTTGACAATTCCATGACATTCAGCTTTAAACTGTAAATTCTGTTTTTATGGCTAAATTCCGTGATTCTGTCTGCGTTTTTTGCATTGTGGAAATCATAGGGCCCTACTTATAGCGGTATAAAAGTCAAAGGTGTAGCGGATATGATCAATGTCCTATCCTCCACCTTTCATTGGTAACAATGGTAATGGTAATTGGTAATTTTATGTCTAATAAAGCTTGTTTGTTGTCCTCTCACACTCTCTGATTTCCAGGGCAGCTGTTGAGCTTCCAGCTGTGACCATGAGCACCATCTCACCGACTGATTTTGATAGCGTTGAGATCCAGCAGCAGTACAACGACATCAACAACCGCTGGGACATCGCAGCTGAAACAGAGTGGGACAATGAAAACAGTTCTGCACGTCTGTTTGAGCGTTCACGCATTAAAGCTCTTGCAGGTCAGTTTCATCTTATTATAGTGTGTGCGATTATAGTCAAAGTTTGGTTTAATGCACCAATGGGCTTCCGGTTTGTGTTGAACTGCCTGTGTTTGTTGGCATTCTTGCTTTATCAGCTAGATTTCAACAGGTTGCATTGCATGATTGTGTCCAGTAGGGGGTGGCATAAGGCAACGTGTGAAAAATAAACAAAAAAACAAACACTCAAACCACCATAAGGCAAAAACCCTTCACATGCTCCTGCAATAATTTTGGAGAACTGTATGCATGATAACATAGTTATTATAATAAAGTGGCTTCAGGTATGCTTATTGAGTATGAAACCTGGTTTTGCATTGGTTTAAAGACATTTTTTTATAGACGTCAGTGCGTAACAGCAGTTGATGTGGGTGTTGTTGAAGTGTAGTCAGATACCATCTTCTGACAAGCAGTGACTTGATATCCACATTTTTCTACTGCTGTTATTCACCTTGTGACTCTCTCACACGCTCTCATCTCCAGGGCTTCCCTAATGTCAAATTTATGACCCGCTGGATCTCTTTTTGTTTTTCTTTCTGCTGCCATTGAATGCTTTAAAACCAGTCGCAGTCTTGTTTTTTTTACGTTTGTTAGGCATATCAAAATTTGAAGCACACAATGGAACATTTAAAACAGCAAATTTAAACGTCACTGTACTAGAGAAATCAAGCTTGACCAAATGTCAAAATACAACCAAATACAATAATAAAACTAAATTTAGGTTATTTTTTAACATCTGAGTATTATTGATTTTTTTACTATACATAATTTTCATAAGTCTATATAGTATTAGGTCAGATATAGAAATATACATATTTTATGCATTTAAAATGCACTATGATGAATGAAATTTTCCCAGAGTAATGATTTTTATATTGTAATAAAATATAGAAACTGCTATAAATGCATTTTTTGCATGAGTATTGAATAGATATTGAATGAAAGTGATTCAAGTTTATGTAAAAGATGGCTTGTTCCAAAGCCAAACGCCCACACAGATTTCTGAGGCAAAAGAGATGGCAAAAGGACACACATCCTTTACTCAAGTAAAAGTACAGATACTGGGGTTTAAAAATACTCCTAGTAGAAGCAGGAGTACTGACTACACGTTTTTACTCAAATTAAGATAAATGTGTTCTGACATGTACCCATTACTACTATCTGTTTTTTGCTAATTTTCTTTCTACCTGTCACATTTCCCATCAGCCATACTATTATGAACAGAACTGTTTCCATCTTGTTGCAAAACAACCACCTCATTGAATTTCGTTTGCTTTGTTCACTTTAAAGTATCACATTATGACCATGTGTTGTTGTTCTATTTTATAAAGAATTAAACACCATATAGACTTAAAACTATACTTTCTAAATTGCCTAAAAATCAAAATTGGTACAACAATAATTACGTCATGACAATAGAATTTAAAGAAAAATCTTAATACTGTGTATGTTATTGCATCATCATGAGTCATAGTTTTCTCGTACCAAAATTAACCTATGATTAGTGTAGCATAACCATGGTTAATTTGTTGTTACCATGGTTTAACAAGTAGTGTTTTTGGTTTGAATTTTTGTAAGGATTGTTGTTTTTTGCCCTAACTCCCTCTAAACATATTCTAAAAGAATGTTTTAAAACGCTTATCTGTTAAATTACTACTGTAACTTTATACAGTAGATAATGATGTCCTTTATCATACAGTTTTTTGGGTGATGATAGTAATTTAATTTAGTTTACAGTAGACTATTAATCATCATCCGGCTACTATTGCTAGCTGTTTAATTCTTAACTAAGTAAACAAAAAAAAACACAGTACATTTAAAGATGAAATTAACCTGCACTTGAAGTCCTGAACAATTGCCTCATTGCTCTACTCTATTCTTGAGTCTCTTGCTTTTATTACTCTGATAGAAACGTAAAGAAATCTTTTTGCGGAGATGTGGAGCCGAATCGCATTGCCAGACAAGACTAAACGATTCATGATTTATTATAGATTTGTTATCGAATGGTGATGAAAATGTCTGAAGTAGAGAGCCTTGTTTAAAAAAGTAAGAAGTAGAGATACTTGTGTAAAAATGTAAGGAGTAAAAGTAAAAATTTGTCAGAAAAATAAATAGTAAAGTATAGTAGAGATACCAGAAAAATCTACGTACAGTAACAAAGTATTTGTACTTTGTTACTTCCCAGCTCTGAGTGGGACTGAGAAGAGCCTGACCATATTATCAGGGCTCTGTATATTTGGGATAAAATGGTCCCCTGGAGTTAGTTAAATCTGACAAAACCTCCCTTCAGGGATATCCAAGGAAATACTCAAAAGTTAGAAGGTTTTATAAATAAAATAATTAATGGCTGGAAAAAGACATTAGTCACATTGAAGCTTAATGGAGTTAATAGCAGCACCTACTGGTCTATATAGAGTTTAATTCTCTCTGTTGTCTTTTATGCCTCAAACTCAGCATTTGAAAACCACCGTATCAATCACAATAAACTTAAGGCAAAAGGTTTATTCCTGGAAGTGCTAGCAGGGGAATGCAAACTGAGAATACAGAGTTAGAATATCTTTTGAAACTTGTGAAGGACAGAGGAGAGGAGGGTCTCAGAGGCCCAGTTCTCATGTCTCTCACACCCATACAGAGTTATCTTTAGCTGTTCTCAGACATTTCTGTCCTCCTCTTTATGTCTCATGCTTTTGTTTTTTTTCATTACGTAAACACATGTATAATAAAAACATATTAAAGTTAAATGCAAGTCTCACTATACAATAGCGCAGTGAACTGTTTTTTTGTTTTTCCATTTAGTATCTGTTTTTTCTGTCTTATCTTTCCATTTTGTGTGAGTTTAGAGTTTGCTGTGATAAAATGTTTTCTTTCAGTGACACGCTGGCTAACTGTTGGCCTAGTGCTTCTAGCCATGATTTGACCTGTGACATCTGCTCTTTGATGGTCACTGTTGGTGACATTTGCTAATCAACACAACCTGCCACTGGACTGGTCTTCATTACACCACTTCCTCTTGTAAAATCTGCACACATAAGAAATGCAAATGAAAAAGTGTGTGCGCTGCAGTTGTATTTGTGCAAGCTTAAAATGATCTAAGGATTTTCTTGATGTGTCTGCACTTACATAATAGATTCTGTTTTTTGATTCATTTGGAGGCATTACAAGATGAGTTTTCTGTCACTGCCGATGATGCCAGTTCATGGGTGTGAGGTGGTGCACACACATTTGCACAGGAAGAAAGACAGTGCTCGCTTGTTGAGTCTTTCTCAAGTACTTCCTTCCTGTCTTAACGTCTTATTTTATCTGTGCACGTGCTTAAGAAGGCGACAGAGGGACTTTTTGACATGATTCATTGAAGTAAAGGTCTAACAATTGCTTAACACCCACAAAAAACATTAAAACATAACGTTATCTGACATTTAAAATCCAAGCAGACCTAAAATAAGCTCAAACTCATGATTTCTGCTGTCTATCTGATCACCTCCAGGGACTGGTCTCACACGCCCATCGCTCCTTTGAAACCATCTATCTCTTCAACTCTACTCCACCCCCTGTCCACCTTCAGAAATGGTTCAGCCCTCACCTCCTCACCCTCCCTCTGTCTGTCATTCTCGCTTGCTCAGCCTGGGATTTGCTCCTCCCACACACACCTTATGCAAATGCCAAAGCTCAGAAACCGAGAGAGAGAAAGAGAGAAAGAGTAGGAGGCTTTGTTTACTTAGGAAGCTGAGCACAGCTAGTTCTGTGAGCTTACTCAAACAAGGTGTGTGTGTGTGTGCGCGTGCACACAGACACACTCAGTCTGATCTGAGTGGCTGAGAGAGAGCAAGAAGAATTTTGCACTGAGAGAAGATTGTGTTTGAAGAAGAAAAGGACGGAGGAAAGAAGTTTTATGTTTTTACTGTACCTTACTCTCACGTCGTCTGCATGTGGGTTCCTTTTTTGACAGATAAGGAAAGAAAGAAAGAGTGAGTAAATTGTAGGAAGAGTTTTTTTTTTTTTTTCAAACGGATGAAGCAGAATGGCGCGGTTTAGCATGCACTGATGAAACGCTCGGATACACACATTCACCTGGATAGTTTCTGTTTCTAAATTCAGGTTTTTTTTGGACCTTTCAAGAAAGTTAAACATCTGGCTGTTTGGTTTCATGGTCTGCTGTTTTTTTGGAGGTTTTTTTCAACCTTGCATTTTACATGCCACGCTCATGACTCCTGGCTTTATACTTGTGGAGTGATTAATTTGTTTTGGATGAAAGTTGAAAGTCAGGGTTGGAGGGACGGTTCACAGTGAAAGCAGAAGAAAGAGAGAGTGTTACAGTGAAAGAGAAGAGACATGGATTTTGATCCGCGCGAACATGAGCCATGTCTCTCGCCAGCTGCCTTTGTAAACCAGGTGCAATATTCCAACATCCTGGAGGGCCGTTTCAAACAGCTGCAAGGTAAGACTGTTTGTTCTTGGCGACCTCATTCTCTCTCTTTTTTTTTTCTTTCTCAGGTGTATCTGTAGGAGTAGCTCAGCCTCTCAGCTAACCTTTAAACTATGTCAAATTACTTGTCTTTTGTTTTTGAACCACTTTTGAAATCCCCTAAAACAGTCAACAACCTTGAATGTCACACATGTGTCCAGATCTAATTGGAAGTCGCATTTCCCCTGACAGACTGAACCCCATCATCATGGGCGTCACTTATTTTAAAAAAGTTGGTGGTGCACAGATGTGGTGGTTGTGAAATCACTAATTGATGGTGGGTTAAGTAGTGAATAATGTGTATATATAATGTATATGTTATAATGTAGATAAGAAAAGTATTGGCTTTGTAAAAAGCCTAGGACATTTTCAACCTCAAATCTGACCTTCTCAGAAGTTAATGAATTTAGTTGCAGAAATAATCAGTGTTCCTCTTCTTTTCTTCTCTCTCTCTCTCTCTCTCTCTCTCTCTCTCTCTCTCTCTCTCTCTCTGCACCAAAGATAGTGCAGATGAGAAAATAGGCCTACAATGATTTATTTTTATGCCTGTGCATGAGAGAGAGAGACACAGAGACCTGTGCTGGTCTCCTGGAGAGTGGCCTTATTTCAGGTACCGCAGGGCTTTTGCCCCAGATCCAAATTACACCGTGTTAAAATAGGAGTGAGAGAAGAGGACGAAAAGGAAGTTTAGAACGGAAAGGTGTAGAAGAGGGACGATAAGAGGGGAGAGGAGAGGATAAGAGGTGGGAAAGGAGTGGAGAGGAACAGACGGGGAGTGAAGAGGATAAGAAGGGGAGAGCAGAGGATAATAGGACTGGAAAGGAGAGGATAAAAACTCCTTTGTGTGTATTAATATAGAGTTAATTCTGAAGAACATTCAAGATGTTTGTTTTCCGTGGGTGTATCATTCAGTCAGTGTTTTCTTTTCCTCTTTGAAACCACACTTTTTAGACAAGGCGCCACATAGCATGTGTGAACTCTGCTAATCCCCCCCCCCCACACGACGCGAGATCTGATCTTCTGTGTTTGTGTGTGTGCTTGAGGTCATGGGGAGTGTTTCTCAGTTAACAGGGAGATAATGACTCGAGCATTGTACTTTTCAGGGCTATTATCCATTGTATAGGAAGAATGACATCTGCAAAACAGGCCTTGAATATGAGCACACACCTCTAGAGTGCCATCAAATAAATACCTAAAATTAACCGTGAATCCTCTAGTAGTCCAGTTATGTGTTTTGACACGATTTCAAATGTTTAGATGGGATTTCTGTTTAGTCTATTCTTTCAAAACAGTGGTTCACAACCTTTTTGACTCCATGGCCCTCCATTGTTCACGACAGTATTACCATGTGATTTTTCAAGTCTTTCATGAATTACTGGAGAGGGATTATGGATTTTTACCCAATTAAATATGTTAGAGGCTGTTCCTTTAGTATTCCTTTTTATATTCTTAAATGTCTATGGAGTTATAAGAGTTTACTTATGTACATTATTTCTTGTATACCTAAGATCATGGGAAGTTCTTGAAGTTCGTGAATTTTAGTAATAAATAATACAGATTTTTAGTTGTTCTTTAATTGTTTATTGTAATTAAATGCTTTTTTTTTCACAATTTTAAGTAAACTTTAAGCCCTGACTCTGGTTGGATGGCACTCATTTAGATAGACTAAGCAGAAGGATGTCAACATATAAAACACATGATGGTGTTCTCATTGGAAAAACTATGTAGAAGAGATTCAAAGTAAGAGAGAGAAAAGCATTTCATGTATGTGTTAATGATTACTGTAGTTTCATCATTGCTTCCCTTTGAAATCTGGCACATACCAGCATTTTTAAAGCACGTTCACAGACACACTCACACACATATACAGTGTCTCATTTATCTTTTCTGCTCAAGCGACCTGTGATCCTCCTCTTTTCTCATGTCCTCACACACTGGTAATTCCGGTCAGGTTACCCTTAGGCTGAGTTTTTTTGAACCATTTTAAAGAATTACAGGTGCGTCGTATCAGGGGGCTTGCTCAGACACGGTCTTCATGCTTGGTCAGGCTGGTTCTTCTTCTGATTTTGATGCAACACCAGTTTCTCTGTTGTGGTTGTAAATATCTTAATTCAAATGAATCCCTTCTGCAAGGTAATATTGTATGTGTGCATGCAGATGCTTGTTTGTGCTGCAGTGAATAGGACAGGATAAGTGTCACTTCTTACAAGGTTGTTGTTGCCATTCCTAAAGAACTTAAATGTGTCACTGTCATTGCAAAACAGTTCAGATAAATCAGTGTTTCAGTTCTCTAAAATAAATTTTTTTGTTTCCACATCTCTTTTTAAACTCAGCGTATAATTTAAAATGCCACAAAGTGTGTTTACATGCAAAATATAATGCAGATAAATCCAGCTTATGAAAGCTAGATGAACAAGAAACCCCCATTTATATAAGATTTTATAACTGTCAGTTTTCTCCAGTTTTGATTTCAAAATGCAAACAGATGTGTTCAAGGTTTTGACATGCAGTGTGAATTAGGGTAATGGCTAAATCTTCATATACTGTAAATTAATGCTGGATGTTACATATTTATATGCAATACATATTTTTTTTTTTTTTTTTTCGTTTTTAACATAATTGCAACTGTATATGGAAAAAAACTTAGATTCCATGATATATTTTCAGCAATAACTGCAAGTGAGAAAGTTGCACTTTTCTTAAATAATAGCCTAATCTTAAATATTTTCCAAAGTCTGCTTAATTGGCTGTGGTTGTGTGATACCAGTCAAAGCTCCAAGCAGCAGAAGCAGGCGGAAATGGTGACCTAGAGCAGGAGTGTGGTGACCTAGGAGTATGAAGCTGGAGAATATCAGCAAGGATAAAAAATTCATTTAGAAATCTCAGTGAAATTCTGCTGATAAGCAGTGTGTGTTTGTGAGAGTGCTTAGGTTTAAAAGGTTTTCTACCCCAGTGTCAGTCACCCTGAAGAGGTAAACATGTACTCCTCCCTCCTAGTCGTTACAGAGATGCACAGAAATTCTTCACACACAGACACAAACACAGATTTACTTGGATCCCAAGAATGTAAGGCCACCTTGCTGGATAAAAAGTCAGTATATTTAAACAATAGGGCCTGTTAATATGCATGTTAACAGCCATGAGATAGAGATAGAGATAAAGATTTACTTTTATCAGCATATGAGATAATAAAGATTTGAATACCATCAATTGTGATCTATATCTCTGTCTTCTATTACATATGAATGTAACTGTATTTTTTGTTTTTGTCCTCTTTTTTTTTCTCCACCCAGATATAGAGTGAAAGAAAAATGTCAATATTAACAATCGTATATTCTGTATATTTCTTCCATGGAACATTTAAAGATATTTTGTCCATGCAATGAAAGTCAGTGTGGTTTCTCTGTTTTATACTTAATTGACTTCATTGCAGGAACAAAAAAAGTTGAAATATTCCTAAAAATATATTCCATTCTGCATACAAAAGAAAGTCAAGTTGAGTAAACAATGACAGAATATTAGTTTTTGGGATAAAGTGTCTCGAATGCAGTCCACAGACTCTCACACTCTCCCTGTTATCGCTGTTGATGTTACTGACATCTTATTTTCCTCTCTGTACTTATTTACTGTTCTGCTCTTCGGATAGTGATTTGTTCTAAGAAAAAAAGCCTCCCTTCTTACTGTTCTGCTATCCAGATGTTCTTACTCTGATGTGTGTGCATATAAATGGCAGAGTATATGAATAAGTACATTAAAAATATATGGACTTCACATATGCAGTCAGGTTTTGTTTTCCTTTTAAACAAATAGTTCACCCAAAAATTAAAATTCTGTCACCATTTACATAGCCTCAAGTTTCTTTTTCTGCCGCTCACAAAGGTTTGAAATCACCATAGTGTTTTTTTTTCCCACAATGGAAGCCATTGGTGACCCAAAACAGCCTGATTACAAACTTTCCTCAAAATATTTTCCTTTGTGTTCGGCAGAACAAAGAAATTCATACAGATTTGGAACTACTCAAGAGTAAGTAAATGATGACAGAATTTTCATTTTTGGATGAACTATTTCTTTAAATTATCTCTTTAGACAATAGCGATTACAGAGTACTTGATAGTAAGACCAGTGAAAGCTTGTTTTATTGTGTTAAGAAACTTTAACAACTTAAGTTAAGCACACGTTCACAAAGCCTAATAAAAACAAGAGTTATTTACTTGGGTTTAGATTAGGCATTTTAATGTAGACTGGAGGAAGTGTGTGTAATGTGGTTTGGCAAGACACCTGATCTTAAATATGTGAAAAATGTCAAAGCATACAGTAAGTAATACAACATGTCTAAAAAAAAGGCTTTATACACAATCTTCTGCTTCTTTTAAACCCATGAGAATCTCTGCTGAATTCTTTCTGTGTAGTAGCACACACTCTGATGTAAGAAAGTTTGGCTCCAGTCAGTACAGCTGTACTTTAGTGAAGTGTTCTTGCCCACAGCACAAGCTAGTGGCTCTTCAGCATTTGTCAGAAATGCTACTGAGATGTTTTGGGCTAGTTCATGCATGTTCAGTTTTACGCAAGTCAACTTAATTTTCAAACCTCTCAGCTTTTGATACTCAGAAAAAACAAACGGTGTAATATGACTTCATGGTTCATTTACAGTATCAGAAAGCATTTGAAAACATCACACTATTAGTTCAACTCCAACTGAAAAAGTATAATTGCTGAACAGTCATGCCCCAAATGTATCTTCTCCAAACAACTAATCTACTAATCATTATTTACTCACCCTCATGTTGTTTCGTTTTTATAACGTAAAAAAGATAAGAATGCTGATAACCAAACTGTTTTGGCATCATTAATTTTCATTGTAGGGACTAAAAACACAAAGTCATTTCTCAACTGT
Source organism: Puntigrus tetrazona (assembly GCF_018831695.1). Lineage (NCBI taxonomy): Eukaryota > Metazoa > Chordata > Actinopteri > Cypriniformes > Cyprinidae > Puntigrus > Puntigrus tetrazona. The sequence goes on from NC_056703.1 coordinate 13,881,647, forward strand.
ATTCGTTCATCTCTTAGAGAAGTTTTCAAACAATTTTGGGAAACTTGAAGACAGCAAGTTTCTATTTAAGATGCCTTCATGTGTGGAAAATCCCTCTTAGTTATAGCCATTAGAGGTGCGTGTCTTCTTTCTTTCTCTGTCATTCTGTGTGTGTGTAATAAGTACTTTGTTCTCCTCTGTAACAACAGGTGTTTTTTTGTCTTGTAATTGGTGCCATGCACACAATCATTTTGTGCCAGTTTTATTAGAAACTGCTATTTTTTTTATATGCAGTTTAAAAAATGTTAGTCAAATAAAGAATAGATATTAGGTAGTGTTTTAAAAGTTAAATTAAATGTTTGTCAAAAAATGGCTAAGTTCTATTTCTAGGTGGTTTCATTTCAACTGACCTGCAGTGAGTTTCTGCACACATATGAACATGTGAAAAGCCGAAACTTGTTGTCTTAAGGATGTAGTCACTGCGGGAGGATGTTTCGCACATTTCTGCACTTGCAAATCGGGTGATTACAGGACACACCTCCATGATTTAGAATTAAATGAACAGTTCATCTGAAAATGACAGTTGTGTCATCATATACTTAACGTATGGTGTACCAAACCTGTATGACTTTTCACGGTGCCAAAATCTCTGTATTCAGTACCATACCATTGAAAACCCAGTTCTCTGTACCAGTTTTGCTACCAAAGCAAAACACAAAACCATATAATTGTTTTAAGTTTTTCTACAAGTAATAAAAATAATATTGTTAAATAAATATTCTGTGATTTATTTCTTAAAAAATAGTTTTTTAATTTTTTAAAACAGTAGTGGTAGTAGTAGCCTACTATTATTCTAAATAATAGTAATATATTTCGGGCACAATGTCTAAACCAAACTTTTATTTTGACAGGTTGCTGTGAATATGTTTACATTTCTGTTTTTATATAATATGACATAGGTTTTACTCAAGTGAAATGGTAAAATGCACTTAAAATGACATGCAGAGCAGTTCCAGAGATGTTGTTTATGTATTTATGTCCTCGTTGAGTTGGCAGATGCTGAAATCGCAGCGAGCTTCAATAGCTTCAGTTTACGTAGTAAACAAAACCGCGCTCCTCTGCCATCCATTTATTTATCCATTTATTTACTTGTGGAATGTACAGGATTCATATTTGAATCATGCTTAATATGTACAGATGCATTTCTTTTTTAAACTCGATTCCGTATGTATAAAAAAACTGGTACTGTGACGTTTTCATTTTTTTTGTAGCGACATGGTACCGGGGCTTTTGACAACACTACCATGAGGCATAATGTTTAGTAATGAAAAACAAAGCACCATAAATGTTGTCTGTATGGCATATATGCAGTATTTTAGATATTCTGATGTCATACAATATCTTAGAGAAACAGGACGATTGTTTCTAATCACTGAAAGTGTTAGCATTTGGAAATGTTAAAAGGCTGAAAAAATTGTGACTTGTGTCTTTCATTTTGAGTGACATTTCCCTTTAAAACTGGTTTGTGTCACATGCAAAAACTTTAAAATACACAAGCAGACATCACACATTGTAATTAAGTTTAAAAACAAGCTTACACTAAATATTTCTGTAGTTGCTTTATAGTTCAGGAATGGGCTGTCAGACTGTCACGGGACTCAATTACCCACATTCCTTCAGTGACAAAGGGTGGGGCGACCCTTTTCAGCTCTAGGCTATTACTATGACAACAACGAAGGTCGGTACTATGAGGTTTAGGGATCAGAGATGTAAATGTGGGCAGAAACGTGAGCAAAAAGGGCCGGAAGATGTAGGGGTTAACGATAATGACAGGAGAGAGATGAAAGAGTAGAATATATGGCTCCCCACAGCACGCCCAAACAGCAGCTAGACAGCAGCAATTACACCACTGCTACCAGATGTGTGTGTGTGTAATATGTTTTGGTTGTTAACATTCAGTATGTAAGTTATGAGTTTAAGCATCTGTTATTGCACAGTTTGGTGTGTTCTCTGAATTCCTCTAATTCTCATTGTTTGTAGTTTCTCTTCCTAATCTAATATGCTCACACTCTTGTGCTCTGGTTTTGGTCATTTTAATTAATCTCTTCTTTTCTCATTGGCACCAAATAATAGATATCGTCTGATGTTGCCTATATACAGTATGTCTTTGAAAGAAAGATATACTTGTATTTAGTAAGGATGCATTTTATCAAAAGTGATAGCAAAAGCTTTTACAAAACTGCAAAAAAAAAAAAAAAAAAAGGATCATGACATCTGAAAATTCTGATTTTCCATCAATGGAATGATGTTTGTTTTTTTTCTGTTCAAACAAATAGTTTGCCTGGGTGAGCTCATGAAACTTCTTATAAAAACTATTTTAAAGATGACAAAATTTATATATAAGCTCAAGCTGGAAAATCAGGTGTATAACAAACAGAAGTCAGCTACCATACACCTCATTATGCATACCTGCAAACTAGTCGCTTTTTTGCACTAGTCATTTATGTGAATCAAGTTTATTTTATTTATTTTATTTTTTAGGCAGAGAGAGAGAGAAATAGCAAGCTAGTAGTACATGAGCAATCTACCGATGATTTTTTTTTTTTTTTTTTTTTTTTTTTTTTTGTTTGACATTTGAAATTATGTGGTGTAATTTAATTTATGGCATCTCAGTTTATTAAACAGTTTGTGTAAATACATCTTGTGCCACTTCAAATGCAGCTTCTGTTTCCTCTGCAGTGAAAAGATAGTTTGTTGATAGTATGCAGACTCTAATGTGAACATTAAAATTTGCAAAAATAAATTACTCCACTGCCTAAAAGTAGTTTTTTTACTTGAAGCACGTGTTGTCTTTTTCCTTGAATTTGTTGTCAGAGTGCACCAGAACACTTCATTTACATGTCAAATTCTCAAAAGATTAGAAGATTAGTAAATGCTGCGAGTTGACCTTAGATGTCTGTGAAATATTACAGTGAAATGCTGCTTGCATCCAGCTGGTTGTGCACATACAATGTGAGATGACATCTCAGAATGAAAACAGGCAGATATTTTAGAGTTTATCTTTAGGACATCAGAGCTAATGCATTCCAGTTATTGTTTGCCCAGTGATCTTGCAAGATCTCTGGTATTGTTTTCTGGAAACATGACTATATTGCCCAGCAAACAGGGTGTAGAGATCTGCATATGTGTATGTATTTGCAGATAAACATGTTGTGTACACTGTTTAATACCTCTGTCAGTGTGCTGTCAACATTGCACTAGCCAAGGCGGAAAAACTCAGCTTTCAGACATACCTGAGCTGCTTATAGTATTGTGATGCACAACAGTTTGTGCTAACCTATTACTAGAACACAGACACGCTCAAAACAAATATCATTTACCACAAGATTTGTATCACAAGACAGAAGTATCACAAGTGTACAACAGCAGCAGTATATCAGGACATTACCATGTGATGATGATAGAGGAAGAGTGCAAGAGGAGAATTAGAGTAGTTACATGGTTTACATTTGACACCAATTCAGCATTCGAGGTTTTTCAATTTTGAGCTCCATGTCAACAGACATGTGGCTGCGCTGTCTCTCCCTATTGCCCTGTCTCACACTCCTGAACATCACCTCGGGAAAGCAACTCTGTCACAACACGACCAATCTACTGTGGAATTTGCTCACACTCACAGATTCCCATAAATACATGGAAAGTTCAGGTGCCCCCCAAGACAGAAAACTGTCTGTTAGGTTTCTTTGCAAATTCCCAGCATTTCAGTGTATTGCAGTTTGTGCTTTTAGGCAAGAGAGAGTTGCACCAGGAAACATTAGCAAGAAAAAATGACTTCAAGCAAGTCAGAAAACTAAATGAATCAGAGTTTGGATTGTTTTGGTGATGTAAACACTAAGTGAACGAGTATGAATTTGAAAAGGTGATCTGGTGCACGTCAGATATGATTTCTAGTATAAGCATGACTGTGCTAAATTGCAGAAGTAAAATGCTGCTGCTTATAAATTCATTTAATAAAACTCTTAACTGTATTGTCACTTATTTTCCTGACAAGCCTGACTGATACACTGCCTTTTTTCAGCTGTGTATGTGGTTATTAAACAATTGGCATTTGAAGAGTTTCTGCTTTGATGTAAATGTACTATGGTTTAAAATTTAAAAATAAAGAAAAATAAAGCTTGAACACAATCCAAAAGGTTTTGTGTATAATATTGTGTGTGTGTGTGTTATACATTATATAAATGTGTACTTACAGACCGAAGTTCCGGATTCTAAATATTGTGTGCATGCAGCAGAAATTCATTTCGTCCTTCTATCACCTTATATGCTTAATATGTTAAATGATTCACTTAATGTTTTCTCATCATTTTCCTCAACGTTTATTCAGGCAGTGTCTCAATCATGTTTGAGCAGCAGCAGTCATAAATTCTCTCTCTGTCTCTCTCTTGTGTACATAATTGATAACTAGCTAGACATTAACCTTCAAAAGACGCTCTTAATGTCCATAGACCTTTGTTTCCATTATTGAAGTGACCTTTGTGTTTCTATGGCAACTCTTTCTCTATACTGGAAATATTGCTCTGAAAGTTAATGAACATGAGATCATTGTGTTCATTAGTAATGGAATTTAAGTACAGACCCATGGGACATTTTTATGTTAGAAATGTTTGTCTGAGATTGACATCAGCACCAGTGACATCAATGGAGTAATGAGGTCAGAGCTGTTTGTCTGTACAAAAGTGATGTTTTAAGTATATGTATCTGTGCTGTGATCTGGTTAAAAGCCGTTTAATGTGGTTCAGATCAGAAACGGACACCTCAATTTGCTACATGTCGAGATGTGGTGGTGGTGGTGATGACTGTATACTGACGATTCACACAGATGTCATTCACATTACCTTGCATGCTTATACGCCTCCTTTACATCAAGGTTATTTTTAGCTCTCTTTGTGGGTGTAGGAAGCGCCATTTTCTAGACTGAGTTTGTTTATTCTGAAGGCTTGGTAAATGTATGCAAAGCTTGTGTGGAGTGAATCTGCTGATTGGTCGATGGGTTTCCTGTCTGCCAATAATCTCATTTGTGGTTCTTTTTTTCATTTACTGACTGAAAGCTCATAAAGATGCAGCTTTAGCTTTCTGTGTGTGTGTGTGTGTGTGTGTGTGTGTGTGTGTGTGTGTGTGTGTTTTCAGGTTAATCTGTAATTGATGGATTAGTCAGCAGTGAAGATCAGCTGTTGACATTTACAAGGAACATTTGCACTAAAAACACTTTAAAATAATATTTTGCTTGTTTTACATACAAATATATGAAAAAAATTATTGTATAACAGTATACTAGTATCGGTCCTAGTATATCAGGAATAAATTGTCCTTTCAGAATTAATTGCTACTTGTTTTACATTAACATCAATTTGTCCCTTGAAGTCTCAAAAAAATCTCAGTCTAGATTTACAGTTAACACAGGCTGAAGGAGAAGGTTGCAATGTATTGAGAACAGCCATGAACTGTCAGATCACTTCTCATTGCCTCCTCCTAATATAAATCAGAGATTGTACATTGTGTAACATAGGTCATATGTGTACACTATGAGGTCTATTAGTGTTGAAGGGAGGGGAACAGACAGATGCATGTATGTGAATCAATTTGAATACCAACTGTGTACTGATTATCTATGTACTATTCTTACCTACTGTCCATCTTAATGGTCAAATGACTGCTGTAACCTCCCATTCCTATTTGCATTGTAAAGCAGGTCAGAGTCCTCTGACTCCCTTCTGCTTCCTGTGTGTGTGTGTGTGTGTGTGTGTGTGTGTGTGTGTGTGTGTCATCCTCCTCCTCCTCGATGTGGAATGCTCAAGGTCTCCTCATTTCTAAACAGATCAAGGCTGAAGTACCAGAACACCACAACTTTGATAACACAGACACACACACACACACTGACCCCTCACCGCAGTTGGAGCCTGTATGGTTAACACACAAATTCCATTTGGTAGAAGCTAAATGTTTATTCTCTTAATCCACAATGCCCTTAGACACCTCATGTAGTGTGTGGGTGTGCGTTACTACTGATATTCCGAAATGGCATTCCAATATTTGATCACACACATCGTTGGCATTTGAATATATTTTCATATGTAATTAAAACATTATTCAATACTGTGCACTATATCCACAGCTGCACATGGTGTTTTTCTTATTACTCTTCATCAGCCAGCAATTCCCAACAAGGAATAACTCAAGAAAATGCTGAAATTTGAACTGCTTACTTTTGCAGATTAATATATGTTTTAACAAACTGGCCAGAGGGTGAAATTGTCTAGAAGTCTAATCAAATTCACCCCCACTCCAGCCCTGCTCACGCTAATTCAGGTCTCTGCAATCGAAACCAATAAAGCAGAGCATTTTCTAGAGTCATGTGCATATAAGAGTGTTTGTGTGCTTGACAAGGCTGTCCCTCCTCTTAGTGACGGTGACAGGCAGAACAGGTTTCCTCCGCTGGTGTGTGGAGCATTTCCCTAAACGAATTTGTAAGCGATTGAGATTATATCAGTGGAAGCAAAAGGACCAAGCCCTGTTCTCTATTCTAAATTCTTTTGACTGTAGGTCAAGATTGCTATAGGCTCATGTAATGCAACTAATATAATTCTATCCTGTAATCTGTCTGGATTTGCAAAATCTATCATATTATTTTTATCATTTTATACAACAAATAATGCCCCAAATATAGCCTAATAATACGCATTTATGCATAAATTCATGACAAAGCTGGTTATTCATAATGGGGGTAAGTGTGGTATGTATTTATTGTGTATATAAAGTGAACCACAATTCATATTGTGACTCTAAAATTGTATATATTATTATTTTTAACAAAATGCTGCATCACAAGATATACAGACACATAGCTATGAAAAGTACCAGATGTAACTAGTGTGTAATGTAGTCTGAGCTGACACTGAATAGTTTTCTTCATGATTGATGTGGATGAGGGAATGTCACTCAGCATGTCCATGTTGGCCTCCTATATGATCTTGTACTCATAGCTTGTTTATCCTCCGAACCTAGTGATTCTCACTAGTTGATTAAAGCTAGATTACACTCTCGGCTTCCTTCTAACCTATTTGTCAAATAATTTTCTTAGAGCTCTTTACATGCATTATTTGGCAGCTTTTCTTTTAATATCTGGTCCCGCTTTTCTATATCAAAGTATGTTGTATAGTATTATTTATAATTTAAAAGAAATATATGAGATTGTAGTTTTGACAAGAAATCTTTGTTGATTTAATTAATATTTATTTACAGAACAAATTTTTTAAAGTAATTTGTGACCTCCATGATCTTGTGAGTTTCACTCATTTGCATGTGACCACTGTCTGACCTTTATCAGTCCTCTACAGACACACAAACACACTTTTTAGACCATTTGTCCGTTTACTTTTTGTGCTTTGCAGTCGTAGATGTACAGGCGTTTCAGTTTGGTACTGTTTGATCCAATTCCCTGTGAAATAACAAGCTCAGCCCTAATGGAAGGCTGTGTGTGTGTGTGTGTGTGTGTGCATGTGCGTGAGAGAAGATCTGTGACCAGATGGCTCTGAGGCTGACCTTGTGTTGCCGCTCGCTGCTATTGTGTGTCATTTTGTGTGCTTGTTTTCACATTTACGATTAGCATGTTTGTTTAATGACCGAGGTGTTTTGTGCCCATGACATTTTTCTTATCAGCAATTAAATTACCATGCTTCATTTAAACTTGTTACAGGAATTATCTTCTCATATTAATGCATGTGACACAGCATTCAGCTCTCACTCAAGTCTTTGAATATAGGTTGTAGTGAGGGGCAGCATGTAGTAGTGTTTGTGATAACAGCTTGCTCTTCCTCAATAAAGGTCAGTCAGATGACAGCAGTGGGTTGAGCCTCTTACTGACCAGCCCCATATGCTTTCACATGAGTTCCTGCGATGCTAATACTGTGCTGTTCTTTACTCAGTAGACACTTATCTATCTGCAGTCATATCAAGCGTTCCTATTCTTTTCCTCCCTGTCATTGGGTCTTCATGGATTCATTGATCAATTTTAATGAGCAGATATGCTTTTGTTTTTTTTAAATAGTATGCTTATAACGTCACACTGTGCTTTTTGCCGGGGAGTCCTGCCCCTTCCTTCATGTAATTGGCTGGCTGCGAGTGAGGTCTGTGCTAAATAATGTGGGCAGCCATCAGTCAAACCGTCCGTGCACTGCAGTAATTGAGTTGCTTTAATAGAGTTTAGAGTTACAGTCAGCCCTCGGTTACTGCATGTCATTCATGACTGTTCATTTTATGCAGAGTTGTAAAATACAGGTCCTGACATGGTGTGTAGACCTAATGGTTTTTACATGTGCAATTTTAGATAATGTTTGAGATGCATTAACAGGCTATTGCGGTTTATGAATGTTGATATTTGTTCAAATTGGTGTTTGTGCTTAGGCTTCAGCGACCCCATAGGTGAATGTTACAGATTTGTGTTGTTTAACCTTTAAACATACTTTTACTTTTTGCTTCCAGATGAGAGAGAAGCAGTGCAGAAGAAGACCTTCACAAAATGGGTGAACTCTCACCTGGGCCGTGTGACCTGCAGGATCGGTGACCTCTACACTGATCTCCGTGATGGACGTATGCTTATCCGACTTCTGGAGGTCCTATCTGGGGAGCAGCTGGTTAGCAATCTATCCATTCATCGTTTTTTGTATCCATATATGTATCAGTTCATCTATGTGTACATCCATCTCTAATAAACCTTTTTTATATCGTCTTGTTCCTCTGGGCTTGTGTAAATCAAATGATGGGTTGCTGTGATAATCACTACACTTCATTTATAACATTCTCTTTCTTTTGTTTAGCCAAAACCCACCAAGGGTCGCATGCGCATCCACTGTCTGGAGAACGTTGACAAGGCTCTGCAGTTCCTGAAGGAACAAAAGGTTCATCTGGAGAATATGGGTTCTCATGACATTGTCGATGGAAACCACCGCCTCACACTTGGACTCATTTGGACCATAATCCTCCGGTTCCAGGTATGAGAGCGTGGCTTTGACTAGAGTTGTCATGTTATGCCAGTTTACTGATTTATTGGTGCAATGGTTGTAGTTGTGTCCTGCAGTCAACAGTGTTATTTATATATTTATATACAGTACAGACCAAAAGTTTGGACACACCTTCTCATTCAAAGAGTTTTCTTTATTTTCATGACTATGAAAATTGTAGATTCACACTGAAGGCATCAAAACTATGAATTAACACATGTGGAATTGTATACATAACAAAAAAGTGTGAAACATCTGAAAATATGTCTATATTCTAGGTTCTTCAAAGTAGCCACCTTTTGCTTTGATTACTGCTTTGCACGCTCTTGGCATTCTCTTGATGAGCTTCAAGAGGTAGTCACCTGAAATGGTCTTCCAACAGTCTTGAAGGAGTTCCCAGAGATGCATAGCACTTGTTGGCCCATTTGCCTTCACTCTGCGGTCCAGCTCACCCCAAACCATCTCGATTGGGTTCAGGTCTGGTGACTATGATTCAAATTTGATCAAAAGATCTCAAATTTGGACTCATCAGACCAAAGCACAGATTTCCACTGGTCTAATGTCCATTCCTTGTGTTCTTTAGCCCAAACAAGTCTCTTCTGCTTGTTGCCTGTCCTTAGCAGTGGTTTCCTAGCAGATATTCTTCCATGAAGGCCTGATTCACACAGTCTCCTCTTAACAGTTGTTCTAGAGATGTGTCTGCTGCTAGAACTCTGTGTGGCATTGACCTGGTCTCTAATCTGAGCTGCTGTTAACCTGCGATTTCTGAGGCTGGTGACTCAGATGAACTTATCCTCCGCAGCAGAGGTGACTCTTAGTCTTCCTTTCCTGGGGCGGTCCGCATGTGAGCCAGTTTCTTTGTAGCGCTTGATGGTTTTGTGACTGCACTTGGGGACACTTTCAAAGTTTTCCCAATTTTTCGGACTGACTGACCTTCATTTCTTAAAGTAATGATGGCCACTCATTTTTCTTTACTTAGCTGCTTTTTTCTTGCCATAATACAAATTCTAACAGTCTATTCAGTGGGACTATCAGCTGTGTATCCACCTGACTTCTGCACAACACAACTGATGGTCCCAACCCCATTTATAAGGCAAGAAATCCCACTTATTAAACCTGACAGGGCACACCTGTGAAGTGAAGACCATTTCAGGTGACTACCTCTTGAAGCTCATCAAGAGAATGCCAAGAGCGTGCAAAGCAGTAATCAAAGCAAAAGGTGGCTACTTTGAAGAACCTAGAATGTGACATATTTTCAGTTGTTTCACACTTTTTTGTTATGTATACAATTCCACATGTGTTAATTCATAGTTTTGATGCCTTCAGTGTGAATCTACAATTTTCATAGTCATGAAAATAAAGAAAATTATTTGAATGAGAAGGTGTGTCCAAACTTTTGGTCTGTGCTGTACATATAAAAACTCTTACTTTAGAGTTTGATTCATAGAAATGCAGTTTCAGCCCAAAATAATATTTTAGGCAGAGTGCGATTATGTGTCATTGTTGTGATCTTTTGTCTATTTATTAAACCAGTTTTGTTCTCTTTGTTTGTCCTTGGCTCTATCAGTCTGTCATCTATTCACAATGAAGTGTAATTAGCATATTTTTGTCTGCCGCCTCGTTGCCATTTTGATTGGCCATTTTTTTTTTTTTATCAGCTCAAAATTCCTACTGTTGAAACATGCTAATTATCAAAGCACAGTGATCCAGACTGCTCACTGTGTTTCATCACTGCTGCTGATTAGTTTGTAAAGATGTTGCTGATTTGTGATTTATTATATTGCTGCAATGACATAATTACAGAAGATTGAACATTTCTTTTTTCATTCTTTGCTGAAGTCCCAGCAGATTATAAATTATTATGGGGATATAGTCTGAAATGGATCAAGATGACTTTATAAACAGACTTAATGAAGCTTGGCAGTGTTATGTTCTGTGTTAGTTTACATATTTGTTGATGTTTTAGTCTGGTTTGAGCTATCTCTCAGCAAGAGTTCTGTTGGGCTCTAATATAGATCTATAGATTTTAGAGCTGCACACTTTTAGCATGAAGGTGCATAAAAGCTTAATTTGTATGTTTTAATCACTTATTGCACATATAAATTTGTATTTCCACAACTTAATTTACGCAGCTTACATTTTTAAAAGAAATGTAACATTTATTCATCAAGGATCAAAAATTGGTCAAAAGTGACAGTAAATGTATTATTATAAAATTATATTTAAAGAAAGCTTTCACAGTTTAAACTAAAATATTAACCAGCACATCTTTTTTCAATATTGTTCATAATAGATGTGTTTTTGAGCATCAAATCAATTTTGCATTACAGGAATAAATATATAAAATATTCTAAAAAAAAAGTAGAATTTAGAAATGAAAATATTTGACACAAAATTCTTATTATTGTTTACAGTGCATTTAAACAAATAAATGCAGCTTTGGTGAGCATTCTTTTAAAAATCTTGTGAACCCCCAAATTTTTGCTACTTTCAACTATTGTATAAAAGATATGTAGAAGATGTGATTCGCAGCAAACATTTCATTGTTTTGTATGGTTTATATGTTAAATCACTTAAAGGTTATGAATCATGTATAGTACACACACTGTTTAGTTATTTATAGGAGTGACAACTGTATTCTACAAATCAAATTGCTGCCAGAAATTCAGGTAGTGGTTACAGTGTTTGTTAAATTCTCAGTATTGCCTACAAAATTGGACTCAACAGTTTATACAACATAATCAAAGATAGCATCTATGTTGACAGGTGTCTAGTAAAAATAGTTGAAAACTGTCTAATCCTCCAAACTTAGAATCTAAACTACAAGGAAAAGATCTGCAGTTTATATAGTGACATGTTTTGCATATCAGATCCAAGACATCAGCGTTGAGACAGAGGACAACAAGGAGAAGAAATCAGCCAAAGATGCTCTGCTATTGTGGTGTCAGATGAAGACTGCAGGGTAAGAGTGGAAGAGAAATAAATTAACTAAATGAGCGAATGTATAATGCTTTATGCAATATGCTAGTTCTACTTCTGTACTAATGAATGCTACTCTCTTTTCAGGTACCCAAATGTCAATGTCCACAACTTCACCACCAGCTGGAGAGATGGTCTAGCGTTCAATGCCATAGTGCACAAACACAGGTATCGATCTGAGCTCACAAACACACACATACACACTGACTTACAAGTACAAGGCCTTTGTTCTCAAACACATGACAAGCTTTGGTATGACTACAATTTCCACATAGTACCATGTGCTCACGCACTCTGTGCCTCTTCATTCTTCAGCATGTTCCCACACATACAGTGAGGCCTGCAGGGGCTTCAACCACCAGCGGCATTCTGGAATTTTAACTTTGTTCTCCAAAAGTGAATATAAATGCAGAAGCTGAAAGAATCATTCTAAATTTGCAAGTTCTGATACTATTGTGTAAATGCTTGTCTATATTTTTTGCACAACATTATACATTTACAGTAAAAAACTTTTTTTTTTAATTCAAGCTTTCACTTTTTGTATGCTTCTAATTTGTTTAATTAAACTTTTTTATTTAATGTAAAGTATTCATTATGTTCCTCTTCCTAAGAAATCATTTCATTATACATTAATTGGACCCAATAGGATATTCTGCTTTTCTCATCTTCAACAGTCCCACTAGCTCCTCATTTTTGCTCTTTTCTGTTGCCCAGCAGCTTTGTTCTTTCCTTAATTTTTTCATGCAGAGGAACAGAAAAAAAGTTGAATTAAGTTGACCTAAATAAAGACAGAAAAATCTTTCATTTTCTCTTTGCAGTGCTGGAGTGCTTCCCTCTTTTGTCAGAAAAGTGTATTGCAGGGTTTTTACAAACTGAAATGACCTCTTCGAGTTTTACAACCCCAAAATTACTGTTGTTAATTTCTTCTTTCTCTCTTTCTCATTTTTAGGCCAGACTTGATTGACTTCGATAATCTTAAGCGCTCTAATGCCCACTATAACCTGCAGAATGCTTTTAATGTGGCAGAGAAGGAGCTGGGCCTTACAAAGCTACTGGATCCAGAAGGTAAGATAAATATTTGAGCTTAAATAGCAAATACATGCATAATTTTTAAGCAGACAATAAAGACAGTGCTACCGTCAAGCACTCTATAAAAACAATACATTCTGATAACTACAGAGTCTTTATCTCGAAAGACTAGATTTGACAAATAAAAAGAATGAACATGTCACTTATTATTAATTAGCTGATGTCTTGTTCTTTAGATGTGAATGTTGATCAGCCTGATGAGAAATCCATCATCACATATGTGGCCACATACTACCACTACTTCAGCAAGATGAAGGCGCTTGCCGTAGAGGGCAAGAGAATCGGCAAGGTACATGGAGAGTGAGAGAGAATTACAGTCTGCCGTTATGTTTACATAGCCATTTCCTGAAGCATTTCTATTTCTGTAAGTGTGGTTTATTATTCTGTGAAGTGAATAAGAGTGTATTTGTTTCTTGTAGGTGCTGGACTATGCTATCGAAGCAGATCAGCTGATAGAAAAATATGAGACTCTGGCATCAGAGCTGCTGCAGTGGATTGAACAAACCATTGTTACCCTTAATGACCGCCAGCTTGCTAACTCACTCAATGGCGTTCAGAACCAGCTACAGGCCTTTAATACATACCGCACCGTGGAGAAACCACCTAAGTGAGTAATGTCCACAAGGATAAAATATACTGATTGACCCTGTTTATTTTTAATGCCTAACTGTTTAGTTATTTTGCTTCTCAATTGAATATGTCTTGATTGAAGAATTCCTCAAAACTTCGGTTAGAAAACGATTGAAAAATACAGAGTAAGAAAATCCTTGTATGTGTTTGACAGATTCACCGAAAAGGGAAATTTGGAGGTTTTACTCTTCACCATTCAAAGTAAAATGAGAGCAAACAATCAGAAAGTCTACATGCCACGAGAAGGAAAACTCATCTCTGACATCAACAAGGTACATATACATCAAATTGTCCTCTACACAAGCATAACTTGAGTTTTGAGTGATGCTCATGGCTAGTTGTGTTTGATGCTTGTCTGGAAAGGCATGGGAGAGGCTGGAGAAAGCAGAACACGAGAGGGAGTTGGCACTGAGAAATGAGCTGATCCGTCAAGAGAAGCTGGAGATGTTGGCCGCACGTTTTGACCGCAAGGCAGCCATGAGAGAAACCTGGCTCAGCGAAAACCAGCGGCTGGTCTCACAGGTGACGTAGATTAACACTGACAAAAATATTTATTGTTTAATGTGAGATGATGATTAAAATAATTTGTTGCGACCTTTAGGACAATTTTGGTATTGATCTGGGTGCTGTGGAAGCAGCCACTCGCAAACACGAGGCCATCGAGACAGACATCCAGGCGTATGGTGAGCGTGTAGCAGCTGTAGAAGCTGTTGCTCGAGAACTGGAGGCGGAGGGATACCATGAAGTGCGGCGCATACTGGCACGAAGGGATAATGTCCTTAGACTGTGGGAGTATCTGAAGGAACTACTTGCAGCACGCAGAGAGAGGCTGTTTGCACACAGAGACCTGCAGCGCCTCCTACAGGAGATGAGCTACATCATGGACTGGATGGAAGACATGAAGGTGCTGACTTATTCAGACCAACATTTTATTTTACACTGTTACGAAATAGCGGTTTAAACTGTAAATAATACACTTTTATCAAATATTATGAACATTTCTAAAACCTTCGGAACTGTAATATAATAATAACTGTAATATGTGAACAATCCTCATTATTATCCTGTGTGTTTTGTGTCATGTGGGGTTTTATTTATTTATTTTTTTTCTTTCTGAACTTTTTGTACTTATCTCCTAGCACTCCCCTGCAGCTCCCTGTATGTTGTAATGTTTGTATTGTCTTGCAGATCTGTCCTTGGAAATCACAGTTTTTTGCATCCACAGCTAATTGCGTATTTTTGTTTGTGTGTTTAGAGTCGCCTGCAATCTCAGGACAGTGGAAAACACCTTCATGATGTGGAGGATTTGCTGCAGAAACACACACTTGTGGAAGCTGATATATCTGCACAGGCTGAGCGAGTCAAAGCTGTGCAGGCTGCTGCCAAGAGATTTACTTCAAATGAACAGAGTGAGAATATACCCTGTATTTACACAAACTTGGTGGTTGTAAGCTCAAAATTGAAACACAATTGGTTCTTTCTTTTTAGGTTATAAGCCATGTGACCCCTCTCTGGTTGAAGAAAAGGTGGATCTTCTGGGCCGAGCATACGGAGAACTTGGGCAGCTGGCAGCGGATCGACGAGCTCGACTGGATGACTCACGAAGGCTGTGGCAGTTCCTGTGGGAACTGGGAGAGGAGGCTGCCTGGATCCGAGAGCAGGAGCAGATCCTGTCCGGAGGAGACTACGGAAAGGACTTAAGCTCCGCTCTTCACCTTTTGTCTAAACACGAGGCCTTCAGGGATGAGATGGCAGCCCGGTATGGCCCTCTAGGGAACAGCATTGCTGGTGGAGAGGCCCTGGTGAAGGAAGGCCACTTTGGAGCACCTGAAGTGACAGAGCGAATCAAGGATGTGAGAGCACAGTGGTCACACCTGGAAGAGGTACAGGATCAGACTTTAAACTTTAACATGTCTCTTTCCACAGCATCACATTCTTATACCATATTTTACACTTTCTTTTTCTACAGGCCTCACAGTTGCGTGAGCAGGGACTAAAAGAGTCTGTAGCTTTCCATCAGTTCCAGACAGACGCCAATGACATGGAGGCCTGGATACTGGAAACACTAAGACAGGTAAAACAAACACACGAACATGTTTGCCTGTTTGTATAGCTATATTTCAGAAGAATTTATCATGGTGTAGCTGTGTTACTGAGTTGGGTTGTCTTATTCTGTGTGTTTTGTTTGCAGGTGTCAAGTCAAGAAGTTGGCCATGATGAGTTTTCTACACAAACTCTAGCCAGAAAGCAGAGAGAGGTGGAGGAGGAAATTCAGAGTCACCGATCACTCATCGACTCACTTCATGAACAGGCCTCAACACTACCTGAAGCATATTCACAGTCTCCACAGGTGCACAAACATACATTAGAAATTAAGTATTAACTTAGCATTAACTACAAATTAATAAGCAATATTAAACACTTATTTATATACTTGATTTTGAAGTACTGTTCTAATGACTGGGATCCATACAATTCTTTTTTTCTAAAAGACATTTATAATGTTAAACAGCATTATAAAAATTTCTCTTTCTCCAAACCCATATTACATATCTCTCTCGTTCTTTATCAGGTGGAGGGCCGTCTACCAGCGATAGAGCAGCGTTATGAAGAGTTAGAGGGTCTGTCGTCATCGTGGCGACAGACCTTAGATGGAGCGCTTGCTTTGTATCGCATGTTTAGTGAAGCAAGTGCCTGCCAGCTGTGGGTTGGAGAAAAAGAACAGTGGCTACACAACATGGAGATTCCCACCAAACTGGAGGATCTGGAGGTGGTCCAGCAGAGGTGAGAACAGATAGATTGACGCCTGCATAAAACTCATCGATATGGCATGTTTTGGTGTAATATGGTTTTTGTTTTGACTGAAGGTTTGAAACTCTGGAGCCAGAGATGAACACCCTGGGTGCTCGCATTACTGATGTCAATCAGGTGGCTCAACAGCTTCTTGGATCAGACAACCGCAACAAAGAGCAGATCGACCAGACACAGAACCAGCTCAATAAGAGGTAGAGTCACCAACTCAAAGAGCAGATCAACTACACCCAGTATCATTGCACAGAACAAAACCACAACAAACAAGAGATTAACAAAAAAAGACCCATCTTAAAACAAAAACACACACAGAATGCTCATAAAGTCGAATAATCAGATTCACACAGAAATGGCCTCATACTTCTCCTTTATTTTCCTTCTCTGCAGGTGGTCTGATTTCCAGAGTCTGGCCAACCAGCGCAAACAAGCTCTGGAATCAGCACTGAATATCCAGAACTATCATCTTGAGTGCAATGAGATCAAGAGCTGGATGAAGGAGAAGACCAAGGTTATTGAGTCCACACAGAGCCTTGGAAATGACCTTGCTGGGGTCATGGCCCTGCAGCGTAAGCTCACTGGTATGGAGAGAGATCTGGAGGCTATACAGGTAAAAGAAAGGCATCATTATGTTTAATAGTCGTTTTAGCTTTTTCCTTTCTCTTACTCATTCTCTTCTTCTTCCTTGTTCACAGGGTAAGCTGGATGACCTACGTTCTGAGGCTGAAAAGTTGGCATCTGAGCATCCTGAGCAGGAGGAGGAGATCAAGGGTCGACTGGCTGAAATCCAGGAGGTGTGGGAGGAGCTCCGAGCCACCATGAAACGGCGTGAGGAGTCACTCGGCGAAGCCTCTAAGCTTCAGGGCTTCCTTAGAGATCTTGATGACTTCCAGGCCTGGCTGTCTCGTACACAAACCACCGTGGCATCCGAGGACACACCTACATCTCTGGCGGAAGCAGAGCGACTGCTGGCGCAGCATGAGGCAATAAAGAATGAAGTAGATAATTACAGGGAGGATTATGAGAAGATGAGAGCTACTGGAGCTGAGGTCAGTTAGTGTAAACTTTAAAGTTTGCTACTGTTCAAAAGTTTGTGTTTGTCAGTAATATGAAAAGCAGTCTTGTATGATCACAAATAACATTTATCTGAAATATAAATATTTTGTATTGCCATCCTTGCTGAATAATTAACTATTTATATCTTACTGATTCCAATCTTTTAAACGACAATTTATGTTATTGACAAATAGTTGTTGAAACGGCTTGTTGAAATTTCTTAATGGGCTTTGTGTGTTTAGGTGACTCAGGGGCAGACTGATGCCCAGTATATGTTCCTGGCTCAACGTTTGCAAGCATTGGACACTGGCTGGCATGAGCTGAGGAGAATGTGGGAGAGCCGCCACTGTGTCCTCGCTCAGGCGTTTGATTTCCAAACCCTGCTACGAGATGCAAAACAGGCAGAGGGCTTCCTCAACAGCCAGGTGTGTGATGGCAATATTGCTTGTTTTACCAGGTTACTATGCAACTAGATGCTAAATGTTCAATAGTAGACTAACACATTCCATATCTTTCTGCCTTTTGGGGAAGGGCCCGATTTCAGTTAAATAAACTGCAAGTAGTGACTTTGAATAAACAGCTTCCTTTTACTTTGCCTGCAGGAGTATGTTCTGTCACACACAGAGATGCCCTCTAGCCTACAGGGGGCTGTGGAGGCCATCAAGAAACATGAAGACTTCCTCACCACCATGGAGGCCAATGAAGAAAAGATCAATGGCGTTGTTGAGTCTGGACGGAGATTAATATCAGATGGTAACACGTATGCAGACAAGATCCAGGAGAAGACAGACTCTATTCAGGAGAGGTGAGCAGGAACAGAAGAAATGCAAAAGTGGTGCGCACTTATGGGGATCATGTGACACAAAGAGTAATGGCTGAAAAATCAGCTTGCTGTCATAGTAATAAAGGACATTTTAAAATCTAAAAAAAATAAAATAGAAAATTACATTTTAAAATATAAAATATATAAAATAATTATTCAAATATGTAATTAATATTTCACAGTATTACTGCTTTTGCCGTATTTGTAAGTAAAAGCAGTAGCGATGCACTAATTAACTAGTTTTGTGATTAACCACACTTTAAAATGTCATGGTTAATTAATCATAAAGGTTCCGCTAAACTGAATGGTTCTGTTACATGGAACAAAATTGTTGCAACTTGCAAACTTGCAACGCAAAATGAAAAGAAAGTTACACTACAGTGCAGCAGTTTAAAAAGATATGCTTAGAGACACGGACTACCGAGGCTACTATACACATTATGAACTGTGAACAAACAGTGAACCCTCATTTCCACCAGAGAAATGCCTGTCGATAATGTGGGACACAGAGAAGGTGTCATTTAAATATTGTTTAATATCGTTTAAACTGTGGCTAAAGACAGAATACATAAGGGATAACGCACGGCTAGCTGCACATTTGAATGATTTTTATGCACGTGAAGGCAAGAACCAGCTCAGCATTCTGCCTGCTTCAGATAAAAAAAAGAGATAAGTCACATTTACTCAAATTTTCTATTGGATTAATTATTTGATCGAGAGAGAGAGGTGATAGTTGCCTGTGTGAATTAGTCTGCTTGCATCTGTGCCTCTCTCCAGTAGGCTATTTTATTAATGAGAATGCTGCCACATTGTATACAAGCGCAGTGCGGTCTTCCATCTCACAAACCAAAATATTAGACATAATTTTCTCAGGCCACATGTAAAATAAATAAATTATTATTAACATTATTAAAAATGAATACACTACACAGGCCTATTGATGACAGTTGATTTCTAATAACATTTTAGCTTATTTCCATCATTAGTAACATTTTCCCCTGTGGCATAAAAAAAGGTAATATTAGTCGTATATTAATAATACTTCATTAACTTTATTTACTATCCCTTTTGTAGTATTATTCATAAGAAAAAAACACAGCTAACCAATTTTTCATCATGTTTCCAAACTCTCTACCCCAGGACTTGTTTGTCTTTTGTTTAATTTTTTTCTGTACTGTTAGTTAATGTTATTTCACGCAAAAGCCAGCTATAAATAACACTTTAATATATAAATAGTTATTTTAGATATTTCTATATTTTATATATTAGTATGGTTGTAAAATGAAAAAAATGCATAATAATTATTCTTCAGACAATAATCGTACCAACGAAATCTATAATCATTGCATTCCTAAAATGCAGACTCAATTGAGCATAAGAGTCTTTATATATAAACATCTGCACTATATTGAAAACTCATTAAACCCAAACTCATTAAATACATTACAGGTAACATCATGTTTTTCATCTCATGCTCATTGATTTCCTTCAGGCACCAGAAGAACAAAGAAGCTGCCAATGAGCTGCTAACTAAACTGAAGGACAACAGAGAGCTGCAGCACTTCCTACAGGATGGACAAGAGGTAATAAAGTACAGAGCAATCAAGATTAAATATATCCATTATACTGCATAATGAGACAACGTCCTTCTGACTTACATTATAAAAGATAATGCTCTCTCACATGACACCAGTAAACCACAGCACCACCTACAGGATAAAGCCAGCAGTGATACATTCAGGATTTTGTGTGATTTTAATAAGTCTTCTTTTCCTTGCCCATCTCTTTAGCTAACGTTGTGGATAAATGAGAAAATGTTGACGGCTCAGGACATGTCTTATGATGAGGCTAGAAACCTCCACAGCAAGTGGCAGAAGCACCAGGCCTTCATGGCTGAGCTAGCCTCCAATAAGGATTGGCTTGACAAGATTGACAAGGTAAATTCCCATGCACATCTCTTCCAGTAGTTTTTTATATCTGATGTACCAATAAAGGTTTTGAAATTGTGAATGACATGGAAATTTTGTAAATCTAGAGGATTCATAGCTTAATCAGGGCCATACTAAATAAACAAATGTGATCTTGTAAACAGAACGGCATAAATCAAAACTACTACAGTGACTTTGTCTCTCTTATTCTTGTTCTTGTAGGAAGGTCAGGTGTTAGTAAAGGAGAAGCCTGAGCTGGAGCAGACGGTATCTGAGACTATGAGCAGCCTGCAGAAGCAGTGGGAGGAGTTGGAGAGCACCACTCAAGCCAAAGCTCAGTGTCTATTTGACGCTAACAGAGCTGAACTTTTCACACAAAGCTGCTCAGCACTGGACTCCTGGCTTCAGAACATCTCCTCCCAACTCCAAAGCGATGACTTTGGAAAAGATCTCACTAGTGTCAACATTCTGCTCAAGAAACACCAGGTAAATCAGAGGACATATAGAAAGATCACTCACAGATCACTTTAGTGTGAGAGTCCCAGGAAAAGATGTGTACTATGTTTTATTCTGTGCAAGCAGACAACTTAAACTTTTTTTAAAGTTTTAAACTTAATGACCCCCTATATGACCCTGAACCTGTGTGTGTCTCAGATGCTGGAGCATCAGATGGAGGTGCGTGAGAAAGAGGTTCAGTCTCTGCAGTCACAGGCTCTGGCCTTGGCCCAAGAGGATTCTGGGATAGTGGAGGTGGATGGGCAGCAGAGAAGGGTGACAGACAGCTTCTCCGAACTGCAGGACCCTCTAAAGCAGAGGAGGCAGCGTCTTCTTGCTTCAAAAGAGGCTCATCAGTTCAACAGAGATCTTGAGGATGAAATTGTGAGTTACATGCAAAAGCTGCTACCCTGTACATTTTATTTATTTTCAAAATTATTATATGAGATTGGATTACATGTTAGAGAGAAAATACTTTCTCACTCTTTGTACTTGATGACTATTTGTGGAAATTACTAGCATTTTATGAGTGAAAGTTGTTTCATATTAATATCTTACACTTGTTTTTTTTTTTATTGTAATCATGTATTCATTTTGAAAAATGACTAAAGTTTGGAGAGTAATAATGTTTTTGTCAAAAGTTATGGGTGAAGGAAAGGATGCCTCTCGCTACGTCCACAGACCACGGTAAAGATCTTCCCAGTGTCCAGCTCCTCATCAAAAAGAATCAGGTAATCAGTCGCTCAATAAATGTTACTGAAATCTTTACTTATCATCTCAATAAACTTTTTGATTTTTCATCTTTCCCAGACTCTGCAGAAAGAGATTCAGGGTCATCAGCCACGTATCGATGACATCCAGGCTCATGGTAGGAACATGTCCCCTGAGAAGGAGTCGGAGATGGACAGGGAGAGGAGAGCTGCTCTTGAAGGGCGTCTCGCTGAGCTGAGAGAATTGTGGGCACTTCTGATTTCTGAAACGGAGAAGAGAAACTTGAGGCTAGAAGAGGCTAACCGAGCACAACAGTTTTACGCAGATGCTGCAGAGGCTGAGGCCTGGATGGGAGAACAAGAGCTTCATATGATGTCAGAGGAAAAGGCGAAGGTCAGTAAAATTGTACTTTGTGTTTGTAGCAACCATTCAGAAAACAAGTTCATGTTACAGTTCAGCTTGTATGTTTACATATTCATAGTTTAAAGTTATTAATGATGGTTGTTCTAGGATGAGCAGAGTGCTTTGGTGATGGTGAAGAAACACCAGATTCTGGAGCAGGCTCTAGAGGACTATGCTCAAACCATCCACCAGCTGGCCAATAGCAGCAGACTTATGGTGAATAGTGAACACCCAGAGAGGTGAGGGGCATAGTAGGATCTCTGTGCTGTCAGATAAAGCATTTGACATGAAGTATTGCTATAAAAAATATAATCCCTTTGATTTCTCCCTTTTACAGTGAAAGAATCACTCTGAGGCAGGCCCAGGTGGATAAGCTGTATGCAGGGTTGAAGGATCTAGCAGAAGAGAGGAGGGGCAAACTACAGGAGAGACTGAGACTTACCCAGCTGAAGAGAGAGGTGGATGATTTAGAACAGTGGATCGCTGAAAGAGAGGTTGTTGCTGGGTCTCATGAACTCGGACAGGACTATGAACATGTGACGGTATGAAATCCACTTTTCCCAGTCGCTTCCTGCTTCTTCACTACTGGAGTTAAAAAGATCATACTTCTGTGAATACTGCTTCTTCCTTTCTTTAAAGATTATGCCTTGCAGTTTATAATTTAGTTTTCTCTCAACTCTTTAGATGTTGCGTGATAAGTTCCGGGAGTTTGCACGGGACACCAGCACAATTGGCCAGGAGCGTGTGGATGCAGTGAATGCTCAAGCAGATGAACTTATTGAGTCTGGTCATCCTGAAAACGCCAGTGTGGCTGAGTGGAAGGACGGGCTCAATGAGGCCTGGGCTGACCTGCTCGAGCTAATTGACACGCGCACACAGATGCTTGCCGCCTCGTACGAGCTGCACCGCTTCCATCAGGATGCCCGGGAAGCTCTGGGGCTCATACGGGAGAAGAAGGAGACACTAGAAGGGGCCGAACTCGGACGGGATTTGAACACTGTCCAACATTTGCTTAGACAGCACACGGCATATGAGCATGATGTACAGGCACTGAGTGGCCAGGTAAGGGTCTTTCTCATGGCTTGATTATGATGGTTTGATCATGTATCAAAAGGTTGAATTTCATCCTTGGACTCTTCACTGCAGGTCACACAGGTTCAGGATGATGCTGCACGTCTACAGAAAGCGTACGCCGGAGAGAAAGCTGATGATATCCATCGCCACGAACGTGCTGTCACAGAGGCCTGGGAGGGGCTTCAATCTGCCACTCAAGCCAGACGGCTACTCCTATTGGACACAGTGGAGAAGTTCAGATTCTTTAATATGGTCAGAGACCTAATGCTGTGGATGGAGGGAATCAACTTACAGATCCAGTCACATGACAGCCCAAGGTACATACAATCACTTATTGTGAAGTCAAAATCATACACTATCATTTAAAAGTTTAGGTTTGTTAAGCTATCTTAATTTTTTAGAAAGTCTGTTATGTTCACCAAGACTGCATTTTATTAGCCATACAGTAAAAACAGTAATATTGTGATTACTGAAGTTATACACAAAAATAAAAAATGCCTCAGAACTGTACAATTTATTAGGTATTATATACATAAGTAAACAACTGATGAGATTCATATATGCCCTGTTTTGTTATAGGGATGTCTCCTCAGCTGGTCTGGTCATCGCCAACCATCAGGATATTAAGTCTGAGATAGAGACCAGAGCAGACAGCTTTACTGCATGCAGTGAAATGGGACGCACCCTCATCAACAACAACCACTATGCTTCAGATGAGGTCTGTCCACACAAATGAACATGCACATATCTGCTCTGTGCAGCATAGCACATACACACAAAGGAAACCTACATGCACCCACTCACACACTTTGAGGTAATTGGATGTCTGTGATTTTTAGATTCAAGAGAAATTGGATCAGCTTCAGGCCAAACGTACTGAAATTAATCAGAAGTGGCAAGAGAAAATGGACCACTTACAGATCGGTGAGTATGTGGGAGGAATCTTGTTTCTGTGGCTGGTGGCATGCTAATGAGATTTACATCAAAGGTGGCAGTTTTAATATAAATGTTATGTACTTTATGAAATTGTTCGACCATGTGACATCTTTGCATTTATGTGATTGCTCATGCTTTGTATTGCTCTGTTTCTATGCGTGTATGTTAGTTCTGGAGGTGTTACAGTTCAGCAGGGATGCGTCTATGGCCGAATCGTGGCTGGCAGGACAGGAGCCACTGGTCAGGGCAGCAGAATTGGGCTCTAACGTTGACGAGGTTGAGAGTCTTATCAAACGGCATGAAGCCTTTGAGAAACTGGCAGCAGGCTGGGAAGATCGCTTCACGCAGCTAGAGAAGCTCACAACGGTTTGTTAAATATACACCCGCATTACTAAAGTGACGGGTTTGTAAAATAATGGTAGCATCATTTATAGCACCGTTTATAGCCATTTTAAAACTTATTTTCATGTTGTTCTATGTCAGCTGGAAGAACAGGAAATTCAAAGAAGAAGGGAAGAGGAAGAGAGGGCCAGACGACCACCTACACCTCCCCCTGTGGAGGAGGTAGAACAGTCTGCGATAAACGATTCTGCTGCAAGGTAAAGAAAACACACTGTACTATTGTAAATTGCATCTTACTTAGATTGCAAAATAATAAATAAAAATAATATATAAAATATTCAACAACAGGTTTTTTAAATTGTAATAATATTTGCACAATATTAATGCTATAATTGTGAGTTTGATCAAGTAAAGCCTTCAAAAACGTTTTCAAAAATTACAGATCCGCAAATTTCAAATAATAGTTGTAATTGTAATTGCTATTTTATTAGGAAATGCATTAAATCAGGAATTAATCAGAAGTAGATTTATTTAATACATTAAATAAATGCTATTGCTAGGCATGGTAAAAAGATGTTTGTTTATACTTTTTTGTATTTAATGATGCATTTACACATTTACATTGTTTTCTCTTAAGGACGAGTCTAGACCAGACTACATTGAACCAGTCAGTATCTGTCAATGGTGTCTACAGTGACCAGGACACATCACAGGTCAGATACGCTCCTCGCTGCGCTTATATTCAATTTTCTATTCATGATAGATCCAATTATGCATTCACTTTCATGCACATGTTTACATTATATGTCAGTATATTGACAGTTTTCAAATTCATGTCAAGACACACGTCACAGTCCTGGTCTCAACTGTACAGTCTTGTTGTGTGTTCAGTGTCTCTTTCCTTGTTCCTCCCAATTATTTATGTTGATTTTAATGTTCTGCTGTGTGAACTCTCTTGTCTGAAGTCTTTTTGAGTGTGGGAGATATTGTCACAACAAATCGAGTGTTTAATGCATTTTCATACTGTGTGGATGTCTTTTGATTGTCAGAAGAATCACACACAAGTGCCAGTTCTAACGCACTCACATGTTAATACACATTCTTGTGACGTCTCTTATCTGCAGTCATTATCGGTCTCTGTATCTGAACTCAAGAAACCTGAACCTAAACCAGAGAGTAAACCTCAGTCTAACCCAGTTTCTAAGCCTGTGCCTAAAGCCCACAAGGCACAGGAGCGTGTGAGTACTAACCCTTTAGCGCCAGCCTGTAGCCGTAGTGTAGCATCGCTGCCTCATAGCTGCTTGCGCTTAACAACCCAGCAGCCTCGCAGCATGTCGGCAGCTATACCACACCTGCTAGAGGGCAAAGTCACAGCTCTGCTGCTTCCTATTGCTTTCAGTGGATCAGTCTTGTGCTTTTCTTTCTATGTATTTGGCTACTGTAATGTTGAACGTGTAATATTGTTTTTCTTTCGTAGGCCTGAGCTTTAACATCAGTGTTTGTGATGCACTTTATCATATACAGATTTCTACTTCATGATGTTAAAAGACATCTTTGTTCTGTGTAGTGCTGTTGCTTTGCTGTTTGTTGTCAGGGAAGCTTAACTTACATTATCTGTGTATAGTGTTTGGGTGCATCACAACAACTGAACTAATTCCTACTAATCCAACTCACATGAGATGTTTTTTTTTCCTTCAGTTTCATTGGATTTTACTTTATGCCAAGGCAACTATTTTTTTAACATTTGTATTTACTTATTTGGCTTAGGATATAAAATTAGTCTGAGTACCTGTTTTAGGCAGATATGTCCTAGTGTCTTTGTGGCAGTGTTATTTCATTATTACACCCACATTCCCCAGGCTTGTCCATACTGCCCCGTGTTTGTCCTTGGTGAAACATTTCTTGATTGTGTGTGTTTTTTTTTTTTTTTTTTTACTTGTGTGCCTTCGCTTTCCTTTATGTGCATGTACATATTGTGCTTACTGAGTTTGAATATCTTGTTTCAGATTATTGTTTATTAATATGATTAAAATATCAGCAAAACAATTGTTTGTGATTAAGAATTATACTTAAATTAATTACAGAAAAAATAGGTGTAAATAGTTATCTTATGAGAATACTGAAAAAGAACATATATGCGGTCATATATATATATATATATTACAGTTCATTAAACTGTAAACACTTTCACTTTGTTAAAAATTTGTATTTCAAATAAATGCCGTTTTATTAACTCATATATTCATCCTGAAAAAGAAATATCAGTTTACACAAAATCATAAGCAAAATCAGACCTGATTTTTAAATGTATATTCAAATAAAAATTTTATTTTAAATTATTTCACGATTTTATTGTAATTTTGATAGAGACTTTACCATCCCCAAACTTTGAAACAGTAATAAATGTTAGCGAATTTCTTTTTAATGAATAGTTTAAAGAGTTTTTGTTAGCTATCAAGATAAAATATAACTGTAAAAGTTACAAATATCCTTTAAAGAATAATAGTAGTATAGACCAATACAGTAGTTACCTTATCAGTATTTAATAGTTGATAGAAGCAATGCATTATTGTGAAGTCTCCTAACTGCAGCATGTTTTGGTAAACCAGGGATCAGAATCAGAATCCGTAAACGGTCCGGGCCGTGACAGCGGTCTAGACTCAGCATCACGACAAGATCCTTCAGCAACACTGCCAGGACGAGGAGGCGCAGAGGCTGCCACAGAAACCATGGAGGGCATCCTTTGCAGAAAACAGGAAATGGAATCACACAACAAAAAAGCAGCCACCAGGTGACAAAGGAAGCAGATAAATTGTACAAAAAAGTTTGACTGAGAGAACCTAATTAGGTTAACTGTGTAAATGGTATGTGTTTCTCTCTGTGCTTTTGTAGATCGTGGCAGAATGTATATTGCGTATTGCGTAAAGGCAGTCTGGGCTTCTATAAGGATAACAAGAGTGCCTCAAATGGAATCCCCTACCATGGAGAAGTTCCCATCAGCCTTAGTGAGGCTGTCTGTGAGGTCGCCCATGACTACAAGAAAAGAAAACATGTATTTAAACTTAGGTGAGAAAGAGATTTGAAATGATCGGTATTCAAATTTGATCCATATTCATGAAACTGCAAATACCCAAGAAAATAGATGAAGTTCTTAGTATGTGATATTATTTTGTTAAAGGCTTGGGGATGGAAAAGAGTTCTTGTTCCAAGCAAAGGATGAGGTAAGTTTTGCAAAGGATGTTTTCTATGACAAGTTTTAGAAAAAGTGTAGTAGTCAGATTACGACACAATCTTTCTCTCCTTCAGGCTGAGATGAGTTCTTGGATTCGAGCAATCCAGTTATCCTTGCCGTCCACCGAGCGCTCGCCGGGTGGCACGCGAGGTCTGAGTCGGGCGATGACCATGCCACCTATATCTCCGAGCTCGGGCGATGCAGGAGGTGTAACCATGCGCAACAAAGATGGCAAAGAGAGAGACCGCGAGAAGCGCTTCAGTTTCTTTGGCAAGAAGAAATAACAGCCTAAACATGCCACAGATCTAAACAGTGAGCCAAGAAAGAGATGGAAGTTTGTCAACACTCAAAAAACTGATAAAGTTAGAAAAGGCGAAGAAAACTCACATTGTGATACATTTTTTTTTTTTTGCCCTTTCTTTTCTTCCACTCATTATTTTTCTTCAATTTGTCATATTTCACACATGGATCTTGTTCAGTCTTGCCTCCTAGACTGAACGCCACTTTTGGTGACCGTAAGCTCTGAGCCAAGGGAGCGCTCCCAGACCAAGAGCCATCCTGAAAGTTCAGCTCACACCTTTCAATTAGACTAGTTTTCCCCTAAAAATTATTTTGTCTTTGGCTTAGATGGCGTTTCCATACTGTAATGACCAAGAGTGCTATTTTGTGTTTTCCCCTGATGATTTCCTTTATCTGTCCCGATTTCAACCTCTCTCTTTCTTTGTGAAGGACCGCAATCCTTTTCTTTTTGTTTTGTTTTTTGGTATTATTATACTTATAACAAAAGATTTAATTGTTATTGCTATTATTAATATTGTTCATTTGCTGTTGCGTTTTTTAGTCAATTTAAAGTTGAATATTTAAAGAAATTGTAAGTATAGTTGGTATGACCTCAAGTTCAGAGAGGACAAAGCAGAAAGAATCCCATGAGTCAGAGGTGGGAGATTATGCTGGTCTTTTTTTTTCCTTTCATCTACATGCTCTTCTGACTGAAAGAATATTTTTCTTTCTGTCCTATTCATTTTTCTAGATATGGCTGTGTTGAATGCTTTTCTTTTTTTAAAGTAGTGTCCTTTCAGCTTGCAAGTTCAAGAAAGAGTTAAAAAACCCACTATTTATGATGGTTTTATTTTTTTATTTTATCTTTCTATTCTCTTTCATCCCCATTAAGAGGTTCTTGGAGTATGCATTCTTATTGTGTGGTTTTGTTTTGTTTTTTAGTTCATCATGTTCCTTTTAACCACTTTATCCTGTTCTCTTCTTAGACCAGAAAAGTATGTGTTGTGAAGATTGAATTGAGGTGTGATGCTGTGATTTGGACTTTGGTTTTACAATTGCTCGAAAGCAAACAGACACAACACAAGTATCACTTGCACAAGCCAACATTAAACTTGCGTCAAACAAAGAATTTGAGGACGGGCGATTTTTTTTTTCTCCTTTGATTTTCAAGTTTCCTATCGGAATGTATTCTCAGGCGTCAGTTTTACCATTCACACAGCGGCGGACACATGCACATGACCCTACACTTTAAATATTTTACAGGGATGAACCTCTCTGACAGCTGAAGTTGGGTTAGTGTCAGTGATGCTCTTGAGGTTGATGCTGTATTTTTAGGTGTGTTTGTGAGCGAGTGTGTGTGTGTGTGTGTGTGTGCTCAGAAGAGGTTGCTTTCAGGTATATCGGTTGTGAATGTGCTTCAACTCTGAATGAGAAACAAAATTACTGAGGTATTCTTAATGCGGACCAAATTGACAATTCCCCCCTTCCCAATTCATGGTGATTGAGATGATCTGTTCCCTTTATTTGTACATCACAAGTTACTATCAATTATCTTCCTTGGAGGAATGTGAAATTTTTACCACATACTTATATAATTGTAGGTTTTATACTTGCGGTCAGCAGGAGTCTCTCTTGTCCCGTGAGTCGCGTTACACAGGCAGAATCAATAGCAACCTAGAAGACAGGATTTCAGATATACTTTTGCAGTTAAACGCATGATGTATTGGTAACAAGTGTACCCACTGTGGCATGAAATCAGTATTTTTGTAGGATAAAGATTTTTCAGCCTCATGATTGTGAGAAAGCTTGCCTTGGTGTGTTAATATTAGCGTGAGTTCTTGACGTCATACAATGAAGCCCCTTCCTCTGAGGTGTGTGGAGTATTGAGCCATGTCCACTCTTATGTCATTCATCTTGACATTTCCTTTGGAGACGCATTTCAGGGGTCAACACGAAGATGGAAGCTGAATTTGTTGTTTTTTGTTTTGTTTTTTTCTTTGCTGTGAAGTTTGATGTGAAGGAAAATGATGCAGACTCTCTGCTGAACCTTGTCCAGTTTTCAAAAACAGCCTCTTTCCAGTTTTCAGTGACTGGACAGTGTCACTGAAACACGTTTTCTGCTCCGTTCGGGGATGTGAAACGAGGAGCTTGGAGTCTACGTTACGAAACATTATTCTCTGGATTGGTCTGATGTTCTCCATCCTAAAAGGATTTAAAAAAAAAACAAACACTGCGGTAGAATGATTTAGTTGTAGACCAGTGCTTTTGTTCACACAGAATACTGTCATTGATCTGTAAGATGATTCATTTAGTCTGAGCCTGCACATACAGTTTGGGACTGTGTGCTAAATTGCTTCCTGAAATACGTCAATGTGTTGCATCGGATTAGTCTCATTTGTGCTGTTGATTTTTTTTTTAAATAATTTTTATGAGTTACTTTATCTGAACACTGCTATTCTTTCTCTCACATTATACACTATCTAGTATGGTTGGTTTTAACCCAGTTTGCTTAGATGGTCAGTCACATTATGGCACATAAGAGAGTCTGTTTGTGTAAATTTCAATAGACCATTGTGGAAAATTGTTGGGAAAATGAAATACTGCAATACAGTGAATTCAATGGCATGAAGCTCCTCTCTCAGTAAAAGTGAGTGTGGCCTCAAAGTACTGAGCATTAGATTTGATAAAATCTGGGATTTTTTTTAAATGACATTTTTTTCCCTTTATCTAATAGTATTATATTTTCCAACATTTTAATGCGTCTTCAAAAATAATTCCACCGAAACCATTAAAAATACCATTTATTAAAGAATGTTGATTCCATTCTTAATTTTAAATTGATTTTTAAGTTGTTAATATCACTACTATTATCTGTTGTTATTATTGTTATTATTATTATTATAAAAGTCATTATTAATATTACTATTAATACTACTACTGTTGCAACTGCACCTCTTGTAAAACTGCAGCCTATTCGTGCTGAGTTTCTCGTCTGTAATACCAAACCCCGCCACTTGGGGGCAAGTGTGCTGTGGAGCATTTTTCATTACTGATCTAAACAAGAAAAAGACTTGTTTGTTGACTTGTGTATCTACATCTAATATTAGGAATAAAAACATGATTTGAAAAGAAAAAAAAATGTGTGGTGTTTTCTTCAAAAAATTGTATAGGCGTAAAATACAAAAAGTATACTGATGTATGCCCACAACTTTCAAAATCTTTCTGAGAGTCAGTCATTGTTCGTTATGTGGGTATGACTATGCTTATCCTTGGCTTTTTAATATGTTCTGTTCCCATACATGTCTAAGCACAATGCAGACCTCTTTCTCAGACTGCTCCGCCATCCAAGTCTTCAAAGGGTCATGAACTTTGACCTTAACCCATCCAAAATCTATGAAGTTTAAGGTCTTACCAAGAATCAGCTTGAATGCAAATCTCTCCTCCTCCCTCATGTTCCTCCGCTAGACACAACAGTATCTGACTTCAGATTCTTGTCCTCGCGGCGGTGTTGTAGTTAAATATGTAGTTTATTTTCTGCGATAATAAGAAGAAATAAATACGACAAGGGAATACAGCAAATTATAAGATGAGAATGAGATGCATTTTCATTCCCTTAACCGCTTCTGCACCATGCAGAGAATAGTTAGTTCTGAATCTGCCCTTTAAACTCAACCAGAAAGCTTTCAACTGCCCACAGACTTGCAAACAATGACTGTATGAAATGCTCCTGTAAGTTAGGCCTTTCAACAGGTCCTTTTATATATTTGCTCAGCATGCAAATCCCCGTTTAGTTTGTGTTATACTGACTAACGGTCGTTTCTCCTCCTGTGCCTATTATGTTTTAAACTATCTCGCCTCATGAGTGTCATCTATCAAGTCTAACAAGTGTTCAGAATCGCTTGGCAACGCAGCACCACTATGTTAAGGCCGATTTAAAAGCGCGACGGCGGCCTCACCTCCAGCCCTCCCGGGCCCCCGCTTTGTGTTCAGGCACAATGGCGCGTTACCCGGCGACCGTTAAAACCGGCTGAGTGCAGCGCGAGGGGCTGGACCCTCACTAAAGTGTCACCGATGCTTTAAACGGTTGCCAAACTGTCCCTGAGCCCCAAAAGGATTGATATAAAATGTAAAAAAATATTTTATATATATATATATATCGTTAGTGGGTCACAAAATTTGACACTGGATATAAACAACGCAACTATTGTAAGTAAATCCACTATTAGTGCTTTGCTATGTGTTTGAATTTGTCCATGCGATATGGAATTTCTTTTTTTGACTGGAACGGAAAGCCATGGGATTTCTAAACCGAATATTTGTCACCGTTCTGGAATTGGAGTGAGATTAAACCGGCATTGTTGGCTGCGTGGCAGATGTCGTTTATTCAGGTGAATTTACGCAATAGTTTCGAGGAAAGGCGTGAATGTTCGGTAGACTTGTTATCACGGTCGTGAGAGACTTTTCGATAACGTTCGCGAAGTGGATTTTCTTGTAATTCCGCTGCAGATAAATGTGTTGAAATGCGATGTCGGGGCTGATGAACTACTTTTCGTTTTTGAGCTGTTGAATGAAGTGCGGGCGGCGGTGTCCGTGTTAAAGAGGAAGAGCTGCGCAGAATGTAGAGTCAGCACACCGCAGTGCGCGTGACCCCCGAACGCACTCACATCCACTGGGAAAAGAGTGCAGGAGTTTGATCATTAGTGCAATCGAGTTACATATGACTTTCCATAGCCTAAGAACCTGACCTGGAAAAACAAACAGTCGAGTGGCTCTTAACAGCCTGATTAATATAGTATAAATGGACCCTCTTTTATGGAACACAAAACATGTCTGTATTTATGCTCTCACGGTTTTATCGTGATCTTAACATTTAAGTTGTTTGGTCAAGAGATCAGTTTTAGCTGAAATGTTTATTTAAACCAATTTTTTATTTAATATTTTGGTCTTCTGGATGTTTTTCCTCAAGGCCTCGCTCAAGCTGTTCCTGCACATGTGAACTTAGCAAATGATCTCCACTTGCAAGTGTGCCATCACTCACTGAATCCAATTTCAGTTTTAATTCAATTGGGTTAGTATCTGCAGCATAGTGTGCTTGCATAGCGTTTCTGCTCTTACGTGTCTGTTTCTATAGAAGCATATGTTCAGGAATCGGGTCTGCTCTACAAAATGCATATCACATCTGGAGTGGATTTGGAGAACAGAAAGATGGATAATAGTTGGCCCTGCTTCCCAAGATTGTTCTGCAGGCAAATATGTGTGATGCTGAGGGCTTGTAGTTCGCAAGAGCAGATAGGGTCATGAGGGCAGATAAGCGCATAGACAAAGCAAGAAAATGTAAAGAGTTAGATTGAGAGGAAGTGACAAAGAAAAAATGTTTGCTTCCCTCTGGTCTCCATATGTGGACCAGAACCGTCGAACATTGCCTTAATTGCTGTAGTATGGAATAGAAAAAAAAAAAAAAAGAGGCCATCTTTGATTCAAACCATTGAATGTATAATGTATAATAAAAAAACCTTCTTTGCACATGTAAGAACTGGCAGAAGGTCGAAGGTATGAAGATCAGAATTATGAGAGAGATTAATAAAATTTCACTATTAGCATCATACGCTCTCAGATATTAAGGTACAAAGTTGTCACTGGGGTTGTCACAAAATGTGCAAGGGTCCATTTTGGTACCTAAAAGGTACATATTAGTATAAGTGTACATATTTGACCCTCATAGGTACAAAAGTGTGCCTTTTGAAAAGGTATCGTCCCCAGTGACAGCTTTTGTACCTTTTATTTCTAAAAGAGTGGAAGATAAATTGATATATAAACGTAAGTTAGAAAATAAGTGGTGAACTATTTAGTTTAGTCTGGAGTGTCTCCATGGACCCGCATTGTTAGAAGAATTCCCCCATGTGAAACAACAGTGGAACACAAGAGAGCTCTGAAAGACAAATGAGGAGATAAGAAAGATGAGGAAGTGATTTCAAGTGGATAAAGTGGTGCGTTTCATAAATCCTGTCTGTTGAAGCCCTTAGCATCTCTGAGCTCAAATTACCATTTTTGTCCAATTAGTGCATATGTTTGAGTCATCTTTTGCTGCCATGTCATGTGAACATTCGGTCTGATGTAAATTTCCATTGGACATCCTGCCATTGTCAATGTGTGATGAACTTTGGAGCACAATGAGAGCAAAAGGAATACCAGATTTTCTATACAAAGACGGGTCAATTATGATGAGCTATTAATAGGATGCGGCATGCAGGAACAGTATTCACTGATTTGTGAGTCACAGGATTGTGTTTAGGAATCTACAGTACAGACTTGTAAGAACATATTAAATCTCTACAGAAATTAGATAAAAAAAACTAGACCAAGATCCTCCCAGAGGCAGACAGGCAAGAAACAACTGGCCGGCAATGTTAGAACTGAATGCACGGGTGAAGATGTTACTAATAAAAATCTGTAAATGTCTACGCCATTAAGACATTATAATGTTTACTCAGTTTGCCATAACTGAGTTGCAGTAAAAAAGAGAGACTTCTCTTTGGTGATGCATGCAGGACCTCTCCAATCCTTTAGTCCTCTTAAACTCACCTCTTCAATCTCCCAGAAAAAATCTGCCTCCACATTTATCAAAATCCAATCTTTTTTTAAATTATTGTTTATTAAGAAAATGCATATGAATATTATATTTAATTCTGGGGTAATCTGTTTGCACACATCTATTTCTATACAGAGGATGTGATGACAAACAGTTATATTTGTCTGTATGCGCGAGGAGTATATGATAGGAGACATTGATATTGTTGTGATGTGATTAATGTGCGATACCTTCACCGTGTGATGCGCTATAGACTCCCTCCGCTGTCCCGCTGGAATCTTCAGCAAACACGGAAGAAGCGACACGACACGACGGTGAACGCCAAATAACGGCCTGGATGCCGCAGTTGCAGACACGAAGAGCGATCCGGATCCAGCGAGTCCAGTCCTGCGCGCTGTGTTTCAGAAGCGATGCGAGGTGGGCTTACAGAGCTCTATAGCGCGCCTCTATTTCTACACGATCAGCAAATACTCTCTGTATAGGTATGCGGTATCAAGTGTTAGGGTTATTTTTATACTTCTGTCAGTTCTGCAGGTTTTCGCGAGGCAAGAAATATGTATGACAGAGCAGAACCGATACTGAATAATCTGAACCCGAAAGTCCTGCGCATGGACGCGTTGTGGATAGGAGTTTGATCGCACGGGCATCTCAGAGGTAGGCAAAATATAATATTTGCATGTGGAGTTTTGAATACGTTGCACGCCGCTTAAATGCAACCGTATAGGATGGTTTTCGCCGAGGATGCTTTTTTCAGATCAGTAAGTTTTTTATAATGCAGATGATCGTTTCAAACAGGATTCTCTTGAAGATGTATATAGGAATGTCGGTCGGTGATAACTCGATACGGGGTGTGCTGCTCGTGTGTCCGGGCGAGCGCGTCAAACTGCCGTGACATTGCTGCCATGTGAGATGAGGAGTTAAACGACTGCTTGTTCGACATATACATGTGTACTTAATGATCTGTAAATGAGTATACTGCCGTTAAATACTTGTCTGGTGGTAGTTTGGATGTTTTGGAGCTTGTTAGTGAAGTGAAAGACCACTGCCTTGACAGCCGTATTTGAATTCATTTCCTGAACTTCTTTTATTTACGTTCGAGGTTGCAAGAATAATTACTAGGAATAATTGCACCGGAATTACTTGAATGTATTATTGTCGCGAGTGTACTTTTGCAGGCCTGGTTTTATGTCTGTGTCTCATGTCTTTGGAGATTGAATTTGAAGTTTGGCTAATAGGATTTGCTATCAGATAGAAACATTAGTACATGTGCAATTATTGGGAAAAAGTAAAAAAAATGTTTAATATATTCTGTGAGGAAATACAGCTCTGTTTGAATCTCTACAGGACGGAATGACAACCATGGTATATCATTAACGAAATATAAAAGAAGAGTAGCAGTGATCACACGTGACCTGTAAACCAGTCATATAATGGCTCTTTTGTTTTCCCTTTTATAACTTTGTCTGCAATCCCATTTAAGCACAAGCGTAGTTTCATGAAATGAATCACACCTGTAAGGAAATTGCTCACGAGTTTATTTATTAAACAACCATTTTTGGATATTAGACATCAATTATAGCTAATTATGTCGTTCTGAATATGTTTATTACAGTTAGCAAAAATACTTTTTTTATATATATGTTCCTATATAAGAGTAGTGTGTTCAGTGAGCTCATCCACTGACTTCCTTTCAAGCAGAACAACTTGCACAGTGTGAATTTTTAAGCCGTTTTTCCCCGGTGGACGTGCTCGGATGGCCTATCTCAATGGTTCGCTCAACCTGTGTTTTTCCTTTTCTGTGTTTAGAATGTTTTCTAGTCAAATCTGTCATCAAATAAAATTTCATAGGTGCACCTCACTGCCATTAGTGCGACTGGTTTGAGGGCCGTTTTGAAAATTTGGTGGCAGATCCTAATAAAAATGTAAATTTGAATGGATTCTTTGCTTGTTAATCCTAAATTAGACCAAAGTAGAGCAGATATTTTCAGTGTTCTTCAGCGATCATTCTTCTGTTTATAATAAAAATGTGTGCTAATCTCTAAGATCAGGACTAAAATTGTGCTACTGGTGTTTTGATGGTTGACTGTCAAGTTTGACAGTAACTCTCTCTCTCTGTTAAACAGACCAAAGCTGATGTGTTTTCGTGTCAGTTTGTTCTCTGCATTGTCTACCAAACAGAGCAGGCTGTTGAGGGCTTGTCTGAGCACAGCGCCTCATTTACACTTTCCAGCAACATTGTTCACTTCTGCACAGAAACTAATAAATAACCTCAGGCCTTCAGAGGAGCGGCATGGTTCATTTCCACAGTGTGAAATCTTTCATCGGCCTCTCTTTTTTTACTTGAATAGAGTTAAATTATGGTACACATCACAGAATTCCACAGAATTGTCTAATATATGATTAGACTGTTATAAACGGAGATATAGGAATGTCATAAAAGAAAAAGTATTCACGCTTCCTGACACTCCTCTGCGAGTCTGAACAGGACTCACCCTGTTCCTTCTTGGGAAAACTATTACTTAGTTGTGGTTTGATTAAAGCCTTTCTGACATCCAAAGATTTGATCCAAGAATCTAATGCTGACCTATTTTTACTAATTGCAGTATTCAGTCATAGGCCTACTTCGTGTTATAAAGGTGATGCCGCTGTATGTAGTTTAACCAATTTATAGTTTATTAGTTTCACCCAATTTATTTAATGAAGTTAGATCTCTCTGTATTTGAGTGCTGATTTATCTGCTTATTTCATTCCACATTTAAATGTTAAACAGCATCCTGAAATATTCATGCATTTCACTTGTACCTCGTGTAAAAAACGAAACGATCTCACCTAAAAAAGGAATGTAAATTTCAAATAAAGTATGCAGGTTGCAATGTAATCTAAATAATCGTTTCATTCGGGCTGGAGCTGATGTGTTAATTGTCCTCTGTTTATCAATGGCTCATCATTATGTTGCTCAGTTTAGTGAGTCAGCACACTGGCTTCTGTGAAGCATATATCTGTGTGTTTGTCATCCACATTCACAGAATATCTCGTTGTTATCTCTCGTTATCTTCTACGTTGTTCTGTAGAAGAAAGACTTTATGTACTAAATTTGATTTAAAGATGTCAACGCCGTTCAAAACATTCAAACTCTTCCAGAAATACTTTATGAATCACATGATCAAACTGGAATAGGCATGTTTCAATGAATGACCTACATACTATGTCGATGCAATCTGTTAGGCAAGACATAAAACATAAAAAAGTCCGTTGTCACATCTAGGATCAGTATAATTTGATCAGAAATGAACACACTGTATATATTCTCTGGAACATTTCACTTCTCTGGGTTTTGCTGGGTCACTTATGCAACAGCGAGGTGGCTTTTCCCACACTTGTGTTTGAAACACTGGCATTTGTTTTCGCTGGGAGCGTGCGCTAGTTAAACTCACTTTGATAAAAGTCAAGGTTAAAGGAAATACACACACAGCGGGATGTAGTTAACAGAACCAGCTCCAGAAGTATGATTTAATGCAGAAGGTATTCGTTGAAGGAGTCGTGCTTTAAAACCCCTGATGTATTGTCACACGTATACAGCTCTTACGGTCTGTTAAACTTTTCAGCACGCAAACATACACAGTAAAACTGTTACGCAAATGTTCCTATTAAACTGCTGTTGAACCGTTTTAAGTTTTGCCAGCCAAGTCCATTATCAGCAGACACACAGAGACATGATATAGTCATCTATCATACGTGTGCCAAGACTAACAAACCCTGATTATTTGCTCAGTCTCTTTTTCTAAATTAGAGTTTGTTTATTATCTCTCACTTCTTATTAAATTTTGTAAAAATGTTTTCTGTTTTCTTCCCTTCTAAGTGGATCCCACTTTTAACTTTGACCTAAAGAACCCATGTGTTATGTAAGTGCCACTTCATCTGAATTAGGTTTTTTAGTTTGAAGGATTGTTCACTGTATAAAAAGCTTGCAAACACCCTCAATAAACTCCTAATTCACTAACGTAGTTAGGTTTAGGTATCGTGTCAGTTAAAGGATCTAAAACATGGTCATACAGAAAAATGCATTAACATTTGCCTATAAGTACTGTTTAGACAGTACAAATAAATCAGTAAAATAAACAGAAAATATGCAACTAGTTAATAGTGAGAACTGAATCTTAAAACAAAGTGTTACCAAATAGTTACTTAATAACCTAGATACACACTATCATGAAAAAATGGGTCAAATTTTTATGGATTTTCAAATATTTTAAAAAGAAGCTTCTTACGATCACCAAACCTTTTGAAACATTATTGCAATTTAAAATAACTTTTCTATTTTTAATGCATTTTAAAATTTATTTTTAGCAGATGTTACTTCACTGTCACATGATCCTTCAAAAATCTTTCTACTATGCTGAAGTGTTTCTTCTCGTTATTACTGTCAACAGTTGCTGCTTAATATTTTTTCATTTTTGATTTTCCAATTTGCTTTGTAGCATTATGAATGATATTCTTTTCTCTTTGGTACAGTTGCTTTATTTATTTAGTCAAAACCACTTAATTACTGTTGACTTATTTTATATACTGCAGTGTATGAGCTAAATACTCTCTCTTTTTCTCCCACAGGCATACTGCGTTTTCAGCGTCTAAAACGATGGCCGGATTGTTGTCCTGATAGAAATAGTGTCCTTCTGGATGTGGCCTTCAAATGTGTTTATGAAAAGACACTCTGAGCCAATGAAGAATTTTCCACAAGAAAAGAACAAAAAAGGCGCCCTGACTTTGTCCAGTCGGATTGGTTTTGAATGCTAAGTGCGTTGTGATTTTTGGCTCTCCTTCACGTGTGCAGTCCATTGATTGTATTTCACCTCTCCTTTCTTCCATTCACCCTGCTGCAAGGTCTGTCTCTCTGTTGTTCGGGAGGACACGGCAGGTCGGACATGTCTGCCAAAGCCCCCATATACCTAAAGCGACGAAGCCGCAAAGGAAAGAAGGAAAAGTTGCGAGACCTTCTTTCGTCAGACATGATCAGCCCTCCGCTGGGAGACTTCAGACACACCATCCACATCGGCAGTGGCGGGGGCGCAGATGATCTTTTCGGTGACCTGTCGTTCCTACAAGGTAAATTCCACCTGCTACCGGGCCAAGAAGGTCACCAGGGCTCATGTCAACTAAGTCGCACAGCGAGCGTAAGCAGTCACCCGCCGGCCAGCGAGAGCTCACCTCTTTTGAAAAATGCCTTGTCGCTTCCTATCATTGGGGGGGTGCAGGCGCTCACCCTTCCGGCCCCGACGGCCACAGCGACGGTGACCACTGCCGTCCCAACACCACTGTCAGCGACCCAATCACCCCCAACATCTCCGTCTCTCGCTCCGCCTCCCAAACCTCCCAGACTGCACCTGGAGGAGAGGAGCGTGTCACGGCACGCGTCACTGCCTGTGTCTCCGAAGCGCTCTCCACTTCATTTGCACACATGCAAACAAAGTCCTGAGGAGAATGAGAAGTGTGTGAAGGATGGAGATGAGGAGGAAAAGCCGTATCTGTCCAATGCCGGCTCAATGCTTTCCCTCCATCTGGACTTGGGGCCATCAATCCTAGAGGATGTGCTTCAAATCATGGACAACCAGAGAACAGGGACATTCGGTGGGGGACTTACACCAAGTGGACGGCAAGAGATATATACCTGAAAGTGAGCTAATCACAACATTTTTCTTCTGCCCTCTGAGAGAACTTATTTACCTGCTGTACAGTTGCATTTTCTTGGAAATGTAGAATTTTATGCTCATCGTACATATAATCTTTGGAAAAGATCTTTGGAAGCTCTAGGAATGGGGCCAGTTCAAACTGAATCTGTTCTGTCGTCTGATTTTTTTCCGGGTTCAAATGAAATTCATTTCTCTTCACTTTGGACTACAAGCAATACACCAATTCCGGCTACTCTTAGATACATTTTGAAGCATCTGAAAGCATTTAAGCAAGCACATGTAAAACTACCTGCGTTGTGTATGTACTACTACGGAGCAACACTACGGGAACAGAAAAACTGACATTTTTCTCTTTCAAAGCAGCAATGACATCATCTCCCCCTCTGTGTTGTTGCAATTTGTGTAATCGGGTAAAAATGCGCAGCTCCTCCCTAATGATCTGGACACACACTCATGCCAGGAGGCCTCTGCATCTACACCCTGGGATTGTAACTTTCTCTTTTTGTTGGGAGTAGTTTTCATTGTTCCGAAACAGAAACCCAAAGGCACCGAATATGGAATGTTTTCCTTTTATAAAATACCCTTTTTTTAAACTGTTTTTGGTTTTGTTGAGGTGTCTGCAATCCCTCAGGCTTTGACAGATGATCACTTTCTTTTGGCAGCAGTGTTTTTTTCTTTCTCTGACTTGAGTGGTGGGGCCTTAAGGGTTTGTGTTATCTTGGTAACCCTCGTGTAACTCAGCCCACGTGGGTTAATAATGCTCTGTGCTTCCTGTTCAGAGATAAAGACCTATTACTGTTAGTATTGTTTTGTCAGATTATAAACTCAGATAAACAACTTGTAACCTTTTTTATTAACTTACCATAAAATGCATCAAACCATCAACAAGGAGAGCTTAAAAGAAATAGCAGTAATAGTCGTATTGCAATCAACTTTATATGATGCTAACTTTGCACTGTAACAGCAATAACAAAATCTACTGCATTGATTTACAGTCAATCATCAGTTCTCATATTTAAAAAAATATGTTTTGTTCTTAATAGTGAATTGTCTAACAGTTTCATCCTTACATTGTGAAATTAATTCTAAAGCTGAATCTATATCCAAAACCACAGTTCTGTTCACGTAATTTCATTTTTGATATACATATGATCTAAAGGATTAAATGCACAGACAGATTAAATTATATGGTATATATTTCCATTTGCTAAGTACTTGTTTTTGTGAGAATAAGAACTCATTTCTTTAAGCTAAATGTTACTGAACTGAAATAATACTGAACAGGGACCTAAATCATAAACATAAATAGAGTTTAGCACTAATCATAACATAGAGTTTATTTTACATTTTCTTAGACTTAATTAACCTAAATGTTCTCATAACCACTTTACTGCTAAAATTATTTGAAAGAGACAATAAGCAATGTTAAATATGAAAATCTTGATTTAAAAAAACATGTATAGCTCGCGTAAGTCATTGTATTACATTAAGGGTGATCAGGGTTAATGAGGATCTTATGATTTTGCATCACTGAAGCACAATTACGACAAAACAAACAAAATAATAAGAGTAAATAAAAGTACAATACCATTTTACAGTAAACAACTGGGTAAATATATATGGGTACGTGTAAGTATGAACAGGCAAATGCATTGCTAAAACATGTTAATAAGCATCTCCAAAATACTTTTCTGCTCCACCACGGCAATACTGTGATCATTTATCTTGTGTAATATTAATGCTAGTTTGAGTTTGTGAAAAATACAGACTTGGATTATTACTGTATTTTAGATTAAACTGAAAATATGATGGCATGACTTGTTTCTCAGACATCAGATTCCTGACAAAGACTTTTTATCATAAAAATGCATCATGTTTTTAGACTGAAGGGGAAACAGCTGCATCTCTGTGAGGAATATTATAGCATTGCTGCCTTGTCAATGAAAGTGAATCATTGATGCCTTTGACTCCACTTTAACGATGTGTCATGTGCCTCTGCAGCACTGAAAAAGGAGATATTTTTGCCAATGTGTTGGTTTTTAATGGCCTTTATTTTTGTCGGATTCTGTGCTAGACGTTAAGTGGATATTTACTGCTGCTGCTGCTGTACACGCTACAATAGACTTGCAGAAAGAAACATAATAGTGAATAAATGCTGATTTCTAATCCAAAGTTTGACTGTGAAATCTCTCTCTGACTTATGTGCTCCTGTATGTAAACACGAAAGCAGTCAAAAATGGCATGATACAATACGGATTTGTAAGGCTTGTCCTATTTTAAAGCAAAAGAATTCCCTAGCTAAGACTGAAATTATTATGAGTGTGAAAAGAGCAGAACTGCAGGTCAGTGCATGAATGACTGTTATTACTGCTCTTACCCGTGACACGCTTTTTTTTTTATCA
This sequence comes from Puntigrus tetrazona, assembly GCF_018831695.1. NCBI lineage: Eukaryota > Metazoa > Chordata > Actinopteri > Cypriniformes > Cyprinidae > Puntigrus > Puntigrus tetrazona. Next base: position 13,924,144 of record NC_056703.1, read on the forward strand.
AGTCATAGCACGCATGCCTTTATTCTGTTTTGAATACAAGCAATGTCTTGAATTTGCGATTTTGAACATATACCTTGTGGCTGAAACCCATGCTTGTGGTTGCGTGTGAGGCCCATTGAGAGTTTGTGAGTGTGTCTATGTACTTATTTGCAGTAGCTCCTCTCTTTTCTGCACAGGTCCTGGGAATCTTTCCAACTGGCTTTATTAACACAGAGCAGCCCGAGTCCCTGACCTTACGATCACAATACCATGGGAACACCAGCGAGAAAGAGTGAGAGAGTGGGAGGAAAGGAGTATGGAAGGAAAAGGGTTGAGGGAAGGTGAACGAGGGCAAGGATGAAGGAAAAGAGGGGTTGAAGGTTTGCAGAAGAGCAAAAAGAAGACCGTTGATAACAATCCACAAATGATTTATTGTTAAGAACACATTTGTTGCACTTTCATACACATTTCATTAAAAGTCAGGAGGGTGAGGCTCCTACAAACAACGGTCATCATAGCCAGCTGATCTGCATTCTGATAGTGATTGTTATAAATGTTAAATGAATTATTAATTTTGGGCAAACCTCTGTTGTGGTAGTGAGCCATGCTCTATAGCAAATCCATATTTAAAGGTACAGTTTAGCCCAAAATGATTTTTTTTTTTTTGTCGTGCTTTACTCACCCTCACATTGCTCTGTACGACTTCCGTTTTTATTGCTGAACACAAAAGAAGATTGTTTGCAAAATGTTTCAGGCTATTCTTTCTTGAGGCAATCGCATTCAGTATGGACCGATGTTCTTTGAATCATTATTAACTTTCATTTTTTGACAAAAACTGTTTTTCATAGACATCCCAGCTAATAAAAAATTTATTGCAAGAACATTTTGGTAAAGTTAGGAAAATACCATTTCTGAATGTTCTCTAAAAATTCAGAATGTTAAATAAAAAATAATAATTTCTTGGTAATGTGCATGTTAGAGAAACTATGATGTTGGTTTTTGCTTAGTCTGTTCCTGATGCCTGCATTATTTTTTTTTTTTAAATAATAATCATGGCCGAACCTTAAAATTATGTGAGTATGTACATTGTGTGTGTGTGATTTATCTTAATGTAATTAGGGCAAATACACCCTCTATATCACAGACTTGCTCTAATGTGTTCCTCCTCACTCCCAAACTAAGAGAATGTAACAGATAATAGCCACCCAGCATCTGAGAACACACACGCACACATAAAAACATTTCCATGGAATATTCTGACAGTGCTCTGAGGAAGGGAGGATACAGAAAAGTATTCACCATGTGCTCTGCTACTTCAGTGAAGCCTTTGTGAGCGTGTCAAAGGCTTTGCTCTGTGTGTGGCTACTATTCACAACCTGTCAGTTGTTATTGAGAAAGACCAATAAAAGGAGGCAACGTTAAAGAAAAGGGAATGAACAGATGAAGAGGTTTCGAAAGGCTAAATAAAAAGTTGTTTGTTTTGTGATAGCCTATATCCTTTTAGGGAAAGTCAGCATAAAAGTGGTCTGTACAAGAAACATTTACATGAATATATTCCTTTACGAAAAAAAAACAGTGCTTGTGAGTTGTGTCTGTTCAGCTGAGGACACTTTCCACAACATTGACATTAAAGTAGGACTAATCAGATTGTATTTACAATAGCCTTTTCTATATGTTCTCCAGACCTTTTCAGAACTCCAAACAAAAACTAAAGCCAGCTGCTGAGGCCCCCAGACCAGCATATCAATCAGAGAAACAGATCATATCCATTACAAGAGGATGAAGGGGGTTAAGATTTCCTGATTTTTGGTGCTTTTATACCGCTTCTGTTTTATATTTAATTAATGTATATTAATATTTGACTGAACTTATCGCTAAAATCTTTTTTTGCCCAGACAATTGAACAAAATGTTGTTGAGAGGTCATGGTTGTGAGGTTGACAACTAGCGCCACCTCGTGTCCATTCGTGAACAGTGCAACACGATGAGTTTGACTTGGTTTTACCCGATCACGTTTCAGTCTAGAGCTTATTTACTCGTATGCACACAGTTAACGTAAATCTGGAATGTGTTTGATTCAGCATAATGAAGTGAATAAGAATTTGGTCAAAATTCTAGTCGATATGACTCATGAACTAAATTTAAGTCTTACATTAAGTGATACATATAGACGTAATTAAATTCATTGTTTGCTAAAAAAAAAAAAAAAAAAAAAAAAACCCTCACATCCAACTTCTGTCTATTCTTGGGGTCCGGCGATATCCGATTCATGAACGAGTAATTGAGTCAATTGAATTAGATGAATCTTTTTAATGAATTGATAGATAGTTCACAAAACCCTACAGGCCTACATTACGCTCGGACTCGAATCGAACAGGCCTTGTTGTGTTCACTCGCTGACTCAATTTATTTTTATATAGATATATCGCGAAAAAGTTTTATTGTACTTTTATGCCATTTTGGCTTCAATAACAACCAGTACTGCATTTAATGTTTTGCGCGTTTCACAAAAAGCACATCGTAATGGTTTAGGAAGACAACAAATCTCTATTGTTGGATGCGCTGTAACTGTCTATATTTGAACACGAATTAAAGCTTAGCGCTCACCCTCCCTTCTCCTGAACGCCCCTGACCCGTGACCTTCCCCTAAGGTGCTTCCTTTTGCGCAAGCGCAGAACACCCGCTGTGAGCGCATTAGAGCCAAGATGGCGGCGGTGGTGGAGAATGTTGTCAAGCTGTGAGTATTTTCAATCCTTATTTGACTACATATGAGATTTCCATGTTGAACTATGATATGTAAGTTTGAAGTAATAACACAACATGATGGGCTTTTAAATAATTTGCGTAAAGAGAGCTAAAGACACGTGTTTGACAAGGTTATCCAAGCTCTGGTTAAGTTAGCTGTACTAGCAGCTGCCGTGTCCCGCTGGTGTCAATGCTTCAGTTAGCTTCCGTCTTTCAGCATGACCGGGGAGTAAAGCATGTAGGAGGCTTTTCTGTTCCGCTAATGAGTGTGTTTATGTCCGCGCTGTCATAAAGTGTCACGGAGACCATGTTAACGCGATTAAATGTTTTATTCAGTTGTTGTTTGTCAGTGATTTTGTTGCTTGGTTATTTCAGCCCAGTTCAGTTTTAGAGGCAGCAGCTGTCAGTCAGTTTTATTGGATTGCACTTGTGTCATGTGTGGATATGAACACGAGAGACTCGTAACACTTATTTTAAAGCAGGCTACATTTACCTGACACCTTTTATTTAATGTTATTAGCTAAATAGTTTGCTCTACCTGAAGGTTATGTTCATTTATAACTAACGATACACTAACTGTATCATGTAGTGATGTTCTGAACCCAGTGTTTTTAGTAATTTGGGCTGCTAAGTGCCTGTGTTCTTTAATTTAAAATTAGCTGTTCAATAAGAAGGCAGTGAAATGGCTAAAAAGTTTCTAACTCGTTTTTACAACTCTGGTAGCTCCTGGAAGCACAGTTCCTTATTCAGACCTCACTTTTTTTCTGACACATGGTTTGAGGACACAGTAGGCATATCTGCAATAGTCAGAAAGGGAACAGAAAACAGGATTTGCGCTTCAAAACAGACCACAAATTGTGTTCAAATCTGTTCAAATTGATTTTAAGTTAAATTTTCTGTGATCAACACTTACCAACAAAAATACAGGAATCATTAGTCCGCTAGTAACATTAACTTTGCAGTATCAAACACTGTTACTCCGAAGCCCTGTGTACAGCTGCTTTAACATCTGTCTCGGTGGATCGATTTTATCGATATGTTTCTAGAAGGATTTCTGTTTTCACAGCCTCTACTCTCCAGCTGGTTTTATTGGTCAACTCAATCATGTAGTCATCTATTACCAAAAGTTTAGAGAGTACACATTATGTGGATCCTATCTGTCAGGCATTTTTAGCATTGTTAATGTTTTTCATTATTATGTTTTTATTAGTTTTTTGTACGTTAGATTTAGTTTTTGTCATTGTTAAATGTTTTTTATTAGTTTGTTATTCACACGTTTTTTTTTTTGTTTTTTTTAAACTAGTTTTTCTTTTATTTTGAAATTGTTTATGTCTGGCTTTCAATAATTATTATTGTAGACATTTTTCTCCTTAAATTTATTTTAATTTTAATTTCTCATTTTTGTTACACATACTTTTTTCGTCCAGTATCTAAGACTAAAAGTAATTCAAAAAAGCACATACATATACATATGCAGCAATCGTGGCTGTTCACTGTTTGACAGGTGAACAAAATGGTTATTTGCTATTGTCTGAGAGGACTCAGAATGCATTAGTGTTAACGCCACCAATTCAGTGTGGTCACATATCTGACTACCTCTAAATATGGTTTGACACTGAATCTCATTTACACCTCGATGGTGCTGTCCGTCAAGTGGATTATGATAGCAGGTGTTTGTGTGGTCAGAGTGTCTAGTTTGCGGTCAGAGTGTCTGGTTTGTGGAATGTGCTTTTCCATTGACCAGGAGTCTTTTGAAGCCACTGCTCTGTGTTTTGGCGTCTTCAAGGCGGGCGATCATCCCAGGGCTGTTTTGTTGTCTGGGCTGTAAACCCCTCAGAGCTCTTGGTTCTAACACACCAAAGCTTTAAGCTTTTGTTTCATCCTCTGTGACATCAACGCCCGTCTGTGCTCTAATCTCTCGGGCTTTAGCTAGCCTGTGCTCTCTCCGGGGCTCTTAGCGGTTGCCGGGGTGACGGGCGGCAGCAGCACCTGCTAAGTGGCTGGAGTGAGAGAGTTACAATGACTGAGCTGCATGCCTGCAAGACCTCCTGCTGCATACAAACACACACGGGTGGCTAAGCTGAACAGGGTTTAGCTGGATTCAGGGTGGCAGTGTTGGGGTGTGTGTTGACACACTATTGCTTGTCCCAGACAGAAAATGGCTACTTTAGGCTCTGTGTGAGTTTCAAAAAAGCACCTCTGGTTGAACTTGGTTTTAATTCAGGCTTTTGCATTTACCAGGGCATTGTTTCTCTGTCTGTAGGCTGGGTGAGCAATATTACAGGGACGCCATGGAGCAGTGTCACAACTATAACGCCCGTCTGTGTGCAGAGAGGAGCGTCAGGATGCCCTTCCTTGATTCTCAGACAGGTGTCGCCCAGAGCAACTGCTACTTCTGGATGGAGAAACGGCACAGAGGACCAGGTGGGAAGCACTCACTCATAGTGGTCTGTTTACAGAACAGAAGTGTGTTTTGTAGTGTTGGCAGTATACCAAATGAAGTTGATACCAATACTAGTACCAGTTGTTGCTAAACGGCAAAATTATTTGATACAAATAAAAGTTAATTTTTTTATTTATCTATATCTATCTATCTGTCTATCTATGTATGTGTATATGTATATATATATATATATATATATATATATATATGTGTGTGTGTGTGTGTGTGTGTGTGTGTGTGTGTGTGTGTGTGTGTGTGTATGCATGCATGTGTGTGTATAAGTTATGTTATCTCAAAATCGTAATGCCAACCCACCTTGCAATACAAAGTAATTACATTGCTATATATTTATATCAGTGTATCAATTTCTTTTATGCATGTATAATTAATGATTAAATATCTATTAGGGGAAAAAAATAATCCAAAGATATCCAAAGAGGTGATGCTGGACTACAATCACAAAAAATGGCATTATACAAATATAAAAAATACTGTCTTTTTGTTGTTTGTACATTTATTTAAAGTAATCAGAATTTGCATTAAGTAAGGAGATACTGTGTTCATCACAAATAAGAGTTGGTTACTTTTCTTGTCAGTGTTATTGTTATCATTGATTAACCAATATTAAATAATTATACTGCAAGGCCTAATGTACTTTTTTTCTCCCAAAAGGCGTTGCCCCAGGTCAGCTGTACACATATCCAGCACGACGCTGGAGGAAGAAGAGGAGAGTTAGCCCTCCAGAGGACCCCCGTCTAGCCTTCCCGTCTCTAAAGTCCGGTACGCAGCCACTCGCTTTCTCTGTCTAATGAAAATATAGATGTGTTGTTTTAGTAAATCCCTGTGTGTAGGTTTATTTATTTATTTGTTTTCCAATTTCAATGTAATTAGACTTAATTAAATTGTATGATTTGATGACATTTCTATCCATCTCTGTGCAGTTGCCTATGGATGTGAATGTGCGTGTGTATGTTTCAGAGCTGGATCTGGGGCTTAAGAAAGATGTTTTCTCCAGTGATGGCAGCAGTTTAGAGGCACTTCTGAAAGGAGAGCCAGTGGACAAAAGATCTGGGGTGGAGATCCGCACAGCCGAGGAGGAACCCAGCTCTACCGAGTACTCTTCTGGGGGACTAAACCCCAGCAGTAGGGTCCGTAAGGTACTAAGAAAACATCTTTTGATTGGAGCTGTCACTGTTTTTCATTCAAATCTTGCCTTGCCTAATGATTCTGTCTGATTGGTTTTCACTCTTTTGTGTGTGTAGAGAATTTTGGAGCCGGATGATTTTCTAGATGATCTGGACGATGAAGATTATGAAGAAGATACTCCAAAGAGACGGGGAAAAGGCAAGGGAAAGGTGATTTTTTTTTTATTTTATTTTTATATATATATACTATAAATTATATGCATGTACATAATCTTTACACAAAACCTCATTTGTGTTAACAAAACGCCTCTGAAAAGTTACATTTATGATAAAAAATGGTTTCACAGGGACGTGGAGTCAGCAGCACTCGGAAGAAGTTGGAAGCAGCAGCTGCTTTGGAGGATCGAGACAGACCATACGCTTGTGACAGTGAGTCATATACAGCATTCAAGAAAACCACATGACTCAGCCTGCTGACCTCTCGGTGATCTCATCTGGAGATCGACTTCTCTTTGCTATAAAAAGGCTGAGCTGTACTGTAACACATCCAGTCACAATCAAAGATCTGTGTCACCCCTTCTCAGCAAAGCTGTCATCGTGAGCTTCACCACATGAAGGCTTGCAAAAAAAAAAAAAAAAATCATCTGACACGCTGAACTTGGGAATAATGTGTCAGTTAGCTCTTTCTTGTCTACTCATGAAACCAGAAGTACATAAATAAATGCATTTTGTTACAAAAAAAACAAAAAGCATATTCCTTTTACACTATATATGCTGTGATTTACCAATCCCACATACAGCCTAATTAAACTAGTAAACAATCTTCTAAACCAGAGGGCAATTTCTACTTGATATCCATTTGGTTCCAGGTTTTGTGTTGTTCTTTCATAGTTCTGGATCTCTATTCCCTGCATTTGTGTCCTTGCCCTTAAATGTGTCATGATACTGTGATGCAGATGTTCTTTATGAGTTTATTTTTCCTGATTTCCTGATTCTTGTTGTCAGTCTGTGAGTCTTTCAGTCTTTCTTTCTCTCCTTTTTCTTTCTCTTTTCTCTCTTTCAGACACTTTCAAACAAAAGCATATTTCAAAATCTTCCGAAAGAGGTATATTGCTCTCTTTCTCTCTCTCTCTCCGTCTAGTTCTCCTTTCCTCATTCCCTGTCTTTTTCTTTTCTTTCCCCACCCGCTCATGTCTTGGTCCCCTCTTTCTCTTTATTTTGTGTGCATTGCAAACGTGGTTTGTCCCAAGATCGCACTGAACTTGTGTGAAACTAGAGCTTATTAATGGGTACATTTTACATTTTCTTTTTTTTTTATGTAACGAAAACTGCCTGAACAGTGTTAAGTGTGACAGCAGCTTCACAGGAAGACATTTTTCACAGAATTCATTTCTTTTTTTTCCCCCTAAACAAGTTTTGCTGCCTGTAGGCTATGTGAAATGTTCAGACATGTTCAAGCGGGTTGTTTGTTGCAGCATGACATAATATTACTTTCCAGACTGAGGTGTTCTCGTTGGGAATTGTTTGAAAAGCACTTTATACTAACAATTTACTTACATGGTTCTTATGAATAAGTATCAGCAGGGACGTTGCAATTAAAATATAACTGTTCAAAATGTTTGGGGTCAGATAGAATTTTAGAATTAAATAAAAGATCAAACCAACACTGCATGTATTTGATTACAAATACAGCAAAACAGTAGCATTATTGATTGTTTTTTTTTGTTTTTTTTTACAGTTAGTGATATTACAATTTGAAGTGATTGTTTTCTTATATAAGATGTAATTCATTCTTAAAATGAAAAGCTGAATTTTCAGCATCTATTGCTCTGTTTTTTTTTTTTTAGTGTCACATGATCTTTCAGAAATCATGCTAGTGCTAAATTATTCTATGCTTTTTGGTGCTCAAAGAGACGTTTGTTTTTAATCAATGTTGATATAAAAAGTATTTATTTTTAAATAGAAATCTTTTTAAATGTAAAAATGTTTACTGTCCCTGTAATGTATCTTCACTTAAAGAATTGATATCTATAACAGAATCTTACTGAATTAAAATTTTAACAGTAGTGTATATTCATGTGCAGCTCACAAAACAACAATCTTTCAGTATGTTTAACATGTAGTTAATCAGCTGTGATGCATTAGTCTTTTTTTTTTTTTAGACTTCAGTGCTTTGTTCTGTTATATTCTTAGTATGCAACTGATTGTACTCTACATTTCTCCTCCTTGCATATTACTTATCATTTGTAAGAAACATATATCTTAATTAGCTGTTGTTACCCCCCTCCCCAGTTAAAGTAAACTGATAGAAATATAAATTGCTTCTCTTTATCTCTCTTATCCTTATTCACCTCTTTTTGTGCTTCATTACTTACCCTGTTTCGTCTCCATATAACTCTCATTTCTACATTTTTTTCATTGCTGCTTGTAACAGTCATCCTTCTCTTCATCTCCAGATCACTTCCCTGTTTTTCTCATTCCTTTTTGATTAAACTGAAATAGTACCTCTGCTTTTAAGTTGCCAAAGGACTCCCTTTTCCTGAATGTGTAGTGCTTATGGTTTTAAAGGGATAGTTCACTCAAAGTTGAACACGTGAAAGTTGTGTCATAATGCACTCACCATTTTGTTCTGACCAAATACCTTTCTAGTGTTGAAAACTAAAGGAGTTACCTAACAGAATAACCAAGCTGCTCTTGTTTAGTGGAATTGGCCAGCTGTTTGCTTACACTGTTTTGGAAAAAAGGCACTTGGTTCTATACAAAGAAATAAGTAATTTCATTTTGAAACGACAAGGCTGAGTAAATGACGTTGTTCATTTTGTGGTGAACTATTGCTTTTGTTAAAGTGGAGCACATTGGGTGAATCTTAATAGCATATTAACATTTGCTATGCTGTTGAAGAATGATAATTAATGAGCATCTGGAGAGCCAGGAATGGTAGACTAAACTCTCATGCATGAGAGAGCTTTGGTGTGAAGCAGTAGTGCTTCATGTGTACAGTACAGATGATGATTTTTTTTTTTGTGCATAATGACAATTACAGGTGCTTATAACCCATAATTGTGCTCTGTGTGTGTGTGTGTGTGTAGTCTGTGGGAAGCGCTATAAGAATAGGCCTGGTCTCAGTTATCATTACGCCCATTCTCACTTGGCTGAGGAGGAGGGGGAGGAGAAAGATGAGATGGACATTCGTGAACCAACTCCACCCCAACAAGACGAACCGAAGAGTAAGTAATTAATGGCAGACTCTGGTAGCCAGCTGAACAGAGGCCATTTAACTGTCACTTTGACTGGCATGAAATAATTTACACAATCTGTTGCCAATAAAACTAAAAGTATATTTCTGGTTGGCGTCGCGTCGTAGACTAGATTTATTTCAAAACCATGTGAAGTGCTTTGCCTGCCTTCTAAGGTGGTGCTGTAAATGAAAGCTTGTAAGCGACCAGTTTGGAATGCTTTACGTAGGCAGCATCTCACAGAACCTCGTAATGCCAGCTACCTGACTGCTAACTAAGCTAGCTTCTAATTTTCTTTGAATCCTGAGTGATAATGGGTATTCTCTTTCTCTCTGGTCTATCAGCTCCTAAGAAGGGCCCAGATGGTTTGGCTCTGCCAAACAACTACTGTGATTTTTGTTTGGGAGATTCCAACTTGAACCAGAAAACCGGCCAATCGGAAGAGCTTGTGTCCTGCTCAGACTGTGGCCGTTCTGGTAAACCAATTACACATACTTTTGCTTGCTTTCTTGGTTTTGGATTTTTCTTGCCTGGATTATCATTGACTGATTCTCTGTTCTCAGGTCACCCCTCTTGTCTGCAGTTCACTCCAGTGATGATGGCTGCTGTGAAAACCTATCGCTGGCAGTGCATTGAATGCAAGTGTTGCAATATGTGCGGAACGTCTGAAAATGATGTGAGTTTAACACTATCTAGCCGTAAAAATGTGGAAAAAAAGTGTATTTTACCTAACATCTATCGGGAAAGCATTATTGTGCAAAACTGTTCCCTTCCTTGGTTTATTATGCATCTCTGTTTCTCATGCTTTGCCGCAGGACCAGCTGTTGTTCTGTGATGATTGTGACCGAGGTTACCACATGTACTGCCTTTCGCCCCCTATGTCTGAACCTCCTGAAGGTAAAGCAACATATGCAGTAATACACACAATTCTTTATATACGCAGCTCCTGTTTTTAAAAGTGATAATAATAAGAAATGTTTCTTGAGCCCAAAATCAGCATATTACACTGATAACTGAATGAGACGGGTGAAATGACTTAGTTATAATACATAATGTGACTGTTGCCCAGACGTTTTCCCTGATTTATGGTCTGAATAAGTTGACAGTAGTTGCCAAATGTCAACCAGATTTAAATTGAGAGATTTCATAGAAAAGCACACAGTGTGTGGAGATCAGACTCTCTTTTTTTTTTGTAGCTTCTATGAATACCTTTTTATGTTTGATGTTTTGAGCTGATTTTAGAACACGTTTTATTTTTATTTTTTGTCTTCTAGCAAATGAACATATTTATAGGTATAATAGGTATTTCATCCCGTATACATTGCTAAATAATAAAGATGTCTATTTAGTTCAAAGAACATATGAAGGATTTATCTTATATCATAAATAAGGGTATCATATAATCATCATTCATTGAGTATTACCGCAAGTGAATAATTGCATTATTTTATTCTTTACAGGAAGTTGGAGTTGTCATCTGTGTTTGGCCCTCCTGAAAGAGAAAGCCTCTATATACCAGAATCAGAATGCACCTCCCTCGTGATGGCCTTTTTGGAAAGACAGACCTTCTTTCTCATAGTTACCCTCCTAGATTCATCTGTTCAGTTTAAGCAAATGAAACGGGTCGAACAAAAGTTGTATTGGAACAGAAAAAAAGACGACCCCCTTGTCCGTGCCCGCAGACAGAAAAGGAGGGAGAGAAAGCGAAAGGGAGTGAGAAAAGAGTGCCCTTCTTCTTAGTTCTCTTTCACATCTCAGCAGGTTTGATCTCAGTATGACTGTTACACAGTTCCAAGTTTCAAACTACCCCTGCTCGTTGTTTTCAACTATTAGCCCCCCCACAACTAACACAGTACTTCCACAGCAAACGTCAAAGCCAGTCACAAACTCTCTTGACACTTACAGCAGTACATACTTGGAGGAAGTCGCTATGAGAATATTATGACTCTGTTTTTGAGTTCCTGCTCATATTAGACCTGATATTTCCACCCGTTTCTGGGGACACTGTTTAACAAGTAATTAGCTGCAGCTTATATCAGCCACAATAAAAAAAAAATTGCATATTCAGCCATATCCAAAATACTCTGTACTGACACTGTGCTTATCACGGAGACGAATAGTTGAAACCAATCAGCATGCCAATGCTTGTTCATAATAAGCAAAATAGAAAAGAAACAATAATGTGTTTTTGTATATTTATAAATTTGTATAGCATATAAAGGTGTGCCGTATTTAAGATCTTAAACAATAGAAATGGTTCATTATTATGATGGGAGTTACTTGGGGATTTTTTTTTGTTGTAATGATAGCATCTGTATATGCCACTGAAGCACAGAGTCTAGAAAGTCAGCGTGTGACCTCTTTACTAACTAATGGGTTAATGGTGCAGGTAAGGGTAGTGATTTTAATTTATATTTTTATATTGTCATTCATTTTTGCATTTTTTTAGACATGCTTAAGATATTCAGAAATTGGTTACAATTTAGGTAAAAGTGGATAGGACATCGGGTAATCGAGGAATAGGATTGAAAAACAGGACTAAAAAAAGAAATAGTCCAGTATAAAAACGTTCAGAAATAATGACTGTAATAATAACTGTTGGCAATTAATGGAGATGTAGAACAATATATTGCAGTCTACACTGAGATCAGTTTGAGGATTTTAGTAGTTTGATAGATTCTACCAAGAATGTTAAATGCCTTTCAAAGTAATCCTGAAGGATTCACTGTTGAGTACAGGAAAGATTTCTATAGTGCAAGAAAATATGTGGACAAATACTTCAATGCCATAATTCTTATGTTTACTGTAATGACATTTCATTGATTACGGCCATACATATGACAAACATATTCTTTTATCAAATTATCATTAAATTGCCAATTGCCGGGTGTAGGATATTGAGCAAAAGTATTTCTGGAAAAAAAAAACACATGTAAAACACACAAGTATGTGGGTCACATGCTTGGTTAGTCAGCAAATTAATTTTAATATAGCTTAACCAAGAGTCTGCTTTCAGTCCTTTAATCTGTGGTCTGTATTGGCATCTTTATGGCATCAGATATGTGCCATTTAAACTGGAAAAATTGTCACTTAGAGAGAGGGTTCACACAAAGAAAGTTCAATTGCCGTCATTTACTCACAAACTGGTATAACTTTCTTCTGTGAATCATAAAGAAATGAGAAATGTCTTGTTTTGGTCACCGTTGACTCCTATTGTATGGACAATAAAAAAAAAAAAAAACATAGTTTGATCCCAATATCAACTATCTTCAAAATATCGACTAGCGTCTAGCGTTCCACAGAAAAAAGTCATACGGCTTTTGAAAGGCTTGAGGGTAACAAAATGGTGACGGAATTGTATTTTTTTTTTTGGCTGAGTTGTACCTTTAATTAGGGATTGAATGATGGTAGTGAAGACAGAAAGGTTGCTGAAATGACCCAGTGCTAAATTCAATACAGCACGGATGTGAAATGTGGTATTTGCTGAATTTGTCAGAGCTTAGTTTGACTTCCTAGAGTAAGCTGAAGCAGATATACAGCGTGCTTCAAATGTTCCCATATTTTCCTGTCTTCTATTGCCATTTACCTTCACAATCCAGCCAAAACTTCCTTTGTTTAAAGAATAAATCTAGAGCACTGCACGCAGTTGGCTCTTTTGACCCTGTTCTTTGTAAATGTATACTGAATGAAGAAATGAATTGATCTGAGATGAGTTCTGTGTACTCTGTAAGTCTTCAGTTTTAAAATAACCGCAGACCTCCATAAAGGTTTAGGCTTATATCAGATACTGATACATTAATTATTGCTCATGGCATTCATAACATGTACAGGATCTTATCATTGTTTTATTTTTCATTCTCAGTTTAGTTACTGCATGTCTACCTTACATGGTCATTTATACATAACACAAAACATTTAGCTTACACTCACTCTGTTGTACTCGCAGTACCAGCATAGTAAAGGATTATGGGAAATGTAATAATTTAGCTTTATGGTATCAGCCAACTAACTATTCTTAAAATAATTAGAAAATGTAACGGTTTACTTTTCCTGATTTATTTTTTTAAATGATTAACTACACCGTTTAAAGACAAAGTGGCCATTTGTTTTTTTTGTTTGTTTTTTTTTTTTTGTAATTTATTTTTTCTTTATTTAAAAACAAAATGTGTTTTGTTAGGTTGGTTTTGGGGATTCATTTGTTTGTTTGGTTTTTTTAGTGTATGGTACACTTTTTTTTTTTTTTTTTTTTTCCCAAGAAAAATAAAACTCACATACCTTTATATGTTGTGATCTTCACTTCTTGTTAACTTGTTCAGTACCCGTGCTGAGCACATTTACATTCAATAGTACATCCCTTATTTAATTTACTGCAGTTACGAGTGTCTACAGATTAAAATATGTAACTAAAATAAGTCTAATCGGATTAGAGTTCCAAATGTTTGGGGGTAAATTAAGAAATGTCTTGATTTTTGGTTGCTTTAACACATTTAAAGTAATCTTTGAGAATTAACACTACTTACAAAATCGTGATATTTATTAAATTAACATTTATTTTTTTTAACGCGATTTAATAAGCACATTTAAAATGGCATCAGAATAATTTTTCAGTGTTGTTGTCAAGCGGCTGCTAAATGTTTTCTTTATTATTTATCTATACATAAGGCAATTTAAAATAACATGCAACAGATTATTATTTCTTGTTGGATCTTAAAGTACTATACCAGCTTTTGATGTAGCCAAAGACATATAGACCGCAAGGCTAAGTAACTTCCCATTAGTGTCTGACAAGATTCAGAATCAATCAGTTTTGCTCTGATAGTGTAATGTCTAAAAGCAGAGGCACACACAAATTTAGTCATACAAATATAGAAGTAAAATCTGAATTAAAAGTCATATTCCGATTTACCGCGGCCCCGAAATCATTCCATAGAAAAAAGTGTGGCAATTGAAGCACTATGTCTGGATCACTGAGTAATTAAAAGCACCCGTGCTATAAATTGAGAAATGATAGTGTAAAAGATTAAACGTTACTGCAAGATTTATTCTGCCTCACAGAGGCATGGCGATTCCAGCTGTTTGTATCCCACTTTCGCTTATCTCCACATCGACAAAGTAGCAGTGCTTTGAATGTGACCCGGAAGGACTCGTTGCAGAGGGCATAGCACATCGGGTTGACCGTGCTGTTTACGTAACACAGCCAGTATCCCAGCTGCCAGAGCTTTTCTGGCACGTGGTATGAAATGGAAGCCAAAACCATAATGTTGTATGGCGTCCACGTGAGGATGAACGCCAACAAAATGGCACTTAGTGTCCGGGCCGCTTTTTTCTCTTTAATGATCACATTGATGCGATGTTTGGCTCTGAGCTGGTGGCAAATGCTGTGGTCTGACTTTTGGGGTGCTTTTAAGTGGGGCTGATGTCTGGTGGGACGCCCAGCTGATGAGCTGAACTCTTGCACCTCTTTGATGTCCTCTGATCTGCTTTGCAGATCCTTCAATTCAATTGCAGTTGGACTGGATGAAGATGCTCTCGCCTTGACCTTCTGCTCATGTTCCTCGTCTGTCGAAGAGGACAAGGCGCTGTAATCCTCATCTTCAATGTTCCAGCTACTGTTGCTGTAAGCCTCCTTGTAACTCTCACGAGCTGACTTCTGCATAACGGCTGTGGTTTTGTTTTTCGATGAATTGAAACACCCAGCTGACTTGGCTTTGGTTTTGCCTTGTCCTTTTCTGGGATTTGTTTCCTTTGAGCGACTTAAGTTGCTCTTGGTACTGGTTTGGTGCACTGATTGTTTTTCCAACCCATCCAGAACATCTCTAGTGTTTTTTACAGCCCCGACAAAACCGGCGAGTCCTTTCGCTCTGTTCTCAATTTCCCAATAAATTCGCCAGTACAGAATGATCATGATCGTGACGGGTAGGTAGAACGCAGCGATGGCAGTACCGTATGCAAGCGGTGGAACCTTCAAGAACGGGATAGAACAGGCCTGGGCTTCAGCTCCAGATTGTCGTCCAACCAGATGAGGCCAAAACAAGATAGCAGGGCCCCATAGCATAAACGACACCACCCATGCGAGAGCGATCAGTGCTGCTGCTATTTTCGGTGTTCGCTTTGTTCTATAAGTCAGGGGCCGTGTGACTGAGAAGTATCTGTCGAAGCTTATGACCAGCAGGTTCATTACTGAGGCGTTGCTCGCGACGTAGTCAAGTGTCAACCACAGATCGCAAGCTAGATGTCCCAGTGTCCAGCGGCCCATGATTATGTAGGCTGTGTATAGATTCATTGATACAGTACCTAAGATCAAGTCTGCCACCGCCAGACTCAGAAGATAGTAGTTACTGATGGTCTGTAACTGACTGTTGACTCGGATGGAGATGACCACCAAGGAGTTGCCCAGGATGGTGATAAAAGACAAGGGTCCGGTCACAAGCACGATCAAAACCACCTCCCATACCTGGTGACCCTTAAGAGGAGTCATGGTGGGGATAGTTGCTTGTGAGATGCAAGTGTGGTTCATATTCCCAAGGAAGACACAACATCAGATCCTTGAAGGGCCAAACGCATTCTTCAGGGTGTAAACCAGAAAGCGTCTCATGCATTACTAATTATGAACATCAGGGGTGCTCTGTGGCTCCATGTTCTGATAAGAAAGAAGAAAGGTAAGTTGTTTTTAAAGCATCTTGGGTAAATGAGGTTACTTTCTCCAGCCTTTTGAGGTGATGACAGTTTTGAAGTGCTATCATTTTAATTGGTCAACACTCAGAGCTGTTCTTATATATAATTAATTACCGTTTACTAATGAGCCTCATTCACTTATTAAAGTATTACACCTTGCAATTTATATTTGCATTCCCTTTGTTTTATTATCAACACTTACTGGCAAATATGTTTGGAATGATTAGACTAAACATTGTTATGAGTTTAGGCACACTCTCGTTTACACTTGGATATAAATTTATACCTGTCAAAATGTTATGAACAGTATACTAGTCACTTAAACAGAAATCTCTTCTGTTCACCAAACCTGTATTTATTTTATCCAAAATACAGTGAAAGCAATAATATTGTGGGCAATTATAGAAATGCATGCTTTTGTTCAGCAAGAATGCTTTAAATTGATCAAGGCATTTATAATATTTCTTGTTTATTCATCAAACAAACTTAAAAAAATTCTACTTTACGCTGTTTCTAACAATGTTTTTAAGCAGCAAATCAGAATATATGAATTATTCTCAAGGATCGTGTGAATGAAGGAACATGAAGGAATTAATTAAATTTTAAAACATTTCAATTGAAAAATGTTAATCAAAATATTTTTTACTTATAATGTTACTGTTTTGCTGTACTTTGAATCAAATAAATGGAGGTTTGGTGAGCAGAAGAGACTTCTAACTTTTAAAAAACCTTTGACTTTTAGTGTATATACTTTACTTGTTTGACTCCAAACCACGTTATTTAAAAAAACCCTCACCATGTTAAGGGTTCCCTTTACATTATTTTCTCAGTCTCTGGTATAACTAATCTGTGTTGGTATGCTTTGACTCTTACAAAGTGGGCACCTCTTTAAAAAGAAATTTTAGCTATCAAATAATCAATAACATGATAAAAGGAAGAATGTATTGTTTCAATAGATTTCTGCTTTAAATAACCTGCTGTTACTATTTTTTATTCATCAAAGAATCTTAAAAAAACATTACAGGTTTCAAAAAAGAAAGAAAAATCAACACTGTAAAGACTGGAGTAAACGATGATGAATAACCTATATTAAAACACAAAATGATTATTTTAAATTGCGGTAATATTCCACAGTATTACAGTGTCATTTATTTTATTTTTTTAATATCAAGTAAATGCATCTTTGAGCATACAAAACGACTTTAAAAGCTTTAAAACTCCTACTTTTCTCAAACTTTTGCTGTGTAAACTCAAACGTGTCTGGTGTTTTGTAAGAGTCAACACATTAGTTGTAATAATGAGAAAATAATGTAAATAAAAGGCTTCACATAACATTTGGATAAAAACGTCTGAAACATTTGCAAGATATTGTTTGTAATGTTTATTGAAAGAGCGCAATTTTTTTTCTCCGTAATTTGACTTCACAGATTAAGGCAGCTTCACGGTAGTCAATTTGTGTAGGTTAATTTTGAAGTTTTATGCAATTCACAGAAATACAATTCATCAGTTTCTTACTGGATTCTCTAATCATATATTTATAGTTTAATTTTAACCTGAAAAAATAGCAGTGGCCGTGAAATAGCAATAGAAATATTTAACAACATCATTAATATATAATGTATAAGTGTATTAATAAATGTTCACTTACCTTTTGGAAACAGTCCTTAAAACTGCTGTTACCCTTAAATTGTGCATTTGAGGTCATAAGATGTATATTTATCCGTTTTCCCCAAGTGTCCACTGTAGGATGATGCATGATAACCCCTGATGCCATTGGGCATACTTTGATGATGACCAGTACTCAAGCAACAGCTACTTCCACGGTTGTGTTTGACTTGGAAGAAAATCCTAGTAACAGAAAAGAGTTGTTGTAGCTCATCATAACAGCGTAGTCCACTGGCTCAGAGGTGACAATATGTCCTCTTCTGGCTGGAGGACCTGAGCTTCGGCGGCGGAAATAGCCGACTGTCATAATACATGTAAATACTGAATGAGAGGCTGCTAACTGTTCATACTCACAGCCCTGGGTGACGATGTGCAGACACCTCTCTTCGTGTTTACCTCAAATGAGCTCTGAACGCTGATGGGTTGGTGACCATTCACCCTCATTTATAAACAAGAATATGGTGTATTACAACAGTTGGGAGCCACGCTGTTTTTTTTTCTTTCGCTTGGTTTATGTATAATGCTTGGCGTACAAACAACCTGAGTTTCTTCTCTGTGATGGGTTAATACATCTTCGCTGTAAGGTTTACATGGAGCATTTGTGAGCTGCACAGTCCACAGCCAGATTTAAATAGAAAAAGCACAACATAATAAGGTTTTACAATCTGGAATGGTTTCATTTATCAGTTAGTAGGTCATACGTGAAGACGTGTTTTGTTTCATTTAGCTCGCTTAAGACTTTTGGTGTAAATCTGTTCTCGAATTGTTACATAAGCTGATAATGCAGGTTGACCCGTTCATTGTATACTTAGCAAACAGTTTGTTAGCTTGTTTGATTTAAAACAAATTTGCAATTCAGTTTTTCATTTCCACAATTTTTAATTTCCTCTGTTGTCATTTAATGTGACACTCTTGATTGTAACCGTTAGACTACATATATTAATTTACTTTGCCTTTATAGACTACATCTTTGTAGTTAATCAGTAATCATCTTTCTCACACTTCTGCCTGGCCTTTGTAGCAGAAAACAAACACATGAACAGCTCGTTTTATTAATTAATTGAAGGACAGTGAGGTAAGATTTGCCGGGTTGGGAGAAATGAGAGCTAAAATTAATATACCCAATTATATACTGCTACACCGAAATGATAGATATCTGTTGTAAACACTTTTTTTTTAATTTTTATAAAATATGTGTCCTTTAAGAAATTCTATCCACTTTCTGTCATGTTAAAAAAAAAAAAAACGAGTATCCTCATGTCTTGGTTCACCATTACAACCAAAAATTACAGTGAAGTGTTACTTCCTCCTTGCAGTTTCCCGGCTGAGTAATGGTTACATTTTGTCATGTTTGTGAAATATAACAAAAAAATGTGTCATTTCATTGTAAAATTGAAATTTTACTTGGTAAGGGCACATTTTGTTTTTTTTCTGAGAAAGAAGGTCCATTTGCCCTAAAATTCTCAATCAAGCCAATGCAATGGTATTTTGCATATGTAGTTCTCTGATCAAGAATATGAGAATAACGCTGAAAGCTGAATCAATCTCTCATTTTGAAAAAACTGCACATTTAAGTAGTTTTAAATCTTTAGTTCTTTAGCTAAAACCATGTGTTTGTTGACACATTTATCTCCATAAGGAACACATCTGCTCATTGTAATGAGTGCTATATACTGGACTCTAAAATGAATATCTGGTTATTGTTGTCTTACCTCACTCTCTCGATGCATTGCTTTGTTTTAAAGAATATTCAGGTATTTCTTATGAAGACAATCAATTGTTAACATTATGCTTTATTGTAAGTAAAAGACCCCGTATGAACATTATAAGGAATAGGTGGCAGCAAAAGGAAAAGAGGTGAGAAATGTTGTAAATAAACGTATGCTTAGGATGTCTGTGTTTTGTCTCGTAAAAGAAGCTTGACAGTTGTGAGGCTGGTCACGCAAACCTTAAGGTAAAAGTTTTACAGTGTTTCCTTTAGGTTTTAATAGGTTGTTACTTGTATAATGCCCATTGCAGGGGTAAGAAAAACTGTTTAGGAGCAGTATATGGATGTCAAATACAGACAGGTACTGCTGTATGTTTCTTGGTAACACTTTAGTATTGGTAACAATTAACTATGACTTTTCCCTCAGTAAATTCTTAATTTGCTGATTTTTAATAGTAAGTAAAATAGTTTTTAAATTTAGGAATTGGGTAGGATTAGGGATATGGAATAAGGTCATGTAGAATTAGGCATTATTGTATGCTTAATTAGCACTAAAAGACACACATATATATATATATATATATATATATATATATATATATATATATATATATATATATATATATATATATATATATATATTATTAGTCTTTTACAGTTAATTAAGCACATGACCTTATTCTGTATGTATATGTTTATGTGTATTCAGGCCATATCGCTGCAGTGCACTGGTGTGGCTGTCTTAAGTCTCAAGGAGTTGTCATGAACCATATCTTCTGCATAATTCATTCATACAGCAGGGGGCGCCAGACGGTTTCTCAACGCTTACATCCCAAACTTTTTGATAAGTTTTTGCGTCTTATTTTTGGCTTGATATACGCTATTGTAATCAATGCAGCAGATCGTACGCTAATACATTTTAACATCCTTTGGGTGTTTTGGGGGCGCCACAGGGGCTGGACCGAAAATGGGAAAGCATCTGAAAAAACAATTATTTTGTGGGGTGTGTGCGAGCCTAGGCTCTTTCCCATTGTTTCAACCGCTCATCTGCAGGCAGGAATTCCTCAACGGCTCCCACCCACCGGTCACAGGCTGCTAGTCGTGTTCATAGAATATTTGATGTGCTTATTAGCAAATTAGTTAGTTTTTTTTATTATTCGTTTTTGTTCTCTTGGGCAGTGATGTGCTCGCGCCACAGGTGGGCTGTGCTCTCCACACCTGTCTACAGGAATGACATGTGATGCTCTGAAGCCTCACTGAAGCGAAGCGGACCGTATCGCGCGTCCCCTGCACAGCGCGAGCGTGACCTTTAGGTGGACTTCAGGTTGCCGAGCTTTTGAAACCGGAAAACTTGCAGGTAAGACAAATGACTAAATATGTCTAGTAATCTTTCCAGCTCATGCAGATACCTAAGTTTGGCATGTTCCCTTAATTTAACAAAACCAATGCAGCTTCGCTTCTGCTCTTAAACTACTCAGCCATGTCTCTCTCCACGCGGCCTGTTAGCTTTCTCTTATTTCTCTTAAGTGTCTTGTGGCTAAATTAATTAGGAGTGAACAGTAATTACACCTTTTTTTTAAGTTGAAATATTTTCCAAACCTTCTTCTCCAAATCTTATGAACATCGATAATTGAAGGCAACCTAAAAGTGTTTTAACGATTTTATGTCCTCATAAAAGAAAAATTGAAGCATTTTTCCCCCTAAAGTGTAGTATCAGTATATAGTATAGTATAGTGTCAGTTGTATTTTGGGTACATAAAATGCCACTGTCTTGACAGTGTCTTTAGCCCGAGTCTGCCAAAAATGTATAAAATGTAGAGCAAATTTTACCACAGAATGTTACAAAATACAATATATCACTGCAAATTTGGTGAAAATGATATGGTGACAGAAAAGTGTTGTGCATGTCCACTGTTAAATTTTAGATGACAAATTAAATGTGCTAGTGAGAATGTGGCGCCTATAGCCCCCCTTCCCACCCTCCTTTTTTTTTTTTTTTTTTTTACATAAGAATAGGTGTAAAAGCCATTTAGGTACTGATATGTCCACTAAAAGCACACTAGTGTGTACTTCGAAGGTGCTGATATGCACCCATTGGGATAAAAAAGGTGTGTACTTTTTGAAAGCGACCCACCCCAGTAAAAGTTTTTGTCTCTTTTATTTAGAGAGTGTACTTAATTTCCTCTAGACAACTGTTACAAAACTGTCAGTCACAGAAATGTATGATCTGTTGCAAAGTTTGACCCCTATTGCATTATTATGTGTTTGCAGCCCAAACTAAGCTTCAGTTATTACATTACACACATGTGTTCTTGTCTTAGTTTCGGTCTACTTCTTTGTATTATTAATAGTCCAGTCATTTTTCAGCTAACTTCTTGTTCCAATTTTAAGGCCGCATCGGCGATTATGACGATGGAAACGGTAGGTGTAACAACTGTGTGTGATACTTTTTTGAAAATGAGTTTTTGACTTTCATCCTGGAAACCACCGAAAGCATCTCTGTGGGAGTTCCCATCTTGTATTTCACCCCAAGCAAATTGTGCACAAGGACTAGGCCTAATTCCAACTGTTTTAAATCTTCTCAGTGTGATGCAATGAATTGCATAGTCTGTTGAGCAAGATCACGTCAGTGCCACGTTAGTGACAGTTCTTTTAATATTAAAATCACAACTTCATCTGAGTCATATATAACACTATATAATATATATTTATTTACTCTAAAATGCAATATGAATATTGCATTAGAACATACCTTGGAAGTATTTTAACAATGTTCTTTATTGTCAGTGAAAGCATGTTTTGCCATAAACATGTGCAGTGCTGTTTAATGGAATGTCTCACTTTTGCAACTCTTGCGACACAGTATTTCTGCTTCGCTCTGTTCCAGACAGACCCAGTGAGATTACAGAGCTCATATGTTCATTCCCAAGTCCTAAGTAGCTGTTTCACTTTACGACAGATTGGGATGAACTTGAGGCGGTTAATGCAGGGAATCATTTTACACGGTTAAAAACCATTATAAATAAAGCATTAATTTATCCATGTATGCTGGGTAAAGTGGAAGGAGAAAATAAATAATGTTTAGATAAATTCTGCTTTAAGGAATCATCTGCCATAGTGATTTGATAAATTACACTGTTTACATTTTTCAGAGGGAGGAGTTTATCTGGATGTCTCTGGGATTTAATCTTTTCAAAACTGCACCAACCCCTGATCTAGAATCCAGCCACTTAAGAGTTTACTTTAAGGCCCGATATACTTCAAACTAAGTTCTTTTTCGTTCTTTGCTTGAGGGAAAAAAGAAGTTTGGAAAGGCTGAGCAACAGGCTTACTTTATGTAGCCTTCTGTATGAGCCTATGAACCTATGTAACCTACTGTATGAGTTTGATAAAAACAAAGGTTTATTTATTGTATAAATTAACATTTAAATTCAGTTTTGAAAAGATGAAGAATCTTATATCTTTACTCTTTTCTTTCATTCTTTTCGTAGCTTTGGAAAACTCTATGTTCTCTATGTTGCTTTTTGATTAACTCACAAGCTTGTCCCAAGCTTTGTTGTAATTTAATTTGTAAAAATATATTGCTTTCGCTGAATTTTTAAAGTCTCTCCACAAGTAATCGTACGTTTGCAGATTTAGCTGTTCAGCTATATATACTGACCTGGAAATGTTGCTCCCTTGCCTGACCTTGGATGAATCAGAAACAAACCAGGGAAAATAAACCTATGTCAAAGAAGGTTTGGTTTCAGAATAAAACCCACCGATTGCGTAACCTCTTCGGACCAATCAAAACTCCCCAAAAACTCTGTTTTGCCCTGATTTCGTTTGAAATTCTATCATTTCAGTTCATTCTTTTTTTTCGTTTGAAATATATTGTGGCTTTTAAAGAGAGAGTTCACCCAAAAGTGTAACATTTTGCCATCATTTACTCACCCTCCAGTATGAATTTGTTTTGTATGTTGATATTTTGATGGTCCCCATTGACTTCCATGGTATTTTTGGAAGTCTGTGAGAATCAACAGCTGTTTGGTTCTTTAAAATCCTTCAAAATATCTTCTTATGTCTTCTACATAAAAAAGAAACCAACTGGTTTGGAATGACGTGAGGGTGAGTAAATTACGACAAATAGAAAATTTTGGGGTGAACTGTTCGTTTAAAGAAATACTCTCATGTTGTTCCTTTAAACTCTCATTGGTCTTTTAAAACCCCACTGACTTTCATTGTTTGAACAACAGCTGCTGAAACATTTTCAAAAATGTTGTATTGTGCAGTTTTGGAATGACATAGTGGTAAATAAATAATAGAATGTTTTTGGTCAGCAATTCCTTTTAATTTACAAGTTTAAAAAATAGTTTACTGGGAATTATTTAATAAAGGTATGTCCCTTTAGGTATATCAACATAACCTAACATTTTTCAAAGTTCTGCACAAAAATTCTGTGCTTGCAATCCAGAGTGGACATATCCCGACCGATATTTTTTTGTTGTTGTACATATTTCAGACTGTACATTTAGCCTGAAACTGATTTGCACTGAAAACGTACAAAGATGCCCAGAGATGCTTTCAGTTGAATGTGCCAGAAAATATTTGTGTGTTTTATGTGTCAGTGTATTAGTCTGGTGAGGTCTATTTTTTAAGTGATGCGATGAAACATCAACAAAGGTGGTCAGTACAGGATGTTTGTGCATGTGTGCATGTTTGCTTTTAAATGAAAGGCCCAATTGTTGATGTAGAGAAGGGAAATGCCAAACTATGCTGAACCAAAAAAAGAGACAGCGGCTCTGAAGTGATCTTACAGCTTACACACAAACTGTTTGTTTATGTGTAAATTTGAAAAGGCATTGCATGAGCCTGAAAGGGGCTGGCATAAGTTTGTCTTTATCATGTGTTCATCAGCGGATTAATTATGTACTAGATGTGTGTGGGTGTGTTTATGTGTGTTTGTTGTCTGCTACTATGGTTACCATGTCCATCATTGCTCTGTGTTTGCCATGTCTGATGTTGTAAATAATTAATTCAGCCCTTCAGTTTTCAATATGCATGAACAGCTTATTGGTATCCATGAGTAGTTTCACGTTTAAATTTAAATAGGAGATTATGAAGGTGCATTCTGTATCCGTATTATAAGTGGCATGCTGGATTGATTAAAATCTCATCTTCCTGTCTTTTCCACAAGCCCTATAAATATGATTAATGAGATCGTACGTCAAGCCTAGTACATAAGCCAAGTGTTTCCAGTTGTATCATGGCTTGGCTAAAGGCATTCAAAATGCAGTTCAAAAATTATTTTCAAAATACAGCCAGGAGAAGAAAAGAGTGAGAATTCTACAACCTTGATAAAGTTTTCACTTTTAATTTAAGCAATGTTTGCAGTCTTACACTTGCAAAGTCAGCAAATTTGGCCACTGGTAATGATTTTAATTTTGATGATTCTCAAAATAGAATATTATCTCAGAATATTAGAATGTTTCCTAAAATCAGTCAAAAAAGGATTTGCAACAGCTAATGAAAGTAATGTAAAGTTATGTTCAGCATGTATATATCATATATAATGAATATCATATATACACTCAGTATACTTGTTTGGTGCAGTACTCATTACTTGTACTTGTTTACTCAGTGCAGTACTTTGCAGTGCAGTACTTAGTGAACAGTGGCATGGAAGCGATCAGCATTGGCACTGATGAGTCACTTGAGCTTTCACTCGTCTGTAGTGCACTGTCACTTTATAGATTGCTGGGGTTCAGGTCAGGCATATTGGAAGTCCTAATTTCATGGTCAGCAAACTACTTGGAAAAGGGGCTAAAGTCCTGGTGGAAAAGGAAATCAGCATCTCCATAAAGCTTGTCAGTAGATGGATGCAGAAATTATGCAAATAATGTCCTACTGCATGGACTTTGGATAGAACACAATGGACCAACACACCATGTCACAGCACCCCCAAATCATCAGTGACTTTGGAAACTTCACATTGGGTTTTAAGCAGTTTGGATTATGTGCCTCTCCAGTCTGCCTCCAGACTCTAGACCTTGATTTAGATAAGAAATTCCAAATTTTACTTTTATCTGAAAAGAGGACTTTGGACCACTGAGCAGCAACAGTCCAGTTCTTTTTTTTTTCATTAGCCCATGTAAGATGCTTCTGGCGTTGTTCCTGTTTCAGAATTGGCTGAAGATTTCAGTTTTCTTAAATACGTCTGAGCATGGAGACTCTTCATGAAGTGAGTCCAGCTTCAGTTCACTCCTTGTGAAGCTCCCTCAAGTGTTTAAATCAGCTTAGCTTGCAGCCATCTCTGTTGTTTGTGCACCTTTTCCCACCCAGTTTCTTCCTTCCTCTCTACTTACTGCATTTAATATGCTTCGATACAGCACTCTGGTGACCTTCTGTGACTCTGACTTACTCTCTTTGTGGAGGGTGTCAGTTATTGTCTTCTGGACCATTGCCAAGTCAGCAGTCTTCACCTTTATTGTGGTTTCCAAGAACAAGAGATAACACGGAATTTATACTATAGGGATGGCTATTTATTAAAACTCAAATGTAAATATTCAAATTTTAGTATATATGTTTATGTGTGTGTGTGTGTCTATACAACTAAATAAAATAGATCCAAAAGGAGCACCGGTGCTTTTGTAATCTTAACGCACTCCTTGTCTAGTCTAACGCCTGTAAAAATGAGCTTTTAAAGGCTTAGATGTGTTTCTGCGCTTCATCTGTTTGTAATTTCAAGATAAAAAGAGTAAACAGGCAAAAAAAGAGAGACACGTAGTTAGGCTTTTGCTGACAAATGACATTTATGCATCTGACAGCTATTCTGCGATCATTTGTTACAAATGTGCCTGAGCTTGTGAGGAAAAAGAGGGAGGGACTGAAGAGGGAGAGAACGAAAGGGGGGAAAGAGAAGAAATGTTCTGAGGATGAATCATGTGACGTTTGTTTGGCCGCTTTAATAGCCTGTAGTCATGTTTGCATGTAGTGTCGGCGATCAGATGATGTTAGGCTATTTTTCCTGTTTAATTACCTCTTACTCACACAAGTTAGATTCTGCAAAAGCTAAACCTGCAACCCTTTTACTCTTTCCTTCCTTTGTAAAGGGATGACTCAGCCCAGCTTTTTTCTGTGTGCAGAATGAAAAAGAGAAGGATAGCAGATGGTGGAAAAAGAAACTGCTGAAGAAAGAGATCTATTGAAGATAGGGAAAAAGGAGGGACAGTCTGACACAGATTGACTTACAAAGTAAAGCAAGAATGTTTGATAACAGGAAACAGAGAGAAGTGTTTTGTTTGTGAAGTTTTGAAAGTGGTCTTTTGACTAATCATCTGTGGGTGGGGCTTTGGGTGTGGGAGACTGTCATCAATGTTTTCCCTTCATGGACTTCTAGAGCAACAGAGAAGAAGAGAACGAATACATTTGTTTTAGTTAGAGAGTGAGAGAGGGGGAGAGAGAGAGGAAAGCTGTATTAGTGTGTAAGTGTAGAGGATGGACCGCCGGCATGTGTGAATATGGACGTACGTGTGCTTTAGCAGATTTTGGTGTATGTTACGTGCCGAACTTAGAGCAACTACCTGTATGCGATAAAATGCACACACAGACGAGTCAGAAACACCTCGAAGATTGTTAGTGAAGAAAACTGTACGCGAGGGATTCCCTTTAAGAGAAAGAGAGAGGGGGAGAGAGAGGGAGAACGATGAAATACCGCCGCAGGGTAAGACTTGTTTTAATTACATCTGTGTGGGTGTGTCATGTATGCCTGTATTGCTGTTTTCAAACAGTGACGTTTTATCTCGTAAAGGTGAAAATTAATGCCCCATTCGGTGTCTTCAGCCTATGTATGTGCATGGTGGGTTGCAGACATGTTTTTTGATAGTCTGATCGAGCACAGAGGCTTTGTTGTTGATTTGCCACTCCTTTATGCATAGCATGTCACACATAGCTTTAGCGACACGCTGCACAAGATCTCTTTCCTACGAGGCCAGTCTGCCTGTCTTAGTGTCCCAGATAGAGATCACTCATATGGGCTGCACAGCAAAGAACAGCCCTTATATGGAAGAGCTGGAGACTTATAAACTCAGAACGGCTTAGTGCCAGATTATACAGCAATGTTGTATTACACCTCCCTCGGGGAGTACAGTACCCACATTCTCAAGCTGTAGAAATGGTGTCTACAGACTACTGCTTTTGAAATACCTGATAGAAATCTCTGTTCGAGGCATCCTCTCACTCTAATGAGTCTTATACACCTGGTGTTTCTTCTGTATTGGGTAGCTGTAGAAGTAAAAGGGGTCTAAAACATTTGCGATCCAGTCACTGAAACTGTATGTGGTGAAATGCATGTGACCGCTTCATATTTTATGTGTAATCTGTCCTGGTGTATTTTTGGAAGCAGCAAAAAACAGTACTCAAATAAATCCACCTTTGCATTAAAGTTGTTTTAAATGTAGGTTGTTTGTGACTGTGTGATACAGTATTATATATCTTGAGAAACGCAAAAACTTGAGACTAGCTGGTTTAGGACATTGAGTATACTGCGGTGGTCAGATTAAATTAACTAAAATAATCCGGTGTTGTTTGTATGTGCTACACCAATCGATAGTATCGCGAGAGCTGGAACCAGTGCAGATGCTTCATGCTTTCAAAATGATCTCATGGGACTTTGATGTCATACATCAGTGCAGCACAAACAAACAACAATTGGTCATTTTAGGCAATTTAGAAATCTTGTGTAGAATGTGTTACAAAACTTTTATTTTAATAAACATACATAACATGCATAACAAATAAACACACATTTTTGAAAAAAATAAAGTGGCTTTTGCATTCAAAATCCTTTACTAAGAAGTGCAAAGGTGGCAAAACAGTTAATTTAAGTGTCAGCAATAGAGGTTGAACGATAAGGCTTTTTCTCTGGCCCATCAAGCTATTAGAAATTAGTTGATGGCCAATATATGATGCTGATTTTTTGGGACAATATTTTTGGCTGATTTCCACCCCCTTTATCTGATAAGAAGAGAGTTATGTGAGTAAATGTTCAAGATATAATAAGATAAATATAATATAATAAGAAACACAACATGAATCTAATTCTGAATAAAGCGTTATCATAAGTCCCTGTGCTTTAACCAAAAAAAACAACACCAAATAAATCATCAGTACTGTATTAGTGAGCAAACTGAGCATGCTCAGCTGCTTCGCCATTCAGTTTAGCAGGTTCTTGCTGTATAATAATTTAAGTTACTCAAAATGGTTGTACTTATTTTTGTTGCATTAATCTACTTTTAATAGTTCAGCCAGCCTTTAAAATGTTATTGTGGGACAAAATGGAAGTTGGATTTACACTGTTGTCTTAAGTAAAGTATGCTGTCATGAAATCAGAGACCTTTCCCTTCATAAAATCTAGTCACAAGTGACCACAGGAGACACATTTTAGATCCATGTAAACTGAAATGTATCTCAGCTGATCAATTGTGTTCAGATCCCCCGGGACACATGCTAACAGCAGATGCAAAAAGCATATTAATCTAACTAATTTGGTCATGGGATTGAAGAATTAAAATGTCTATAACTATAAATGTCTTTTATAGGTGCAGTTGGGAATTTGGGAAAATCTATTTAAAATCAGTCTTTATTTTTGCAATTACATTTTTTTTTGCACACCAAATAACATGCGTTATTTTTAAAGGTGCTTTATGTAATTTAAATTGTACTAAAGCATTAAAATACAACATCACATCTGCAGATATTCAGGAAACCTGCTACTTATTTTTCCAAAAACAATGCTACAGACAGTTATTCAACGTTGAAAATGTGCATTCTGTATCGGAGTGTCTGTTTTTGTTTTGGTCTGTATGATTCCACCCACTTATAGTTTGCCCAATAATATTTTTGCAGCCTGTGTTGCAAGTTTTTTGAAAGCAAAGCACACTGCAGTCTGTAGCCATGTAAGACAGCAAACCAGTTGGATTAGAGATTTCTGATTCCACCTAAATTAAGCCAAAAAACCCCTATCCATCTAAAAAGACTACCGGCGTATTAAAACACACTCATAGTTTGCAGTGTAAGGTCTGTGGCTTCCATTGTCAGTTGCTCTCACTCATATTGCATGTCCTCAATCTGACAACCTGCATAAATGTTGAGTCTGAGGAAGAGGAGGCAGAAGAAAAAAATATTTGAATACCCATTTCAACCACTAACTTTCATTATTACATCCTGCACCTTTAAATAAAATATCAGTGCACATAGTTCCTTAACAAGCTTTTAAGTCAAAACCTTTCCAAACTTGGCTCCAGATGAACTAATGAATCTTTAGTCTGTCAGCTCAGCTCAAACAAGTTGTTAACAACACTCAAGATTAGAAACTAATGAAACTTGTCAAAAAACATTTGACTATGAAGAACAATTTGCTATTAAATGTTTTTTTTTTGTTTGTTTTTTTTTACGATTTATTATTCTACACCATTAACTACACCATTAACTATTAACTACACCACTTCTTAACTTACTACACTTAACTACACATCTCCATTGCTTCATAAAAATAAACACAAAATAAGGTGTTTTTAGGTTGCTGATAGGTTGTTTTTGAGCTGAAAGGGGTTTAAATACCTTACCTTTTTTGGTTTAATTACCTGTTTGGTTTAAAAAAGCATGGCAAATGAAACCCATCTAATGGAACACAGAAAACATGAGGGGCACAATGAGTAAAGAGTTAATTTTAGACACAGATATCATCATCTGCTCGTGCTTGTTTTCATCTGCGTACATCTGCATCCTACTGTGTAAGTGCACATTAAGACATAAAAACACACAAGGCGAGGGGAACAATGGATTAAGAATGGCTGAAGGAACGATTTAAACATGCAGGTGTCTGGGGAGAGGGTTTAAAGTCTTGTTAGGCATTTTAGGGGACCCTTATCACTAATTCATTGGAAAAGAATTTGTGGAACAACAGTGGAGCAGAGCCAAGGAAAGTGAACATCCACTCACACACTGTATTACTCCCAGCAGATTATTGTTTTAGCATGAGCTTCCACAGGTGACCTTCCTGTCTCTCTCACAAACACACACAAACTCGCTCTCTTTCTGAACCCACTCCAAAGGCACACTTCCTCAAACACTTAAAGTCTTGTCAGATTTTCCACTGGATTTACATGCAGAGGTACCAGCACTAACTCTGATAAACAGACAACTGTGTGTCAGGAACCATTGCCAAATATTTCCATGGCGCCCATCCGTAGTGAATTTGTACTCAGATGAATGTGTCTTTTAGCGATTTGTACTTTTTGTGGTATATGCTGTGTATATTTGAATAATGTTTGCATTTTTGCAATCTGCTAAAGTCTTAACAAATTACCCAAAGCTAGTAAACAACTGCACAAGGGGAGGAAAACTTTGTGAATGATGGACGTTCCAATTCCGTGTAAATTGGTGGAACTTTCTAAAGAAATTCTGAGGTTGTGAATCCATGTGGACCTTGTTGTAAGTGTACATACACACTCTCAGTTCCTGTATTGTGGTCCTGCTGTGTGTAGTGTTTGCTTCAGTGTTCTCTTTGTGTTTTTTTCAGTTTCTATCTAACTTTGTTTCTTCCTGTAGGAGGTTGGTGTAGAGGGGGGTGTAAGGTTAGTGATGGAGAGCGCTCTCTCGGCAAGAGATCGGGTCGGTGTCCAAGACTTCCTGCTCTTGGAGAACTTCAACAGCGAAGCTGCTTTCATTGAAAACCTGCGCCGGCGGTACAGAGAGGGCCTTATTTATGTAAGACATACACAAAAACCATCTTACTATATAATACAGTAAAATACTTAATTATATTTACACATATTATGCAATTTATGAGCATTTACATACTATAGGATAAAATATACAACGCTGTTTAAAAGTTTGCAGTCAGTAAAAAATAGTTAAAGGTATAGTTAACCCAAACATTAATTGCTACTCATGCTGTTCCAAACCTGTAAGTGTAAGTTCTTCATTGATCTTCAGAGCACAAATGTTTATTGTATATGTATAAACAGCAACACTACTGAAATGTGCCAAGGACAGTAGGGCTGTCAAAAGCATAGAAAAGCTAAATTCTAATTTTCTATTTATATATTATTCAAATTCAAATTATGTTTGAATTTAAAAGACATTAGACAATTAGAAAAAATATTGTACAAGTATGTAATAAAGGACCAAAAACCAATCACAAAGAGAAGGCAGTAGGATGGGGAAAAAACGCAATTGAAAGCCTTAGGGACTGTGGTAAAATAATCCATGTGACATCAACGGTTCAACCATAATTTCACAAAGCTATGAGAATACTTTTTGTGTGCAAAAAACTAAAGGGTAAGAATTTTTGAATAAAGACGTTATTTTAGTTTTTTGGCACACAAAAAGTGTTCTCATAGATTTATAAAATTACAGTTGATGTCACATGTCCTTGCTATGTTTTTTGGACCTGTGACCATTTCAGTTGCATTGCTATCTATGCAGGGTCGAATGCAGATGAACAAAGGTCTTACGGGTTTAAATTGCATTAAAAAATCTTATCAGTCCAAATTTTTGATTGGTAGTTAACACCTGGTTTTCTGCTTTTCCTTCTCTCTTTCTTTCTCTTTTTCTTTCTATCTTTATAAGACATATATTGGCTCAGTGCTTGTGTCAGTGAATCCTTACAGAGAGTTGGAGATTTACTCCAAACAAAACATGGAGCGCCACAGAGGAGTCAATTTCTATGAGATCTCTCCTCACATGTGAGTGTTAAGTGTGTGTGTGTGTGTGTTTATGTGTGTTATGGCCGTGAGAATCCCTGAGAACATTCCGCCAATTCTCTTAGTATGACTCACTTTCCTGGAGATCCCGGGGACTGGACCATGCATACAACTTTCCATTTACCCACACATTCACGCTCACCCACACCCACACCCGCATACTCATTTAAAGAAAATGTAAAATCTTTCCCATAGAAACCGGTATAAACCCATAGAAACAATATGTAAATGCAGGAAAGAAAACTGTACTTGTCAAATGATTTTAAGCACACATGAAAAAAAATTCTTCTTGTGAAACCCAAAACTGTAGTTTGTTGTATTGTGTGTTATTGATACCATATGTGTTTATATGACTTTAGTTTTGCCCTGGCCGATAATTCATATCGTGCTCTGCGGACTGAGAGACGAGATCAGTGTATTTTGATTTCGGGTGAGAGTGGCGCTGGAAAGACTGAGGCCTCCAAAAAAATCCTTCAGTACTACACACACATCTGTCCCACCCGTAACAACACACACACTATCAGAGAGAGACTGTTACAGTCCAACCCAGTACTGGAGGTAAGCATACGCAAACCTTGCTAGGGTTCTTTCTGCACAGTTTACTAATGTCACTCTCACTTTGTCACAACAGGCTTTTGGGAATGCTAAAACTCTCCGGAATGACAATTCCAGTCGTTTTGGGAAATACATGGACATTCAGTTTGACTACAAGGTAAATGAAATGCACTTTCTTAATTTATGGCAATCTTTTACTTGATCCAGCCAAATATTTTCTGGCCTACATTTCAGCTGTTCTCATTAGCAAAAGACAAAACGTATTGTAGCAATTATTTGGGCATTTTGGGCAATATTTGGGCTTATACTCTATACATCACCTTTTATGCACCATTGAAAACAGTTCTTTCTATTTATGTCTTGTTCAGGGCGCTCCAATTGGAGGTCACATCCTAAACTACCTCTTAGAGAAATCCCGTGTGGCCCATCAGAACCATGGTGAGAGAAACTTCCACATCTTCTATCAGCTGCTGGAGGGTGGAGAAGAACCTCTTTTGAAGACACTTGGTTTGGAGAAAACCAACCCACAACATTATCATTACCTTGTTAAGGTGTTTATGTTAATGGTGTCAATATGTGTTCATGAAAGAAAGCAGATTTGTCTACCATTATGGCATCATGGGCATCATATTTTAACAGACTCTCTCTCTCTCTTTCTTTCTGTCAGGGTAACTGTCCACGAGTGAGCTCTATCAGTGATAAGAACGGTTGGAAAGTTGTGAGAAACGCTCTCACCATAATTGGCTTTAATGAGGAGGAGATACAGGTATTCCACACATAAACTCCCGAGTACAGAAGACCTCCTGTCATAGCAAGAAAACACCCTAACAAAGCTCCTTTCCTCTTTAGGAGCTGATGGAGATTGTGGCCAGTGTCTTACATCTGGGTAATATACAGTTCGGTGAAGATGAGGAGGGAGAGACACACGTCACCACTGAAAATCAACTGCAAAATCTGTCCCAGGTAGGTTAATGTCCCATCTCAAGTGATAACTTAGTATGTGTCTGAACTTTATACCTGTTTTTGGGAACTAGATACCTGTCTCATTAGTGACAAACCTTGTCTCAGGTTTGTTGTGTGCTATTGTGACAATAGAGTGCTAGATGCTAGAGTAACAACATCTGACAGAAAGTTGTCTGAATACCATTAAATACATATTAATTTGAATAAAAAGTCAATATTACAATTTTTAAACAATATATCCCAAATTGTTTGGTTGCAGATGTTTTATTTGTTTGCAAAAGATGACAATGATCACAATGTTGTTTAGTTTGACAACCTGCCTCTTGATGTCCTGCACAGATACATAGTTGCAGAGAATATGTGTTTTTTGTTTTTAATTTTGTCAACAGCTGCTGGGTGTGGACGGGTCAGTCCTGAAAGAAGCTCTTACTCACAAGAAAATTGTTGCCAAAGGGGAGGAGGTAATATCACAAAATCTTTCTGTGTGTCCCACTTTGAGATTTCAGCAAACTCGATCTTTGCTAATATTATAACGCATTCTGTCTATTAGCAGATGAACAAACAGTTGTGTGTATGTTTGATTTCAGATGATCAGTCCTTTGAGTTTGGAACAGGCTCTGTCTGCTCGGGACTCTTTGGCCAAAGCCATATATGGTCGTGCCTTTACCTGGCTTGTCCAGAAGTTAAACCAATCACTGGCCTTTCAGGTATGTTTCTGCTGATGAGGACCATGTCCTTACTTTACTTAGGTAGGCAGTGTCAGAGCATCATCTCGCATTTATGAACTGGAGCTTAGTGTGCTTTTTAGGTTTTGATGTGCCCTCTAGTGGAGTGATCGTAAAGATTAATATATTTTTGTGTTCTTACAGGACGAAGTCTACTACTCCAGTAAATGTTCTTCTATTATTGGTTTGCTGGACATATATGGATTTGAGGTCTTTCAACACAACAGGTTTGTTTGATTCACTCTCTCACTCTTGCCCTATTCAGACAGGACAAATTTTCTTAACTTTGTAAAATTTAAACATTTTATTTGCACTGTTATCATCACATTATAGAAAAATGACATAAAATACCATTAAGATATCAGAACAGAAGTAAGGAAGAATTAAGTACATTCATGTCTGTCTTTTTTCTGTCTGTAGTTTTGAGCAGTTTTGCATTAATTATTGCAATGAAAAGCTGCAGCAGCTGTTTATTGAACTTACACTGAAAAGTGAACAGGAGGAGTACGAGGCGGAGGGGATTGTGGTGAGTCTGTGGAATAAAAATAGTGCAAAAACACTTTAGAAATGACAAACATTTGTATCTAAGGTCCCCTATGTTAAAGATATTTCCAGTAGTACATTTCTAAAACATTTCTATTGATAAGTAACTTACTATTAAAAGGGATCATTGGGTCACTATCACTTTAAAATAAACCCTAGATTATGCACAGCAAACCCCTCAGTTTAGAATAAATATAAATATCTTTAATATTCTGTTTATTTAAATGTTTTTCAAAAATAAATAATACAAGGAATTATAACTATTATTAATGTGTAAAGACAAAAAACTTCTGTTTCCAAGTTTTCGTTCTTTTAAAATTTCTGTTCATAGAAGAATACAAAAAACATCATAATTTCCACAAAAATATTAAGCAGCACAAATGCTTTCAACCTTGATAATAATGAGAAATGTTTCCAGAGCAAAGATTCACCTTTGCGCTCACAAGAATATTGCATGTTAATATAGTTTGAAAAAGAAAAACAACATTTTAAATTGTAATTATATATTACAACAACAATACTAAACATGGCCATGGTATGCTTACAGACTGCTCATATTTCATGTTTTCACTTGTGTTATATTTGTGTAAAAATGATATTCTTTGTGTTTGGCCAGTGGGAGAAAGTGGAATATTTCAACAACAAAATCATCTGTGAC
Organism: Puntigrus tetrazona; assembly: GCF_018831695.1. Classification (NCBI taxonomy): domain Eukaryota; kingdom Metazoa; phylum Chordata; class Actinopteri; order Cypriniformes; family Cyprinidae; genus Puntigrus; species Puntigrus tetrazona. The sequence continues at coordinate 13,959,929 of NC_056703.1, forward strand.
CTGGTGGAGGAGAAACATAAAGGCATCATCGCTATTCTGGTCTGTCTGTGTGTTTTCCTTCTAAATGTGATTTTTGTTTTCAGTTCATCCAAACTGAATTGAAATGAACTAATCTACTTTACTGTAATCAGGATGAGGAGTGCTTACGACGAGGAGATGCAAGTGATATCACCTTCCTGGAGAAGTTGGAGGACACACTGGGTGGCCATGCCCATTTCGTCACGTAGGAGCACTAGCATAGTCTCCATCTCCAATGTTTAAGCAGCATGCCTTATGTTTAAGATATTACTGGTATCTGTTATCTCATTGGCCCATTTTATGTTCCAGTCATAAAATGGCTAACGGGAAAATCCGCAAGGCTATTGGGCGGGAGGAGTTTAGGCTGGTTCATTATGCTGGAGAGGTCAACTACAATGTCAACGGTGAGGAGAGAACAGCTATTCATCCATCTGTCCGTGCCATTGTTAATTTAGTTTGGTGCCGTAATTGTAGTTTTTGTTCCTCTATTTTCAGGGTTTCTGGACAAAAATAATGACCTGCTATACAGACACCTGAAGGAGGTACAGTGTGTTTACTGTGTGAGCTTGATGTAACGGGTGATCAGTATGTGTTTCTAAACCCACTGCATCTCATTCTAGGTATTGTGTCAGTCAGGGAATCACATTATCAATCAGTGTTTCCAAGCAGATGAGTTGATGGACCAGAGAAGGCCAGAGACGGTTAGATGAACACAAACACATGCTCACTCATAAAGACACACACTGTACATACGAAATGAAGTCTTGTTTTCTCTTCTTAGGCTGCCACACAGTTCAAGCTCAGTTTGTCTAAACTGATGGAGATTCTGATGTCTAAAGAACCATCGTATGTACGCTGCATAAAACCCAATGACGCTAAACAGCCAGGTAAAAGCATATGTGTTCTGTATTGCTAGGACAATAAATTGCACACACAAAATGCTTGTATTTTCCTGTTTTGATGTTATTGACATTGTGCTGTTCTTCCTCGTTCCTCTTCCTCTGCCACTTCAGGTAGATTTGATGAGGTTTTGGTCAGGCATCAGGTGAAGTATTTGGGTTTGATGGAGAATCTGAGAGTAAGGAGAGCTGGATTTGCATACAGACGAAATTATGAGGCGTTCTTGGAGAGGTCAGTCTTGTGCAACCAGTCTTTCTATTACCAGATTTGAATGTTTCTTTACCTTATTTTGTTTTTTATTTCTTTCACAGGTATAAGTCTCTGTGTCCGGACACCTGGCCAAACTGGCATGGGAAACTCTCAGAGGGGGTTGCCACTCTGGTAAATCACCTGAACTATAAACCTGAAGAATACAAACTGGGCAGGTGAGGGGTGATATATGAGAACATATACCATTTAAAAATAGTGAAAAAAGATCCTCCTTTTCTGGCTCTGGGGCAGCAGTGGAGGAGCTGGGGTGAAGTCTATCTTAGTTTGTTTTCTGTTTAGGTCCAAAATCTTTATCCGCTTCCCAAGAACTCTGTTTGTGACTGAGGATGCACTTGAGGGCAAGAAACAAACCATTGGTACATTTTTTTTTTTACTGCAAGCATTTACTTAAAGTTGTAATAATAAGCTTGCTTTTTGAACATCACTTTTGCTTAGATTTTATTATGATATAATGAATAAATGTACATTTATCTGAATGTTTTTAAGCTGTCACTCTACAGACGTCTTGGCGGGGCTACAGGGAGAGAGCCAAGTACCACCGGATCCGACACGCAGGTAACCGTGACAAATAGACTAAACACAGACAGACAGACAGACAAAGCAAAGAAATGCAACAGCCGATCTGTTTTTCTCTTTCATCTTGCAGTAATTGCTATCCAGTCGTGGTGGAGAGGAGTCAAAGGCCGAAGGAAAGCCAAGCATCGCAGACAAGCAGCTGACACTATACGCAAGTATGAGAGCTTTTGTATCATGTAGGTGAATGAGTTACATTGATTGTGTCACGGATTCCATCCTTCATTAACCCTTGATTTCATCCTTCCCTAATTTCACAGGTTCATCAAAGGCTTCATCCTGCGCAATGAGCCTCGTTGCCCTGACAATGAGTACTTTCTGGATCATGTGCGATTCTCTTTCTTGATGAAAGTGAAACGAAATCTGCCAAAAAGTGTTCTTGACAAGAGCTGGCCAAGACCACCGCCCTCACTCGCAGAGGTATGATAATAATTTATGATCAGTTCTGAAATCTGAAATCTGTAAGGTCAGACCAGCTAGAGTCTGGACAACGTAGATGTGATTATATTAATGTTTGAAATGAATACTTTTACTATTCAGCAAGGATGCATTATATATATGTATTTGAACAAAACAATCTCTTTTCAAAATTAACAATAACACAAATCGTTTCATCAGCATATTAGTATGACTTATAAAAGATTGTGTGACACTGAAGACTGCTCCGAGCTGTGTCTGCCCACTGCTCCAGGTGTGTGTACACAGTGTTTGTACATGTGTGTTTGTGTGCACTTGGATGGGTGAAATTCAAAGCTCAAATTCCAAGTGTGACACCATACTTGTCAAATAAATGGAGCCTTGATGAATATAAAAGAATTCTTTCAAAACCTATCCCCAAAAAGACCCAAACATTTGATGGGATTGGGTAGTGTATAACAACTTTATTTTTCCCCACAGGCATCTGAGCACCTTCACAGAATGTGCATTCGCAACCTGGTCAATGACTACTGCAGAAGAATCCAGCCAGAGTGGAAGAAGCAGGTACTGCATTCATACAAGAGTAAACGCACATCTGCATGGACAACCATAACTGATCTCACCCTGTCTGTAGCTGGAACAGAAGGTTGTAGCCAGTGCCATCTTTCGTGGTCAGAAGGACTGCTACCCTAGAAGTGTTCCCAAACTTTTTGTAGCCACCAGACTAGGTAATATTCACAAACACGTGAAAAAATGTCTATGCTGAAAAACACAAATGCATAGACAAACAAACGTAGAAACTCAGTGACACATTTTTATCACCACAGAGACTGAAGAGATCAATCTCAAAGTGTTGCAAACTCTTGGGACTGACAACAAGGTGAAGGTAAATGTGTTTTTATGCTTTTGTGTGAAATTAAAGCTTAATATTAGTTGTATATTACATATAAATTTACTAGATGCTTTTAGATTTTTTGTTTGGTCACAAGGTTCCATGTAGTATTCATTAAAGTCCACAATGAATGAGGTTTAGTTTTGTTCATTTTGGATGTTACAGTATTTGAATTAAACTACAATGTAAGCTGCAAAGAAATTTTGAACTGTAAATGAAACAGCACAACTTAAAAAAAGGTCAGATGAGGGGAAAACAATTATGTCATCCTCGCATAACACTCAGGTACCATCTTAACACCTGAGGCTTCATCCTCTTTCTCCTGTAGAGGGTGCACTCAGCCTCCAGAAAAAAAACAAAAATATTAGACTGTATCTAATATAATACACACACACACACAAATTGATCTTACCACAAAACAATGGCAAATATTTATCAAGATATTTTTGCCAGTGCCAGAGCCAGTGCATCTGACCTAAATTATTAAGTTAACAATAAAAAACATCAATCAAACATAATACCCGTCTTAATAAATATTTTTAATTTTAATATTAGAGTGGTTGAGAATGTACTTGTGTATTATTTTCTATTTCAGTATGGTGTAGCAGTCACTAAGTACGATCGGCACGGTTTCCGCCCACGTATTCGTCAGCTGTTGTTGACCACTTCATCTGCTGTACTGGTCCAGGAAGCAAAAATCAAACAACGTATCGACTACGGCACATTGCTGGGTAATGTTACTGTAATACAGCTCTAGCCTTTGTTGCCTAACAATACTGTACCACATCCCAGCTTATTAAAATTTCATACTCCTGTTTTTCACCGTATCTAATTCTTGGGTAATCATACTCTTCCCTACTACTCGAACCATAAATTCTCCTCAGTGACAAACAGCTGGTGTGCCATTAACATCTTACTGGGTAGCACTTCACAATACCATACAATCACTGTTTGCTTCTTTTTGTAGGTATCTCTGTTAGTTCCCTCGGTGATGGATTCTTTGTTTTGCATATTCCCACCACTGACAGTAAGCAGAAGGTAAGAGATGCTTTGTGATTGTATTGGTTGTGCGGATGGACTTTAATATTGAGCCTCTGACCTTTAGGGTGACCTGGTGCTACAATGCGATCATGTGATTGAGGCTGTCACCAAGCTGGCCATCATGGCAGACAAGATACACAATGTCAACATCAGCCAGGACAGGTGTGTGCATGCACAGTGGTAAATCCCTTAATAGACAAACCGGTTCAGGAGTGTTTTTACAGCACGTATATTTATGCCTGTTTACAGCTTTTAATCTGTTTATGCTGTACTCTCCAGTATCAGGTTTGCCATAGCGAGGGGAAAGGAGGGAGTGATAGATTTCTCCAGTGGTTCGGACCCGCGAGTGGTCAAGACCAAGAATGGACACCTGTCTGTGGTGAGCTTCACACAATAAATGATAAAGAAATACAAGGCTAAAAAATGCATTGGAAAAACGTAAAATGTAATAATGAGACTATTTAACAAGTAAACTGAGTTCTCTGGTCCCTCTTTTCCAGACCACTCCACGAATGTCATGAACAGCCAATGAGAGCTCACCAGCAGTGGACAGATCATTTCACAGGAGTGCTTTAGCCAATCACTACACAGAGCCAGACTACTCTTTTATGATTCGTGTCAGTCTCAAACCAAAAGCACATTTTAGCATGTTAGCAAGTGTGTATTAAAGGACATTTGTAATCTTTTCATTTTAACAAAATTTTATTATGCTTAATGCTAAATGTTATGCTTTAATAATTTTATTTTTAATTAACTGATTAGTTTATTTTATATTTTCTCTCAGCTGACCAATTAATTCAATTATGTTAATACTTCAAGCTTTAGTATACAGATATACTACAAATATTTCTGAGAATTCTTATTTACTAGGTAATTTTTTAAAATTTTAATTCAAAAGCTTTATAACACCAAAACGACACCCCTACTTGTCAGCGCAGTGTCTCATAACTCAATTGTTGTTGAATAATTAAAAAAAATATTAAATGCATTATGGTTACTGCATTATTTTTGGTTTGCTTTATTAAATCTCTAAAACTATGTCAAAAACTGCTTCTAGCAGTGTTTGAAACATCAGTCATGACAAGTTTAGGCTGCATCAAGTGTTGAGTATGACTTTACTTACTGTCTATTGTATGTAAAAGAAGAAAAAACTGTCACACAAATATGCACTAGATGCACTTCATGGTTTTATTCAAATCAAGCTTGTACAAAATAAACATTTCACTTATGCACTTAATTACAAACAATAAATATTCTATAAAAAAATATAAATCACATAAATAAAATAAATAATTTAATAAATAACACAAGGTGGAAAGTACAGGGGAATGACAATGAAAAAGGGATGTAAAATCTCATTCTGACCTCTGATTTACTGATTAACAGTAGAGGAGGGAAGTGGGGTGTTTGGGGAATTTTGGTCTTCCAGAATGGCTGACTAACCTTTTTTTGTTTCAGTAAAATTGTCCAATATAAATAAAATAACGCACTTACCCTTCAAACAGACAAATATACATTCAAGTACAATAATTGTATTATCTAAAAATACTATTGGATCAAAAAAACACTGTTTGGCAATCTCATGATAACCCACACTAGCTGCCTGCTGATGTACTGAACCCCTGAGACTTACCAAATACATCAAAAATACTTAAATATAAAATACAGAATGCAGTAAAATCTGTTTAATTAATTGTAAACAAACAGTAAATAAAAAATAGTAATAAATTATTTTCATAAATAAAATATTTAAAGCACAAGGTAAACAGAAACTGACATGGAAATGTTTATGGATATGAATGTTAGTGTATTCAATTACGTAATTTCTTGGTTTTGTTTTAGAATTAATTCTGTGTAATACTTGTGCAATACTTGTTTTTTTTGTACTTTTTTAACCGCATTGGTTAAATTACTTAAGTGCGTTTGTCAGTATTTAGATTGGAGCACAGAGTAATCTCGTGCCAATCTGCTTAAGTACCGTTCCAGGTCTCTCAGTATCACATACCCCCTCAGATGCTGAATCCAGCGGGACATCTCTGCTGTTGTTGTCTGCAGGGTGTCCACAGATAACTGGCTTCCCGTGAAAATTAAGCCTGCTGATGCCTGGGTGGGTTGTGGAAGGCTGACGGAAATCTTCTCCGTCACTGAAGTAGAAGACTGCGTGGAGCTGCGATGATCATCTGTCTGAGTTGGGGTCTGCAGTATTGTGGTGCTCTCTGTGGAATGATGCATGCTGGGAGTCGGACTGGAAGATGAAGTTGCGTGTAGAAGTGGGGAATTTGTAGATGCCGTGATACTCAGACTGTTCAACTGCAGATAGAGGACAAGCATTAGTAATCGGTATGATTAAGCATAATTTCACCTAAAATTTTCTTGGTAACACTTTACTACTGCGCGTATATAGAATTTATATTTTTCATGTCTGACCTTAAAATAATTGTTGCAACATTATAACGGTATTAGTAATATTCTAATGCAATAATATCATTTAGAAGTCTAAAAACTAGTATAAAAAGGTGGAATTTGTTTGCTCTACCAGTAAGAACATTATCACGCAGATATCACGAGATAGACCAGACAAATATGACTAAAACGCTAGGCTGCGTGCCAGTGTCGTTAACGTTATTTTTAGATATAAATATATTAGTTTCTATATACGCTAAAAAAAAAAAACCCCTTGGGATTTTTTGAGATATTCTGGCAAGAGCCCCCTCGTTTTGCAACTAAAAGGGGTCATAATGAGTTAGTTGATCATGGGTGTTGTGACACCGTGTCTATGAGATCACTCAAAGAGGTACTGATTACGCAGCAAACAAGTGTGAACTTGTACCTGAGAGTTGACTTGTTTCATTAAGTCCCGCAAATCTACTTGCAGACTATCGAATCTTTGGCACAAGGTGAGCTGAGGCCTTCCTCGTTTGCCCCTTCTCTGCTCTCTTCTTTCCTTCGTCGCGTCCCTCTCTCTCTCCAGCTGCTGCCGTTGAACTTCCAGATGAGTCCAGAAAGTTTGGAGGTTGCGAGAGGCCAAACGCAGACGCTCAGTGTCCTGAACCGAACCACGTGTTAAAATATATCCCCGTGTCCGAAAATAACTAAATGCGCGATAAAGAAATGATGCGCACCTGCATGCGTAGCCAGGTCCGATAGCTGACGGTGACCGCGGGAAGCGTATTCAGCATCAGCTCCCTGTATTCAAAGAGCTCGTCGCCAAACAGCTGTTGTTTCTGTGAAAACAAAACCGCAGAAGTGGATTATAAATAACAAAATGCGACAACACAAGTCATAATGTCGCTGATGTGTTTCGGTTTTCTTACGTAGCGGGACAGCAGCTGCTGAACACGTGCACGAATAGAGAGAGTAAGGCGCAATGAATTGGAGAAGGACAGCGCCCCTCTGTGTCCAAAAGGGTAAGAAGAGTTTGTGAACACCAAACAGATGAGGATGAGGATGCAAAGAGGAGACAGACACCGCCGAAACATCTGGGAGAATGGAAAATTAAACTGTGGTCATTTAGAGTAGCGATACCTTCAAAATGATGCATAGCAAGAGGCACGGTTTGTCAGTTTTTATTCACCAGCGTTTTATCGATTAAATCTCATGACAGGTGGGCAAAACAACTGGACCGTACACGTTTTTATTTACATAATAAAACAAAGAGAGCCTATGTTTTTTTTTCAGTCTAGTAAGCGATGCCGTAAATACGAAATGTCAAATGATAGCCTATGGTTTCTTACCTCTGTTTGAAAGCTAGTACTTGATTGCTCAGTCGCCAGCAGTGATTTGAGATGTTGCGCTCGAGATAACATCTTATATTCGCTTCTTATTCGTTTCGGTTTCGCTCTTTTGGGAATGCCAGTGTCTGTTCTTCTTTTTCAGCACGCGTAAAAACTATTCCAAGAAGTAAAGTATAGTATCTAAGATTCTACTGTATTTTCATGTTTTTATAGTTATTAACGCCTTATTTCTTTATATCCCCCCCCACACACACACAACATCAAAGAAATGGTACGAGAGACAAAAATATATTCTAAATTAAGATGCATAGATGCGCTTGATAGAATGTGAAAATGAAATGAAAATGAAATGCAAAACATCAGTTTCAAAGCATCGTTTGGTAGATATTCAATATTATTTCTGTACGTTTAAAACAAATTGCGCTTTTTCAAAAAAGAACTGTATATCTGAAATCAGGCGGTGTTTTCAAACCTGTAGCAGATTTATTTATTTATTGGTCAATGTGTTAAAATGAAGTATTAAGAAATTATGACTTTGTAATAAAGCATACATTAATATACGTGCTGTAGTTGCATTTTACAACCGTTGAAGATATGGAAACTCTCACGAGAGTCCCTATGGGGAAGACCCTCCTACGCTTCCTTTACATAATCTAGTCTCTGTCTTTCTCTGACGTTGTCTTACTCAACATCTGCTTTCTACAAGATGAAATTTCTGTTTTGCACCATGACCATCTGGGGCATAAATTCATAAAAAGTACCTTCTTAAATAAGCAGACCACAATATATTTAAGTTTGAAAGATCTGTATAAAAAAAAAAACCTGAAAAAAGATGGTTTCACTTGCGCTAGAACTAATGCATTGCGTTTCTATATCCCCTGTTCATTTGTTTGGAGTCAGCCCATCTTTTTATCCCATTGGGCCACCATGGATCAGATTTGTTAGTCCAGAACATTAGATGAGCAGTCAGATTGGGAATTTGTAGCTGAAATTTTTAACTGTTTCGCAAACCATTTCTGCACAATTTCTGCAATGTGACGGGGTCATCCCTCTGCTGAAAGAGGTCACTGATATCAGGCAAACACCTCTGCTATGAAAGGGTGGATTTGGTAGGTAGGTGTTATGCATTCAATATCTGCATGAATGCAAAGACTTATGTTACACTGCCGAATGCTTTTGGAGCACTGTTTTGGAGATGCTCTGACCCAGTTTTAGAGCCGTCACTATTCGGCCCTTTTTTGAGTCACTTAGGTCTTTTCAAGGTCTATAAATCAACACATTATATCCCACCCCTTTACAGATGCCATTGTAACAGTTTAATTAATTATATTCACATCACCTGTCTATATTTTTCATGTTTTCTGCAGTTCCTGCTGCTTGTAGAAGTTAAAAAGACTAGGTAAACATGATAAGTGGAATTTAGTCCTAGTTTGTGCCTTTGAGTAACAACTAAAATATATTTAACATTAAAAAACAAGTTTTAATAGAAAATCCTCTGGATTGTTCTTGTACATTCCCAGTATTTGTTGAATTTACTTTCTTTCAGTCTCTATAACCTGGGATATCCGAATGCTACACAACATTTTTTTTTTAATCTCTGCTTTTCAGGGAATATCCATTCTAATGACACTGGCGATTTCATCTGCTGTGAAGACATGAAGTTTTAGACGTGCAGCACAAAGTCACTATATTTTGAGGTAATCATATTACAATTGTTTAAAACAAAATGTCGCAGATTCCGACCACAGCTACTATATAAGTTAACATGTATCGTACAGTGAGTAAAAAAATTGTGAGGTTTATTTGGTGGTGCAAAACCGCAGTTGCACCACATGAGCGTCTCACTTCAGGTTTTTCATGGCAGAAGTTTTGAGTTGAGCAATACTTCCTTTCTTCATTGCGCTCTCTCTCTCTCTCTCTCTCTCTCTCTCTCTCTCTCTTTCTCCCCGTCACTCTCTCACTCTCTCTCATGTGATATTAATTGTCAGAGATAAAACTTCTTATTTGGGAACACTTACGTCACTGTCACATCTGGTTAAAGAAGCAGACATGTAGATTCAAGCAAACTGTAATACCTTCCGGTAAGAATTCAGGGACAGACAATAGTAATGAAGCATTCAAAAACAGTTTAATTTAAATAATAATGGATGCAGGTGTTGGTGATTAGTAATCAAGTGACTGGGATCGTGTGTAGGAAGCTGCTTTCGCTGTGTGACATCATCCTCTCCCCCAAAGGTGTCTCCTGATGCTCCTGACCAACGGCGAGGAAGACCCTGCACCCTGGGAGCGGGGTGATCAGGATGGGCTTAATGGAATTCAGATGGAATTATGTAAGGGATGGATCTAAGTTATCGTCCTTGTCAGCCCCCGATCTCTCCTCTGGACCGTACCCCTCACGGTCTATGAGGTACTGTAGCTGGCCGTCCCGCCAGTTGAGGAACTCTTTGATGTCGGTAGATGGTCTCATTGAATTCGAATTCGACTTCGGGTATAGGTGGGGGTGCTAGGTGCTCTGTGAAGGAAAGGAGAAGAGGGACAGTGAAGGATTGAGCAGGGAGACAAACGTAGAGTATATTCTATAATGGTCTGGTAGGTGTAACTGGTAAATGACATTGTTGATGTGCCATGCACTGAGAAAAGGACCTATGTACCGGGGACTTAGCTTCCTGCTGGGCAACTGGAGGTGAATATCTCTAGTGGATAGCCTTACTTGATCACCTGGTTGGTAGTTCATTGAATACCTGTCACTGCAGTGGTAAACTTCCCTAAAGTGTTCTACAAAACTGTCCAGTCGAGGACTACCTGCATTCCCCAGTTCTTCTGCCCACTGCAAAGCTCTACCAGATAATAGTGAAATGATGAAAAGCGATCTTGCCTCGCTCTGTTGAGAATAGATGAGGTGGCATTTCCAGATTCCATGTGTGCCTGCCCGCCTGCCTGGTCAAAAAGAAGTGAGCTTAATTATATCAAATGTGTTCTTGAAGATTACTTGAAATTATAGGAAAAGCTGCAGTTTCAGGTAATATGAAATTAATGAAATAAAAGGCCACTTAAGAGCATTCATTTTTAAACAGTGCACTTTGTAATGTTGGAAGCATTTTATGTATTTTCTTTTAAGAAGAGACCAGGAGGTTCTTGGTGAAGCAGAAGTTCATTTTTATTTCAAACTTGTTTGTGCCCCGCTGTAGTCATCAAGAAGTCTGCAAGAAGCCTTCAAGAAATCTAACTAAGGCCCAGCACAGTGGAGTATATAGGTTTCAAGGGGGAAGAGTACATAGAGATAGAAACCACTGAAAAAAATGCGTGCAAATACAGAACAAGAAATTTTCCAGCCTTGATATATATATCATACAAGTGTCATTCAAATGCATAGGTGCAATAGAAATGCTGAAACTAAAGCCACAGTTGTACCTTGAGATTAGCATTCCCACTTGGGAAACCTGCCAGATGTTCAGGAACCTTTTTTCCGTTCATTCTTTTATGTCGGAACCTATATTTAACCTTTTATAAATTTGTAATACCACAATCCCCTCTTTGAGAGTTTGAATAACTCTCACATAACACAAATGTAATCCTCCATGAATCCACTGTATATCCTATGTTTAATAACATAAGCTCCATCTCGCAGTCATGCAACTTGAAGAAGTTATAGGCACATATATAGTTTGTGTAATATGTAATATGGTTTTCAGAACCATAACTCTTGACACATACGACACGGATGGTAACATGGAAAACCTGCCAGATGTTCAGGAACTGCTCAGGGCCTGGGCTTCCTGCTCTTGGAATGTAAATCACAATACACATAACTTTTTTCCATTCATACTGTTATATTGGAACCTATATTTAACCTTTTAGAAATTTGTAATACCACAGTAATAATGTAAAATTTAATGACTACATCATTATTAATGTGTAATTATATTTAGACAACAACATTCTGAAACAACATAAGATGTCAAAAAAAACGCAGTCTAAAGTTAGCTAATTATATTTGAAAGTTTGCTCTGTACATTAACTCAATTGTAAATAACTTTCAAGTGTCCAAAAGCATTGCATTCAGCTTTTTTTTTCATTTTTGTATAATAATGTAATCCAGCATTATTTTAGATGATTTAAAGCACATTTTGACTATTTAAAAAATAGTTCAGATATAGTGCAGAATTGGAAAAATAAATATTTATTTCTCATTTTACATCATTGTGTGTTTGGTACAAATTTGTAAAGAAAAAAAACCCAGTTTTGCTACAATTTGAGATAATATGGTTTTAGAGTTTTGAAACCCGATGTATAGAAGAAGTAGTAGACCACATGGAGGGGGAGCAAAGTGGTTTTGAACAATTTGTCATTTCTTCTTGTTTCGCTGTGAGCCGTAAGAAGGGGGTAATTCTCTGACAGACACCCACACAGATTTCACCAGGGGTCACAATGTCTTCGGAGAAATATGACGCAAATGACTTTGTATGAATGTCATGAATACATCAGTGATGTGACATATAAAATATACATTTACGCATGAACTTAATGCATGCAAAACCATGCATGTAATAATATAAACAAAATGTGTCTTAAATACACTTTTGATATCACACTTCCCTCCTGTTTTTGTTCCAGTAGTTCTTCCTCTTTTCTGTTTTTCCAGCAGTGTCTCTATTTCCATTTGCTGTGATTGTCAGTCCTGACTCATCCAATACTGTATGAGTTTGTCTTATGACACACCAGTTTTGTTACATTTCTCAGCTAAAACTTATGATCTCACTTCTGTGTCTCTCTCTAAATTTTTCCCCCCTTTTTGCTTTCTCAACTTACATATTTGAACTGCATTTTTTTTTTTAGCTGAGTTATTAATCATGACACACTATGCCTATCTAGTATGGGGTCAGACACCCTTTTGCTCTCAGAACTGCGTTTCTTCGAGATTTTGGTCGATATTAACACATTCTCAGCTTTGTCAGGTGCACATCCATAATGCAGGTCTCCTGTTGGATTGATCTGGTGACTGTGGAGGCCATTTGAGTATAGTGAACTCATTGTCATATTCAAGAAAACAGCTTTGTGACATGGCACATTATCCTGCTGAAAGTATCCATCATAAGACAATGTGTTATGATTAAATCACTTAAATCACCTTTCTACCTCATTCTGTTGCTCATTCATTTGAATTATCCACATCTCTCAAGCCATTGTCCGATTAGATGTTTTCGTTAACAAGAATGAAGGGCTAATACATTTGTGCAATATTTCTGACAATGCAGATCCTTAACCAAATGACAGCATGCCATTAAGCTTCACTGTCAAATGGATTAAAAACAGTTTAATAGCTATCAAATGAGATTAGCCATGATCGTGTATATTATGATTCCTTTTTGTCAGGTATTATATGTGGTATCACAATTTTTCCTTATCTGAACTTGATCTAAAGAGACAGGAATAATAGTAAGACAAATTCTTATTAATCACTGAAGGCTATTAATAATACAAAATATTAATACTAATAAAAATAACAGTAAATATATATTTTTTTTTTGCACGACAAGGTTGGGTTTTTTTTTCTTTACAACTGTAGAGAGAGACAAAGCTAATAATTATACTTCATCCATTGCTGGAATCCAAATTGAACTCAACTTAGACGAAAACTGCTTACCTATGAGGCCATTGCTTACAGTTTTTTAAATGATCCACTAGATGGCAATGATAACCTAAAACTAGTTAATACTAGACAGTAAGAAGGCCTTTTCTTTTGTAAAGAATGGTTATGCATGGGCCAGCAGATCTCTTGTTAGACCTTTTATGAAAATAATTTACATAAAAATATCCATGCATATGTGTAGAGTATATATAGATGCATGCAGTTGTAAAAAAACTGTAGAAATGCAAAACAGAAACATACTTAAATTTCAATCCAATAGTTAGGTTTTCTTTTTAATTGAAAATAAAACAAAGATTATAGGGAAATACAATTTCAGCTTTTTTGTTTTGTTTTGTTGTGTTTTTTTTTTTTTTTTTTTTTTACAAAATGTTACTTTAATTCATTGTCATTGTTTTTTAGTGTTAAATTTTGAGTGAAAATTGCTCTACTCCAAATGTTTTTAGTGTGCCTCAAATGCTTCACCAAAGACTAATTGTGTGCAGTTGTTAAACAATTTGATTTTAAAACATTGTCCTGATCCCCTGATAAATTGATGTACTAATAATGAAATACTGATATATGAAAAACTGAAAAAAGTAAATCTGTCTCAATCTGTTATTTAGATTTGCATTTCAAATTCTTTAATGTTGTTCTTTTGGTTTATTGTTCCCTTTTACCTAGAAAACAAGACTGACATCAAGCAGAGAGAGAAAATAAACTAAGTTTCATCAGTCACAAGCATCCCGCATTGACTCCAACAGAACAGAGCCTGCGAGGGTGACTGCAGTTCAACATCTGGGCTCTGCATCAGCCACGCACCTCCGCTTTTGGTATTCATTACACACATTATTTATTCATCTTAAAAAAATATTCTCTTGCTAAGGCTGGTAGCTATGCCAGTTTAAGAAACATGTCTGCGGTACATCATTTACTTTTAGTTTCAGATACCAGTACAATGATCGGAAATTGAATAGGAAAATGAAAGATTCAGATTTCGCAATATGCATCAGCTAAATACACAAACATTTTTTTTTTTTAAATCAATCTCATTTTCCTCACCCGGATCTTTACCATCTAAACACAAATGTCAGAACTGATTCCTGACAATCCCTGGCATAAAACAGCAATAGTGAAAGTGGCCTACAAATGTTTAGGGGGATTTCTTGTGTCCTCTTTACAAGAAAACAGAATCAATATATTGTAGTCGAAATTCTTAGAAATTGCTAGATATGCATAGCAATTTGCAGATATTGTTAGTTTGTGCATGTCTCAGGTGTAAGGAACTGGCAATAGCTACCTTTAGCTGTATAGCAATAGCTTCGAAGTTTGCCTTTATCTTGTTTGACTACTAGTGGTACAAAATTAAGTCAAATCAAATCTCAACTTTTTCTCACATTTATTTAGAACTAGGCAAGAAGTATTACAACTTAAATAATGAAGAACTCTCTCTTGTTGTTTTACATGCATAATAACTTGTGCGATGTACATGAATGCTGTTCTTTTGTACTGTGGTTAGAAAGGTGACTGTGATTTTTAAAATGTAAAAATCAGATGAAAATGCTTCTAAGTATTCGGTGAGTAAGACTAGCAAGTGTATTGAACACAGAAAGTACCAGATGGGTTTTTGTTTTCACACCTGTATAGCTGACTTTTGTTTTTGTTTTGTTTTATTTTTTCCTTGAATGAGAAGTTCAGTCAGGGCATCCTCAGTGTATTCCTCACCTTACATGAACCAAAATCATGTGATGAGACACCAACTGTCTCTGGACTTAGGCTCTACCAGTATGGAGCCGGCACCCCTGAGTGGCGATCAGAGGCCCGGACGGGGGATTGTTTGTATAAATTAATTTTTTTTTTACCTTGTTTATCTTGTGAATGGTCATTTGTGCCAATTCTGTCCAGCTTTCTCATTTGCACTTACAACAGAAGGTGATTTCGAAACATCTTTTGTTTATTCCATCGCTGGATGTCCAGGAGGTGGAAAGGAGGGGGCATTTATATGGGGTGCAGGGGTTATATATAAAAAGCGCACTCTCTGAATGATTGTGGATGTGTCTGGACCTGAAGAAAGTTGGAGAGCAATGATGCATACAGTCAAGCTGCTCTGTGTGGTTTTCTCGTGCCTCTGTGCTGTCGCCTGGGCTTCGTCTCATCGCCAGCCATGTCGTAAGGAATCCGTTTCTGTAATACTACTGATTTTTACTGTAATATTTCTGCATCTGAACATTCTCTGAAGCTATAAGCTATGTGAAGACATTTTACCTTTAACATTTCCTTTTCAGATTCACCACCACTGACCAGTGGAACAATGAAAGTGGTGAGTGTACAAAATACCAAAAAGATGTTTAATACTTATAGTTACAGTTTCGACTATGTAATGAGAGAACTTTAAAACGGAGCTTTTAAAAATGCAGCGTCATACAATTACATGCATAAGCCCTCATGTTGTCGCCATTTGTGAACTAATAAGAGCTAAAGAAATAGTATTTTGCATTGAACATTTATACTGTTTTCTTTTGTTTCACATGCAAAATGCACATTCAGGTTTCAACAGGGGGTCATGACCTTGCGTCTGGAGAGTATAGTTATGACTCCAAAGCGAATAAATTTCGTTTTGTGGAGGACACTGCTCACGCGAACAAAACTTCTTATATGGATGTGCTCATACATTTTGAAGAGGTAGGCCTTATCAGCAATTCTGACTCTCTCTATTCCTCTTCCTCTTTCAGCTTGTGATTTACAAGTTTTTGTTTTTGTAGTTTTTTTTTCCGTAATATATTTTCAAGCACTTTATTTCCACACAGGGTGTACTTTATGAGATAGACAGCAAAAACGAGAGTTGCAAGAAGGAGACTCTTCAGTTCCGTAAGCACCTGATGGAGATTCCACCCGATGCAACTCATGAGTCTGAGATCTACATGGGCAGCCCCTCCATCACAGAGCAGGGACTCAGAGTCCGCGTATGGCACGGAAAGCTGCCTGAACTTCATGGTCAATACCTTTTTTTTTAATAATTATGTATATACAGTTTTTTTCATGATTGTGCTTTTTAACATTTCAAAATATCATGCTTATTTTTTGGTGGGTCCAATTTCCTTTTCAGCTCACTACTCTCTGTCAACCACTTCCTGTGGCTGTTTGCCGGTCTCTGGCTCCTACTATGGTGAGAAGAAGGACCTTGTCTTCAGGTACAGCAGAGATTAAACTCAAGTTTTTCTGAAAATGATTTTGAAGATGTCTATGCGTTGTTGCATCCTGCAGCTTTACATATCAGTTATTAATCTGAGCTATTTTCTGCTTCAGTTTCTTCGGCGTTGAACCCGAAGTCGATGACCCACAAGTCTTTGTTCCCCCGGCCTATTGTGAGGGGGTGGCATTTGAGGATGCGCCAGACGACCACAGCTTCTTCGACCTGTTCCACGACTGAAAAAAAACATGATATACAAACTGCCAAAGATGGCTACACACAATAATAAAAAGAGCATTTAAATAAAAAATATTTCCTGTATCCATCTTTCTTTCTTCAGAAAATGTCTGCAGTTTTTTTCTTGCTATCTTTTTTTGTCTTTTGCAACTTGTTTCTTCACTGAAGTCAATAAAGCTGAGCTTTCACTGAAATCCATTTTTGATGTCTGTTTGAAAAACAAGAAAATCAAAATCAAAAGTTCTTATTTCCAGGAAAAGAGTTTTATGTGCAATGCAGTAACAAAAGTTACTGATTCACTTCAAATGTTGACTACTATATATATCACACACACTTGACCACATTGAGCAGTTGGCTCGCATTACAAAAACTATAAACACAGGATCAATGAATAAATGGACAATGATGAATGGCAAATTAATTCTTTAATGCTACAATAGCGTTTGTTTGCATGTTTGTTTCAATAAGAAATAGTGATGATCCCAAGAATCTTCTGTTTGCCTGTATTCAATTATGCACAAGAAATGTTCATAGGATGTCAGGGTCAATATCACAGACAGAAACAGAATTATGGGATTGTTTTTATTAATATTGTTTTTATTTCTTAATTTTAAACATTTAGTTATGCATAATCAAATAGACTTTACAATGCAGTGTTTATTTAAATAATAAGATCAATAAGGTATAGGTTTATTATGATTTAAGCCAGGGTTCCTCAAAAGTTTAGCTCCAACCCTGATAAAACTCACCAATCAAACGCACATAATGTCTTGAGGATCATTAGAAAACCACAGGTTTAGAGCTAAACATTATGCATGACTTTGCACTTTTTTTGCACCATTTACATGAAGTGGCAAAAAATTATGCTTGGGTGCACAAATATGCATTAAATAATGCTTAGACTAACAGTTATTTGCTGCCAAAGCATTAATAAATGGTTTAGTTCTTAAACCATTAATGTATAACTCACAATTAGCACAGATTAATGCATATTAGTGTCACCGTATTGCAAAGTGTTACCAAATAGATTAATACAAAATAACAGTGGCAAGCGTATGGATTTATTCACAACATTTTATTATTTTTACTATTATTAATTTTAGTTTACTACTAGCCTAGAAGTCTTTATTTAATAACAGCTTTCTTTGTCATAGGTCTGTTTTCTTTGTCTTCTTTGACTTGTAGCCCATCACATCCGATTTTATGTATCATTAAAACACACATCCAGTAAGTGTAAAGCAAGCTACGCGTTACGAGCATTTTTTATTTATTTATTTTAAACGTTCAGAAGATTTAATACTTTTATTTGGACGACTGTATCTACAATTCCCTTTGGTGTTGTTGTTATTGGTTGAATCGAGCACGAAACCCTGCCCACCGGAACTAGCGGTGCACTTGACACATACTGTACATTTCATTTTATTTCAACAATGGCAATAGCACGCGTTGCTACCGAATACGTGTTTTCTGATTTTTTATTGAAAGAGCAGAGTGACTCTAAGTACAAAGGCGTGCGACTGGAACTCGCAGCAGACAAACTGGTCACTTTTATCGCGGTCGGGCTTCCTTTGTTACTCATCTCACTCGCCTTTGCACAAGAAGTCTCTGTGGGTCAGTAAAATTATTTAATCACCGCTTCCGACATTTGCGCGGGAGGAAGCAGTCGAAAGTAACTGTTGTTTAATTTGAAACATCTGATAGAGACGAAGAGGCTTATACCTGTGGGGCTAACAGGTTCAAACTGATAAACGCGAAGCGCATCTCTGTTATCTTGATTTGAACAGAAAGGCTGGCAGTGGTTGAAAAACAATAGCTAAATCGACGTTTATTATATTGTTCTTACAGGACGTGTTTTACACAACTTCTTGTCGATTTTCTTTAGACAAAGGCCAACATCAATCGCTAATCGGTTTTGTGTGCGTGCGTGCGTGCTTGCGCGTGCGTGTGTGCGCGCGCGCGTGTAAATCCAGAATGGGTGCGTCTTTGCTGGGGATGAGTCAGGAGCGGATTGCGCGTTCACAAAACTAAACATAATGGCAAGCACGCAGGCAGCAATGTAAAAGCATGCGAGCGATTTATTTTTTTTTTTTTTAAGTTTAACATTGCGACCAGTCTTTCGCCACTGTAAGTGCATGCTCGCGCGTTGTAACCTTATATCTTTCTTTGGTTTATTTTTATTTCATATAGTGTCGTCTGAGGGCGTGTTAGCGTATCTGTTTCAGTAAAAGAAGTCGGAGGCAAAAAATAACACACGTCTTCAATCACAGCTGAACTAGAGACAAAACAGTTGTTTTATGAAATTTAACAAGAAAAAGAGCATAATCATATCAAACTCAGGAAATTCCCCCAACGTTCCCATATGGTTTCCGACTGGTTGTTTTGGGGAACCAAACAAGACGTTCTTTGATGCTATTTAATTCAGAAAGATCTCGTTATCTTGCTCGCTAAATGTGGCAACATTATCCGTTTTTCATGGCTATCATCATGGATATGGGCTCTGTTGTTAAACTAGTTTTTAATTAAAAAAGGTCAATAAATACCGACTGTATTAATTTAAAATAATAATATATATTCTAGGTCCCACTTTATATTAGGTGGCCTTAACTGCTATGTACTTACATTTAAATTAACCATTTGGTACAATGAACTCATTGTATACATACATGTTTTTACATTCTTCTTATATTTTTAGAAATACCTTTATGTAATTACATATGTAATACATTTTTGTACTTACATTTATAATTACACCATGACCCATCCATTAGTCAAGTCAAGTCAAGTGGCTTTTTATTGTCATTTCAACTACATATAGCTGTGCAGTACATAGTGAAATGAGACAACGTTTCTCCAGCACCTGGTGCTACATGAAGTAATTATACCTTAACCCTTAAACCTACCCATACCACCAAACCTGTCCCTAATCTTACCCGTGGTCCTTAATCAATATGGTCTCAATAAGTGCATTTCACTTTTTATTTTGGTGTAAGTACATTAAGGCCACCTAATATAAAGAGTGACCATATTTTATTAAAATAAGTAACACTCTGAGATGTTAAAGCTCACTAATATATGTTTGCTCATTTACTCACTCTTGTGTCATTCCAAAACTGACTTTATGTCATCATTTATTTAGAACTGTCTTTTCCCCCTCCATACAGTGGAACTCAGGAGACTCCAGTATTGTTTGGAGACCATTTTTCTCTCGTCTTTTGTCCTACTTTTACCAATACTTAACACTATACTTTAGTAATCTGTAAATTATGAAGGAAGCATTTGTCTTTGGTCTATAGTTTTATAATGATTAATTTAAGATGTTTGAAAGAAATTCATAAGCAGACGTAATTACCACAGAGCACACCAACATAATACACAATAATTTCTGTGTTATCTGTGGGATATGATGAATCTCATTTCCATCATATAGCTCTTGTTATGACTTGATCTGTAAGAAAATGACACGTTCTTGTGTAATTTCCTCCCTCTTAGGTACTCAGATCACATGTTTTCCACCCACTAACTTCACATTGAGACAGGCTGCATATGTGGACTCCTTCTGCTGGGCTGCAGTAGAGCATCACCCTACAGAAAATGGGGCTGATAGCGCCCCCCTTCATCTACACAAGGTAATTGTGAACAACAGTGACGTCCACAAAGGTGCTTTTTTTGCTTGGTTGTTGTCTTATTCTCTTGTCTCTTTACCTGCAGTTCTTTCCTTATATCCTTCTGCTGGTTGCCACCCTCATGTATATTCCTGCTCTCTTCTGGCGCTTCACGGCTGCCCCGTCCCTATCCTCTGACCTCAGTTTTATCATGGAGGAACTTGACCGTTGCTACAACCGTGCCATCCGCCTAGCCAAGAGCCTCACAACCAAACAAGACAAAGACATTGCAGAGGACCCACACAGGTGTAGTGCACTGAACATTTTAAAAAGTCTAGCTGCGATGGCAACCTGAAGTTTGAATTGTGAGAAATACAATGTTCAATGGGTGCTTCTGAAACTACTTCTAAAAGCCATCATCAAGCCATTAAATATAAGACTCTTATGTTCACAGAGGCTGCAATTATTAGATTAAAAATAAAGTAAAAATAGTACTTTTAAACATTACAAATGTAATGGAAAAATGCTTCTCTATTTTACTGTATTTTTTAAATGTACTTTATTCCTGTGATGAAAAAGCTGAATTTTCAGCAGCTGTTACTCCAGTCCTTAATGTCACACGATCTTTCATGAATCATTCTAATATGCTGATTTCGTACTTAAGAAACATTTTGTTATCATCAACAATGGATCTCTTTTGGATTTTTGTTCAAGAATCCTTTACGTGTGGAAACCCTAAAAGAACAGCATTTGTTTATTCATTTATCCGAATTGATCAAATCTTTTATAACATTATAAATGTCTATGCTATCACTTTTAATCAATGTAATGCACCATGCTGAATAAAAGTATTAATTACTAAATTATTTCCTTTATGAATGCTTGTGAACAATGCAATTCTTTGCTATTTAATTTTCCTGTCTATTTCCTTTTCCCCCTCATTCAGAACCCAATTATTTAAATATCCTTTATATTCTGATTCTTCTGATCTTAATCTTAAATCCCTCTATTCTCTCTCTCTCTCTCAGTGGTCTTGAAATGACTGAAGCTTGTTTTAAGTACCCTCTTGTAGAGCAGTACTTAAAGACAAAGCGTTCATCTTGGGCTTTAGCAGCAAAATATCTGCTTTGCCGGGTTTTAACATTCCTCACTTTATTGCTGGCCTGCTTTTATCTGACCTACTACATCTTTTGGGTGTCACCCAGTGATCAGTTCTCCTGTCACCTGCGCAGAGGTGTGTGCTAGAAAGCGTGTAGCTCTACATGCGATACACTTCAGAAATGAACGTGTGAGAGTGTGTGTGTGTGTGTCTAATCGTTTTCTCATGTTTTGTCTCTGAATTGTGTTTGTCTGCAGGTATATTAGTAAACGAGAGTGTGGTGCCAGATGCGGTTCAGTGTAAGCTGGTGGCAGTGGGTGTTTTCCGCCTTCTCAGTTGCATGAATCTGGTGGTGTATTTACTGTTAGTACCGGCCGTGGTTTACTCTGCCTTCCAGCCTGTTCGTCAGCACCAGAACGCTCAGTTTCTCCGTCCATACCACCTACTGCCTGCTTTCGGTCACGTGCTGGATCTGCAGCCTACCACCCGCCGTTATGATGACTTCAGCATCTACCTGCTCTTCTTGGAGGAAAACTTGAGTGAGCTTAAGAGCTACAAATGTTTGCAGGTGTGTACATATGTGCATTTGAATCGTTGCATTTTGTGCTTATGTTTTGTATTTTTGTCATCCCCAGAGCTGAATGCTGGTGTCAGCGAGTGAACACTTACACGTTTGTCTGTCATGTGTGTATGCAGGTGTTGGAGCTGCTGTCAGAGGGAGAAGAAGCAGCATTTGACACCATGTGTCTCCTCAGGACTCTTGGACAAGTGAGGACTGACATGGTGGACAGAAAACAAGCCCAAACTGTAAATGGAAGCGCAGAGATAGAAATCTCTCAAATAAAGGGTAAGTATGAGTAAAGTGAAAATAAGACACAATGATTTCCTTCACAATTAATTTGCCTTTTTTGTATAATTTACTGCTTATATTATGTTGGCTTATTAAAATATACATTATAATAAAACATATGAAAACATATTTTTCAAATGAAATGGCTTGCAAGTTTCTTATGTGAAGAGAATGAACGCACTAAATACATGTTCTTTTTGTCTGTAGGTAGAAAAAAGTAGAGAATATAGGTAAAGCATTCTTTTTGTGCAGACTGTTGCTATATCAGTATGAATGTGTTTTTCTCTAGATGCCTCTTCTGTTCTGATGGATGATGGAGTACAGACAGAAAAAAGCTGCAGCTGTGAGAAAGATGTAAGACACAGGGTGGTCTAACATACAACAAAATCAAATCAAATCAAATGACAAACAATCAGTTTACACGTATTCTGAATATGAAGAAAATGTACGATTATATCATGCTTGAATATAACCGATTTACTAATGAACTAACTGAAGAATTAAGCTGCACAAGCTTTTTATGCCTTACGTTAATAGAAATGGTATGAATGTTTTTTTTTAAACTTGATGAAGTTATTATTTGTGAGGTTGATGAATGTTAAAACCCTATTGTATGCATTATGAAAACAATATTACAACATGTATTCTGGGGTGTCCTTTGTAGGTCAGTATAGTTGCAACTATGAGAGAGAAAGAAACTAAATAATTAAGATGCTAATGTTAGAATATTAACAACTAACTTCTGTCAATGTTGCCTCTTGGTAACAAACAATTAAAATAATAATTGTAATATGGCTGCAAAAATATAATGTGACCAAGAAATCATCAAAGTCTTCTCTTCTTTATAAACCTTCAAATGCTAATCTTATATGCATCATGTATTTGCAAAACTGTGGTACAGAAAATGGGGTTGTTTCCCTGAGGCAACATCATTAAAAAGTTAAAATATAAAGGATGTATTCATGTAATATCTAAATGAATGGAAATGGTTTTATGATGCATGACAGCTTAATATTTGGCTGAGTAAAACTTTTCTAGAGGTAATAATGCACTGCCTATATGCAAAAAGCAATAATCAAATATACAAAATATAATGTATGATATGTATAATACTGTTAAGTTTAATATTTTGTAATTTTTTATTTATTTGATAGAAATCAAGAGATGTGTTTAAATCATTTTGTAGTTCTAATAGTAAATTTAGTTTTGTGTCTCCTTAGTTGTTAAATCGCATGTCTTCAAATCTGAGCTGTTCAAAAATGGTCCTAAAATGTTACTTTTAATGGACTTCATTCAGGGATGTAGAATGCCAGCTTGTAATGTAATAAAAATAACTCTCTGTTGTCATGGACTTCTACCTTTGGCACATTCAGTACATAAAAATAGCCCACACTCATAGCCTCAACACTAATGTTCAGATATATTTCAGTAAAACAGCTTCACGTTTTCATTTACTGCTAAATATCAAATGCTGATAGTTTTATAGCTAAGTGGGAATAAAGCACATGCATCATTTAAGCACAAAGGGTTCTTCAGGCTGATGTGGTTCT
This sequence comes from Puntigrus tetrazona, assembly GCF_018831695.1. Taxonomy (NCBI): domain Eukaryota; kingdom Metazoa; phylum Chordata; class Actinopteri; order Cypriniformes; family Cyprinidae; genus Puntigrus; species Puntigrus tetrazona. The sequence goes on from NC_056703.1 coordinate 13,983,928, forward strand.
AACATGGGCTATTCAAGATTTTTTTTTTTTTTTGGTTGTTTTTTTTAAGAATGTAGTAGCCATTGCTTGAAAAAAAAAAAACAGCACATAGTGGACGTCACAAACATTACTACTGTCTAATGAGACATCTAATCCCATTTTCTCCAGAATGAGATACCCAGAGATATTCTGCTGATTCACTCAGTCTTTCCAAAGAAAAGCCACCAGCTGTCACCTTCTAGTAGATCCACGTTCAGGGCATTCTAAGCAAACTTCTACCCCTCAACAAGTATTAACAATTAACCAAAACCCACTTGAGATGGTCAGCGCAGGCTACTAGAGCTGCGTGAGCACCAGAATGTGTTTGTCTTTCGTGAGCACAGTAGCGCTCAGGAGTTAACGTGAATTAGTTGGGCAAACACAGCTAATGTGGCATGCGTAATTGGACAGTCACTTAAAAGTGTTAAAGTGTGTTTGCGCGCAAGATTGGTTTTCCGCTGACTCCAGAACCCACCTAAACACAAGTATAAAAGAGAGTAGCGCACACTGTTCGTCCCAAACCTTCTCTCGTCTACCATCTCTGCCGTTCCTTGTCCTCTGCTTCAAGAACAGGTACGTGACCAGCAGGATGCTAAACCAACAGATAGTGCCATTGTAACTGGTGCTGCACGTAGCTATATATATTTTATCTGTGTTTCTGTCAGCGTGACCATGGCAGTGTGGCTCCAGGCTGGTGCTCTGTTGTTCCTGTTGGCCGTGTCCAGTGTGAACGCTAACGCAGGGGCCCCGCAGCACCTGTGTGGATCTCATCTGGTCGATGCCCTTTACCTGGTTTGTGGTCCAACAGGCTTCTTCTACAATCCCAAAAGAGATGTTGACCCTCTTCTGGGTAAGTATCTAGTAGAGAATCTTAAAAAAGTATGGAAATATGGGAAGAGACGCTAACAAGACTCTGGATACAAAGACGTTCCACCTGTCTTGTAATTAATATATTGAATGTATTTGTGTAGTGTACATGGTATGTTTTGTGTGCATTTGAAATGCAAATACATTGCATGAAGAAGATGATACTGAAATAATAATATTGGCTAAAATGTGGCTAGAATAATGGCAATGGTTAACGTGATTTATCCCTGTAATGGCAAAGATGAATTTTTACTAGTCATTTTAATATGCTGATTTAGAGCTCAACTGACATTTCATATTAGCAATTTTATAATATGTTAATATTTTTGTGGTAATTGTAATACATTTCTCAGGATTCATTAATCAGTGGGAAGTAAAAAAATAAATAAATAAAATTATTTGATCAATTAAAAAAATATATACTTTTGAAAGGTAGTGTATAGGTACAAAATAGGTGTAATGTATAAAACAACTTAAAAAGTACATTTACAGTATCTCATCAATGCTAGACAGTATTTGGGGGCATCTAGATGAGGATCTGATCTGATGTCATCAAGAGCAACGATTAAATTGGGCCCTTTATAGAACTAATGTCAGGATTTTCCCTATTGTTGTTTTTCCAGGTTTCCTTCCTCCAAAATCTGCCCAGGAAACTGAGGTGGCCGACTTTGCATTTAAAGATCATGCCGAGCTGATAAGGAAGAGAGGCATTGTGGAGCAGTGTTGCCACAAACCCTGCAGTATCTTTGAGCTGCAGAATTACTGTAACTAAAGAATTTGCACGTCCTGTGACAGCCGCCAGTGACTTCACCACCTGTTTGCACACAGGTACCAGCCTTAATGCCCTTGATTTGTTTTTCATAGAAAATAAAATTTTGTCAAATGAATTCAGAAGTTTTTTTGTCTCTACTTTGCATTTTAAATAAGGTATTTAAAATTCCACTCATTTAAATGAGAAAACAATTTGGTTTTATTTGACAAGTTAGGATATTAGGATATCCAGAAATAATTCACATTAGTTCAGCCCCTTCTGAGGTCTGCTGGTTGAAATACAGACTGTGCTCGGATTCTGGTTCCATTGCTAAAACTCAAAATCTCTAGAGTGGAGTCTAAGTCAACAACTTTATGGTTTGATAGCAAAACCGTGTGCTTAATTCTGAGGGCCAGAGATGTGAAAATGGTCACTTTGGTACAATTTGATTCTGGTGACACTGACTATAGGGACCAAAAAATCTAAATATTATTACTGTAAAATAGCAGCAGCACAATGCGGTTGTCAGTCGTGTATTTGGGATTAACAACCGTATTTTCTACAGGTGTGAGTCTCGTTCATACAGCAGCTTACAGTTGAGGAGTGCAACAGTAGTCAAGCCCCACAGTGACCAAAGTAATATCAAAGATGGCGATGTCCATAAAACTAAAGTCTTATCCCTTTCTGACACAGCAAGGGTCCAATTTAGCAGCTTTCTTCAAACCTTTATTAACTGGACTGACAACCCTATTTTACTGCTGGGTGAACGCAGGCCTAGTAGTGCAGTTGCAAGATTGTGATCCCTTTTCAGAAGATTATAGTTGTAGGCCTTTTTGATTTTTAACATTTCCTGAATGCAAGCTCTTTTTTTTATTAAAATCAACTTTTTAAAAATACATATTAACTATAATCATTTTGAGGTTGATTTTTCTTATTCTGTGTTACAATGTCCAACCAAAATTTCAATGAATGTATGTCTTATCAACCACAAACACTTGAGCTGTAGTATATAACCAGTATTAATGACAAAATCTACATACACTGTAAAAAACAATAGCTGTTTCAACTTGAAATAACTTGTTACCCAACTGCCAATTTTTTTGTTGTTGAGTCATTTACATTAACATGTTACATCAAGTTAAAACAGATATTTTTAACTGTGTATAAAGCATGTCTAAAGCACAATGAGAAACACAAAAATTGAGAACATTATACATGTAACAAAGTTGATTTATTGTTTTCTCTCATTTATTTAAAGCCCTCCTGACCCTCCATTATTACAGGATAATTTTGCTGTTTTTTCCCCCATCATAATTAATTACATATTTTTAATCAGACTCATTTTCTGAATATTGAAACCAGCAAAAGTCTCCCTGTATAGATCTTCAGCCATGCATGCTTTTTTACTAGCCTAACATTAAAAAAAGAAGCTTAAATAAGAAGCAAGAGACTAAGCACCAAGACTTTTTTTCTTTTGTTCATATATGAAAGAAACAACATGTTAGATTACAGTCAACTAAAAGGCAGTGTGTTTTGCACTTCTAACACACAACCAGACCACCACTAGTGATTCTGAAATGTCCTTCATTTGAGTGGTACAAACAATACCAAGTGAGCCACATGAAAAAGCCACACTGTCAGCTACATATCTCAAATGCCACCTTACAACCTTTTTCTCTCAAACGTTTTTTTAAAGCGTAACAGAAAAGTTGTTTTTTTTCTGACATGAAAGGAAATAAGCCAACTACTCACAGCAGAGAGAACTGCTCTGCTAATTAACAGAAACTAAAGGCACCAGGAAGAGGATGAACCAATGTGGTAGGGGTGTGGGTGTTTGTGTGTGTGTGTGTGTGTGTGTGTGTGTGTGTAAGTGGTCAAGAGTCTAGACCATTCTCCCACAAACTAGCCCAGATACAAAAATCAAATATCTATGAAAAGTTTTTCTCTTTAATTTACATTTTCAGTCATGTAACTGAGCCGTTTACAGATTTTTGAAAACATTTTTTTCATGCGCTCATATATTTATTAAACATACCTGCTGATTAATTTATGGCCACAAGAGGGAAGCAGAACATTCATTTACAGTGTTGTTGAATTATTACGGACTGACCCCTGATCTAATTTGCATTCAGACAGTAAGACTGATTTGGGTCAGACCTTTCTCTGATTATAATTGTTATTTTTTATATAACTTAAAATTATATAAAAGATTCTGTAGAGGATTTCATCAATCATTCTGATTAATTCACGTTACAACAAAAGTATTTAAAGTGTGAGAAATATCATGTGAGGTTTTAGTAAAAAATAACCATGAAACATACTTTCAAAGTGTCAAACCGGAATTTTCCCAACTTTCACATGCAACCCAGAATTTTGACTAATGCTTACTTAGCGGTTTCTAGGTAAAGTTTATTAGTGAACTCAGCAGGTCAGGTGTTGTGAGGTGCACTTTTCACACATTTTGATTGTTTAAATGACTCCTAATGTTGCACCATCACAACTAATCAGGGATTCTTCTTTTTTTTTTTCACCAGTATTCCATTATCTGGCTTTAACACAATGCAACAACAGACAGAGAATAAACAAGTTTTCATACTCAGACTTTTAGGAGAAAATTGAAATCAAATCAAAACTAAAATTCCAAAGTTGTTCTACTTCTACAAACACTTCTACTTAACAGAACATTTTTGTGGCACTCTTAAAGGGCCTCAAATCTTTTAACCATCACGATAACCATCAGTTATCCATCATTTTCTTGACTAATCACATTAGCTTGAAGAAAAATTGCATTCTTACAAGTATAACACACAGAAATGGCTGTATCAACATCTGGACTAGTTGCTAATTCAAGAGTTTTCAGGCAGTTTGCTGGAAACCTCTATATGAAAAGAAAATATTATACTTCAAGTAAAGTGGGGATTCTTTCAGTTTTGTTCAGCCTGGTAGAAAAGCAGCAGATACACAAAATGAAGAGGATCATGAAAGAAAGTGTTGTCTATTCATCAAAGATTTGCCATATGGGCTATTTGTCAAGTATTTGAGTTGAATCTGACACACTCATCCCCAACCCATCAACAAAATATGTACACCTGGTGTTGAACCCTCATCAGCCACATTGCACTACTTTGGTACTTCAGCTTTTCTACCTTGGCTGGATAGAAAAAGGAAGTGGCATTTCAAGCAAAATACGTTTAGGAATAATTTCCTTCACATCAGAAGCTTTGTTGTTTAAGAGAAATAAAAGGTAATATACATACAATCTACACATTTGATGAATCATTGTATCACTATACATCATGGATCTGTCCAGAAGAGTTTAGACAGAACATAGTAGAAGCAGAAGAGGCAAATCGTGTCATTCCATTCCAGTCACATGGAGATGACAATGGGGAAAAAGGTGAATTAAGGTCCATGTTAGTCAAACTTCGGACTGTACAAGAGGTCCAAAAACATACTAATAGAGGACAAAAGACATACTAATATGAATGTAGAACCATCAAGAGTAAACTTGAGTCCAGGATTATGCTTAATCTGTGAGCACTCTACATTCACCTTGAAAAGGTCCATTGATCTTTTAAACACAATGGCAAAAAATGGGAACCAATTATTATTCAGTGTTGCAGTTCACAATACAGGTATATATAAAAAGACAAAAAAGTGCTTTAGATTATTAAGTAAAAACAATGGAGTTCATAAAACAGTCAAACTGGGCATCAGTAAAGGCCTTTTTTTAAATGTTGAGTCCAAAATTAAGGTATGAGGGTTTTGAATTGCTGACTCAGAGTCTAATGTTTAAGGGTCAGAGTAAATCTGCAGTCTCAGTGATCTTGAGCCCCACACCAGCACTAACTGGAAGTGCATTCCCTAAAACCACATGATATCGCTGCCATTTAAATCCCAGCCTTCAAAGAAAGGGCACGTATGCTCTCATTAGGTGAATTTATGAGCAAAGATCCACAGGAGACACTCAGCAAAGCAAATCCTCATCAACATCAGCCTATCAGGTGTCTTAGCAATAAAAACATCCTCCAAAATCCATGGTATAACAAAATAGGCATGAGTAGAAACCAATAACGGTAGAGTGGAACACAACAGCCAGGCAAAGTGGTGAATATGGCTGTTGCTAAAGTGATTTCATTCATCTTCTTGAAATAAAGAGAAAAAGAGAGAAAAAGAGAAAGGTGAAGTTAATTCTATTATTCTCCCAAAATGTCTTTAAGCTGAAAGGCTGAAAAAACGAGTAAGTGCTTCATGGACTATAGTGTCCTTTATACCACAGATCCATACTGAGATGTAAAGAGACAGAGCAGGAGAGAAAAGAGCAGGTACTGTTGTAAAATGAAATGTAAACACCTTCTACTGAATTTAAAAAAAAACTGGAAAATCCTTCAAAACAGTTTGTATCCTTCTTGATTAGATCATCTATATTCACTCTCTACAAAATAACACCATCCTCTTTTTGTAATAATCTACACAAAGGGCAGCGCTGACATAGTGATACTCTTTAAAAAGGTTTAAAAAGAGAATAGTTTTTTTAAAGAATTCATAAGCGCACAGATGCTTGTCTTTTTGTGTGTGATGTGTTAGTAACTGTAGATAAGGATGCTCTGTATGACAAAGCGTTTAGATATAAACCTAATCAAACACACCTGAACCAGATGGTTAAGGTTTGATGTTCATTAAAAATTACAGACATTTGTTAGAACAGGTTTAAACTAAATTCTGCAGAAGGGTGGATTTCCAGGAGCAGGACCAAGCTCAAATCAATTTTTTTTTTTAAACATACAACACTGACCTAAACAAGCTACATGTCTTAGAGGCTTTTAGATGTGTGTGCAGAGCATGTATGTAGATGTGTATGCATGCATTGCAAGTGTGTGTGTGTGTGTGTGTGTGTGTGTGTGTGTTGTGTATATGTCTAGTTCACTAAATAACAGGCCACGTGATTTTCCCCCATCTCACAGTGTTTGTGGTTCTCCAGGGGCCGTGTGTGGGCTCTGGGGGGGAGAATGTGGTGGGGACTGCAGGAGGGGGGTAAAATGTGGGATTGGGGGCAATAAGAAGGGGCGGCTGTGGGGGATGGGGGCAGTCCGGAGGGCACCAGTGGTCCAGGGGGTCCGAAGGGGCCAGTGGGTGACTCAGCAGGTGGCTGGTTGTAAAAGAAGAAAGCACACTGATGGATGAATGTCTCGATGATTGTCTGGTAGGTACGTGTGGCTGTCAGGGCATCCATAGAGGTGAAATCTGGCCTCATCAGTGTTGGCCAGAAACAGATAGAGAGATTCTCGCTGGTCATTAAGTTGACTCTGTTCCACTGACTAACCCTGAGAAAGAGAGAAAGAGAAACAGAGATTTAATATCCCTTCCCTTTAACTGATCTCCAATAGGTAGCAACTGCAGGTGGTTCTCAATCTCACTTGTTTAGATGGCTCATTACATATTTGAAGACATCAAAATTCTCCCTGGGAAATCGTCTTAACACATCCTTCATTGTGTGAAGCCTCTGTTCTCGATCATTAATTTCTATGCACAAAAAATTAAAAACTTGATTATTCCACAGGCTTAGACAGGCATGGTGTTATGTATGACATAATATCCCATTTTACTTCCTCTGCATGCAACACTTCAGGAAGATTCATTTAAAATATTCCTCACAAAAGCATTTATAGAGTTCTAAGCAAAATCTTACTGAAAGCTTCCACCAGCTCCTCCTGTGAACTGTAAGGAACCAGAGGCTCAGGCAGCTCAGAGAAAAAACTTTTCATTGCTCCGGCAACTGTATTCACAGTGAAGTCCTTCTCTACAAGGTCCAGATTGTGGTCTTAGAGGAATGAAAAATAAATAAATTAACTGAAGTGAGAGCGATAAAATGAGGGTAGCAAGAAAGAAATCAAAGAAGAACATGAACAGTAGATCTTATCCATCAGTATGATTTTGTGAGTGTGGAAATAAAACTCAAAATACATTTTACGTGTACATCCTGCACTCATGGATACAATATGTGCATTAACACAAGACAATCCACCATCATACAAAACAAATTCTTCTGAACTTACCCTGTTCGAACTGTCTCTGCATGCTCTCTATCTCCGCCTTATTCCCACTTACCCTGTAGATACCCTCTGTTGTGAGACCTGAGAGGGAGTATTGATTAACAAGATCACTTTAATGTATCTTTCTATGACTCACTGTAAGCATTTTAAGGCATTTAGCACTAATCACTGTCAGAATACCTTTAGTGTCAAAGATAATTCTACAAACTGTTACTACATACAGGTCTAATATACTGGCTAAAGCACATTGAATTACCACTGTGTATGAAATGTGCTGTATAAATAAAATTGCCTTGCTATTAAAAATGCTAAAAAAACCCACAACTTTTTTATGGTTCTAATATCTTCATTGTCAGAGCATAACTGAAACCTAGTCAGGAAAAAGAGTTAACTATGCGCAAAACTATGGTGTGGTGTGATTTATGACAGCTACAGCCCATTAAGTATCTAATTTTAACTGGACGCTGCAATAATGATAAGCTTATATGGTTTCTGTTATGGACTGAGTATAATGTTGAAACAGTAGCAGCAAATGTACCTGTGGCCTCAATGTAACGAATACACTTGTCAATGAACACTGGAATAGGTCGTTCAAAGGAAACCACATTGACCAAGGGCACTCCAAAGTAGTTACTCTCCAAAGGCTTAGAGATAGAATGACGAGGCTTTGGTCTTGTTTTCTGCCAAAGAGCAAGACAAAATATAGCTTATTTAACAATTACACATGACATTTAATGAAGCCTCAAATAGAATCAGTTATTACAAATAAATACTATACTACTTTTGTAAAGCCATGTAAAATGACTAAATAAATGAATCTTACTTTGCCTGGTCGGCGAAGACTTTTCAGTATGTTCCTCTTTTTGGGATCTTCTCCTTCTTCATTCAGTATATCTGCCTTTAGTCCTGAAACATCATCATCTTTTGACCTTGAGAGAGTGCCAATCTCATCATCGCTACCAATGGAAAAACTAGTGCGGAAACTGCTGAACTTGCCCAAACGTTTGGAACGATCACGGTAGAGACGTGGCTTTACACGTGCAGCTGAAAACTTGCGACATCTCTCCAATGAGCTGCCATCGCCTTCACTGTCTGAACCGTTGCCTCCTCCATTCGAATGGATCCGATTGGAATTGCGGATGGTAATAATTTTACCCTGTGTGCTGTCATGTGGCACAGAATATATGCTATCCTCATAGCTGGGGCGGGGTTTAGAGACCGCATCCATTGGCTCAGCATAGTCTGAAGGATCATAATCTCCTCCTAGAGGCCACGTCACATTGGATGTAAGGGAACGGCGATGGCTGACTGCATCCACATACGGATTAAAATTTGGTTTTCTAAGGTCGAATGTCACACTAGGTTTGGGTCTTACTTGTGGAGGAACTTTATTATTCAGTTTGTTCTCAAAGGTGCTAAGGTCAGAGATCACAGAAAATGTGTCACCTGAGTCCAGGTCAGGCAATTTGAATCCACCGTGAGAGGTGAGTGTGCCATCATGGTAAGGCGGGGAAGCTTCCATGTCTTCCTCAGAATCTAACAGCATTGTTACAGGGCTTGGGGAGCCACAGTGTGGCGAGTACACATTCTCATTTGTGCTACTGGCTTCTGCAACATTTTCATACATATGACTGGCCTCAACAATGGTTCTCTTTTCTAATACCTCTGTGAAAAATTGTTCCAAAAGGTCTAGTTTGTGTAGTCCTCCAACAACTCCTCCGGTGCCACAGACAATACTGCAAAACCGTCCCTCAAGTTCACGTGCCAGTTCTTCACCTTGGACTAGCATTTCATGAGCAGATTCAGAGTCCAGAAGCTCAGTCCGCGTTTCCCCCACTGCAAGCAGTTGAACGGGGACAATGTCCTGAACCTCACACAAAAAGGCACACAGGGTTTCAAAAGAAGCCTTGCGGCTAGCCGAGTATACAGCAATGTAGCCATGTACCAGCCGACTCTTACGAGTGGCAAAAGAAGCATGGTATGACATTAGCGACAGTTCAATTGTATGCTTGTGACCACCAATTGTTTGTTCTAGCAGCACTGAAGTGCCACTTGTCTGAGGAGACGTTGGCTTGCAATGCTGAGGAAGAAGAAATGGTGCAAAGAGTTGATCAATGTCATAGGAGTCTCCACACATTAGGCACATGACAATACGCAATTCAGCCTCTGGGCTCTGATCCTGCTGTAATTCTCGAATACATGGAGGCAGCGGAGGTGCAGGTGGGGAACAGCTACGAAATGTTGAAGTCCTCCTTGTTTCAAGTAGAACCTTCAAGACCTGATTGATCTGCTTTTCATTTACATTTCGCCCATAGCCAGTGCCTGGGGAGGCAGGTTCCAGGTAGTTACACTGCAGTTTTATGGCTACCTGCTGACCCTGTGAGATTAATGCTTGAGCAGTCTCACCACCAATGTCACCCAGTCCTCCAACGCCTCTTTTGGTTACTAGTAAGAGTGACAGGGGAAGCTGAGCCATATGGTTGTCTCTTCTGCCAAGTGTGGACTCTCGCAACTTCTCAATACTTTCAACAATATATGATAAGGATTCTTTTGAATTGTACAAACACAGGCATCCGTGGGGAGTAAATGTGGATGTATGAAATGAATTGACAGGAAGTCTAACATTACCCTCAATGGGCCGAAGGATAAGCTCATACATTCTACCTTCAAGCATATAATGATCGTCATTGGTACACAATGCCCGAATCTCATTGGCTAATTCTCTGGCAAGTCCATCTTTGCCGAGTATTACAAGATTGATTCTATCTACCTTTCCATCAAACATATTGGACTTTCCAAAGGAAGGGTATTGTGCAGGGAAGCACGAAGCTAGTATTTGCTCAATTTTGTTGTCAACACAGTGTGGGCAGTTTGGACACGTTTCTTTTGTAGGATGATACACAAAATGGATGTGTTTCAGCACTAAAGCATCCCTTTCGGCTTGCAGTTTCTGAAGGGCCTTGAAGCGTTGTTCTTCACCCAACACTTCTTGAATTGCTCCCATCTTCTCTTTACTAGGTTTGGCATCTACCTCAAGTTCATAGAAGAGCTCAGAGTACTCTAGTAAAAGCTCCTGAAAATCCTCCTTTGCCCTGTCTATGATTGCTTTCTGGTGCCGGTTATAAATGTCCAAATATTCTGGCTCCTCAAGCCACTGGTAAAAGTCTTCGTTCATGATGAAGCTTCGGGCTTCCTCCCAGGGTTTGCCAGGGGTAACGAAAGGTGATGATGCTAATTTCGCTTTGAACTCATGACGCATCTGGGCACGCTTGCATTCATTGCGCAAATGTTCAAGGTGTGCATCAAATATTATTTCAGCAGCCGTGGTGTCTAGCACATCAAAGGGGATACGATCATCTTCCATGTTGTCAAGATGTGGCGTGTCCTCCCAAGGCGCATCGTCCAGTACCACAAACCAATGATCAAAGTCTTTTTTAGACTCGAGGACCTTCTGGACTCCAGACCAGCTCAAATGCTCAATTTCATCCAACTCGGACACTAAGCTACTTAATGCGAGTGGAAGAGCGGTCAGGTATGCTTTGCGACGCCTTTCAATGTGTTCCTGTTTTAGCCTGTGAATGTGTTGTTGAAACAGCTTTTTAGCTTTACCAGTACCTTCTAAAAATACATACTCCTTGTATTCGGGTGAAGTCTGCATTCGTCGGCTAACATTGGGCCACGTTTCATTGTGATTCTTCACAATGTGGTTCACCAACCACTCATAGCGGTCCTTTGCAGAAGCAATTAGTTGACTCTGGTGCTTTAGTGCCTCAAAGTAAGGAATGATCTTGGGCTTACCTCTTCCCTTATCAATAAGCTGTATCAAGGTAAGGAAAGCCAAATCAACATTGACGTTGGACCGTGCCGACGTTTCAACAACCTGCAAGTTCTTTTTTGTAATGGCAAAGGTATGAGAGTCCTTGATGTATCGCTCCACACCCTCATCACACTTAGTGAGAACCAGCACAATAGGCTTTTTTGTCTTGCTTAAGTGATTGTACAAGTTGGTGATAAATTTCATTTGATCATCAAAGTTGCGATTCATGCCACGACTAACATCAACACAAAGCAGAAAGCCATCCACCTGCAACTTGCCTTCGGGCATTTGCTTCTGTTCGAAGTCTTGCTCCAGTCCCAACTGATCAGTGCAGAAGTACATGAGCTTTTCAGCAGAAGCCAGTTTGGTGGAGGCAGCTCTTTTGATGTAGGGCTGTAATGCTGTGCTGCGATGAGGCTGGAACGTTTGGTCATCAATGAATTCGGTCTGCTCAACCACATGCATTCTGCAGTCTGCGCCATCTTCCAAAACTCTCCCCACCTCTCCCCAAAACAGGAAGTGGTCATTGTTGACTACCCGGCCACCAAAGTCACTTGTACTTAGCACAGAAGTGTGATCAAGATGGAAGTCATCCGCACTGGGCCTGACAAAGCGGTTACAAAGGCATGATTTGCCAACTCCACATTGCCCCTTCTCTTTCTCAGTTCCCGACAGGCCAACAACAACGAGGTTGTAGATAGGCATTCGGGATTCTTGCTTTTTAGCCATCATCATCGTACACAGGCGTTCATCTTGCCATGCCCCAAAGGATGACAAAGGCAGACTCTTTAAAATGTGTCCATAAAATTTTGAAGGAAAGTCCTGTATTTGATTTACAATTTAGGGTTTATTTCTGATGTTTCAATCATCTTTTCGGGTCAAGAAAACTGCTTGTATGTTCTGTCCATATTAGAGAGTATTAATCAGAGATGCGACGTGAAGAGGCAGCAAGAAATGGGGCTAACCTAAATGAGAAAAATAGGGAGAAAGAACAAACCAATTATTAGGGATGCACTGTAATTATCGGCAGATATGTAATAGGCATCTTGTCAGTAAAGCCAGTTTTATAATCAGTGGTAAATGTCATCAGGTGTGTGACTTCACATTGAGCAGCATTTACTACACAGAGCTGTTGTTCACTGATGAGCTGCACAAATTCACGTTCGTTATCAGCGCGGTTTTGCACAGCTTATCAGTGAACAATGTCAGCTTTACTGAGAAGATGCACATTACATATTAGCAGATGATTATCGCGCATCCCACAAATATTAATATAATATTCAATTCACATAGTGTTGTCAAATACTAAATCCCTTAATGTACCTAGCAATTTACATAAATGCATTTCAGTATGTTTCTAATAATGTTTCTTTAATATTTAAATGTCATTCTAAACAAACATTAAAGAAATACAATTATAATAAAAAAATTTCTAGTAATATAAGACTGATAGATCAATTTCTAAGCTTGCCTAGCAATCATACACAACTACAGGGAATACAAAAAAAATGAATTACAGTAGTCAATATTTGAAGTGGATTAAAATTGTGTCAAACTGTCCTAAAACCAAAACAATATCTGATCTTGTCTTAACTTTCATGATCCATTTCTAATGTTGCTTACTACAATTAGAACACTTCACAGTCTTTCACAATCATCTATTAACATTTTAAATGTTTCATGATGTGCTTTGAATCTGAACACTGAAATTGAATACTGCTCGCTAGTTTCTGGATATTTTGTTTAGTTTTTAAGTTGCCCATTTTCCAAAACAACACTTAAAATGGTTATTATTTAAATGGCCACATTACCTGCATACAGTATGTTGGTTGGATATTTAATAATGGTGCTTTTCTTACACAGCAGACATAAGCAATAATTCCAGCATGTAATTAATCCACTGTTATCCTTAGCTAGTTCTAGTGCTGCTATTTAAAGACTTAGGAAATTCCTGATTAGTTGATTTGTAAGAAATAAGTGTTCTGTTGTCTGAAGTAGTCATTTCACATCTCAAAGTTCAAGTACATGTTAACATATACTGTAAATAAAATACCAAGACTCCCGTATTCCTACAACCAACACCATATTAATGACAGCTTAAATACAATGTGTCATTATCTGAATGTCACTGGTGCTTGTCGGTTCAACTTTGTCAAAACATTGTCAGGGTGTTACTAGATAGTTTTCATTCTGGGCGTTAAATGTTTAATCATTCAAATTTCTAAAATGATACTCTGGTTGTGGATCAGGTTGCATAATGTGCGATTACACAATAATACATACAAAATACTTAGAAAATCTTAAATAACAGTAAAGGTAATTACTTCCTCCCAGTTAACTGTAGCACTTAGCTATTAAGAGTCAAACAGCTAACCTACAATTTTAAAGTATTTTATGAGCATGATCTAATAGAAAGCACATTCAAACAAATAAGAACTAGTGAATATAATATCAATAGCACATCCACAATTTTGTCATTTTCTTACTTATGTCATTCCATACCCATATGGCCGTCTTTTATCCATGAATTTTTTTTTTTAATAATGTAGTTGATAGCCGTTTTCCATGCGATTACAATGAATGTAAACTGGAGCTTTCAAGCTTTAGAAAGGACAAAAAAAAAAACAAACAAACATAAAAGCACCATAAGTGGCTGATGTGATGGGCTATTTCATGTTTTCTAAAGCCATCTAATACCTTAGATATATAAAAATGTAAGTTGTTTTAAGTTTTTACTCGTTATTTTTTTGCTTTTCTGTATTTTGATGGCCCCAGTCCTCATTCACTTTCATTATACATAGAAGAGTGGGCAGGATATTCTAAGTTCACCTCGTGAGCTTAGAATATCCTGAAAAAACAAAAAAACGTTCTCACGCAATTTTTGCCAATTTAGCTTATCTAAGGGCACTCTCACCATACTGCATGCAGTTGTGGAAACCAGTATTAACTGTATGCATACTCTAAATTAGACAACTAAATGGATAACATTCACATTGTATTCAGTAATCATTTATTTAAAATTTACTGGACAAAAAATAATATAAAACCAGTATGAAATAATATTGTATTTACATTGTTGTGAATTCATTAAAAAAATCTTTATTCAAAAATTGGACTATAGAACTATTCTTGGACGAAGTATTACTACTGCTTACTTTTAGTGCTACAGTACCACATACAGAAAATGTTTTTCTGGTGAACCCTCATGTAATATCTGGTGTTGTAGACCAATACAGACCCTATCTGGCTACAGAGCTCTAAATAAGCGACCCACATGCAGGTCAGGTGCAGTCCAAGTGGGTGCTAGTGAAAATACTGTTTGATTGCTACATGGTAGGAGTCTACCAGCTGTTTAGACTTACCTTCAACACGCACCAAAACACAACCTGATGTTCTGACTTCCCTGCACTTGCCTTAGCACTCTGTGTTTTGTTAGACACAGAGAAATATATGGCTTGAATGCACATCAAGCACAGTTGTGGTCGCATACGCATGGCAAAATAAAAACATCCTATGGCACACTCATCAGGCAAATTACACAAGTGAAGTTCTGAATCCTCAAAAAAAGAAAAGGATTTCACTCCCAAAGCCTAGGCCCAGCATAGCCTAAGCAAGAAAGCTACGTAATGCGGATGTCATGGTTCAGAACTACCTTCCTATGAGCGGCTCAGCTGTCTGTATGCTGCTGCAACAGAAATTACACACTCAACTGTCTGTGACATTTTCCTCGCGTATTTAAATCAGGGTGTGCAGTTATAATAAATTAGCGCGACTCGTCTATGTCGGTTTATTCTACAATGCAGCGGTACATAGCCACTAACAAGGTGCACATCACGTGAGGAAAATAGTCTGCCAACTTATAACATTCTGAGATTATTAGAGTGCGAGATAAATCCGTTTTCAGTGCAACCAAGGCGCTGCCTGCACAATAGACAACACTCGCTTGTGTTTGTACATACAATTTCCCTTCTGTAGCTACTACTCCACTCCTTATTTAAACATATTCGATTTATAGGCTTCTCAAATGGCTGAAAACTGTCACGAAGGTGACACGGTCTACTCTGCCGGTTAATAATTGTTTTAACGAAACACCGGGGTCAATACATAGATACATACCAGTGCCTTTCTCCGTTCTCCCTTTCCCTTCTCAATCCCTCTTCCCTCGTCCAGGCCAGCGCAAGAGGGCTTACAACCGGCTCGGTCAGTGTTGTTGGAAACCAGAAAGAAAGGAAAACAAAAGACTACGTAAAAAGCCGAGGACATTAAATTCCGCGGGGGCTGTTTGATTGTGGCTTGACAGACTTGCAGTTTCCAAGGGATATTTTTGTCAGGCGCAACTTACTGATCTCGCGTTCGCATAGAAACGGCTGCGAAAATCCACCGACGGCTAAACATATCCAAACAAAGAAATGTCCTTTCTTGGGAGGCCAGTCGTTTCCGTGCAGAAAAGGGCTTGTTTTAATTTCTTCCTCCGGCCTAAGCACGTTGGTTTTGATCTCTTATAATGCCCTTTGTTGTGGCCATAAAATGCTGATTTCACCGTGTGCAGACGGCATGCAGCGATGCCTGTACACTGAGACACAACAACCAGTTTTTCGTAGCCAAATCACGAGCAATCTGGGCCACGCATGTTTTTAAATGTTACGAGATATATACATTGTGCGTGAGGGTGAAAGTGGTTGTCCAAGCCTCCCGATAATGGCGGTCCCTACGCCCGAGCCCAACTCCGAGTCTGCCCTCTTTCGCTCTCCTTTTTTGAGGATAAAAGAGGGTTACTGAGACAGCCGAGACTCGCCCAGTGGCGCATGGACAACAGCACAGCGCTGAGCCAATTACAGGAGCCGAGCTCTAGCGCGCGCGCGCGGACGCAGGCCCGACCTAAAGGCGAAGCAGCATCCTTTCAAAGACAGAGTGATTGATGTTGTTGCAGATGATTGTGATCGTATATACACTTCTATAAATAACCGCGTAGCAGTATCTTAAAATATATAAGATTCGCCCGAGTGTAACATGTGCTTTAAAACCGTGCTTATTGTGAAATCTGTAGTTGACATTTTTTTTTTTTTGACAAATACTCTTTGACACACTGCAATGTTCTTTAAAATTGTAAGATATTTCACAGAAATTATCTTTTGAGTTTTCTTTTATTGCGAGAGTATACATAGAACATGTGAAAGCAAATTAACTATTTGGCAAAAAAAAAAAAAAAAAAATCTTCATTTTTGGTCCTCCTCGGTGAATTACTGATGTGTCCGTTTACCTGCAGAAAGCAGAGCGAGATAACTAGAATTTGGTTATTGAATAACTGGCAATCTTGTCCATCAACATTCTGTTAATATACTTTTATGTGTTGTGAACCCGCATTCAGAGTTTCTGAGATAATGAAGTAAGAGAGAACATGACCTTTTAAAAGTCATTTAAAAAAGCTCTCTTGACAGAAAGTCATGACATTTACTTTTTAAAACATGATGTAATGCTTGCTAGGAATATGCTTGCCAAAAGTGTTACAATGTTAATGCATATGCATGCTCACAGTGAAGGTTAATGAAGGAGAGGTCAAAGATCACCATTGTCTTCAAGCCTACAGAGAAGTCACACCAAGAGGTAAGAGAGGGAGAATGTATGTGTCTTTTATTGTATCTTTTACTATATAAATATTTTATGATCCTTACTTAGAAGACGCCTTTTTTCCACAGTTGAGCCTTTTGCCTGCCAGAAAAGAAGATAACATTTGATTATAGAAGGAAAAAAACGATGTGTACGTGCATTCATGTGTTTCCATTTTTATTATAATGTATGCAGAAAGGACATGCTGTGGATTCCATGAATCTAGAGATTCTCACCGAATATGATAACCATGCCCAAACAGAACAAAACAGCTGCAAAGATCAGCCCACCTCTTCTGATTAACTCGTAATCTGTCATAAGCGCACACACAGATACTTACAAACAATATATCAACAAAAGTGTTTCGCGCTAATAGTGAAAAAACACAACTTCTATTCACTGGCAGTTTAGAAAAGGACAATTAGTTGCTTAGTTTGAGCTTTATAAAATAAGGCACAGTCAAATGTCCAACATTCATACTCACAAAATACACAAATGAATTTATGATCATTTCACAGTTCTGTCAATTTAATTTAAAGGGTATAATTAAACATCAGACATTCTTACCATAGGTGAAATCAGCATCTGAATACTCGGGTTTTTCTTAAAAGACAACACACAACGGGTATGTTAATTTTTAACATATCGTAAATAAATAATATTATTTTTACTTTCTGTAATATGTCTAAATTTGTTAAATGGATAGTTGACCCAAAAAACAACAAAGACAATGTTTTAATTTTTTTTAAAATATATTTTGTTTTACAGAATAAAAGTCTTACAAGTTAGTGACAACATAAGAGTAATTAAATGATTTTCTTTTGTGTGACACATGATGTTTTTTTTAAAAAAAAACATGATTATCAAAGTATATAAAGTTTAAACAAACTTACCCACTCCCATCGTTAGCAGTGTTGCAGGATCTCAAAGCTTTCAGGGATGATAATTGCAGAACTGTGATGTATGTGTGTGAGGGTGTAAGTCAAAGAGGAGTTTGAATGTTTGCAGGAACTCCTTAAACTCTCTTATGGTGGAGTGAATGACAAATCAGTGAGAGCTAAAGGGAGGAGAGAAAAAGAGTGTGCGTTTTGCATATAATGACCTTCAAACCCTTCACTCTAACCCGTCTTATCCAGTAAACCTGAAAACATGCGCATAAACACAGGCCTTTGGGCCATTTCTTAATATCTAACCATTGAGCAGTGGTGAATGTGCCCTTGCAATAAGCTGACAAGGTCATTAAAGCTCATTGAGAAGCAAGAAGACCATGAGAGACAGATTTAATCTCCGAAGGCAAAGATAAATAACTCACGATGCAAAATACAAAAATGATATACACACACTGTGTAATAATGTTGATAAATTATATTAAGACTGTTTATTTATCTGTTAGTTCCCGTTCATTGGGCGGTTAAAAATTAATCTGTAATATTCTAAAGGACAAATAAAAAAGTGTAAAACAAATACATAACTAAATACCTTAGTTTCATGTGGGTGTATTCGTAAGTTGGAAAGCAAATCTGTCATAAAAAAATGACCAATTGAGATATTCTTTCTAAAGATAATGATTATGAATAAGCTGACATGGTTTGGATGAAAAATAACTAATACAGTTTCTTTTAGACAGAATTGGACAGCTTACGTCCAGGCATTTTCAAGATCGGTACAGTAATGTAATCCATGTTTAAGAACATTAATAAAAGTTGTTTTTGCACCATCCTTATTTAAATAATGAATTAAAAATTTAGTAAAAATATATATATATATATATACTGCAAAAATGTAAATATATAAATGTATATATACAAAAATGTCCCTTTAAAAGGAGTAAATGTATTAAAATACAGTAATGTGTGTTTTTTGTTGTTGAAAGAACATAAAACATTTATTTATAATTCATTTACAATAGTCACAAAGACTTTTTTTTTTTTGCATCTTCCTTACCTCATTTGTACGTCGCTTTGGATAAAAGCGTCTGCTAAATGACTAAATGTAAATGTATTTAAATAATGATTTAAAAATTTTACATACATACATATTTATATATATATTCTCCAAACATGCATGTCACTGTCTGCTGTGTCACTTTACAAAAAATAAGATAACTTATTTCAGTACATAAATTTATAATTGTTTACAGAATGTAAAGATTTGTTCTTCATTGTTGTAGAAGGTCATGGTCGCTCTTGCTGTAATTAAGGAAATGGAGCCAGAAAGAAACATGGATAGAAATCGTAAGATTGTTTGTAAAGGAAATATGATAACTCATGATAAACAATATTATGTATGTTTGTAAAAATGCATGTGAAATATGTATGTAAAAATGCAAAAGTGTTTACCTGCATCTTGCCATATATCCACATTAAAAGTTGCCCTACGTCAGTGTAGACTCCTGGATTGTTGGGCTTTCCACAGCCATTTCCCCAACTTGTTATGCCTGCGAGATACCATTTGTCATCAACTTTACATACCAGTGGACCTCCACTGTCCCCCTGGAGAGAGAGGGTGATAGAAAAAGAAGAAAATATACCAAATAAACTAAGAAAAAGCATATGAAACGGTGCAAAGTTCAAAATGCAATACAATATTGTACCAAAAGGTGGCATCATTCGTACGCTTTTGAATATGAGAAGGCGTCTAACCTGACAGGAGTCTTTCCCTCCCTTAAGATCTCCTGCACACTGCATCTTTTCAGTGATACGTCCGCCGTAAACACTGTATGAGTTACACACAGATGAGTCTATCAGGTTTACTTCAACCTCCATCAAAAGAGTGGAACTACTATCTGCAGACACACACATAGAGAAAGGCCAGGGTTATTAATAGATAAATCAATACATTCAAACTCAACCAAATACATTGACCTACATATACATTACATACCATCCCCTTGTCTGATAACTCCGAAACCTGTGGTCCAGCACTTTTTTCCAGCAGGAAACTTCTGGTCAAACGCAGGCAGGCAGACAGGCTGTATATTACCTTTTAACATTATTTACAAAACCTGTCAGCGGTCAGAAGTCACTCTTTGATACACACACACACACACACACACACACATATATATATATATATAGACAGTGCTGTGTATGGTTAATAGCTAAGGCTATGATTCATGTGTTATACATGATATGAGTAGCCTACTTATGTATTCATAATTCCGTGCATGTGTGTGTAAAACTTACTGGCAGGTTTACTGAGTTTTAGTAAGGCTATATCATTGTTGTTTGAGGCTGGATCATAATTCTGATGTAAAATGATTTGCTTTACATTATATGGGTTGGGAAGCTGGAGCTGGGACACCAAACCAATATACACTTTCCAGTTACTAGGCAACTGTGAGCCGGTTGTTCCTCTAAGAAAGTGAGAAAAAAGCGAAGTCATTCATCTATTCATCCATCCATGATTTTTGCATATTGTTTGCTAATGTGCTCATTAAACTTAATTAGAATTACAGGCCATGATATTGTTTCCGACTTGTAGACTATAGTCATCAGATCTGTCTAATGTGATGTATACTGACTTGGGGAAGCAGTGAGCAGCAGTAATGATGAAGTCTGGAGCTACCAGAGAACCTCCACATGTGTGAGACCCTTGGAAATGCAGACTGGCCTGCCACGGCCACTGACCGTCGGCAGCTGCATTTCCTCCTATGATCCTCGATCCTGGTGGCTTTCCACACTCTACATAGAGAAAGTATAGGAGAGAAAGTAAGAGAGTGTTTAGACTTAGATAGCATTATTATGTACTGTAGCAAGAGTGTAGGGTACTCACTGCTGCACTGCAGGGACACAGTCTGCTGACCAGGACAGGATGTACTACAGTTAAAACAACACTGTTACACACGGTGGAGACCAAGAGTGTTTTCTACTTTCATATTTCTTCACACCTTTCTGCATCTACTATATACTATATACTAAATAATGATACCTTTTTTATATTCATTGGCATGTCCACAGCAGTTTTTCACTGATTAAAGTTTTCTGAATATTTAAATGAATGTTAAATACAAACTTTTATTGCAGTTCTAAATTACATTTAATTGTTTATTGTTTACACTGACAATATGTATATTACAACACAATTTAGTGACAATTTGTAACAATGTTTTGCTGATTTGATGGCTATTTCATATGCCCAAATAATAGTTATGTTTAGGTTTAGACCTTCGTTTAGCATTTTGTAAGGCAACAAAGTTATGTATTCAGCATTTAACCTCTTGAGCTCTGCTGCATTTTTTTTTTTTTACAGATTTTTGCATACTTGAATGTAAAAATGTATAAAAATTGTCTAATTTTACAGAGATACGAGTGGAATATATATATATATATATATATATATATATATATATATATATATATATATATATATATATATATATATATATAATTTTATATTATAAACATAAACATTTTTATGGAAAGATTTGAGATCGATTTGGTCCATCTCCTTCACAAGGTTTCATTTGATTCCACTTAAAGGCAGTAAACAGGACAAAAAAATATTTTTCTTTATATCATTTATTTTAAAAAAGTTATTAATATATTTTATTGTAGGAGTCAAGGTGTGCTCTAGGAGTCTCTATGTTCCTATGTTAGAGAGATCAGGCATACAGAAATTCCAAACCTTACCATTTCTACAGTTTGGGCTAAATGGATAGAAGTGGTCTCATTTTACACAGAAAATCTTAAATTTTAACACATGGGTGGAATAATTCATAATTATTATTGTATATATATATATATATATATATATATATATATATATATATATATATATATATATATATATATATATATATTTTTTACAATCCAACTTTATCCATCTGTATATGTAGCAAGCGTGTAGCGCGTTGGAGACACGTCAGTGTCCTAGTGTTTGGAAAGGCATAAATCGATACTCATAGGACTAGGATGGCCGACGTCTCTTTGAGAGCTGTGATTGGGAGCTTTTCCGACATATGGCACATTACGTGATGACGTAATCGTCGCCTATGCAAACGTGTCAAGGAAACAATAATCGCTAACGCACCAGTCAATTGTAACAGCAACAATTTCAACAGCAAGTTATACACATTTGTGGTTTTTACCTTGTATTAACACTCGCCTGGATGGTGCTTGTAAATTGACTGTTCAAACTCTGAAATGTGAATGAACTGGTGTTCAGGAAACCAACTTCATAACTCCTGTAAAGCACACAAGCGAAAATACAAATGAACATTGCTTTTTGTTTGTCAAAAAACCTCCAAAACCAGGTATTCTCTAAATGACTATAAAAAATAAATGAATAAGTGTCAAAAAAGTATTTTAAAAATCGTGTTTAATATGCGCTTCTGTGTTTCAGATCACAAGAATAGTGTGTTTGCGGGCATATAATGCTTACTGTCTAAAGCCAAGCTGTTGGCACGTTTGGTCTGCTATGTCTTTATTCCAGCCCTGTGCACAGACTGGGAGGAAGCTTTTGGTCTTAGAGGTCATGACCTGCAATTCATTTGCTGCGCCAAACCGCACTGTAAAAACATCAGTATATAGTATAACATCAGTGCCAAATCAGTATACGATTTCCAACTAAAAAGAGATGTCATTATTAATATGTGATTGACACTGACCACAGCGACATTCATCGCTGCCTTGAGAACAGTCTTTCTTTCCATCACAGTCGACTGATGAAGGGGGGCACGTGTCTGGTGGCGTTTCTTTTTCTGTGAGAGCCCATAGCGACGGCCCATAGCGCACTGTGCGGGAGTGTGAAAGTTACTCTTTGTGGGTGCTGCACCAAATTACGCATTCAAATTGAATAACATCATATACAATATCAATGTTATTACATATAAAATATACGCTCACCTCCAATCCAGACAGCAATTACAACCAGCACAACTATAACAGCAGTAACACTCGACCCACCAAAGCAATACCTTTTGTTCCTTTGTGAGGAAGCTCTAACGGTCTGTGCTGGGACTGAAGAAAGGATACAACAATAGCTATTGGCACAAGTACATAAATAATTGTTAATAAATAATTATTTAATACAAATGCAAAGATTTTAATTGTGATCTCTCAATTTATTTTAATCACCACGTTTTAAGACCTGTGTGTTTATTGGTAGGTTGTGTGTGCTATTAAATATTACTTGTCTGTGCACAAGGAGCAGGTGTTTGGTGTACTGGCTGTGGTATGTAGTACGGCTGGACTTGGGTGGCTGAAAGTGTCTCAAGACTCGGATATGAAGGTGGAGGCGTATTGTGATTCATCACATAGTCATATGAGGGAGGAGACTCGGTCTGTATTCATATAAAAATGCAAGATATTTATAAAACACTCTTTGAGTACAACAATAAACAATAAACGGTATTATAAATCAGAGTTAAAATTAACATACATTTATGATGTCTCATGTTAAAGGCCCTGAACAATGCAGTGGGATTTCAACTTAAAAAAAAAACCCTTGTGTAATTAGCCTATTTGTCACATAGTTCATATATTTCCACTTTATATTGTCATGCAGTTTCAGTATATTCTTTCATATCCATTTCTCGCTAGATATAAACACCTTCTCGCCACCAGAGGGCGCAATTAATATATTCTCAAATAAACAAAACAAACAAGCTTGTTCAAAAATGTTAATCCTGATGTACTTTTTGGTACTTTCGAATCTGGACGGGGGTTACCATGTGGGACACATCAGTCTATAACACACTGGTGAGCAAGGAGGAAAATGGAAGAAAATTCCTGGTACTTTTTCAGTCCAGCCTGATGAAATGTGTGATCCATGAACCTCTTTTTCTATATATTTAAATAAGCGTTGCTTATTTTAAGTGTAGCTTATCTGTTGCTTTATATATTTAAAAAATAAAATTTAGCATGGAGCTAACAGAGCAAATCAGACATCTTAGTAAGGTCTCTTAGACACTTGAATGTATTTTTTACACATAGACGCACTGTTTGTCTTGAATTTGTTATACTGTTTTACATAATAAAGTGATTTATGGTATACTTCACTTAATATTTTTATATAACTAACATTAATCATTAACTGGTTTTCTAATACACTACACCCAAAAGTAGCGTGGGACTATATTTATTTTGGCAGCAAATACCAGATTCCCTTCCTTAAAAAAATAAATGTGATGTTTAATCTACACTACAGAATGAAATAAATGTATTTTATATATATATATATATATATATATATATATATATATATATGTGTGTGTGTGTGTGTGTGTGTGTGTGTGTGTGTGTGTTTGTATACATTTGTTCTAAGTGTTGATTCTAAGTGTACTTCAAATGTATTCATATGACATGTTGCTTGACTTATTTAAAAAATTATAAAAAGTTAATTTTATTTGGAGTGCTACTTGTGCACAATACATATTTTAGAAAATTAAGCCTAAAACGTGTTTAATGACACTACTAATGAGGACTGTATGATCTTTGAACAATATTGGTCTTTAAATGGCTGATATTTCAAGTGTACCTAGAGTAGGCTACACGTGCAATAGTTCAATAGCACTATAGTGCAAATATAATGTTTTTTTTACTAAGCACATATGTAAATATATTTGCAGTATTAGCATTATATATTTTAAATACATTTTAGTATATTTATTTTTCACTAGGGTTTCACTAACCATACTGTCTTGCAGTATCTCTTGCAATATACTATTGTATACTAGACTTTTAATTTACTGGCATTTATTGTATGTCTGAAAAAATCCAGATGATTTAAATGTTCTCCATATTTAGATTTTACAAAAATCATATTTGTAATCATTTTCAAGGACCAACGTCCAAGAAATGACACTGTGAATTTTGATTTTAATCACAGTGGGTTTTTCTTATATTATTGATCTGTAAGAATCAGAATCAGCCCTTCCCTCTCATGGCATGTTGCAGATCTTATTCTCTCCAACAGCATCCAGTCGCAACATGTTTGATATATTTCACTCAGGCACATGTAATATACTTAATTTTTATAATATAATTTTTTTAAATAACCAAGTGGTTACTAATTATTCTATTAAAATATTTATAAAGTTAGTATCTATAGGTGTCGATAATAATTATTGCAGGTAACAAATGTAACTAGGACACAATACCAAGACAACTATAAGTATTACACACAAGCTGATCACTACGAGACAACATTACAGGAATCACAACATGACGCTAATACAATCCTAATTATATATATTAACAATATCACAAAACAAGACTATCGAAATTAACCACAAAAAGAATTGATCACAGACCAATCACATTCTATATATATATCTATATATATCCATGTTTGTTTTGAGAACACTTTGTTCTCATTAAAGTATTAAAGTATCCATACCTGTCTGTGCTCCATAGATGAGTATCTGTTTAAACAGATCAAGAAGAATCTACCTGTACCTAAGATATGTATTTCGTTTCTGTCGTGCACCTGCTAGTGGCACAGTACAAATCTTACATCATCAGCGCAGTAGCACCCTGTAGTAACTCATTTCTTCTCTCTCTCTCTCTTTTACCTGTTTAACTGGTCTAACAGGCAACAGTTTCACAATAAAATGTCATGTAATGCAGATGCACAAATTCAGAATATAATTTTCCATTACAACAGAACCTGAGAAAATGTAAAAAAAAAAAAAAAAGTATGCTATCAGTCTGTCATTCTCAAGTTTGTTTACACACAAATTACATTTCACACAATATCCCACACAATGTACGATTAAAGGCCAGATAATGAATACTGGGAGCAGAAACGTCAACAATTACAGATTAATTGAAAGAAGGGATTTATGTACACACCTGCACACACAGTCACAGACAAAACACAATCACGTTCATACGAAACCGGTACATGTGCATCAGGTGTAGGTGTGTGTCTGACATATTTAAAAACCTTTGTATTTTGTACGTCATAATTTTTATTCAGCATGGCGTGTCTTTCAGGTAACAAAAAATGAGCAATAAAAACCAACACCTATCATTCAAGAAAAGAAAATCTCTACTGCTCCTATTATTTAAGGTATTTAGGGCATTGTAAAGAATCATGCGTCAAATTCTCCTCATTTTAGTTAAGCTATTTGATCTTACTATTATAAAAATAATTTACATTTAAATCTAATATGAAATCAAAGGCTGAATTCAAAATTGCCTTCGCATACTTAGCGTATTACTCATATGTGGCAGAACTAGTATGCTGTTCTGAACTCAACCAAACTCTTATTAAAACCTGCCACTAACTGATTAGTTAACGCAGATCAGCTGAGTGAAGGTGATAACTAGGGAGTCCCTAAAAAAGTATCTAGTGAGCTGCTAGCCATTTGTATGAAAGGAACCCTCTTGAGATTCACTAGGTAGAACTACGAGATAATATTAAACCATTCTTAATATATTTAGCCATACAACCAGTAAAATCTACAGTTTTGGCTAGATTTCTGTCTATCAGTTTAATTCTCTGGTTCTCATGGCCCTGAGGCTGAAGCGAAGGCGAGAATTGAGCACACTGAGGACCGAGGAGAGCAGAGCACGCTGGAGGTTGACCGTTATCACTGTGTGCTGTGTGCTAGTCATACTAGCGACCTTGATAGTGGGCTTGTATTTTAGTAAGAATCTATTGCCATGCCGTTCTCCTTTAATGTTGTTTCATTATATGAAAGCAATTTTAGCCCTATGACTACTTGGTATTAAACACTCTCTCTTTGTTTCTTTCTTTCCAGCCATTAAGTTAGTGAATAGCAAGTTTTTCTTCTGCTCTGGCTCACTGAAGTTCATTTCAATAGAAAAAGCATGTGATGGAAAGGCTAACTGCGCAGGTGGTGAGGATGAAATCACGTGTGTATCTAAACTGCAGACCAATGACACGTATCCAGGTGATTAAACGCATCTGCAATCTTAAAAAAAAGTATAAATATAATGTGTGTGTGTGTGTGTGTGTGTGTGTATGTATGTATGTATATATGCATGTATGTTCTTCATGGAACCAAAGATGGCAATAAAGAGGCTTTATTTTTTTTCACATCACTTGAGAAATTTTAACTATCCACTGGCCTGGCTTTGCTAATGATGAATTTGTAGGTAAACATGTGATTCATCTATATTTACCCATGTAGTTAGGCTGATGGGGGACAGACTGGTCCTGCAGGTGTTTATTAATGAAGGTGGATGGAGAACAGTGTGTGCTGATAACTGGAGGACAAAGCACACGCGGTTAGCCTGTAAACAACTGGGTTATACAGTGTAAGTAGAGAACACACATGGCACAGTAGTTTAAAAACAATGACTTAAACCTGTAAAACTACATGCAAGTGCTGTCATATTACAAAATTTCATAAATTTAATCTTCACACTGACTGGATTATAAAGCAGTGCTGGCATAATAGTTTATTCAGAAAATATTCCACTACAGGAGTCCACGAAGTACACGTGTCCCGGTAAAAAGTCTGCTTTTCAACCCTCAAAATGCATTTGCTACAGTCAGCAATGACTCCACACACTCTGACATTCAGAGTTTCCTCTCAGTCAGGTGAGAGATACTTGCTATGAGGTAATTTGTGATATTCTCCTCAAAAAAAAGGTTAATGTTGTCATTTACATATGGGAATAACGATGTGCTCTCTCTCACAGTGACAAATGTTACTCTGGCTCAGTGGTATCTGTTTCCTGCTCAGGTAAAACTATTGAGAGTGTGTGTGTGTGTGTGTGTGTGTGGAGCTGGCTAAGGTTTCGCAGTGGTTTTGGCTTCCTTTCCATTCATGAGTTGGGATTTAAATTTAATTGGCCACAGTGCACACAAAATTGGGCAGGAATGACAGGAATTGGAATTTATTTAATTGCAGTTAAAAGACATTCACTATTCTGGCAGATTATGCATTTTGTACATAAAAACAAATAATTGGCTTTTTTATTTTTAAATACGTTTGTCAAACTTCAAAAGCAAAGGTTTTTTTTTTTCCCTTTTCAATTTTTTATTTTTTTTTCCAAGAATTAGGAAGCACACTAATATCTCGTAGGTTCATGTCTCTTATTATATTGTGTTATTCCAGACTGTGGAGAGGTGGTGGGAGAGGACCGTATTGTTGGTGGGGTGGACACCGCAATCAAACACTGGCCGTGGCAGGTTAGTCTTCAGTGGAACTACCAGCATGTTTGTGGAGGAGCATTGCTTTCCAAGTACTGGATCATATCAGCTGCTCACTGTTTCACAGGGTAAGTCATTCACTACTGCAGCATGTGTTCTAGAACAGAGTTTTAGTCAAAAGCATTTTGATTTTCAGTCTTTTTCCCTTAAATACCTTAAATGGGTAAACCTAAACCAGTAGTTTAACAACATTGTTCTCTTTACAATATAAACACTTATAATTACAGGTTAGTTTGGCCACTTTTTATGACTTGCTGCATCA
This sequence comes from Puntigrus tetrazona, assembly GCF_018831695.1. NCBI lineage: Eukaryota > Metazoa > Chordata > Actinopteri > Cypriniformes > Cyprinidae > Puntigrus > Puntigrus tetrazona. The sequence goes on from NC_056703.1 coordinate 14,012,433, forward strand.
CTTTCTCACACAAACTCTTAGCCGGACACGAGACCTGAGTCAATGGACTGTGGTGTTGGGCCAGACCGAAATGGCAGGATCCAGGGGTGTTGGCGTAGAGACAATTGTTGTCCACAATAACTACAGTCGCTTGAGTAATGACTTTGACATCGCCATGCTAAAACTCACTTGGCCTGTCACTGTTGGGGGTACAGTACTTCATTCATCCATTCTGAATAACTGCTTTCTTATTAGATATTTAAATTATGACTATTAAAGAGGGACATTTTAAATTGCTTGAGTCACACTTCAGTATCTGCTACTACATTTTCCTCTAAGATACGTAACCCCTTTCTAACAACAGCAAGAGATCTCCCAATAAGAATAAAAATAAAGAATAATAATAAAAAAATGCTCCATGTGCCAGTGGCTATTTGCAAGTGTAAATAGTGATAGAGGCTGTTTACACTGTTCAAATAACACATTTTCTTAGCGATACATGCCATTTACACAAAGTGAAAATAGCTGCATTTGTGACCTCACCCAATAACTTTTATTACTTAATTTTAATTGAAAATAAATGCTTTTGTAATGTGATTTTGAAGGAGTTAAAGTCAATCGTGTAAAAATTGATACAACCCCAGTTTGCCATCTGCGCTACTGGACCTGAAGACAGATGACCATCTTTTATAATCCTGACAGTTCCAGCAGGCTGGCTATTTGCGTTTGGTGCAATTAGACACTCCAAAAACACACAAAAAATAAAGGTCATCCATAATGCATTGTAAAACATCAACAAGGACAAATTACACTATGTATTGGTTATTTTTAACTTGATTCCTTTTGAGAAGCCTCAGTGTGTGATTACTCAAGCATCCAAGTATTTGAAAGCAGTAATGTCTGTGGTTTGTTTTTCATTGGACAAAAGCCTTTAATAAACGTCATTCGCTAAAGGTCTTATTTTCTATATATCCTTAGAATCGATCGTGCCAGTTTGTTTACCCCCACACCAGCTATCTGTGAAGGACATGCTTGTGGTGACTGGGTGGGGATTGCTCAAGGAGAAAGGTAAAGGTTAATTTTTCTCAAGGAGATAGGTTTAATGGATAATTGGTGACTCAAATAAGGCAGAACAGTGACCTCCTACCTGTTTTAAACCAGATATGCAGAAATAAGTTTCTCGTTTGTCTCTGGTGTTTCCTCATTCTCATTTTACACAGGTGAGCTGCCCTCTGTGCTGCAGAAAGCTTCGGTGCCCCTGATCGACAGGTCAGAGTGTTCCAAGCCTTCTGTTTACGGTTCTGCCATAACTCCCAGAATGCTTTGTGCTGGATTCCTCAAAGGAAACATAGATGCGTGTCAGGTAACAACAAATACAGGCTCCCCTTCAGAAGAGATTTATATCATTGTTTTTGTCTAGGAAAAAAAAAAACTATTTGCAAATATATTATTGTCACTTTACGGTCGTCTTTCTCTTTCAGGGTGACAGTGGGGGACCGCTAGTGTACCTTTCATCTCGCTGGCAGTTAATGGGTATAGTGAGTTGGGGAGTTGGCTGTGCACGCGAGGGAAAACCTGGAGTATATACCGATGTTAGTCAACTTCTCAACTGGATTTACACTGTAATGGAAGTATATTTCACATAATTTTGCACATTAATATATAAGGAAAATATATTTCCATACTAAATGTTATGTTTCAGAGACATCCATTAGAAGGTAAACCATGGATACGTAACTCAATGCTTTTGTGACAGGAGGAGAAACAAATCTCCTCAGAGTACAGAAATCTGTGTTCTTGAATGTAGATGTTGTTCCATTTTATTGACAAAACTGTCAAGTCATGCTTTTTATAGACTCACTATTAACTCACTATTCCTGTTAGTCTACTGTATGTTCATTATAAAGCTGTTTTAATATTTTTCTGACCAAAAACAAAGAAAAAAATAAAATAATAAAGCTCTTACATCATGCATTTACTAATCCAGCACACATCACAACCATTGTTTTATCCAAAACATTTTATTTTAGTTGCTTCTTATTATAAAGAAATATATGCATGACTGTGCAGTCCAATGGGGAATAACAGGCCTGCACACTGGCCTAAAGAAACAATGGGATCAAGATTTCTGGATAATGGGCTGAGTGGCGCATCTATGATACATCATGTGTTTTACATTCAGTTTTACAGGGACTGATGTCAAACAATGTCTACTGTGTGTTGAGCTCAGATCAACCATTTTGGTTTGGTTAAACCAGATTGGTTTAAATTCCAAGTCATTTTCCATCAGTACTCCTCTAAGGCAGTGTTCTACTGACTCTGTGGACGTTTGAGTCCTTGAGGCCTCTATTCCCCTTGGTCTTACATTTTTGTCTCAACAATCTGGTGTAGCTCAGTCTTCATAAAGCAAAAAAAAAGTATTCTGGGTTTTTCCCATTATAAGACATTTTCTCCATCCATCTGAATGACTAAAAACTACAATTAACTGAAAAAAATAAAAGCAGTCATCCACCTTTTTAATTGGTTTCTTCCACATCCTCTGTTATTGCTTTGTCTCAGGCATTTTCTTTTTCAGGTTTTCCACAAAGCTTCACACAAGTTTTTAGAATCAGTTTTTGGCTACGTTAAATGTTAGTCTGTTTTGAGGGTTTCGGACACGCATTCCAGTGTCAAAAGATCAACAGAGAAATGCTTTTTAGGAAAAACATTCACTTCAAATAATGGTGGAAACTTCCCCTTTGCATTCACTCCTAATGTTTGTGGTTTGGTTGAAAAATGTGATTCACAATTTTAGACCATGACTATACATGACAAATAATGCAACCAAAACTAATGTTAATAAAATAGTGCATTAATAGAGGGGAGACCGTAAGGATAACATTAATTAAAAGCCCAACATCAAGCAGAATATCAAACTCTTTCACTGAGCGACCTGAGAAAACCTCAACTGTTCTAAAATATTAAATGCAGGTTTAGCACAATCATATGAACATGTTTGAATAAGAGGTAGTACAAGTGCTTTGAAAATGTATGAATGTACCTTTCCAATATTTCTTATTAAAAGAAGCAAAAGAGCCCTCTAAATGTGTATTGCTTTACGGACATGTGTGCCATAATATATTTAAAAACAATCTGAGGATTAATAACATTCACAACTGTTTTTACCCGTTAACAAACATAATTTCAGCTACTCCCCTTTACAATGTTAAATATATTTCCAAATTAAATTCCAGTTTTAATAGACATTTAGTGATGTTACATAGGGGTAATACAGTACACATTGCTTTTATAGATGTTTTTCAGGTCCAAATATGGTATTAATGTACCAGATTTCTCCTACGGTTTCTTGTGCTCTATAGTTACAACGTCTGACTAGATTGTATATTTGGCACTGAAAACAAGCTGCTTTTTTAAGGAAGACTTGACCAACATCATTCAAGATTCACAGTAACATTTACAATTGCAAAATCTGAAGACCTGTAAAAAAAAATATCAAGGATTCATTAGTAACTGGTGAGCTCTCTAAAGCAAATCATTAGATTTGTTTCAGCATTTATATTAACAGCTTTGTTAAAATCTCACTAAATAAAATTTAACTAAAGGGACAAAAATTGAATTAAAATAATGGGATAATCTGTTGTCAGTCGTTTAGAGTTTTGTACAGCACCTCTGTATTTTAAAAACAGATTATTTGTACATTTTGTCTATTGATTATTGATATTTCTTTTCTAACTGAATGAACAGACCTCACCAGACTTGCTTGACGTCAGTCCCTTCTCTTGTCTCCACTGAATTCCCTGAATCCTTCAAGTGAAAGTTTGAAATGCTTATTAGCTGAACTTCTGAAAATTTGAGACTATATTCAGCCATGTCTCGATTATTAAATCTATATTTACATCATATATATACTGTTTCATTTAGTTACTTGTTTTGCATGACCGTATGATGATGAGTTTATTGCCTTTTTAAATATTGCATTTTCATTATGTCATAGGGTGAGCTGCATGGTTTTCCGGTCACAGTATGTCTGTTTGCATCAAAAGGTTATATAATTTTTTTTCCCCCTTTTGGTAATCATATTTTGTTTTGCATGGAAATTCACCCAGCTATTTTTTTTGTTTTGTTTCAAAGCTGATGATAACTATGTTCAGTATGTGACAATTTTGTTTCAATATTTCAATAAAAAAGCATTACATACAATGTTTCTACTGTTATAGTCAGCAATGTACTCCTAAAACTTCTGGCCATTTAACACATGCTATAATGCATTGAAAATTATTTGAAGCAGCATTTTCAGTGTTTCATTCAGGGATTTCTCTAAGAGGATACTGATTTCTACAGATTGTCAAGTATCATTCATTAGCTTGTATTAACTAACTGTTTGGTGGCTTTTGCAGCGCTTTTTTTTTCTTCTTTTTTTTGCATTGTAATGTTCTGCATTGATTCAGTCAACCTCGCCGAAAAGGTGGCGACAGAAGCATTAACAGGCACCTGTGTTTAATTTTCAAGCAAAAACGGTAATGAGGTTTATTTTGAACTGGACTCAAGACTGTTTAAATAAGGCCTAATTCTCCCTTCATGTCCTACTGATTTATTTTTTAATTTTTTCATTTTTTTTCCTCTATTCAGAGGTACTGCATTAAAACATGCAGTGTCATTAACCAGCTATGACAGTCTGTCTTCTGTCAGTAAAACGATGCAAAACACTGTTGCATAACTGATCTTTCTACAACAGATATATTTTTCAAGGTCGATGGCCGTTTGACAAACAGCACTGCATTTCTTTTTTTCTTTTTTTTTTTTTTTAACACAAGAAACCTACTTTAGTCACATACCTACAGTACAAACAAGGCCATGGGCCCTTCACAGTTTTACAGTCCAGTTCAATGAACTAAATGAATAGCATAGCTACATTTATCCCTGTGTCAAGCATTGTTGAAGAAATTTTTTTTTTTTCTATCATAAGAATAAATATAGTCCACAGATTCAGTGTGGGCCAAGAAACTAAAGTGCGTGAGGCTGCATGTGTGGTGCATATTTAAATGCATATATAAATTTAAATATATGCAGAAATACTTTGTGCCCCTCTTTTTATTCATATCTGTGTTTATGCATCAACTGTTTAAAATTATTTTATGAATGTCATCCATGGAAATGTTATGAATGAAAATCTGGTTTAAAGGGGTCATCTGTTGCCCATTTTCCAGAAAGTTGATATGATTCTTTAGGGTCCTAATAATAATTAAAAGCTTATAATATACCTTTTAACAGTGTCAAAATCAGCTCTGTTGTCAGCAAGCCATTTTAATCCATGTTCCTTTAAATGGTAATGAGCTCTGCTGACCCTGCTCCTCTCTTCCAGGGGACTCTTTACTTCAGCTACGGACCTTGCAGCACATCATTAGCTAAGGCGATTTATAAGGTTCTTTTATGAATCTTTGTAATCACTTCTCCTGTAGATGAAGCAAGATCACAATTGATTTACACATTTAGATAGATCTGGGGAGCATTCCGTACAAAAACAAAGGTAATCCAACGGCTCAGATGTCAGGAGTAAATGACGACTGCTATGTTCATTATTAAATCCATCAAAATAACGCTTAAGTGCCATTCTTGACTACATCTGCTCCTGCTTCAGAACAATGGCAGACTGATGACAGCTCACTCATGGCAGAACTAAGGTAATGTTGTGTTCACGCCATGCTGTAATTCTGAGATGACAACACAGGGTATTTTACTCCTAGATTCCCATGTTGTTGGACTCAGAGGAAGCACCTAAGACTGGGTACACACCACAAGATAATCAGGCTAATTTTGAGCCAATTTGCCCTCTTCCGACAATCCTAGGTAATGTCCCGATACGAAGTGTCTTGGAAAACATATTTATTCTCAAGTCTCAAGAGATTTTGCGAGATTTCCCGTGTTTACAGTCGGGATGAAAATCTGTTGTGTGGTGTGCCGTCTTCATCACATTGTGGAACACCACACACTATAGAGGCAAAACCGTGAAATCTTAAAAAAAATCTTTTAGTGTGTACCCAGCCTTAGTAGAGCCAAAATGAACCTAGCAGCGGTCATGTGGTACATCTGTCAGTGGTCAGAGTTTACAAATTAAGGAGCAAGTGAGGGCTTTGTCGTTGATAGTGTTGCAATAGAAACACATAATTTAGATTAGAAGTAGAATGTCAAGTGTTGTCATCTCAGAATAACTACATGACGTGAAGGCAGCGAAGAAAAACGTTAGTGTCAATCGACAATCATGGGAGGGGGCTGTGTGATGTCACACAGACAGGCATTGAATTAGAATGGCTTTATATAAGAAAGGGTACGTTATTTAATGAGATTAAAATAAAATACACTGGGTGGACCTTTATCATTATAGGGGTGTTTGTGTAAACACACTGCCAACGCATTTCAGTTGCAAAAGTGCATGTATGTTGCATCTGATGACCCCTTTAATAGGCCTACTATGACTGCTCTATATCATAAAAACCTATTTATAGCATTTGTAAACACGGATGTGAATAAAAAGAGAGGGCACAGCATGATGGCTGATCCATGTGTTCACGTGCATGTGGGACTGTGTTTGGTTGCACGCTGTCATGCTTTCTTTGGTGTAGATTTGGAGCCCGACAGACCGTTCTCTGTGTTATCAATCCCTGAGGAGGTGACAAGGCACTCCTTACTGAAAAAATATAGAAAGAAATAGGCACAATGAGAGGAAGGTAATACATAGATGATAAAGAAGGAGTGTGTGTGTGAATCCTAACAGTTGCCATGAACTCACTTTTTTTCCTCAATCTTTGCGAGAACGAACAGAGTGAAGTTCTTTAGCAGCATGAACGTCATTAACAAAGCGATGAATCCGCCGACACAGGAGGCAATGATGATGGTAAGTGTGTTATCAACCTGCTTTACTGAGAATAGGGTAGCCAGAGAATACGACAAAAGGGGAATAAAATAGGAGAAAAAGGCAAACAGAGTTATTTTAATAGTGACCTTGAAGAGTGATGTTCATGCATCACTCTCTCTCTCTCTCTCTCTCTGTAACTCCCTCTCTTCCCACCCTGCAACACTTACATTCCTCTACCACATATAGAGTGAAATAGGCGCTGTGATTCTTGCCCTTCTCTTTGGGGTTTTTGCCAAAGCAGGTGTAGACTCCTGCATCCTCAAATGTTACATTCCAAAGCAGGATGGAGATGTTATTTTCTTTACTGGAGCCAACATAGTCCACTCTCTCACGGTAAACATTCACTTTATTTGGCTCCACATGGTCTGTTGGAATTACAGAATCAGCCACCTAATTGAGAAACAGAAATGTCAGTTATTAATTTTAAACAGAGCATAAACACTGGCTCAGGATGTTTTTTTTGTTTTGTTTTTTTTCTTTGAGACTGTTATAGGTGAGAAATAATTCATATATCGATAACTCCAATTGTTCTCCTTGACTTTGAAGACTTTGATACTTTAAAGGACACTCACAATGTGCTGCACAGAACATGACACTGAGAAACCATATCAGGTCAATGGAATGATTTGTAAGAACTGTTCACCTTCCAAGTGCCCTTGAAGGCATACAGAACCAGCTCAAGATAAAGTAAGGGCTGCTATTTACATCTAATCAATGCAGACTTAGTAACAGTAACTCATTTTAAATCTATGTTTACCAGTTGGTTTTGGATGTTGTCTAAAGTTAAAAATAAAATAGAATAAAAGCTGAATGTAAAGGACTTATTACGCGTCTTGCCAAATAGCCTAAATAAATATGTTGACAGGAAATACTGAATGAAAAAATATTTAGTAATTTTACCTGTATATTATCCTAAAGCTAACGCTAAGAAAACAGTCTACCTTAAAAAAAGACAAATTTTAAAACCAAAGGCAGTGACAAGACGAACACTCTTGTTAAATCCTCTGAAGTTATTGTAACTTCAATAATTAAGACGCAAGATGGCGCCAGTTGTGTTTTTATAAAAGAGTCCGCGGTGAAATAAAGGTCTTACCGCTGGATGACGCAAGAACAGGAGCTCTCGGGAGCAATGCCACAAATAGTACGTATATGATTAATAAACAAGACCGAGAAGCGCAAAAATCCTAACATTTTATTCTTAACATTTAAATTAGGCTCATTTTAAATAAATAAATAAATCAGTGTGGTCTCAAACTATTTTTTGGTTAGTATGTGTAATATTAAATATTGGCTGTGTCCGTGTGGTAATATCTATTCTATGCAATGCACATGCAATTGTAGGCCTATCTGCTTATTTTTTATGAGAATAAGTAGGCAATATCATGATTATTAAACTGAATATCTGTTACCTTCTGCATGGTGCCATTATCATTGAACTCCCATTTGAAGTAGAGGTTAGTGATCCCAATGCAACTGGCATATGTGCAGGGCAGAAGGACTGTGCTGCCATTCACTGCTTCTAGAAATGGAATCTTACCGGTAGACATCTCCAGAGCATGAACGCAGCACACACCTGAAACAGGAAGAGAAAGAAAATGAAGATGGAAAACATTCGTACACATGCAGTGTCATTATCAAAACATGAAGAGAAAGAAGAAAATCTATCATTAGGTCAGATCATTAGGATTAATAACTTACTGACAAATGCACAAACACCCATTTATTCTCTCTTGCTTTCTATCATTAAGGTTATGTTGAAGCTCCATTTACCCCACAACCTTAGTTACTATAGCCCTACTATGCAACAGCATTTGTATAGGCTAACTGCACTGTATGTGCTGCCAACCTTTGAAGAACCTGTGTTTTTTTAGTGGTTTGTTCGGCCCCCAGACATGTTTAAAAAATGAATCATGTATCAAACTGTGCGAGAGTGTCAATAAAAATAATTAGTCCATTATAAAAAACCCTGGTCAGTCATGGTTTATAAATGATAAAACACAGCGCTACCAACAATAGTAAATACAAATAAATAGTAAGAAATAAAAAAATAATGAAACAAATAAATAAACAATACACAGTGCATGGAGAGTTCTCTGAGATATTTAAACACAGTTGATTATAGAGTTTGAATATGTCAGGGTGTAGGTTCATATAACAGCTTTCACATTTCAGATGTGGTTCTACAGAGATACTGTTTCGTGTGCATAGCATTTTTTAGTCATCTATATTTAACTCTTTCTGTTACTGCCGTTTACGATTACTGTGAAATGCATAAGAGGCATGATTTAGTACATACATGTTCTATTGCTTTATTGTGAGAATCAGTTTGTTGATATTCATGGTATATTTTACAAACGTTTGTATGCAGTGTTGCAAGATGACAGTGAAACTGCATGTATGGATATAGAAGGTACCCATACATAAACTATATGGAATATATAACATGTATGTAAATTGTAAACTGTAACTGTAAATGTATTATTGCAGATGGGAAATAAACTGGCTGTGGTGACCTTACATACACACCTGGGCTCTCTGACGTCAGGTGTTCAAAAGTTTGCTTGGCAAGCAATGTGACAGAATGAACATGTGCTGGCGTGAGAGTGCTGAGTTTACACAGCTGTGTTACTCGTCAGGAGACGTTATATGAGCAGTGAAGAGGTCCCACCAATCAAATGTACCCTTTCATGAGAGATATTTTAAACCAGGACACGAGTGGTTGTGGAAACACAGCGTACTCAATGTGATTTAATCAACATACTTGTCATCATATATTCTAAAGGACATTGTGCTTCCATTCTAGAAATGTAGCCTGCTGTTTTAACCCACAGAAACATTTACTTGCATATAAACTGGAGGAAAAAGTCTTATGAGACCTAATGATTCTCAGTAATGTATCTTTCAAAATATCTTAGTAGACAATAAAATAAATAAAAATGGAACAAAAAAAAATACATTTAAGTATTTTGATTTAATATAGAATACAGAGTTACAGTGTAATATAATCGTATATAGCAATCCCCAGACACAATATATGATGAAATCTTTTAATATTTAAAGTGTCTTAAGTAGCTTCCTTTAAACAGTCATGATTTCCAGACACACTCAAATCTAGAGCCTGTTTAATGGTATCTTCAGCCCCTTGTCTTTCATCTCCGCTCTCTTAAAAATCTGTGATTACCTCAGCAAGAATAAAGACTCTCCTTTACCAGCGATGAAACAAAATTCCTTACTGTAAGTCTCATCTTGCATTACACAAATCTCGCAAACATAATTGTCTATTATTCACTCACAACCACAATATGCCATCATAAATGAGCAAGAGAGAAATATCCAGAGCCATGTCATGCCATATTCAAATACAAGTACAATGAAAAAAAAATTGCTTAATGGAATAAAGCAGTGAAAACATTTTAAAAAGATCAGAAAGTATCGAGTCAGATTTAAAATGAAATGACTGCGAGCAAATTATAACCGCAGTTTCCTGTGTGTAGTTCAATTTTCAGAGGCAAAAATGTCCCAGAAATTTGAGCCACTAAACTAATGCTGACTTTAACACTTTACTCTACTGCTTCTCTGCAGTGCAACATCAAGAGCTGGATCTGTGTCTGTGTTCAGGACACTGCATAGACTTCACTGCTTTGAATATTAATTGTTAGTACAGTTACCACATGAATTGGTACTAATATATACTCTCTGACAAAAACAGGAATTCAGTTTTTCAAGATTATTTTTGTAAATCAAAATGATAACTGAACATTGCAGTTAACAACAGCATGTTTCAATAGATGAAGGTAGTCTTACCAATGATGAGTGTGAGCAGAAGACAGCACGCAGTTCTTTCTGAAGGCACGCCACCACCGCCTCCTCTCAGTCGTCCTCTGCTCTGTGTCTCCATCCTCCACTTAACTTTCAGGTGCACCTGTCTTCCTCAGCAGTTCACGTCCAGTTTTGTCAGTTTCCCAGAAGTCCTCAAGATGCAAAGGCTCCTGTACGCTTCTCAGCTCTTGTGCTCTAGATCAATCTGTGCTTGCAGTTCCTAAAGTCAAACATAAGATTCCTTCTGTCAAAGGCCTGTCGAGGTCTCAAGAGATCTGGAAGCACAAGGATCTGCCCAGCTGAGAATAAGAAGTTTCTAGAACTCCATCTGGCACCGTTTTTCGGTTATTTGGTTGTCCCCTGACCTGTAAAAAAGGGAGGTGTAAAAGGGTGCATACAAACTCAAGTACTTACAAATAATACAAATCCCTATCTGTTATAACCTCACCAAAAGAGATAAGCTGGCAGAACGCATCCAAGTCAGCACGTTTTGACCATCATTTGCTTTGTATAAAAGCATTTACACTGTACATGCAAATTAATAAATATGCATAAATGTATTTATAAAAAAATTGAACACACACACACTATAACTACTTTTTATTCATATTTATTATTTTTATTTTATTATTATTTTTATATATATATATATATATATATATATATATATATATATATTATAAATATATATATATATGACGTAATAACATTGATATATACATTATTATTTATATTTGTTAAATTATTATACATTCATGTATACAACATGCGCATTCATATTACAGCTACAAAGACGCAAGAAGGATCTCATATCTTGTTTCTGAATGCAGTTACTGTAAAGACTAACACAATGAACTTTTGAATAAGTCCATTATTCAGCATTATAATAGACATTTCTGACTATAAAAACCCAACAAAAATGTTTGCAAATGACTCAAGAGCAGAGCGTTTCTGTGTCTTGTTGAGTCAGCATGTGCGTGTGTGTCTGTGCCGTACCTCTGTTAAGCAGGTAAATCTGTGTGTCCTGTTTGGAGAAGCAGAGGGCATCAGTCCACAGAATATGCTGCGCACAAATCCGCAGTGCTTTGGTCCCGATACTGCTCAGACACGCTCACAAACACCCTCTGACACACACACACATACACACACTCTCACGGACGCACCTTTTGAGGGACACGCGCAATCCAGCCGGTAAAACAGAAGTGAAGAGCATTGAAGCACTGGAGGTCTGAGGACAACTGCAGCTAGTCTGTTCAACAGCAGCCCCCCCTCCTCTCTCTCTCTCTCTCTCTGAAAAATCGGCTAAAATCTGGCTCACACTCAACTTTTCCCCTCCTTGGCTGACTGCCTGTCTCTCCCTTCCTTCCTCTCACCCCTTCTATCTCTGCTCCTTTTCTCCCTCCTCCTCCTCCTTCTCCTCTCTCTCTCTCTCTCTCTCTCTCTCTGAGCAGTAAATGTGGGTTCAGGTTGTTAGGCAGTGTTATTTGGGGTCCGGAGTCTCTTCTGCATTGCAGTTTTTAGAGAGGCAACAGGGAGGACAGCTCCAGAAAGCAACATGAGGGGTCTGCCGATGCCTCAACTGCTGGGATACACATCGATTAACAACGACAGGATGAGGAGAGTTCGTTCGACCCCTATCAACAAGAGTGACACGCATCGCTGTCCCGTACTGTGGAAGGCACATAAATGAATACGAGCAGACATGTGTGTGTGTGGGGGCCTGTAAAGTGACTGCGACTTTGAATACGTGTCTGTGTCCCTCTCTCACTTCCATGATAAATTGGCAGAATTGAGTTTCCTATGACTCTGCATTTCTCAACCCCACCCCCTCTTGGTATTGATAATAGGCTGCACCAGCAGTGTCAGGTTTTCTTGGATCAGGGCAATTGTCATCTGAAACCAGAAATTCTGTACTTGGGACTCCTAGTAATCTATGTAAACTAGGATGCTCTGTAAATAGGTGTAAAGAGCTGCATTTGTATTTATTGGTGAATCACTTGAACAAGAAGCCATGATGAGTTAGTTTGAAACAAAGGACCAATGATTCGTCATTGAAATATTGAGGAAATACCAAGCCATTTGTTGGTATGATGTCAAAGTTTTTTTACATTTAGCTAAAAGTTTTATAAGTTACAGCTACATTTTAAAGCTTGATCTGCCTCAGTGGGCTAACCGTGCTTGTCATGACTAAAATTACTGAGATGGTTAATCAAATCAAAGAAAAGTAAGGGACCAATTCTCATAATTAACTATTAACAATAAGCTCCTTAAGAAACTAATTTGCTGTTTATGAATAAAGTAGTTGTTAAGTTTATGTACGGAATCTAAAATATGGTTATGCAGAATAATGTGCTTTACAACTATGATATGTCAATATGCTATATATATATATATATATATATATATATATATATATATATATATATATATATATATATATATATATATTTTTTTTTTTTTTTTTTTTTTTTTTGTCAGATATCTTAAACCTTGAAAGAAATCTGGAAATCTCGCAATGTTTGAGCTTCATGAAACCATATGTTTTAGAGCTTTGCCCCAATAAACTTGCTCCTTATTAATAGTTCGTAAGGTAGGAATTAAGGCTGTAGAATATGGTCATGCAGCATTATGTGCTTTACTAATAAACAGCCAATATGTTAATAACAGGCCCGCTAATAAGCAATATGTTAATAGTGAGAATTAGTCCCTAAACTAAAATGTTTCACATTTTTTAAATGTTTGGTGCAAGTATGAAAAACAGAAATGCTAAATTAATAGTAATTGAAGTTAAAGACGCACTTTCTTGCACTTCAATATAAAGATTTGAAGTTACATTTTCTGACAATGTTGCTAGAAAATTTCAGATACAGTTTAAATTGGTAGCGAAAAATACAGTAAACAGTGGTCCCACACCACGTTACCAAAAATCCTCATGTTAAGCTTGCGTGCTTGCCTTTTTTATTTATTTCTGTTTTTGCTAAAAATATTATTAGAAAACAGAATTAATTACATAATATATGATAATATATAATATATAAATATATAATATATAAATCCAGGTTTATTTCCTCAAAATCCTTTACTGCAGTTAAAACTGGTCAGGAGTTTTTTGTCTTTTGTCTCCTGTTTTTCTTATTGCCCTATCTGGATCCAGATGCTGCTTTGCTTAAACAATCCTCTTTTCTCAAAATAGGCCCTTGTTTAAGCCTCTCCATTGAGCACTGCAAACCACACATGAATTAGTACTGCATCATCCCCATATGGACATGAGATGTAGCATAATGACGTTGCAGTATTACATGGTGATCTCCATCCCCAAGCTCTGCAATGTTTCAGTTGTGCCAAGACAAATCTGGCACTGACTGGTACAAATGCTGTAAACATTTGATATAATCACTACAAGTTTCTTAAAGGGATTGTTTGCTATTACTACATTAAGTACATGTAATGTGTAACAGGGTCACAAAGTGTTAACATATTTGACCAATTTTTAGAATTAACTAACTCCTGATCTGTATGTTATGGATAGTTAGTAAGAGTTCAGGTATGGGGTAGAATTAAGGGATCTAAATATGGTCATGAAGAACAAAAAAGAAGAACAAAAAACATTAATATGTGCTTTGTGAGAGCTTGGTGCATAAACTAAAGTGTTTCACATTTTGTAAATGTTTGGTATAAACTTTAAAAAAATAGAAATGCTAAATTGAAGTTAAAGACATAGCATACTCTCCAGCACTTCAGTATAAATACCTGAAGCTTACATTTATGATGTTGATGGAAAATGCTATATATAGTTTTAAATAGTTTTTTAAACAACCCCTTGCCTTAATTTCAATTATGCATATTGCAAACATGCAAGCCATTTCGAACTTTAACAAATAAATTCCAAAATATGTAATGTATTCTCTCAAATAAAATGAGCTCATAAAAAAAAGAAAGAAAAAAAAACAAGCAAGCACAATGCTGATTAGAATAGTATTTGACAAAGTATTGTGTGTCAAGCCACAGGTCACATCAAGTATCCATATACAGTATTGGCAAGCAAGGTATCCATGCCGATAATATCACAGTGTAAGACTCTGGGACAGTGCAGAAGTGTATGTGTGTGTGTTGATGGGATGAAGGCTGCAGTTTGGAGTTCTAAGCTCCGTTTTGAGGCTGCTCTGCAGCGCTGTGCTGCACTGAACGTGGAGAGGGTTTTTTCTGCTTTTCTGGACCAGTTCCCACCAATGCTGCATTTCTTTCTCATCAGACACACACACACACACTCAGAGGTGTCCTCTGCTGGTGCAGCAAAGAGTCTGGCAGGGGACGAGCCTCTTTCAGCACTCTCTGGTATACCGCAGTGAGCGAGCAAACATACGCACACGCGCACGCACACGCACACACACACACACACACACACACAAACTCACACACTCTCTCTCATGTACAGGAAGTCAGGTTCTCTATTTGGTTGAAACAATTGAAAATCTATAAATTCAATTACTCCTTTTAAGTCTAGGACTCAGAAGTCCCTCATCCATCTTAACACACACACACACACACACACACTCTCACACACTCTCACTCTCACACACACACACACACACACACACACACGCACAGCATCAGAAGAAGAGAGTGTGTGTTCATAATAAACAGGTTCATGATTGACCCCAGATCAATGTAATGTAACACAAGCTGTGATATACTGTGTCTTGTCTCTCTGTCTCTTAAACACATGATTTTAAACTACATCCTTCCAGTGTGCTAGGTTTTGCTATAATAATAATAATAATAATAATAATCATCACACTTTTATGTTCTGATTACATCAAACAAAGGAGCATCTGCAAAGCTAGTCCATTTAATAGAGGAGGATCTCTGGCTGTTCAGTGTATTATATGAAACTAACTCATGTAATCACTATTTTATGACAAACTTTACAGCCACCAGAGGGTGCTTTTTCGTATATATTATTTGCAATATTTATTACACCATAATGTTACTTCTTTTTTTTTTTTTTTTTTTGCAGATATAATGTTGACGAAATTGGTCTACTTTAAAAAAAACAAGACTATACTGATCATAGAATCTGTCTAGTGGTATCATAATCAAAATTAGGTAAATTTAAGTTAGAATTTTATTCTTGCAAAAAAAAATCCAACATATAAATGACATACAATCAGACTCGTTGGGGAGTAGGTAATAGAAAAAAAATAAAACATTTGTGGTTTTAATGGCTTATGAAACTAGCTTTGCCGTGTCAAAATTTCAAAGAGAACACAACATTCACCAAAAAATCAAAGATTTTATTTACTTTTTAAAATGTGTCTAATATAAATGTATTTGTAAAATCTTATACAGCTGTAATGTAATAAAACAGAGACAAATACAGTAGGATTAAAGGATGAGGAGAATTCCAGAACACTGAAGATTTGAGATGGGCAGTACATTTGTTCAATATTTTCTTTTCAGGCAGTTTCTCTTTGATCCATCCCTTCCACCTTTATTTACAAAATATGTTACTAGCTTTAGAATTTATATTGCTCACTTAAATGGTTAGGGTTTTTTTGCACAGGTTTACTGTATGTATGATGATACAAACTTCTTCAAAGCAGTGCAACAGACAAACGCAGAATAAAGAATGGCATGTACCTACTTACTGGCAGCAATACTCAAATCTATACATATATGCATATACAAAAACATAATATCTGTAATCTTTTTAAGAATACAAAAGATGGATAAAATTTGACCTCACCTTAAAAAATAAAAAAGGTTATGATAACTAAAAACATCTCTCTGTAAAATTATGAGTAGAAGAAAGTAAGCTTCTACCGATCAGTTTGCCATCTACATAGTTATATCATATAATTATAAAATCCTGTTGAAATATGTAATCACTTGCAGTTATAAATGGGTGAGTCCAGACAGAAAACTAACAGCACAGACTCACTAAAACCCTGAGTCATGTTTCCTCTTTCACAGCACCTGATCTTTTGATTTGTAGTTCTCCATGTCAACAGCCATGTCATCTTCCTGTCTCCGGAATACCCGCACAACAATATAAATGATGAGGATCAGGAGAACAACGCCAATGGATCCACCCACAGCTATTGCCAGAATTCCAATTTCAGAGAAAGAAACTAGAAAGTACAAAACAAAGACTATTTTTACTAGCAAATAAGGGCACTAAGTCAAAACTTACGCACTACTAAATATTTTTCATTGCACCATTACACCTCGTTGAAGTGGAGCTCTACATATAAAGAAAATATTTACGAAAGCGTCTGGTCAGGAGTAATGCTTTGAATAAAATAGCAGACTGAGTGAAGTGCCTTAATGCTCTTCTTTTACCCGACGACCTTCGATCCTTCAGGCATATTCGATGTTGCTTATGTTTTTTTTTCTTGCATTATTTATTGATCCATATTTCTTTCAACTATTTCAAATAGCTTACATGTACACTAATGCTATTAATGTATCGCATTTTTAAATGGAAGCTTGTATTTACGGTCAGTATATGTGAGGCAAAAGAAAGTTAGAATAAGTGATAAATTAAAATTCATAGCAGTTAAGCAAGTATTGCTTGTGCATTTGAAGTTTTCTACTGGATGATTTAGGGTAAACATCACATTATGCCACTATACATTACTTTACGGAGAGCTTATTAACTGCTATCTACGTCCTGCCTTACAAACAGCTGGTGCAACCGAAGTAAGTACAAGTTTATTCAATCTATCTAGTAATTACTAAGCCTCTAGTGTGGACTTAACTTTCTAATTTAAGAAAGGGCTTACAAAAGACTGGTGTAACTCTTTATTTTATTCTGATTATTTTAAAATTTTGGTTCTTTTACATTAATTACATTAATTTTCATTAAACTCACATCCCTCGTGATCCCATTTGTGAAACATTAATATAATGTAATATAATGTTTAATGCATTTCATATTGTTAATAACAATTAATAGAATATATTTTACATTTACATTTGGTCATTTATCCAAAGCAACTTACAATTGAGGACAATAGAAGCAATTAAAGAGCAAAAATATCCAATTGCTTCATAAATATACACACATGCATACATACTTTACAGATACATATAACAAAAGAATAAATCAAAGTAATAAAAAAGTGATCTGATATTAGCTAAAATATGTAATGTAATGGATTACATTATTACAATAGTACCTACAAATTCTCTCATGTCATTTGGAATCAGTAACGCAATAAATACCATTTTCAAGCAATCCATCCAGCTCAGTAAATTAAATTGTTCAAATAACAGGATGTGAACCTTTATCAGAGAAAATGGCTGACTTTTGCTACTTTTAAACTTGTGTTGTCTGTATCATAACACTCTTAGAAAAGACTGTCTGCCATTCCAGCCTGGTTGATTAGATACTTCTGTCCTTGAGCTGCTGGATCAAAGAAAGAACACAATATCCTGCTCGTACAACCTTCACATCCTCTGCCACACAGGTTTGGAAGGGCCAGTAAAGGATTTTTCAAGCTCATTTTTCAAACAAGTGGCACAGCATCTGCTCTTACCTTTTTCAACGACTCTGAGGCTGATCTCGCCCACAAAACCATGGATGTCGGGCGGATTTCTGACCTGGCAACTGTAGGTACCATTAAATCTGAACTGCACATTCTTTAGCGTGATGGATGCGTCACCCTTCATTATATCACCAGACCATACAGCATGATCCTTAAAAATGCCTGCTGTCGGGAGATATGCCCTTTGTTGGTAGTGAAAAAACTATGGCAGAGTAAAAGAAAGAGAGAGAAAGATTGAGGGTTAAATAGAAAGGAAGGACTTTGACCCAGTAAATTGGGGTTTTTAAAAATATGGAAGAAAGGAACAATAATAAAGACAAAAAGATTTTCAGACACATTAACTCCACACTCATTTAGTCTCACCGATTCTCCTGCCGTGTTTCCGAGCGGTTGGAAGCTCCAGGAAACAGAGACTCTTTCTTCAGAGAGCGGATGAGTAGATTTAAATGTACATTTGAGCCATACATCTGTCCCATTGACCGCTTCCAACTCCGAGGGTGTAAACATCTCCATCCCCTCCACCTGATGCACACCTGACGACCACGGATTAACATGTATATAAGTCACACACAAACAACATGCACATGCGTTCTCTCATCCTAGACTTCGCACTAAAATGTATATTCTCTGTGATCTTCACACAAACATTAAAAAACAACCATCATTTCATCAAGCTGCATGACAGATATATAGATAGATGCTTGCCTCTCTTCACATACCGTATCTAATCACAAATTGTTATCAGATCCCTGCAATCCAATGGCAAAACCTTTAAACTCACGTAACCATTAAGTGCTTTTATTAATAATATTGAATTCTCTACAACGCCATATTTTGATGAACCTATTGAATCCCAACTTTTAGACCCAATAGGTATAAAAATCATTTTTAAAAGCCGTTTGATCTCCAGTACTTCTAGCTAACAAATTAGCCACAACAATCTGAGACATTTTTACAGTATTACATGTTGGCGATGATTAACCTGCTCAAACCTGCATCTTTCAGCCACATGCAACCACTGCCAACCTACTAACTACCCTGAACTAATTATTTCGCATTAAGTCACAGCTTTCATAGATCTTGCTGTGATCGGTGTTTAATTCTGCTTAAAAAGAGCCTGCAGCCGTTGCACCCACTAGGTCACTCTGTAGGCCTACTTATATATAGCCTATAGGGTATTTCTAAATACATACACGTATATATTTATTTAATCCATTCAATTTCTTCCAATTGTTTCTGCATATTTCGTTCTACCTACATCGTTAATCTTTCTTAGCGCACCTGCTATCCGCTTCAAGCTGCTGTAATTCCAGCATTAACCCCCTGAGGATCAATCTAATCGCGCATAATCTTGTTTTATGAACGGCAGCACGGTGTAAATCTGATAAGTGCCGCAGTAAAAAAAAAAAAAAAAAAAAAAAAAAACTACACTAAAAAGCAGCAGCGGTTAAAACCACATACTAGCTTGTTACTCGGAGACTACCCAAAGCAGCATATAACGTGACCGCAGTAGTCTCAAATTGCCAAACGCAGCACGCAGAGAGCCTTCCTAACGCTACAAATAATGTTGAAAAAAATATCTAAAGCACTTTACGTTAATCAATCCCTTCACGTTTATTCCGAAATCAAAGGTGGATCCAGGAAGTCGGAAACTCACCTGTCAAGACAAGCGCACATAGCGCAGAGAACAGGTAAATCCAGACTCGACTCATGGGAAAAATAATACTGGATGAGCTATCAGAGCTCCTCTAAGTGTAAGTAGCCTACTGTAAACTGTATATCTAGCCGCTTACTGTATTTACACTCGGTACCTAAATATTAGTTAAACTTCGGCACTCCTGAAGGCAGCGGCCATGCTACACCACTCAGACTATTTGCTCTTCTCTGTGAAAGAGGAGGAGTTTTAAAAAGGCGTCAGCCTAAAAACCGGTCATGCAAAGTCTACCTACATCACAGGTTAAGCGCTTTCTTTTCTGTGTGCAGTGCGTGTCGCTGCATGTTACTCGTGGGCAGTGTGGGAACAACATCCATTGAGATCGGAATTTTAAAAAGTTTCGTTTCCGACAGGTATTTGGATGTTCGTTCGTCAGGACATGAAGTTACATGAAGTTATCGGTTATATAGATGTACTGTAACAAACATGTTGTCTGACTCTGCTTGTGCAGTCACAGAAAGCACACTTATTCGTTTTCTGTACTCTGCTGCCGTCTTGTGGAGTCATTGAAAAATTGCAGCTTTCAGGTTCATAAAATTATCGATATTATATCGATAAGTGAATAGAGTTGTATTGATTTTTTTTAATAACTATCTAGATAATTATAATAATTTAAATGCTTTATTAATGTTTAACCCTTAGGAAAAGTAAGCACGATTTTATTGTAGTAAAAGTATAGGAACCATGTTTTTTACTACAAATACCATGGTTAAACGTTAGCGTAAAGCAAACCCATGGTTAATTTGTGATTGCCATGGCTTATCTATAGAAACGTTTTGATTTTTGTAGTACAACAATGATTGATTTTGTAAGGGAAATCTCTTTAGTTGTAGTATGTTTTCATGAAAAAAAAGTGCATGGGTAATCAGGTAAGCCTAAGTCGTTTCAGTCCAGTAAATGTTGAAATAGTAGTAATAATGTTAATATTATTTCTACGTTTATTTTCTTAAAAAAAATCACAAAGACGTGCACCATTTTTTTTTAATTAGAAAACTTTTTACAGTATGAAGTATCAGACTGCAGCCATGCGTTTAAAAGTTTGTGTAGGTTTTTCAGCAACGTTTTAATTGTATTCATAATTGAAAGGCCTTAGACATCCACGTATCAAACATGATACAGCTGTATAAAGAGTTACCAAATTGAAGTCCTTGTATATGGACCTGTTCTAAAACAAGCTGAATGAAATATAAGCACGATACCGCTTCGATTGTAACATTTCTTCCTATCACAGACCTCGCCTGTATTTTGCCTTCATTAGGCGGGACGGCGCTGAATGGGAAGTGCGTGACGATGGCTGGAGGCGGAAGTGAGGCTTTCCAGAAAGTGCGAGGGCGGTTGCGCAGGGAAGTGGGGAGGTGGTTGGCTGGATGCTACTTGGTTTACATAACCCAAACATTTACTGTGATTTCTTGAAAAGACACCGCGCTGTACGCCCTCACAATCGAAACGTCCAACGCCATTGTCACTGTGCAGCCCGAGTCAGGCAAAGGTCGCCTTGCTTTCTAAGGGAGAGCTGGAGAAAGCAAAGTCGAGGTGCGCGGCAGCAGAAACGCTCATCTGCATCTTCCACCGGACAGTCGGTCGACTGCGGTGCTGCTGTACGTGACCGAGGGAGCCCTGCCCTGCTGCACGCCAGCAGCTCGCTCGCCGCAGACGGGATTTGCAAACACTGCAAGCCAGGTTAGTCAAAAGGAAACGTGCGTAGAGACGGACGTGGTGTGCGGGAATGCGGTTTCCTTTTGTCCCGGCTCTCGATTCATTCCTCTCCGTTGTGCCATCATATAAACAATGCCGTGACCATCCCTGACAACGGCAGTCGTTACAGTAAATTACGAAGCGTTAATCTTTAACGCACAGCCTCTGCTGTGTGCGGGCTCCATCCGGGGTCACAATCATCACCATCCTCCTCCTCCTCATCCTCACAACGCTAAAAGCAAAACACAGGCGCTCTTTGTGCGACGTAACTAGCCTTCACGCGTCCCGAATGATGCGCGCGCGCCCTTTCGGTGAATTGTGTTTTTCCAGTTGAGTTAGTGCTAAATTTCCACTCATCGCGGTCTGCGCCAGTCAAACCACCGCCGTTCATTTCCATTACGTCAACGCGTCCGTTCATTAGCGGTGTTGTGTTTGTGTTGTAGACCCAGAATGAGCGCCGAGGAGAATCCCGCAGCTGAACCCGCGCCCGTCATCGACGTGCAGGGAGACGGACGCTGGATGTCACAGGTGTGCACTTTTGAGGAAGACCGCGTAAAAGCGCGTGCTTGTAACATCTCAGGGTCGTGCAGATCTTTCCCTGGCTCTGATTAAGGATTGGAGTGTAACGTGCTTGCATTTGTCCTATATTTTTGCAGCATAACCGGTTCGTGCAGGAGTGTAAGGATGCAGAGCCTGACGTTCTGTTTGTGGGGGACTCCATGGTGCAGCTAATGCAGCAGTATGAGGTGATTGTTATCTCGTTAATGAGTTAGTCCGTGGAAGGAGAGCCGTGTGTCTCCACAACATTCCGTGTATTCAGGAAGAAGACACTTTTATCCAAATGCATATGAGAACAATTCTGGAAGCGGTGAATTCAAATGAGAAACAGTGCTTGGTGTTTCCATAAATACCAAGGCAGGAGAGCAGAAGTGTGTGTGTGGGCAAAATGTTGAAATGCGCTCAACATGCAAACTATAAAAACTGTCAGTCAGTGGTTTGCAAACTGAAACATTTTTTATATTCAAAATTATTTAGTGATTATTAATTTATGTATCCTATGAAGCTGGTATATTAAAAAAAAAAAAAAAAAAAAATCTAATTTAATGTTTATACATATTGTCCATGTATTTGTATAGTCATAGAAAATGAAATTTTAAATACTAAACAAAACTGCCCTAATAATTTAGACATATTACTCAACATGCTTATATAGTATTTCCGTAATGGCACTTTTATTTACACTTTAGCCAATGTGCACCTGTTATGTTTTCTGTCTGTTGTAGCTTATCTATAAATGTACAGTTGGTTTACATTAGTTACAGTTCTTATTGTTGCTGGTTTCAGGTGTGGAGGGAACTCTTCTCACCTCTCCATGCTCTGAATTTCGGGATCGGTGGAGACACAACCTGTAATGTGCTGTGGAGACTACAGAATGGAGAACTGGAGAACATCAGACCCAGAGTGAGGAAGCATTTTTTTTCTTTTTGTTCGAACAGCTTTAACAATATGAAGTAAAACGCGTGTTTAACACTGCAATTGCATCCTTATTTGTTTTTCCGCAGGTGGTGGTTTTATGGGTGGGAACTAATAATCATGAGCACACTGCGGATCAAGTTGCTGGAGGAATATTGGCCATCGCACAGTTACTTCTGTCTCGTCTCACCAAGTCCAAAATTATTGTTTTGGTGAGTTACCTAAATCGCTGTCTGAATATTGACAATTGGAAATATGTTGTGTTCGAATGAATAAGTATAGAGCATCAACTACTTTGTTCTAAGCTGATTAGTTGTCATTTCTGTCATTCAGGGCCTGTTGCCGAGGGGAGAGTTTCCTAACCCCCTGAGAGAGAAAAATGCATCAGTAAATAATCTACTTCGCGCATCTCTTCCTCGACTCGGCCCTGTTCAGTTTATTGATGTGGGAGGTAGTTTTGTCCACTCAGACGGGACTATTTCCTCTCGAGACATGTTCGACTTCCTACATCTGACTGCCGGTGCATACAGGACCATGTCAACCACTCTCCATGAGCTGCTGCTTCAACTGTTGGAGGAAACGCCTCAGGAGAGGCGAGCCTCGCTGGTCTAGGAAGGCCCACCACATTGGTCAATCACTGAAGAGGCAGGGTTAAGACACGTTGGCTATTCATAATGTACTTAAAATACTTTTATTTAGCAAGACAAAGAAAAGTACAAAACGTGGACGTAGGACAGTGGCCAGTTTTATATGATCCATAGAAAATGTGTATATGTATCTAAGATGCATAACAGACAGCAGCAAGAGAAAGACTAGATAATTTTCATGGCGAGAAATAGTTTTTCTTAGGACGTGTTGCTTTGCGGTGGGACCAGATTCTCTTCAAAATCCCATTGTCACAGTCTGAACAACCTTTAATAGTAGCACTTACTCTGCCAGCTTCTCCGTGCCTTCATACATGCACTCGGTCTCACTCACAGTGTCACGATGACAGCAAAATGATTCAGACACACAAGAGAAATCATGCCTTTGAAACATGTACGTCTTGCTCCCGATTTCAAGTTCTTTGGCACAGTTGTGTCCGAGACCGCCTCTTTCTCTTTTGCCCTTTCACATTCACAATAACACAATATGATAGAGTGAAAACCATCGAACCATGTCGTACCTTGTGTGTGAGAGTTCGAGTGTGAGAAAGCTCCTCTTCTTAAGCATCTAATGCACAACCGTGAGGTTTCCAGTGTTAATATTTATCTCACTTGCATCCCTGTTTTTGTGTACGTGTCCATGCGCTCTATAAAGTATTATGTAAATAATTAAGTGTGAGTATGGGAGAGCCAGTGGGCAAGAAGCGATATATAAAGTTGTGCGTGCGTGCGTATGTACATATAAATATAATCTGTTAGTATTCATGTACAGTACTCCGTGCAAAGTGCTTACATAGCTGGTGCTGGTGTATGTGAATGTTTTTGTGTTCGAGTGTAAGAGATCAACCATCGATAATTATTTGTTTGGCCCGCAAAGTGTGCACAATTACTGCGGCACAACTGCCACTCGCTTCAGATCCAAGCATTCCAATAAATCAGCAGGGATCGAACCTCATGTGTGTACACTTTATTTTTTATAGTATTTGTACTATGCATATATAATCATTTCAAAGTTTCTATATCCAGCTTCATTGATCTGAAATAGAAGAATATTAGATCATAGCCCATTGCCAAACAATAAAAGACATGAGCATCTTGCTGGTGGTAAATATATTTTGTACCCTGAATCTGCTTCAGAAAATAAATAGTAGGCCTAAAACTCATTCAGACTGTAGAGGGAGACATAACACACCAACCTCTGAAAGAGCTAGTGCGGAATAATGCAGATTCTCAATTTAATGCATTTATGTGTACAGCCCTTTTTATGGTACAAATCATTGCAAAGTAGCTTTACGGGAAATGAAGTTTCTACAATACATTTTTATATATTTACTTATGACAAAATTTGGTAATTTTGTATGCTGTCTGGGGGTTTTAAGAGGTGAACAAACCATCATTTAATGAGTGGGTCCTCTACACAAAAAGATTTTCCTCTGTTAGTTCACAACACGAGAAAAAAACTTCAACTGATTTGAAAACATGGAGTAGGCCAATCATGCTATAAAGTAGCTACTACATATATACTAGAAATCAGTTCACAAATACTACAGTGCAATGTAAAATACAGTTCCTACAGTCTTAATTATTAAAATTATTAAATTAAAAAAAAATTATATTTCATCCATATGTTATGCTATGTCCTCGTTTGGGAACATTGGGACTCAATTTCTTTAAGAAAATAAAATGACATGAATGAACAAGCATAGGCAAAAGCAATACATTTTTAGATTTAAGATTTTTTATTTACCACACTTTTAAGATTCTGAACTATGTTATGACAGAATGATATACAATCTTTTTTTCTGCAAAACGCGTGTAAAATGGCCATGAACATTTTCTCATATGTACAGCATATTTATCAACCAAATCTAATTTGCATATTAATGTGTTTTGGGGGGAAACATGTAAAGAAAAAACAAGTGTAATAATGAGAGTAATCATTTACAAGATTTTCATAATAATATAGAATATTTCATAGAATACTGAAATGTAATTTCAGTGAAATGTATAGTCTGTATAGAGAAATACACTAGAATATAATGTACTCATACGAGGAAGCAGGATCTTAAGAGCATTGTAGTTGATTTACAGTTACTAAACTAAAGCATTCTGTTTTCAGTCAAAATGCTACTCAGCATAAGCCAATCAAGAGGCTTTTGCTTGTTGAGTAAATCAAGGGACAAAGATAACTAGTTGATCAATGACCCCTGACTAGTTTTGTCTTTGGTTGGCAGTTGATAAAAAAGGATTTGGAGCAGAAGGAGGTGGAGATCAAGGTTTGCTACACGTTGCTAAATGTTTTGAGATAACTTTGCAGTCTTGTCATAGTTTCATGATTACCAGTTTATGACAGTGAGATGTAATCACATGAATGCCGTGTGTTCAATAACAAACTGCTTAATTACAAACTAATAAATGCAACCAAAATATAATAATAAAAAAAAATCACTTAGATTTGCATTTGACAATTTTGAGTTTCTGGCTTCTAATGCCGAATTGTGAATATTGATATACTAAATAAACAGTTGTGCCAAGAATCATTGATTAGATGCAGGTAAAGATCTAGTAACATTTATATGCTGTTGCATTTTGATTAACAGGGATTTAACAATAATAATAATAATAATGCCAGCAGAAAATGCGTCATTGAACGCTTACAGGTAATTCCATTTTGTGAGACAGAGAGAATGTGCATTGACGTATTTGCAGATATCTAAAAGGCATCTCTTATTGCGCTTAATCTTTGAACCTCTGATGTGTAAGAGGACAGGGTTCCAACTCCACATGCACTGTTCCTGCCCTATATAAGACCTTTGCCCCTGCTGTCCGTCCTCGCACATTCAGAGCACCACCACTCAGGTAAGAGCTCAAACCAGCAGGAGAGGAATGCAAGGCAATATCAAAGTAAATCTTGGTCGAACAGCATTATAATAAATGTTTTGCTTTTTTAGAGCTTAACCATGAAATTCGTGGCTCTTGCGCTGACCATCCTCTTTTTGGGTAAGTAGCATACTTTTTTTCTTTAGTTTTTTAAATTAACTTCATGTTTCCTAACTAATGCTAAACTAATGCTTTTGTTAACGTTTTGTTTTCTGATGCAGACTATTTGACCACCTTTTTCTTGGTAGTTAAAAGATAGGCAGTCTTTTTTCGATTACTGAAGCTTTCCTGTGTCTTCTCAGGTTCCCAGGCCCGTTTCCTGCAGGCTGATGCTCCCTCTCAGCTGGACCATTTCAAGTCAGCAGCCTTGGTGTACCTGACCCAGGTCAAGGAGCAGACTCAAAGGGCCCTGGACAATTTGGATGGAACCGAGTATGAGCAATACAAGTAAGAGCCATATCTTCTCTTGATGTCTCTTGCTTGTTTCTTCTTTGAGTCTTAATCTTCTGTTTGTGGTTTTTACTTCTTTTCCCTCTTCAGTTATGTGAAGCATAGAGTATCATACTTCAGTATCTCATAATTTCAAGTCAAGCCTCAGAGATTTATATAATACAGATATTGCTTCAAAGTAGGTTTACATAAAGAAAATTATGTTAATGTTATAAATTTATCAGTTATACACTAATTTATTGTCAGCTCTAAAGGAGATATACAGAAGAAAATTATATTGGTTTTCAGCTCAATTTGGTTCAGTGTTGTTCAATTCCTTTTGATAACCGTCAATGCTGCAAATTCTAAAACAAGTTTAATTCACCAGTAAACAGTTCTACAGAATACAATTTCATTATTTAACTCACGTCAGTGCAACATTGATTCAATTCAAATAAGAGCGTCAATATCGTAAAGTTGGTTTTATTAACCAGCTCAAATTCAGACATTTTATAATCATCCTATATTGCCAGTGGAGTTAAATCACTGATATAGCTGTATTAATATTAATCATTAATCTGGGCATGCCAAAGGAAACAGCAAGGAACCGAAACTCCATGCAGTAGTAGTGTAGAAAAAAAAAATACCAGCCTCATTTGGGTGGCCAGCTCTCATCTGGCCTTAATAAACCAAGCACAATGTGATGTATGATTCCAGACTTTGACCTAAAATTTATTTGTGCTCGAGTATCCCAAATTTATGTTGTTTTCTCTTCAGACTGCAGCTCTCAGAAAGCCTGACTAAGCTCCAAGATTATGCCCAGTCCACCTCCCAGACTCTGACTCCCTACGCTGACACCATCTCCAGCCAGTTCCTGGAGAACACCAAGCAGCTGCGCGAGCGTGTCATGACTGACGTGGAGGACCTCCGTTCCAAGCTGGAGCCCCACCGTGCTGAGCTGTATGGCGTGCTGCAGAAGCACATTGAAGAGTACCGTGAAAAGCTGGAGCCAGTCTTCCAGGAGTACGCCAACCTGAACCGTGATAGTGCTGATCAGCTGCGTGCCAAGCTGCAGCCCCTGCTGGAGGAGATAAGGCAGAAATTCGAGACCAACGTTGAGGAGACCAAGTCTAAACTCGTGCCGATGGTTGAGGCCGTACGCACTAAGCTGACCGCAAGCCTGGAGGACCTGAAGACTATGGCCACCCCCTATGCTGAGGAATACAAGGAACAGCTGATGAAGGCTATTGAGGATGCCAGAGAGAAGCTTGCCCCACACACCCAGGACCTCCAGACACGCATGGAGCCCTACATGGAGAATGCCAGGGTCAGGTTTGCACAGGTGTATGAAACCATCTCCAAAGCCATCCAGGAATAAAAATACACAAGGACTTTGCACGCTCAGATCCTCAGGCAACAGCAAATGGTTATGAAAGGAGTGTAGATGCAAGGATTGTGTTATGAATGTTTATTATGTTCAAGTTAAATAATCTTTGATGTAATAATGCAAACAAATAAAATGCCCTAAAAAAAATTCTTTGTGCCAACGTTTTCTTCCATTCTGAATAAGATGGTATAATATCCAAATGCAGATTTTATATTCAACAATATTATCATTTATTTAAAAAAAAAAAAGATAATTATCAGTGATTACAAAACATTCACTCAATGTATAAAGCTCACCTCGTAAGGGCCTTAGTTTAATAAAATACAGAAATAATATAACTGCAGCACTTTTCAGTAATACAGTTTTGTATCACTTATCAGAAAAGTTCTGAAGGAAAAATGTAATATTATTTTGGAGTTTTTATGTATGCGATATGACCTTTATAAAAGCATACATAATTAGGATTATACTTCAGGATTTGTTTGAAAATATTTGGATTAACACTGAATACTGAAAATTTAATATTCATATTGTTAGGATTTCTATTGATCTGCAAAGTAGCATCAATTAGTATAACATATTGTCCTTTTAATAATAATTAACTGAGCAGGAATTTTACCACAGAATTACAAAAACCTAATTTATAAGTGTCTTGATAACTATTTATATGATCATTCCACTTAATGTTTTGCAGGTATAAGTTCAGCTATAAATGTGTGTTTGCTCCTGAAGCCAGACCTCACTTGGATGGGCAGAAAGGACAGGAGTTATTCTTGCTGGTCTTGAGCCAAACACTAACACACTAAAGAACAGGAGAGAAAAAACAGTTATTAGAGTACAGAAGGGGCAAATAATGTGCCTTAAATGTATTTTATGAAAGTTACACACTTACTTCCTTGTGCATGGTATGGGAGCACTTGGTGTTGTACTGGCTTCCTGCATCCACATGATTCTGGCACATCAAACAAAATTTCCGGGTAGAGGGCTGAGAAGGACAGAGAAAGAGAGTGTAGATTTATATGGATTTAAAAAAAAAAAAACACCTGAGGTATTTTAATACATTCAAATAATCTGGATATATATTTTTCTGACTGTAAAATATAGTAGGGAATTGAAAGGAGATTACAATATTCCCAAAAGGCTCAAT
This sequence comes from Puntigrus tetrazona, assembly GCF_018831695.1. Classification (NCBI taxonomy): domain Eukaryota; kingdom Metazoa; phylum Chordata; class Actinopteri; order Cypriniformes; family Cyprinidae; genus Puntigrus; species Puntigrus tetrazona. Next base: position 14,042,063 of record NC_056703.1, read on the forward strand.
ATCCTGTAATATGAGGTTAAATTTGACACTTTTTTTTAAAACGCTTTTTGTCTTTTGTATGCTACTAGCATACATCCTAAATTAGGCATGTCAGTTTTAACTTTAACCCATTTCTTCTTGCCAAGAGGACAACTTCGGTAAAATGGTGGCATGGCTTACCCTACACTTCACTACTGTTCAGAGGATTTTGTTAAATGTGATTTAAGAAAAGGGGTTTAAAGTTGACTTGTACCTGCAGAGGTCTTGTGTGGAAGACCTGAGCAACTGGGGGCTGGAAATGTGGCCTCATGGGATGCGATGGCTGAATTACAGGACGCTGAATCGGACCAACTGAAGCAGGAAAGGCTCTCGCTCCAGATGGAGGTGCTATAGGCCCCGGAGGCTATAACATCAATAAAGTTAAACATGATACAGACAATGCACAGAATGAAACAAAAGAATAAAAACACACACTATGTACGAATGAAAAAAAAGAAAAATATTATTACACACCGGTTTTTGGTTCTGTGCAAGTCTCAGTGCAACCTGCTGAGTAAGATCATCAATCGACATGCCAGCCATTGTACCACGCTCACTCTTGATTTGCTGTAGAACTCGTGTCAACTGATCTCTAATGCAAACAAAACAGAGAGATCAGTTACAGAACGCAAATCAAAAAAATCTACTAAAATTACATTACACCTAAAAAATTTGCTTGGAAGGATACAATCCTATCAAAAAATTTATTTGATTACCTTGTGCACTGTGGGAAATGTGAGCCCAGTCTCTCAAGCAGCTTGTCCAGTTTTCCTGCTGGGGCAGGATTGGAAGGAAGGGGCTGGGGGGATGCGTTACGTGCAGACGTGGATGGCATGAATGTTTGGTGAAGGTGCACTGCAGCTTGGGGTTGAAAATTGGCTCTGTGATTACTTGGCAATACACCAAAGGCACCAGCTGAGGCAGTTGGAACACCTACATGTGTTTGTTGTAGGATCTGTGGGGCTGGTGCGACAGGCACATGGGATGAGGTTTGAGGCAGGGAGACTGACTGCATGGGTATTTGATGGCCAGGTGCATGAGATGTCATGGGGGCATAAATGTTTGTGTGTGCAGACTGTGGACCTAATGTGATGGGTAGGTATGGTGTGGTTTGAGGAGATGGGGCAGAAAGTGGCGGTGTGGCCCTTTGTGGCGGTGTGATTGAGGTGTGGAGCTGTGGGTGAACTATCGAAGGAGAAGTTGTGATAGTCGGCAGACCACTGTTGAAAACGGGATGTGATGCGGGATTCTGAAGTGGACTCATTACCATCTCCAACTTTGGAAAGGCAAAAATAAATGACACGCACAAAATATATAATTACTTACATTACGTCTAAACTAAAACTATGCAAAGATAATGATTACAAATTTAATTACAGTCACATTTATGTTTTGTGAATATAATAAGAATGGATAAGCCATATTCCAAACTGTGGAAAGCCAGCTACTCTATCAATTCAACAAAAGCACATCATTCACGAGCAATCAGTCTATATCTATTAATCAAGGGATCCTTAAAAAATGTATTATGGTTTTATATATATAGTCATAAAAAATTATCCTCAAGAAACCAATCAGCATATTAAAATGGAGGCTGGAGTAATAGCTGCTGAAAATTCTAAAAAAATATATATAAATCTTTTAAATAAATATTTAAAAAAAACAACACTCTTTACTTGTCCATACAGTATTAGTAAACTTATGCTTACCGTGGGCACTGGTGGAAGATATGGGAGTGCAACTGAAGGCAAACTGTCCAGCTGTTCACCTCTCTCCAGGAGTTGATGGTTTTCATTAAACTTATTCTGAAAAGCAGAAGGACAGAGTGAGCAAAGCTGCTAACCCCCTTCACCTGTAATCCATCTATATTCGCTCCTTCCCTCACCTTTAGTCCCACCAGATTGCGGCGGATGTTAGCTACGTTCTGCTCCCACTTCTGCCTCTGGTGCAGGTGGTTCTGGGAAGGATTTAATCTGTTGAGAATAAGCCCAAATCCAGAATGAATCAATTCCCTTTTACGCATACAAACATATTGTACATGCATACCTCTCAATAGACATTAATTCACACACAATACCTGAGAAAATTCAGATATTTTTCAGCATCTGCAATCCAGTCCTCCACCTGAGAAAGCGCAAGCTCTTTCTGCATCTCTAATGCAGCTATCTGCTCACACAGACATGACAAACATACAGTCGGACAGTAATATACAGGATTTATTATGCCGTCTGTGAGATTTATAGAAAATTTTGGATGTAAAGATGCAGCATTTACCTCATCTTGAAGAACGGTCTGACTGGCCTGCTCCGCCTGTCTACACAGTGTCTCCATTTCCACCCTCAGGTCAGCTATTTCCTGCTCCCAGGACAGCCTGTCACATACACAAGCACAAAAAACAGATAAACACGGATACAGAAACATTATAGGGACTTCTTCTTTTATGTTTTTAATTTTTTTTTACTTTTCTTGATTCTGTTCCTCAATCAGCATCTTGAGTTTCTTTTCTGCGTCCCCCAGCTCCTGAGCCAGTCTAAAACAAACACACACACACACACACACACATTCAGTGACCCAACTAATATTACATGCACTTAGCAAGGATGCATAGAACTGAGCAACAACGACCAAAAGACATTTATAATGTAAAACTACAAATAAAAATAAAAAAGCGCTTTTTGTTTTTTTTTAAGTTTATATTCATCAAAGAATCTCAAAAAAAAAAAAAAAGTATCACATTTCCACATAAATATTAAGCAGCACTGTTTTAAACACTGATAATAATAAATGTTTCTGGAGCATCAAAACGATTTCAGAAGAATCATGTGACACTGAAGACTTTGCCATCAAAGAAATGAATAAAATATATTAAAACAGAAAATGGTTAAATTGTGATAATATTACTGTTTCACAGTAGTTTTATTCAAAACAAATTCAACCTTGATGAGAATAAAATACTTATTTTAAGAACATAAGAACAGTACTTCTGAATGGCAGTTTATATTCTCCCCCAAGCTTTGATAAATTACCTCGTTTTCTCGTCTTCAATCCGCTCTTTCTCTGTATTAAGCTCTTGTCGCTTTACCATGAAGTTTTTCCGTGTGGTCTTGCTACTATTCAGCTCCAATTTAACTTGCAAGGACTCAATTTTTTCAATAAAACCCTATACAAATAAAAATATTAATAATGAAATTGCATTTCAACAATAAAAATAAGCTACTTTTGACTACAATGCTTTTACGCAGAGGAGCATTCCTCAGTGAGTTCAACAGCACTGCTATTCAAATAACCTTGTGTAAATGTCAGAACCTCCACAGACTGTATATAGCGTTAGTTTCTTTATGTAAAGATGTGATGCTGAACCTGGTACTGATGATTTATGTTATCTCTTGTCTTTTCCAGATTGTGGACATGGAGGTTGTGCTCCTCCTGCTCCGCTGCATGCTGCTTCATAAGAGCCTCATACTGCTCACTCAGCTCAATACTGCAGTCTTCTAAAGCACACTACAGAGAAAGAGAAAAAGAAAGGAAGATATACATAAGGGTTTGAAAGTCTGAGATTATTCAGAAAATTCTACTTCTTGGTTTTTAATGGCGGCTGGAAACCAACATGCACTACCGCCACAAGAAAATTATTATTCCAGGAAATAAAGAAAAACAAAAACAAAAACTGAATATTTACTTTGAACACTACTGCACATAAATTCACATTTTCAAAATCAACTGTAACATTTATAAACTCCACAAACACTAAAACAAAAAACCCCAGGGTTCCAAGGCTGAAGTTCTTCCCAAAACACGCACACACAAACATACTGGTTACACTGTCATGCAAGCCCATAACAAATCTAAAAGAAAACATGTTCTGGCTCATTTTTGAGCATTTCAAGCACCACTTCAAATTCAAACTGCTCATCATGTTTCAATATATTTTTCAGGATATTTGTTTGACATCAAATGTGTTGTTCACTAATACAGCTTGTACACAAACACACACACACACAGGTTTCCATTTTATGAAGACAAACTTTATGATCATCAACTGTGGGGCCCACTCTTTCTAAAGTTTTTAAAGGTCTGGGGGAAAAAAAAAAAAAAAAAAAAAAAGTTAACCATTGTCTATACATGACTTCAGATATCTGAAATGATGAGATAATGAGTTGACCATGCTAAATGGCGACGTTTTATTGCATTTTAGATTGAGTGAACATGCCTGAGAGACCATTTTTTGTATATTATTTGCGTAATAAAAAACACTTTCCCATTTGATTTGTGGGCACCTTGCAACAACATGTATATTGGTAATGACAAAAGCATTTATAAGAATTAAATCTGATCATGTTTGTCCATTTGCGTGTCTACAATTAAGTCAAATTAAAAGACGGCAATAGTACAAAAGTTAAAATTGAATCGAAGCTTCATTGGTAATAGTTATGCATAGATTCACTCTTGCATAGAACTTCTAGTGTTTTGTATCTTGTCATCGGCACAACATGAGTGATTGACTGACTGATGTTCCTAGGTTTCACGGGAATAGCAGTGATTGAAGTGTAAAGGTAAATAAGTGGAATAAACTACTGGATAAAAATCAATGATATTGTCTCTCTGTACATTGATTGTTGTAGCATTGATGTGGACTGTGCTATTCTTTATTTTCCAGAGTGATTTTTAAAACTGTAGCTTTATGGTTATTGTTAAATCTACCAATATCTACTAAATGAACCTCAAGACATCAAATCATTTAATTTGCTGAATGTGACCTTTAATGAGTTCAACATTACAAACAATTGATTAAACCTGCAAATAAATATTTTTTTATATTAAAAAGTATAAAAAATTACTTAGAACATAAAAAAAAAAAAGGTCAAAAAAAAAAAAAAAAGGTCAAAACTCCCAAACTGTCCAACAAGTTTTGCTATACATTCCAGTTTGTGGCTTTCATCAGACATCTTAAATCATACACCAAATCATACAGTGATATTTGCAGTATAGGTTTCTGATGAAAGCTACAAGCTAAAAAGCACTGGTCTTACGATAAAGTTGTTTAATATCCTACAAGTTATGCTGGAGTTTTGACCTCTTTGGACACAGTGTAGGTATTTCTTGCACAACTTCACCTACCTCAAAAGTCAAATGGAAGAAAGGGCTATTGTAAACAAAACAATGCCATACCAGGGAGTTGATAATCTTCATATTATTTGTACTGCAAACTCTTTTTATAAGCTGTAATACGGTTATATATGAAGAATTTCACATTCTTCCAGTCCCGGTTCCTTAGAGCTTCTGGTTCAGCCTTTAAACACTTCTCACAGTCAGTCTTTCCCGGTACAGTAAATGATGTGATGAATCGCATCATGTGTCTTTCCACTGCCTGCACCTCTGTCTGCTGCCAGGGATTTTTCTTATGGGTAGTTTGACCTTAAAGCGGTGAAAACAAAGATTTACAAGATAAACAACAGTATACTGTAATTCTTATCTAAAGTTATGCATTAGTATCAGTATGATTGTAAAGCTACATGAAGTTGAGTTTTAATTATTAAAACAGCCAAATATATTAGCCCTATTTAAAGCAAGTAGAACAAACAACCAAGTAACCTTAACAACTACAGATGGGTTTCTGAGTATTGATCGAAATAAGATTATTTTAAGCAATTAATGTTATCGCCATTTAAAGTAAAATGATCACAAACTTAACTAAGGCACAAATAAGGAATTTGTTCCTACTGCATATTAATTTGCATCCTTATTTCCTCTATTTGTTCACAGACATAAAAACTAGCTTGGAAATCATAGTATACAGTAAAAGATACATGGATCTATGGCCAGGTTACTCCCCAGATCTGGAGAACCTTTGGTCAATTCCTCAAAAGCCAAACAGAAGTCAACTTGTGATTAACTCCATACACTAAGACAATAATGGAAAGCATTCAGTTAGGATTTGAAACTGATATCCAGAGGCAAATTAAAGAGGCCGTGAATGGTCAACACTGTAAATCTTGAGTCTTTACATATTTAGCATATTTCAACGAACATTTCACAAAGTTTTGTGTGCTGGCCAAGGAAAGGACTCTGAGTTGAGAACATGGCCTGAACCCAGAGTATTCTCAAAGAACTAACTGGATAGATTATATGAACACGCTCCTTTAGACTTTGTTCAATTAAAGATTATTTTGTGATTATGCAATGCTTATGCGTCAGGCCACTGACCTGAGGCAAAAAAATTGGGAATATATTTTTGGAATGGGCCATTCCTGTTACTGCAACATTTGATAATTTCTAGTTTCATTTGTAGACTGACAGTGCAGACATAATCATGACTGAGATTTAAACAATGTGTAGAGTTCACCTTGAAAAGAAGACCTCACAGCACTGGCTCCTGAAAGTGGTAATGGTAATGATGGTTTATGTTTTTTGGGTGGTGGTGGCATGTCTTTCCTCTCAGCAGAAGGACGCATCTCCATTGCTACTGATTCTATGGAAAATTATATATGAAAAAAAATTCTGTATTTTCAGAAAGACATACTTTATATGTACTATAGAAAGCAGACAAGACACAGCTTCTGTAATTTGCAGGACCAGTGGTTTTAAATCAAAATTAGTGAAAGAACATGCAATAAAACATTAAGTGTGCATTTCTGTTCACCATTCCAAGTATAAATTAACCGCATAATATTCTAATAATAAATGGGGAATCTTTCTTTTAAATATTTTTTATTGAATTTATTTTCTTATGCACTGATACTGATGATTATGATAGTACAACAAAGTGCTTTCACAAAGAACCAAGTGCTCATTAAGTTGCTTAGGTATAGTACTTGACAGTAATACAAACCATAAACAGCAGATGATCCCTCTTGTATTATCCTGTCTTCATCACTTTCCAGAACTTTTTCTGTTGAGGTCAAACAACGTACAACTTGTGATTTAGAAGAAAGGAATATATGTTAAGCACAAACAAACAAAATATTAATAAAACAACACACCATCAGGATCTATCACAATTTCATCCAAGCTCTTGCCATGAAACTCAGCTAATCTTCCTTGTTCAAGAGCCATTAGAATTTTGCAGATCTTGGCGAGTTGCAAGGTCTTCTCAGGGACTCGGAACAATTCACAATGAATTTTTATAACATGTCCAAGAAAGTTTGCTAACTGGTCCATCTGCATTTCTGTCAAGTTCAGCACTGTTGAAAGGATAGCTGCATGCTTTCGCAGTCTGGTAGATGTCAGTGATTTGGGACACTTTGCACCACATGCCTTTGCAAAGCCACGGAGGCAGTCTGACCCTCGTAAATGTGTCATGGCTTCTGGTCTTGCAAACATGTAACCATTGTCTTTTAGAACCCCACAAGGTTCTCTCTGCTTCACAAGGAGCTCTAAGGAACACAGCATTTTTGGAGTCAGAAGAATCGGAACTGGCTGACCACACTTTCCCATGGTGATAATCCTTGAGAAGCATCTGCAGAGGTTTTTTTCTACTTCGGACAGCGCCCAGTCCACACCCTCTTGTGGATCAGAAGTGTCTCTTGGAAAAAACACAGACAATGGCATGCTTGCCACCTCTCCTCCTCTCCGCCGGTTGAAGAGAATTATCTGGGCTAGACAAACCTTTGCCAGCTCCATCCAGGCTTTAGTAGAGGAACCTTCAGATAGTGATTTGTAGCACTCATCTTGCACTTGACTGAGATGTGTGTGCATTTTTTGGACATCTTCAGTAAAGGGCATGAGAGCAGGCACATTCCACTTGGCTTCCCTGATATTCCTCAATGCCGTGTCTAAGATCATTTCATTCCACTTTTCTTGATGGATGTCTTGAAACTCACTGGCAATCTTCACTCGCTGTTCGTCATTTGACATTAAGCCTTGAGCTTTTAACAGTTTGCTTACTTGAAGCAGAGAATTCCCAAGCTTCTTTGCAAGTGATGGAATCATAAACTTGTCAGATTCATACCCACATGTATACTTGACAGCTTTGACAGTCTCCATGTACTTCCTTGGATTTACGCAGTCTTCCATTGTTTTTAAAGAGGTGACTCTTCTAGCATTGTGAACCAACCTTCCCAATTCCCGCATCTTCTCTCGCACACACTGCTTATTCTTGGCTGACAGTCCACCTGTGTTTAACAAATGCTGACCAATAGCAATAATTACTTTGTCTTTTTTTATTATATCTGTGATTGAGTCAAGATTCATGACACTAATCACTTCCCACAGTTGTTTAGTCATGTTTGAAGGAACAGGGCCTGTGTATATACACATGGACTGAACACGTTTTTTTCCTGGTTTGAGGGGGACAGACTGAGGTTGAAGTATACAAGTGCGCATATGTCGCCACAGGACCTTTCTCGCAAAAAGGCCTTGACAGTATGCACAATGCATGAAATCTTTTCCCTGTGCTTCTTTGGATGGTCGTTTATATGGCACTAGTTCCCCCTTTCCTGATTCCATAACAGCAGCATTGTGAGCATAATTTCCTCGGTTGCGAATATAATCTAGCTGTTTTTTTCTCTCCTTGGAACTCTTTGGAAAGCTTAGCGCTTTAGCCACATCAGATTCACTTGCATGTGAACCTTCTAGATGCCTTGCCATTTTAGCATAAGGCTTACAGCAATACAAGCAGTAATGTCTCTTGTTGTACACTCTACTAACACCTTTTTTTTGGTAAGCACTAACAACTACGCCATCCATTGCATTCTGACTCGAACATGGTTCTTCTGATCCAGATGCTTCAGATGCAAGGCTGTGCGTTTTTTCTGGTGTTGCTGTGTCACAGTCAAGGGAGCTCAGTGAGCCAGAATCATCCACATCCAGTTCATCATAAAGAAGCTGAAGTTTTGTCTGGTTTGGTATAAGATTAGCATCAGTGTCAAAGTCACTTTCGGAAGTGGTATCTGTAATGTAATAATCTGAACTCTCTGGTGTAGAATCAAAGAGTTCATCAGAATCATCAAGATCTTTGTCTTTCATCTGAAAAAATAATATGAAGAAATTTCATAGTTAATCGATCTGTAATTTAACAGACATCAATTGGCAACTGCTGTGATAATTAATTGTTCATGTACATCAATTAAAAAACAAACAAAAACCTGTACAGTACAACTTCAACTTACTATTATACTATTAGTCTGTCTCAGTCTTGGAACAAAAATCTCACTTTCATTTCGGAGCTGTGTGACAATCTGTCAAAAAGCAGAAGTATAAAAAAAAAAAAAAAAACACTTATTACTATGGTATTCAGATTTTAAAAATATACATTTGTTCTTAAAAGAATAGTTCACTCAAAAATGTAAATTCTGTCATCATTGACTCGCCCCCGAGTAGTTCCTAATCTGTATGAATTTCTTTTTTCTGCCAAATTCTGGACGAATTCAAAATGGAAGTCATCATCAGTATCCCCTTGGAGGGGGGTATGTGAAATGAGGAGGGCACGTGCGTGTCATAATGTAGTCATTAGGAATGCACTTGATAAAGGGAGTGATGTAGTTTCCTCATTATCTTCTGCTGACATGTTCCCTTGACTCCCAATTGGAATTTGTCTGGGAACCATATGTACTGTACCGTACTGATAAGCGTACAGATCCATCCCTAGTGACCAAATTGTTTTGGGTCACCATTGACTTCCACAGCGTTCATACAGATTTGGACCTACTTGAGGGTGAGTAAATGATGACAGAAATTTCATTTTTGGGTGAACCATTCCTTTAAGGTTAAATATGCTTAAACACGTCAATGAGAGACAGTGGACTTCAAAATCTTTAGTGATAAATGTGAACATACTTGTTGAGGAGAGTTATTTTGACAAGTAGCATTATTCATCTTTGACTTGGGGGAAGGTTTAGAGTCACTTTCTGCCTTGGTATTAGCAGCGATGCTGGTTTTCTGTAAAACACAATGGGTAAACACAGGAAATAAATATGATGTAGACACTGTATGATTTCCGAATAAAATAAACTTAAAACTTCATCCTATCCAAGTGATCTCTGTCTTCACTCGCACATCTTAAATGAAATGGGCTTGACAAGGACCTCTTACACACAAAGATATGGTTCCTTACGACCTTATATATTCAGACAATGGCTAAAAAGTGTGCAGTGGGGAATTCATGAGTATTGATTATAAAGAAACAATTAACCAAGAAAAAAAACATGTGAATAATAAAACCGGCTCTAAATATAAGATTACCGCTAACTTGTTGCGACAATACAAGCTATTCTGAACACTGTGTGCTGTAGGGGTGTGCCAGATCATACAGTCTACGATAATACCAGCATAAATTGTTACATGATTTAAAAAAAAAGAAAAAAAAAAGTGTCAGATCACAATGTCATTGACATAGCGGCTTAATTGCGTATTTCTAGGGACGCACTGAATGTTTGGCCGAAAATAGCAAAAGACAGACTACGTAGTATCGAACAACGGCAGGATGCGATCAAATAGAAAAGCGCACCAATGCAGCAAACATGACGGCAGTGTGGAAGCATTTAAAAGTGTCAGAGAAAGATTATTTTTACACTGTATGATTATTAAAATCACAAAATGGCATTAAACAATTAAATACACTGCAAAACGTTACATTTTCTAATACACACATGAACTGCTTGTGTTCAAAAGGTGCTCAAAGTCCAAACTGCGAGAGAAATCTGCGCTCATTAGTTGCTCAGTAACATTTTTAGGATTTTTTTTTTTTTACAAAGCATGTGACAATGTGATGCACGCATCTTACCAAATTAGTGATGAGAATGATTTATAAATTTGCTGTTGTCAAAAAAAAAAAAAGCTTTAAGGGCTTCCTGCGGATTTCTGCCAAAATAAAAGCTGTTGTTCTGTTAAATAAAATTAAAAAGACAATAAATGATAACTACAACAGCTCTTTTAATACTTTTATTTTTTACATTTACACATAGTTTTCACATTTGAAAAGAATTCTCTTCTGTTCAGCAAGCCTGTGGCTTTTTTTGAGAATTAACCAGTTACTTCTTAAAATAACTTGCCCAACTCTTGTCTCTACTATTGCACTATAATGCTGCCTCAGCCAGCTTATTACAATAGATATACACTTCGAAGAAGGTAGTCTCATTTGAAAAGAAAGGAAAAATAAACTAATAAGCCTAAGTGCTGCTGTCAACCAACAAAACGTTGTTACATGTTCATTTAAATTTTTTTGTATATCGTCATAAACATCATCAAAGCAAATTATTATTTAAATATTGTGCTATAATTATGAGGCTATATTGCCCATCCAAAGTGTGCTGTGCAACATACTTGTGTTCTCCAAGGGTAGTCTTCTCCTCCATATTGGTATGTAATTTCTTCTCCTTCTTTAATGTCATTCAGAGCAAACAAACAAAGGTGTATCCTTCCATTCACATCAATCTTCTTCATCTTACAGTTTGGATGTTTGTGGTCATCATTAACTATCCGTCCAAACGATCCATCTTCTCTAGAAGCATCGATACTTAAAAATATGAAAACATAAGAAAATAAGTGCCTCATTTACTATAATACATAATAAAGAATAAAGCTTTGGTGCAACTTGACTTCTTACCACCATGTTTTGCCTCTCCACTTAAACTCAAACATAAATGCAGCACTGGAAGTGTGGTAACGTTTTCTTCTGCTCTCCAACTCTGCGTGATTTATTATATCTCCCCTATATTCAACAACAAATTCACCTTTGCTAATGGAACCCTTTGCAAATAGACCGCGTCCTGCAAAATAAATCAAAAGCATTTTCAAAACAATTGTAAAAAATAATCAGGAAAACCTATAAATTCAAAACATCATCAATTAGTCTATGAAAATTAATTACAAGCACACTAAAAAAAGGACCGAAACATTTGGCAGTCGATTAAAAATATGCTGCAACCAGTGCCTATTTACTGCACATATTACAGTAATTAACTCAAAAAAAAAAAAAAAAAAAAAAGAAAAAGAAAAAAGAAAACACCTTACCTTTCGCTGCACTGATATACTTCACCTCTAATTTGAATGTTTTGTCAGTCTTTGAAACAATATGATGCATGGCATCTTTAAGAGAGCTGATTCGTGATGACTGAAAGAAAAAAGAAGCGTGAAAGTGTGAACTACTGTGAAAATAGGAGAACATGAAAAATAAAACTAGCATATTCAATAAGTAGTAAGAATGCTGTTGTAACACTGTTCTGTATTATAGTTATGCAACACTAATTACAATGTTATCATAATTTATCAATGAAACAAAAAATCAGAACTAAGGTTTAGTTAAATATCTGGCACAATGCTTACCCTGAGGGCATCAACACAACTCATTTATTATGAGTATTTATTATCAACGTATTTTCATATAATGCCAGGTAATTGTAAATTATAAAGCCTTGGGAAATTGTTTAACTGCTCTATTGCAGTGGTTTTTAAACTTCTTCCTGGGGACACACTGCTCTGCACATTTTGCAGGTCTCTCTAATTTACACACCTAAACCAGATCATCAGCTCATTCGGAAAGAGCTCCATGAACTTAAAATGAGTGTGTCAGATAAAGAAAATGCAAAATGTGCAGAGCAGTGGGTCCCAAGGAACAGGATTGAAAACCACTGCTCTACTGGACAATGTCACCACACAAACCCATGTTTATTTAAATCACTGTCATAATATTTAATCATTCATATTTTTATCAATCATAATTTTACCTGTTTTGTCATTTAAAGCTACTCACCAATACGTTGTTGTAGTTTTTTTTTTACATTTTACTTAATTCCTTTGTGAAGCACTTAGGATAAGATTTGTGGATTGTATATGTTGTCTATATATTCACTTAAACGTAATTGATCTTTAATTTCACATATAATCCCCACCCTGCTTGTAATTCTCTGAAAAGAAATATAAAACAATATAAATGGTTTTTGGGGGAATAACTTTTATATTTTATGTATTACATTAAATATTAACATATACATTTTAAATAAGAAATTTTTAAATTTCTTTATATATATATATATATATATATATATATATATATATATATATATATATATATATATATATATATATATCTAAAAACATTGGACAGCTTTTTTATATTTAAAAATAACCAACTTGTTAACCCTCTTCCAGCTAACTAGACCGACCAAAAAATAAATAAATAAAACACAACAACAAACTAATATTAACAGAATCACTCTATTAACAGCCATTCAGACTAAAGATTGGACAAGATACTTGATTGTGAGATCACTAGTTGGAAAAACATCTCATGTCTCAAAACAGTTCATTAGTGCTAACTAGCTACCTATTTATATCTAATTAACCCCATTTGTTGGATACATATATGCTTACCTTGTGTTTCACTTTTTATCCTCTGCAAAAGTTTTTAGATCCTTAGTTGGCATCTCCTGCGAAAAAATCTTCTTCCTTGTTCTCTGTATGTAGTGTCAATTTAACACTTACATTTTCATTTTTCTGCTGAAATTCTTGCTAACGAGGACTAGGAAATGGGTGGTGCCCAAACATTTTTGTAATATTTAGGTCTGTGAAGAAGTGAGTGCATTACGAGCCCGAAATGTTTTAGGGTGCAACTACGCACCCCTTTAAACGCACCCACGCACACCCCTACTGATAAATGTGTTACGAACCAATGCTTTAAAAAACAAAAAACAAAAAAAACACTTCACCAACAACAGCTCCTCTAATTTAAAGGGGTTTCCCTCATGGGGACCTGAATTTAGGCACGCATGATGTGACCAAAATCCGATTTTTGTCCCCACACTGTCATGATCATTACAACACACAAACACACGCGCCTGCAAACACACAAAACCTGCAGTAAGGTGCTAAACACTTACCATGTCTGACTCCCAGTCCTCACTTGTGTTTGCAGATCTTTCCTCTGTCCAGTTCTCGGTCTACAGTTGGAAACAACAATCAAACTACATAAGACATTCAGATGATCGCTTTTGTGAAAAGTGTCATTGGGAAGTACTAAAGACCTGTACGGTTTGGCTCTGTGTTTCATTGCTGGGGATAAAACTGCTGTAATTCTGTGCTTCAGTGTATTGATTTAATACTGTTGGGACGCTGCTCTCAATGGACCAGGGCCCGGCAGACAGGCTCCATGGGATAGGACCCGGCGGAATCACCGCAGATACTGAATTCCTGTCAAGAAAACGAGGACTGTGTTGCTAAATCATTTTAAGTAGAAACAGTTCAAAATTCTACCTTAAGCTGTTTTGTACTTACTGAACTAAGTCTTCATCTAAAGCCGAACTCCACTCGGTGTGTTTTTCACTTTCCATTGACAGGCAAACTCAGCGACACAAGACTCCGGATCTGACACGCAACAGTGAGATTTAAAACCTAAGCGGCAGTATATTAATGGACGCGTCTTAAAATGCCCAGGATGCACTAGTTTTAAATCATTTTTTACAGTGAAATTATGAGCGCCAAAAGCAGAGTTAACAAAAGCGCACAGAAATTAACCCCAAAACTTACACTAAGCATTCGAAGAGCTGGACTCGATGGTAAAATGATTACAGTATTCTCAGTGTATACAGAATGTGATCTTAATAAATTAAATGAACAATGATATTTTTGTAAAAAACGAAAAGACAACTGTCGCAACTTTCATGACATCATCTACATGTTTTTTTTTTTACTTCCGGGAGGTCACATGACGTCACATTCTTCTTCTTGTGGCGTTCAGAGGCGGTTGACAAACAAATAATGGGATTCTGCCTCCTGCAGGACTGGAGTCTTGAGTATCGTCTACATCCGAATAAAAATACCTACTTTTTTAAATATCCCATTAATATATTACACATTTTTTGATTATTACATGCATTGTATATAGTAGGCTAGTGTTTTAAGTATAAGATTTCTGTGCTCATTTTTCTTCATTCATCCAACAACTGAGAACCCTTTCCCCCAATACTGCAAAACAGTTTCTGTTGCCTTACATACAGTACAATTCCTGCAAATAAGATGTACAGATAATTTTAAGAAATGAATTTAAGTCGTGAGAAGGAACACATATAGTGCCTAACCACTGGAATATTTTGCTTCTGCTTTATCTGACATTTTTGCAGATCGTGCAGAACATTCAAGTTATAGTTTCAAAAAAGATGCTTCCCACTAGTTCCCGTTTCTGTCTAATCAGAGACTGATGATATATGCATGCCATCATCGAGGGATGTGGGCTGAAGCGTGGACAAAAAAGGAAGTGCAAAAGAGAAAATAAAAGAAAATCAGCACCACAGCTATTTTTTCAGCTTCAGCGCTTGTGATATATGATTCTAAGAACTATGCATGTGCAGTTATAAAGTGCTTGTGAGCGTGATGGAGCTTCAGCAGCATTTTCCTGTGTCCGTGAATGATTATGAAGAAAATGAAGGAAATGCAGAGAAGAGGGAGAAAAATGATGCTTTTAAAACAGAAGATCTTTATCAAAGTCTTCAGTTCCCACCTACTGCACACCATGGAACTACTGACAGCACGACCCTGCTCTCAAGTAAGGCACAAAAGGATGGATAGATGGAACAAACTTTTAATGTAGTTTACACTTAGTAGAATCTTATTCATCTCTAATAATCTGTTTGACAGAACGCTGTGAAAGAAAGTACGTGTTTTTACTGTTTGCTGTGAACGCTTTTATCTCAGCCATCATCCTTGTCATTGTGGGCTTAAACTGTAGGTATAGCACAGTATTTGAAATTTATTAATTACTAAATGATAATCTAAAAAAAAAGTGTCAGTAAAATATTTCACATTTCTGAATATCTTGCTTTCCACCTAGACTCTCACAACAGAGAAACACAACCAATAAAAGGACAAAAAGGTTTTTTTCATTTTTACTTACTAGTGTAATAAAATGCATTTACTGGAAATAAACCGATTTACGCATACTTCAATATTGAATTCCAGTGTGTTACATTTCTGTCTTAAATGTTCATACATTGTGTTCTTCATTTTGGCAGTGTTGTGCAACTGTTAAAATGGCTTTCTTGTGTGTGTGTGTGTGTGTGTGTGTGTGTGTGTCTGTGTGTTTCTTTCAACTAACAATCTATTCAATATTTCATATATTCTTTCAGAATTGTGGCTTCTCCATGACAATGTGTTTTATTTGTTCTGGAGTAAGCAGAGTGATTGCGGCTCTGCTGAGAGCTTCTGTTCTGAGAGGAATGCCAGCCTGGCCATTTTAACTGAGCATAACAAGGTGCAGCAGTTATTCACACACTTTCCATCTATTTTATGTTAAATCTGAACACATCGCTGAATGTATGTGTGTACATGGGTAGGCCTGGTTGATGTCCAGAACCAATGGAAAGCAATTTTTAGTCTTGAGAGCCTCATCAGATGGATCCGGAGGCACTGCTTCTGCACCAGTGGTAATGCATATGAAATGTTTGGTTTTATTTTCAAATTTTGTTTTCATGTTTGTCAAAATGTTTTCTGAACAGTTATCAAAATAGATTTTTTTAAATAAACCTTATATATGAATGACTACAGTATCATAACTGATAACCGTCTGTTATGCAAAAAAAACAAAGTTACAAAGTGTGTGATCTGGTTATAATTTTCAAAAACAAAAAAAAATTATTTTATATTACTTATATTATAGTTGTTTTAATTTCTTTTTAAAGAAATGTTTTTACATTGATTTTTATTACAAAAAAATGACTATTTTCTGGTTGTGTTTCAGGATGATGAAGATTGTGACTGTGTCATGACTTCAGTCTGATCAGTTTGTTTTTGTTTTTCTGTCAAACATTCTGCCATGTGCTTGTGTGTTCCCGCCCCATTGTTATCTCATTAATCACTCTAGCTGCCTTCTCACCTGTGGCTCGTTAGCTCCTTAATTGCTCCCCCTACTTAAGCTCCCTTTGTTTGCAGTCTTGTGTCTGATCGTTGTGGTGTGAGGATGCTACCAGTGTCTCCAGTCCAGTCCAGTCCAGTCCAGTCCAGTCCAGTCCAGTCCAGTCCAGTCCAGTCCAGTCCAGTCCAGTCCAGTCCAGTCCAGTCCAGTCCAGTCCAGTCCAGTCCAGTCCAGTCCAGTCCAGTCCAGTCCAGTCCAGTCCTGTCCAGTCCTGTCCAGTCCTGTCCTGTCCTGTCCTGTCCTGTCCTGTCCTGTCCTGTCCTGTCCTGTCTGTCTAGGCTCCAAGTTCAGCTGGTATTTTTTTTAGTTTTTTCCTCTTCGTTCGCTCTGCCTTTTTGTTGTTTTTTTTTCCAGACCTCCGAACCCCTGTGCCGGGCCTGGTTCCTCCGGTGCAGTGTTTGGCAGTTCGCTCTCACCTGATCCGCTGGATCTGATGTTGGACTCGAGCAGCAGGACTGTAGAAAGAGACTCTATCAAGTTTCCCGGTTTTTGCTCCCAGCCTAAGAGGAGTGACTGGAGGCTGTTTTGAGTTTTTCTTCGGACGTTTTCTGTTCCTCCGCTCCGGTCAAGTTTTTGTTCCATGTCTACTAATAAACTAAGTTGAACCTGCAATTGAATCCGTGTTCGTTCCTGACAGACTGTGGCATTTTGGCTGAGGATGTTAACACAGGACATGGAGAAGGATTTGTGTGTGAGAGGATAGTCAAAAATAATTGATTTTGATGACTTTTGAAGCTGCAAAGGATGTACTGGACAGCTCCTTGGCTCAAAGTTCACCCTCCAGCATGTATATGAGTTGTACTTCATTTATCATGTTTTTTTTAATGAATAAATCTCTTCTTTGTAACTACTAGACAGAATAGCTGTATTGTGGATTCAATGCTTTCAATGACATTTTTAAAAAGCAATGATTTTCCTTTCTTTTTTCCATGTTTTAAAAACACTGCATTAATCTGACTCTAGGCAAATGGAATCAGGGAGATCTTTGGCTATGTCCAAGTTTGTTCAATAAATAAAAGTAAATAAATGTAAAGAAAATGTCATAATGTTTCTTATGACATAATCTATATTAATTCAATATATTTTTCTCCAGACACATCAATGCTAGACAAATGATTACAATTTACAGTCAGAAAGTGAGAGCAACCCCTTAATTTCTTCCATTGCAGGATATAATGATAACAATCAAGATTACACAGATGCATAATATAACCTTTGTTTATAGTATTTTTTATTAGTAGTATAGTTTATTTCAAGCTCCAGCATCCCCACAACCCTGAATATAAATAGAACAAGCAGTTATGAGATTGATGATAAATACTCAGTGGAGGATTTTAACTGATTATCAGTATGCATTGGCTACGCTGTGATGAGGTAGAAGATCTTGATGAAGACGTTTATTGCTGCATAGCAGTGACTAAGCACATGCAGTACCTTGGTTTCAAAGGAGTCAGAATGAACCCATCCTAAGCTCAGACATTTTATACATTTATAGTTTGCTACCTTAAATGTAAATGAAGCTGCTCCTGTTGTAACAGATGTGGGCTGTATGTTAATTAAGTTCTAACACCCCTCTATCTGAGATGGTTTTTGGTGCCCCACAGCCTCTTCAGTTCTACAATTGGTAACCATTTGCTCAGGGTATAATCATCCAAAATGGTCTAATTATCTCTTTTCTATAATAATTGAGCCATTTTGGTAGATGAGCGTGATTAAACATATATTGTGGAGTGAAACCTGTGTCGAGGCAGACTATAGATTCTTACAACTATCAATCAGATTTATTTGATTAGATTCCTGCACTCAGGGTAGCTGTTTGAACTGAAAGAAACTTGCATTGACTGATCTCAAAACATGTCGGTGCTTTTGTTGTTTCTTAAGATGCACACCAGAAATGAGTTTTTTCAAAAGCAATTTATAAAAATTACTTAAATGTTCAACTGATGTAATAATCTATAAAACCGGGCCAGAAAAGATTAGTTCTCTACCATTTATTAAATACAATTTACGCAAAAGAGTAGCGATATAGGTTAATTAGCTGGGTCAGGTGTGTTTGATTAGGGTTGTAGTTAAAGTTTGCAGGACAGTGGATGATGTGATATGGTGAAAAAGTGAAGTAATGCACACAAATTGAGCCATTGTGGGCTACAGCCTATCTTAGCCAAGTGCTTACTTTTTAGTCCATACAAACAACAAGTGTTATCTACTGAGCATCACGACTTTCAGCCTCAGATGACATGATGTGCTATTCTTGATGAGCGTCTTCCTGTGTTTATGACTGAATATGAAGAGAGTGAGATGACACAGATGAGAGGTGCTTCTCAAACAGTGTCTTTAGTACAGACCTCCTGCACTATAAAGAGTACAACACTGCTCTCAAGACAACATGGGAAGAATGGATGGAATCAATTAATGGAATTAACTTGCATAAAGTGTGAGATTGTATTGAACTATCATGTTAATCACTATTAATCTTTAATAGAGTACAGTGAAAAGAAGTATTTTTACTGTTTGCCAACTTTCTTATCTGAGCCATCATCCTTGGCATTGGCATCATGGCACAGCAACATTTTAAAATCACACACATGAAACGTATTTATCCACTAAATAACCATCTAAATATTAATCTAAATATGGATTGTGACTATGAGTATCCATGCACCCTTCACAACAAAGAAACACAACTAACAAAAGGAGAAAAAGGTCATTCATGTGTAGTTTCCAGCCTGTGTGAGACATTGAAGAGCTGGATTATAAACTGTGTGGCACATGAACTTAATTCTTCAGATTGTCACGAATGTTATATTTATGTATTTTAAAAGTTTACATTTTATTGTTCTTAAGTCTGGCAGTGGCAAGCTTTTAAACTAAGCCACAAAACATAAGTGTTCAACTGGACCTGTTGTGGCTTTCCTCTGAAACAAAGTTCATTTTCTAATGGTTTCACTAAAGAGACATGCATGTGGGAACAGGAAGTGTGGTCAAGGGTTTGGTTGTGTGGTGGGGTTTAATTATAACGTAAGTGTACAAAAATGAAAAATACATGCACACACAACACTAAATTAAATATTTCTCAGACTTTTCCCCACTAAGAAATAAAAATTATTACTCATTATAGTGAATTGTGTGTATCATTTCAGATTCTTTTGATACACTTTGATACATTTCATAAAAATGATCTCCTGACTATGTTCTGGCTGTGCCTCAGGACGAAGATCAAGTCTGTGGCCTCATGACAGCTGATACAGATCATGAAGAAAGATTTTTGTGATAAAAGACAGTCAATCCCGTAGCACAACCTTCTAGCGCCTTTATAAATGTAATTAATTTGGCTTCTTTGTCTTATCATTTCATCACTTTCGTCACTTTTTTTTCTCTAGTAGCACTCGTCCTCATAAATTCGGTAGTTTAAAGTGATCCAGATAAGACCATGCCAACAATGCTCCTTAGAACAAAGTTCAGATTCCAGAGAGCATTATTTAAAAATATTAGATTATACATTTAGTTCATACAATATACTTTTTTATACTTGCATTCAACTTGAAGTTCATATTACGGCTTTTTTTTTTGCTGTTCCTGTATAAATTTGTCATGTTTTATCTGTGCAAGGCAAAACTCCTCTCTATAAACAGAGAAGAATAACTTTGAAGCCTACAAAACAATTTGTCTTATTTTTTTAACAAACATTTAAATAATTGGTTTCAAAGCACTTGTTTTCCGTTCTCTTGCTCATCCCATGCATCTGCCTTTGGCTGATTGGTTATGATACCATATAAAGATTTATAACGCTAGACTGATTTATGTAAACGCCTTTCGCGCATATATTTTCTCGGGCTCTAGCGCCCCCTTCCTGTTATGTTTTGAAGTGTTGAACGGTTTAAACTGTTGTTACAAAGTTACAAAGCGTAAACCTAGCTAGTAACATCACGCTGGTATTCTCACTTTAATTTTCGATCAAAATTATATTATGGCCACAGTGTTTCTATTCTTTGACCGAATACCTTCACTGATCAAAAGAAACAGGCCATCATTCAGGTAGGCTGTCAAAAATGTTCAATATTTCTTTTAGGTCTTTACAGTAACGCGGTCCGAAAATCATTTGTTGTTGTTATCGTTTGATATTTCATGGCAGTAGAAAGATTCATACAGAGCTCTTGCGGTGTCAAACAATTAACGATTTATGATAAAACGTTTATGGTGAGGTGACTATAAGAGCCATTTTCCCCGGATGTGTCCTGGTCAGGATCATTATTATATTAAAATATTATATTATATTATAAAAGATTTTGAAAAATGTCAGCTAGCATAAAAAGCTGCAAATTTGTCCGTGTCATGCGTTAAATACATATTATATGAGGGTAATAAAAGTGAACAATTCTATTCTTCTGTAGGGCTGTCACAGTCGGCCACATTAAACTGCTACTCAGCCTGCTATAAAAACTGTTAACATCAAGTACTTTTCCGGTAGAATGTTATATTGTTGTATATTATAGTTATTGTCCAGTATGTATTTCATAAGGTTCGATGAGCATATACATTTCTCAAAATAGTTCATGATCCTCTGTTACTCCTTATAGGCATGGAATCAGGGAATTCTCTGTCACGGTGGCTGAACTCCGATATTTTTATCGTGTTTGTGGTGTTGTTGTTGCTCCTCCTGCTGGTCATCTTTGCTGTTTGTTGGCTCATAAGACGACACCGCACACAGAGACCCACAGAGTACTAAATCATACACACACACACACACACACACACACACACACACACACACACACACACACACACACACACACACACACACACACCTGTGTGTAGCTATCTTTGTGAGGACATATAGCTCCTTACCCTAAACCTGCCCTCAACCAAACCCTAAACCTAAACTTTACCCAATTATAAACTGACTCCTAAAAAAAAACTATTGATCCTCAAATCGGCCTTTAAAGGGGTCTCAGAAAGTGAGGACCGACAAAAATGTCCTCACTCTACAAATTTGTCATCACTCTGATGGTCTAGACTTTAAACCGGCCCTCACAAATATAGCTGTACAACTACATTATCACAGACACGTTTACCATAAACACAGTATCAATACACCATGTACCTCCAGAGCGCTTGTTTCTGTGCCTGGGGATCTAATTGACAGAAAAGTTCAGTTCTAGTCTTGATCCAACACATCTGTTTGTAATTATGTTCTCGAAGATCTTAATTATTTGGTGCTGATGCAGCAAATTACTGTAGTTCTCCAGTATCCTGACCTCGATCTCTTTTTCTCAAGGAAAATGGCAGAAATAGAGATTATTCCAGTTGACGGCGCACACGCGGGGAACCCACTCAGATTTACTCTGAAGATTGTGACTGAGCAGACACATGCAACAGAGCTTGTGGAGATGTTAACTCGTAAAGGTTGCTCTATTGAGGTCCCAGGCCGCCATAACCCCTCTGTTTCTGCTGTCGAAGAAGTTGATGGCAATGACCAAGATTACACAGATGCATTACAGAATATATAAATCCTTGTGTAGATCAATATTTAGTTTATTTCAGTTACTTAAATTAGAAATAAAGTAAATTAGTTTTTTTTTGTATGAAAACAACCATTTCTAACAATGAAATTAATAATGCAAGACAGCATTTGTTTGTGTTTATTTTATTTGAGATGTGTATGCCATTTTGTCAGAAAGAAAACATACAAGAAGAACATAAACAGACAATTCTATGAGTCCACTCACAGGCTCCAGCTTCCTTTCAAACCAACACGAGACAAGTAGCCTGGATAACAGATAGAACGATTAATCTGCTGTACAAACTTCATAAGCGGTTGAAAAAAAGTAAGTAATGCAAGTTACGTAATCAGATTACTTTTTTAAGCAACTAGTAAAGTAACATGTTACTTTACGTTAATTTTGAAGATACTTTTCAAATAATTGAAGTTACTTTGTTTCCCACGTATTATCAGACAGAAAACAAGCAAGCCCTACACTGATATAAAGAGTAACTCAAAAGTAACAATATTACTTTTCATGCAAAAAGACCTACTAGAAACTTTTTTAGAGAGTAACGCAATATTGCATTGCATTACTATAAGTAACTTTCCCCAACACTGGCTGTGGGTGAAACCGTTTTGGTGTTGTAAAAAAGGTCAGGACTGCTTAGCTAGCATAGCAAGACTTCATCAGAGAAGAAAAATAGTATGAGAAAACCAAAAGGAATGATATGGACAGTCAAATATGGATTTTGACTAAACAACACAGAAATACTGCCATCAGATTTAAACGTTCAGCCTGAAGAGTGTTTCAACTTTAATACAGAAATAACTATTTCCAGTGCATTCACATAGTTCACATCTCTACACAGCAGAAGCCCCTCTGTAGCATCTATAACTTGAATATGACAAAAGAAGCCTGCAAAATGTGGAGAGTTACATTTTATTGGAGGATTTAATTGGTTGTCAATATGCATACACTATCAAAAAAATTGTCTTTTCCCAGTGCGTCTGTCAAATTGGAAGTTTGGAAGTTCAGGATTTGTAGGAAATTACTTCTGTTGAGCCCTTCCTGAAGTGTACAAACAAAAACAGTTATCTAATATGACTTTTATGATATTATTAAGCACAATAAATTGACTGAGTAACTTACTTTCCTTCAGGATTGGTTTCTGGTAAGACACAATGAAAAGGTTGTTATTAGAAAGTTCTTGAATCTTAAAACTTAAAACACACACACACACACACACACACACACACACACACACACACACACACACACCTTGTCTTCATCTGTAAGCATGCATGCAAAAAAGTTATACACTTGTAAAAAAAACATGCTGATAAAATGGTAACATACCACAGAATTTAGCCAATCTATAGTATTTTTGTAGGCTGTATCATTTCTTTTACAGTCCAGTAATCCTTTGTCCTCATAAAACAGACAGTCCACTGTACATGTATTATCCCTTTTCACAAATCTTTTGCTGTCTGACACAACGGCCTCAGGATCAAATGTGTGATGAAGAACCACTAAAATGACCGGCTTATCATTTAGGTCTAAAAAAAGAAGATAATTGTCATTTACCCAGTATCTGTAACATATAACATGTTTCTGGGTTTTTTTATATTAGCAACGCCATGCACTTCTTACCTTCAATGCTACTGATAGCAGCATCAATGTCAGTTCCAGTGCGAGAAACAATTGGGAAGAAAACCAGGACAACATCACTGGGCTTTTTTTTCTTTTCTGCACTTTTCAATTTCATCTTATCCTTAAGCTTTCTCTTGAATGTGCTAGCAATGCTTTTGAGACTGTCGGGTGCCTTGATGGAATATTTAACTGCAAAGAAAAAGAATATGATCAGGTGAGAAACACTGAAACCTCTATAGAGGTTCCTGTTAAATTTAAAGGCTTGAAACATCTTCAAAATATTATTACAAATGAGAAATTTATGTAGCAGAATAGTTTCATAACAGATGGTAAATCTGTCAGGCAACCTAAATTCTTACTAAAGTGTCATAACATAATAGAATAATATCTATTTTCAATCAAATACAAACTGCTCGTATTGCCATGCTATTTCAGACCTTATTAAACCAGCCTGCTTGCTATTAAGTAGAATGAAAAGCAGGCATTATTTACTTACTGATTGTGATCTAAACCTATATTACTACAATTCTACATATTATATTACTGCAGTATGTTACTACAATTCTGCCTTAAGACAGGCGAAAGCAAGTTATACAGGTCAGATTGTCTGAATTGTCAATTTTACATTCACTAGGTTACAACAGCAACTAGAACTACTAAGTTAAACTGACTTACTCGATGGCATTGTAAGTTGCTAAAGTGGAGTGACGAAAAATGTTCGCTGTTGAAAGAACACGAGAGAGTAACGTTACGTTAATAACGATTAAAAAAGCAGTTAGCCTGCATTAAACCGCTTTTAAAAGGGCCTGTGACGGGCGATTCAGACCGCATTCTCAACATGTTTGTATTCAAATTATAATCTTCAAACCGTGTTAATTTCATTTTACCTTGCTCGTCTTGTTAAATTGAGTTGTTTATGTAAATCGCGAAGGGCGAAGCCGATGTTTTACCACCAAGAAGGCTAATAACGTCCGGTTTAGCAGAATGTGAAAGTGAAAGCAGCATTTTAACCTACGTCACACATTTCAAGACTGACGGCTCATGGAAAGAAAGCTGGAACATAGCCGGCATTGGCCTATCTGTCATTAATGTTAATCCTGTTAAACAGAAAAGCTTATGTGCATATGTTGTGACAACCTCAAACTGAATGTAATCCAAAGAGTGTCAATGAAAATTCGTGACAGCAGGTGGCGCTAGAAGCAAAAAACGGGAGTCTGGCCTTGCCCTACATTTTACACAACAAGGAGAAACTGTTGACAGCTCAAAACTGGCATACACATATGTTTATGTCTGTAAGAAAACTGATGGGAATTTTGCAGTTAGAAGAAGCAAGAAGCTGGCAAACATTGCATACTGGCTTGTGAGTGACGGAAGCCCCTTGTAAGGGTCATTTGTTCAATCGATTAGTGATTATTATTATTGTTATTTTATTAAACTCTATTATGTAAAATTCACAGGGGATACAGTCAAAGCAATACAATACATAAACAATTAGAATACAAAACAATAAACATCTAAATAGTAATAACAAAAAATAAATATAAAGAGAAAAACAAATAAATAAAAAATTAACAAACATATTTTAAAATAGCGTAGATAAATAAATAAATAAATAATGACTAAAATGAAAGTTTTTAGCAACATTCTTATTAAGTGATGAGAGATTCATAAAATTACAAGTGAATACAAAAATACTAAAATTGCCTAAACAATCAATACCTTAACGAATCATCCTTTAATCCTGATTCCTAAAATAAAAATAGTAGCCTACAATCATTTTTTAAGCGTGTTACTGTTTGCAAGCTGGAAATAGCTAAAGAATGTGAAGAGTCATCCAACTTAATTTTAACAGGGATAGTACATGATGAATTTTATAGTGAATTTATTAGAAACCTGTTAATACTGGCCCATACTAAAAAAAGAAGGAATCATTTATTTTCCACATATAAAACGCTGTAGAATAACAACTAAACCTCTTATTAAAATGTAAATCTAGAAATGTATATATTTAATATTACAAAGCTCCAGACTTAGATTTTTTTTTTTAAGATCTGTAACAATCTGCCCTAAATAAACGTATCAATTTAGGTAAAATAGTTAACCCCTTCACCCACTCTAGGTCAGGTATCCACTTCATAGAGTTCTGAAAAGTTTTTAATGCAAATGAGTGATCTGTCATCCTCAACCTTAGTAAACTTTTTAAAAGATCAGGACTTATTTTCCCTAAAAATTGCAGTTTAAATAAAAATGAAAAAAACAAAAAAACAAAAAACAGATGTAAACTCCTCTGTTAATTTACTTGATGTAGAGAAGGTAGGATTTGTGGAGGACTGTGCTAAAATCATTTCAATAA
Organism: Puntigrus tetrazona; assembly: GCF_018831695.1. Taxonomy (NCBI): domain Eukaryota; kingdom Metazoa; phylum Chordata; class Actinopteri; order Cypriniformes; family Cyprinidae; genus Puntigrus; species Puntigrus tetrazona. The sequence goes on from NC_056703.1 coordinate 14,068,407, forward strand.
TTTTAAATCAAAGCTGTTAGAAAAGTAGTTGTCCAGTGTAGCCAGCTGAATCCAAGACCTATGATAATTGAATCTTCAAATGATTAGAACATTAGAGTAATGTAGTCATGTATGTGCTCCCTGTGTGCCATAAAACCATTCTGTTCCATTATGTGCCTGACTAGATTGTGCAGTTGTTGTAAGGTGCTACACAAAGGGAGAGCTAGCCATATGATATTAATAATTTAAAGACATTCGAAATAGAATTTATATTGGTTATGTTAGAATTTTGAGGTTCATAACTGCCTGTTATATTAACCCATTTGTTTTATCAACATTTCTTTATTCTGGAACAAAACGTACGTCTTCTGTTTTATTGCAAGAATAAGTGGAACATTTTTTTTTTATTGAAAAGACAACAATCTGGCCATATAGGCCAGATATTTGTCTTTATACTTTATACTTCCCAGTTTGGGCCTGGAATAGTCTTCAGGATCCTTCATATGTCTGTTCCTTTTCTCGGTGCTTGGCTGCTTCTGGTCATTAGAGGCCTCGAGTTCCTTTTTGTTCACTACATCTCAGTCACCACTCAGTGTGGAAAGAAAACGTGATTATTAAATATTAAAGAAAATAAGAGAAAGCCAATCTATATGTAATGCACATTGATCATATGAAAACATGCTCCAATAAATACTCTAGCAATCATCTAGCAGTCTCCTAAAATAGACAGTCTGGGAAGTAACTAAAAGTCCAGTAAGTTGAACTTTAAGTGTATTCTGTTTGCTCACAAATTTACTGCTGTCTGACTAAATGCGCTCATATGTAATGAAGCACTGTTAAAATAGTTGAAAACAGGTCATTGTCAGTTATCCATTATTTATGGTTTTGTGCACATTCTACATCATAAACATCTTAAAGACATCTAATAAACATCCATTTGATATCTGATAGGAAACGTCATATGCATATTGCATGTGAGCAGACACTCAAACCCAGACGTCAGAAAGATATCTCCATGATGTATGTGTGCTATCAGGGATCACTGTCCTCCTGTTTCCCATTTCTCACAATTTTCAGATAGCGGGATGTCTTTAGCAAAATCACATGCTTACTTTATTACTGTAGAAAAAGGCTAATAGTGAGTGTGACTTAGACCAAGTCACACTCACGTTGTTTCAAATCTGTATGACTTTCCTTGTTTGTGGAACACAACAAATGTAACATAATGTTTACTGCTTTGAAAAACACCCCCCAAAAAAGCGAGCAGTGATTTCGCTGCTCGAAACAGCAGCAGCTGTTGATGTTTTACCCCACACTTACCACACGATGTCCTCAGAGGCCTAACTTTGGGTCACAGATACGCTGAACGTTTGAGAACGCTCCTGTCTTCCCTCGCGAGGGATGCGATGTTGTTTTTTTCAAGGGGTAATGGCCGCTTCAGAATCTCGGAAATGGGGACCGGGCTGTACGTCGGCGCACGCGAACACGCGCTCGTTCACACGTTCACACTCATGCCTGTTACGATCACGCGTCTTGGCAGGTGGTTCATCCTTGGAAGTCATTTCAGAGGCGACTGTCTGTCTAGACTTCAGTCACACATGCAGGCGGGCGCGCACACACCTTTCCAACATGGACGGCAAATTTATGTTATAAAAAAAAAGACACGAGACACTTATTTCAGTTCTCTCATACTTTTTTCATTTTTTGAGTGACATTGTCTTAATCACAGGCAATAATCATTGAGGAATTTCTGAATTCAACAGACATTTCTACTATATCCGTACCATACAGTCTCCCACCCGAGCCCATATTTCCCATTATTCACAGAACTATACAGTAGCCCACAGCCTATTAACTCTCTTATTAAAACCCCTTTATACACAATTGTCATTGACTGTTTCATAGAATTAGATATACAGAAGAACAGATCAAGTTTTAACTTTACACAAACCCCTGATTGTGCATATCAGACCCTTTTCCCCAACAATTGCAGGTACTTAAAGACAATAAAGGATTACTTTTCTTTTTTGTATCTTTTTTTTGGACTATATATAGATAGTCCATATACCTACAGTATACATATGACCTTGGCTGTATTTCTACATCACTTAATACCATGTTAATGTTTTCTGGAAAGAAAGTCTGGGGACATACAAGTTTATACACCAAACCAGACTATAAAATTGTCATTCTGAAGAAAGAAAAATCCCACTGCTAGAATGCAGAATCTTTAAACATAATTCCCACTGTTCTAGAATAAAAAGCATCTTTTACAGCTGCCATGTATTAAATAAGAGCTAATACAGACAATAAGGCAATCAAAATATACAAAAAAGACACATGGGGTAAAACAGAATAGCCAAATGCGCTTTGACAGCAACAGAAACACACACACACACACACACACACACAAACAAGGTTTGATGGTTTCTTTGCTTTTGTAACGTCTACCTATTAAATGAATTAAAAAAAGGCATATGTCCTGCAAAGGATGAGAAGTAAATAGAGGTTAAAACTCTTAAGGGGACAATATTAAGCCCACCCCACGTTAAAATCACCACCTGTTGTTGTTCTGTTAGTTTTAATCAGATTATGAAGGATGTGAACGTTTTGGTGGGAGGTATGCATGTTATCTGTAACCACTAACAATCACTGTATAAGTGATGTGAATGATGAATATAAACACTGTAAGCAAATGTCACCTCTATTAAACAGTTAGAAACACTGCATTGAATGTTGCATGTCTTTACACATAAATTAACTTGTATACAATATGCATAACCTAAGGAGAGTTTTATTTTTACATGATAGAAAAGGCATTCATATAAGCACTATAAGGCTTCATGTTGATTCCTGGTAACTGAAGGCAGCTGTTGTACTATGTGAGATATGAGTTGACAAAATGGGTGATAGAAAATACGCAGATTGTGCAGGCAAAAAAGAAAAGTATTGGTTACTAAAAATGTGGCATTAAAAAGCATGTTTTAATTTATGAGATCACTCTTTTCCCTCAATGCATGATCGATGGTATTGTGTGAGTTAAGAATTTGGCACTGAAACAGGATCATTTCTACATATTGTTTTTGCAAGTTACATACACTACACAAAACAAACCTTATAGATTAGTTAGAAAATTGCAGTAGCCAACAAAATTAATCTCAAAAGTCAAATCGTGTAAAAAAAAAAGACAGGCACAACTGTCTGGATGGCATAAAAAGACCCTGTTGTCTTGTAAGTCTTATCTTTAAATTCTAATACTGAAAAAAATAAGCAAAAGCAGGGCAAACTAGAGCACATTCTGTACTACAGAAAAAGTGAGGCGTATCTCTGTGTAAAAAGCAAGTTGCAGCAATGTAAAAACTAGTCAGAATATCATCAACAGGTCAGACTGAGAAATTTGATGGATATCCGCTGTCTGACTGTGGATGTGTTTAATTTATATTTCAGTTGAGTCTGTGATAATAGAGCTGCATTTGAGGGAGGCACAGTTTTAAATCTGAAAATGAGTGTATCCTGTAACCTAGGGATGGGGAGTACTACATTAATACACCACCCTGGTTATACAACTAAAGACAAAAGTCTATGGAGGGACACACACACACACACACACAAGTTCCTATTATATTGATTAGACACCCATCGGTCATCTGATTTTGTGCTCCCAGCCTTTTGATGCCATTATGCTATATTATTAGAAGAAAGGGTGGGTACTTTGTATATGTATACATGTTTATCTGTATAGAAGTAGATGCATTTACTAAAGTTTTAATAATACAGCAATATGGTATAAGAAATCAGTTTTGATCTTACATGTGTTTGTCCAGATCTTTTTTAGTAAACTGAGGCACAGGATGTCTGAGGCTTAGATGACTGATTACACACACACACACACACACACACACACACAAGCAAATACAGCACAGTAAGGCAATCTGATTACACAAGCCATACCAAATAAAGCTCTTCCATCTATCCAATAGCTTTTCTTCACTTCACTTATTTGTAGATATCTTGTCTTTCGGCTTTGTTCAGCATAGCAAACACAAAGGAATGATAGAAAAAAAAGAAGAAGCATTTTTTCTTTTACAGAGCACATTTAGACCTGTGTGTAAAAATGGCTACAATCAAAAATGAGGCACTTTTATAAAAAAAAGTCGTATTTATACATAGATAGATAGATAGATATATTCTCAGTAATATTATGTCTGCTATATATTTTTGATCTATCATTATACTATTTAACATCTCTCTTACAATAATTTAAAGTATGTGGTAGAGGAAAAAAGGAATATCATTGGCTCCTGGTTGGCAGTCAGAGTCGCAGTGGCCCTTTTATAAGCAGCCGAAGGACACGTCCATCTCAGTGATCTCTGGAGGAAATGACAGATAGTCTTTTGGCACAAATTTTATTTTGATTGAACCAATGGCAACTAATGAGAGTAAATGTTTTAATTGAGGTTTCCACTGCTGAGGGATGTGGGCAATCGCACCGTTTTTGAGGACACATCAGGTGCGCACACAGACAAACACACTCACGCAGGAAGGACAGGTGCTGACTGGTCCAAACACAGAAGCACATTAACAATCTGCAAAAAGAAAAACAGACAGAGACACTTGGTAAGGCATCTTAAAAATATATAGTTTTAAAACATTTCAAAAATCCTTTCCTTTTTAAGGATACATGCAATCGATTACCTTATAATGTGTCTATTGCAGATGATCAGTAAAATAAACTATTAAAAAGAAAGAACTGTATACACAAATATTCAAAAATGGAAATAATAATAAATAATTAATGATAATAATCAATAATAAGAAATTTTTTTAAGTGACACTAAATACTAAAAGGCTGAGGAACAAATCAGCTTTTCCATCAAATGTATTTTTAATCCCTGCTCTAGGTGTATTACTGAAGGGGAAGCTCTAAAGCATGTTCTGAATGACTTCCTGGGTCTACCGGGCTCTAACAAACAACGATCATCATAAACGGAAGGATCAGAGACAATATAGATCATAACATACATTGTATATGTAGATCATGCATATAGATCGTGCTTTGAATAGAGTATGTATATATATATATAGGTTCATATGCATGTATGCAGCCTAAATGTGCGTTTGTGTGTGTGTGTAAATGTATGTATAAGTGTGTGTTGGTGCATAGATGTGTGTTTGTGTGTGCATAAACGTGTGCGTCTGTTTGCTCTGGTTTACTAAATGCAATTTCAGTTATTCATATAATTATTTACAGGTAAAAGAATATGAGTGTATTTTGCTTGAAAATGCAGTGCTTTTATAAAAGTGCACTACCTTGATAAAAATAATTGTTTTTGTCCAAAATGTATTGTTAATAAAATATCTCTGCATTCAAGATTTTTTTTTGTTTGAAAGCAGGCTTGGTCGCGATATATATATTTATATAATATGTTCAATATATACAAATAGCAATATAGAAAATATTTATCGAAAATATTCTGAAGGCTGTGAAATTTAGGTGAAAATCATCAAAATGCTGGCGGTGACTGGAAACATCTAAAAAAAAAACATTGGTGGGGAAAGAGTTAATAGTATTAGACTCAAAAAAAAAAAAATCTCTAAATTTATTCTTTGCAATAATTTTGAACTACACAGTTGGGCCAGAAAGCCCAACTCTGAGAGAGAAATTTGTGCCATAAAAATTGGGTTTATGTTTTGCTTTCTTTTTTAAAAGAAATTTCTGACTGGTTACAATCTCAAGGCAGTGCTGTCTTCAGATGTGAGGTCATTAGAGGACACTGGTGCCAGTCTACTGCATGCCATTACCTACAGTGGCAGTCTCATACTTAGTCTCAATGTTAAAACAAACAGCATACCAGAGGATAACAGTCACAGAGGCACCAAACCACTTTCAGTTTAGTCTAGAGACAGGAGAAGATTCAGATACGCACACGCACACACGCACGCACACACACACAAAATATCAAAAGGAAACTCAATAGACAGTAATGATAATAGCATCACTTGAAACTGATCATCACTTAGATTTTTTTTATTCTGGTTACTTGAGAGTCGCTCTTCTTTCTTTCTGTCTATGTTTCTTCTACTCTCTGTGTAAAAGCATCAATGAACAGGTCCCATGGGATTTCCATCTTTTTTTTTGTACCTGGAGTTCTCGATTTCTCATATTTTTTTTCTTTACTGTCAGGCATGTTTAAGAATCATCAAAATACTCTATTTCTGTTCTTTTCACTGCCATAATTTCCTGATACCCACACATACACAGTCACACACATCTGTCTAAATGCACGAAAAGACCAGACGGGTTCACAGTCAAAGATGTAGTGCAGTATGTGAACGGCCTACACTCCAGTGAGAAGCACCTCACACACAATCAGCACACAGCAAACGCAGCACACACAGTGCCCACACTGCAAACATTCCTCCCTGTGAAAGTCAGTGTAAGCTCTCACACAAGACAACAAGTCCAACGTCTAAAGCCACTGTCACACTGCACTTTGAGCATGTGAAATATCTTCAGATGCCGCAGCGGTCTTAATGAAATATTTATTTTCTTATTATTATACCATTTAACACTGTTATGAAGTTTTCATATTTTATTTGTCTATATTTTACGCCATTTTTAAGATCTGTAAAGTGACATAGACTGTACACCTCTCACTAAAATGTGTATTAGTGGTAAAAGGATATGGATTTTTCAATGGCTGATTCTGAAATGAATACCTATTAATGTGTGGTTGCTTACACGCATTTATCGTTACTTATTTCAAACTGGTGAAAGTTTACCTAAAGATTCAGAGGAGCACGGTATAATTAATCTAATTAATCAATTCTTAAAACTTACTGAAGTCACTGTCTAGTCAAACAGAATCATTATGAATTTACCCGTTTTAACTGTCATTTGTAATTGTGAAAGCATTTATCTGAAAACAGAAATGATTTACGAAATCTTTTTCGAGACAAACATTCACACCCCTAACATTTGTTCATTTACAAAGGTTATGAATGTTGGCTGATATTTTATTCTGTAAGACGAACAAACGTTTAAAACAGTAATACAACGAATAATGTGAGTTCAACTAAGCTCAACATCCTGTAATTTATAGGAAGCAGTGAACCTATGAGAATATTCCACCACTAATACGCTACATTATAAAGTGAATAGATCATTTCTGCACATAAGCACACAATTTGACTCCCCATTCCTCATGAAAACTTGGAGGAGGAGTGAAATGTCTCGAGTAAAAGAGAAATGGTTCCAGCTGACTATTAGAGCATTTTACTTTATCTGGATCACAATATTGTCTCTCCATGCTGAAACGGTGGCTCCCTCCTCTTCTCTCTGACAGACCAATACCGTCATTGCCAAATAGAGAGAACAAACTAGGCTAGGGCAGATGTGTGTGTGTGTGTGTGTGTGTGCATGTGCTAGTGAAGTCAAGTAGAGAGCATTTTCCATGTGTTTGGGTCTGTTCGTGTACTTTTGTGAGGTGTGTGTAAGGGTAAAGTTGTGATAGGGAATGTTGTATGGATCTGTGAAAGAGGCATTGCTAAGCAGTGTGACTTTAGTTTGAAACGCCAAAAGAGAGAAAACGAAAACGAGGTGGCAGTAAAGATATTTAATATTATAATGTTGCAAAAATTTCAATTTGAAATAAACATTCTTTTGAACTTTCTATTTATAAAAGACCCCCCCACCAAAATATTGGAATATTTAATCCACACACACACACACACACACACATGTCTGGTCAGCCATCTTTGCTGGGACTTACCATGGGTGTAATGGTTTTTATACTGTACAGATCTGCACCTAAACCCTACCCCTTAAAAAGGAAACTTTTTTTAAAAAAATTAATTTTTAGCTAACTTAATTCTGTGTCATTTATTAGCTTCTTTGCCCACTTGTGACACAAGTCCCCATGAGTCTGTGCATTCAGGTTTAGGTCCCCACCAGAATAGAAAAACAGGAACACACAGAGAAAGAGAGAGAGAGAGAGAAAGAGACAGACAGACAGACGCACACACGTACAGTAATGAGAGATGTTTCTTTAGTACCAAATCAGCATTTCAGGAATATTGAATATTACTGTTTTTACTGTATTTCTGATCTAATCAATGCAGCCTTGGTGAGTCTTCAAAAACATATCTTACACTCATCATTGATTCATGTGATCAGTACAGAACAGGCATAATAAAGGGAATAAAAGGATTCTGCTCAAAATGGCACCATTGTCTCCATCAGCAACGCTATTTCATCTCCCAATAAAAATGCTAATTCATGACATCACTAGTAGTGGGCAGGACACATCCCATGCTTCTTGGAAGAGCCCCACACATTTGTTGTAAAAGTGTGTGAACTGGCCAGCTGCCACCTTCACCTTACTGTACAAAATGCCACAGACTCTCTAGAGCAATAAAATGAATCCAACAACACACACTCTCTCTATCCCAAACTTACTATATCAGCAGTTTAAACACACACACACAACACTGTCTCTTTCTCATTCTCTAAACTAGCAGTCTAACTACGCCTATATCCACTCCCGCTCTGAGTGCATACACATGAGTGAGTGTTTGTGTGTGACTGTATGTGTGTGGATGGTTTGTTAACAGCAGACAGATCAATTGGCTCTGCTCTCGGTACACCCACTTGAGTTAACCATAATCTCCCTGCAGACAAGCACCTACCCACACACATATACCCATATGCATACACTCTCACACACACAAACCCATTCTGTCTCAGACACACACACACACATGCAGATGGCGTTTGCTTTACATAAATAGTAACAAGAGTTCACTGTCAGTCTTTTACAGTCTTATCAGCGTCTATATGGAATTGATTTTTAGGATTTCAAAACTGAATTCACAAATTCAATGACTCCTGTCAGGGAAGGCATCTGCAAAAAACATCTTCTAAATTACCCCTGCATTACTAAATTACTAAAATGAAGCAATACTTACTAGAATATTTACATTATAAATACTAAAGGAAATATTCATTGATAGGATCAGATGAGCAGACTAGCAAGCCAAGCGTTAACATTACATTTTTATCATTTATTAACAGTTTGGCACATGAAAAGTCTTACGTTTCTGCACAGTATAGGGCCAAACCTGGGTCTAACAAACCAGTAATTCTCAAAATATCCTGAAGACCTTGATTTGCTGGTTTAGTTATTTGATAAGGATGGCCTCACAAAGAGCATAAATATGAAAACTTTTCAAATTTCCAGGGTTTTCAGTCATAGCTGGCTAAATCCCTAGTGGCGAATGGAAACCAGTGGTATTAACACTTTTATGTAGTTATTAAAACTAATTATTTTTTATTTCATTTAAAAACATACAAGACAGTAGTAACTAGAGCTGCATGAGAGCCAGTTGTTTGGAAGAGGGCCTGTGACTGTCAGTCTGTATTTTACACATTTCCTGACCACAACCCTAATGAGCATGTGTGTGTGTATATATATATATATATATATATATATATATATATATATATATATATGCGATATTGTCAAAGACTTGGAGAGGACGGGTGCTAAAGCTTTGGCTGACAAGCAGAGGCTGAGAGAGAAAGACAGACAGGCAGAGGGGAGTAAACGAGCAACACTCTCATTAGTATCACTAAGGAAACGAAACGAATGAGTGCTCCTTTGACGCAGGACAAATCAAAAGTCCAAAATAAGCATTAAATCTTGTCTGTTACACTACAAAAGCATGCTTTTTTTCATGTCATAGCAAGTTCTAGACTTGAATTGAAATAAACAAGGCTTCAAAATATAACCCTCAATAGGTCAAGCATGTAAATTAACAGTACAGTAAAAAGAGCCTCAAAGTAAATCCACACTTACTGTGAATAGCAACTTTAACAGTGATGTTGTGATTCAGTAAATAAAACAATCACATTTCAGTATTCCTTAGACATTAATTATTCACTTTTCAAATATTTGTAACGAAATAACTGGTTTCTATTAAGCCACAATATTATTACTATTAAAACAAAAAAAACAATTTTCAGCAGTGTACTGTTAGATGTATTATTTAATGTAATTTTAATACTTTAATCTTGTTGTTTTTATTATTTTCGTCTGAAAGTCCCTGTGCAAGAAGTGAAGGCTTGATGATGACAGAATTCTGACCAAAAATTGTATTTAAAATGATGACAAGATATCTTCACTGCACTATTTGTATTGAAATGCAGAATAGGCCTTTGAATACTTTAATCTATCTTCTACACTATTTCTTTGTTCAGTGGCTTTTGCTTTATCAGGTCCAATAAGGTTGCAGGATCGGGTGTAGACTACAAAGTCCTTCTAATGCAATTCATTTAACAGAACAAAACAACCAAAAAAATAAAAACCACAAGACGCAAAATCAGCACATGAAAGCAGCTTACGAAAGGAGAGCAAAGATTTGTGCTTTTACAACAAATTTGCATGCAGACAAAACATACCAATCCTAAACTTCACCCTATGAGAGTTGTGTTACTGGGAAGAGTTAAGATGGGGACAAATTTGGGTTTTTCTCCATTTCTAAACTGATGATCATTCTAGCTGGGTAATGTAATGAATCACCGCACATACACAAAACACACACACACATACATTGCCACACATTAATGCTGGTGTGAGTAAATGCCCTCCTTCAGGTTCACTATAAAGGATTGCATTCTCCTCTGGACCGCTGATGGGTCAGCTAGATTACAGCTCCTCTGACCTACAGCAACCTGCTTGTCTAGACAGCTTTGGGTCGGAGCAGATTCCCCTCTTCTTAGCACAACTGTGGTGGCTGAGTTTGTATGAGGTAAAGCCTTCAGAGCGTCACTTTGAGTCACACAATACCTGCATTGATGCTCTGCCTCCTGGTCTGTCTCTGTTAATCTTTCTCTGTCTATCAAGTCTCAACTTTACTGTCTTTCAGAGGCTGCATACTCTCTCCTAGTGCATTCTTTTGTTGTCTGTTATCTGTCTTTTAACCACTAAAAACCTTTCTTTGTCTTTCATGCTATTTGCCTTATACAATTTACAATTTCCACCTCTGCACACTTTCCACCCTGAAGGTAAGTAGTTTAAGAAAGATGGTTTTCAGGAAGCTTATCAAGCCTAGCACTGAACTAAATTGCAAATTCAAGGATACACCTTGACATTTCTTTCTTTTTTTAAGTTTTTGGCAAGAAAGTGCAAATCTGAGGTGTGAGTTATAGAAGATGGGATGCTTACTGAATTAGTGTTGCATGCTAGATCAGCACACACAATTAAAACTTTTACATGGACAAGCACCATTCACTTTTTCTACAGGAAATGTTAAAAAGTTAAAATTGCAGCGTACAATTACTTGTAGCACCAAATAGAAATACAAATCCTCCATCTGCTATTGCTTGGAAAAATAGGTAATCCGCCTTCAAAACCATACTACCTACAACATCAGATGATCGCAGAAAACATTTAATGGCATTAAATACATCACTTTAATTTAGACATTTTGGTTGGTCAATGGCATGTCACAGGGTGTAAAGTGAATTACATATGAAAATCTTAATCTTAGTGCCAATTTATAACTGCAACATTTAATAAAGGATTTCAGTAGTACATTCTTGCTGTCTATATGTTACAGAGATAAAGAGAGATAGAAGGTCAAGATGAAAGGCTTTAGAGGGGAAAAAGGAGAGAGAGAAAGAGAAAGAGAAAAGAGGAGAGAGATGAGTAGAAGCAGAACCACATTCAGGAACATTTTCAGCAAGACTGAAGTTAAATAGCCATAATTATCTACAATCACAGTGAGTTAAATATATATGCGGATACAGGGCTGCTCAGAGGTATCCCTTATAAACACTTAGACAAGCCACAAATATGCTATATTCTCTATCCACACACATCACAGGCACAAATATGCATATGACCTGTAACAAAGACACACTCACAACCAACAACTTAAATGATCTGTGGTTAATACTTCAATGCAAAAGCTGTCAGATTCTTCTTACACTTTACTTCTCCTTCTCTAATGAAACCAGACAGAGAGCGATTCAAATACAGAACTAGGACTCTTACAATATTTACTATTGTTCTGTAACAAAAGAAAAAGAGGAGTGAAGCCCCAAAATAACATTTGAAATGTCCGTTATCATCGCTGTGAGCCTCAGTAGGAAATATTTCGAAATTTTTCCCAACACAAATAGACTGAATAACGAATAAAAATTGACTGCATCTATTTATAAATGAATGTTAGTATGTTGATCTGGAACATTTTTACTTGATAGCCTTTATAATTCTTGTTTAAGGAGATAAGGAATATTTCAAAAAAATGTTTTGAGAGGTGACACCACTGATCATTTGCAGCAGTCACACAACAAACACCAGAGATTAATACTTTGAAAATCGTAAGTCTAACAGTATGGAGAAGCATAATTCGTTATTGGGCTATGGCTATGGCAATGCAGTAAATAAAGTTTAGTAAAAGGACAATGCTTTTACCTTTGCTGTCCTTCCTGCTGCTCTGATGTACTCTCAATTCATCTGATTTGATGAAATCAATGCTGGCATAGGTGTTGATGCTGGAGCTGGTGTTTCCTCCTGCTCCACCCAATCCCCCAGTCAACCCTCCAACTACAGGAGAGAAAAATGAATGAGGGCCAGAGGGTCCGTCCACACTGGTTTGATTCTCCTTACTGACCAAGTCCAAATCAATGTAGTTCAGGCCTTGCTCCAGGGTTAAGGAAGATGCCTGAGCAGCAGGAAGATTTGCTACTCCAGGGCTGGCACACTGTGGAGAGGGTGGCTGATTGTTTGACCAAAGGTTGCTCTCTAATCCTTGCTGTCGTGGTGGACCAACATGTGGTGTTTCAGAAAAGGGAGAAGGGGAAGCAGAGGGGGAGAGGGGATGAGTTGGGGGTGTGATAAACGTCTCTGAGCGATGCCGCCGTCTTGCTGTTGATTCAGCCCGGACTAGACGGGCACCCTGATCCACATTTGAAAAAGCCTTGGGTGAGGAAAAATTCATATTATGCTCCTGCTCCATGGAGGATGGCAGAGGTGTTTGGCCAGCTTTTGGGGACTTGGATGTTGTATCTGCACCCAATCCAAACTTCATCTCAGTATAGTCTGTGAAAGGAGCAGCAGCCACCTCTGTAGATGTCATACCTGTCATGCTGCTCTTCCTGAGTCCCATTTCCAATTCTTGTTCTACTGGAGGAGCTCTGTTGATCTCCTCTCTGACCTTTGGGGCAGGTTTAAAAGAAGAGAGGGTGGTGAGAGAAGAAGGTGAGCTACCTAACTCCATGTTTACATATTCAGATGACAAAGAGATTGAGGTTGATAGGGGTGCTGAGAAGCTCCGGGGAAGGTTGGTAGATCCACCCTGACATGGCTGTGGTCGGTGAAAGGCTCTTTGATGTCCTTGTGCCATAGAGTTCCCTGGCTCAGCCGTAGTCATCCTCTTGTTATGTCCCCCTCGCTCACCCTGATATACAATGCTCACATACTCCCCAGGGCTCTGGGATGCAGTTGGGAGCAAAGTCTCTCTGACTCTCGGCAGCGTATTGGCTTTGGATACATCAACAAAAAAATTGGACGGCTTGTCCTTCCTTGACTGTAAATGACCCTGTTTCTGAACACCTGGTCCACATCTCTGCTGGTGATGATGTTGGGATGTAATTTTGGGGTGTGCCCCCCCTACCCTGTGTCCTGCACTCAACCTAGTTGCTCTTCCAACTCCACCAACTGACAGAGACAACGACCTGTCCTCAAGGCTTTCGCTACTAGCTGAACTAGATGAAAAAGAGGATGAGGACAGAGAGAGTTGTCCACCACCACCTGAGCCCACAGGTGTGCCCCCTACACAGTGGTAACCACTATGCCCAGCTTTTACTCCTGCTTCACCTCTACCCATGCAAACCCTGTCTAGATCATCCTCAAAACGAGTTGAGAGGGTGGTGTGTTTGTATGAACGTGGCAGCGAAAAATAAGAATAAACCATCTTTGGCTGCAGCGGTTGCTGCTCTGGGTGTGATGGAGGAGTACTGCAAGCTGATCTGGCACTTATAGGTGACATGTTCATGTAGTCGCTGCCTGTCCGACTCTCCATGCTGCCCCTACTGCCCCAAATGCATCCACTTAGGCCGTGTAAGTCTGGTGAACAGCTGCTGTTGGGAGACATCATCATGTAGCCCTCATTGATGGGTAGGCGGATGTGCTGAGGGGGTGAGACACTGCTGTTGGGGGTCATGGCCATGTATTCATCTCCACCCTTTGGCACTACCTCTGAAGCAGAAACCGACAGCGACAATGAAGCAGGAGGGGCTGTAACGCCTGGTAGCATTGACATGTATCCACTGTCAATTGAGGAGTCTTCGGGGCCCCCTTTAGTACTGACTCCTTTATCTGCTGAGTTTTCCTGCACCAGTGATGTTGTGGCTGAACCCCCTGAGCCTCGGCGAGATGTAAAAGACTCTCTACTTGCACTGCGTGACATCACTGCATAGTCTTCTTCATCCTCTTCTTCCTCCTCCCTGCGGCGCGGGACCAAACGCTCTTGGGTAGAGGTGGGGGGAAGGGAAGCACGCTTGCTGAGCAGCCTGCGCTCAGCCTCACACTCGCGACTAGATGAACGACGTAGAACCCTGCGTCCATGAATACGTTTGTGAGACCCTTCTCGGTGACCCATCAGGATGTAACTGGCTCCACCTTCAACAAGAGCAGCAGGGAGTCCTGTGGCTAGCAGGGAGTGCTCTCCGGGGCTGGAGCCGTACTCATCTGACGAACCATAATCACTGGGTGATCCTGACATCGACACTCTCTGAGGAATTCGAGCATAAGTGCAGATGGGCACTGTTCCAAAGGCAGCTCCACCCAGCCCACATTCTGACCCATGACCAGAGCTGGATGAGAGGCTCGGGGCCGGGGAAGGTGCAGGGTTAGGGGTGTAACGTGCCAGGCTGAGAGTGATCTTTGCTGGAGTGGGTGCTCGTGTAGGTTTAGGCCTCAGCGTTGGGGTAGTTGAGCAGGATGAACCATTGAGACTCGGACTTGTGCTGAGAGCCGTTGCTCTGCCTCCTCCATCATCTGTGCGAGCCCCAATGCTAGCTGTCCGTGACCTAGAGAATCCATGCCTTGGAGTTGGAGATGTGTTGCTGTTGGAGACTCCAGGGGTTTCCGTTCTAGCACGTCTAGAAAAGCCAACTTGTGAAGGTGGCAGATTTGGGTGGTGTCGTCTAGAAGGTACACTGATAGGGTTAGAGGCAGTCCCTCCTCCACAGCTCACACCAACAGTCTGGGATTTGCTTCTTTGACGGAACTCTTCACTCAGAGCCTTCATAGCCTCAAGCAGGGTCTCATGCATGTTCTGCGCCACCACTGAGTCCTCAACTTGCATCCAGAATTCTCCAGGACCTGTCATGGCAGAACGACCCACTTCAATGAAAAAGAAGTTCTCTGAGTGGCCACAGCGTCGCACATTCATCAACTGGAGGACCACAGCGGCAACGTCAGAGTTAAGTTTGACAAAGTTGACTGTTTTGTCCGTCAAGCAAAGCCGGTAGATTCCAACTAGGTTCCTGGCCTGGCCCAAACCTTTAGGCCAGACTTTGACTTGCCAGACCTCCTTAAAGGCAGGGCCAGGGGAAGGCAATCCACAGTCTCCTCCACTGCCACACTCATCAGGAGTCTTACCTATAGATATAAAAGAAAAAATACAAACACAATAAAAAAATAAATAAATATGCATATGTTTAAAGCACCTGTAATGGTAAGTGTATTTTGCACTATGTTGATTGTGTCTATATATCTACTTATAGTCACAATTCAAACATTAAATGTCTAATTTCAGATAAGAATTGTCACGAAAATGTACATTTTCCCATACTTTATTACCAAGCTTTGTTATTAAACCACGCTAATGTGAAGAAAAGTCTCTTGCTGGTGACATCCTAAAAATCTGTGTTGAATTCCATAAGCCGAAAAAAACACACATACAATGTTGTACATATTTAGAGCAAAATGTTATGTGCTCTTTCTAACCGGATGTCATATTCTTAACCCAACTGCCATTAAAAAAATATTATTAAATATATGTTTCAGTTATTTCATTACCACATAAATGTATCCTCAAATTTTGTGTAGGTCAAAAAGGCAAATGTTTGTTACATATTGTGACTATAATATACCGATTTGTTTGCATACTATTCCGTTTTATTAGTTTATCTGAACAATGTTGCACTTGCACATTTTTCTAGCATGCTTGTAAAAAAAAAGCGAGGAAATTAAACACGCTCTCTGTGCAGCAGCTTGATACTAACACTACTGCCAAGTGAATCCATTATAGCCTTTACTGACGCTAATCAAACCGAGGAAGGTTTATAGAATCGCTTGCTCGGCAACTAATGTCTCCATATCATCACGCTGATGGCCTGCTGTTCAACCCGGTGATCGGTTCATTCAGCGGCGGGGTGGGGGGATAATATTCTACCAAAACACGAGGGATGGGGCAGGAGGAGACCCGTATTCCAATAAACACGCACGGCCGCCGCGGCTCCCCTCCCCGGCAGAATCGCTATGACAGAAATGTAGGTTACACGCACAACATGCACAAATGTGTAGAAAAACAAAAACAGTCGTGAGCGCTGCAGCGGCGTCCGCTGCACAATGCGCCACTCTTGCTCTACGCACTATAGTACTTCTGTCTAGTGCTGAGAGCATTTAAATATTAAACATTCTGCATCTCGATTTTTCATAAGCGGTCTAATTAAAATTAAATGACTAATTGGTCAACGTACGAATACACGGAGTGGCTCTACAAAGCATGCAATCTCGCAGTTTGGCCATTTTAGTACCGCGTGCGTCCACATTTCCAGGTGTGGTGGCTACATTAAACAGACGGGTGGGGTAGAACGTGCATCTGAATCCGAACAGCTCTGCAAATATAGATCCACTGAAGCCAAGGGGTCTCCCATAATCAACACGCAAGTTGATGGGCAGGTTAAGCAACTACAACCACCAAGGTCCACGCTTGCAGCCTATATGCGAATGACAGATCTTTCACGAATTCGACTCACGGGCACAATGATAATTTTGTGGCTCACATTTACATTGTAGATCCAGCATGGCCTGGTACCATTCGTTTTGGACCTCTTCGGTGTCCGCGGCTATGGCAAAGCTCTCCCCGCGGGTATACAGCACTATCATGTGCTTGTTCTTAGAATCCGCCCGTTTGTTGATGTTAAAGCAAGAGTCCAGGTTCACTGCTTTCTTTGGGACCGGTGACTTGCTCCGGAATTTTTTTTCGTTTTCATAATATTCGAGTCTGGCCGGGCCCTGCTCCGAGGCAGCCCGGAGAACGAAAAAGCGCCGGTGCATAGATTTCTGCTTGCGGAGATAACCGCTTTTCCGCACGTCCTCGTAGCTCTGCTGCTCCATCGCCGCCTGGTTCTCCATTGCTGGGCGAGTTGCTTGTTTTTTTTATCCTCCAGTGTCTGCCTAAAATCTGTGATGTGTTTTACATTCGTTCATGATAGCAGCGGTTCTCTTCTCTCTCATCATGCAATCGCGCTCCCTCGAGGAGAGCCCAAATAAGCGCTCGAGCTTGTTTTCCTCCCGGTCCAGCTCGTATGGTTGTGTGCACCCAGGCTCCACTGACAGGCGTGCACATGCGGCATGCGACGTCTGCACTAGCATGCAGTTCTGCTGTGTATCATTGCAAGCCTACCAGAATTGTTTACTGTACAGCTCTAGCCCGCACACTCGGATGCCCCCCTCTGCCTGTACGTCTGTGAGACTGGTAAACCCGTTAATGAGAGTTCATGTACACGGTGTACACCGAGCAGAACAGAGACTACATTAATTTCAGCGATGCCTGGAGATGGATTTTTTTGAACGAGATGGCTCGGCATCCTCCGGGTTTAATTAACACGTTTCGCGTGCCATATTTTCTACCGCACATATTCATTTAATTACCAATTTGTGGATTTACATTTGAAAATTCGGATGAAACGATGTCGGATTTTTGTTTTTTTCTTCGTGGAAAATCCACACGATCCTGTTTTTCACGTAGTAGTGCATTTTTTAATTATTAAATGCGGAATCCCCTTCTCTCCGGTCATTGGCAAGTCTCTTGCGCTAGTAGTGAATCCCTCACAGCGAGGCATTTGCGACACCTGTTGGTTGGCTTTCGCAATTGTTGTGTCGGCGCAATACGGCGGAACCCACTAAGCCGGTTTTTACCAGTATCGAGAAATAAGACGAATATTAATGCTGTTGCAAAACTCCTGCCTGCGGTTTGCGAAAGTGCATGCACATAATTAATTTATAACGTGCGCATGAAAGAAAAACTTCAGCCGAAAACGATCAGTTAGGACTGAGAGGTGATGCGCATAGAATCAGCGATATTGCCTACTGCCAATCCAAATTTGCAATTTCATTGGGTTAAGGAAAAATCTACAGCATAAAACAAAATTTCACTGTTGCACCATTTTATAGTTTTATTTCGCATAATGCTGTCAATACATGATAATTTGTCATTAAGAGATGTTATGTTGTAAAAGTTCCAACAGATTTAGGCCCAATCCTATTTCTAGCCCTTCCCCTTTCTCCTGCCCCTCTGTTCTGCGCGTGCAGGGCTAGGGGTGTCTCGATTCTCTTTTAGTAGGAAGGGTAGGGCCAGATAGCCCTTTAAACGAAGAGTTTTCAGGACCACGCTATGATTTTTCATCAGCATGACCTGGCTGCAGCTCCAATATGGCTCCAATATGGCTGCCCGAGCGAACTAAAAGATGCCTAAATGTAAGCATTATTGACATTAATAAAGATTTTAATGAAAAGTAGTAATTTGTTACAGTATATATGTTATGTTCAATCGTGTTCAAATTGCGGTCATGTTATTCAAAGAAATAAAACAAATCGCAAAGGTTTGCTAACATTAAACCGTTAATGTTACTGATTGCATGATAGTGCAGAACATATGTTTTATCAGGGCGATTACCACCACAGACATACTCTAAACATACTCTAAACCCTTTCTCAAATATTGCCGTGTGTGTGTGTGTGAGTGAGAGAGAGAGAGAGAGAGAGAGAGAGAGAGAGAGAGAGAGAGAGAGAGAGAGTTGCGCGTCTGTGCGTCTCTCTTTAAAGTGAGTGAGTTTACTGCAGAAACAGCAATTTTATCCTTCCGTTGCAGGAAAATATAATGAAGCGATTCAGCATTTCAACTGTACTTCAGCATGTAAATAAAGTGGGGAGCGTCGACAAGTTTCTTTGTAACGTTAGCTGGATGTGAGAGCTGCACGATCTCCGAGGTGTGTTTGTATGTCAGTAAGCAGCGCATTAAAAAGCGATTTAACATTGTTGACAGCTGTGATTAATATTTCGTACCCCCTAAACTCACGAAAAAGTTTAGAAAAATGCTCCAAAAGTCTCCAAGCTTTTGAATGGTGTCGAATGTTAAAAGCTTTTTTATTATTTCATATTAACGCTGATCTTTGGATCTTTGTTATCTTAATAACACTGATAAATATTTCCTGAAGAGCACATCAGTATGGGCTGTTAGAATGAGCGCTGAAAGATCACGTGACACTGAAGACGAGTAATGTTGAAAAACTGGCTGACACAGAGTTTACTTTTTACAATATATCCAAAAAGAAATCAGCTAAATAAATTCACACTGCTTTTACCGTATCTTTGACCAAATAAATGCAGGCTTGGTATACATATTAGTAGTCAACATTTTAAATGGATAAAAAAAGTTAATCAAAGTTGTCATGAGACAAGCATTCATATATGGTTTAGGTTTTAGAACAACTTTAATCAAAGGTATTGATCCACTTTAAATGTTGACTATTATATATTATTAGATATATTAATATATCATATCATATTATATTATATTATATATTTCTTCATGAGTTAGTCAAAATGTTCCAAATAAAAAAGCGCTGTGCTGACATTTTTGGTAATGAATCAGATATTGCTACGTTTTTGTAAAGTTAATGTTCCTTGTCTAACAATGTATAGCATGTTATAAAAGGAAAAGAAAAATATATAAAAAATATGGCGCGGGCTATTGTGTTTCCCGGAGTTTTATTCAGTCAATTTAAATTGGACATTTTACCAGTATTACCGACAGTTCATTCAGTGTTTAACGTGTATTTTTGTTTATTTGTTTTTGAGGGCTTGAATAAGAACGACCAATAAAATAAATGCAAATACAGTACAAATAACTACAAATGTTGAGTTGTTTTAACTGCGCGCCACGAAGGGAGCGTTTTGGTTGGCCAACTACTCAATGTTCGCCACTCCAGCTTTATCCAGTGAGCCGTGTGCTTCGTCTCTTCTTAAGGCGTTGCGATAGTGTGGAAAAGTTATTTAAAACGAGAAAGGAAATGGAGGTAAACATCAGCCCTGCGAATCCTGCAGTGATCGCTGATGTGTCGTTCTCGTTTCAGGAGGAGCTGACTGCGACGCTGCAGAACGCGCTCGGTGTCGCGGTCGAGATCGCCGTCGCGGAGATCACCAGACTGCTGGACAGAGCGCTCAGAGACGTGCAAGGCAAGGTTCAAGAGGCTCTGCAGGACAACAGTGCGCTCAAGTTCAGGTTACAAACAGCCGAGACGCAACTTTCTAATGTGTGTGGGCGCCTGAATCATCAGCCACAGAGACTCGAAGATTTTAACGTTAGCAGTCAGCTGGTGTCGACCCCCATCGGCTGCGGCAGGGTTCAGCGCGGGGGTGCACAGTTAAATAACGCGACCCTTAATAACGTCCGGCAGCAAACCGAGCCTTCTGTGGACTCGCAACATGTTTATGAGGTACGTGGACCCAAGGAAACTGATGTATTCCAGCGAGGATCGGTCTGTGGGAACCCTCACGGAGGCGCATGCGCTCAGGCTTCGCTTGAAGAATCGACCCCCTATAGATTAGATGAGACAAATGGTAAGATATTCGAAGGCGATTAAAATGCGTACGTTTAAATGGCTAAACCACTTAAAATGACCGAATTTCAGTCATCTTGCAACAGCAACCCTCCCATGTAAGACCTGGCACATTTTGGCTCCATGTTTACCCTTACCTTGTGCATTTATAAACCTTGTGGCTTGTTATTACTCACAACTTTGTGGTATCTATATATACACTCGTATGACCGCGTTCATATTTAAAACATGCGTTTAAAAAAATGCTTACAAATGCTAGGGAAAAATGTTACCAAACCGTGCATGTTTTTTCCTGTGCAATGTAATTCTATCTATCTATCTATAGAAATATATAGTTGTAATTGGAATAAATTACATTTTTCGAAAATACTTGCAATCAGACTAAAATTACGTTTTTATTGATTACATGATTATATATCATCCACTGAATAGAAATAAAATATTAATAATTAATCGATTCACACACACACACACAATTCAAGTGCCCCTAAATTTTTTAAATAAATATTTTTAGGTGTAATAATATAATTAGGTATCCCATTTGAATGTTCACAGTTCTCTGGTTAATGGTCACATGACATGCAGGTAAACAAATAAAATATGTAATTTTTTTAATTTTTATACAAAATAAAGAATTTTATTTTAAAATATTTTTTGACTGATGTTATTTTAATGTTGTTGCTTTACATTACTCTCAACAAACACAGTTAATATATATATATATATATATATATATATATATATGTATATATATATATATATATATATATGTGTGTGTGTGTGTGTGTGTGTGATATATTTTAATTTTCTTTGCATTTTTATATTGGTATAGTAGGTTAGGAAAATTATTCTGATAAGTCTCAATTTGTGCTGTCAAATGATTAATCGCATTGAAAATAAAAGTTTTGCTTAAATTTGTGTATGAAAATATACAGGTACCAACCAGCCATCCTGTTATAGCTCAGTATTTTTAGTGGTAAATTTCTGCCACAATTGCCTGTTTTACATAAATGTAACAAATGTTTCTACCGTGCGGTTTGGACAGTATTCATGAAATTTAATGAGACGGTTTCTTTTTTAGACGTCAAGAATGAGCTACACAGTATGACCAAAACTGAGCAGGGAAGTGCTGGAACAGATACAAGTGTGTTGAGTGAGGAGTCATCCCTTGAAGTGGCTGTAAAAGTAGAAAAAGAGGAGGGATATGGAGAACCAATCCCTGTAACACTCTCTGTAGTGGAGGAGCCTAACTCAGACAGACTTTCTCTGGCTCAGTCTCAACTGCTGGAAGACTGGAGACCTGAGCCATTGCAGTCAGAGAGCTGCCAAACAAACATGCACTTTCAGTCCACCAATCAATCCCTAGGTAAGTACTGTATATCTAATATGTTGTGCTAGTGGGTCTGATTCTGATTTGCAAAAAATATCATGTTATTAAATACTCCATTTAAGCAAGGATGTATGCCTTTTATACAAGACTTCTTTAATGTATTTTTGCTTTTCTCTGCTTCCAAGATTTCCTGTCATCCTCAAGCTCAGGTCATCAAAGCCACTTCCCGAAGCTCCACAACAACAATTACAAAGTTCCCGAGCGCCATGCATTTCCCCCCGGCCGAAGATTGTATCGTTGCGGCCTCTGTGAGCGAGACTTTAACCGCAAGCAGCATCTCAAGATCCATCAGAGGATCCATACGGGAGAGAGGCCGTACACTTGCTCCATCTGCAGCGCACGCTTTCGTCACGCACTGACACTCAAGCGGCACTCTCGCATCCATACGGGAGAGAAACCTTACGTTTGTGATCAGTGTGGGAAAAAGTTTAGGAATGATGGTGGTTTGAAGTTCCATCAGTGTTCATGACAACAGTCGTATAATTGCACTGTCTATTGTAGTCATGTCTATAGGGTTATCCCAGGAAAGGAAAGGTCATTAAATAGATGGTTCACCCAATTTGACATTTAATGTAAATATATTTTTAATGAAATCTGAGTGGTTTCTGTCCCTCTATTAAAAGTCAAGTTAACCAAAACTTACAAGAACCAAAATGGAGTAAAATTACTTAATAAATATTAAATAATAAATCATTTTTTCAGCCTTTTATTTACATCTTAACAATAATCAGCGCACACATACATAGAACATAGCATTTGGTAAACACAGAAGCTTTATCAATGAGGTTTATTGTAGCTTCCATGTGATGGTTTACCATTTGTGATGCACTTTATGTTTGTGTGTTTATATGTAGAATCCACATAACATTGGATCAAACCTCTTGATTCATATGCGTGGACTCTTTGGATCTTTTAGCCTGAGTTAGAGGTTTTAGTTACCTAGACTTTCAGTGGAGGGACACTGAACAGATTTAACCAACACTATTATAGAATTTAATATGCTTTTCAAAGAATAAACAAAGTGTAATGGGTTTGAAATTACATGAATTTAAATTTCCGGTTGAAAAATCCCTTTGAGATGATATTAATGGATCCTGGATTCCTTGTCTATGAAATCCCTGCTTTAGGTAAAAGCATGTGTCTAATGGATATCGGTTATACCTTAATGCCTTTCAAAAATATCTGTATTTCCCGGTGATTTGAAGTGCCTGACAAGACTTTAATACGAATACTGTTAGATTGAATCACACTTTGAAAGAATGAGATGAAGTGATGGAAAAAAAATAGCAAATTTTATATAATATTTCTAAGGTCTGGAATATCTTACAAGACTTCATGTAGAAACATGTAGTTCATTAGACTATTTACAAAGTTGGAAAAATGTATGATGCCTAGCATTTTAAAATCTGTTCAAATTTTAAAAGTCATGTAGTGTCTTCCAGCCTTTAGCCATCTGTGTTATGGTGCTCAGGATTAATCTGAACTTGAACCCTTTTGTACTTGATCTTCACAAATCAACAAGTGTTATACCAACCATCAAAATCTTTAAAATGGAGACATTCTCTCCATTTCTAACTTGTGAAGACCCCTCAAACCACACAAACATAATAAATGAAATAAAGAAAAACACTACAACTGCAAGGGGAAAAAGGCAAGTAATATAGAAGACCTGCTAACTAAAGTTCATCTTAGGTATATGGCACAGCATAGATTCAAAGCACAGAGGAAAAATGGGCTCAATGCAATGTTATTTTTGTTTTGCAGATTAAATTAGTTTGTGAAATGAATTTTGTTACTGTTTGCTTCTATATAGCATCTATATTCTATATTAACAAATCTTTTAATCATTTGGATCTTAGACAATATTATCCAGTGTGAAGGATCTCTGTTTAGGATTGTGGTGACATAAATCTCTGTCTTTTTGCTCTTGGATTTTTGCAAAAAAGATTCCAGTACTTTTCTTTATCTTTGCTACAATCACCTTGCAAGCAGATGAAACAAAACCGGTGAAGGCATGATCTGCATGTTACAAACTTGCATCCTTTTTCATGCATAATCAGATTGTGACATTTGGGACAGGCTCTGAACGTTGGACAACCGTACACTTTGCTCTTTGAATCTGATACCAAGTCGCAGGTTAGCAGTGTGGAGACGAGGGGGCACAGCTTGTTGGTGCAGGCGGCTGAGGTCGTGGGGTAAAGGCAGGAGCCGCACAGGAGCTGAGTGCTCGGGCATCGAGTGCACTGAAGCAGTCCAGTAGTACCCTTTATACATGCGGCTTTAAGTGCAGAGAAACAAACCGGGCACTTTGGGAAAATGCAAGACGTGTGGAAATTAATAAAGATTTTAAACCTCATGACACCATGTTGAGTTTGGTTCAGATGCCATTGATTGCAATGAAATGCAGCAAATAAACAGTGCTTACTGTGTTTGTGGGATATAGTTTGTTTTCATCTTCCTGGGTTCCAAAATTGCTTATAGATTTGTTATTCATTATTGATTCAGTTCGAGATGGCGGAGATGGCACCTTTACAGACCAGACAGAAGATACAATAAATAATTTGGTAAGTTTAATACAGTACTACTGCCAGAACTATAGCTCCATGAGGCAGTACTGTCTTTATGCTGACCTACCTGATTTTTAATCGCCTTATTACAGATGTTTAGCATATTTGACTGGTATTTTATGACGCAAACGTGGTATGAAATTTATTAACATAACAGTTTTCTCACCTCTAGAATATTTTCCTCCTCGCTGAGATCGTCGGTCAGATCATACACTTGTACATTTTCTACAGAACAATGATTGGCAGATTTTGGAGCGTAAAAACAAACGAATCGTGCAATAAGTACAACTTAAAGCATTGATTAGGCATGTTGCGTCGTAATGTTCTCAGGACAAAAATGAAAGTGAAAGTAATATTAAAAATATTACTTTACTAAGTTATTATAAATATATATATTTAAATATTTTTAAAAAATGCGTTAATTTGGTATTCACATGTATAAATGGTTAATAAACAACAAATACCAGATATCACTGTCGTCTGTCCTCTTCTATTCCACCGTATAACCGTCGGTCTCACGCTTATTAGCTCTTCCTCGTTTGTGTTTATACCTCCTTTTTTCACAGGTTTTTTCCTGGTTCTTCTAGTACGTTTCATCGTATACGTTTGATATTGTTTGAAAATCCTCACTGTAAATGCCTCTGCTGTTCTGTCGACCTGTTCTGAGTGGGAATGAGAAAGCAACATCATTGCATTCAAGGAAACCCACAGCTGCGCTCCGGAAAGTCCTGGATATTCACGACATGATTATTTGAAATTTTCTGTGTCTTTGTGAATTAAAATATATAGTTCACAATAAGATCCATAATAGGCTATTCCATTGTGTGTGTGTGTGTGTGTGTGTGTGTGTGTGTGTGTGTGTATATATATATATATATATATATATATATATATATATATATATATATATATATATATATATTGAAATTTGTCTGTGTAAACGGAGGTTCTTAAAATGAACAAATAATGTTACTGTTTCTGTCTAACTTTTAAAATCAGATAAAATAGGAAATACTTGGCATTGGCTAAGGGTTATGTATACATAAGTCCTTAAAAATCATAGCTGGCTAGAACCTTACTGTAATAAAAATGCAAAAGGTCCTGCAAAATGTATAAACATAATTTATAAACAAAAATCCATTCAGCCATGAGGATTAAATCAATGTAAATAGTGAGTTTTGTCAGTGTAGTGGTTGATTTTGGATTAACTCCTTTGTTTATCTAAGGTTCAGTACATAATCTACGAAACTGAGAGCTAACCTGTCAAACAGGTTTTCTTGCACAGGGCATTCCTGTACTAAAAAATTCAAACATGTCTCTGTATGAAAAAATTTTACTCACACAATTAAACACTTGAAAACAAGCGGTACATTTTTTAAGATTTAAAGCTACTAGCTCAAAGCCACTAGACATTAATTTCCAAAAACATAAAAAGTACAAAACGATAAAAAGCTAATGTAACAAATCATTATTATCAAGCCTGTTTGTTTGTGCAGCATTAACAATAGCCATTATTTTGTAGGCACCCAAAGCTAAATATTTAGCCTGCCACCATGCACACAGTGTGGGGAACAAAAAAAAAGTCATCCTCTTACGCACCAGTCCATTGAGCTTCACCCACCCCTGTAAACATGCTGATATATGTATGGAAGAGACTATAAATCTGGTTCCAATCCCCTGTCTTGAGCTGAAACCCCATTATGTCTGATGGTCCTTATGTGGGGCAGTAAATATTGACCTCTCCTGAATCATGAATTGGATGCTCTGTGCGTGTTGGAACTCTCACAAGTGCACTGTACGTGCATGAATATTGTATGCTTGTGTGTTTCTGTCTGTCCAGTTCTGCCCTTTTAGGCTTCACAACATCAGTCAAGACAAGTCTTGCATTCTCCCTAAGGTCTGAACCCAAACTGTCTAATGTGCTTAATGTGTCTTCGATCTCCCTATAGTCCTGCCAGCAATGCCATTATAGCCAGTCACAACACAAGAAGGCCTCTGATGATACGATTCCATATGATGTGGCATTAACCGTTTGCCAAAAGCAGTTCTCACTCAGTATGTCTGTACATCAGTTTGGTCTCTGTGAAGACAAGAAGACACTGTGATCATTAATAATGTTGCTGAATGCAGCAAAAAAACAGTTGTTATCACAATTTGCGACAAATTATTTATAAAGAAACTAAAAAAAGGTATTCGCACATTGTCAAGTTGTTCCAAACCTGTATGAACTTCTTCCTTGAGTTTAACACAAGAGAAGATCTTTTGAAGAATGGGGTTCATTAAACAGCCATGGTCCCCACGTTCTTTTTGTGTTAGACGGAAGGAAGAAATTCAAAAAGGTTTGAAATAACTACAAGGTGAGGTAACAATGACAGAATCTACTATCCCTTTAAGTTACACAGAGAGAACATAGTTGTGTATGTCACAAAAGGAAGTCAGAGGAAGTTTGTGTTCATTGCCTATTAGGCCTATTAGCTGCTTTATTGAACAGTTAGTAGCACCAGTCACCTTATCTCTATGGCTCCGCTGATGAGCCCTGAACTGCTCGGGGTTGGTGAACATCTGTTGGCAGAATGGGCAGACTGACTCCGGGATGGTTTTCCATGTTACCCGTCCGACTGAATCTGGAGAGTTCAATTGTTCTTCCAGGTGATCTGCCGTTGTCCAGTGCTTCTGCCTATCCGTGTGCACCATGTTAATAACCGAGGGTCTGGCGTTTCTCACCACTGCTGCGTCACTACGAGATCCAGAACCAGATTCTGCTCTTGATCTGAAATCCGATTGCAAAGCAGCATCTGGTTTAGCAGCACGGGACCTTAGAGGTGTGTTACCTTTCTCTGACCTTTGTGGGACCTCTGAGGTGTAGTCGTGTTGAGGCCTCTCCTCCTTGCCTGAGACAGAGTTGCGTGTGTCTCTTGGGAAAGAAAATGATATAACTCTACTCCTGTCCTCGTTGTTTTGATCTCCTGCCTCATTGCTTATGTTATTCTTCACAGTGCCAGGTTGAGAGGGTCTCTTCTGCGACCCAGAGCCATCCTGTTTCCCCTCTGCATTAAACCTGACCAGCCCTGCACTCCAGCTTTCTAATGGAGGCACAGACAGCTGCTGAATGCAGTGGTGGAGAGATGGGTAGTCCACGTATTTAAACTTGGGCACCTTTTCCTTCGGACTAGCGGGCCTGTAGTTTGGTGTCTTTGCCAGCGAGCAAGATCCGAGCCAGCCGTTCAGTGGAGGCACAGAAAGTTGTTGGATGCACTGGTGCAGGGAAGGGAAATCCACATACTGGAAGCGAGGAACCTTGCGAGGAACATCGCAGAGATCGTCTTTTCTTACACGCATTTGAGCGGAGGTCTCAGGGTCTCCATGCTCCTTCCTGACTCCTCTGTCCTCTGTGTTGCACTCAGCTGAGGTGGAGCGTTTGGCTTTGCCACCTCCATCTGGTGGCAGGTGCCTCCTGTCCTCCATCCCTCTGATGGCACAATGGTGCTTTTGTCTTCTGTGACTATAAAGAGATAGAAAATGTGATGATCTTATGAATAATATTAAGTATCCTAATCAGATCTGTCATTTTGATTGTGAATAGTTTTTAATGAATATTTAGAATTTTGCATCTATGGCACAAAAGGTGCAGTCAAATATAAGAAAAAAATCAGTGATAGAAGGTCTTTGGTCTATTGGCAACAAAAAAAATTAACTTTCAAGGGTTTGGTAACACTTGACTTTTCCCTCAATAAATTCCTAATTCCTAATAGTTGTTAAGTTTAGGTATTGGGGATGTAGAATAAGGTCTTGTAGAATAGGGCATTAAAATGTGTTTAATTAGAACTAATGAATGGCTAATATTGTATTAATATACATGCTAATAAGCAACTATTTATGAGATCCTAAAATATAGTGTTGCCTTAGTTTTCTGATGGGGGATTTCGCCTGCAGACTTTTTCCATAAAGAAGTAAATGTGATCACATGGTAATGTTAATTGGCCACAAAAATTATTTCAGATTTTCTTAAAAACAAAATAACTAATGGATTCAATTTGATTGTAATTGTGTAAATGGGCAAAGTTTTAAAAGCAGAAATGTGAAGCTTATAATTTAATTAAAGCACTTAAGATTAATTCTTTGTTGAAACAGTTGCTTTAGGGCTAATGATTTACAACCTAATGTAATAATAACAACAAAGTTGTAAAACTGGTTACAAGGTTAGTAAATTCTGTGTATTTATGCTTTGTGGCTATACTACTGAAACAGGAGGAATTTTAATGTTTCACAGATTAACCCCATTAAGGAAACACCACATTTAATTTTTAGATATATATTATTTTGTTGTAATAAACATTATGGCACAAGTGCTGTTGATTGAGCTTAATTTATATTCAACCCTTATATTTAACCCTGAATACTCTTCTGAAGTTCACACATAACAGTGGCATTCAACATGACTTTTTCTTTTGTGAGTCTCTAGCAATTCTGGAACAAACAAAAATTGCAGATGTGGGTTGATTCTTACAACATATAAAAAGGCATTCATGCTTTGATATATGAAACAGGCTTCTACATGCATACTGGGACCAGACCCTTTAAAAGAAAACAACTCACCCTCACCGCTCTCCTTGAGGGGGTGTGGATTTCACACTGTGTGGGTGGGTGGATCGCTGGGTGGGTTTGCTCTCCACAGGCCAGGCTGGGAAAATGATAATAACAACCAGATTAAAAAAAAACTCAGAGATGGCAGGAGATGTGTACACAAGTGCGTGAGCACTAGAGAAAGTGTCTATGTGTGTGTTAGTGAGGGGAGAGATGGTCTGAGCTGCTCCCGTAGCCCTGTGCCATGAGTATAAATAGCTCTGCAGGTATGGAGTAAAGGAGAAAAGTAGGTCAGCTTCAGACTGATCGCCTTCTCCAGGGGGCCCAAAACAAAATATCTGTCACACACGCACACACACAACACTACAATCTTCTCTTTCTGTATTCACTGTGGTCAAAACCAAGAACACCCAATACTGCCACACAAAAGCCTAGCAGCAGCCCAGCCCACCCTGACTTCAAATCACAACACACAACTACTGAAATTGACACTGGTTCACTCCCCATGTGTAATCAACAGGTGAAGAGACGTGGTTTACCACCTGGTCAGCCCACAGGCTATACATAAACGGGAGATTCTTTTTTTATTTTTCCTGATTTAGCACCAGCATCTCACCGCCACACCCCAAGCATTATCTATAGTTTATTTTTCTTATATTGCAAGAAAATATTAAAGTGCCAACTGAGCCTGTGCTGTGTTAAAAAGCTCATGCTTTGCTTAGCCGTGAAATATATATTTAGTGAAAAAATGTTTTTTGAAAGCTGAGAGACTGGAGGGCTGATTATAGGTTTATGCGTATAAAATAATTTCACACACACGCATTTAAAAATAATACTTTGAATAAACAGTTTCACTGACTTATAATACGTTACATGTCAGTAACGAGTCGTGACATGCGAATACTTACGATACAAACTTTTGATACCTTGTTGATATTATAAATAGCAAATTGGATAAACGTAACATTTCTTTCTTCTTTTTCATATTTCTAAAAGCCCCCGAACATTGCCTGGCACGGAGAGAAAAACACACACTGTAGAACCGCCCTGGAACCGTGCCGGGCGTGGGGGATAATAACCGTGCTCCACATTCACACTCGCTGTGTTGTTCATGAGGAACTGGGTCACGCGCCGTGGCCTACATTTTTAAGGTTTGTTGTCTTCGTTTTTTCCCCTCCCCACATTTATTTGGGCTGGCCCCGCCCTCGTTGCCTAAGCAGTGCAACGGGGGTTGGGGAAGAGCGGCGGTTCGCACAGTTTGAAGCTGAGAGCCCAAGTGCTGCCAAGCAGTTAGATGCGCCCTCGCAACATGTAGACAAACAGAGCATTCACACGCGCGTGACAGCAGAACAGTGCGCGAGCCAACGAGAAATGTGCGCGTGCGGACACGAAGGGCAGAAACCGAAAGACGCGCCTGTCTATAAACATATTAATTTGACTTCTTATTAAGATACGTATCCACCCGCCAAATATTACACCTGTCATGGACAGCACAATAGAATATAAGATCATTCAGACAGCTGTTGTTACAAACCTGCATTTAGTCATGCGAGATGACGACAGCAATTCAGATATGAACAAATATCAGGTTTGAATACATATTTGAACGTATCAGATATAATTGACAAATTTCATGTTTCCAGAGGTTTACCTTATGTTACCGTAGTAGTCCGTGGAGGTCCGTGAAGTGCATGTCAAGTGAGTTCTCCGTCGATTTAATCGGAATTGTGTCTTATTTCAAAGAAGAAAGAGCGTTCTCATATAAACACTATTTAAAATAGGAAAAGGAAATGATATCTCTCTGGTTTGCTTTCTTGGAGTATCATTTAAACTTCTTCAGTTTGAAAACAGTGACCAGGAGGGCACGATATTATTTATCCTGTCTTAGTATCAGCGACACTTTACCAGAAACAGTTCCTTAATGTGTAAAATGTGGTTTGGCTCTAGGAGCCGCTATTCGGATTCTGATGGAGGGAGACGAAAGCCAATCATAGTTTGGTCACGCTTCACGACACACCCATAGACTCCGCCTGATTCGCGTATCTTTGTCCAATCGACGTGCTGGTTTTTGATAAGTGGGCGGAGCTACCATGTCCTAGTTCTTGGCGAATTATAATTCAGCTCAGACTCCGTTTACTCGAGTCACCCGAGCGCGAGTTGACACCCAATCCTCCGCGCGTCTTTATCAATCAGTCATATTAGCCCTGACATATGCACGCAAAACGGAGATGTCTTTCTTTTAAAACCACACGGATACGCAACTCGTTCAAATGTTTAAAACAATAGCAATCCACCTAGTCAAAATTAACACTGAATCTTTTGTCTGTTGACATTATTTTGCCTCACGATACCTGTAACTCTTGCTCAGTGTAGGAGAAACATCCATGCTTGCACTTTAGATTTGTGCTAGAAGAGTAGCCCGCTTCGTGTTGACATGAAACGTCAAAAACAAAACAGGCTATATAATGACTGGGGAAATCGTGTGACCATCTTGCTGTTGATAAAATTATTCCAACAGTGGAGCGCTTAGGCTACTTGTGCAAATTAAATGTCATATTTATAGGAAGGGTGCTCAGTTACTTATATGGGAAAATAAGCACATGCATGCACTAAATACCAAGAAAGAATCTACACACTCACTAAAGCCAGCTTTTATTTACACAGTTACACAGACAACAAGATAAAATGGTGAGATTGCAATTGAAATTCAGCTACATCCTGCTATGACTGTAGCTCCCTAGATTGTGGTTTAGGTATCAGGTGACAGAAACGTCATCCTGGACAGCCACAGGCGCCAGAACCCTCCTATCTTAATGACGATATCCAGACCACACGTTTAAAATTCCCTCTGTCATGAAGCATAATACCCCTTTTAGGGGGCACATACATTTACTGAGCGTGTGAGCAGGCAATGTAGTGCTGAGGATAAATCTCATGTTTTGTCTTTGGTAATAGACTGCATGTCAGGACTTTGAAGCAGGGTTCGACATCAGAATATTATGCATGGAATGCGCTGAATATCAGGATCAGGTGCCATGCTATTATAAACGTGACAGTTTGAGTCTCAGCTCACGAGTTTCCTTTTTTAACGTATCTCTTTTTCTTAACTCAAAGAGGACAGTGGAGCTAATAAGACCAAATAGTTGTCTGCCATATAACCTTGAACTTGAAAGGTGTTAGCTTGGCTGTGAAAACTGCACTGAATGCTTTTCACTTTCTAGAAAGGCCAAACAGTGCCACGTGGAATTACATTGAATGCGAGCATTTTCGAAAAGAAAATGTGAAGAATGTGAAGAAGTTCTTTTTTGAACTAACACCTAGTTTCCTAGCAAATAAAATCAACACCTTATTTTCAATCATTTCAATACATGGATATTATTGGTGTTATTTCCACTGAATTGTAACTAAATTGTCAGATGCCGTTATAAATAAGCTCCACCAATTTGTTGTTTTTGGTTTAGAAACAATGAAATAAAGACAAATCTCTTTGCAGCAGTAGACTAACTGGAGCGATCGCATAACTGCAGAGATGTGTGCTGCTGTTCTCATTTTCTCATCTTGATGAACTGTTATCTCGGCAGTGTCTTTACTTTGGTATTGGATGAACTGCGGTATAAACTCTATACGGTATTTAGAAAGTCCTCTGTGACCATCCAAAGCAGCTGGTACATGCCATCTTGTTGAGCTGATGGTTTTGATGGACTGGCATTCAGAGTTCAAGCGGTTTTGCTTCTTGTGAGATGTCCTAGTGAGCGTTTCCACTCTTTTTAGGATTGAATCAAGTAGAAAAGGGTAGTTGAGGGGGTGAACACCTCAGTCCACTCCTTTCATCCCCTTGCCCCACTTTCTCCTAAATTTGATAGGCTGGTGCAGAAACATGAGCATCGCAACCTATTGGAAGGCACAGAAACAAAACAGCATGAGTACAGAAGTTTCCCAACCTTAAGATGCATGGCTTACAGGCATTTTCTAACACACGAAAAAAGAAGAAATAAATTCTGTCGTGATTTCCGACATGATGTGTTTGCAAGCCTGTATTATATTTTATTTATTCTGTAGAGCTAACATGTTAAAGCAACACTGGACCTCATTGACTTTTCAAAATATCTTTTTATTGTTTTACAGAGGGGAAAAATGAGTCATAAATGAGTAAATAATGCTCATTTTTGGGTGAAATATTTTTTACCAGGTGCTCTTACATGACATGTAGGATGCAATGGCAAATACATTAGTGAACCTTTGTGAACTGCTAACATCTTTGTTCCTTGATTCATTAAAACAAATTATAATAACAACAAAATCAACCAAAGAAATAAGTAAAATGTGACAAAAAAAGAATTTCTCTACCTCTAATTCAATTGCCCATCTTCTTCTGTCGATCCAGGAATTTCTGTCGCCTGTCTATCGGAATCTCATCCAAGCTGATACCGTGGTTGCTCGCCCTTTGTGGCAACAAAATCAAAATTTAACTTCCTATTATAAACTTCATTCTAAAATATACATACGTATAGAACAGGTTCCTTTCTTACCCAGGAGTAAGGTCTGGCGGTATAGGTAGCGGCTTGTCGAATCCATCTCTCCCAACCAACCAGAATGTTTCCTCTACACCTTTACCCTGTTAGAGAATGACAGGAGCTCATCTGACAGGTTTCAGGATATTTAAGGCATTTAGTGTCATGTGTGATCTCAGGTGGTTTCTTGGCAAATGCTAAAACATAACCTTTCTTGAAACATTTTCCTCTTCGCAATTTTTATTTAATTTGCTTACTATAAAGGCGAAAAAAGCGTGGTCATTACTGACACTGTTATCTTCTAGATAATCAAGTTCAACTTTTGATAAAAACATAATAGGGTCAACTTTTTCCATTCTGAAAATTATTCTAGAACGTTGGGACAGTTGCCATTCTAGATATATACTATCATAGTTGCACAGCTAATACTGAATTGGTATTGATTTATGATTATGTTACCATTTAGGATTATCTGTTTTGACCATAGTTGTGCATATATACGCACGTCCTGATTCATGTTGACCCTGGAATAACATTTTGATCCAAAAAATATAGCCTTGACCATATCTCTACACCTAAACCTAACCTTACCCATGAGTAATGCCTAAAACCAGAATTAATTAGAGATGAATAACACTGATGTACAAGGACTGAGCACTGATTGGAAGCTTCACAAAAATTAAAAAATGTTTCTTTAAATCTGATTGGTCATGTTGATCCAGGAACGTCACACTCAGCAAAATCAGGTTCTGCGTGCATATACAGTCATAAAAGTGCATGAACTGAAGAAACATCCATCAGCGTGTGTGTTTGCGTACCTTGAGCTCTGTCCTGCCCCTAGTATCAATTTTGTAGCCAAGTTTGAGGCTGTTCAGGACATCAACAGTACTCTGGTTGACATGAATTCTGTAAGCTTTAAAAACAGGGACAGCAAAGCAATTAAGAAAAACATAGTAAATTAATTCATATTAAATCAACAACAACTGATCACTGCCCATATTGATTTCTTGTTAACATATAGAGTCACTCAAAAATATATATATATATTCCACTTGAAAGTAATGATGTTTCTTGAGAAACCACTAGATGGCAGTATGTCCATAACGGCTTGACTGTTCACTCTGAGCCATTTTAAAGCTGAAGCAGTGGGCACATTACATCACTCCAGGCATGCTGTCACTCTTCTGTTAGTTTCATATGATCTGAACAACTATGTTTTAGACTCTCATTGTGTAGGTGAAAACACATAGCACTAGATCTTTGATTAGTTTGTGGCCTAATCTATGAAAACTTCAAATATTTAATTTAAAAATAATTTAAAACAAATTTGAAAAAAAAAAAAAAAAAAACCTTCTTGTACAATATAATATCCTTTATAATAATAATTTTGAGGCATTTCAATTAACATTTACACTATTGAAAACATGGGGGGGCGGGGTTCCATTTCTTTGATTTGTTGATTGTTTGAAATCCATTTTTTATGGGTTTATCGACAACTGAAAATGTTTAAAAAGCCCAACATTTATTTGGAGAATATTTGTGATATTATAAATCTCACTTTGTTGAATAAAAGTATTGATTAAAAATGCACTAGCTTTATAACGTCAGCGTATAATTTTAGGCACTGGCAACTTAATCATGTTTCACACATTCTTCCATGTTCTTCAACATGAAACGTGTTCTAAAGGTGAAGTAAATGTTCTGGGATAAATGTGGCACAAGGTCTGATTAAAGGTGAGACAGTTCAGGGTGATGTCGAGGCGGAGGAGTTCTAAGAGGACATTAGCTTTAAAGGAGAATTTTCGTTCTAATTTGGCTTATACTCTTAAGAGCTTACAGGGAACTCTGCAATTTAAGCCCTCTGAGCTTCTCACTGACATGCACTCACTGATCAGCACACACACACACACACACAGTACTAACCACTCAGTCTTCAACTGATCCTTAGCCAAAGACAAATTCCTGGAATCACGACTTCAGAGATAGCCACTAGCGTTTTTTTTATTTGTTACTATCAGACACGTGCTGATGTATGTACATATGAAACACACGGTTGTACTCACGCAACCCTGTGGATTCCATTCGGGAGGCTGTGTTTACTGTGTCCCCGAACAGACAGTACCGAGGCATCTTCAACCCAACTACACCTGCTACCACTGGACCTGTCACACACACATCAACTGCAGGTTAGCACATTAGCAACCGCATAGAATTACATGTTGTGTCAGTCACACCTGCGCAAGCACCATGTGATCTCTGTTGAGTTGTAGGGTGGGGGAAAGGGCCAACGGCGTGCTAACTAATTGGATGAATCGGTTAATTGGATGATGCCTGGGCTTTACATTTCACTTGTTCTAGGAATACACAGCCATCAGAGGATCAAGTGTAAATACGTTTTTACATTTAGCACAATGTTGGTGATGTAAGACAAGACCATCTTTGTCGATGAACGTTTGATTTTTAACTTTGTGAGATGATGCATTTCATTTAAGGGCGTGAAACACTTGGACAAACTGGTTTAACTGTACTCTCAAGTAGTCTGAATATACTGGATTATGGCTTTTGGCTTTGTTAGATGTATTGGGTTACAGAGTTTACCCAGCTGAATATGTTATGAAAATCGGCATTCGAAGGTTTGAGGTCATTAAGAAATCTTTTTAATGCATCAAAGCTTTTTTAATGCAAGTATGCATTAAATTAATCAAAAGTGACAGCGAAGACTTCAAACATTGTTACAAAATATTTACATTTCTTCATGAAAAGCTGTTTAAGCTTTCTAGCCATCAAAGAATCCTGAAAAAATGTATCACAGTTTGAACAAAAAATGTTGAGCAGGAAAACCTTTTTCAGCACTAATAGTAATGATTTTTTTTCTTGAGTGCTAAATTTATCATATAAGAATGATTACTGAATGGACTGATTTTAGAGTAATGGAGTAATGGCTATTGAAATGCTTTACTATCAGAGGAATGTATGTCTTTTAACCTATAGTAAAACAGAAATGTATCTTTCAGACCCAAAACATTTTAATGTTCTTTGTATATGTGTTTGTGTGCTTTGTGCGATTCATACCAGAATGAAGTCCAATGCGGATTTTGACTTTGACGTCAGGCATGTGCCTCATTTTAAATGTTCCGATGCAGTGCAGGATGTCCAGAGACATGTTGGCCATTTCTGCTGCATGACGGTTGCCGTTGCGGTTTGGGACCCCTGATGCCACCATGTACGCATCACCAATAGTCTCTACCTGTTGATATGTATCAGATAAAATGTTTCTTGTTCTTGTTTCATTTAGATACTAAAGTACACTTTAGGTACTAATACGCAACCTTACTGCAAAAATATGAACCTTTAATGCTGAAAAAGGCACAAAGGTATACCTTTTAAAAGTGTGCCATGCAGTGACAGTTTTTTGATCTTTTTTTCTTGAGATCAGCATTGATCATGAAATAGTCTACTTAATTTCCACAACAGTATAAAAAAAAGCTTATGCCAACCTTGTAGACATCGTGGATTGCAATTATTCCATCAAAATGTGTGTAGAGGTCATTAAGCAGATCAACCACTTCGATGGGTTCACTCAGAGCAGAGATGGTGGTAAAACCCACAATATCACTGAAATACAGCGTGACCTCTGAAAAGTGCTCCGGCTTCACCGGCTTGCCTGTCTTTAATGCCAAGGCCACAGATCTGAAAGACAGAATGGCGTTGTAATAAACTAAAGGAATGTGAAAGCGATGTGAACACCTGAAGTAGGACTCACTTGGGCAGCATCTGGGCTAGAAGAGCATCGGTTTTCTGACGCTCTACCTCTAGTTCTTCGGTCCTCTCTCGGATGAGATCCTCTAGGTTTGAGGAGTATTGCTCCAGCATCCTTAACATTGAGTCAATTATATTTGTCTTCTTTCCCTTGTTCACATTCTTAAACTGCAAGAAAAAATATTTTTTGTTTTTCTCCTGTATGTGTGTGTGTGTTTAATGTCTAATCTGAAAGAGTGTGTGTGTAAAGTGATGTGTAGCAGTGTGAAGATCTTCAGACACAAGTATTGTGTATGTGTGTGTGCTTGAGAGAGAAGAAAGACAGTGCACCTGTCTGAAGATCTCCTCAAACGTGGGTCTCTTGTCAGGCTCCTCACTCCAGGACTGCTTCATGATCTGAATCACCTCCAGCGGCGCTTCATCCACAGACACAGTGGGTCGGCACAGCGGTGGAGGACAGCGTACCTTATCTATGATTTCTGCACACAAAGATGCACAACTTGAGCATTCACAACTAAGAACTGTGTATCCATGTATGAATCCAAACCAACTCCATTAAATCATTGCCATCTTTGTTTTTTTTTTCCATTAACTAGGTGAAAACCTGAATGGTATGTGATTGCATAGTGGTATATGAGAGTGTCTAACCTTCAGGAGGCATATCTAACATGCAGAAGGGCGCACAGCGAGAGATCACCTCCTGCATGATAATAGAAAAGCTGTACACATCAGCTGAATAAGTCCCCTTCTTCTTCAGTTTAGGATCTCGCAGCATCTCTGGAGCTGTCCAGAATTGATCTGTACCAACAATACAGAGATCAGAGTCAATCAGGAAGACTGAACACAACAAAAAAGCAAGAGGAGATGATGAGAGCAAATATATGTCCTGTCACCTCATGGTTTGGCAGTTTGCACATGTATTACACGTACCCTCTGGTTTGGTGTCCTCCAGGATGATGTTTTGACAGTTGATGATTTCACTGAAGCCATAATCTGTAACCTTCAGAACAAATCGACCATCTACCACACAGTTCCTTGACTTCAGGCGTCCATGAATAATCCCACGATTATGCAAGTACTTCATTCCCTGCCAGGGAAAGATAAAAAAAAAGACCTTAGATGGAAAGTTACAGAGAAGTATGAGGAGATGGGAGCAGGTGACATCTTTGACAGTTCAATAGTGAACAGCCAGTCATTCTTTACCACATTTTCAGCATATCTTTATCATTCTCTTAAACTGTTTTTACTTCTCTATTCATCTATGCATTAATTCAACCCTAACTTCCTCACCCTGATCAAGTCAAGGAGAAGAGAGGATTTAAACATCCAGTCCAGTCTCATTTCCTCGTTGTTGAGCAGGTCTTCCAGGCTGCCTCTGGTGCAATGCTCTGTAACAATTCCAAATATGCCAGTATCCATGAACAGACCAAGAAACAGGTTCAGATTCTCATGACGCATGTCTCTCAGCTAGAAAGAGAGAAGAGGAGGACAAGCAAAAGGAAAAAAAAGGTGCAGAAGACAGGGAGGGTAAGATGAGTAAAATTGAGCTTTTGTTTCAAAACATGTCCACAACTTGTAAGACAAACAATGAATTATTAACTTTCATTTACTTCTCTCTTACCTTGATAAAGATGGCCTGAGTGCTGTCACTGATTTCTGAAACAGAATCTTCACAGGGACATTTCTTCAGCCAGACCCAGTCACCCTGACAGCACAGAATAATACAACTAAACACATCTCCACAGGCTCACACACAATCTGACTAACTTATTGGATGTTTCACCATGAACAATCCTTCTCCTTGGTCTTCAAAAATGTCTGAAATGAATTTAGTGACACTTTTAGAAAAAATTATGCATAAAATGCATTTTAATTCATGTCTTTTCATTTAAAAAAAAAAATACTCCCGATTTACTCAAACGAGGACATAGCAACTTATGGATGAGACTTATTTTTAATGCTTTAAGTGTAAAGACAAAAAAACCTACAAGGAGTAACTGATATGTAGCATTTTGTGAAAGTCAACAGGAGTGCAGTGATTAACAGATTTTTGAAAATTTTTAAATCAACTTTTGTTGTTTTTAGTGAGCATGAAAAGAGAAATGAAAAACTTATCGGAAGCTTGATTCCACCATGAAATAAAAAATAAAAGGTAACTGCAACTTTGTATCTCACAGTTCTGAGTTTATTACTCGCATATTTGGTTTTACAATAGTGCAATTCTGAGATTTTTTTTCAAGATGTTTATATGCAATTACCAATTTTAAAGTGGCAACTGTGGGTTTAAAGCTGGAAGTTGTGTCATATAAACTCACAATTCTGAGAAGAGTTATACACATTGTGAGTTACAAATTGCTAAAATAAAAAACTGGAATGTGCGACGAAAATTGCAAATACAAAATCATGAATTTATATCTTCAATTCCGAGATAATGTATCTTGAAATTCATTAGTGGAGAAAAATTATACAGAAACTAACTGGTTGAATTTTGAATGTATCATGCTTTTGTACTGAATATATTGCTTCAAACGGTACCAAAACACTATGCTAACAACCTATCAAAGCGTATCTATGTCTGTACTCCAAAAAGTACAAATTTCTCACACCTCAAATACAGCAACGTTGGACGTCTCAGGAGTTGACGTAATGTAACTGCGACCTGAAACTGAGTGGCGAGGGGTTTTAACGTCTAGCTGACTCTTCACCATGCTTTCCTCATTCAGCTTCTACAGATAAAATGGAAAGAAATGGAATATGTGAGAGACATAGATAAACATCAGAGCAAGAGCGAGAGTGAGAGAGTAAGTTCTACTTAGAGACTCATGTCTGTCCTATTAAGTATCATCACACTTGCAGCAGATCACGCACTAAAGTCATATTAGATTAATTTAAATTATTACCATACTCTCCTCATTCAGCTTCTACAGAGACACCCAGAGAGAAAGAGCGAAAGGGACAGTGAGAGAGGCATTGGTAAAGTATAAGAGCAAAACAGATACAGAGATAGCATTTATGACTGACCCTCCTGCTGAGTGTTGTGTTGATAAAGACCAAGTCATCCAGTGTCAGTATTATCTTAGTGGGGCTTCCAATTCCTCCTCCACCAAATGCTCCTAATATCCCCATCCCGTGTTTCCTAGACACATACACACAATTATTTGTTTATCAGTAGGCTAATCCAATAAACTTATTCAATACAAGGTGGTTTGCTGAAACTCAAGCAAGTCAATTCATACCTTACATGGAGAAATAATACACCTCCTCCACTCATAAACACACAGAACAAGAGAAGGAGGAGGAAAACGGTCATTCCACCCAAGCCTGCAAAGATAGGAAAGCAACAGCAGACAGAATCGGTGATTAAATACATTGTGGCTAATAAAATGTATGTGGTACAAGAATTTCTGCTTTCTCACCTCCACTACAAGCGATGTAAGGACTGAACCAACAGTTTGAGTCAGTGCTCGGAGACGCTCCAGCGAAATGAATCGATTTCCCCAAGTACTTCAAGCCTCCATATTTCCCATACGTGTGCGCTGCTTCCAGGGCATGCGTGCGGTGTAGGCTGGACCCGGAGCCATCTGAATCCAGGACAGCGTAGCGGGCTTGCATTCCTTCCCCATCAGTGCCTGCCGATATCCTCTGGTTAAAGCCATCGAATTCAAATCCACCCTCGTTTTTAACCAGTGTATCTCCCGATACCCAGCGCCCTCCACTCGCAACTCGGCTCTGCTCTGCAGCCTTGGCCGTATAATACAGCATGTTATAGATGGTCCCAAAGAATGGAGAAACCTGCCAAAAAAAACTGAATCCTTAAAAATGGAACAAATAACATTTTCAGTCTAAACGGGACAATTTTTCACAGGAAATGTAATCAAAAAATCCAAGTTTTAGTTTTTTTTTTTTTTTAGTAGTATTATTTTCAGTCATGGCCTAATGTAAGAGTTGGACTTGGGAAGTGTCAGTACCAGCAACCTTCAACCTTCAGTACCCATGACTGAGGTGTCCTTGAGCAGGGCACCAATCTACAAGTGGTCCCTGGGCACTGCAGCAAAAACAGCTACCCACTGCTCCAGGTGTGTGTTCACGATGTATGTGTGAGCTTGTGTTCACTCCACAGTTGAATAGGTTAAATTCAGAGCATAATTCCTAATGTAACAAAGATGCTTTCAACATATCTTTAGCTTTTCCCACCCTGATCCCTGTATTGCTTGTCTAAAATGATACCTCTAGTTGTAAAACACTAAGACCAATTATGTTACCTCTTCAGGTGGTGTGCTGGTTCGGATGTCATAAGATTCCTGAGCTGCACTGAAGGCCTCATAGAAGTTTTGTTCTCCTTGGTCCATGGTTATTGTCAGGACCCCATCATATGCTCGTCGCAGTTTGGTGTCATTGGCCAAGATTGGATAGTTCACATCTTTATATGGCAGTGAATACAGGAGGGTGTCATATGGGATGAAGATGTAGCCTCGGTCAATCATTCTCATGTCCATTGCTGTGGTTAGCAACTGATACTGATCCTCTCCGCCAATCAGAACAGAGTGCATGCACATGATGACAACTGCACACAGAGAATAAACAGAAAGGGAGGAATAAATAAAGAGGAAATGTGCAAAGAGGACAGAGGAATACTTAAAATTATTAATAATTATTAAGACAGAAAGAGAGATATTACACAAATAGATACATTTATAAAGTGCCTGCTCTAATTTGCATTTCAATCTCATTGAAGAGGACATTAAAATTAGATTAAAAAAATTTAAAAGAATATTTAATAAAAATTCAATATTTAATTAAAATAATTTTAAATTGTACAGACTACAAACATGTTTTACTATAAAATAATAGATTACATTCTCAAACAGTAATTATAGATTTAATTATAATTTAAACTCAGTATCTCTAATGCGGATTGCATTTACCGAACCCACTAACCAGCATAAAGTAATCGCACATTTAAATTGCAATCTTTAAACATCAAAATTTAACACCAGTTTCAGTGCTGTTTTTTTTTTTTAATTCAAACATAACTTTGAGAACTCACCCCTCACTCGATCGGTCTCCCGTATTGTCTTTAGGGCTCGCCGTGGCCCTTCCTTGTCCATTTCCATAGTAACAACCACACCAACTGGCAGACCAAGGGCACGCAGGGAAGCTGCCAGTTCATGCCCAGTCGCTTCCCACATGTCATTCTCGGCCGTTATAATCCCAACATGTGCCCAGCGGAAAAAGCGCAACACGGAGAAGAGCACACGAGAAGACAGCGGGAGTGGCCGTAGGAAAGAAGAATACATCCCCTCATCCATATCAGCCTTCAGACAAGCCCAGGACAGGATGCCCTTGTTCCAATTCTTTGCCAGCAGCGCAGCAGCAGTGCAGTATCCAGGGTTTGCCGGTCCAAGAAAGGCCGAACCGTAGCCCTCCAGCTCGGCAAAGCGTGCCAGGGCTTTCGAGCTGGAGCAGTCCTCATTAATTAGTGTGTAATCATACCAGTAGCCTTTGTTGAGGTTGGGGTCTTTGTTTATTCGGCTCATGGCTAACCGTGCAGCTAGATCTGGCAGGGCTTTGGAGTACATGGGGTCACATGTCCATGGTCCTACGATGGCGATTTTGAAGGTGGTACCCCAGGCCTCACAGGGAAAGTATGAAAGCATGACTAGAGGAAGGAGAAAGCAGTTGCCCCACCAGCTGCGGCTGCGTAGCGTTGGGGTCGAGGACGTGGGACACAGTGAGCCATCAGGTTTTTTTGCTTTTTGATTTGAGTTTTGTTTTCGTCGTCTCTTTACAACACTAAACTGTTGCCATCGTGGGTGGTGGGATTGGCGGAGAAAGCTAGAGTTTCTGTGGTCATCCATTTTAATTTTTGTCTTATTGTTAATTGTCTGGGACAATGAAAAGC
Organism: Puntigrus tetrazona; assembly: GCF_018831695.1. NCBI lineage: Eukaryota > Metazoa > Chordata > Actinopteri > Cypriniformes > Cyprinidae > Puntigrus > Puntigrus tetrazona. Next base: position 14,112,019 of record NC_056703.1, read on the forward strand.
AGGTGGCACTGAGAGGTGTTTTGCTGTGTTGTGTGAATATTTGGTTAGCGACAGTGCAAAGGCTGATAAAACCCCCAGCTCTAGATTTGGATTCTACCCACTGAGGGGCACTAGCCCAAAACTATTGCACAATAACCAGCCATTACTGTCTGTTTTAGAAGAGGAAAATGTGTGCAGTTGTATTTGAGGGAAACAACATAGAAGGGTTTGGTGAAGAGGGGAATATACAAGGGATGAAAACAGAACAGAAAAAGACAAAGTTAGTATTTTTATATTGGAAAATTAACTCAATACAATGCATTGCATTTCTTTTTTTTATTTTTTACCATATTTTAAATCAACATCAGGTCATATAAATGAATATGGGAAACAATATATTATACTTTCAGAATAAAAAGTATTAGGACTTTTTTACTAATAATTGTGACTTTACATCTTGCAATGTACCTCACAATTATTGTTTTATTTTATTTATTTATTTATTTATTACTCTAAGGCAGATGGTCTTAAATGTATAATTACACTGAAACAGGGACACATAAAATAATCTGTAACAGTTTATTTAATAGAATATTTCAATATACATTTCAGAAGAAAGGCATCTTACTTCTTTTTAGAGGCAATGCTCAATGAAGTATTTACATGTTGTTTGCTATTAAGAGTTTTGCTTTGTTTTCAAACCCTCCCATCATACTGTGATCCTAGAGAGCTGATATCTGACTGCAGGCCTGGTCCGATCAGCCGGCCGACCACATCCTCACCTGACTCGTGTGCCATCTGTGTTTAAAGGTGGAGCTGGGGTGAAGTGTCACACGTCTTGTACCAGGCTGTCTGACCAATCCTCCCTCCCTCTCTTTCTCTATTCTATCTATTGCTCAGCAAGCAGCAAGCAGATTACAATTAAAGAGCTCTTCTTTCATTAGCCTTGGCCATAATAACTGCCAAATAACGTGAGGCTTAATCAGTTTTAATCTTAATCAACCTTATCTCTTTACACCATCATCGCTCTACTGACCTGTCAAAAGTCTTTTGTTCCTCAGTGTTTTTTTTCCTCCATGTCCTCATGATTCTGTCTAAATTCCTTTTGAATGTCCTGTCTACCCCTCATATCTTAACCTCTAGGTTCGGATTGATCTCTTTCTTTGGACTTTCAGCCAACTCAGGATTACAGAGGATTGCACGGGACCTTGCTGTCAGACTCACGCTACTCCTATACTTTAACTACTGTATGCAATATTAGGGAACATACCACAGCCCTTCATTTATTCAGACAGTGTTTGTGTATAGCATTACAGCACAACAGTTTCATCAGCTGACAATCTGCCTAAACATTTCATATGTAGTATTTAAATATGTTAATCTAATAATGGAGCTTTTGTGGTATGACAATATGGTTATATCAGCTATGTGTACAAACCCTCCAGATATTCATCCTTACTAAAATGATTGCTAATAAGTGTTTTAGGTTCAAGGAATAGTTTACCCAAAAATAAAAATTCTGTCACCATTTACTCACCTTTAAGTAGTTTTGGGTCACCATACTATTTTTCCCTGACAATGGAAGTCAGTGGTGACTCAAAACAGCCAGGATACAAACTTTCTTCAAAATATCTTCCTTTGTGTTTAGCACAGCAAAGAAATTCATACAGGTTTGGAACATTTTTAAATTTTTTGAGTGAACTATTCCTTTAAGGTTAATGAATCTCAAGAGCAGAATATGGATCTTATTTAGTGTTTTTTCTCATGGAAATTAAGATGCATATTGAAATGATAGCTATTGTCATATAGAAATCTGAATATTGGAAAGTTTTGATTGCTGTGTAATAAAACAAACCCTTTTAAATAGTCTGTGATAAGAAAGATCTATGCAGTACATTCAAGTTCATTGTAACTTTGTGACGCCAGCATTCACACTAAAAATCGCTAAAAATTTAGCATTTATGTATGTATGAAGCATGTAATGCAATTGGCCGATAAGTGACTGAACATTACGACACTATTTTCAATACTATCGACAAAGATCCACGTTGTTGAATGTTAGTGAATGTTAGCTGAGTTAGCATAACTAGCAACTGACACCTTTAATAGCAGAACATTTAATTACATGAACCAATTAAATTAAGTAGTCTAAACTGATTTTAGTCAATTTTTTTGATGAATAAAATAATAATGCAATTAATTATGGTTTAATACACAGAATAAATAATATAAAAATAAGACAATGAAGTAAAACAAAGCATATGTGTAAAAACTAAATTATTTATCAAACTCCAATACGAAGAAAAAAGTCTTTGTAGTTATTCTGTAACAACCAAAGATTACTTAGCATCTCTCGGGGAAATCCTAATCCTCTAAATCTCGGGGACTACTCTAGCAAATTCAATATCGAAAACTACTGTTAGCCTTAATAACGTATTGTTAATAAAAGAGAAAAATATCAAAATATATGCCAACCTGGTGAGTGTGGCTAATTGAGAGCCATGGCGAGTGCTTGTCCCATTAGAACAGAGAGAAACTGAGAAGAACAAGAGGGGGACCAGAACTGCACTCCCAGAGAGGAAACAGTAACAAGAAATGACAAATTCCAAATTAAAAATGTAAAAGTCCAGATCGGAGGTGGAGAAAAGACAGATATTCCATGTCAAAATAAAAATGAAATAAAAAATGTCCTTTGAAAATAATAGTATAAAAAAATTTAGATGTAGAAATCCACCTTTCTTTTTTTAAAACGGAGAGCTGGTCTTTGGTTTGTGGTCGTCGAAGGTTGGAGGCCCTCTGTTGGACTGAGTACTGCCCCAGTCTGGAGAGCCTAATGGGGGAAGCCAATGGAACAAGAGCCTCTCTGAGTCCTGGGTCTTACTGGGAATAGGAAGAATTACAAAGAGAGAGAGACAGCAAGAGACAAGAAACGAGCAGAGAGATAGGAGGGGCAGGCCGGGAATCCAAGCAGTGACTTCTTAACCCTCTTTAGCCTATAATCCACAAATACATGGCAAAAGGCACTGTCTCTTCTCAGTGTCCATATGAGCTTGTGGCCCAGTAACATTCAAGATACCGACTTACAGTTTGAAAAATAATAACAATTAAACACTTTTCAAAATTCATTTAAATTATTTTGTAACTAATTTCAGTAGTTTAACTCTAAACGGATGTTTCACTTGACTTCAGACTTTTTGGCTTTTAATACAATACCGTGATAAATATTACAATAGATAGATTGTATGATTGTTTTTATTTAAGATGAGAATTTGCTCCAGCGGTGTGTGTGGAATCAGCATTGAGCTTTCAAACGTTACAGATTTTACCTGTGGCCCTCTCCATCTAGTTGCCTCAGGTGCACTCAGTAATTTTTGCTTATATTGCACTGGCCAATATGGCAGTTGCCTTGGACACAAAAATGGCTGTACTACTCATAGTCACCCTTCATTAATTATTTCTAAATTGAAAGTGTCAGTAACCAGTGTCAGTGGCATTTGGCTGGTCACGTGGCTTCAATATGGCAGCCCCTATTAAGGTCAAATAACTATTAACTTTTTTTGGAGGGGGGGCAAAACCTTTTAATTTCACACAATTTAACACAATGGACAAAAGTGCAAATAATATGAAGATCACAAAGCACAACTGACACCAGACTTCTCCTCATGTCACATTAAAAAAACACAGTGTCAATGTGCCCCTCTTTCTTTTCTGCTCCTCCTCCTTTCTTGATCTTTCTTGAGTTTATAAGCTTGGTTAGCATAGGGCCCAACAGGTGAAAGGAGATTTGAGTTCCCAGGAAGCCCTAAGCCACGATACATCTTTGTTCATTGTGACATTGTGTCCTACAGCAGAACCATGTTACACTCTGTTTAGGGTTTGACATAAACCTCTACATTTCAGTCTGGGAAGTCATAGAACCTCTTAAAGGCCTCCTGGGGAAACTGGAAAGAAAGGGTTACCAGGCTGCTATTGCAAGAAGCAGCATTCAAAATAATGTAACTAATATATGAAACAAGAGAGTGGGAGCTGTGAGAGATCATTCAGCGCTTGTGAAGTGACAAGAGCTCTAAGGTCAAAGGCCATGAAGATTATGTCCTGACTTTATGTCCTCCAGGACTGGAGCAGTGTTCAGACTTATATAAAAGTAAACTAATTCATTTATACAAATCGGTTTCTTCAAATTTTAAACATTCATTTGTAAAATAGAGAATTCTTTTGGAATAATCTAAATGAATTCAGGGGGAGAATTACTGTAAAAACATTTATGCTTATAAAACAGGTCCAAAACAGAAGGAAGAAAATTATTATATGTTATATGTTACTCCTAAACCCCCCAGAAACATGTATTTGTAATATTGTTTCTCTCGTTTTTTCAGTCTCTCATTTAGAATTTTTTGGTCAGTAAGTTTTTTTAAAATAAATTCTTACTTTTATTATGAATTAAAGTTAATCAAACGTTACAGCATAGACATGTTGCATAATATTCTGATCTATTTTGATAAAATGATTTAAACTTGAACCAAATCAGCATATTATACAATAAATATTTTATATACAGAATTCTGTATAGGATCATGTGACAATAAAGACTGGAGTAATTCAGCTTTGTGGGAATAAATTACATAAATAGAAAACAGTTATTTTAAATTTCACAATATTATTGCTTTCAATGTATTTTTATTCTGAAAAAATGCAGTATTATTCAGCAAATGGGACATTTTAATTCCCAGAAATATTTTTTTGGTGAAATGCACCATTCTTTTCCCTTCGTGGTTCAAGAATGTCACTGTCACTTGATCCAGTTAAATCTTTCCTTCCACTTTCTGCCCCAATTAATGGTCCTAAAAGAAGAACCTCCACATGGCCACTGAAATATTGACTTAGCTTTGACCACAGCACTATTAAACACTATGAGGCTGGCTTGTAATAATCAGAGAGCAAAGCTCACTGTGCTCGACTGAGAAGACATATATTCTTGTCTTAGTCCTTAAATCTAACCTTAAGCTCTTATTCTCACATTTAACTACACCAGAATGTATTAAAGCATCTTGATCAAGGCCATAATGGTGTCAAGAGGTGGAGGGGACGCAAACCTTGAAGGCTTTCAGACTAGCTCCTGTCCTACACTTTTAACTTGTTGCTGACTGGAACAAATAACTCTTTGATCTCACGAGCACTAGGCTTGCTTGTGTGTGTGTGTGTGTGTGTGTGTGTGTGTGTGTGTGTGTGTGTGTGTGTCACGCTAGCGCATGATTGATAGGAGTCCATTTTAAGTTAATCAGATTAGTCAGATTGGGTTGTGCTGTACTGAGCTTCAACCGACAAGCCTCTTACCTCTGATCGGAGAGAGAGAGAAACGTGGTGGGGGAGACAGGTAGCAACATGATTCGCCTGAAAGAATTGTTAATTAAAGTTTGACAGAATTATTAGTAAATTTTTGTAGTAAAATTGTGTTAATGAAAAAATATATTACAACGTTTGATATGGCAAACAACGTGTATGCTATATTTGTGTAAACCTGCAGCGTTTAAAGTAATCCTTACCCTCATGTTCTTCAAAACCTGTATACATTTCTGTCTTCTGTGAAACAGAAAAAATTATGGCAGAAAAACTGATTGGTCGTTCACAAAGAATGTCTTTCTTTTTCAGTCAAATGATTAATCGCGATTAATCACATCCAATTTTTTTTTTAACTGGCAATAAAACAGCCCATAGGTGGCAGCAAGTCTCTGTTTCAACAAATGCTCTATTAAATCATTCAAATCAAACGATTCGAATGAATTGCTTGAAGGGTATTCTAACTGCATTCCAATGCTTTTGGACTTTTAAGACGTTCAAAGTTGGATAATGTCAGCTCTCCTACTGTCTCTCAGTCCCTCACAGTCACACAATATGTCAGGGTGATGTACATTTAAACTGTAACACGCTTGTTACAGTACCGAGTCCTGACTGACCAATCGCCGTTATTTAATTTGTGAATTAACATATCTAGACAATTTTAACTTTTTTTCTCCCTCTGCATCTACCCTTAATTCGAGTTTTGGCTGTATGTAAGATTGACTAGGATTTCCCAGGCCCCTCTTCCTCAGAGTTGACGCACACGCAAGTTGCCAGATAGGAACTGACCTCTTTCATTTGGAAGATGGAAGACTGAAATGAAATACGTCTACTGGCAACCTGAGGTGACAAAATACAATTGGGTAAACTGGCAGAGGACAGGTTAAACAAACCAAAACAAACACAGACGTTTTCAAAGGAGAACGACTGTAGCATTGCTTTTAGATAAACAAGTATGTTAGCTGTGGTTAGCTTCGGTCTGAAATACGGTATTTTTATAATTTAGTTGAGTAAAATACTAACACTGTAAGCACAGAGCACTGTTTAAATATATTTACATAAATTATATGAATGTTAATGTAAATATTTGCAATATACACGGTATGTATGTGTATTTATATAGAAACAATAAATATACACAGTACACACAGATATATTGTGTAAATATTTTTTATTTTATTTTAAATGCGATTAATCATTTGACAACACTGATTTATACATACATAATAAATATAAATACATACATAATCCTAAAATGCCTTTTGAACTGCAATAACAGAAAGATTTAATGAATTCAAATAGGGTTAAGCATTTTAAAGACGTTTACTGATATTACTCAATATAATGTAATCACTATTTCTGATTTCAAAGATAACCTTAATTTCCAAATCATCCAGGCTGCATTAATTAAAGTGAAGAGTTTTTTTGGCTTTGTACAGATAACAATGTTTACATTTCTTTACAAACCTACATATATGTTAGGCCATACCTGGCCATATTTCATTATACTCAAGGTTTTTTGTTTTTTTAATGACGCCATCCATTAATTTATATGTTCCAAAAATTCTCATTACAGTCCGAAAACTGTGAGACTCTGCTTGTTGTCCACTACTCTACATGGATTTACATTATGACCTTGTAAGAGGAATTGCCTTCGGGTAAGAAACTCAAAAAATTCAAACTCCCCCAGCCCAGGGCACCTCTGACGGAGGCAGCGGAAGCAGAAGGATGTCCCACAGTGAGGGCAGACGATGTTGGGACAGCCTATTCCACTGTGTGTAAGTAGCGCCTTGCACCCTGGACAGGCCCTGAAGTACGGACATCCTCTCACCGAGCTGGTTGAGTCAGTGATTTTTGTGTTGCTGAGGAGGGCAGCACGGAAGGCGCAGTTCGGCAGCGTGCAGGAACTAGTGGTCGGACTATCACGTGGCCACTTTCTCTGACACGCCATGCAGAACTGAAACACGGACCTGGTAAGTTCAGAGCAAGCCTTGCAGACGGCACGCTGCCCATCCAAAACTCTAACATTAGCCTGGTGACAACTGGGACACTGGGGAGGGAGAAAGAATTGGTGAGATCTGGTCACAGAATAGAATATCTCAAGGGCTCTGATTCACAGATTCACTTACTTTTCCACTTATTATGAGCTGTATTTCCACAACTTTTATAAACCTTTTCTTTAGAACAGCTTTAGAAACTGACTGATGAATTAAGAAGCAGTCAAGTTTTTGCAATTTTTATAAAGCCACCTGTGTGCACCAGATGATAAACTCATAGGCACAGTGCAGAGTTTCAGTAATGTTTAAAGTAACATGTCAAACAGTTATAACCCGCTTTTAGAATCAAATAGGACTGGTCGTGTTTCGCTAGGCTTCAGCGTTACATACACAACGGCCACTATGCAACTTAAGGTGTAAATTACAAAATAAACTGTATTTCCCCAATGTGCTGTTTTAAATGAGCAGGCCTAAATATTTTGTTTCGAGAAGTGTAGCGAGCTGCGCACATCAGGCTTCGCGCAATTCAATTTTCCAGGGATAATCTTGCTAGCAGCCTTAGCAGCACATGCTCGCCTTTCAAATATAACTGAAATGATCGAGCAAATAGCTCCTAAACGTTTTAACCCAGAAAGCGACGGCAGTGGAAAACTGCGTCACAGTTAATCAGACACCTTGACATAGTGCGCTAAATTGAGTCTAAGAGCTTAATTCCATCCTATAGTACTCGGTTTGAAGAAGCGTCTGAAAATAGCGCTTGCGAAAGCTCTGACGTCACGACGGATCGCAGCGATCTCGCGCGGTCGTCTACCTTTGGATCGGTCATGGCTCAAATACTCCTGGACAGCTTCCACGGATGGACAAACCTGACAGAGAGAGTGAGAGTAGAGGGTCAGAAGATTAGTGAGGGGAAAAAAAGTAAGACAAAGGTATTGGGAACTGTGCTGACAGGGAAACTGAGGACAGGACGCCGGTACGCACTGTACCAAAATAAAACAGCTTACCAACAACATTTAACATATTATGCTGAATAACGTGCGTTTACGAAATCAACGCGTTTCTGGCGGCAAACAACTAACAAAAAAACAATATTCCTTCCTACGAGTGTCAATTCAAATAGTTTCAATTTACCCACTCTTAGGCTGATGAATGTATGGTGATGACTGGCAAAACTAGCCTTACCGTAAAAGTACTTACTGGAGATCAGCACGCTATTCTGTCCACTTGTTTGCTCGAAGAAACAGAACATGAGAGTATTTCTCGTCTGCTTGAATAGACTGAAGGGGAAAACCAACACTCCTGTGTCTTTCACTTTCTGTTAAGCGGAAGAAACGGAAAATAAATAGATTACTCCCTCTTTCAGGTTTTTCCTGTAAAGATCGTAATATATTTTATCACTAGAAACAAAAAAAGTAAAAAAAATATATTTGTAAAATGTAATGTTTTCCCATCCATGGTGTATATTTACTTTAGTGCTGGGCAATAATTAATCACGATTAACTGCGCCCAAAACAAAACTTTGTTTATATGTGTGTGTACTGTGTAAATGTATTATGTATATATGAATAAACATACAGTATATATTTTGAAATTTGTTAGATGTATTTACATGTATGTATTTACATTCATATATCATATATTTAATATAGATACATAACATTTTTCAAATCTATACATTTACGTGTGTATTTATATATTTCTATACAAAGTAAATAGAGACATATTATGTACACAAAACATTTATTTCTGATGCAATTAATTGCAATGAATCATTAGCCAGCCAGCACTAATTAAAACATGTTTACAGTTTTTCCAAATGTTTATTTCTCCATCTCTGGCTTAAAGGTAAAGACAAAAACATAAAGTCTAAAAAAAAAAAAAAAGATTATTTTGTGAAATTAAATGTTAGTTTTAATAGTTTAACCTCAAACACTAGAGTCTCAGACGTTTAAGGACCTCAGCATTATCCACTATCACACAGAGCTCTGTCTCAAGATCATCATCATCATCATCACTGTTACAGAATTCACCATCATCATCATTAAAGTACTCATTTTCGTAGCATTCTGCACGCAAGCAGCGAAAGCAGAACTGCTCGTCGCAGTGGGGACAAATGATGTTAGGGCAGCCCTCTCCACTGTGTGTTAACAGGGCCTGGCAGTCAGGACAGGCCCTGAAGTACGGGCATCCATCCACTGAGCTTTGCGGGTCACTGATCTGTTTGACGCTGAGGAGGGCAGCACGGAAGGCACATTTGGGCAGCATGCAGGCGTTGGTGGTCGAAGCATCGCGTGGCCATTCCCTCTGACAGGCCCAGCAGAACTGAAACACGGTTCTCTTTGCTTTAGAACAAGATCTGCAGACTGCGCGCTGTCCATCCAGCTTTCTGATATCAGATTTCTGACAACAGGGACACTACAAGACAGACAGACAAGTTATATTGTTGCCATGTGTCTGAGCGTGTCACTGAATCGTGTTCATTCAAATGATTCATTCAACAACGAAACAAGTGTCACTCTTTAAGTTTGAGTCATTGAATCCTTCACTCAATCTAGACCTACTAATAGTGCTACTGTGTGGTGGCAGGAAATACAACAATTCATTTGGTTGGAATAGTTTGGAACTATTTTGTTAAAAAAAAAAGTAATGTATGTAAATTATTTCCTTCTTATGGTAGGGCAGTACAAATTCATGAAAAAAAGAAAATAAAGGTGTACCTTTGGACTGCTCATGGTTTATATTTTCCTGTTCCACATCCACAGACTGACTGAGAAACCTAAAGCAAGCAACGGTAAGCAAGAGGACAGCATGAGCATATATAACACAAATCAGTCAGCACCTCATTTTTAATACAGCAAGACAGAATATTTTTGTTTCTAACAGTCATAAATTTACATTTTCCACTAAGCTGAATACTCAAAAGTATAACAAAAAAGTCAATAGTGAAGTAATTGGAGAGAAATCATTAGTAAAAAAGCAAATAAATACCTTCCTCACTGGCAGATCATAAGCGCACTGTGTCTGTTCATAGAAGATGGGTTTACTGGCATGAAGGGGAATGCCAGAGTCATGTAACTTTCACTTTGTCTTTGGATTATTTATGGTTTAAATACTCCTGGACAGCTTCCAGAGGTGGACAAACCTGACAGAGAGAGTGAGAGTAGAGCCTCAGAAGATATATTAGTAAGAAAAAAGTAAGACAAAGGTATTGGGAACTGTGCAGTCACTCATTGCACCAGTGTTATCCACAGTTTACCAAGAACATCATCTACTGTGTAAAGATACCAAGCATTTAGAAAATGATTATGCATCTACCAAAAAACAAAAACAATATTCCATCCTACAAGTGCCAACAAACTGTAAATTAATACTTACTGGGGAGCAAACTGTTTATCTCTCGCTGCTTAGACAGGTTGAAGGGGAATTCCAGCAGTCCCGTGTCTTTCACTTTCTGTTATTAGGCGGAAGAAACAAAAGAAAGAAAGAAAAAAGATATCAAAAGCATATCACTGGCAATATTTTAAAATTTTAACGTTTACCTGAAAAAAACTATATTGTGATATATTGTCATTCTTTAGTGTTTCGTTTTGCAAAACATTAATTTAGCTATTAATTTATCCAGCGTTTAGACGATTGATGATTTAGTTTTACATAGCGCCATCTGCTGATCAAAGCGTGAAAAAGGAAATAAATGCATTCTATCTGCTTGAAGAAAAGAAAGAAAGTCCATTACAGTTCCACATGCACAGATTGACTGAGAAACTTAAAACAAGCAATGGTTAGCCACTGGAAAACAACATGAGCATATATTACACAAATCAGGCAGCACGAATTTTTTTTATACAACGATAAGACAGAATGTTTTTGTTCCTACCATTCATAAATTCACAATTTTTCCCACTCGGAATGCTCAAAACTATATAAAAACAAGTGAATAGCGAAGTAATAATAATAAAAAAAATCTAATAACTTCCTCACGGTGTCTTTCCATAGAAGCTGCATTTAAACGTTTTAGTTATAGCTTTTTACTTGGTAAAGTAAACAAACAAACAAACAAACAAAACAACAAAAAACAAAACAAAACGATTTTAATAGAACAATTTTAAAAGTAGTCAAATTTTTAACAAGATTAAACATTACAGCAGTGATTTATGAATTCTAGTGATATAGAAAATCTTTTTTGCATTACACTGTAATATTTTATTGCACTTGTCGCAACAGGATAATTATCTCTAGTGATCCCATATTTAATCTTTTAAGTTTTTTTTTAAATTTCGTCTTTAACAATTTATTTATATATTAAACTAGACAGCTACTTAAATACGTATATGTTGTGACTGTTTAAAATATCTTTGAACCTGCGCGTTATACCGGGCTGAGAAACAAGACTATATCGCCATCTTGTGTTTGTGAATAGAAACATAAATAAACAATATGTACAGACAGATGTTCCCGCATCTACTAGTGCGCTGTATCGCATACATCACTGATGTTCTTCTCTACACTTGTCAGTGTTTACAAATTAACAGGAAATGACACGTTTGCTCGTGATTTAATATCTGTGAGTAAGGCTGCAATCAGGGACACCGCGTGGCTTTTTTTTTATCTGTTTCGTACAGTAATGAATTGTTCACACAGCATGTCACTCAGAAGTGATAAACTTTGACGTGAATGGCTGGTCGGACCACGCAACAGACACACGGGCCTACCAAAACAGAGAGGACGCACACAATCTTAGAGGTGTGGAGAGTAGCTACATAAACGGCTTTTCACCTGTTACCACGAGCAGCGCGTTTAATTAGAACTTACACTTCCGAGGATCTGGCGTTCCATTCTATACTGCCGACCAATGAAAGATAGGCCTCAGGAAGAGTGGGAGGAGCATGCATATAATTAAGTGTGTGTATGTATTTGGATTGGAGTTCTTTTCCAACCCTAAACTCATTGTATGGTTAACGTGTAGTTGCAAAGTAGTGAGATGGGAGCCTTTGCAGAGTGCAGCTGGTATTCTCTGGTTTTATGCAGCATCGGTTCCGTTACGGTTGTGTATTACCTGCTAAAGTGGTCGTGGCTGTTTTGGCATGGATTCAAAGTGTATGTGCTTTCTGAGATTTGGCAAACGAACCTGAGGAAATATGGTCAATGGGCAGGTAAGGACTTCTTGCTTCTTTCTCTAAGACTGATATACCAAACCATTGTTGCATTTATTATTTATGTACTTTAACCTTCTAACATGCATCATTATGCAATTAATGTTTTAATTTAATTATTTATGATAATCCTGAAAAGCAAACGATGTTAACATTACGCTCTCTCTCTCTCTATATACACCATACACACACATATACATACACTTTGCAGAACACACATATATCTTATATAATCATCAGGCACTTGTTATTTCTCCAATTAGTTATTTCTCTCAAAAGTATCTATTTAAGCAAATCTTTTCAAATTGTTAGTAATAACATTTTGATATCTTGTTATTTGTAATGATTAACCTGCTTGCAGGTAACCAGTTGAGCCAATACTAGTCACTACTGGAATAAGTACTAGCATTTAATAAATGGTTAATTATAAGACTGAAAAGATACTACAGCAGTCACTATAAAATGTATATTTGTAATTCAAAATAATCACTAGTACCAAAAAACATACTATTTTTGCAATACTATTTTATTTTACTACTTTAATGCCTGTTAAACTATCTTGCCAAAAAATCTGATCATGAAGATTGTGTAAATATATTCTTTGTAAAGTGTTTCTGAACTAAATCTGTATATTTTGTGAGCACCAAAACTGCCATTGCAGTGTTCTCGGTAAATTATATACTAAATTACTGTATTAAAATCATTTAAATGACCCGTTTATATGCATTTCTATTTAAGTAAAGTCAATGCATCAAGTTGTGGGGGTACACATCAGCACCTAGTGTCCAAAAACACAGCATGTGCTTGTGGCCTTCTTTGCTGTTTTTCCTGCAGGGGTGTTCCTTTGCATTGGTTGTACCTGATTCTGCTCGGGGCATCTGCACAGTCAGAAACTCAACACTGCTGCCTTTTTCTTGTTTACTTAAAATGTTCAGATTCCAGACATAATAGCATAACAGCATTAAAAAAATCAGACACAAACAATTACAGTGGTTAAAGGTGGGCGACAGAATGATAACTGACGGCAAAACAGAAATGATGAGATGGTTTTGATATTTCACTAAAACTTCCTGTCTTTTATAGTTGTAACTGGAGCAACATCAGGGATTGGCCGTGCATATGCTGAAGAGGTCAGTAAATAACTCTCATATCTTACAACATGAATTAGCATCACAGTTTCAGTACTTAAACATTCACTACAGATCTTTGTAGTTTGTAATTAACCATTTATCAGAGTTGCATAGTTGCTCTAAGCTACATGCAATATTTGATTGATTTTAGCGTCCTAAAGTGACGAGTCCTTGTCAAGGAATGTCAGGTTTGTTCTGTAATTGTCAATAAAATGCGGTTGTAATGCAGCGTTTGACAATATTGGCAATCAGCTAGTCTGGAGGTCATCATAAAGATATCTTAAGAGGATCCAGGAGCATTGGTAATTCCATTCAAAAAACTGCATGGATGTTGTAAAGTATGGATCAGATGAAAATCCAGACCTCTCTTTGGCCATCACAGCGTGTTGTTCTTGTCCTTAGAGTAAAGGACAGGGAAAGTAAGTCTGATTAATGATAGGACGTACAGCAAACAACGTGCTTGCTGCCTTGCATATCTGACAGAGAATGAGAAAGACTCCTGTGATTGACTTGAAACTCTTATCGTCTGCACAATGAAGGTTAATGGGATCCAAACCAATACTGGACTCTGTGACTTCATTCTGTGGACAAAAATATGTTGAGCAATAATTATTATTTCCTCTATATACAAGCACATTTATCTTTGTGGGTGTATTTGTTTTTTAGCTTGCCAAACGAGGATTAGACATTGTTCTGATCAGTCGCTCAGAGGACAAGCTTTGCAGTGTTGCCAAAGAAATAGGTGAGTTACAAACTAGGAGTAAAAGAAAAAAAACTTCAGAACAGAGATTAATCCATTTGTGTGCGAGACATTAACCCATTTTTTCTTAGAATGGCATGACTGTAAAATTTTATAGCCCTAGTTTTAAACGCCATAAACCATATTTGCAAATATGCTGCTGAAAGATAATCGAATAATCTAAAAATAGTTTGAAGACAGTCTAATATGCAGCTCATTTGTTATTCATCTCTAGTATGTGTTCTACCAGCAAGACTAATTTTCTCTGGGACGAACAGCTTTATTTATTAAGTTTAGACAGAGAAAAAACCCTGTATGTGTTTGTTTCAGAGTCTCGGTACAAGCGGCAGACACATGTGATTCAGGCAGACTTCACAGAGGGCCATTCCATCTACTCTACTATCACACAACAGCTAGAGGGCCTGCAGATTGGAATTCTGGGTAAGATAACAATCAAGATCAAGAATGAAGTGTAAAACACTGAAAAGGGTGAAAAACTATTTAATTAATTTCGTTAGAATAATGCCATAGAATAATTTTGTTTCTTTTTTGGATCGAAAGCCATCAGTTTTAGTTTTACATGACAATTTTTAACTCCCCTTTTATTTTTTGCTTTTATACATGGGAGGTTTTATGAACATTAAGAATTTCTGTAAAGCTGCTTTGAAATATGCATTGTGAAAAGTGCTATACAATTGGAATTGGATATCAAAATTTTACATTTAAATTAAACGCTGATTTTCTGTATATTTGGTTACCCCCATATACTACTCTAGCATCATCATCATGACCTCTTCTTGATTAGAACTGTGTTTATTCTGACCTGAAGGTATTGAAGACAGGTTCAGTAGATCAGAAGCTCTACGCTATCAAAAATGAGAATAATAAAATACGCTCAATACAGATTCATTCTTGACTAAAATGTTTCTCATAGCACTGAGAAAAGAGAAGCATAGCCTATTTTACTTTTGTCAATTTCTTCTGTTTTCTCTGTAGTGAACAACGTAGGTATGAACTACATAGGGGTTCTGGCAAATTTTCTGGATGTTCCTGATCCAGACCAGGTCTGTCTAAGCTTCTCTACACCACACAGCTTGACTTTCTGCTTTATTGTAATCAGAATCTATTGTGTGAAAGTGTACTATATGAAGTATTTGTTTCTGTCTCCAGAGAATCACACAGGTGATAAACTGTAACACACTGTCAGTCCCTCAGGTAAGACTGTCGTTATGTGAACCTGTTTACACACTGCCTGTTAGGCCGCTGTATTTGTTATCTTATATATTGTTTTGACATAGCAGCATACATAATGAGTGCCACTGGTTGAAACGGCTTCTTACTCTTCTTTGCAAATCTGGCCACAGTGATTTAGTAATATTGTCAGGTGATTGAAATGGCCAGGGCAGATGTTGAAGTTCAACTTTGCCGTTTTATGATCATATTGTTCACATTTTAGCATTGGAGTCCATGATTACATTTTTTTTTAATTACAGCTCTTTCATGCATGTTAGATCTGTGAAGTGCCCTTTGGATATTTTTGTAGAAACAGTGTTCAGGGTTTAAGTTGAATTTTGCAATCACTTTGCAGGATTAGTTTTGTGTTGTTTATTCACAGTTCCTATCATTCAGTTCAACCACATTAAGGTTACAGATACACACACACACACACACACACACACACACACACACACACACATAAACAAAATTTATTTTTCCTCTTATGATCTTTTTGTTCTTATGTATTATTTTAAGTGTGAAATATTTTTTTATTTTAATATGTAATTTGTTCTGGCAAAGGTAAAGCTGAATTTTCAGCAGCTGCTGTATTATTCCATTCCTCAGTGTCACATGATCCTTCAGAAATAATTTAAATACTAATAATTTGTGCACAATTATTATCAATAGTTCATACAATATTGGAATTTATATACAACAGTAAATCTTTTTTTTTTTTTTTTTTAAACAGTGATGTTGATGACAGTGTTGTTGTTTTGCAGATGTGCAGACTCGTTTTACCAAGCATGCTTGAGAGGTAAACACACAGCTGGTACTGATCATACCTGTTAAATGATGAAAACTGCATTTATGCTTAACATGAGGGTTTGTGCTTACTCTCAGGGGGAAAGGCCTCATTATAAACATTTCATCAGAAGCGGCATTTCAGCCACAGCCAATGCTGTCAGTGTATTCTGCCACTAAGGTACACAAAAAATGGTATACTCTTATATATCTCGATAAAATGCAGCCTTACAGAATACCATGCAAAACATAACTTAAGTGTGTCTTTCTTTTCTCTCACACAGATATTTGTAACATATTTCTCTCGCTGTCTGCATGCAGAATACAGAGCGAAAGGAATCACGGTTCAAGTAAGTCCATTAGCGGTAAACATCTTTTACATTTTTTTGGCCAAACCTTAATGTTGTTTCTCTTCTTTCGTCCAGTGTGTAACCCCGTTTGTGGTCTCCACTAATATGACTCATAACATGCCTGTGAATCCACTGGTAAAAAGTGCTACTTCATTTGCTAAAGATGCCCTGAACACTGTGGGTTACACAACATACACAAGCGGATGTTTAACTCACGCACTGCAGGTAAACGCCGCACGCTTAATACATATTTCTAGTTTGCAGTATATAAATATACAGGGTTATGTTATAATGTCCTATTCATTTTTATTTGCTTTAAATCATTTCAATATCTGAATATATTATGGAATAATAACTTACCGATCTTTCTTGTTTCAGCACATTGCGCTGTCCGTCTTTTTCCCGGGCTGGCTGCGTC
Organism: Puntigrus tetrazona; assembly: GCF_018831695.1. Lineage (NCBI taxonomy): Eukaryota > Metazoa > Chordata > Actinopteri > Cypriniformes > Cyprinidae > Puntigrus > Puntigrus tetrazona. Next base: position 14,129,138 of record NC_056703.1, read on the forward strand.
TCACATCCTTTTGTGTGCAACACATGGCAAATTTCGCTCGTAGCGTTGAACCCAAATTACGGGAGAGGATGGCAGAGACAAATAACAAACAGGATTGACACAAATTTATGGACGGAGATGGAAAGATTTATGGAGATGAAAAGATGGGGGAAAAAAATGCATACACGTACAAACATACGTAGAAGTTATATTAACAATAGATATTTTACTGCAGAACAATTGCACACAATCATTTTTATGTCAAGTTGGTTGATCTGTTTCTGCGTAAAGGCTAACATTCGTATTTGCATTGTGTATTTGCATCATAATCCAAAGTCTCAACCTATGTACCCTACTCATAGTTAAATGACATTGACACGTGCATTTACAGCAGGATCAATTTAGAAAGGGTGAATACAACTTTCTCTCCCTCATTTGCACATTACAGTAATGTATATTTACACTACTGTTTAAAAGTTTGGGGTTGAAAGACTTTTCTATTCATATTCCTTGATCAGTGGAGAGTGCAAAAGAACATAATTTATTAATCAGATTTTGTCATTAAAAAAAAGACATATATATATATATATATATATATATATATGAACGGGCAATATATACAGCACCTTTACTTTACAGAAAGACAGAAGGAAGAACAAATTAATTTTATTGTGGATATCCGTTCAGTTACAAAGATGTATTTTTCCCACTTGTTTTATGTGAATCAGAATTTTTTTAAGAAGTGCAATATGAAAGATGCGATGCTTATAGGTTTAGCTGACAACAATTAACTGCATCATATAATAAATGATTATACAGGCCTTTCATGCATTTGCACAAAATTAAGGTTGAATCACTTTATGTCACATGGACTACATTAAAGATGTCCCTACTGACCCTCTAGGCTTTTAACCACTTTATAATCATTTGTTTATAAATTTGGCTATGACTTTTACATACATATTTTTATTTATTGTTTTTTCATAATATGACATGAAAACACACAGCCTAGACTGAAGGAACAGGATTGTAATTTTAGCATAAAGACAGAGGCAATAAAGAAAGAGATGACATTTGAAATATTTTGTTTAATCAGTCTTCGGTTCTGTTGACTCTACATTCAGTCGTATAATTAAGCTTTTGAATAGTGCTGGGGAACCGCAGCATATCCTAACTGAACCTCCTGACTAGATCCTAACAAAAATGCTAATGATGCACTTTAATGATGTTTTGATCTCAGATATCTAAATACTTCATATCATATGGAAACGGGATTGTGTAAAGCAAGCTGTGCATACTCAATGACTGTTAAAAACACGTTATATATAATGAATGTACAGAATGGAATCGTTTGTACACATCTATTATTTAGCATAAGACTCCTATTATTTTAGATATGATAAAGACCTGACGTTCTTGGGCTTTGGCATAGTGTTTTTGTTAATGCTTAACAAAACATGCGCAAAATATTCAAGTATTTAGCCACGGTCCCTTTTTCATCTCACAAAGACTAGCATCCTTAGCCCTAATCAATCAAGACGCCTGTCACAAGATCCGCTTCAACTCAATCAGTACTGTAATAATTTAACTTCAACCCAGTCAGCACAATGCGTTTGAACTGTAAAAACGGCAACACACACACACACACACACACAAAACAGGATGTAAAAACAACAGGAGGTAATGCAAATAGTCAGGGCAATTTCTTGAGGCACACAATATGAAATCCAGACTGAACGAAAACTAGTGCACAAGAAGACTTACTTGTATACACAAACACAAATGTAATAATAATAAATAACATGTCTATATGAATGGCAAAATGACAGAAAATACACTATGAATGCATAAATCCAATGAAAGAGCTCTAAATGCAAAAGTTGAGAACAGTAATTCTTCCATGGCCAAAAATAAGGGGTCCTTAACTGATCACAAGCTCTAACTGGGACAAAAGGGGTGCAAAGGGCCTGTTTTTTTTAATCAAGGAACGCAGAAATGATTAACAAAATTCTCCAAGAGTGCATTACAATAATAAACAACAAACAAAAAGTGAGTAAACTGACTCACTCTGCCCTATTACTGTGCCAACTGTAACCATATCTCATTTAAGACCTCTTTCAATGACTTTTTTCCATATGCGGTATCTTGCACAAACAAACATGAATCGCAACATATGCAAGCACTCACCACCAACACTGAACTTAACGTAAAAAAAAAAAAATTGAGAACACAAAAATAAATGCATTATATAATGATTGGCAGTATTTACCCATTAACCCAAAACACACCTGCTATCCGTTTACCAAGAGAACATATTTTACCAGTTTATGATGTTTGGTCCTCAAAATCATTCACCATTTGAGAATATCAGTAATCAAATATACTCGTTTTACACTCTCAGTAACATTCCAGAGGTCCCCTATCATACAAAAACAATTTGGTTACGGTTTTTCAGAGTTCAGTGCATGTCACCGGCGTGACCCCGTGAATCAAGAGAGTCGGGCCCAGGTCTCGTGTCAGCGTGTCCAGCTGTGTCAGGTACTGCTGTGACAGCTGGGAATTGGAGGGAGGGTGGGGCAAATACAGGAAGCGGACTGCTGCCGTAGAGCTGTGTTCCCTCAGAAGGGCATTCGCGGCACACAGGAAGTCTTCTGTCACTTTCTGACCCTCAGGCTTCGGCCCCCTACACATGCGCACCACGTTATCCCACGCCACAATCTTAATAGCGGCACGAATCCTCAGCTTTCCCAGCAAATCTCTAAACTGCTCCTCTTTGGCCAGCCAGCCCTGGTCACCCGATTCGGACTCCACACAGACAAATATACGCAACCTTGCACGGCGCCACCTGTTGGCCATGTTTAAGACACACGCCATCTGAAGCAGGAAAAGACTGGACACATCTGCGTAACTGGCGGTGCCTGGGGAGAGCAGGTTGGTCGGCCACACGTCAATGGTGTCCATGTTGTCATTTGCCCTCATATAATTTATGCCTTTGGTCTCAGGTGGTAGCTGGTAAAAATAACGGCCTAAACAAATGTTCTTGCCCATTTTTATGGCATCTTGGATGATGCTCACATACTCCTCAGGCTGCAGAGCACGAGGGCTCTCAGCATGGCGCACCGGTGGAAAATGAGCCTGTAATGATGGGAGGTCCACACCGAAATTATCCCCCTCACCCCTATCACCCTCACAAAAGACTGGGTCCTGCAGGAAGTAGTCTTCTGGATAGCAGTTGTCATAGAAGCCAAGGACCAGAGTATTAGGCTTCATGCCTCCTGGAAAAGAAAAGAAGAGAAATGGGCTACATTAGTTTTTGATTCACTCAAAGAACCACTCATGAGAGTCATTTATTTCTGAATTGGGTTATACCGGTCACGTTATATGTTCCTGAATCACGAAAAAAGAACCTGCTCTTTCTTGTTTTGAGGATACCGTGGTTTTAGATGTTTTTGATTTACTATAGATGAACTAGCTCATAACTCACTCACTCCGCAAATGGAGTCGTTTGTTTGTGAAAAAGGCTGCATTATTTGTGCTGCTGAATTACTCAAAAAAAGAATTACCTCACAAGAGTAATTTGTTCTTGTATTATGCTATAGCTGTTTTTATGTTCTGATTCGATTAATAGAGCTAACTCATTTGTTTGTGAATTTGGCTGCTCTTGTTGTGCCATGTTTGTTTTGTAATGCAACTCAAAAGTCAGCATAAGTCTATAGAAAGATATTTCAAGATATTTAAGCTTGCCTTTTAGTGAATCACACTGAGCACAGACGGAAAAGTCACATTTTCAATAAAATAAATACAATAACGTATTTACTGTATTATTTCACTAGATATGTACTTGCTCTTTGCACAATAACAACAAAGACGAATGTCATCTAATTGATGCTTCCTGCCTCTGTGCTGTAAAAATGATGTAATGAGGAAGTGTTTTACCTAGTCCAGTAATGCGGAGCAGATGCTGAGTGCCTTGCCTGACAGACGGAGAGAGAGTCAGATCCACAAAGGCTTTTACACCCAACTTATCCACTAAACTCAACCAGAAATTATACTGTGGCTGCACCGGGTCTGCTGGCAATGCATCTGTAAGAGTTCAGAGAGATTGTGTTTGGTTGTTAAAATAGAATGAGAAATATATTAGCACACACACTAGATGCAAAAAGAGAATCATCAGGTCTTATGACAGATTTGCTCAAACGAGAAAGGAATAAAATGTATTTTATCTTAAAGTAAGATTTCTATAGACAGTTATTTATTGTCACTGGCATTTCCATGCAACGAGTAAAAACACTGTGACTGGATCATGCAAACAAGAAAACCGTTTTTCTGTACCGTTTAAGAGATTAAGAAGCCAGAGAAGACACCTAATGTAGTCATAAAATGCATATGTTACTTTATCCTTTATACCTTGAGAAACCATTTCTTTTTTTTTTATATTTTATCATACAATTGCTCCCTATTGCATCCTACCCAGATCTCCAATCTGCACATGCCCAAGGACAAACAGCCCTCCTTTCTTCAGCTGGTTGACAAAGCAGATGAGCTGACAGGAGGAGCGTGGGTTTGCCACCATCAGCAAGACCTGAGGCCGCCAGAACTTGACATGATCCTTACGGGAGTCTAACATCAGAAGGTATTTCCTCACCTGAGAAAAAAAAAAAAGAAGCATAGATAGACTATCTATCTATCTATCTCATGGATTAAATGTTCAGTGCATTGATATGTGGCTTGCATTTTGAAGGTACCTGATGGAAGATAAGAGCTTGGCTGATGTAGCCCCAGCTGCTGGTGGGAGAGCGGTAGTGCAGGAACAGAAGAAGTAACAGAAGCAGTACTATACTGGCTGAGGAATACACTGGGTTTATTACGAACATCATTACCAGACAGCTTATAATACCCAGCAAACATGTGTGCCAAGAGAAAAACTGAAATGTTGGCCTGGAAAGAGAGGAGAAGAAGAGAGTAAGAAATAAACATTATATTCAGCAAGGATGCATTACATTGGTCAAAAAACACACATTGTTATTTGTTCTTTATGAGGACTCTCCCTAGGTGCCCTACACCAAAACTACACTTAAACCTACCCCTACAGGAAACATTTTTACATAAAAAAAAAAACAAAAAACAAACAACAACAACACTATTTATTATGTTTTTAAGCCTTTTGAATTATGGGCAAATAGGCAGTGTCCTCATAAACTACCTTCAAATTGTAATACCTCTGTTATTAAAAAAAACAAACAAAAAAAAACAGTGCACACACACACACACACACACACACACACAATTAGAGCAGTACCTGAAGTTTGGAGCAGAGGCCCATTCCAGAGCCAGACAGGCCAAATCAACAGCTGCATACGCTAGCAGGTAAAACACTGTCACAATACCAGCTATCACATTCAGCTGTCCTGCAAACAGTGTACACTACAACACAAACACATACAACCTTAAAAGACATATTCTTTATATCTTGTGTCACAGATGTAACACTGAAAGACAAATGCGCAGAGCTCTCTATACCTGCACCAGACCCCAGGTGTAGAGCACAGACACCCATGGGTTCCCAGAGCTGGACGTGACTGTAGCCGGAGCCAGAGGCAGACCTGAAACCAGATCAACAAAACGCTGACACACAACAGAGCAATGGAGTACCAACATCTCATCACTTCAGGATAATATTACACCATGATATCATAAGCCAAGTCAAAACCAACAATGTTGACCCAGTCCCTGGGTCAGCAGGAGACTGACATAATATTCTTTATTATATCCACAGTGTCATGCATTTTTCACCATTTATCTGTTTATATTCATAATCAAATTATGCCTTTGTAATGTATCCTGGAATTCAGAAAGTAACGCAAAACATTTCTACTAAGAATTGCTATAAACATTTCAATCATACAAGTGGTGTGAAGTTGCTCAACCAGACAGAACAGAGCCAATCTCTGCCATTTCCTTTTTAAATGCAGTTTCATTCAGAAACCACACTGGCCACTGGTTATCCAACAACCATGACCTGATATTTTCCTTTAGTACATGTAAGAATTCAACAAGCCTGGTTATTACATTCCTGTTGGTTTTAGGGAAGCACAATATTAGACTTTTGCAGATTTTTTTTTTATAATTTTGGCTGATAGTCAATGTTGATACCCATACACATTTCCTTTTGTTTTGAAACAATGCAAAGTCTCTCACGTGCAGAAATTATGTACAAATTATTATTAACTTACCATCTATTAACGCTAATGCCATAATACAATTTTATATATATATATATATATATATATATATATATATATATATATATATATATATATATATATATATATATATATATCATAAATATCATCAGATTTACAATTTGTAATTTGTGTATTTTACCTTCATTTCATTTTAAGTAGGTCTACATCATCCCCTAAATAAATAAAAAGGGCTTAAGTGAGCTATATATCTTATCGGCAAGGCATATTGGCATAATTTTAAGCCTTTATCAGCCAATTCAAATAACATTCCTATCTTTTAGTGCATCCCTACTGCATTTTTTTGATCTACGTAATATTTTTACAACAAATTGTGTGATCAATCATTTTCTGTAATTCCTGTGAATGACATGTTTAGAAAAAAAAAAAATACATTTTTAAAAAATTAAATAAAATCAATTTCTCAAATAGAATAGCTTGTTCGTTTGGATTATATCTGATTTAGGTAGAATATGGTTGGAGGAAATATGATTTTGGTTAAAATGTAATTTTTTACCTTTTCACACAGATATGACCTCTCTCACCATATATAAGCCTAAAAAATGTGACAAAAAAAATTTACACTGAACAATATTCTCTAAGCACATTTTCCTTAGAAGCCATGAATACTGCTTTCCAAGTACTCCTCACTAATGTTTTCCCATAACACTTCTTGTGGAGATGTCAACATCCCTAACACAAACATCTCAGTATCAGTTTTCAGACAGAAATATGTCCCAAATGCACAAAAACACACACTAACCAAAAAGCTGGTCCAGAGCAAGCGCATGGAGGATTCGAGAAGCACCTATCATGGAGCACATAGCAGCTGAGAGAGACGCGCAGTACACTCCAATGGTCACGAACGGAGGCCACACGTTCACACGCTGAAACACTGCGTAATCATTGATTAACAACAACCTGAGACACAGAGAGACCAAAAAGTGACAGAAGGGAAAAAGAACAAAGCACAGTGTAAACACATTGTGTAAATTTCCACATGGCTTCTTGAGTGTTGTAAACGGCACCTGTCGCAGGTGGAGCTCAGCAGCAGGAAGAGAAGCACGTAGACAGTGAAGGTGTATGACACCGCCATAATGGTCCCTTTAGGTATTGACTCACTGGGGTTCTTCAGCTCACCTGAGAAAGTGACACAAATCAAATGACATGTTTACGACACTCGTCCAATATTGCAATTAGATTAGAAACCAAAAAGAGGACGCAAATAAATAGAGGTGTCTGCGGTTGTCTGGTTTTGTACCCGACATGTTGGCTCCTGCCATGATGCCTGTGCAGCTGGTGAACATCACAGCAAAGACAGTGGCGAAAGACATCATTGTGTTGGTACTGTAGTCCAAAGAGTAGTGTGCTACAGGCCAAGACATTTGGACAAAAATAAATAAATAAATAAATAAAATTATATGCATCACTCAGTACATCAGTCTAGATCAGTTGCTTATCTCTGTTATATTATTTATGCATATAAAAAAATGTATTATTTAATATTATTTTTAATATTAAAAAAATTAAAAGTTTAATTAGAAAAATGTTTAATTAGTCATTTTTCATCTCAAGCGTTTATCATCTAATTAATGATTTAAATTGGGTTAACCATAAATTAGGCATAAAATTGTATACATTTCAAATATCTGTATTTGAGTAAAGAATTTAACATTTTAAAATGTTTCTTATAAAATTCTCAACAGATTTATATGATCTATTATCTAGCTAAAATCAGAATTTGTCTTCTGTAAAATTATTATATATATATATATATATATTTGTGCAAACAAATGAACTGAATAGAATAGCATTTTTTTTTTTGTCACACTTCAAAGTGACCTTGGACAATAAAAATATTAATTTCTTTAAAAGAAAATCTTAATGACCCCAAACTATCGAACAGCATACATGCATAGTACATAAAGTATAGGAAAATTCATTAGAAACTCCTTTTACCACAAAAGCAAAATGCTCTTTTGAGGAACATTTCACTGCCGTATACACCTTTTTCCCACTAAATGTTTCGTCTAACACACACAACACAACCATGACCAGTTTTATTTCCCTTTTATGTCTCTTGAAACATAGCAGCTACATAACCTCAATAATCATCATTGCAACCACACAATCATCAATACCACTATGGCATGATCTTACTCACGTCCGAGGTTGTTTTTCAAAGTAGTGCCGTTGAAGCCTGTGTAGCTGGGGCTGACAGTGACGGTGTGGTTGTTGCCGTACGTGTGTGTGATGTTGAAGTGCTGTGGACTGAGTATCAGGGGGCTGATGATGATAGAGATCAGGGACACCGTCACCACCAGCAGAATGATAAAAGAGGCTTTGGCGTAGATGTGAGCACCAACCAGACACACCACCAGACATAGCAACAGCACTAAAGAGGAGTACAGCACGGTGTACCAGTAACCCTGTGGCAAAACACGCAGGTCATGTGACACAGCAGAGCCTAGAGAGAGAAGAAAAGAGACGTTTAAAATGTAAAAACACAAGCCATACGCATTCAATTCTTGTTTAGTACAGTGTTGTTCAATGCACAGCTCACCTGGATCCTTGCCAAAGACGTCCAGTATGGCCTCCACCAGACCAAGTACATAAACGCCACACGCACATACCTTCGCCAGGTAAAACATCAGGCCGATACTGCCTCCAAACTCTGGACCCAGAGAACGACTGATCATGACTGAGACTAAAGAGTTAAAGGACAACAACTTTATTCAAACACTCACGAACAAGACGACTGAGCCTGCAATTCTAGCCTGCTCTATTTGGCACAGGGATAGGTCAAGGATACAGTAGGCCCCGCCTCCTTCCACAGCACCATTAGTTGAAATAGCACATATAGACAGGATTGTCAAGGAGATGATGAAGTAGGCCACAAACAGCATTAAGAGGCCGTGGAGAAGACCAGCATGACCCACAACAAAACCTGCAAAATCGACATCCACAGAATCATTCCTGCAGAAAAAACACCTGGAGGAAGAGTACTTTATCTCTACTTTAATTCTCTGGTCATTTACTCACCCGTGCGAAGAAAGAGCACAATACTGAACATGGAGAGGATGGTGGGCACCATGACGCCAAAGAAGGTGTTGAGTTTACGGGGGTTTGATTTGGGGGATGCCTCTCCTGTCTCTGCTGGTCTGGCCCTGGAGTCTTCAGCATCACCCATCATGCTGTACACCCCGTGAACAAGAAGAGGAGAGTGCTCGTTTGCCATGGTCTGAAAAACAGGAACCTGCAATAAGAAACCATGGCTAGTACATGCAATTCAAAATAAGACAATAAATGTGTCACGGAGTTGAGCTATAAAACAAGCTATTATTACTACTCAGACACTTATAATATACACTACAGCACATTTGGGGTCATTCAGTACATACTTTCATTCCTCAAGGGCACACTGTTACACAATATTTAGTGAATATTTTCCCTACTGTTCAACTACTGTCAATTATTATAATGAAGGCTGGGGCAATGGTTGCTGAAAATTCAGCTTCGCAATAATATAAATAAATAACATATTAAAATACATTTTGAAATTGAAGTTTTACTGCATGTCCGATCAAATAAATGCAGGCTTGTGAATGATACTTCAAAAGATACTGCAAAATATACTTCAAAAACGAGTTATAGTATGCATTATAGTATGCATTTTTATGTTGTAATGTAAGAACTTTAAAACAAATCAGCATAAATTATTTATACAGTGGTTTTTGTCCTTTTTGAAAAAAAAAAAATCTAACCGATTGATTTAGAGCGGATTTCACAATGAACGTCCATCATTTAAATATCCCATGTAAGATTGAACATTTTCTATTTAATCGACTTTTCATGGCCGTGGAAACCTTGAGATAGCAAGACCTCGATCGCCCATCGAACCGCGTTTTTAAAACAAACATTGCATCTTTTTAGTAGCGGAAGTGCATGACCATGTAAACAACCCGAAGTACGCTGATGAAAAACGACTGTATTACGTCCTACACATGTAAGGATAATAACGTAGTTTTTAAAATAACCCCGCTGCCTAACTAACACTACGTTACTAGTTGTCTGAATAAACTAGCAGACATTAATCCTAAACAACAGCGGGCATTTCTAGTTGAGACCGCCACCTCCCTGAGCCCTCAAAGGATGCCTGTGCGTTTAAGGTTATACTGACACACATAACGGTGAAGTATAGAGAGGAGATGAGAGAAGCAAACATGACCTACCTGCCCTTATGAACAACAGCGGCGGCGACGCCAATCGAAAAGCGGTATGTAACTTCCGCTTTTAGGAAGAAACAACACAAACCGCAAACTACTCGTTTTGACAACGTAGATGCAGGATGTCCTGAAACAGACGTTTCACCAGAGCATCGTATCGAGTTGGTTTCGTTTCTTTAAAGAATCGCAGGTGGAAAGTTTTCTTCGTCTGCAGCCTCAGATCTCGTGATCGTCAAACCCCCGGGACATGACGGCCGGCGAGGAGCGCGCTGTCGTGTCTCCCGTGGACCTGACTACGAACGACAGACAGCAAGACCTAATGAAAACGGAAATCGATTATGTAAGGGTCCATTGCGAACTGATGACCACGTACTCTCATACCGCAGCACGGCTGGACCGTCCCGCCTGCCCCTCAGTTTGTTTAAAAAAAAAAAAAAAAGTCACGGGACAGAGGAAGCGCCCATGTGACTTCACAGAGAGGAAGGCTGAAATATCACAAGTGGGAGACGATTTTAAGTCGACCACGAGAGAACCGCGTTGTTTACCATTTGATCTGTTTTGAAAACTGCGTTTTATCTGACGTTAAAGCAAGTGCCGCACTACGCAGGCCCGCTTAAAATGCAAAATAATAATAATAATAATAAATCTTAACATGGGTGTGGTACTTTCTGCCTTTTTGTCAGGCTATACTTTATTCTGATGGGTGTCTTTGAAGTGCTGCATATGCTATGCATCAGAGTTGGTAAAAATCAGATCTGGAGACAAGAAAATGCCTTATTGTGAAAGTTTAATCATAGCTGGAACCGTTTGAAAAGTTTCATACTGTAACACTTGCATTGTTGTTTTTATGTATGAAAACAACTCATTATAGTTATGCTGCAGCATGTATGACATGAATCTAAATGAATGTGTGTGTGTGTGTGTGTGTGTGTGTGTGTGTATAAATGAACAATGGACAAACTAATCTGGGAAACGTAAATCTGGCAAAACTGTTACTGAACAAAGTGTATCTGTTATGTGTTTTGTACCGTAACAAATATTCTCATAAATTATGTATTCACTGTCTCTTCTCTAGGCCTTGGACTGATTCAGACGTGCGCTGGTATCTGGTAACACAGTACGCTGTGGTAAAGAACATACAGTATTGTAATCATGCACGCTTCAAAACATAGCAAGTAATTCTAGGGAGCCTCGTTTTCTGAATCGTAAAAAGATTTGTTGTTAGACAGCACTGCACATTAGCTTATTTTCCATCAACCATTTAAAATTTGACACTGCATGACATTTATGCTCACTTTCACATTGATCTCACGTTTTCAAGAAAGCAAAAAGCAAACAGGCCAAATGTAATTGAAAATGCACTCTCCAACGGTGTGTGGCACTTACAGAAAAGCAGTACAGTGGGTACCCCTGAACACAAAGTGGCTGCTTAAAAACATTCCTGTTTCTCAACTGAATAAAGTCAAATAGTATTTAAATGCTTTCAAAGCAACCATTCGGATTTTGCATTTGCTACAGTATTTATAAAAACGAGAAGCAAAATATTGTGTATTTAATACTAAGCGTTATATATTACGCATTTGTTTACACCGTACATTGTAATCCGGACTAAAACACACCAGCCCAGAAAAAAAAAAACAGCTAGATAACGGTTAATTCGTTATTATTGTGCTTTATGGTTGTGCTCTTTTGCACTTTAATCCGTTTGAAACATGTTTTTGTAACATCAATGAATACTGCTGTAATACCGTACCAGTTTCCACAATTACCACGCTTAGAAAAGACACTCCTAGACCGAGTCCAAAGACTGCGTGTTGAGATGCGGCCAAACGTAGGAGGGTCCGGCTGGGAGGAGAGGGAAGGTGGGATTGGCCACCGGAACAAAAGTGGGTGAGTGTTTGAGTCTGTGCTTTTTGAGCTGACCGAGTTCTCTGAAGCAGCATCCACACTCAGCACAGCGGTATGGTCTCTCTCCTGTGTGAATGCGCTGGTGCTTGTGTAAGCTGTCCAAATGGCGGAATCGTTTCTCGCAATATCTGCAAGGATACGGACGCTCTCCCGTGTGTATGCGCTGGTGTGTTTTCAAGCAGTAGAAACGCCTGAAGCCCCGGCCGCAAATGTTGCAGCGGTGCACTTTATCGGGGCTCTCGATAGTCCGGCTGAACCCCGAGTCGCTACTAACAGGCGCTGCCAAGGCCAGCAAAGCATCACCGTCACTCTCCCGCAACGACGGAGAGGAGATCTGTGCCAACTCTTGCATGGAGTTGGAGGAAGATGCGACAGGGGGCTCTAACGTAAGGGAATCAGGGTCGTCTTCGATTTTAATAGTGCCCTGTTTGACGTCATCGGAGTCCTCCATCACCTGTATCAGCTCCAGCTCACTAACGTTCCCAGCTGGCGTGCTCATTTCAAACTCAAACTTTGTCATGTCAGACGGATCCTCTGGTGGGTTTGCGGAGGGGTCTGGATTTTCTGGTTGCTCATGTCTCCTCTCACTGTCTGTTACCGCAGAACTGTTGTCTGTAAAACATAGGAAATCATGTTCATATACTTTTAGCATGTGAAATACCCTTAAAAAAAAAAATAGCCCATTTTAGTTGTGGTGCTTCTATTGTTTTGCTGTGAAATCTGGTGATTTAAAAAAATAAAAATAACCAAGTATAACTTTCATGGTCAAATAAAGTGTCATCAAGTGATCACAATTGAGACTGGGTACTACAGAGCGGAAACAAAAATGAAAAAGTGGATTATATTGCAAAATAAAAAATCCAGCCGCTCACATATTTAATATGTAGCTCCGTCTTATAAATATTTGTGCTAGGTGAGTGCCTGGATGTGGATTTTTTGTTCTGCAACATAATCCACTTGTCGTTTTGATACATGATTATTAATATCTTGTAATAATTAATATGGTTATTAATATCTTAAAATAAACATCTTCTGAACTGAATCAGAAAAAAGTTATTTAACTTGATTTTCATCAAAAAAAGTATGATTAAATTAAGCAAACATAAGCTATTTTTTGGTGAAAATCAAGTTAAATAACTTTTTTGAGGCTTTTGATGAAAGTTTATTCGTATATCATTGTATGGTATTATGTTTTGTCCTCTACAAACTTCAGAGATTTGACAACTGATATACATATGCTAGTAGTCTGTTATATATATACCATTGTTTCATATAAAACACACTTAAAAATGTAACTGTCAAAAACTATTCCTTTTCTTGGTCAGTTTTTCTATTACTATTATATTAGACACTATTTGCAACTGGTAAAAAAAGAAAGAAAATATAATTAACCTTTTTCACCCTCATTCGTGATGTAAAACGAGCCCTGTGTCTCGTCTTCTGGTTTGAAGAGAGCAGGGTTGTTTTCCACTAGAGTTTGTGAGGTCGTGGGGTCACTCGCGAGTTCTAAACTGTTGCCTACTGAGGTCCCTCCTCTTGCCTTTCTGCGATTGACGCACTCCCGAGGCCAGTCTGACTGCACCGTGGGGAGACAGAGGCCAACACTAGGGAGATTTCTGGGATTGTGGATTCTTCCCGGTGAGTTTCGTAAGCTCTTGCGGGAGGAATCTCTGCTTTGAGTCTGTAATGTGGGGCTTCCATCCGCAGCGCGCGACGGAATCACAAAAAGTGCGTCGTCTACGTTTGGTCGCACGAGATTCGACCCGGGCTGGTTTCTGTTGAGAAGTAAACACTGTTTGATATTCTTTTCGGCCGCGGTCATGTAGTAGCGCACTGCTTTCAGCTCGCTCTCGGAGATCTCCAGTCTCTCGCGCAGGGTCTGGTTCTCTTTGTGCGACTCTGCAGCTGCGTTTCGAGCCGCGGCCAGCTTTATGCCAACAACTCGCGCCGTTTCTTTTAAAACCGTTTCGACGGCGCATCTTACCGCCTGGTCGATAGTAGAGGCGAGTTCGCACTTGAGAAAAGAAACGCTGATGTCCATGCTCAAAGTCATGGTAACGATCCAAGGCAGTATTTCACTGCGAGATGTAATGTTGCGTGCGTGATTAAAGAGCTCAGAAACGGCGGTTTCGTTTTCTGCCTTGGCTAAATGAGGACCACAATCGAATAATTTACGGCCTCGCTTCCATGCCTAATGTAATACTTCGATAACGCTGTCTGTTTGCGATGTGAAAGAAACAGCAACCCACAAGTGTTTGGTAAATCTCACTCAATCTGTCGCGTTCTGCTGTCGTCAGTGTCGAAGAACAATGACGTCATTAGGAGCCTGGGATTTTGAGTTTTCGTTATAGATTTTTTAAAATAAATGACGTTAAGTATATAAATTGATCCATATGAGAATGAATGTCATTTATATAGAAATGAATAAAATGGAGTGTAATTGTTTTTGAGAGATACGATGTTCTGTTCTCCCCTAAATACAGATCAGAGAAGAATCATCAATAAAGACTGCCTTTAAGGAAAATACTAGGTAATATCAACTAAAGAACAGATGTGTTGCATAAATTATGGGTTTGCACGTGTTTAGATTAAAAAAAAAACATTTCTGTCTTCCTGTGACCTTTACACTACTGGACATTGTTTGATTAAACACACAACATGGTTAAACATTAGAAGGAGCTTGCAGCAGAACACTAGATAGATCACTGCTTCTTTATTCAAGTTTTGGTTTGATTAAAGGTTCAAACAACATCTTCCTAACATTTCAGAGAGAATTGTCCATTTGGTTTCATTTGTGTGCACAACATTTTTTAAATCACTGTTGGAAAAAAATATTAAATAATATTTAATTACTTATTTAACACATTCTCTGATTTATATGGTGGCCTTTGGTCAAATAATGGCAAAATTTGGACAGCAATTGTTTTATTTCTTCTTTTCTTTTCCCCAACGTGCTGTAAGAAAGAGCAATAGCGCACTCTAGAGGCTGACAAACGAAAAGCACAAACTCTATTTATTTTACACCCAGTGTTGTTGCACCAAAATCTGCTCGTTCTGACACCAGAATGTGAACCCTTCCCTTTCCCTGGTGTCTGTGAATCTGAGCCCTATTTAGCTCATGCGGGGAGGAGTGTGATCACACTTCTTTACCCATCCGATCATTCTGTCCATGTCATCTGTCGGCAGAAGTATCTTTAGAGCATTTAAATGCACTTTATAGTCATTTCGTTAACTACGCCAAAGACTAAGATTCATCTACCTAAGTTACTATGAATAAATATCTGGAGGATTCATACAGTTAATGTCCATCCAACCACATACTGCTTACATGGGTCTGTGAAAATGGTGTTGCTGGGCAACCCATCCACAGCTATACTACAGTCCCTTATGGGGAGTAGGGCAGGTGGAATGTACCATCAATAAATTTGGGGAGGGGGAACGCATGCTGACCACATTTTCCTGCCCATAATGTGTGGGCCAATCTAATGGTGCAGAGTTGTAGACATAAATGAAACGCATATTAAGATATTATTTGTTTAATATTCATTCACAGCAATACAGCATAGACAGTCCAGCCTGTCATAAATTTTAATGCGGGCCAATCATCAAGTGCAAAGTAGAATAATCTGTCTTCCCCTCCCATCAACTTGTAATTATGGCAGGTGTAATTAGGAGTGTGTCTCCGGTGGGTGGCCTCTAGAGAAAAAGTGCGCATTGCATTACTAAGCACCCTTACATGGGAATTTTAATTACAGCTCTAAGTAATTTGAGAAAGTGTCAGTGAACTTATCTGTATAATAATAGATGGTGGGTATTTTTAGAAATGTTTTGAAAAATACTGGAAATAAATGTTTCGTTAATATGCTCAATCAGAAACAGAAAAGGTGAAAATGTATACATTTTAATAAAGTATGCAATTTTGTACAATGAGTACAGTCAATCAGTGTTATATATATATATATATATATATATATATATATATATATATATATATATATATATATATATATATATATATATATATATATATATATATATATATATATATATATATATATATATATATATATATATATATATATATATATATATATATATATATATATATGTGTGTGTGTGTGTGTGTGTGTAGAGAGAAAGAGAGAGAGTGAAAGAGAGAATTTTTACCCTTGTATCCAAAACACTTTGAGAAAAATAAATAAAAAAGTAACTAAAGAACACTTACTAGTGAGAAATTATAGCTTAATTAAGTTGGTAGTAAAAAACAAAACAAAACTAGCGGCACTTCCAAATACCCCGACCTACTGTTGCAGCATCGCCCTCTGCCATCATTACTTTGCCCGTCTCAGCTCAGTTACGCTTCTTAAGGGACGTCGCTTATTTTCGACTCTTCTTGCGCGATCTGGCAACACTCCGCTCAGGAGCGCGTTCACAGTCGCTGAGCGGCGCGCAGGAGGGGGGGGGGATTCTGTAAAATGTCACGGTTTTCTCCAAGTCATTTATTTGCCGTCTTGCGCAAAAGTTTAAATTGAGATCTACCCATCCTCGGAGGAAACACCTGATATTTATGTGTAGCGGCCTACAGCCGAGCGTGTTCCAGCGCGAGGTGCCGCTCATCCCCCCGTTCGGCGGCGGGGAGGTCTGCGCCGCAGTGGTACATTCGCAATAAAATGGGTGTGGTTGAATCGCGCATAAGTGATGCTACGTGTTTCTGGTGCAGACCGAATGATTTCATACGGGACTGAATTGACGGCAGAGCGAGCGCACATTATTTGAATTATTTAGAAAACAACTGTACTGTTGTTTATGTTGAATTCACCCCGCCTCCCGTTCTGGCACAGCCACATTTGAACTGATGGACGGGCATGCTCCTCCGAAGAGATAACCAAGTCGATTTTGGTTACTTTATTTTAATTTTTTTAAAGGGCCACTGGGCGCCTCGCGCTGTGCCGAACTGGTCATTTCTTGAACGAGGAGCGACGGTCAAAACGGAGAGATCAGAGCGAGAAGACGGAGGAAGAAGACACTCGGGAGGGAAGAGGCGAGGACCAAGCGACGCAATTTAAAGACAACGACGGCATGTACTTCATTTGAAAGCTTTAATGTATTTGGACTTACTACAGTTGTAGGTAATTATATAATTTAAGTTTGTCCCCCCCCCCCTCTAGTAGCAGCGTCTATCAGGAATACCGTGGTAAAGGCTTCCTCCCATCTTCACTAAACAATAAGAGGGCGACGCGGTAGCTCCGTACTTCGTGATAACGTCGCTTTGATTGGTTTCGTAGGTGAAACACAGTCGCCGAGGCCTAACTAGCACTAGGGGGGAAAAAACGACAGTATGCGGTCCTAATCATTTTGCAGAAGAAGAAAAAAAATTCCCAGCGAATTACTTCCGCCACCCACTTCAGCATTCCTCTCACTTTACGTGGAGACTAAAGCCAAACAGGAAGATTAACAGGTAGGCCTGTATTTATTCCTAAAATCGACCAGAATGCTGTAACCCACGCGAGACACATGGATGAAAAGTAGGAAAGGCATCAGGGATCTAGAAGATTAAAACGGTTCGCGTTTAGTGTTATTTTCGATAATTTGGGGTTTAGCGGGTTTCCCCCCCCCACAAAACCACATTAGCGGATTGTTTAGCAGAATATTATAGAGATCATATATCGCATCGCATCTGTTTTAAAGGTGCTGCATGTTTCATTTCAGCCGTTGAGTCGTGAATTGATGGATCAGAAGCCTCCTGTTCTTCAGCTGGCCGCAGCCTCCAGCGCTTTACTCACTCCACAGCTGATTATGGCAAGCTGATTCGACATTTAATGCTTTATACTAAATATATTCACTATTTTAACAGAAACTATAGAATACCCTTAAAGGGAGTTAGTAATCAATCTCACTACTTTAATTTCAACTTTCACTAGATACACAATCCACTAAATAGCTGACTGTTCACTACAGTCGATACATATACCAGTTTTCACTATTCAGAGGGTACTAACACTTTTTAACTCTTATAGTTACTGTAATATATTTCAGCCTAATATAGTATATATATATATATATATATATATATATATATATATATATATATATATATATATATATATAACACTGGTATTTATCATTTAGTTATCTCACTATTGACACTTGCTTTATTGCTTGTCATGTAATAACAGGCTAGAATGGCTACCGTTTTAAATCTTAATGGTAGAGAAACAATTTTTTTCTAGTACCGCTTTGAATAGACTGTCGTGTTAATAAATGGACACCAGTGTGTGATTAGTTAATAACAGAAAAGCTGGAAAAGAAACGGCAAAAGTAACTAAAGAATAACGAGTAATGCCCTTACTAGTAAAATTAGAACAAGCATCAGTACAGAATAGTTACGAAGCCCAAATCCCAATGTAAGATACTATTAAGTGCTT
The DNA here is from genome assembly GCF_018831695.1 of Puntigrus tetrazona. NCBI lineage: Eukaryota > Metazoa > Chordata > Actinopteri > Cypriniformes > Cyprinidae > Puntigrus > Puntigrus tetrazona. Next base: position 14,147,918 of record NC_056703.1, read on the forward strand.
CATTTGGTGCTAAGGACGATATAATACAAATAATTAGCTTTGAGGATAACTTGTTAAAACGGCTTGCCATATGCAAATGTCAGTAGCATGATAAAAGAGGACGTTCGTAAGTCTGTTGTTCTGGGCGTAGGATGATCGGGCCGACATGTAAACGTAACCCATGTGACCAAGAAAAAGCACGTTTTGCAGCTGTCTCCCGGGTTTAAAGGGACGCGTGGTTTAAATAGGTTGCGGTTTCAGTGAAAACAGCAGTTGGTGCTGGTGTACGATAGAAATGCCGCTTACTTTTCTCCATTTCCTCGCTGCACGCAGAGAGCGCACAGAGAGTCGCTCTGCATTCAGCTCTAGGGGTGTGGCAAAGTCTGACTTTTTTCGTAGCTCGCGCTAACAGAACTCCAAGGACGCAAATTCAACGAGCGCGTTATTAGTATTGGCGCCTCAGCGTTTGATTAGTTCATCTGGTTTAACCCAAAACGGTTCTGTGCGCCCGCCATTCTGCGGCAACGTGACCATAAAAGCCGGACGCAACATGCTGTCTCCACGCCTCATCTGTCTCTTTACCAGCTTCTGTGTGTAATACAGTCGTCGAAAACATTTTACCTGTCTTTTACTGGGACGGAGAAAACATTTGCCCACTCCGAGGCGGTGGCCTTCTTTTTTGCTCTCAATTTGGTGCTTATCAGCTGACAGCCCCCTCCAGTCATATTTAATGTATGAAGTGGTATTATTTTACATAGTGCTGACAGTAATACAGCCCCGCTGCAAAGAAGATAAAAACAGAAGGTTAATAAATAGATAATGTTTGACCCTAAGGCTATTACTAACCTATATTTAGCTGATTTCAAACACTACATCAGTTTATGTGGCATTGTGGTGCACTGCTATGGACCAGAGGATAACCAGTTAACCAGTTGCTCTTTTCCAGACGTGCTTGAATACCTTAAAAGGTGCAGAATTGGTTTCAGTCGTCTAGATTAGCCAAGATTCCTCAGATCTAAGCCGTTTATATCTGAGTGAAAGGTTTTGTGGGTAAAATGGGATTGTACATCACCGCCGTGCCTTTTTCTTTCTCTATGATAGGCTGTGATGTAAGTTTTCAAGTGGGTGTGTGTGGCTTTTATGCTCTTTGTGTGGAGTTTCCTCACAGATTGATTCTTATACATGGCTTAATTTCTCTCTTCCCGCTGTGATGTTGTGTTTTTGTGTGTGTGTGTGTTGAGGGAGTTAAGGCTCTCTAATAAGTATGTGTGGTAAGGGGGTAATAACAATAATTTTTGCATCTGCGTCTCGGAGTTCCCATCAGCACCGATACAATAGCCACACTGAGATCTGTGGGTTATAACTGGAAACATGCAAAGCAGAACTGGTTAGAAGGTCCAAAACACTATGGGATGGGTTGATGATTTGTTATATATTTGACTGTGAAAAAAACACATGCAAAAATCCTGTGTGTTTTTGCATGCCATTTTGAATGCGTAACCTCATGTATGGTTTCAGGTCAGGCGACCTATTATGTCTCTCATTTCAGTTCAATTAAAATAACAATATTGACAAGTGAATTTTGTATAGAACGTAGTTCAGAAAAATCAATGATTGAAATTTTGATTTTATGTAGCCTCTTGTTTGTGCGTTTGGAACGGCTCCCGGAACATTAATCCTATTATATTAAAGATTGTTACCCAGATTATACCAGATTAAAGATTATGCTGTAATGTTAATCTAAACCCTGCAGCACATCTGCACAATGAAATTATCCATATTAAATGCATCTTTAATACGTGTTTTTACAATAGGTACAACCAAAGACTATAAATCTTACAATGAAGATTTATTAAAAAAAAAAGATAATTTCAAATTGCAGTGTAACATTTGTATTTTTCAGCTCGTCAAACCTACACACTGTCTGTGAATCGAGTGGCCTCTAATGTTATTCATATATCACGTTTTAATCTACAGGTGTCTGAGGGGGTGAGAGAGGTCAGAGGGTAAAGGTTAAAGGTGATTTCAAGATGAGTGAGCTCGAGCAGCTTCGTCAGGAGGCTGAGCAACTGCGCAATCAGATCAGAGTGAGTCCTAATACTGGAAAAGGGCTAAAAATAAACTGCACTGGGGTTGACATTATGCCTTACATACAGTACTGACTAAAATGAGTGTTTATGGCACTGCTAAGTACGCTTGAATGAAATTCAGTTTGATCAAATCTGCACCGATCCTCATTTTCTTGCACATCCATAGAATACTGTGTTTTTTTAATTTGCCATGCCAGCTTCTGTTGCTAAACTGATGGCAAAACAATACTCGTGAAATAAAAAAAAAATTAAATGGAAGCTAAATAACACATTTACAAGCCATTTTAAACTTTTTCAAACTTTTTCACCTAACACGGTCTTCTGTCCCTCAGGATGCCAGGAAAGCATGTGGAGACTCCACACTCACGCAGGTGAGATGTGATCACACGTAAGAGCTGGATGATGTGATCTCCAGAGTTTTCTGTGGGTTTTCACTGATGTGGAGTTTGTGTGTGTGGTAGATAACAGCGGGCCTGGACCCGGTGGGGAGGATACAGATGAGGACGAGGCGCACACTTCGTGGGCATTTGGCTAAAATCTACGCCATGCACTGGGGCTCAGACTCCAGGTATCTTTATCCACAACCTTCTAACAATTCACCGCTCACACCTGGCATCAAAGAGAACAAAAAAAAAAAGTTGTGGCTTGTGGTCTGTGCCTTGACTTTGGTTATGCACCTGTTGATGACACAGAAGACAATGAACAACACGACACACTGACCCACATGTTAACTAATCTTTGTTGGCTATCATCTACGGCTACTGACACACTGGAAAGGAATTTCTTTAAAAACATAATTTTTGTGAGCTGTACTATATTCCAAGGACATACTGCCTCATGTCTCATCTTTTATGTCCATACCCAGCCCATAATTTTGAAGGCTGTGCCCCTCAAAATGTAGTATTTGTATTACTCTTATTTCTTATCTTATTTATTTTTGCAATCTCTTTCTTACTTTGATATGTAATGGTTACTTTCCTGAAATGAGGCATCTTCAATGATGTATGCAGACAAAAAGTGACTTGCTATAAACTCATTTTGTTCTAGAACAGCAACATCATTATCAGTTTTAAATTCAAAATAGTTCTTTATTAATTCTACTAAACAATGAAGTATGTTTTTCATATAATATTATTTGTGCTGGGTAGTGATTAATCATGATTAATCATTCAAAATATATATTTTTATGTAATATCTGAGTGTCTACTGTGTATATTTATAATAAGACACACATATAAAAAATATATAATTTATTTAAATATCTTTATGTATTTACATGTGTGTGTATATATTTATATTCTTATAATTTATATTAATTACAGCACTAAATATTATTAAGGGGCTGTTTATCATCGTTGTATGTTATCTTAGGCTACTGGTTTAGAACGCTAACCATAGAGATGCATTAGTGAATTTAAGCTTAACAGGCTAATTGTTAGTCAGAAAATCACAACAGTTTGTTGCTCTGCTCATATCTTGTAATATTTTTAAAGTGCATTAAAATCCAAGTGGCATGGGATTCTGGTAAGTCAATTTGAAACCGGTGATGAAAAAAAAACATATAAACCTATAAGAGAATTAGTTATAAGCTACTATTTTTCCTTGACAACTAGCTCAATAAAGTTGGAGTACAGAAATGAAGCGAGTGCAGATGAAAGCTTTAAGTTAAATTATATATTTAAAGTAACTCTCTAACAATAACATTCAGTAAGACCTCCTGGCCATTTGCCTGTCTCGTATTCTGTTGCATTATCTATAATAATATATTTCCTTATCTTATCCTCAGGCTTCTTGTTAGTGCCTCACAGGATGGAAAACTCATCATCTGGGACAGCTACACTACAAACAAGGTCTGCAGCTCCATCATATTATTAGACATAAAACATGATAGCGCAGCCGAGCAGGTCTAAAGTAGTAACCAAAAGCTTTTCACGGAAGATCACTATTAAGTAAACAACGGGAATGCCTGGTTTTATTGTCCCTTCAGTAAATGCATTAAATTCGTCAGGCAAAATAAGAAAATATTTAGAAAGACAGTTTATGATTAACACTGGCAAATGGTTAGTTATATATTACGTCGTAAAGATTATCGGCATGTGTGTTTTTCCTGTCATCATCTGATTTTCAGCAGCCTGTTTTAAGCATGAAACGCATGTACTATATTATAAACTTTAGATTCATGCCATCCCGTTACGGTCATCGTGGGTGATGACCTGTGCGTACGCACCATCCGGAAACTTTGTGGCCTGTGGTGGACTGGACAACATTTGCTCCATATACAGCTTAAAGACTAGAGAGGGCAATGTTCGAGTGAGCCGGGAGCTGCCTGGACACACAGGTTCGATTACACGCATTTACCTCACAACTTCACGTGCAAAGAAGATGAAGCGGTGTCCCAAACATTAACTGCGGTTAGCATACTGTTGCCGGCAGCAATCAAACAGACCGCATTTGTTTTCTGTACGTCTGAAAGAAAAGAGAATCGGACGACATTTCAGGGTGTGATATGTTGACTTCCTGTCTGTTCATTTCCTAGGTTACCTTTCCTGTTGCCGTTTCATAGATGACAATCAAATTATCACCAGTTCAGGAGACACAACCTGGTGTGTTCAATAACAACACGCTATTCTACACTGTGGAAAAAAAATAATTAATACAATGTTCAGTGGTTCTCAACCGGTTTTTGCTTCAGCACCAAAATTTGTGGCGCCCGCTAATGATTTATGTATAGTAATATACTATTGAAATGTATTAGCAATTATAATGTTTTATTTAAGAAATCAAATCAGTATTCTCAAGCAAAAAAAACAAAACTAAATCACTTTTATCCATGTTGTAAGTGATTTGTTTGTAATTTTCTTTTACCTGGTGCAGTTTCGTGGTTTCAGAGGAAGACATATCACACGGTCCGTCCATGTTATCACAGCTAGCTTTTATTTTGCTTTAGGAGATTTTTACACATTTACACTAAAACAGTTTGAACATCAACAGACGATGATATGGAAAGCCTGAGCCGGTTTATTGCTCATGATAAAAAATGGTTATTTGTTTTATCATTTGCATTTAGACCAGTTGAGAATCACTGCAGTCAAACACACAGTTCAGTTACAGTTCTGTGCAGTTTGTACACCAAAAAAAATTTTTTTTTTGTCTCGTTTCCAGTCAAAATATCTTAAGAATTCTTAAATCAAGAAGGATTTTCGAGACAAGAAAAAGTCAGTTTTTACTTGAAATAAACTAAATCTGTCAATAGGATAAGCAAAATGATCTCGTTTCAGTTTGAAATAAGATTATTTAGTTTGTTCTAAGTCACTTAATTTGAACATTTAAAAAAAAAAAAAAAAAAAAAAAAAAAATATATATATATATATATATATATATATATATATATATATATATATATATATATATATATATATATATATATATATATTTTTTTTTTTTTACTTGTATAGAAAATTCTTCTTGATTTAAAAATTGTAAGATATTTTGCCTAGAAACAAGACAGAAAAAACTAGGCTAGAAAATCATTTTTTAACCTTCCAGTTGTGTTTGTTGCAGCGCTCTGTGGGACGTGGAGACCGGTCAGCAGACCACGCTGTTCTCAGGTCACAGCGGAGATGTGATGAGTCTGTCATTGGCTCCAGACTCACGGACCTTCATCTCTGGGGCCTGCGACGCCTCAATTAAGCTCTGGGACATCAGAGACAGCATGTGCAGACAGACGTTCACCGGGCACGAGTCAGACATCAACGCTGTCTGTGTGAGTAAATGCACTGCTTAAACAAACACGCATCACTTTTCCTTCGACTTATTTTCTCGTCCATCTCTCAGTTCTTCCCCAGCGGCAGTGCATTTGCAACTGGTTCTGATGACGCCACCTGCAGGCTGTTTGACCTGCGTGCGGATCAGGAGCTGTGTTTATACTCTCATGATAATATCATCTGTGGCATCACCTCTGTGGCCTTCTCCCGCTCTGGCCGTCTGCTGCTCGCCGGTTACGATGACTTTAACTGCAACATCTGGGACGCCATGAAGGGAGACCGAGCAGGTGAACATACTGGCGTTATTATTTTGCAGCAGTACAGTAACCACAGTGGTTCATTTGTGAGGTACCTGAACTGTAGTGAGATCTATAGGGTTTAGGGGCAGAAGATTTAACAGGTTTGTTGGCACTAAATTATTGTATTAGACTAAAAAAGTGAAATATAGGTTTGATGCATTACTACTAGTGCTAGCGATTGTAATTAATTGCATACAAAATAAGAGTTTTTGTTGGCATGTGTGTAATTATTATGCATATGAACGCACATACATACAGTATATATTTTGAAAATATTTACAGGTCTATATTTAAACTCCTATCATTTATATTATAAATAAATATTTAGGATCAATATAAAATCTTTCTAAAATATATTCATGCATGTGTGAATTTATATATATGATAATAAATATACACAGTATTCACATTATGTAGACAAAAACTTGCATGCAAATAATCTCGATTAATCATTTGACAGCACTAATTACTACAGTTGCTGGTAGTGTATACTTTGTGCATATTTACAATATTAAAAAATAATTAAGTGGCACATACATTAAACATTTTTAATATGCTTTTTATATTGTTATTTTACTTGATTTGTAGGACCAGTAAGATACTTATAAAAAACTTATTCGGCAAGGTTGCATGAAATTATAATAGTAATCTCTTGAAATAAATTTGTATTGATTAAAGAATCCTGAAAAAAACTCAAGCCGCACTAGTTTTAAAGTTTCAACACATTCAGTATATGAGAATAACGTGACACTGAAGACTCTAATAAATTGGCTTTTTTGTTTTAGGAGTGAATTCATTTAAATAAATTATAATCAAAAAAAGATATTAGAATTAGTTATTTTAAATTGCTACATTTCAAAATGTTTTTTGTGGAAAAAAAAAACAACAAAAATCTCACTAAGGCTGCATTTATTTATCTTAATTTTTAAACCACTGTATATGTAAAGGTCAAAACATTTTTTTCCATGTTGTATGAGGTGGGACATCTCCTAAAGCAGGAGTTTTGTACTGAATGTTAACTCTTCACACTGGTCGTCTCTTACAGGAGTGCTGGCTGGCCATGACAATCGCGTGAGCTGTCTTGGGGTCACAGATGATGGCATGGCCGTGTGTACAGGTTCCTGGGACAGCTTCCTGAAGATCTGGAACTGAGCACACAGAGCTCACATGCTGTACACGTTATTCACTCATCATACACAATGTACTTTACTGTACATATGATGTACACTTGCCTACACTGACACACATGCCTGAAAAAAAAACTGTACATTTTATATATATATATATATATATATATATATATATATATATATATATATATATATATATATACAAAACACATTAGTTACACGTTTACACCAAATCTTTTCAGTGCCACATCATTCTATACACAGTCACACTATAGGTAGGCTTGGACCACAAGTTTGAAATAGGAATGTTTACACACGTTCACACACACACACACACTTTTTCCCCCTTACTTAAGGTTTGCTGGAACTATATGGTACCTTCACTAAGAGACACAAGTACATTTGGAGGAATGCGCATTGAGTGAGTTGTCTAATTAGAGCATACAATCCAAAACGTTTATTTGACACGCTTTGACATGCTTCATTTTGAGACTGAGCTCCGAGTGGTGGGTGTTGATCCATCGAAGAGCATTCTTTTCTTATTTTGACTTCCATTGTCTTCTATACTGAAAAATATGTCTGAAGTACCGTTGTTTCCACGAGCATGTAGAGTCGGAAAGATGAAGGAGATGTACTCAACTCATCTGTAGTTGATGCAGATCACATTTTGTGTAGTCCATGTTTTTATAGATGCGTATGCCGGCATATTTCAAGTATATAAGTAATTAAATTACATTTTTTGTCCATTTTTTTTGTTTAGAATTTACATTTTTTAAAGGCTTTTATTCATGTTTTCCTGTGTGCCGCACTCTAAGGAGAATAAAGAAAAATGAAAATAAATAAATACAAATCTGTGCCACTAAATATGTGATCACAGCTCTCTCAGAACTGTTTAAATACTGTTGTTAATTGACATTACTCAATTCATAAAAGTGGTTTTCAACTAGTTTTATCTGAAGGACCCAGATTTCACGCTGGACAAGCAACAAGATTAATCTGAAAGTGTTAGAATTCTAAAAGCAGAAATGATAAAAGAAGTGTAATACCAAACACCTGCATATGATACATTTGGGGCAAAATGTGAAAAGTTTGGAAAAACATCAAAAGGTATTTTTCAAAGTTGGTTTTCTATTACAACCCAATCGGAAACTTGTTGAGAACCACTTGTTTATTTGCGTAAATTGATTTGTTTCCGGTCTAAGTCACAGGAAACAGTGTACGTTTATAGTGTGTTTATGGTACAACCAAAATGATAATTATCTAACATGCCATGAACGTAAATGAGCTAATAAGATGTTCCAAACAAACGAATGTAAACGTTGAAGGAATAAAGAGTTACACCATTTTAACAGAGATCAAGTAATTTTTAATTTTCAAATAATGCTGTATTGAGACATTACAGACTTGTGAATGCATTCAATCTTTAAGACTTAAAATCATCTGAAACACCCTCTCCTAAACAGAAACACTAAAAATATGTCCGAAACATCTACTTTTTTTTTTTTTTTTTTTTTACCTGAAACATAAAAACCTTTAGAAAGTAAATGAAAAGAATGATAATCAACCCATCACAGAGGATCAACTTTATCAAGTCCTCCATAAACAACCTTAACCTCTCCTGGCTACTGCTATGAGTTTAAACCAAAAGCACAACGTAAAAGAACTACAAATCATGATTTTTTTTTTTCATTTTTCTTTGGAGTAGTAAATATTTTACAAAAATCAGCTAAGGGATTAACTTTGTATTACTAGAGAACGACAAGAGAAATGCCACTTGTTAGCATAGTGCTAAGAGCATGTAGAGTAGATAAATACCTCAAACACAGCAGTAAAGGCCTTAAAACGAAAACCAGACAGCTCCGCATCTCTCGAAGACCGCTACACACGTCACCTAGTCTAGCTTTTTAAAGACCGACTGGTTGAAAAGGATATAAAAGCGTTTAAAATGATAAACATTTTATTCAAATCTGGGGGATGGAGTGTAAAATATATCTTTACCATGGATTCCGTAAACCTCTAACAAGCCTTCAATCCGACGGACCAGTTTAATACACCAGAATAAAACAAACTGATTACATTCAAAACGTCCGCAATAAAGCCAACGACACGTATTCCTTCAGAGCAACCCCCGACGCGCGCGATCGGATATCGACACCGGCTTTTTACGCGGGATCAGGACTGCGGTCAGCTGCCGTAGAAAGACTACAACGTTCAATTGGTCATCAGTGGCATTCACAAACACGACTGGAGTGGCACGTGTGGCTCGGGTCCAGTGATGATGCGTGCGTGTTTGACCACGCTGGTCCTCAATCGCTGTCTTTTCTCTCTTTTCTCTGAGGGAATAATGAACAGCACACACACGGATCAGAAATAGCTCTCCTATTCACACATGCACAGTCGCACACCCACACGCTCTCTTTTATAACACTCGCCGGGAAAAAGAGAGGAAAGAGACGAGTCTAACCGAACGTACGGCCGTATGTACAGAGGAGAAGCTTTGTGCTCAAATGATTATTCTTAGCCAGAAAAATGCTATATAACAATGCATTTATTTATTTATTCAGTTCTACTGATGAGGCTACGTTCAATAATTCTTTTTATATAAATTCACATTGATATAAATTCATGTATATTATTTTTGAGAGATATATATATATATTTATTTATATATATTTTTTGTCTTTTTTCCTCTCCGTTCATTTCCATCGTCCTGACAGGCCATGGGAATCTTAATATAAACTCTTTATTTAATTTATAAAGCATATTTCCTCTCTGTTCAACTTTGTTACTCGTTACATCATAATTCTGCTATAAAAACATAAATTCTGTCAATCCAGTAGCGTGAACACCGTTATACACATTTACTCTTAAGCATAAAGGCAACATCTCACTAAATTTCAAGAGTTCTCGGGAAAGCTGGGGACTATTATATCACAAGCATGCGAGCAGCTCTTCACCATGACAACTCGAACCTTTTGTGAACCTCCTGCATAAAAACCAGAGGCTTTCCCTGTTTGGCAAAACGGTACGCGAGCTACAAGCATCACCATCCAGAACAAAGAGCTCGTCTTGTCATGTAACTATAGGGCGTTTGGACTGTGATATGGTATTAAATAAACATCTGAGGAACGCGCTGCCTTCAAACTGGAGGAATGAACTCTTTATGGCATGGCTTTTGTGCTAAAAACAGAGTGAGAGGAGCCTGTCTTGGTGCTCTGGCTATTGTCATTTTAAGTGCACTTTGTTGGCACAAGACCCCTAACTGCGCACTGGACTCTCTTCCCTGAACTTCAGTTCTTATTAAAACAATCACATGCTCAGCGCTCTCCCACACACACACACACACACGCACACGATCGAGCAAATACACCCAACTCCGATCCAAGGCACTGTTATTTCAGTAAACATGGCAGTTTGATTTACTAAGCAAGAAAATGCTTAAGTTCTACAGCAAGAGAGAGAAAGAAAGTAAGGATGAGGGGCACAAACGAAGTAACTCTCAGAAAGTGCGAATCTGTCATAATGGCACATTAGCGTTCAAGTTCAATTTGATTTTGCTCACTTACAGATGATGAGAATTCAAACCATTAAGCCCCCGTCTCTGTCTGTGCAATGCAACAATTTGTAATTATTCGTCTGAAGTGTTGCGCCGCCATATTTTAATAATGACTTGCTAAATGTGTCATCGGTGTTTAGTGCTCGTCTAGACTGCGACAGCGGCCAATATGTCCGGTGGGAGGGGCTATTAGGTAACAGATGATGATTGTACCATCACAAGCTACTGTACAAATCGGTGCTAATATCAATAACTAGAAAAATATTTAGGAGGGACAAAGTGCGTCAGATATTCTGGGATTAGTGTACACTAATAGTATAGTACCATCTTTAACAAGAAGGGGGGAAAAAAAATAAGATTGTGAAGATATTCTGTATTTTTATAGGTGAATACTGCTTTAAATGTAGATTATCTGCATTGAGATGAGTGAAAAGCTCGAGAAAAATCTAGTATTGCAGAACTGGAGACAGTAACACCAGACACAAACCCGTCAATAATCCTTAAACTATTGCTTTATACCGATCCTTCTGTATGTTACTGATTAATATTTCCCACCGATATTCATATACACACACACGCGCGCACGCACGCAGCTCGTTCGCACATTGTCAGATAAACAAAAGAATATTCTTGCTCCGATCCACCCAAGTCTTCGTCTAAAACATGACGTTTGTGTTGCTAAAAAAATGGTGGGGTCCAAATATCAAAGAAAAAAAAAAGAAAAGAAAAAAAGTCTGATCAAATGCACACATCCCTGATGAACTACAAGCCTGCCTAAAAAAACTACACCTTCCATAAGCAATCAAGCACTTTTGACAGCACAAACACATGACTCGGTTATGAAACACTCAAGCGTATTACGCAGTCGTGTAGTGATTAAACTCCTAAAAAATCATCATGTGCCCAGTGAATACAAATGAGATGTAAATACGATCATGGCTGCTATGTACAATTTACACCATGTCAACCGAGCTATAAGTTTATGCTGCCAAAAAAAAAAGCTTTTTCAGTCATATCCGCAGTCACTTACTATATCTTCCCGTCTAAAATCAGAATAACCCAAGAGAAACTCCCTCGTAAAACTTCGAACAAGAACGAGCACACAGCACGTATTGCAATAGAACAGCTATAGAACAGCAGATAATAAAAGTAGGAGTAATACCAAATACGTTTACGTACAGAGAATATCAAACTGTAGTAGATATGATGATACTTCCCACATAGAAAGAAAAAAAGTGCTTTGAAAAGCGAAACCAGAGACTGTTGCTCCATTGTGGGTGACTTGGTCTCACTAGCTGACTAGTGGAAAAGCAAGACGCCGGATTCTGCTCCTTAATCGGCCACCACCGTTTCTATCGAACCAACAGTTTGGTGACACAGGCGTCAGATTATTGTTTACACATCAAGAAAGCGAAAACCTTCTCTGGCTCGGAAGGGAAGCCGTCTCAGATATATATATATTATATATATATGATATATATATTTGAAACTCAGTGTTAAATCAATTTCTAAACTTCTACTTGTTGAAAGAAAACATTATAATCACTTTTATCTGAAACTCTGAATGCAACCAAGAACAAACGACTACTACAGTATACAGTTGAAATGGAAAATTACAGATGTTGCAGTCCCACCTCACACCACTGCAGTTTCAAGTTGTTCAAAGCTGCTCAAAGTAGCTTATAAAGTCTCTCAAACACACGCACGCCGCTGCTGCGTCACAAGACGCACGTCAATAGAACGATTCTCGTAGTTTACAAGCATTTCTAGTAGAGTAATGTACAATTAAGTCTTTTTGTCTGGTCCTAGAAAGGTCAGAAATATTAGCAGTGAGGAACGTTGGCCCCAGTGAGGTGAAAGCTAACCCATGTGGAATCAGATGAACACAACATTGCTCTGTCAGGGGTCGGCAGACACAAGCACGTCTTGTACAGTTGGCTCAGAGATCACAGGAGAATGGTGAAGGAGTGTCTTCAGGAAGATGTGAAGTAAATTACTCTTCTATATGTAAGTTTGTGCAGGAGTGTGTTTTTGTCTGTGTGTGTGTGTGTGTGTGAGTGCGTGTGTTTATTTACACAGTGTGAGAGTGTCTGTGGATGTTGTTGTAGCGTGTTATCTCTTCAGTGTTTGCAAGTGTGCACACAGCAGAATCTATGTTCATGTGACAGCTCTTTCACCAGTTCATAATGCAGTTTCTGTTGAGGGTCATAAAGTAGACTTGACTGCTGCCACCGGAACGCACTGACGCAAAAAACACCTGAAAAAAAAAAGAAGAAAGAAAAAAAAAAGTACAGTGGATAAGTTCAGTGGATTATTTTTTGTGTGTGTGTGATTCTATTAAATTTATATTGTAGTAAATATAATAAAAATAATTTTTTTTTTTTTACTCATTACCTTAATGATGTCAAATTTACCCTTGTCCCACTTTTTGTATGCAACTCTGTTTCCCTTTATTTATTATTCCCAATATACATTTTTAACTTGTACTTATACTTTCCATATTGGTAACACTTTAGTTTAGGAACCTATTCTCAGCATTAACTAGTTGATTATTAGCATGCCTCTTAATAACATATTGGCTCTTTATTAGAACTTACAAAGTACATAATCTGCATAACCATATTCTACATCCCTAATCCTACCCAATAACTCAACGTAATAATACCTTACAAACTATTGATAAGCAGAAAATTTGAAGTTAAGAGGCAAAAGTGTAACCTCCATATTTTGGCAGCAGAATTGTAAAGCTTGCAAACATAATAGAATATGAACAGAATTTTAATAAAAACTTTTTTTTCGTCTTAAACAGCTGTTAATTTATTTTCTCCACCTGAGGCAGTATTTTCTTTTGTTAAAAAAAGAAAGAAAGAAGCCCTTTTTGTGTAAAGTGCAGAGTGTGTATATGAAAATTGGTTACCTTGTCATTTCTTTCACATAGGAACTTAAGCCTCTGAGCTCTTTTGTGCATGAACACCCCATCCAGGTGTCCCGTCTCCACAGAACGGATCTCTATGGCTTTCTCTCCCCAGCCCATAATCTGATTAGAGCAGATGTGGGCTGCGCGAAAAAAAAACAAAACACAGACATAAGAATATTTCATCATTCACTTTATTAAAGCACACCTACAACAAAAATAATGCAATCCTCTCCTGAGTAATTCAATCTAATGTGCTTAATCTAATCTAATAAAGGACTATATCATTTTAAAGACTATTTAATGTTAACATTTAAATTAATAATAACAATATTTTATTTTGCAATTCTGCAAAAAGAATATGAGATAACAGTGTGTGTTTGTGTGTGTGCATACTTACCCACAGAAGTGGGCATTTCTCCCCACTGCAGCACCACATCTTTAATGATGCGCCCATATGTGTTGACATAAACACCCTCATCCTCATAACATAACAGCATCTCCATCCCATCTGAATTGGGCAGGAACACGATGGCGTGAGGAGTCACTTGTGACTGGATCTACAGACAAACAGATACGCAGGGAGCAAGAGGGAGTGAAACAGAAGACTAGAGATTAAAAGAGATTTATCTTTCTAAAGGGGCTGTAAAACTTTAAGCTTCTTTTTCCAATTGACCAACAAATCACTGATAGTTCCCATGTGATCCAGTGTATTCTTGTGAAAAAAATCTTGTGACAGCTTAACTCACATGTACAGGAATGTAGATGTCATAGTTGTTGCCAGAGTCAACATCAATTGCATGGAAACCAGCGCTTGACCCATAAATAACCTTTAACCTCTGACCCTCTTCCACTGTGAGGTCAACCAACAGAGGTCTATGTGGCAGGTCTCCAAATGACTGAGAAGAAAGACAAATATTCACATTACATATTAGATCATTACAAAGATTGGTACTGTGGAATGGTACAGTGAACACCTATGCCGATTTTGTCACATTTGCTGTATTATAAAGGAATTGATGTGAAGAAGCACACTTGTCTCAAACTATTTGGTAATTGGCTACTTTCTAAGACAATGATCATAAATGATCATAATAATTACAACACCCCTATTAATACATTTATTATAAACACTCACACACAGAGTGCCGATTTGGATCTGTAATGTTCTCAAACTATTGCTGGTATAATTTTAAGCATATTTAAGAAATGTAAATATTAAATTAATATTGTGTTATTTATTATTTTTTAAATGCTAAACAATTACAGTAAAATAGTGCATTTTGGCTATTAAATTTATGAAATAGTGGAAAACAAATTGGCAAAATATATGAGGAAAATACAATATTCAGCCTTTGGTGCTTTTTCGGTGTTAACTTTTGTTCAGCTTTGGCCAAGAAATTCTATTTCAGTGCATCCCTAGTAATACTGTGAAATATTACATCTATAATATATATCTATTAAATTAGAATTTAGAAGAACTGTTTAAAAATAAAAATAAAATCCAAACTGAACCAAAATTATTAATTATGCTGTGTACATAATAAAACAAACAATACAACACATGTCTCTACCTTAAAGGCCATGAATTTGTGGTAAGGTTTGGGAGCCCAGGCGTAAACCTCCACCGCATTCTTCAATGCGATAACCAGAAACTTAATCCTTTCATATTTCACTGGAAAAACATTCAAAACAAAAGGTGATATATGACATGAAGTACTTTCAAATTAATTTGTCTCAGATACTACTGTAACTACATTTTCCTTGCCAGCAGTAGTGCAAACTTTTGCCACTTTCCTGTAGCCTTTAATTTGTTCATAAATAAGCACTCTGCAAATGCAAACTTACCAACTTTGTAGTGCACACAGCCCTCCATTTCTCCTACAGTGGTCCAGCCCTGTTTCTTCTCCACCTCAGGGTCATTATGGAGGATTTTATTCCTCAGCCAGGCAAGATAATACACACGCACCTTATTCTTCTTGCCTGAGAGAGAGGCATTAAACATAAACAGACTGCATATATCCACTCCTGACAGTAATATTAAAATGGATAGAAGGTAAGTGATGAATAGGCGCGTGTGTGTAACCTGATATAGTGATGAGGAGATTTAGTCCCTCCAGAACGTCCATCTGTTGAAACCTGCGTGAGTTGATCAATGGATAAACTTTTCCCTGGCCGCTTCGATCCAGCAGCTTCAGACCGTTCTCTGTCCCTACCAGCAGATTTACACCTGACAGAACAAACACACACACACACACATATATATACACAAAGACCCTCAAAAAATAAACACACTGTTAAGGGCGCAATTCTGAAAATAAAGTTTGAAAAAAAGAAAGAAGATCGCTGATTACAGAACCGGCTGTACTGACGAGATGTGTATTACATATCGGCCGATGATTATCGTGCATCCCTGCCATATTCCAAAGCTACAATTCTTTTTGATCTTATTTTATGCACTTTGGCCAGAGGGTGGCACTGCCACCAAACTAGTCTTGACTGTTCAGGGAATTAAGACAATGGCGTTACAAAGTTCATGCGAGTGCATCTAAGTGTAGCACACATACCTTCCTGTCTCAATTCATATCGTGCCAAATGCTTTAAATAACCTGACTGCCAAATGACAGGCTGATGACAGGAGATTTGGAAAAGATGAAACTCAAAATGGCAGAAAATTAAGGTCAGAAATCACTTGTTGCATTGGTACGACCTAATGAATCAGAGAAAAAGGTTTTGTTTCTAGGACACTTGCTTGAAACGGGTTTAGATAAAATGTGCAAAAAGTGTAATATTTAGTAATACTGTGGAGTTTAAGAGACTCAAATGAACACCAGGGACACAGAGACCAGTTCTTATCAGAAATGTTATACTAAAATGACCCAAAATAGACCAATGTAATTGAAATAAAGGGAAATTTTAAGAGTGCTCTCGATTCGCTAACCGAACCATGCCTCTGCTTTGTGCGTTAGCTTAAGTTGTTAGAGGCTCACATTGGGGCTGCACGATTGACCTAAAAAACAATTGTTGATTATTTCCTTGAAATTGTAATTGTGATGATTAATTAAGATTATCACAGTTTACAATAAATGATGCTAATACCACTGTTTGAAGAAACTGAATGCCCTATTTTTACATAAACAAGCTGAAAACCCTTAACTGAAAAAACCTGATTTTTAGTATTAAGCCTCACATGTCAATTATACATTGAATTGGTTCATTCATTAGATAAAAAAGTTAAACTATGAATGGTATTATGTTAAAAACTAAAATTAACCTGTAGATTAACCTGTAGAAAGACACGCAGAATAACTTAAGTGGACTTTGAATGACTGAACGACGCTGACTGACGGCCATAATTGTTATTGCTATTAGCAAATCGATTGATAGTGCAGTGCAGCCCTAAGCCTGCTCGGCATCAGGTCAACGTGTGTTCAGTTTGTAGTAATGAACTACCACATAATCTGACGTGTTGTGTCATGTTACACCACTACTACACCACACAATTGTTTAAAAAGTCAGCTGGGATACCGTCATGAAATATGTAGTTAGTATCACTAACATGGGCAATGCTCACACACAACTACACAAACACTTTTTTATCTCTTACCCCAGAGAGCAGCACAGAGGATCTCAGAGTTGAATCTCTTCTTGTATTTGCGGATTTCAGGAGTGTCACTAACTGGACGAGTGTTGGTGGGATTGACGTTGACCATGGAGCCTTTCCTCACCTCCAGCTTCAGTTGCTCAAAGCGAGAGCCCAGACCTACAGCACCAGAACCAAGAAACACAGCGTCATCTTAAAAGTATCTTAAAGGACACTTCAGATGCAAAATTCACTTTTATGTTGTTTGAACAAATGTTTCTTGGCAGGGTATGTACACAACCAACCTGTAATGATAAAAATTCACCCAGTTTTTTTTTTTTTTTAACCTTGCTTGACTGTGCTGGTGCATAGTTAGACAATAATGTCTCCAAAGCAATCAAGGTGTTATGTTGTTGGATGTATTAATGAACATAGCAGTCGTCATTTACTTCCAACAGCTGAGCCGCTGAAGACACAGTGGATTACCTTGGGAATTCTCCCCAGATCTATCTAAATGATCAAATCATTTATGATCCAGTTTCACCTAGAAAAGTAGTAAGAAGTTTTTTTCTAAGAATCTTTGCAAAGCGCCTTTCCTAATAATGTGCTAGTTAGCAATTTCCACAGCTAAAGTAAACTTCTGAAACCCCACAGAAGAGAGGGGCGGGCTGAGCAGAGCTCATTAGCATTTAAAGAGCCATGCATCAACATGGGCAGCTGCGAACAGAGCTATTTTTGACAAGGTAAAAAAGGATGTTGTTTTTTTATTAAGGCCCTAAAGAATCATATCAACTTGTCGGAAATGGGCATCTGATGTACCTTTTAAAATCAATGAAGCAATGATCGCAGACCTACAGTGCAAAAAATGTCTTACCCACCCCAAACCACTGAAAGGATGTACATTTAAAACACAGTGCGACTGTCAGACAGTTTAATACTATACCTCCAACAGACATGTTATCGCCTGTGCCTCCTGATGGTTGGTACATTCCAAGGTCCACAAAGGTAGTAAAAGAGGACTTTCCAGAGGCTTTCACCAACCCCCTGGACTGATACTGAAATTGATTGCATGATCTGAGTTAACCAGTGAACTACACACACTGGGCAATGTATTTGTTAATGACTCAAACAAACTAAGAAAGAAAATATGATGCAATTATATAGATGGAGAGAACGAAGCTTTAAAAGTTAGGTGGGCAGAGAGCTCACATCATAGGCAGAGTCTTTCCCAGGGGAAGAGTGGGAGGCAGAGTCTGTGGGAGAGTGGGAGGGCTGAACCACATCAGGCAGGTTGGTGTATCCATTATGACTACGCTTCTCTGGAGTCTGCCAGAAACAAACACACAAAAACAAACACATATTGGTACTGGACAAAAAAGCAGTGAATTCATTATTTTAGTTTTAAGCATGCACACAAAGGCTCAAAAGCTTTTTGGGAGGGATTGTGGAGACACTACTGATGGAAACCCTCAAACTGCAGTAACAAATTAATAACATTTTAAATAAATGCTGTGTATTTGAATTTTATTTTTATCACAGATTAAAAAAATAAATATGAATGTTTCCACAAAAATAATAAACCGCCCAACAGATTTTAACATGAATAAAAAATACAAAATATTTTTGGAGCAGCCAATCAGCATATAGAATCATTCGTAAGATGCATTCGTACTGTCTGCTGAAAATTCAGCTTTTCCATCATAGGAATGAATTGCATTTTTAAATGTATTCACTGAAATAAAATACATTTTTGTACTTTAATATTCTATATTAATATTGATGTATTTAATAAACAACCTTGGTTAACGTTAGAGACTTTTTAAAAACATTTGGAAAAAAATAAAAATAAAATAAAATTATTGACCCCCAAACCCTGGAAAGAATTATAAATTGTTTATTCAGATGAAAATAATTAATAAAATCATATTTTCAATTAGAAGGACAGCTGTATGTACTTACAATGTAGATCTAAAACCTGAATATAATTTACATTATAAAATATATTTAGTCATTGTAATGTAGGGGAAAAAAACAGCACATGCATACAAACAAACACACACAAACATCCTACCCTCTGTACAAGCATGGTTTGGTCTCCATATCCTCCGGCACGTTCTTCATCTCCTCCTTCACCTTCCTCCTCCTCATGGACCACCATAGTGTTAACAGAGTCAGAATCTGCATCACGTGGACTGACAAACACATTGAAAGAAAAGAAAGTGTGTAAAACGAAACCAAAAACGACTGTAATATATCCACATATCATTGTCTCGTACCGGTCAGTAGGGCTTTCCTCTTCTGCTCCCTCTCCACTCTCACTCTCTTCACTGCTCTCACTGCTTTCTGAGGAAGAGGAGTAATCATTAGCCTTCACCGGGGGCCGCGGCTGCTCCTCTGCCCGCTCCTTAGAGTACAGTCCGTGGTCCTGACACATTCACATGAGGAAGAAATCAACAGGCAAGTGAGAAACACTTCATCACGTGCCACATATCTGTAGTCATCATTACATTCACATTGAACCTCTCCAGATTGAATCAGACCATGTGATCATGCATTCTGTATTTCAAAAGCTATCTAGAGTTTGGAGGTTGTGTTGTGGTTGTGGGCATGGGATCTTGGTTGGAGAGGGTAAATGTGGTCACACAAAGACCATGAGCGTGGGACTGTCCCCCTACAGATGCTGGTGGTTGTGGACTGGTGTTCAGGTGAAAGTAAGAAGACAACAGACTTCTGAGGAGAGACAGGAGATGCTAAAGAATGATCCAAGATGTACATAATGCATCCTGTGTTAACGTCTCTTCGAGATATACTTCACCCAAAAATAAATGCTTGCTTTCTTTGGTAAACAAAAAATATTTTTGAAAATGTTTCAACCTTTTTTTTTGTTCACTGAATCAAAGTCAAAAGGGTCATTATTGCATTATTCAGAAAATATACACTACAGTTCATAATTTTGGTCCCTAATGCTCACCTTACGCTAAGCTTAATTTATTAGCAAAAATAGCTATATTATTAATTTGAATATTGGCTTTACTGTCACTTTTGATCAGTTGAATGCATCATTGCTAAAAAAAAAAAAAAAAAAAAAAAAAAAAAATCAACAAAAGCACACTGAACCTGAAATTTGGAACGGTAATATATATATATATATATATATATATATATATATATATATATATATATATATATATATGTATGTGAGTAATCATGATTCACTTGATTAATTTATCAGCATATCACGCACAAACTATAATTCATTTGATTGACAGCTTTTATATTTTTATGTCTTAAATTGTGGAATTTATGCAGTGATTACCCAGAATTACATTTACTTTGAACATGTAATGGGAAAACACAATGTCGATTTGACATTTAGCCTCATCCAGATGAACATCATCACGAGACGATGTAATCATGCAAGAACACAGACCGACATCATGCTGATACACAGATACGGGCACTGACCTCTCCTATTGCTCTCTTATAGCTCTGAGGGCAGGAAGAGGGAGGAAAAGAGATTGATGAGAGGAGAGAGGGATGAGAAGGATAAAGGGAGAGGAGGAAAATGTAAGGAACAGAGGTTAGTGTTTAGAGGAGGGCTGAGTGTGTTCATTCTATACAAGACACGGGCGAATGATTTGGGACTCTATGTGCATGAACATGTGTATTTACATGCTACTCTTATGTTTATGCGAATGTGTGTGTGTCTGCATCTCACCGCTGGTCTGCTGGGTCTGGATGAGGTTCGGGATTCTCCTGGTTTGTGTCGGCCGTCATGAGATAGGGTAGGGGAGGAATCCATCTTGGACGAGCCTGAAATAAATCAGCAACAACATTATCACTGAAATTGTGGTCCTGGTACTCCAAGGCAATGGAGACACCTTCAAAAAACACTCATAATTCTGCTTTCCTGTAGGACAGGTAAACATTGATTTGTGTTTTGATTGTGCTCTGAATTACGTTTTTTGATTAGCCGATATTGTTTTCCCAATATGTTTTAAAGAATATGTATAGGAAAAAAAAAAGAGACAAAAATGCATGCTGATGCAATTAACTTTAAATGCCACGGTGTGAAAAAATAATTAAGCTGTTGTCCCCATGACACAGGTCATTTCAGGTTGTGGGGACTTGTAGCTCCACAATGTTGGCAAAACCTAACCTACACAACACTCACTGAGTATGCGGTGTCTTTCTAGAGAGCCAGTCTGTGGCAGGTTGGACATGATGCTCATGCTGTCTCCTCTCTCCCAGCGCTCATTACGACTCAGATCAGGATTACTGACACAGAGAGAACACACAGTGCAAGAGTCAGTGCAGTCGAATGACTTGTGCAGCAGCTGGATGTGTGTGTATGCATGTATGTTACCTTGCTCGAACTGGGTGTCTGATGCCGGAGGAGAGATTTGTGTTCAGTGCAGTGGCAATGGAGGCTGTTCTCTGGGGAATCTAAAAGAGAGAAATAGAGTTAGGAATAATGGGAAAACATTAATGATATAAGTGTGATATATGCAAACACTCATTACATTCTCTTTTTAACATGCTGTTTTAATGCCCAATCCTGATGACCTTTACAAACCCTGTATGATTATTTTGTCTTACTTTAGGAGGTTGTTCAATCTCAGGAAGACGGATCCAGGGTCCCCGGTCGTCTCTCATCGGCCGAGACTGAGGGGCAGGGGTCTCTGAGGTGGGGTCAGAGTTTTGACGGACTAGTTCTCTGGAGTGTAGAGGACGAGGTGTGGGTGTGGGAGAGGGATCCTGGGTGGGGAAGGCGGACATGGTCTTAGTGGGCTGATCGCAAAGAGACTGAGAGCGAGGGACGGGAGCGGCATACGGTTTTAACGGCACTAGGTGGGCCATCTGGAACTATGGCAGATGGGAAGGAGGATGAACGATCAGGAGTGGAGATGAGACAGGAAGTAGTATAGTCAACATAAGAAAAATAAGAGAGTGAAAGGTTTTTTTGGTTTTTTTTTTTGAGGCAGAGAGATAAGTCAGGATGTTTTTACAAAAAGGTTTTAGAAGAGAAGAAATCAGTAAAACAGTTAAACAGGAGTGTGTCATGCAAAGAAAGGAAACAGGCCACCAGGGTTGGGTAGCAGAAAAAGGTAGAAGATCCAGCGCAGGATATGGAAGTGAAGAGGAAGTTCCCGAAAATGATGGAGGATTACAGAGGAAGCAAGTGGGCCCCACAGGAAAGAGAGAAAAGGAAAAAAAAATGTCAGTAAACAGAGAGAGTAAAGAGTTAGCCAGAGCATGCATTAAAAAAAAAAAAAAAAAAAAAAAAAAAAAAAAAAAGCAGAAATGTTGCCATTTTCTTTCTAAACATTATTATTCCAAAAGTTTCAGGTCAGTTTCCATTTCATTTTTATTATTATTATTTAAAATTATTCTAAAACAAAAAAAAACCCACTCTAAATTCTACTTGAACTGACAGCTCTAATAATTGCATCGCTGTTTTAAAGCTATATTTAAAGGTTAGTGAACTGAAATTGTACTGATTGACAAGTTGCGCACCTTTCCCTGCCCACCCTGTGGTTCCACAGGTCTCTGCATAGGTGGGGTCTGAGCAGCTCCTGACTGGCTAATTGATTCCGAACGGGACTGGATATTGGTGTCAGACACTGTAGTGCAGATTTTAGGAGAGCCCTGTCTGTTCAGTTTACTGCGCTCCTCAACCTGAGAGACCAAACATAAGAGTTTATATTCTGAGAGTTCAGTTTAGAGAGCTACTGTCCTCAGCAGCTTGCTAGTGTACCTCTCTAGCCCAAGCTGGTTTGTTGTTCTCTAGGTTCTTGCTGTAGTGGTACATCTGTGGTTTCTTGTCTTGCTGCTGCTGCTGCTGCTGCAGTGAGACGAGGTACGCGTGCTCCTGCTGCAGCTGTCTCTGAAGTCTTTCTGACTGTCTCTGCTCCTCCAGCTGTTTACGCTTATACTCCTACACAAATAAGAACAAACAATTAATACCTTATTAACTAGCAAAATGTGACTGCTGGAATTGCAGGCAGATGAAACAGTTACAGCACACAGTATACTGTCACATGCATAAAGCCCCCACACACACACACAAACAAAAATGTAAACATATGCGCCTTTCCAACATGCAAATTAAATAATTATGAATTATTGAATAATTACACACAAAACATGATTATGGTACAAACTGTTTTCCCTAGCTGTACCGTGCAGTTCTTTCCTCAAAGATTTAAAGCAATTAAACAATTTGTAAAATAGACGTAGTGTATTGGGTACACAGATGTAATTATTGCGTGTAATTATATCATGTTGTTGCACATTGATATTTTGACTGCATCCCCAATTAAACTGCACATTTAAAATAATTCAAGCAATATAATTGATCAAAACAACCCTTCGTAATACAGTGGCTAAAACACACACGGGGTTTTAACACATAAGTGAGCCAAGTTTGATGAGTTTCACTTTAGCAGAGGTTTTTCTGCTTTAAATCAGGATTATACTTCTCAAGGACCCCAAAATCCCCTCAGACTCTTTTTTTTTTTTTTTAAATACAGAAATAAATACTTAAAGCCAAAATGTATTTGACCGACCAAAAATTAAAGACATTCGTAATGTTCTTTTGAACACTGTATTCAAGAATCCAGAAAAAAAGGCATCACAGTTTCAACATATTATTATATTAAGTGGCAATAAAAAAAAAAAACACTTATTGAGCTGCAAATCAGCACATTACAGTGAAGGGTCATGTTACCCTAAAGACTGGAGAAATGGCTGCTGAAAATTCAGCTTTGGCATCACAGGAATAAATAACATTTTTAGATGTATTCAAATTTCAATAGATAATCAAGCACATTATAGATAATAACATTCCCAAGTTTTTTACTAGGATAAGGATATTCATACATGTTAAACTTGTTTATACTGTAATACATGTTCAGGATCATAATGAAGTTAACTTACATATTTGATTTTAACACTTTATAAAAAATAACATAAAATAACAATTAAAAAAAATTATTTACAAAATAGTAAAAAGTAAAAGGTCATATGCTGTTATGTACACATACCATTTTAAGCTTATATATTGCTTTATTTTAATTTGGGAGCGTCAATGAAACATTTCTCTCAACTTGGGCTTCTTAGCTTTTGCTTTTTAACTTTGGTGAACTTTAAATTTAAAATACTGCCTTTAAAATATTTCCTTCAATGCATATTTCATTAAAATCAGTGATCAAGGATTAATTGAAGACCCCTGCTCCAAATCTGTTCCAAAATCCCCACTCCGATACCAGCAGTCGTTTGATCATTAAAGCACTATTTAAGGGTCCTTTAACATGAGACGCATCAAAACTGGCTGAGGGCTGACAAGACCAGAGAAAAGAAACAGAGGGAAGAAAAAGAAAGATGTGTGTTACCATTAGCAATGCCTGCTCCTGCAGTAATTGCTGCTGCAGTATCTCTAACTGCCGCTGCTCTTCCTCCAACTTATGTCTTATAAACTCCTATAGAGAGAGAGAAATGAGGAGCAGTGGAGGAGGAGGAAGAGACGGATCAGAATAGACTCAAAAGGAAGGAATAAAAAGATATTTGAGGGAGTGGACAGATACACCTGTATTTGCAGCCTCCGAAGAAAGAGGCAGACATTTTAAAGAAGTGTTTCTGATGGGCTTTTTAAAATGGCTGAAGACACGGAGTGAAGAGATTTGTTCCGCGCGCGCTTCATTCACCTACTGCGGTAGATCGTCACACCGCTTTATAATCTCAAAATGGCGCGCAGTGAGTGTTTACAAGTGGTTCCTGTCACTCCGAGGTATGTGTTGGGTGTGAGGTTGTTTTAAGCAGGACGACTGAAGGAAGTGTGATGTGAGGCATGTACATGTGAGGTCGTTCTGAAGAGTGTGTCCTGTGGCACACTGCGCACTAATTCATGCTGATTGGTCTTTTGTGTTTCTGTCAGTTTGAATTGTATTGAATGTAGGGCTGCACACAGCTCACCCACACACACACACATACACACTGCGTTTGAGAGCCTGCTGCCATGGCAACCACTCCACAGACATTCCAGGGCCAGAGCTGTGCTGAGTGGAACACCCACGCTCTGCTGCGATTGGCCGGCTGGCTGCAGTTCTGTGGCTGTGATTGGTTACCTGCTCTCTCTCTGCCATCCTCCTGTCCTCCTCTCGTCTCATGTCATCGAGTCTCCGGTGAGGAGCTTTATCCTGTTGCTGCCGCACCATCTCTCTCTCCTTCCTCTGTTGCTGTGGGTTCGTGAGAGAGAGAGAGAGAGAGAGAGAGAGAGAGAGAGAGAGAGAGAGAGAGAGAGAGAGAGAGTGAGAGAGAGTGAGAGAGAGAGAGAGAGAGAGTGTGAGTCACTTTAACATATTTGGCTGAAATAATAAGAGCCTTCCTGTTGCTAAAAATCATCGAACGCTTTTGAGAGGGGAAATTAAGGGGGAGAGAACGAGTAACATAGCCAGAGAGAGGGTGAATATAGTGATATTGGTGAGTCAGTGCACTGCGGTGCTGTGTTCAGTAGGTTAGTGGCTAGATGGTGCTGTATGCTTGTGGCACCCTGTACGCAGTATTTAACTTTGGACAACAAAACGAAATTGTAGAATTCCCAACACAAAATCTGAGACTACTGGTGATAAGATTTTTTAATATGTCATTTTAAAGCTGCCGTTCATAACTTTTGGTGCTCTAGTGGTTAATAACATTGTGGCCGGAGATACCTTTCTCTGTTTCTCTTGTCTTTGACAAGTCACGCAGGCACTGGGCTACTCCGCAGATGTACCTACTCGAACCAGTCTAAATATATAAACACTTATTATGAGCCAAAAACACTGTTTGGAAAATGGATTCATGGTGTACTCTCTTATTATATAAATTTATATATTTATATATTTATTATATAAATATAAAAAAATTACCAATTGCACGTTATATAATTAGAATTAATCAAAAGAAGAATCAATGTGCTTCAATGGAAGACCATCTGACTATCTGTACAAAATGTTGCATAGTAAATGACACAGACATAGGTATTATTATTATTGTTATTCATTACCATTAAAAGTTTGCAGATTATTAAATATTAATAATCAAATAAATCAAAACAGTAATATTGTGAAAAATCTGTACAATTGAAACTGCTAGAATATATTTTAAAATTGTAATTTATTCCTGTGATGCCAAAGCTGAATTTTTAAAAACTATTACTCCAGTCTTCAGTGTCACATGATCCTTCAGAAATATAATTCTAATATGATGATTTGACTTTCAAGAAACATTTCTTATTATCAATGTTAAAATAAATGCTAATAAATGATTCCTTTTGGATGATTTTTGGATAAAAAAACAACAACATTTAAATAAAAGCATTATAAATAATATAATAACAGATATACATATAAATATATGTATTACTACACACAGCCCAAAAAAACTACATACCCAAAATTGTTTAGTGGAAATGTATTAATAAATGAAAATATGGTACCACTTTATATTAAGGGGCCTTAACTACTACGTTTTACATTTAAATAAATTATTTGATACAATGCACTTACAGTGTAACGTATCTGGTGTTGTCCCACGTGCTCTGTATGCCCTTTTAGTTTTTCTTAATTGTACCATTGTCTTGTGTGCGTGTCATTAATTTAGTAATTCACTTTGTGTATTTAAGTCCAGTTTGTTTCAGTTCAGTTTGTCCAATCTTTGTCGTTTTTACATGTGGTTATGTTCTGCCTGCCTGCATGCATGTACGTTTCTTTACACCTTAGTAGAAGGTTAAACACTATTGAAAGTTATACTCTCGTCGAGTGCTCCTTCCCTAAACCACACTGTGACATGTTTTTACACTGTACTTATAAAAACATACTAGCATGTAATTACATCTGTAATTAAACTGTTACAATGTTGACCCTTAACCTTACCTGACCTTACCTTACATTCAACCTTATTTTTTGATGCAAGTACATAGTAGTTAAGGCTAGTTATGTATAAGGGGGGACTAAAAATATTTATTTTGGCTCAAATAATTTGTTTGCTTTATTATTTTATTTATTTTTTCATACTTTCAATGTGGTCCTAGATTTTTGTTCCCTTCTATATACAGTTAATTCAGCACTGTATTCTGCAGCCCCAAGCAAACATGTCTTGATCCCACATGGACTTGATTTAATTAGCTTAGCTGTGAGGGGCTTGACTTTGAGAACATCTCTTAGAGTATAAAGGCAGACAAGAATATAATGGCTTATGATGCTTAGTTCATAACAAATACACACACTCCTTTGTGCTGCGGCCTATTCATCACCCCATGTCTCACTCAACTAATGCAGTGCTAATCAGTCATTGTGTCCTTTCACAGTCATTTAGCGACAATGACCGCTCAAACTAATTCAATTAAAAGTTTGACTTTGCATAGTAGTTCTCATTTACCTTGCACATCTCTTTCAAATCTACCTTTATGTATGTCACAAAATTCCACAAATGCTTTCCTCTGTTCATTCTAATAAACAAAGCGCAGCTCTAGATAAGAGAAAAATGTTCAGCGGTTCAAACAAACACTGCAGTAAAACTGGCTCTGAAGTATGCGTTTTATTTTAAGCTTCATAAAATATTCTAGGAGAGGAGATAAAAATCTAAAAATTCCTCAATGATTAGATCACCAAACAACAAAAAAAAACTTTGAAACGATGTACTTTTCAGCAACACACTGTTCACTTTTTAACAGTTTAACTTTTAAACATTATGAAAGCTAATAAAGGGACTATTCTGAAAGGTTACAAATGCTATTTAAGTATTATTAAAGTTGTTTAAACTTGTTCAAAGTCTACCAAACTCATATGAATGAAGAATAGGCCAAGATTTAAGTCATTAAGAAGTTGACCATTGATTATTTATTTATGCACTTGATGAGGGAAAGGAAGTGAGCACAATTTCTGGTGAACTATTACAACAATCTAAAAAAGATATTTGCCACGTGCGTTTATACCGACACCTAACATGATTAGCACTCTTCCCATGTCATTTCCTGTTACAACAGAGATCATGTTCAGCTACATTAATGTGCACATGTAAGACACATACCTCCTCCAAGCGACGCCTCTGTTCTTTCTGCTCCTCTATCCTCTTCTGTCGGTCATGCAGCAGCTGGCGTTTGTGCTCCTCAGGGTCTCTGCGCTGAGCGGCGAGCTGCGCCTGCTGTCTCTTTAAGGCCTCTGAGCGCTCCTTATTCTCCTGCTGCAGCCGCAGGAAATCCCTCCGCAACGTCGACTCACCAGGAACATTCAAAATAGAGCTTCAGACAGAAATAATCAGAATACGAGAAGAGTTAGCAGATATAAACAGAGTTAGGAGCAGAAATTGGACTATGTAGTACATTCATCTCTTTGTCAGGTACATCAGTGTCCTGTACTCATGTGTATCAAAGGACCGATCCACGCTGAATAATATGATTTAATGGAGAAACCATCTATGCCGTTAAAACAGCTCCCTAAACAAGTTCATTAAAGGTGAATGAGTCACATCTATCCACAATTGCAAAAAAAAAAATTATATATCTCTTCCAAATAGCAGATGTCATGTTTTGACAAACAGTAAAGTCCCACCTCAAACAAACAAAAGCTTACCTATTCTTGACTCATTCAGACATGTACAGACAAGTCCAACTCAAGTTCTCATTTTTTCATCTATTAAATTGTACAGTAGTTAAATTAGTGTCTCAAACCAGTCATCTACTAGTTTGTCAAACCACATGCCAATTAAACTGGTTTATTTTAGGTCTCAAGTCAGTTATCTACTAGTTTGTGTCAAGTCAGTCATCATTTTTCCAAGTTTACTTCAAGACTAAGTCTCTGGCAAGTCATCTACTAGTTTAATTCTCAATACAGTTGTCAAGTTTAGGTCATCTTAAGTCAGTTATCTATTATTTTAAGTACAGTTTTAAACAAATATAGTTACCAATTTGAATCTAGTCAAGGTCAAGTCAGTTATCTACTGGTAAATGACTATATTATTTAACAGTTTATCTAACAGGTTAATTAAAGTTTTTTCTAAGTAAAGTCATTTCAGGTCAAATTGACTAAACTACAGTAGAGTTTCTGTCTCTTAACGTGGATAGGAGAACATCATAAAATTGACATCAAGTTAGTGATTGAACAATAAATGTAAATAACTATGCAATTAAAATCTTCTGGGGGAGTTTCTGCAGCGTGGTGTAGTGCTGTGTAAGGTTGTGTAAACACAGATGCTGCCGTGTTTACCTGGATTCTCTCTCATCTCCTCTGTTCTCATCCTCTTCATCACTACCGCTGTACTCATACTCGGTCTCCTCTGAGAGGAATCAAGACAAAATGAGAAAGAGAGAAACAGAGGAGGGCAGGAAAACAACAAGAAAGGCTTTAGGCATTAATATAATATGGCTAAACACAATTTATGCAGACTGCAGCACTTTTAGATTCTAAATCATCTGCACTCTTCCTTAACTCATACTGTACGCGCTCTAATAATGCTGCTGAAGGCTGTTGGCTGGATGCTACTTTTAGCGGTTTCTTGTTCTTCATATCCAAAAAGAAACATAATTCAAACCCAACTGTGCAATTTGACTACACTACTGACCACAGATCTCACGACTTACTATAAGATACATGAGTTATGTACAAGCACCACTTTTGTGATCCAAGTCAAAGATGAGCTCTGATTTGATGGGAGTTTTAGTGACCTCACTGCACAAAGGCAAGTAAACAAGCTTTATTAAAAATTATTTTCCACCACAAAGCTCTGGAATATGAATAGACACATAATCTACGGTCCCAGATGAGCTCTTGACTCTTAAAACAAAAAACGAAAAACACAAAACTGGATTAGTTATTAAACGGTATCAGAAAATGTGGGACAGAAAGATTCTGTCTTGAATTTCTGGGATTGATAAAGCTCTACTTTTCTTGTCTATAATCATTTGTTAAGACATGCAACAACACATACCTTTTTCGCCGCGTTTCTTGCGTGTGCGGTCGATGTGATCTTTTAGCTGGATGCGGACTTGTCTCTCAGTGGGCTGATCTCTAATGAACGAGTGCTTCAGCAGCTGTTCTGTGGAAGGACGACTCGGATACGACTTCACAAGACAGCCCTCAATGAAGTCGATGAACTTCTTAGACCTGAAAGAGACCATAAAACATGCAAGAAATGAAAGCTTTAGTAAGAAAATAAATGCAATAGAAATCCAGATTGAGGAATGCTGTTATAAAGGCATTAGAGAATGCCCTACAGGCCTCAGGTCAGTTGTTGGTACAGCTGCTTGATCTGTATCTGGTGCTGACAAAGTAAATACATTTTTATATAAATATAAAACACTTGCTGCTGTGAATTCTAGTGATTTCTAAGTCACTATTCACAAAGATAAAGTCAGCTGGCTAACAGATGCTGTTAAAAACGGTTGCCAATAAGTTTTGGAAGCTGCAGTAAGAAGGAGCTGAAAATGACAAATCAGCAACACTTTACACAAAAGTTATATAGTTATATGAATACTGTAAAGTGTAAACACTTGTAAATAAAATAAATAGTTTGTTTTGCTAAAAACACATTTAATAAAATGAATACGTCTTTTGTGTTTGGCGATTTTTTGATGCATTAGAAAGAATGCTTATGCTCTTAAATAGTGAAGTGTAAAATATCATTACAATTTTAAATAATGGTTTTATATTTAAATGTGTGTGATGTCAAAGCTGAATTTTCAGTGTCACATATGTTGTTTTTGTGTTTTGTGCTCTTCATGTTATCCATTTTAAAAACATTTTTGAAAAAAAATCATTTGAAATAGAAATCTTTTGTAACAAAATAATTGTTACTTTGAATTGAATGCAGTCCTTGCTGAATAAAAGCATTCGCTTCACTAAAACACAATAAAAAAAAAAAACCTTTTAAGCAGCGTAGAATGGATTTCTTCGTGACTTAGAAAAGTGTTTTAAAACAGGAAAACTCCTCTTCGATCATTATATGACTTTCAATATAAAATTTTAAAGAAGAAAATCTAACTCGAACAAAAGCAACAGGAAAACGCTGATGAAAAGTCAAAGAAAATGTATGTTTTAAACAGTCAGGAAACAAAGTAGAAAACATAATTTCTAACAAGACACAATGCAGCAAACTGAAACATGGCTGCCTTTAAATCCCAGCCCAACATATGCTCCATCTCTTCTTCTTATAGCCAGCTGTTCAAGGGCAGGGCTCTGACCAGAAGGACTAAAATAACTCCAACCCGAAAACTAAATCATAGCATGCCAATATATGACAACTACAACAGGCCAACAGAAAA
The DNA here is from genome assembly GCF_018831695.1 of Puntigrus tetrazona. Taxonomy (NCBI): domain Eukaryota; kingdom Metazoa; phylum Chordata; class Actinopteri; order Cypriniformes; family Cyprinidae; genus Puntigrus; species Puntigrus tetrazona. The sequence continues at coordinate 14,179,532 of NC_056703.1, forward strand.
AAAACAAAACAAAACAGAAGAAATGAAGGAAGAAAGAGAAAGCATTTTCTTGACATAGATAAGCATTCTACGCATAGGTGGGTGTAAGAGCACACACTGCAACTCCTGTCTGAGAAATATTATTACACAAGGAAGCCACATATGAGAAGAGAAGCTATATGGATTGTAGCGATCATAAGTATGCAGTGCGTGTATATATAGACAAGGGGGAAAAAGGGAGGGAAGGAAGAAGGAAAATATAGCTTGATCTTAAAATAACAGCTGAGACAGTGTGTCCTCACCATTTCTTGGACTTCAGTTTAGGAGGAGGGTTCCGTGGGATAAGGAACAAAGCTCGCATGGGATGCATGTCACACAACGCTGAAGGAAAGAGCAGAGCAATCAAACAAGCTGATAAAAAGATTCTTTCACTCATGTGTCCAATTATCAGTCTATCTGACTCAAGAGGTGACAATAATTCATGAACGCAAGTAGAGCAGTGACTGGGTCGCTGCTACATGCTGTCCGTGTGAGAGGGTGACTCTGTGTGTGTGTGTGTGTGTGTGTGTGTGTGTGTGTGTGTGTGTGTGAGAGAGAGAAAATATGACTAAGTGTTGTGCTGCATAAGTTATGACAACGGAGCACAGATCGACCTTCACCTATGATCATCTTTTTCAGGAGTGCGAAATATCATAAAATATGTCTGGGTAAGGCACTAAATACAGATTTTTTTTTTTAATTTACTATACTTTTTAATATTTTATTATTACTGCTTTTGTTTAAATGGCATAACTGGGATAAGGAAGGAGGAGGTTTAATATTATTTTTTGTTTGTTTGCAAAACATGAAATGCTGAAAGGAATTAATATTTTTTTGCTTATATACACACCATATACACACTTTATTTACAGCCAGTGAGTTGTCCGAGCAGTGTTCAAATAGCTTTGACTGCTTACAGTTAGACATTTGCATTTTAGACCAAACTATGTGAACAGTATGGTAAAAGCAGTAACAGTGCTAGGGTAAACTCATACATTCGACTCTTTTTTGATTATTTTTTTAAAAGCAGGAGCTGCAATGGTGACTTCAACGTTAGCGTAATGCAGCTGGTATGAGGAACTGATATGAAGTATATACATTAGGTATGTTCTTGTTCATAAAAAGGCCTGATCAACATTGTAATGTGAGGCTGCATCAGTAAACACAAAAACATTGCACTTACGAGGCGCTCCCTCAGCCATCTCTATAGCAGTGATTCCCAGAGACCAGATATCACTCTGTTGTAAAACAACAACAAAAAAAATATGCTATTGTACAAAATCAGTAAATTAACACACAAACACATACAATCAATAGAAGAATAGCAATTTTCTATCAAATAACAATAAAGATCCAGTTAAAAAAATAAAAATAAAATAATAATAAATTATATATATATATATATATATATATATATATATATATATATATATATATATATATATATATATATATATATATATATATATTAAGCAAAAGTGGAAAACAAAGGTTTTCACTAAATAGTTTTTTACAGGAACCATTTCCTCTTTTGTTCTCATTGAAACCAAGTGATAGCACGCATTCAAACCAAGCAGAGAGAGAGAGAAAAAATGGTGTTGTACTTCACAAAATAATGACCACTTTAAATATCACATATAAACCTTTTTTTAATGCCGATTAATATTATAGCTATTTTAAATCAAAGAAAAAAAATGGCAATTACATTCTATTATTGGTATTTAAGGGGGGGTGGGGGGATCCAGCGGTAATTTAATAATGTAAAATTGATATACTATGTATTTTACCTTGGCTCTATTTTATTGTCAATAATCACAAAAAATCCTGTCCATGTAACAGAGGTATTATTAGTGGTATAAGAACCTGATAACAGGGCTTTATGTGATCTCTAGAGTAGCAGTCACCAAGAGAGGATAACTCTAGACCACTGATATGCTAAACATACTGTAATTTAATATACACTATGTTAAAAATGACAATGTTTATTGACCCACACTCAGGTGTACGCAACTGTTTAAAAGTTTAGACTCCTTCACCCACCCCAAACTTTTAAACAGTGGCGTACATCAACAGTTAGAAGTACATTTTACCCTATAATCATAGGTGGAGTCGGGATTCTCATCACAGGCAATGACTTCTGGGGCCATCCAGTATGGAGTGCCAATGAAAGTGTTTCTTCTGCCGACTGTACGATCCAGTTGTGCGCTTACCCCAAAGTCCACTACAGTAAGAGGGAGAAAATAGGAAGCAATCAGAGACACTTTGTGCTTCCAAACCTGTTGCACAGCTCAGATGTTTATATTCATCTATGCTAATTCCTTCCCTCTCATATACGCAGACACTCTTTCACTTCCGCCACACTCTCCCTCAGGTTGTGGTGTGTGAAGATATTTTTGTCATGGTGTCAGGCCTATATTAATGAGCTTCGGTGCTTTGCTCTAGTTGTTAAAAAATGATGTTCTCTAATCAGACAGGATATAGGCTAGACAACACACACACACACACACTCAAACACACAAAACAGAGCTATGCAAATCAAATGAGAGACTCTGTTTTTCTTAGTGTGACAAGCAAATATCTCACTCACCGAGTTTAACCTCTGCGTTCTCTGTAAGCAGTACATTCTGTCCCTTGATGTCTCTGTGGATGACTTTATGAGCATGGAGGTGAGACAGACCCTGAGGAGCAGAGACAGTGTTTACCGGCTGTGCGACATTGCATGTAATTACATGGAACTAAAAGATCAACTCAAGTAAGGCTGGTGTTAAATGGCATGTGTTAGATATGTAATGTATATTGCTAAAGCTACCATGAAACGGAAATTGTGATCCATCTTCTAGGGCTGAATGATGAAATCAAAGCTGACCAATGCATAGCAAATGGGTGTAGCTTACATGTAGCGCCCCCTCTTCTCTCTAAAGGACCCCATACCCACAAAACTGAAGCTGAGCCACTGATGTTACATGGACTGTTTTACAGATGCATTTATTAGTCTTACTCTCAGTATTTCTCTGCAGATGTAAGCAATCCAGTCTTCCTTCAGGGAGTTGCCCTTTGTGTTCTTCACCAAGTCTGTTACTGAGCCGGCTCCGCAAAACTCCATCACCAACTAAACAAAAACAAACTGAATTTACATATATGAAACATCCCAACTACTTGAGCATTGATAATACAACTTGATACAGGTTACTTTTTCCCAAATCAACAATGTCCAGGACCCATTTTTCATACCTAACCATTTCCACTAATAACAGAGTGCAGCTATAATTTATATTGGCATTTTATACAGACCCAGAGCTGGTCGTCATGTCCAGGCGGACTCTTCTTCACGAAGGCTCCATAGTAGGTGGCAATGTTCCTATGGTGACTGTACTTTTTCAGCATGTTAATCTCAGCTTTGATTTCCTCCTCCTCTTCCTCCGTCACATCCATGACCTTTATTGCTGCCAGCTGACCAGTCTTAACATGACGACCCTGAGACAGAAAAAAAATTCCAATAGCAAGTGGCATAAAAATAATTTAATGACAGATTTCATTTGTTAATAGACAACAATTAGCATACTGTATGGCATATTTCATTTAGGAAAATATGAGGCCTAGAATTACGAAGAAAATCTATGATTATACACAACACGGGGGAGTTATATAGTTCTATTTAGCGAGGAGATATTAAATTGATTGAATTGAACTTCATTTGGACAACTTTAAAAAGGTGATTTTCCCAATATTTACATTTTTTTGAACCACAGATTTCAGATTTTCAAATAGTTGTTTATTGGTCAAATATAGTCCTATCCTAATAAATCATACATTGATGGAAAGCTTATTTATTCAGCTTTCAGGTGGTGTAGAAATCACAATTTTGAAAAACTGACATTTATGACTGGTTTTGTGGTCCCATAACTACTGTAATAAAAGCATAATACTTTAATGAAATACCATAGGTAGACACATCGTATACACTGTTTATGAACTACATATTTAAAACACCACTAAATCTAAGGTGGACAGACTACTTCACTATCTCACTACTACCCATAAACTACTCGTATACCACATTGTGTATAACCTACACTTGACACTCATTATACACTAGTACATAATCTATAGCCTCACTAAAGCCCATAAACAACACATTTTCCAAACAATACAGCCTGAAGTATAAATTACATCCTACACTTTTTAAAGAAGGCTCATGTCATACATTGGCATAATTACAGAGGCCTCTAGGGTTAAAATCACTACATGAGCCTGTGAAAATAAAGGCTTCTCACACACTACATGTCACATGGAAAGCATGCATTTTTCTATGTTCAGATACCTTTCCCAACTTAAATTGCAGACCATATGTAAAGTCATTTGTAAAATGATTTACCATTTCTACCAAAATAAATAAATAAATAAATAAAATAAAAATCATCACTAGTGGTGAGGAAGTTACACGCAATTTAGCTGTAAACAGTGACATTCTGTCAGCTTCCTCCCTTCATCCAGGCGTCTTCATCTCATCGGCGAGTATTGACAGGTCTGAGCACAGCTGCAGTGATCTGACTTACTCCGTGTGTTATTGCACCACGCTGAGAGTGCGATGACATTCTCGCACATGCCCTCACGTACACATGCACACAACTGCTTTAAACCACTTCTGTCCTCTGTTACTCATGTACCAAGAACAGCATCTCTAATCCATCTCCCACTGAACCCTTCATCGCTCTCGCTTTCAGACACATATGGCTCATAAATGGGTGTTTTATTTATCATTTGTGGAGCCATCTATTATTGCTGAGTAACAATAGGATAACGTTTACTCATAGCAAAATGCTGCTGTCGCTCTCCCCCTCGCCCTGCATCTCTGTCTCACCTTGTACACTTGTCCGTAGGTGCCGTTGCCCACAACCTCCACCAGCTCGAAAATTCCTGCTGGGTCCTGGAAAGAAAAAGACCAGGTTTAGAATGGTAAAATCATTCTATCATGCAAATCCTTCAAAGTGAAGGTGATCTGGATTTAGTCTGCAAAAGTTCTGTCCAATTCCCCAAAACAAAACAAAACTGAGGCTTAGACTGGAAACATATTTTACGGAAGAATGTAAATGCAAGCTTGTTAATGTCAACAAGCAGCCCGGCTGAACATATCTAATGTGTATTTACTGCATTAGTCAGACAATAACAAGGAGATGGTTACCTTCAAATGTCTGTGTGTAAAAATGAAGACACTTGTTTGTCTAGTAGGATTTTTTAATATACACTTAAAAAAAATAAAATAAAAAAAAATAAAAAATTGGTCTTAAGTTTGCAAATGCACCTTTTCCCTCACGTTTTAATTGAATTGAAATCTATTATTTAAAAATATTAGTAAAACTGTTCAAGATCCAATAGGTAACCGGAATATTTAAGATGAATCAGAATAAATCAATTAAGTCACAATGAAGTAGTGACAGATCTTTTCTTTTCTAATTGTGACACACATTCAAGTGAAAAGGATTAGCCTATTGAAAAAGAAAACAAAACGCAGGAAGGTGACTTGGACAGATCTGAGCTTGCAGTCAACTGAAAGAAAGGGGTCGGGTATGAGTGTTGAAATGCATAACAATTTTCAAGGTCAAAGATAAAATAAAACCAAGACTTTTTCTGAGCTGAAAAAGGAGGATACAAAATACATTATGCTAATATTAGTTATATTTCCCCTTGAGAATTAATAACTAGTGGTCGGACATTTCAGAATGCTGCAAGACATAAAATAAAGCTATAATAGATGGAAATGTTTGTGCATTTGCACTGGGTTTTTTTGCAGGCAGAACTTCGCTCTCACCATCTCAGTGAAAAATATGGAAACTACATCATTTGATGTGACATATTTCACGTCTTCGATCAAGCTTATTTTGAAGATGATTTTTTTTCTCTCTTACACAAATGGCTCCCTGCTGGCAATGACAGAACCATTACCTGCTCAGCCATTGAGAACAAGACAAAGCGTCATGTTTTAACAAACCCCAGGGTTTAAAAAGGGAATTCATGCTGCATTGTCGTGTATTAAGAACCATTATGAAACTCTCTAGCAGCTTTATGTACCTCTTATGTGCGGCTTCAGCTGGGGAGCGCAGCCAAAAACTAGAATGAGTAGAGGGTTAAAAACAGCCAGCGCAGCACATACACACACACACACACACACACACACACACACACACACACACACACACAGTGTGATTCAATATGGCCTCGGTACAGCTCTGTGGGTGGACAAGGCTAACGTTCTTCCTAGCTCTCACACACATATATACACCACGATCATCTCGCTCTCATCTGCCTCCAACAAACTGCAATCTTTTTCTCTCTCACTCTCTTCATCTCTCTTTTTATGTCTTCCTCTCTTTTTCTCTCAAAGAGATCTAGAGTGGCAAGCTGTAAGCGAGCAACACACTCTTATGTGAAACATCAGTAAGAGGCCGAATGGAAATGAGAACAAACACAAACAGGATTAAAAAAACAAAACAAGACAGTTTAGAAAACAAAATGACATGTCATATCCAACATATATATTTTAGTGCCCTAATAATATTAAAGCCGAGTTTACAAAGATCATCAAAGGAAATTAGTCTATACTCTAGAGAGCATCTGTCTCAGGGAGAGAAAAAAAGAAAAGAAAAAAGATGACACATAAGCAGTGAAATGAATAAATGAGCTAATGAATAAGATGATAAACAGATAATAAGGCTTTCCCTGGAGATTAAAGGAAGACAAATTGAGAAAGGAACGACAGGAGGAACGAAGGTTGGTGAAAAGGTTGCCTCTGGCTTTTCAATGATCGTGAAACAACAGAATTTAAAATGAAAAATACAAAATAAATAGTCAGCGTATGTTCGTAAAAGTGTGATGAGTGACAGGACACAACATAGTCTGCAGCATGGCAATGAAAAATATATGGCAATATAAGCCAGTGTTCACTCAAAATACCATATGAAACATGCAGAAATATAAAATGAAATGACAATTTTAATACTAAATGTAACTGCAAAATAGTAAAGTGTCTTGCATGTTTGGCTAGGTGAGCTCATATCCATCTTATTCCACACACACACACACATTTATGTTTAGGATTACTCCATTTAAAGTGCAGGAAATGATGCTTGAATTATTACCATACACTGCACATGACAACATTACAATGTATAGTAAAAAAAAACAAAAAACTGCTATGCCACTGTATTACTTCCCTCGTGGATGTCTGGTGAAGTTAACACAGCAGAGACCAACTTAAGGTTGGAAAATGAAAACAGCGGAGGAAATATTCTGCAGCTATTGGACCAAGGATAAAGCCATTAGGCACTCAAGTAACGCCCATCAGATCCAGTATACGGTTATCAATATTTAAGCATTACTAGGTCAAGTTACATCATTAACCTGCAACCTCATGAATGCAGACCCCAACAAGCATTAAGAAGATTGCCAGTGTACAGCAAACATCTGCTTTCACGCACAAGTGTTCTTCAGCTGCTTCATTAGACAGCTGGTTTCATTTTCATCAGCCAATGACAAGCCTGTATTAAATTTGTCAGACTTTTCTAGCAATGCACATTGATTACTTTGTGTCTAACCAACAGCTTAGAACATTACCATTTAATATTCTGGCTGCTGTTATGATGTCATTAGCATTTATGTCTCATTTACATAAGCAACCCAACCATCAAATGGCTGCTGTTATGATTATGTAATAGATGCATTTAAATATGATTTTACAAAATTCAGGCACTAGCAAATAACTTCACCTACTTCTATGCCAAGTCTGATGCTCTGGCAAGTCAAACGTTATTTAAAAGCGATCCTTACAAGACCGGAAACTGAGATGACCGCAGGTGAACAGGTTCTCAAGTTCAAAAACAATAGAACAAAACTAAAAACCACCTCGGCCGTGTGCAACTCTGGCTAGAGAGCCACATGTAAGGCAGACCTCTTCTGATAGTCTAAATGTGTGTCTATGACGGCGTGTGAGAGACGTGCTATGTGGGTGTTATATAGGACAGCTATCAAACAATGAGCTCAAGTGAATCATCGTGCTCTTTCTCCATCTCCAGGGGCAATATCAGACGCATCACACCCTGGAGAGCCGTGCCCAGGAACTCACTGTACCAACACACAAGACAGAAGGAAAGTTACGGCCAGAGCTCTAACGTTTATGGCTTATTCACAACCCCACTAACACACTAAACTGCTTAAGTGTCAAAAGAGGGATACTGTTTACTTCCAGCCCACACGGCTCAAATCAGTTGTTCAGGAAGGATGAATATCTCTGTATTCCTAAGCCTTAAACTACCAGGGTGTCTACTTAAAACTATTAAAATGCTTTTGTTCATCGAAATAAAGCTGGAAAGTAAAAATATAAATATTAGATGAAAAAAAAAATGGAAATGTTGCCTTGGCAACTAACTAAATGACTGGAGAAGTCTAGTATGCATCATCGGAGAGAGATCTGTCATTGGAAAGGAAGACGATTTCGACTGAGGCTTAATGACAGGTCATAAGTGTTCAGGTTTGAGGTGAACTCCTAACTAGAAAGAAAAAAAAAAACTAAAACTGAGATAAAAACTTAAATAATAATAAATTACTAATAAATTAAAATTAAAAATATAAAAGTAACTATAATACTCACAAATATCAATTTAACACCAGACATTTAGTAAATGTTTTGATATTTGTGCAGGAATTCACCTAATTAGTGAACTTAATTAGCCCATAGAGACTGGATTAGCCACCTGCTAACATGCCACTAAGCTAGATGACTAGATTAGCCTTCTGCTCCCACATGAACTACACAGGAACTATTCCGGTATACAACATATGCTATGCTGAGATTTGATGCTATTTTTGCAATAAAATTTCTTTAATATATTACAGTTTTTAAATCAAATCAACTCCATTCTTAGTTGCACTTAAAAAAAAACATTTTAAAAATCTCTCTGTCCCCAAACATTTGAACGGCGGTGCATGAGATAAGAGATTAATCGTCGCTAAAACATATTAGGCAGGTTTCCTGCTAAAACAGAGTTTGGTAAAGGATTATCATCTTCTTGCCATGAAGCCTGGATTAATGTCAAGATGGTAATCTGCCCACTTCTGCATACTAACTGGGCGACTAATTTTCTCCCTTCAGTTGTTGATGTAAAAATATCCGATATATCCATTAACCAGCACTTTCCAACAGCTGGCCTGCAAGGAATTCGTCCAATAAATAAAATTAGTCCACTAAATCATTGTATGTAAACACAAAGGGCGAAGGCCTAAATGGAAAGCTACACTAATGTTTTGCAGGGTATTCCCCATATAACAAGAGAGCTATTCTAAGATTACAAAGCCAGCCTATTCAGTGTCAACACTTATTTGCAAGGTAGGCCCTCCCAAAACCAACCGTGCCAGAGACAGTGAAAGCTAGACTTCCATATGCACACACACAGAAATACATAAACACTTCAGGCCTGGATTATTAGATTACACGATGCACGCCTAAGATTTAACTGCTCACAAAACATAATCGATCACGAGCTAGTAAACCTTTAAGATTATTACTTAAATCTCGCTGATGTGTTTGCACCATCCCTCATAACCCATCGCGACGGCACAGTTATGATTTGTTTGGGTGTGAAGGCCTCTGGCAGGTGCAGGCAGGTGAACAGTAACTCACCCGCAGGGCGGCCAGGTCGATGTCATCCAGACTCCGCGTAGGTGCGTTTTCGGACATTTTTGCAGGATTTCTGAAGGAAAATATAAACTAGGTACTCCGAAAGCGCAGCTACGACCGCGCTATTATTTTATTACAATGTTTATTTCAAGGGACAGTTCAGAAAAACTTGTGAGGTCTCTGGAGAAACATTTGGCTCGTCCCCGCCGCGACCAGTTTAACCGACAACAGCTGCAGGATTTCTGACCATAAAATGTTTGTTTCTTCTTTACCGGAGAACAGAAGGTTCTTTAAGGCCAAGTGATCCGGTTCTTCGGGCGAACGTTAGCCGGAGACGACCGAGAAATGCCTAGCGAGCATTTATCGATGATGAAGGCTGAGGTTGAGCCTATAATCCCGAAGATTGCATGGCAACATTTACATGAGCTTGAGTCAGATGTGCCACACTGCGCTCCGTCTCTACACTCATTTTGGCAGCACTGCGTAAGTTAAACCCAGCCTGCCCCCGTCACAAACGGCAGATTAATATACGCACGAACCGTGCGAATCGCAAAATGGGTAAATCAAGAGGCTGAACTTCGCGATAAGTCAGAAGCCGAGCTCCTAAACAGCCGCGCTCGTGATATCCGCGTCAATCTGCCTCTGCCGTCATGTTACGGCGCAACCCACGCACACGCCTTAAAACAGGACCTCTGTGTGTATTTCGATGGCACTGCTCGGCTCGGTTAATGTCCACAGTTTTTAAAAAGTCTCTGCAATGTGTACGGGGTTGAAACGCGCGGTCCCGGTGTCAAAAACAAGAAGTGTTTACGTCGAATAATATTCCGCCCGCCTGGCAAACTTTCATTCCCTCCTGCCGTCAGTCAGCGGCACCTCCCGGTTGTGCGCAAAACCTCCGCCGATTTGTTGGAGAAAAAGAGAGGGGGACGAACGGAAAACCATAAACAGTCCCTTGTTTTCAGCCCGGACCCTTTATGGCAGCGGCTGGTCACGATGCATACGTAATACGAATTATTATTCAGATATTTCCTAACGAGTCGCCACGGGAATCAACTTTGTCCTTTTGCTTGTAGCGTTGTATGTTTTGATGTGTCAGATTGAACTTCTCTCTCCTGTCTTGGTATGATCCTATTCCTACTTCTGTCTGTGGTCGGGCTGTGACGTCCCTCCTCTGCAAGAATACACAACACTCTGTTTTCCAGCCACTTTGTTTTTTTTTCTCTCTCTCTCTCTTCCTCCCTCCCCTGCACTCCTCACTCCCGTCTTCCTGGAGTGTTGAAGTGCTACGGTGCTGCAACAGGGACAAACTACCTTAATAAGCTAGTTACAATAGAGACAGGTGGTACCGGGGTAAAATCTCCCTAACTATTGCAACATCACACACGTCGTTTTTCTATAATTTACTTTCAGTTGACTTCTGTTGCCTTTTATAGCAAGTTTCCCTTTTATATTTAGTTCTTTAAGTACTTACCGTTCAACATAACTAAGTCTACACTTCTAAAAATAAAGGCGATGCCATAGACCTTTTTGTGACTAAATGGTTCTATAAAGAACCTTTAACATCTGAAGAACATTTTTTTTTGTTGGACAAAACGTTCTTCGTTTGTTGTGAAAGAATGTTCTTTAGATTATACAAAGTTCAAGATTCCATGGGATCACTGTGAAGAATATTTTAAACACATTTATTTTAAGATTGTGACCCTCTAGCACTAATGTAACGTATAATTTAGTATGTTTATTAAAGGAATATTTTACGACAAAAAAGCACTGTCATCGTTTTTAGCCTTTATTACTGCCTTTCTATTGTAGAAATATGTAACAAAATCAGTTTTAGTTGTGTGTGTTCATCCGTATAATAGACGTCAATGGTCAGCAAAACATTTAGTTACCAGCATTCCTCAAAGTATCTTGTTTTGCTGTCTGCAGGGGAAAACATCAGGTTTGGAATGACATGAGGGCGAGCTGTTTATATGATAACTCAATTTTCTTAAAATGTTTCCTCCCTTAACTATCTTGTCCCACTTTAAGTGGGTTTTCTCATCATTACTGATTTGTGTTTTTCTTTTATACTTGGTTTCTATAATAGTCTCCCTTAAATTTAGTTTTTCTTCATGTATTATATTCTGTTTCTGATTGATCTCGTGTTCATATTTTCGTGTTGTTTGCTCTGTACGGTGTGCTTGAGTTTATGAAAAGTGCTGTATAAAAATGCATCGTTGTTGCCTAGTCCTCTTCAGTATGTAAGCAAAATGTCTCACTTCTGTCTTTGTAGGGGACATACCATAGATTTATATTGTTTTTGTACTAAGCAACAGATATTTTCTAACTACAAACCCAAACCTACATAATTTTGAACATTTTTAGTATTTTAATGTATTGTTTGCTTTGTAAATTTCAGGTTTTATTATCCTTTTAGACTTTAGGTCCCCACAATGGAGAATAAACCTGTGCACACACACACACACACACAACAAGACTTGTGAATTAATACATTTATTTAAATGTCCATATGATAGAAGTTAGATGGAGGGAAAAAATTTGATTGCTCACCGGTTTACAAACAACTGTGATACATATTTATAGTCATCAATCCAAAAATTATCTTGTACATTTAGAAAAAAAAAACACGCACACACTTATAAACCTTAGTCAGGGTAGCACCAAATTTAATTTCTGACAGAAATGAAAACAAAGCTGTGAGGGAAAGCAGTGTAGTTTGTTCAACTGATTGTACTGTTTAACAAGCAATTTGTTTAGCTTACAAAAAAATAATATTTAAAACAAAACCTCCGTAAAACAAAAAAAACATAATAATAGTGAGTTTGTTTTGAAAGAGTGCATGCCATTGTAAAGACTGTTCACAGCATAATTTTCATCTGAAGAAAATTCAGTTTGGCATCTACCCTAGGAAAGGCCTATGCAGATGTCCAAAAGTTGTGAAAACACATAGTGTTAGCCAAGATTCATTTAAGTATTAGTAAGTGAGTTTTGCTTTTTAAATAAAAGCAATTTTATGTAAATAAAGTATAAAATGTGCAAAAGCAGATATGTTAATATGCCTTAATAGGAATAGAAATTTAAAAAGATCAGAACTGTTACTTCATAAAGGTGATTGCTTGATGCGATTGGAATGTTTACAGTATAATAACGGTCATGTCTCCAGTGGTCAAACACTAAAACATTCTCTTCAAGTGCAGACGATGTCAACTATATAACATTCTACAACATTACACACGCAGATTAGTGATCGTGGAAGTGGGGCACGGACAAAATTAGCATTGCTTGTTTGGCCTCCAGTGTACTCTCTACTTGTGTCAACACCCCCTCCAAAAAACCAAAAGTGGAATCTTCTGGGCTGCTGACATTATTACATAACAATAATTTCTCCTGGTTGTCATGGAGATTTGAGGGGGTGATAAATGTTGAGCTGAGACTCCCCCTGAATATCTCACCATGTTTGAAGCCCCACCTGATCCCTGCTCCGTAACACTCCCCCTCTACCTGTTTCAAAAAAAAAACATTACATAATTTCTCTGACCAAGTATGCCAGCATACCCTTCGCCTCGACACGCACACACAGTTATACGTGTTTTTACGGTTCGTCTATTTTTTCCTGCTTCTTCTCAATCTCTTCCTGCCTCTTTCTTTCGTTCTCTCTATCTCTCTCTCTCTCTCTCAGCAGCCAAGACCAAGTCAGCTCTTTATACCCGTCACCATAACAACCACAAATGTTCTGACAGATTTGCTGCCACTGCATTGAGAGGTGTAGTGCACACAAGAAAGAAATAAAGAGAGAGGGAAAAGGAGGTAAAGCAGCACCATCCACCCACACACATTCACAACAATAAATGTACGTTCTGTTCCTCGGTCATCAAAAATACTCTCTCTCTCTTTTTCGCCTGATTCGCTCTTCTTTCCTCATTTGATATGCAGCACTTTTAATTCTCTGCCATTTTACCTACATAGATCGTGCCAATCGTGGTCGTAATGGCCATTTGGAATTTTTTCTTTTAATTTCATTGTATTTTCATATAATTAGCAACTACATTATGTGATTCTCCTGGTATAAACACGTTTATCTTCTTATGCAAGAACATTTTTTTTGCGTTTCTACACTAATTTCGTTAGTGTTTAGAGCTAATCATCCATTTACTACCATTACTTTAGTCCAAACCAAAATGGACAAAAAGTGTGGCTGAAAGAAAACACCATAGCTTCCAGCTTAGTTAGCAGACGTGTGATATTTTAAGCTCTGAAATCTTCTGTTTCACTGGCATGCTTCACTGGAAAGTCTTCCTTGCTAGGTCCACACCTCCATAGGAACCATTCGTTCTTTACTTTTAAGAGGTGGGAGAAGGTACTCCTCGCACAGGAAGTGCAGCGGGAAATGGACCAGGATGCCCTGGATGGCCTGTATTTCTTCTTTGGCTTTCTCCGGGTCGGTAAGACTGAGGTTTTGAGAATTTACATGTTCTTGCAGCTCACGCAAGTTGCGGATGGAGTCCAGTGGAAGACATCGGAAGACCTACACAGTGAAGAAAAGATTTCAGTACAAACACTGGTCTAATGTTACAATTTCAAAACATTTAATCCTGATATTAATACTGTAACTAGTACAATCACCCACTGGGATCTCTGGGATTAGAGTAGTGAATGTAAATATACGGGTAATGATAGCGCAGAAGTGTATGAGAGTGGTGCTATTGTCTGATGGCTTTACTGCAGGACTACTGCACAACCTGCAAATTACAGTAATTACAGGTTTTGCCATAGTTTAGTTCCGCGCTGAGTGATTTTGTACCAATTCAAATCTTTTACAGTGACTTTAAACGAAAACCTTTAAGACATGAGGAAAACAAAATGGCTTAGTGGGAGAACACATGCTCTGTCCCTCACCTTCTCATAGATGATGGCATTTGTTTGCGCGATTTTGTTCCAAACGTCATTGAAGAAATGATCACAGACTGGATCATCAATGTTCAGATTCGGATCAGATGTTGCTCCGAGAAGTACGCTGTGGAAAAGAGGTAAAGAATACATTTTATAGGTACATTTAAGTATCTATTTATTTAGAAAAGTGAGTCTTGCGATTTGACTCTTTATTAAAGGGATAGTCCAAAATTTTGGTCATTAATTACTTACCCTCATGTCGTTCCAAACCCGCAAGACCTTTGTTCATCTTTGGACCCCAAATTAAAATATTTTAAAAGGAATATTTCCTAACATTTAAGGAATGTTCTTAAGATGAAATCCAAGAGCTTTCTGACCCAGCATAGACAGCAATGCAACCAAAATGTTCAAGGCCCAGAAAGGTAGTAAGGTCACTGTAAAATAAATCCATGATGAATCTTTATTTTTCTTTTCTTTCCACACAAAAGTATGCTTGTAGCTTTATAATACTGATGTCATATGGACTATTTTAATGTGGTAGCTGTGCTTTTGTCTATTCAGGGTTAGAAAGCTCTTCGATGAACAAAGGTCTTACGGGTTTGGAGAGACATTTAAAGTTTTGGGTGAAGTCTCTCTTAAAAAGCATGTTCAGATCAGCAGTTTATTTGCTTGGTTAAACTGTTACAATAACGCATTTTCTGAGCGGCTTGGTTGAGTTTCACAATGCAACACTTAAATGGACCGAAGCATGTTGATAAATATCACATGTGAGCAATGCCACCCTCCCTCGTTGGTCAGACTGTTCGTAAGCCATTTAGTTCTGGGATTTCCGTTTATTACAACATTTGTTCAATTCAGGATGAACGGACAACCCTGCTACACAATCTCTGTTGCCATTATCTCATATTTTCAAACTTTAACCATATCATATCGAAAGGCAATTTAATAAACACTTCGTACATCAGGAGGAAGTCAACATAAAAAAACCCCCAAGAAAATACCAAAAACTCATTTAGAATGATACAGTGAATACTTGGGGTGCCCTTTCTGTAGAAAGTCTCATAAAGCAAAAAATGTCAGCTGTGAAAACTATTACACGAGGAGATTAGTGTGTAATAATTCAATCAAATCAAAGGACCCAGAGACGGGCATTAACTCAATCACTTGAGGTCACATCCCAAGGCCAGCAGTGAAAGGTGCTGCAGACACACGCATCATTAGAAGCATCTTACTGTTTCCCTTGGCAACCAAGAGATGTTCTGGTAGCTGGCAGTATGGAACGCAGCGTGCCAACACAAATTGCTCTGCTCACACACGCGCACACCTCTCTCTTTCACTCACACACTCCTACACAGACAGGGGAGAAGTTGGACAAAATGGGAAGCTGAGGTGCTTCACTGCACAAACACAAATCTATCACAGCTACAGAGCCCCTCTCACGTTATACAGCTATGTTAAAATGTATTCTGAGGGAATAAAGGCAAAAAGATTGATCGTCTCTTGACCATTTATGATATGGTACTTTTCTCTGGTAGCATATCTTAAATTAAATGCTTTAAGTTTTCACAAAAGCCTTGCTTCATGCTGATTCACATAAATAAATTGTGAGAACCATTTACATTTACATTTTTTATTAGTCCAGACGCTTTTTTATTGAACCATTTATTAAAAGAACTGGCTTATAAGAGTCATTTGTTCTGAATTGAGCTGTTCTACCATTTTAAATTTTGAAAGTTCTGGAGAGTGATTTGAGCCTCTTTGAGATGGTACCATGCGTCGCGCCGCTAGCAGATCTCAGTGTGTAGATTTTTTTTATACCTTTCAATTAGCAAGAACAGCTTAAAGCTTTCAAATGAAACAGTAAAATTATACTGATAATGTTACAAAAGTTCTATTTTAAATAAATATTGTTCTTTTGACTTTGTATGTATGATCTATTCACCAAAGCATCCACAAAAGGTTTCCACAAAAATATTGAGCAGAGCAACTGGTTGCAACATGTATATTTGTTCCTGTTTGCAGTTTGTGAGGACAGCGCAACAGAACGATGTGTTTTCTTGCCATTATTTTTGGTACACAGCCTTGTTATCTCACCACATTGGATTCAGACTGAAAACTCATGTTGTGGCGCAGTAGAGTCAGTGCTGGAAATGCAGGAGGATCCGGCTTTCTGAGCCTCCATGCAAAGCAAGTGTAAAGAAATTTTCATTTACTATTCAAATGTCCTTGCCTTTTGCAGGTTTTCCATGATCATAAAAATCCCGATGCGATTTTCTGAAGTCTGTTTGTCTTAGGTGGTGGTTTTGACACTTTCTAACTCGGAATAAATCCGCAAAGCTGCCTTGGACACAAGTACTGCATACGCACCTGAAGCACTCTTTCCGTAAAGCAAGTGCTAGTGGTCCAGCCTGGTACTCCTCTCCGTTCATGACTGAGGGAACTCTTTCCTCATCCTCTACCAGCACTGCTAGCTCACTGTCACGACTTCCCAGCATGCTCCTGTCATTGATGTTGGCTGACCCTGAAGAACATAATGAAGAATTTTGAATTTGAACATTATTCCAATATTCACCAGCAGGTGGTATTTGGAGCTCATCTTTATCATCCAAATAATAAATACCTTGGACCATTTATTAACAAATTATAATCCAGGGTTAATAACGCCCCAATGATATTTAATGTGAAATGATACTTCAGAAATCATTCTAATAAGCTGATCTGATACTCGAGAAACAATTATTACTGTTACTGCTGAAAATGCTTTTGTGGAAACCATGGTATTTTTTTAAATTTGCAATAGAAATATTTTGTAACATTATAAACATCTTTACTGTCACTTTGGATACATTTAATGTAGCCTTGCTAAATAAAAATAGGTAATGTAAATAAAAACGGTTTTGAAGGTTTCCTGGGTCACGGCAAATTGTGTCTTACTGTGTCTCACCTATGATGTAGCAACGGTCGTCAGCAATGAGGGCTTTGCTATGGACGTAGATGAGCTCTGTTACAGGGGACTGGCCAAGCTCAGAGTGTGTCCGCAGACCACAAAGAGAAATGTACCGTGTCCATTCATCCTGCACTAATGGGGAGATGAGACAGTCATTACAACAATAAATGACACACCATCTGTATGATTGGTTAATGCACCGAATGTTATAATGCATGGCTGAAAAAGCAACAACTAAATCATAAACGATAAACTAAATCATTTAGAGCCACTTTTATGAGACGCGTGAAGTGAAAGGGGCAGATGGAGAATGAGACAGGATCCAAAAAAAACGTACTAGACTGGCAGAATTACAGACAGCTAAATATGTTTCTGTCAGATACTTACTGTGCTCCTTTAATCTTGAGAGAATGGAGTGTTCTCCTCGATTGATCGTTCTACAGACAGAAAAAGTTCTGTTAGCAAAAGTGCTGTGAGAGCGTGTGTATGATTGCAGATGTTTGGCAGGGCTGCTGTGTGTACCGGTAGGTGAAGTGCAGGATAGCCTGAATGGCATTTCCTCCTCCCTGACTGATGTCACCCTCAAAGCCAGGCAGCAGAGGAATCACGACAAACACCCTGTACTTCTTCCCCTCACTGTAACAATGCAAATAAAGCTCAGACTACATGCTAAAAAGACACTAAACTTGTATATTTTTTTTAAAGAGGTAACAAACCTGTGAGCCCGTAGGATCCGTTTGACAATAGCATCACCAATGGTATTGAATACGTACTTCTGATCTGAGCAGCTGATGAAGAACTGGTTCTGAAAAAAAAGAATTTAATTCATCTCATATGTGAACTATAAAACAGGCCACTGCAAGATCTAGTTCATGGTCCGGTCCATTATTCACACTAGCACTAGTACATTCACTGCACTGAATTTTTCTGTAGCCAAAGACCAAGAGCTGTATTGTATATAAATGAAATGCATAATATTTCAATTAACTATTCTATAAATAACTATTTATCTCCTACTATTTGTTTCCTAGGCTTTTTTGGGTGAACTATAACTTTAACAATATCATATAACCTTGTCAGGATTACCTCATTACTTGTGTAATTTGGCTCATTTGTAGACTTTTGTGATGTAGATGTTTGTGATGAATAGGCTAGTATACAATCAGGAAAATGAATTAAATTTGAACCTGTATATTATATATATATATATATATATATATATATATATATATATATATATATATATATATATATATATATATATATATATATAGTAACTATAGTAACTTGAGAACATTCTTATTAATAAATAATTTCTAATGTCCACCACTTAATAATAAATAAATAATAAATAAGTGAATTAAACAGTTTATGTCATTTTAGTTACCAATAACATTGCAGTACTGTTTTACATATTTTAATGTACTTCAATACATTTTTCAAAATTTCATCTGGACAATGTCAGTGTTTATTGACAAATGTCAAGTTTTTAAATTCTCAAACATAAAAATTTCAGCACTCAGTGTAAGCCTATTTCTGTAGGGACAAACATTTTCTCTGGCTGTAGTATAAGCTCATCTGTTCCATTCTTCTTAGTTTAGCTGACTTGCATTAGGACCCTGTTTCTGAGCAGGAGGCAAAAGCAGAGGGCTATTGTGTGTTGCCAGCTGAATGCAGTAGAATCACATGATCCTAGTGGGAGAGAACACTGCAAACAACTCTACAACACTGAGACTTTGTGTGTGAACAGAGAACTGTGTCTGTTCAGCTCTGTGTGTATGTGTGTGTGTGTGAATCAGAGGCAAATGCTTTTGGTAAGGTCATAGACTTTGTGTTACCTCTAGATAAACGTAATGCTCGCTGTTCTCAATAACATGTATATAGGCATTAAGGATGGAATGTTCACATGTGCCAGAAGACCAGCGATCAACAGAACGAAGAACCTGGGAGAAAAAGAGAGGGGACAATGAAATAGGAACTGTAAATATATAGATAAAGACAGAAGAAAATAAATTAAATAGGTGGAAACAATGAAAAGAAGAGAAAAGCAACATGAACGTTTGTACCTGTACAGAGGCTTTTGTGGCACCAGGGATGGTGAATGGCAGTTTATCTGCAGTGCAGTGAGATTTCGGCAGTAGGTATGGGTAAAAGTCATCCTTGTACTTGTTCTTAAAGATCTTAAAAGACACAAGAATACAGTAAAAAGCAATGATAATAAAGATTTTGAAGTGACTGATTGTAAGAACAATAACAAACATTAAAAATACCATTTTTATTTCTGACCTTAGTGAAGTTCCAGCGCTGGATGAAGTGTCGTGCAAGATCTCTGGCTGCTTTCCCATGATGCACCGCACCCAGGTCTCGCCAAGGGATGCGGGGCACCTGAGTCCTGTCAACATTGTCTGAAGAGGAAAAAAAAAAAGAAGCTATAATACTGCAACAATTTACATTTTTATTACAAATGAAAATCATTATTTTAAATATATATTTAATATTTCAGTTTTACTTAATATTTATTAATCAAATGAATGCACCAAAATGTAAAAAAAAAAAAAAAAAAACACATACTAATATATTATGATTAACGCATAATGCTATTCATAAAAAATATATCTAGTAATGCAACTAGTAATCTAGTGTACCAAGAACTAAATAACCAAATTAGGCTGTAATAGATTTTCAAAAAAAAAAAAAAATGTAAGTAATAATGTAAGGCTGCATTGGAATGTGTACCTTGAAAGGGCTGGTCCAGCTGTGTCCAGTCCCTCTTGATAAAGTTGCTATAATCTTTTCCCAGCCACAAGAGGGCATTACAGCTCAGATCCACTTCATCACCACACTCCGACACAAGATCCGTCAGAGGAACTGCAGAGCCATCCACAGCATCAGACTGACACAGGAAGATAAGGAAAGGTATAAGAGGGAAATTAAACATAGAAAGATAAAGAGGAAGAGACAGAATAATAAATTGATGTGCCTATCATATCTACTGGCTATAACTATACCTCTGGGGCAGCCTCTGCATTACTGGCTGTTTTTGAGGGTGTCAAATCACTCAGCCTATAGTCGCTGTCATCCCACCTCCCAAACGCCAGATCCAACCCACCCACAAAGGCCACTGATTGGTCGATGGCAACCATTTTCTCATGATGAGCCCAGAGAAACACAACTGAGGCAACATGATCAGGGTGACGCATAACCTAAGGCAAAAGAAGTGCAGACTGAGTCACTCATAACACGGCCAGAAAAAAACACAGTAAGACATGATCTTGATAAATGACAAAAGTGGGAAGGATGAGAGGACAAACGGCGGTAATAAGACGTGTGTAGTACATCAAACCTTAATATTGGGGTGAAGGTTCATCAGTGTTCTCTTGCTGTAGCCACTGCTGATACCCAGAGCCAGTTCCACCTCCTTATACAACAACACACACACCTTCACGCCCTGTTCCTAAGCACGCACACACAGACAATTATAGTTATTAGAAATTATTGTCATAAAAGAAGTGCATTTTAAGATTGGAGGGAATTTATTTAATATACAGTATAAAAGATTATGTAATGTGAAGGGTTTTGTCCCATACTGCTTTGCGTTTGAGAATCTTGTCCAAACGCCAGTACATTCCTGTAGCTGGACGTTTAAGGAAAACCTCTGGACTGAGCCTGCAGAGAGAACAATTCAAATATTTTCACAACACTTTAACTTATATTTTCAACATGTTGAATATATGACATCAGACTAAACAATGGCAACAAATATTGTAACTAAATCGCCAGTATTTCCAGTATCCGACTGTGTCTATTTAGCTAGTACAAAAGTTTAAGGAACGGTAAGCTTTTTCAAAACTTTCATGCATTACTTTGATCCAAAATAAACAAACAATATTAATATTGTGAAATATTATTACAGTTTAATCATATCTATTTTACTCTAGTCTTTAGTGTTACGCAATCGTTAAAGAAATCCTTTCTAATATTCTTATCTGGTGATCAAGTGTCTTTTCCTATTATTATTAATGTAAAAACATTTGTGCAGCTTAATATTTTTGTGGAAATCTGATACATCTACATTTATTTATTTAATTAACAAAGTTCAAAAGAACAGCATTTATTTGAAATAAATAAATCTTCTGTAACATTAAAAATGTCCTTGTCACTTTTTCACTTTCGATCAAATTAATATTGTCCTTGCTGAAAGAAAAAACTAAAACTTTTAAATGGAAGTGTACAGTATATATAGCCTCCAAAGGGGAGCATGCGACATGATTAGGATACAATAAGGAAGTAGACTTCCTTTCAAAAGACGTTACTATCCAATGAGACCACGGAAGGAGAAAACAGGCACTCTGTGGGAACATTCATGTCTGCTGACCCATTCAGGCCACGTACTGTACATGTGTGTGTGGAAGAAATGACACTTACCACCAATCAGTGATGAAGATCTCCTCCTTGGCTTGTTCCAGGGCATCAGCCACGTCTGAGAAATAGCCATTTCCATTGACATACCTGCCAATTAACCAATGAGCCATTTACTCAACACCCGCTCCGTTAAACTATTTAATCAATCAGATTTCCTTGATCGAAAGTTAATCAGAGGACACATTAAATAAATGCACACACCACTTTGTAAGAGTGTCCGGTCTGGGGGGGGCAAAGCCTTCAAAGCGATGCGTCTGGAGAAAATCACTGCGCTCAGCGAGACTCCGAATCTCATGACTCCACCACTGGGCCTGCCTGTAGCTACTGCACTTAATCACCAGCTTCCTACAAAACACAAACAAATACTAGCTGTGGCTGCACACGTCTCTTTAAAACGGTCTGTAAGATCGCTGCAATTAGTTGGAGGACTTCCTTATATTGTTCCTCAGATTTTTTTTTTTTACCTGCTGAAGTTCTCGATGCAGACGCCATGCTTGGTATCAGTGTAAACACGTCCAACCAACACCTTCAGCTCAGGGTCGAACAGCAGCACAAACGACAAAACACCAGTATCTCTGCTCATACACAGCAGAAAACAGAAAATCACTAGAATGTGACATTAAATATTAATTTAGATTAAACAGAAGAAATGTAGCCACTAAATAGCCACTAAAAGCTTGAGGCTATTCAAATTATACACCGAAATAAAAACAACTGACTTTGTCAGGTCATATTGGTAAAACACTACTGTTTAAAAATAAAAAAAATAACAAAGAAAGAAAAAAAAGAAAATTAATTATTTCGTTCAGCAAAATTATATTTTGTAATTAAAAAAAAAAAAAAAAAAAAAAAAAAAAATCCTGAATTTTTTTACCATATATTACACAAAAATATTAACCAGCTTGTAGCTGTACCAACTACAGCTTTACCAACACTGGAACAAACTACATTTAAAAAGTACAATCTTGACGATTTACTATTATTTTTGATCAAATAATTTTAGCATGGTGTCACATCTGTTAAAAAAAAAAAAAAATCAGACATCACGCATTTGTTGTCAAATTAAAGGAAAAAAGGAAGACTATATATGGTTAAAAGAAGGAAGGTAATATATGAAAGTTATCATATCTATGTTAAACATCTAGATAAACAACATATGTTAAGAAGGTCCACACCCAGCTAAGGCCTCTAATCCAGTCACTGAGACAACACCTCTGATTGTTCTTCATGAAGAAACATTACATATGCTTGTGTGTGTACAGTCGTGGGCAAATGTTTTGAGAATGACACAAATATTAGTTTTCACAAAGTTTGCTGCTAAACTGCTTTTAGATCTTTGTTTCAGTTGTTTCTGTGATGTACTGAAATATAATTACAAGCACTTCATACGTTTCAAAGGCTTTTATCGACAATTAAGAGACCTCTGCAATTCAACTGGGCATGCTCTCAATCAACTTCTGGGCCAAATCCTGACTGATAGCAACCCATTCTTTAATAATCACTTCTTGGAGTTTGTCATAATTAGTGGGTTTTTGTTTGTCCACCTGCCTCTTGAGGATTGACCACAAGTTCTCAATGCGATTAATATCTGGGATTTCCAGGCCATGAACCCAAAATTTCAACGTCTTGGTCCCCGAACCACTTAGTTATCACCTTTGCCTTATGGCATGGTGCTCCATCGTGCTGGAAAATGCATTGTTCTTCACCAAACTATTGTTGGATTGTTGGAAGAAGTTGCTGTTGCTGAAGAGGGTGTTTTGGTACCATTCTTTATTCATGGCTGTGTTTTTGGGCAAAATTGTGAGTGAGCCCACTCCCTTGGATGAGAAGCAACCCCACAAATGAATGGTCTCAGGATGCTTTACTGTTGGCATGACACAGGACTGATGGTAGCGCTCACTTTTTCTTCTCCGGACAAGCCTTTTTCCAGATACCCCAAACAATCGGAAAGGGGCTTCATCGGAGAATATGACTTTGCCCCAGTCCTCAGCAGTCCATTCACCATACTTTTTGCAGAAGATCAATCTGTCCCTGATGTGTTTTTTGGAGAGAAGTGGCTTCTTTGCTGTCCTTCTTGACACCAGGCCATCTTCCAAAAGGCTTCACCTCACCGTGCGTGCAGATGCGCTCACACCTGCCTGCTGCCATTCCTGAGGAAGCTCTGCACTGGTGGCACTCCGATCCTGCAGCTGAATTCCTTTTTAGGAGACGATCCTGGTGCTTGCTGGACTTTCTTGGACGCCCTGAAGCCTTCTTAACAAGAATTGAATGTCTTTCCTTGAAGTTCTTGATGATCCTATAAATTGTTGTAGGTGTCTTAGTAGCCACAATATCCTTGCCTGTGAAGCCATTTTTATGCAACGTAATGATGGCTGCACGCGTTTCTTTGCAGGTCACCATGGTTAACAATGGAAGAACAATGCAAAACAAATCACCCTCCTTTTAAGATGTCAAGTCTGTCATTCTAACCCAATCAGCCTGACATAATGATCTCCAGCCTTGTGCTCGTCAACATTCTCACCTGAGTAAACAAGACGATTACTGAAATGATCTCAGCAGGTCACTTAATGACAGCAATGAAATGCAGTGGAAAGTTTTTTTCAGGTTTAAGTTAATTTTCATGGCAAAGAAGGACTGTGAAATTCATCTGATCACTCTTCATAACATTAGCAAATTTTCCAATTTCCAATATTTTTTGGCCATGACTGTATATATACACACACACACACACGCATACACACACACGCATACACACACACGCATACACACACACGCATACACACACACAATGGCATGTCCATCAAAAAACATTGTAAGGAAGTCTCTCAGTTTGTTAGTCTCTGGTCAGCTCTTGTATAATTTATGATCTTCTACCTTTGGTTTCTTTTTGTCAAATAACCAATAACTCACTTAAGCTTACATATTTACCCTCAGGTCTTTATACTAGCACACAATGAAGGGCTGGGCAAAGTTTCACTAATGTTTTCAAGGAAACCGTTCAGTTTTCTAGAACTGGTTGGCCTGTTTGTTTCACACATGATGCATGGATACAGTAACTAATTTTAAGAGGCTCAAGCTATAAAAGCTCATCTTGTTTCCTGAAACTTTTTAAAATGCTGTTAAAATACTGACATAGGCATATAGGGCTGAATGTGACAATCCCGTCTGGTGCTCAATTATTTTAAATTGCATTAGATGTACACTTCCATTTGCACTTGACGCTAGTTCTCTAAAAATCTAGCATCTGTTCTGATTGATGACAACACAGATGACCTCTATACTGACATAGTAAAGCGGAATTTGTTTGACTGGCTTCTAGCCCAAGCACTAACTCCCGCATTATCTCCAACCACAGCTGTAACCTTTGAATGGCCTTCTGTGATTTCGAATGCTGGAAGTAAGCTGCAGGCTGAGGGGGATCAATATGTGTTTTGAGTGACAACCTCTTCCACCCTACATAGTACAATATTGCACAATGCTGCATAAATGAAGGTTTTATTAAGTTACATCAACTTTCGAGCCAAATCAAAAATTTTTACTTTCGAGCATTTAGTTTCGAGCAACACTTAAAATTTTCAAGTAGTCACGAAGAAACCAATGACATTAATAAAGCAGTGAGAGGCAGCAGAGCACTAATATGTTGCTAATGCATAACATAACTACAGAATAAGAAAAACATGTCTTAAAATCCATGTCTGTTATCTTTCACTAGCTCAATTCAATCAACTTCAATATTTAAAACAATTTTCAATACAACTGACATTTGAGAGAATATCACATAAGCCACATAAGACTTTTCAAAAAAACAAAACAAAAAAAACAACCTTTTTTTTAACCATTATAGTGATTATTGTCCTATGGTTGGGACTTACAACCTTTTCTTTGTCGTTATCATTTTCTTCTAATTAAATGCAGCGATGCAGCATGGTGTCAAGGGAAGAAAGGTAATAAATAGGCTGCTTTTAGAAGGTAACATATTTTATAATTTAGCATGTTCTTTCTATTAGTTCTATTACTAGAACTCTCAAGCAAGTAAACTATACTAAGAAAATATCAGTACAACATATTATTCATATTTCACTTTATTTAGTTTATTTAGTAAGGCAATCTGTTTGCATGCTTTTTCTTTAAGCAAGCTCAACTAATTAGATTTTACAGTGTGGTATTGAAAAATATGACTCAAGCAGATGGACGATGAACTAGAACATAGCTGGGGAGTATAAAACACACACACACACACACACACACACACACAGACACAGACACAGACACAGAGAGAGAGAAAGAAACAGCAAGAATGTGTGAATAGCTGATGTGTGTTCTCATGCATTCACAGCTCTGAAAGGCATGTTGTAACTTGAAACAACAAATAAGAACAGAGAGCAGCGTGAAGTAACATAACAGCACACACATGGGTGTGTTTGTATTGTGGAGAAACCCACCTGGACATGTAGAGAAGAAACGAATCCTTCACCACAAGCCAACGACGAGACCAGCGGAAGCAGACTTGATGGTGACCTATGCAGTTGAGCCCCTGGATCCGGTGACCCCCGGATCGTTTAAGAATATAACCTTCACTGTAAAAAACAAAACAAACACATGACTAAAAAAAAGTTACATGAAAAAATGCATTCAGCAACAATAAAATACTACTAAAACTGCAAGAGAAGAAACACACATAACCTGTACTCACAGGCCTTTGGGTCCAAGGTCTCTGATGAAGGACAGTGGACTAATTGCCAGGAAGTCCAACTGAGATCACAATACAAACACTTTATTAAGCAACCATAAAACCCACAATCCCCTGCAAAACGGTTCAATATTTTTCCTTTTGTCTAACTTGAATACACTTTGCGGAAAAAAACACCTCCAGAATTTAGCCAAATCTGAAAAAAAATATTTTTTTTTTGGAGACAGCCAGGCACACCCTTAAACATTACAGACACATATTATGTGTGATACAGTAACAATTATTTTTATGTTGTCCAATAGCCAATATGCAGAAAAGTATTTAATACAGCTTTTTATAATACAGCATTGAATAACTGATAGTCAATAGTAAACAAAGTATACTTTATCTAAAAAAGTAAGTCATTACTAGTCACTAATTATATCTTCAACAGCGTAATTAGATTACTGCACAAACTGCCATCTCCAAAAGGTATTTAATTACTCATTACTAACCCTGACAAGATAATGATTAAAGCATACACATCAAAAGGTTCTTTTAATCCTTTCAAATGAGCAACAGATAACTACAATTATAAATAGTCATAGTTAATAATAGCATAACTAACTATTAACTATGACTATTGCCTCGATATACTCCTAATTACTGCTTATTAATATTTAATAAAGTTGTTGTTAAATTTAATAATTGAGTAGGATTAAGGATTTCGGATAAGGTCTTGCAGAATAAGATTCATCAAAATTTAATAAAATACATGCATGGTAATTATATGTATATAAATATGTGAATACGCTTCTTACCATCCCATGATAGTTCTTGTAGAAAGTGTTTTCTAGCAAGTTGTTTAAATATTCCTCCAGATATTTCTGAAAAACACACATAAATACAATTTAGTGGGCGTGCAACTTTTAAAGGGGTGTGGGCTTGCGTTATTACATAAGTACCGGTTTGCTAGACGTTCTCCTGATTCTATCGGTTCCATGTAGAGTTGGCATTTCCTCTGTCAAACTTGCCATCTGTTGTCTCTGAATGGCAAATCTAATGCAAAAATCACAAGAACAACGAAAGGCGACACCGGGTCAAAACTCCAGCCCAAACCAAATGAAGCTTTGTGAATTTGCATGGGCCTGTGCATGCGAGCTCACCTCCCCAGAGGCAAGAACTGCAGCATCATTTTGTGTTTGTACAGGTCTCTGTGGAGCTCCTGGAAGTGCTTGTACTTTCTTTTTACCATCCATGTGAACTCGCCATGTGTCAGACGGACAGTGTATAGAGTGCATACATGTACCTACAAACAGGATTTTTACACTGTTAGGTATAACACAGCAACGCGTTATTAAGTACAAGCTACAAACGTA
Source organism: Puntigrus tetrazona (assembly GCF_018831695.1). Taxonomy (NCBI): domain Eukaryota; kingdom Metazoa; phylum Chordata; class Actinopteri; order Cypriniformes; family Cyprinidae; genus Puntigrus; species Puntigrus tetrazona. Next base: position 14,207,527 of record NC_056703.1, read on the forward strand.
CCTTAGAGCGGGTGGTGTACCGCTCTGTGTTTTCCACTTTACAGGTGATAGGTGTGCCATGAATGAGAGGAGAGATGCAACCTTCTTTCAGGTCTGCCAGGTGATGTACCACAAAAAAGTCCCGTTCCTCTGATAGATATAGTGAAAGACAAACATAAGGCTGAGACCATAATGCTGTGTAATGTTCTTTTTAATACAACATTTCAGCAAAGCAGCTTGATTGAATTTCTTTTAAATGAGAGCAGCATTCAAGCTGTTTTAATCCACAATAAGAGCAGCATTCAAGCTGGATGAACTCCACAATAATCAAAATTATTTCTTTTTATTATTTTACATTAATTTATCTTATTTTATATTTATATATATATATATATATATATATATATATATATATATATATATATATATATATATATATATATATATATATATATATATATATATATATATATATTTATTTTCTTTTTTTTTTTTTTTGTCCCCTCTGTTGCCAGTTTGAAAAATTGTGACGGGCCTCAGTCTCAACAACGTTTTATCACCAGAGGTCAAAGATCAGAATAGTCACTCAGTTACAGTGTTAATTAAGAAAACAATCATTCTAAAAGCATGTGAAACACTTGTGAAACCAGGGATTGCTCTCTCTGCATTCTACATTTTTTGCAATCTTTTCACAAGGAAGTATAAGGATCCACTGTTACACTATAAGTTCCTGTTCTTAAAAGCATGACTGACATGTGGATGTGGCATTAATAATCTTTTGTTCTTAGAGACAAATAAACGATTAAAAAGATGTCTGGAGGTTAACTGTGAAGCAAATAACTGTTTTTCATATTTGGTGTTGATTGTGCATATCAGAAATATTTTGTATAAACTATTAAAAAAACATGAACGACTCCAAAATTTGGGCATCAAGGTGTGGACATGCAGCTGTGAGGTATGCAAATAATCTACATGGTCATCCTAGCTGTAGGGCAAGGACTGAAAAACAAATCTAATTCCAGCTCGAATCAAACACACACGAACCCAACGATCAAGGTCTTCAAACGCACAAATGTGTGATAATAAATGCTAGGGTAAGCGATTGGTCTCACCGCTGTTGCTTTCAATAGATTTCAACTGATCCTTAGTAAGGTTGCACAGCACAGTGTCCACACATTTCTGCCACCTTTTTGCTGCATCCGTCTCAGAACTAGCCATAAGGCTACTGGACCGCGACTCACCTGCGTAAATACACAAACAAAACAAAAAAATTTGCTATTTTTTGACAGTTTACAAACATGAAATGTAGCGTGATATTAGATAAAACCAGAAACGAACAAACTATTCTCTAGATGTAGAAACAGTGGAGGCTGTTCACAACAGCAGGGACCTGTGCTGAGACCGATGTTCTTCTTCATTTACACAAAATCTTAACACAGCTTCTCTTATCAGTGGTGAGAATGTATCTTGTTCTCAGATACATGCAGTTTAACTTGATTTGTGCACCTTACCATATAAACAATACGAGTATGAAAACACACGATAAGAACACATGTAAAGGCATTTGAAAAAAAATCTACAGGTAGCAGAAAGATGGCTACAGAGATATGGGCTTCTAACAAACAGTGCACTCAGTTCATAAAACCATTCATAAAACCAACCTTTTTTTACTTTTCTTTTAATTGAAAGTATAAATTGAAAGTTTTCTGTTCCACAGCTGGAGTGCAGTTGTGCACTAACAATAACTTTGCTACCCAGGCAAGGTAAAAAGCCTGTAAAAAGCATTTTTACTTTTGCCTTCTATGCGAGTGCCTGGATGTGGATTTTCAATTATTTTTTATTTTCACAATGCGGTCCATTTCTTGTTTTTGAAACGATCCTCTTCTTTCCTTCCATTTTTTTTTTTTTAATTGCATTTCTGTTTATTATTCACATTTGATTTGTTTCTGTTTGTTTGTTCCTTTAGGCTTAAGCCGCATAGCACAATGTGTATGAAAAGACGCATGATTAAAAAAAACACCATTCATTATTGTTATTACTGTACGTGTATTTTACATTCACAGGTGCAGGATTTGTCTGCAATGTTATTATCGCATAATCTGTATTCATTTAAGCACGAGTAAAAATAACTAGGACAAAAAAAGCTAAATCGCTTGTGGCTTTTGGAGTCGTTCCAGATTGTCTTTGGGCTAAATTGTCTTTCTAAAGCAACCTTCCCCACAAAACAAAGGAGCCCATCATTTTAGCAATAAAAGACTGCACTCCAGCTGTGGTACGGATCATTTGTTATCAAGTTACCTCTTTGTTCTTTAGTCCGAAATATAGAAATGACTCGAGTTGACAGAAAACAAATAAAAAGTGGAAAGTGAAATGAAATAGATAACTGATTGATTTCAGCTGGTTTGACATACGTACAGGAAACATCGCGGTCTACCTTTTTAAGTTCATGTAGTACAGTATTTCCCAACCATGCTCTTGCAAGGCCCTCAAAACCACACATTCTGGATGTGTCCCTTGACTGAACTTGATTTAACTCATCAGTGTATTACTAGAGACTTCAATACCTGAAATAGGTGTGCCTAATAAGCGAGAAACATGTTGGGGAATCTCCAGGTGTAGGGCCGTGAAATGGCGCTGTGGTAAGTAATTACCAAAGCAGAGAAAGATACCTTAGGTAACACGATATTAGGCTCTGTAACGACATTTGATACTACTGTGACATCAGCACTAACATAATATGCATCTTATTAACGTCAGGGGACATATGAATATGCAGAATTTACACCGGTATTACTTTTAAGCTATTTTTACATTTTATTTAAAGTATTGAAGTGTTTTTTCAGTGTATCGAATGTAGAAATACACTACTCTTCAAAAGGTTTAAAAAAAAAAAAAAGTATCTATGTTCAACTAGGATGTTACAATGTTAAAAATATTTCTATTAATCTAACAATCCAGACGAATTAAAATATTAAGCAGCACAACGGTTTTCAGCACTGATAATAATAAGAAATGTTTCTTGAGCACCGAATTAGCGCATTGGAAGAAACGTGACACTGAAGACTGGAGTAATATTCAGCTTTGCCATCAGATGAATACATTACATTTGAAAACATCTTACAATAGAAAATTATTATTTTTTAAAAAATGTACATATTTTGCAATATTGCTGTTTTCCCTGCATTTTTGATCAATAAAATGAAGCTGTGAAGTACATAAGTGGCTTCTTCGAAAAACAAATTTTACTGACCCCAAACCTTTGAATGTGGTTGTGTTATAAACTCAGATTGTAAAGAGAGGGCGTTACACTGGCTGACTGTGCCCACTGTTGCCAGGCAACCAGGCTGCAGGTGAAACACTAGACTCAGTGGGACAGAAGTTCAAGTAAACAAGAAAGAGCTAGAAGAAGGAGAGGGAGATTTTCAACACATCATTAACGTATAACACAAAACCAGATCAAACTAACAACAAAACCTTGTATGAGTAAAACGATTTGCCGGAGCATGTCACTCTTGAGATAATGCTGCTGTTTGCATCAGATGATTTCACAATTACCAACTGTTTTGCATAGATATGAAAACCACAGCTAAAATCACTTACTCGGAATATTAGCCTGAGAACGACAGCTGCAACCGCTATTACATTTGTATTGGACAGATAAACCAAATAAATGTATGCCAGATTTGTGGATTTTTAAAAGGTATGCATTAAATTCGGATTCATTCATTAAGCATTATTATGAAAGCAATAAAACGTTAAACAAAAACGCTCTTTCTCTCTCTCGTGTCTCTTTTCCGGTGCTGTGAGCAAACACCTTTCTCGGACACTTTCCGAGAAAAACTCTCCTAACCTGCTTCTACCTGGCAACCCGTATGAGGCCGCCGACTGTTAATCCATCAACAGTCGAAACTAGGATGTGGGAACGAACAGGGTGGCCGCGTCTCAATACCTAGTGAGCTGCCCAACTAGTGGTCATCACGTGTTTACACACTGTGTATCTAGATAAGATAACTCATTCACTGTTGAGACAGAGTCGGTGTTTATGCATCGGCGATCTTTACATCAAGACCATTAACATTCCAGTCTCGTGGTTTCGCGGGACACGTTTTTACCCTCGATTTAACACTCGGATGGCAAATCTAGGCGCCTTAAAACACAGCACACGTGTTTCTAACAGTAAGAGCTGTCAGTCGGGGTGTAAAGACAAGCGTGAGAAAGGCATTTTGCAATTCACTGTAAAAAAAAAAAATGTGCGTGAAGCCTCATTTTCCGATGCAGCGCGATCGTAATACGTCTAACCAATACTTTATTACTCACCACCAAGGAAACTGTCGCGATTGATCCTCGTCTGACACCTTGTAGTTCCGTCGATTGTTATTTCCCAGTTGGACTCAAACTTCTGGATAACTTATCCCCCATCGCAACTCCCGAGGCGTAGGTTTGCTGCAACGTTCAACGTAGACCAACTTCAGAGGCCAAATTTACCGTAAAGCCCCGAGAACGGTCCGCAAGCGGAATGAATACGTGAGTGCATGTGCGTCTGTATTTTACTTGACATTTCCGGCGCTTGTGAAAACGTGTCCATCCTAGGGCAATATTTAATAAACAGACTCTCTCTATAATTCTTGAGCGATTTATTGACGCAAATATACCTGCATCTGTGCCTGGCGTAAACGTCCCACGTGTCCACCGTAACACGCGTAGATGAGACTCGGGATGCTGCAGCATTGATAAGCAGCGTCTTATCACAGAATCCTCACAGACGATAAACGAGCATCTGTGCAGTTCAAACAACACCCTGATGAGACCCACATCAGAGAGCGTGGACCACAGGAAGCAAACGCGTTACAGAAACCTCAGGGTATGGCAGGAAATTAACACTTTCATAGCTGCAGAACAGGAAATGCAGGTAGTCACTGTAGAATTAAAATATCACTTACTGATGAATCAATATGCACTGTGAAAATATAAAAAACCCCCAATGATGTCAGAGTTCATCGTAATTTAGAATTCTATAAATAAGCGATAAAAAACCAAGATGAAAGCTCATTAAGTAAAATCAATGATTCTGTAGATCCATCAGTATTCACCAAATAGTCCTAGAACATACCAGTAGCGGTAAGGTGGTAGTCAAGATAAAAAAAAAAATCCAATTTTTACCTTATGGCAGTTATTTTATTCTCCGTTTTGGTGCATATAGAAAAATCACAAAAGCACATCGCTTAATAAGGATTTAAAAAGAACATCAAACTTGTTTCTTGTGCGTTTGCACTGGATATTTTAAGACAGTGTGAATTAAGAATCCGTTTATTCACTGCAAAGATGGCACAAGTTTTTTGTATATTTAAAGAGTTGATAGTATATAATATGCTTAATGCAAAATTGCATGAGTAAAATTAAAATAACATTTTATGACAGAGATACATAAGATAGAACAAAGTAAAAGTTAACATGCATCTCTATAATACTAATATTAAATACTACAGTGCAATCACTGTATAAAAATTGGCGAATGTGACACGCTGTTAATGAATACGTTTACATATGAAAAACTGGTTCGGAGCAATACAACATGCAACCACAATGAACTTGGAGAACCACTACGTGGTATGAAATAAGCTGAAATGATTAGTTCATTTATTTCTTATTATTTGACTAATTATTACTGTTTGCACAAAGATAAGCAAAATGTATATTTCTGTAATATATAAAAATCCCCCTAGTGTAAAAAAGAGCATGATCCGAGTACAAAATGTTATGTTATTGCATGCATGGACGCCCATAGTCCCTACTGTCAAACATAAGACAAGATCATGTAACAAGTCGATCCTGATTAAATCATGTGCAGCTTATTGTACTCCAACCTGCCTTGGTATTTATTTTCTGTATCAAATAAGAGTCCAGAAGCAGTCTCTTTACCAGTTCCTTCTTTCTTTTGGACAGACTTTTATTGTCTACTCAGGTATGTACTTTTTGTTCTCCCAAGGAAATGGGTACTCGGGTGCCTGGTTGTAGTGACCCATAAGGAAGATGGCCACGGTGCCAACAGAAAACAGCAACATGGCTGCCCAGAAACAAACCTTGTCAATCATCTTACCAATCAGCACCCAACTCTCCATCTCCTAAAAAAAAAAAAAAAAAAAAAGAGGAGAAAAGCAAGATGAAGGAGGAAAAACAGTGTGTGGGTGGAGGTGACTGCACTGAGGATGTTTAGAAAAGTATTATCTTGCTAGGACACTCCTTATACAAACAACAAACACACACACACACACACACACACACACACACACACACACTTACAGATCCAATGTCATTTTGCTGCTTAGTGGATTCAGCAATAAAGTTACAGGCATCCACACACTCTTTTATTTCTGGTGCTGTTTTTGCCAAACTCTTGTAGAGGTTTGCCGTACTGCTCACATCAATTTCATCCACTAGAGGGAGACATACACAAACACTTCAACAAATTGAAGCATCGTAGACGTAAACGCACACAACAAATAGTACAAATTAACGTTAACGTGCAAAATACGGTCATCCCAAAACACCTACAGTACCCCAAATTAAAAATATGCCAGAAATGGCCATTCAAGATGTAGATAGGTTTGTTTCTTCATCCAACAGATTTGGAGAAATTTTAGCATTAAATCCACTTACTCCCCAACAGAGCCTCTGCAGTGAGCCTGCCTTCAGAATGAGACGGCTTTATTGAAACAGCTGCCAAAAACATTATAATAATGCACAAGTAACCCACACAACTCCGATACAATACTTAAGATCTTCTGAAGTTGTCATCAAGGCATTTTAACTATAAACCATCGCTTCTGGCCATAATCCATTATAATGTTTTGCCAATTAAATATTCATACCATGTTGTCTTTCGAATCAAAATCAACCAACATTGGTTTAGAAGTGCTTTGGACAGTTTTGACGGTGCTTGATTTGTGCATATTTCTCTTCTGATTTAAATTATTCAATAGTTTAAAACATCTTAATGATGCATTTATTACAAACGCATTGGGCATTTTTATTTCACAGGACATTCATTGATTGACTGGATTAATTGCGGATTATTGAGATGTTTTTATCGGCTATCTTTCTGATGGCACCCATTTACTGCAGAAGATCCATTAGTGAGCGAGTGATATAATGCTAAATTTGAACAAATAAAGTCATCTACATTGTGAATGGCTATAATTTCTATAATTGTGCACCTCTCCCGATCCGACCGCTGTAGCTCACAATACTCATATGGATTATGAATGTTTAGGTACAGTAAGTGAACGTTACCAATTGAGCGCATGAGTCCATGTCTCTCTCTCTGTTTATCAAACATCATCTCACTGCGTGGCTGTTTCAAAACATATTCTTCAGCTCTCTGCATCAGCCCAAACGAACTGCGCCGCCTCTCCCTCATTTCATATGTCCCACCTCCCGGCTCCTCCTCATCCAGAAATGAGGCCATGCCAAGGAAACGAGGGACCACCTCAAGGAAAATCTAATGGGTAAGAGAAGTACAGTACAAGAAGGACTACAGAATCAGAAGCTGTGCAATTATATTGCTAATTAGAAGATATATTAAGGACAAAAGCGCACATAAACGCACATGTCTGATAGTGTGCGACATGTTGTGTGTACTGGGACTACGGAGGGAGAAGTTAAGGACAATGATGCAGTTGGTCACGATCAGTGTGGTCATACACATGACGAAGATTAAATACCTAAAATAAAACCAAGAAAAAGAGAACATTGATTAAAACCAGGGAAACTGAGTTCAAGTGTGTTCATTTTAAAACATAATAGCACTCACTTGCCAATAAGAGGCACAGAAAGTGATGTTTCTGGAATCTTCTGAGCGATCAGGAAGAGAAACACAGTCTGAGCCAACAGTACAGAAATGGACACAGTCAACTTCTGACCTCCAGCTAACAGACAGAGGAAAGAAAGAGCGAGACAAAGACGTAGTGTACAGAGAAAGACGGTGCAAAAAGAGGAATGACAGACAGAGGGAGTATCAACAAAACTGTAAGACAAAGAGAATGGCTTCTTGATATTTGAAGGCATACTGAACATTAACCTCCGAATGTCTGCACATGCACACGCAAACACCTTTTGCAGGTAGAAAATAGGCCAGAACGACCAGAGAGGAGATGAGAGAGCAGGGAAGGATGATGTTGATTATGTAGAAGAGTGGTTTTCTCTGGATGATGATGTTGAAATAGACCTCTTGGTACTCCAGATCATCAGGAGAGTAGCGTGAGTTTGTCAGCTTACGAGCCGGCCGATGTTTGATCGCCCACTCCCCGTTTTCTGTAAGATCACGCGAGCATTAAAAGAAAGATACATGTGTACTTTCCTATTAAATGTGACGCGCTGATTAGTTGTTTTATATTCAAGAATTTTTTTTTATGAATTTTAATATGCATTTCACTACATTACTCTCTATCGTACACTTTTTTGATGAATTTTATGGCTGTTTTTATGTCGTTGATAGTCTTTTCTGCTAACCAATATAAATATTATGAGATATTAACAAAACTTTAGCTTTTTTAAATATATTTTGAAATGTGATTTATGTCTGTGATGATAAAACTGAATTGTCAGCAGGCATTACTCCAGTATTCAGTGTCACACAATTTTTCAGAAATCATTTTAATACACCAATTTGCTGCTCAAGAAACATTTCTGATTATTATCAGTCGTGTTGCCTAACATTTATATATATCATATTAATATTATAAATGTGTTTACTGGCACATGATCAAATTAATCTATCCATGCTGAAAAAATCCCCTGAAGTGTGTTTGTGTGTGTCAAAAATCAATAGTAAAGTATGTGAACAGGGCACCTGTGAAGGCCTCAGGGTCAATGTCCACCCACTCAATAGGCTTCCCTGTATCTGCATCTTCTGCCAATACCATATCAATTTCATTTGCACTGTACGTCTGAGACCTGCAGGTTTAAAAACGAAAAAAAAAAAGAACTTAAAAACATATACATACATACATATATATACATTAATTTTTATCCATAATCTTATTATCTTCATGAATCGATGAGACTTGCATTTAAACACAAATCTCACTCTGTGCCAACCTAAAGACTAGTGTGCAGTTTTGCCAGTCGAAAGGGAAGTAGGTGATCTCAATAGCACAGGTACTGCGATAGATGGCAGGGGGAAGCCAGTACATGGACCCATCACTCCAAATCAGCACATTAGCGTAATATGCCACATCAAACTTGCCATCAATGCTGCAAAGAGAGTAGAAAAAAAAGGTGATTATGCCACTACTGTAGAAAATGAAATAGAAAATGTACTGATGTTTGTCTTGCTGACTCACTTGTTTTCCAGAACTATATCTGGTAGCCACACAGTGTTGTATGGCACACGGATCAGATCAATGCCGTGATACTCAGACGTATTCCATGCAAGACGGTAATCGTGCCATTGCTAAAGAGAAGAAACGTGATAGAAGGAAGGCAGAAATTAGCAGCACATAAAACAGAAACTATGCGAAGTGCACAATATACTGTGTTAGAAAAGATATTTGTGTGAATCATGGAAATGCACCTTAAAATTAACAAAAAAGAGAGAAACAACAGACAGAAACGATGCAGATGAATAAGAGAAATAGTTAACAGACATTAACAGGTTTGTAACACAAGAGGGTGAATAATTAAGCCAACAAATAATGGGCAGAACCATCCACCAGCCCTACATTTTTCATTAGTCAATAATGTGTTTTACTGAGATGTACACCAAAATGTATAAAAAAGACCCGGTACAATGCAACACTGATGCTTTTCTATTAGGCGTATTTCAAGTCACAATTTTAATTTGGTAATGGAGACGTGGCTACTAAAGACAAATTACACTTTGTGTGAACGAACTCTGGGAGGTTCTTTAATATACTCACAATCTCAATCCAAACATTTGTAGTTAAAGTCTCCTCTTTTTCATTCTGTTCAGGAAGAGAAGGTTTACAAAAAGACAAATTTGAATAAATCATTGAGTAACACACAAACACACACACACACACACACACACACACACACATATATATATATATATATATATATATATATATATATATATATATATATATATATATATATATTTATTTATATATAGAGAGAGAGGGGGAGAGTGGGGGGGTATTTTAACATTTAACAAATATAATGTATTTATGTGTGTTTATGTATTTATGTTATTATCTTTAATAAAACTCATATTACTTGTCACTATGAGCAGATAGTTACCAAGGAGATGAGGTTGGTGAGAGTTAACTTGACCTGAACCTTGACTTTTTCATCAGGGTGTCTTGCGGGACGAATATTTTTATTGTAGTTTTTAAACTTATCTGCAATTAACTGGGTCTCCTCATTTGCACTGACTGCAAAACGAAAGAAGCAAAGACAAAAATTAGTTTTCAAACTTGCATACAGTAACACGAGGTGTAGACGAAGTGAATTAAAACGTAGTAAAAACGCATTATTAAACGTCCAGAAGGCACACAGTTCAAGATTAGCAAGATTACAAGTAGCAGTCAGATTTATATCAGCAGTTTTCAAACCAACTAACTTTTAATATTTATAGCAGGACTGCAAATCATAACACAATATGCATACTAAATATCAGCCATTAACTGACTGTGAACCTAATACAAATTGCAGTAATCCCTAATAAAGGTAATGTTCGTAACAGCTTTGGCTTTATTTTTATTTATATAGAAAACCTTTTAGAAAATACTACAGTTATGCATAAAGCTGCATGCGGTTACAGTGCAACAGCAAGTGTGTTAAAGACGGAGAGACAAGTCAACCGTTCGGGTTTGAGCTACACAAGAGCACGTACCTTGTAACGCGGCGGCCACGAGTACAAACGCAACTACACAAGTCCTGCCGAACCGGTCGGCCATGGTCGCCAAAAGACCGTCTTAAAAGTTGGTAACAAAGAGACAGACACGTTATTTTCGAGTGGTCAGTAACCGAGCTCTCTCTTCCCCTCACCGCTACAGCTGTCACGGCACGAGGCTCGAGTTACAGCGCGCTCTTAAAGTCACATTCACTAATCGCCAATATCATTATGCCTCTAATACGCGACAATGATGCAGATTATGTAGGTTGCTTCTCTAGTATTACTGTTAGTGATCTCATATACTATGTATAGACGCAAAACATGCTGACGGGAGCGACAATTTCAGGTGTCAATCACAAGACTTCGGTTCCGCGCGCTCCTGCGCGAGCTCACGGTGAAGTCGACGCGGTCGTGCGTTTCTGCGAATATCATAATGGCTTAGTACCGATAAGCATAACGGTTATTGATAGTGTTGTTCGCCCTCAGGGAATTGTGTTTCAGTCTGAAGAAATAAGCAATGTTAACAGGTGTGCTGAGGGGCCTGCTGAAGGGCCATAGTGCCGATGTCTCGCATAAACATGGGTATAAATAACCAGTGTCTGTCTGGACATTGTGCCCTGCTGCGTATCTTCCTCGAACAAGGTAAACGCAGGGGGTGTGTTTTGTATTATTTGACTATAAACTGTAAGAAAAGTCTGGAGTAAAAAAATAGGGCCTACGCACTGTGTTAACATAAAGGAGTTTTCCGTATATTTATTTTTACAGATGTACATTTGGGCAAAAAGTTCAGGATCATACCAGCAGGTAGCCAACGGTCATCATGAGGAAATTTATGAAAAATATAAAATGAAATGAGAATATAAAATGCAACGAAGTTTGGCGTTAGAGTTAATGCATAGAAAATATCATTAGCTTAGCATACTGTAAAGCCATCAGTAGAAAATGGTAGAAAACGTGTGCGCGAAAGTAACCGTTACAAAAGTATCAAAGTTTCTTTTTATTCCCAGCAGGTCAAAAGTTCGTAAGTGAGTTATGAGAGATGTCTGAGGGGTGATATCATGAACATAACTGTCCAGCGTGTCAGGCTTTAAATGATTTATGAAGTCCAGCACATACTGTCACAACTGACATTATAGGTTGGTTTTAAAGCATGGCTTCACATCAAAGAGAACATTTTGAATAAAATAGACCCCGTGAGCTACAGGACTTTTCAGTAATCTTATGCACAGCAGGAGAGGTCAGTTTCTTTGACGTCAGTCTCTTAAATTATATTATGACACACTCATGTTGTTTATTTCATGCATTTTTGTTTTGTTTACATTCTGTATGAGCCAAATAGCATTGCCAGTTGCTGGCCACTGGGCTTAAGTTGTACATGGTACATGGGCTTAAGTGTCACTGGATTGCAAAGCTTGTCGGTAGGCTTACCGGAGCATGAATTCCAGTCTCCTTTGTGTACTATTAATATGACCTGTAATTGAACCTTGTTGCATTTGGGTAACCGGAAACACCACATCCGGGCAAACATCATGCGTTGTCTTTCATAAAGGAAAATGTCAGAAATGCATACAAAACATGTCATCTTACCTTAATGAATTTATCATCTTGGGTCCACAGTACCAAAACTGATTAATTTCATTCCTGAACATGTAGCAAATACTCCAATTTGTTACACAGCCGAATAGCCTCCTGCACAGGACACTACTGTTTGCCGTCAATCTCCTCCATATTTATTCCTACTGATGAATTAAAAAGTTATTAATGTCCAGTAGGGGGAGTTGCGAACTACACGCTAAAAGAAGACAAACAAAAACAGTTTGAACTTGTAGCTATAGCTCTATTTCATTTTTTTTTACTTTATTCTTTATTTTATTTACTTAATTTAGTAAAAACAGATATTTTAAGGACTTTTTTTTTTAAATAAACACAATATATTTGTAAGAAATGTAAAGTTTTATAAATGAATGAAATATTTTCATGGGTTAAACATTTGACAGAAATGCTTGTATTAAAATATTTGATATTCTACCAGTGATAAAACAGTGGTAGATGTAAAGAACTGGTATGGAGACTATGTTTATGATTACTATATGTTTGAAATTGAAGTTGAAATACGTTTAGGTTCACATATATATGGGTGGCATATTTAGAATTTTTATACTTGGACAACAGCCAATGGGCTAGTTTTGTTATGAGGCCCTGTCAACTCTGGCCTGGGCCCCTGGTTAAGCTGTGTAAGGTTCTTAAATTGATTGCAAGTTACTTTGAAGATTGAACAAAAGTCTTGGTTAGATTACAGAATCTTCCAGAGAGTGTTGGGAATCCAAAGTCCATTGCAGAAAATCTTTGTGTTATGTTATTTAATCTATGAATGATATTTCAAAAAAAAAAAAAAAAATAGAGTATCTTTTATGTGCTTTCAACAAAAAACGTTTTTATTGATGTGTATCTGCATTTAATATAGCAACTTTAGAGATAAGAATAATTTAATCACGAGGAGGGAAATTACGTTGATAATCAGTAACCTGTATCGTGCGTATGTCTGAGTTAATGATAGCCTTCAGATAATGTCATTCTTGATGTATGCCTAAGATTGCTTTTGTGCAAATGAATGGACGTCTATAAATCAGCAGTTGGGCCTAAATATAGTGACACAGAGACAAACTGCTAATGCCTTCAGCCACACTTACTCTGCCAAACTGGGGCATTGAGATTCAACAGCTTTCAAACCAGAGGGGTGGCTTTTTAGGGCGTGATGGCTTTTTTAAGGTGCTCACTGACATTTCAGGTCACAGTGACTGTCCAGTGTTCATTATTGGCCTTGTCATTCAGTCCACCCACTTTGAATATACAAACAGGATGGTCTGTCTTCCTCAGCTATACTATGACATACAATATACTATATTAATCTGAGGTAATTAAACAAGAAAACACACCGACATTATTCAGTTCCCTAACCAAAATATTTAAATTCTACATTTGACTACGACATATTTGAATTAATCATTTGAATAGAGAATTTGAATCTTTCAAACTAAGAAACCTCACTTATTCACTTAGAGATGCACGTGCTGGGTAAATAAAACCTGGACCTTCACTTGTGGATTCCAGGATTTCACTATTTATTTGTGACATGTGTTGTACAAGTGTGTGTCTGAGTAAAGGTTACTGCAGGTTGCTTAGGGCTTGCCTAATAAGGAGTGATTTGTTGTTCCTAACTAATCTATGGACTCTGATGTTGCGCAACATCACTGGAGTCTGACAGCACAGACAGAGCAGGACAAGAGACGAAAAAGAAATAAAAACAGCCTAATGCAAAAATCTGCTTAACATAAGTTTGACCGTGGGACTAACCTTAGGATATACAGGAAGTGGCTCAAAACAAGGAGCTACACACAGACTGTCTGTCTAGTAGCTGAGCACACGAGAGCAAGAATTTGCTTGCCGACTTGTGGTTGAGTGAAGTTTGAAACCCATTCAAAAATTGACAATCACACTGTGTAAGAGACTAAGGGAATGATGCTCAGGAGAAAGACTGGGAACGCATAGACTGAGAAAGAAAGTTAGGCCCCGAGGAGACGCAGCAAAGAGGAGGATTGTGGATCATTATGGGAGTCAAATGCAAGGCTTTTGTTGCCATTGTCTTCATCCTCCTTTTGTTTGGCTCCATGTGGCTCCGTAAGTTTTACCAGTTCTTTCAAAACTTTTCTTTAACAGATTAAATGTAATATATTTGCTTAGTTTTTTTTTCTGGAGCGGCAAAGCTTTGTTTCGCTGTGGGGTCAGGTTAATCGATTTTTTGAGATACTCCCTTATTATTTCTGTGAAATCCTGTCAGTCACATCAATATCCGTTTTTCTGATATTGAGTTGTATTTGTCCACCAGTAACTGTTACAGAGCTGATTGAAGATAACTTATCAAGAAGATAAACACATAAGATGCTGAACAGATTTTTTACCTGAATTCCCATCTTGAATAGATTCATGAAAGAAGTTTGGGTATCTAAAACTTATTCACATACAAATGCTGAATGACTGGCTAAATTATTCTGTATTTTGTTATTTATAGTATAAACATGCATTAAATAACGTGTTAATGAATTAGCAATAGTATGATTTGTGTTATTTTGGAGGTAACTGCTTGTTTAATATTCAGAGAAATTACACTGGATAACTTTATCTCACTTAAGTCAGTATTAACAGTTCACAGATCTTCTGGATGGGTTTATATGGGAGCCTAATCAATTTATGATCCTGGCTTTGATGATTTTTTAAATACTTCTAAAAATGTGACTTAATACTATTGCTTCTGTCGTCCTGTCTAAAACTACTCAATCCTCATCTTCTGTCTCCCACTGTAGATGGGAATCTGGCGGACCACTGGAATACCTGTCCAAAGGTTTATCACGGAAAAAACAAGGTAAGAGTGGTGAATTACAACAGACAACACAAAATCGAATTATTTTGCATCTATGCATTTTATGGCATCACTCTCTTCTTACTTCACTTTTCCATTTCTTCTTGTTTTCTCAGGTTCTGTCTTTCATTATAGTTAATAGTTCAGATGGCGATGTGGCTCCATTGAGGGTATGTCCTGACCAGAGGTTTCAAGTTGCCAATTTGCTGGCTCAGCTGCAGGCAGCTCCAGTGTCAACCAATGATGTGCTGCTAAAGCCTTACCTGGCAAGCTGGGATGAGCTTATCAAGTAAGTTAAAACACATCGCATCTTATCATATAGAACGCTAAATATACCACATTCTATAATTAAGTAGAGTAAAATTATGAGTGTGTTGCTATTTTACAAACAACAAAACTGAGTAACTAACACAGTATTGCAGGCTATTGACTGTATTTTGTTCCATCAATAAATAGCCTGTATTTCCAGTAGAAGCAATACACTGTAGTGGCTTTTTTATACGAGAGTGAATCAATGATGTCGAACAAATTAGTTAAATGAATGAATCAATGACTCACACAAAAGACAGTCCCTTGTCACCACTTACTGGTGTAACTTTCAGAAAGAGTTACTAGCCACATATACTTTATGCATACTGTTTTATGAATAGCTACTGGCAATTCAGACATTACTTTTTTCTTCATATTATGGCCTATATTATATATATAAAACAGCAACTTTCTTATCTAAGTAGAAACATACAGTGTGTTTTTGCGTTTTAAGGTGCAAAAACACATTATTTTCCACATACTGTATATTATCGTATCGTGATGCCACATCCAGCAATATACACCAAAACAATAAAATACATTACAAACGAGGCATTTTTGCATCCACTGGGGACATAATTATTGATTATCATGGCCTTGTACTGTCTTTATACACGTTGCGTTGCATCCGAACAACAAGCACTAACATTACCCTTCACTGCTCAAAGCAGTAAGAAGCAGGTTCTTTTAATAAGAAAACCAATCTTACTTAACTATTGTGAGTCAGAAGCACCAGACTCTCCTTGCAGAGTTAGAATTGCTCCACGTTATAGTCTGCTCTGTCAGGTTTTAGCAATCAGTTCTCCATAAATGCACTGAACACACCAATATTTGGGTTGAACTGTTCTGGAATTTCTAGTTATGTCTTCTTTTGGAAGCACAAAGTAGTTTCTCTTTCACAAAGAAACATAATTTCCAGAACACTGTGCCCACAGCTAAAATAATAGTTCCGCCTTTTATTCTGGAACTTTAATCTTTAAAGCTTTAGGTATCACTCCAAAGAGAAAGGGAAATTTTAAATTGCCTCAAATGACCCCTTTAAAAATGATGTTTCTTTTTCTGTACATTTAAGTTTCTTGGAAGCCTTGGGGCCAATGGTAGGTTTAATTTCACAAGAAATTGAGTCGAAAACTGCCATCATCCGTGAGCTGGCCCAAGAAGAGAAGAAAGAGGCAGAGAAGAAATTGAAAGAAAGAAAAACGCACCAGAAAAGCGACCCAGTATTAATGATGTCTCATAACAGCTCTTCAGACTACTCTGAAATGAATCACAGACTCTCATTTGGTTACACTTCTGTCCGGTCTATGATTAAATGGGAGCTGGAGAGCGGTTTGGTAGACTTCAACAAGCAGACAAACTCAGGCTGCAGGACTCTGTTGCGATTGCATCGTGCTCTGCTCTGGCTGCAAAATTTCCTCTTGGAACTGGGCAAGGACACAAGTGAAGGAGAGCATCTGCGAAGCCCTTCTGACCTCTGCAAAGAGACTTACCAGCGTACACTCGCCCACCACCATACCTGGTGGGTAAGGAAAGCAGCAGAGCTGGCTTTTCTTGCTATGCCCGAACGACCTTATTTCTACCAGTTGGTGTGTGTGGAAACGCAGGCAGAAGCTGCTGTGGTGCTAAACAGGGTAGTGAGAGCAATAGAAGAAGTGTACGAGAGAAATGAAGTCGCTCTACAGGAACACAGCATGCTAGACCTACCTTGAGCGTAGAAAGAGAGAGAAAAATCATGGGATCAACCTAGAGAACAGGGCAGTTAAATTATAGTGACCAACTTTATTTTTTAATATTAGGGTCCAAATTCATGGAATGGGCCATTTTTATTCTTTATCTTTTTAGGGAAACAGAACTACATTTAGAACAACTAAATATATAGTATACCTGCTGGTGCTAATGAATGAATACCGTTCGCATAAAGATAACACGATAAACCAATAACACACATTTGTGTAGCAACTATGGATGAAAATTATAAACTGGTAATCATGCTGTATTCAGTTCTTGTCATGTTTTCATGACATTATGAAAGCCATGTGTTGTTGTGAATTAGCAGTTTTCAGATTTGCACCTTAATAGTCCTAGTCGACTGTGAAAGATAAACTAAAGCATACTCAGCAGATGGACAGAACAGTCTGAAGTCCTGTTTTTATAATCCTTATCAAAAGCAGTTTATAACAGCGCGGTATATTTTCTCACATGCACACTTACTTTTATTTTGGTATCATGACATGACAAATTAGATAACAATCCAACAACTTTTTTGGTATCTGAAGGTGGCTATTTTTTTAAAGCTATACTGACATACCATGTGCAATATAAAATGAATGAGAGAATATGACAACAAAAATATTAATGATATTTAAGAACAACAAAAACAGTACCAAACTGTCACTGCAAGTACCTTTTCAAATGGTTCACTTTATGTAATTTAAGTAGTAATACAATTTAGGGGTAAATAAGATACAAAAATGTATCTTTTAGCTTTTGTATATCAGGGTATTTTTTATATCAGATTGTATTGTATTATCATATAGCATCATATGGTTATGTCTCTTTACCTCACATTATCATTCCAGGGAGCCAAAATAGAGCAATGTCTTTAAATCAAATCCATTTATAAGACAATTCTTTGTGAAGTCTTACAGGCTGCTGTTACTAATGTGCGTGAGCATAATTAATACGGGCAAATTACATTGATTAAATTGACAATGATATTCTCATATGGACTAGGACGTGTGTGTAACTCACTGTGTGTGTAACTGTGCATGTCTCTGTGATTGTGTGTTTGAGAGAGACAGTGACAGTTTAAAACTGTATCTTTGTCTTTACCTTCTGCAATTCTACGTTGTACTTCTGAACATTATTATGCGGATTATACAGATAAAGAGGAGACAGTGCATGGTTGTTCATTTTATTAGGTTTGTTATTTCAATACATTAGTTTAAGCCTATGAACATATACAGTATAAGGTGTTTAACTCAACTAGTCAATATAATGTCAGGTTCTCATTGTTCATCAAACATCTGAGCACAGTTTGCACAAGGTCTAGTTCTGTATGAACAGAACACTGAGCCATAACAAATGAACTGCATTTTTTTTAAATTCTGTGATGTTGTTGAGGTGGTGAGCCTGTTCACACAGCCGACTCCATCTGTTCAAACACATCTAAACCACATTTACCGTATATACTTATTCATATAAATTAGGCAAATTAATTGTCATCCAGTTTTCAAAAGCAGTTGAACATAAAAGTTGCATAAATTTTGGTATTTCAAAGGCTACAAAGAGATCAAGACTATTAAAGTGATGATGATTTATTACATTCTTGGGCTGATTAAGTCTTTTAACCTCCTTGTTTTTTTTTATTAAGCCCTGCGAAGCTTAATAGCAGCCATACATTCCCCAGTTGTTACGTGCTTTTATTCATAAATGATAAAAAAAAATAGAAATATAGGTTCTTTGAAAATATAGGATCTTTTCTATATTGCATGTGATCTTAAAATCCATATAGCCATTCGCATCTGTAAACTTATTTAAATATTACAATAAAAAATGATCTTCGTGATCAGCCAATCCAAAGAAAAATACACATACAGCATGTTACTTTTCTTTATACACCAAAGGGGCTCAAAATATAAATGTATTGCTTTTCAAGTATATTACAACATATGGTAATACACTATAAAATGTGTACTTCACCAGTAGAAACAGTTGGTGGCGTGGGAGAGGCACAGCGCAACTATTACACTAGAGGCGCTGTTTACAAAACCATCGTCTGAAAGATCCCATGCACCGAAAACTTCACTATATGCAATTTTTTGTTTGTTTTCTTCTTTTCCCTTTTGCGCATGGTGTTACAAACTGCTTTTTCCAGGGAAAGCAACAACAACAACAACATATTAAGTATTTTTTTTTACTCCAAGAGGGAACTAGTGTACGGGGTCAAGTTAATGATATGCGATCCGGGGCCTGAGGTAAATTAATATTTCATTCTGGTGAATTGAAGCTTTCTCTGTCGAGTCAGATAACAACCTCACCATGCTTAAACATAAAATATGCAATACACAGCAACAGAGGTCAACACAGACTCACATGTGAAAGTGAGCAAATGTGCTCTGTCACACAAACCAGTCACAATTTATAGACAGACAGAGAGATGCTTTTGAGGAAACGTTGGTGTGAAGCACCGTATCAGTTTATGAGAATGAGATTAAAGGATTGGGTCTTTAGAGGAAGCGTACACAGTGTACGTGAACTCTTCACAAGACGCTTCTCAGAATGGAGCATGAGGTGTATGTGCTCAGAGAGTGAGCTGAGATGTTTAAAGAAAAAATGAGAATGAGAAATGAGGTTGGTGACCACGTCTTTTGTTTTATTGACTCATGCAGGGTAAGGACTGGGATGGATTCACTTCTGTCTTCCTCATTAGCCTGCCGTTCCTGCTCTGAGCCTCTCTATTTCTCTCCTTCTACGGTTACGCTTAGAGTCACTTACAACAAAATCCAAAACATCTTTTAAATGAAAGTTAAATGTGCACAAAGATTAACATAAATCAAATCAAATCAAAACAAAACACACATGCAGGAATCCACACATAATCTCTCTCACACATATCAAACACACTTTGTCTATCTATTTTTTCAGATTTTAAACTGAACCCAGGCCTGCTGTCATCCTCTGAGCCAACGCGAATCAATACAAAACGTCATATCCCCTCACCATGTGAGACAAATCGGGTTACACATAAAAAATAAAATAGCAAAATACTGCAAAGACCTATTTTTACATATAAACAAACTTAGACACGCTCCACAATAAATGCAACGTGATACACTTCATCATATGAAAGTACAGGTTGTGTCGAAACCAATTGGACTGCAAAAATGTATCCGTTTTCTTGTGTGTGCTGGATCGTCATGCAAAGCATTACCTACATGTTGGTTTTTAAAATATCCTCTTCACTTACAAAACCACAAATCAGGCAGAGGAGCAGTTTGAATAACGCTCTTCAGAACTGACACAGACATGCAAAAAATAATAATAATAATAAAAATCCCAGCAGTAAGAGACGCTCCAAAAACACGAGATCATGCCACATTAATTTATAGATACCTGCTTTAAAATTATAATAAATTATTTCTGCTAAATGAATACAGATAGAGGGACGAAAACAGCATTTTATTAGGAATTTTTCTCTCTCTCTTTTTAAGTGATCCCTTTCTTAATATTGTTTTAATAGAATATATAATTTTTTTTATAAATACCTCCGATAGCTGAACATGCAAGTAAAATTTAGTTTTTGTTTCAGAAAATAAAAAATAGTGTGATACTTCAGCTCACACATGCAAACACACACACAGACACTGATGTACACACACAAATGCACACAAAAACGTCATTGCTAACTCTCTACAACCTCATTACAGTCTCAAATGCAAAAAAAAGATATTTCTTTGAAATGCTGAAGTATTACTCTCTGCTCGGTCTGTTCTGAGGATTTTTTTGTGTGGTTTATGTGTCTAGCTGTGCCTTCTGTGCATAATCCTAGACTCTTTTAGATGGGGAGGTCCTGTGTGTGTGTGTGTGTGTGTGTGTGTGTGTGTGTGTGTGTGTAAAAGAAAAGAACACACTTTCGCCCTTTTAAAATCTGGAGTTGATCCTCAGTTTGAAGGAAACGCGTCCAGCAAACTTGTCTCGTTCACTGCCCTCGGGAATGTTGTTAGCATTGATTTTACACTCCACGTTGACGTCCTCGTTCATGGTGATGTTGAGGAACTTAATGGCCACCAGAGGCTGAGAGTAGTTCACCTGCAGCAAAAAAAAAAGATTATCAGAAAACGGTTTTTAATCTTGGTTCTGTGCATTAGTTGTTGATTGTATGAAAACAGATTTGAATGGGTTAAAGGCATAGTTCACCCAAAAAAGAACATTTGAAGTGTATCTGCTTACCCCCAGGGCAGCCAAGATGTAGGCTACTTTGTTTCTTCAGTAGAAAACAAACTAATATTTTTAACTCAAACCGTTGTAGTCTGTCAGTCATATAATGGAAATCAATGGGCACCAAATGTTCCAAAGCTTTGAGAGTCTAAATTAAACACTGCGTCTCATGGCGATACATTTGGGGTGTTCGAAAATGAAACGATCGGCCTGTGCAAAAAACTGAACAGCACACACCTCATTAGTGACTGTTTCTGTGGGTCGTGATATGTAAAGAATTACGTCTATATTTATGTGTATATATCTATGTGCCAGAGTACGTTGACACGTCATGAGCCAGATGTTGTGAATGAGCTGAGGACAGTGAGAGATTGTGGTGTATAAGAGGTAAAAAAAAATCATAAATATTGTTTGTTTTTTTGCACAGACCGACCGTTTTGTGTCTTAACACCTCTTTGTAACGTCACAAGCTGTAGGGTTTAATTTGATTTCGTCTGTGTATGTTTTTTTTTGACTCTCAAAGCTTTAAAACTTTTGGATCCCACTGACTTCCTCTATATGACTCACAGACTGAAAGTGAAAAAATCACTTGTGTTTTATTGAAGAAACAAAGTCACCTACAACTTGGATGCCCTGGGGCTAAGCGGATACACATCAAATTTTCATTTTTGGGTGAACTATCCTTTAAGTGGGCTAAGTGATCGGAGAATCCATCACTAGAGAGAAGTATGTTCTTTCATTGGAAGATCCAGTTATTAATATCCAGATTAATAATTTAAAAAGATCCTGTTTAAAAATAGTAATAAAAATATGCATAGATAACAAACTTACAGTAATACGCATTTAGAAACATGTGTGTGTGTTGTACCTGGGCTTTCTTGCCATAATATGGGTAGTACATGAGGTTGAAAGTGCCATTTGGAGGAAAGTACACCAGTTCACCAAGTTTATCTGAGTCATCTGCCTACAGAGGAAGGGAGATACTATGAGTTCATCTCAGTATTTATTCTGGAGGTATCTGCCATTTCTAATACCACTGTTACTGAATTAAACAATAAACAGATACACTTTGTCCTCTGAATTGATCTTATGCTGGAATTTTCTAGCATATGATCTGACTGTATGAATAATCATTTTACCCTTTGCTGATTTTAAATGTAATTCAAGTTTTAAAATAAAGACTGGTCGTTTTGGATTTGAATTTGTAATGATGTAATGCGCATTGTGAATACTCTGCCTCTGTCAAAATGATTATTCGTCATTCTGTCTATCATTCTTACCCACTCATCTTTCCCAACTTTGTATTTCTGACAAGAATGGAGGGGGAGAACAGATGAGACACAAAAAAAAACAAAACAAATCAACCACATGGAACATAAACAGAGATGATGAGCCATGGTGTAAATCAACACATATTGAACACTGAAACAACACTGAAAATGACAATTATATGACAACAGTGCGTAACAAAGGAGGAGGAACGATGGGTCGATAATGAGAAACAGCAAAACATGTTGACAGGGGAAAAAAAGGTGTGATCGAAGAAAGAAATAGATTGAGGAGCATATTTGCATGAGCCTGAACAGCGGTCAATATTCAGTCAGAACCCACTCAAACACAAAAATAATTGATTTGGAGGGCAAACATCACTGAGAAAGCTCAGGGAAAGAGCAGGAAAAACTGCCACTCTAATGCAAGATCAATGTTTCCTTGTGGGTTGACTCATAATATTATGAGAATACAAGCAAGCAACAGTGTGGCTATTGTTAATTGAAATAAAATCTTATGTCAAAAATAAATGATAAAAAAATTTGAAATGGTGACTTGACATTGAACAGAAATAAAAATTTAAATATTAAAATGAAATGAAAACCGCTGAGACTTAACCTTGCATGACTAGGATGATTTAAACGAATGGGAAACATACTTATTCTCACCTCATGTTTATTCTATGTTGCTTTTGAATCAGCTGCATGTCATGGCAGTTTTTGTCCGAATCGGGCCACAGTTCTGATTACCGGCTAATTTAATCTGGTGACCTCGTTGAACGGCTCATGTAACTTTAATCTGAAATCAATCCCTTTTTAAAAGACTGAAGGATAAGGAGAGTGAGCGAGTGGGAGATGAAAGAAGAGAGACTGAGACCTTACCTTAGCACCACATGTGACATAAGGAGGCTGCCCATCTGCTGCGGGCAACAGACCAATCACCTGCGAAGAAGAATAAACGCAGAGAAAGAAGAATTTGAGATTAAAATAAGAGAGGGACAAAAAAGAACAAGACCCAAAGATGAAAACCAAAGAAAGGAAGAGACAGGCCAAGTTAAGTCTCATTAGAAAACTAAAGTAACTCTGGTGAATTATTAATTATAAACATTCAGGCCGCTGTCTCTGATTCTGAGGTTTTAGGTCAAAGTCTTCACAGAGATAAAACTGTGGGGATTCAATGACCTAAAATCAAATCAGGCATATACTTGTTCAATTATATATTTAGTTGTTTCTCAATATTGATACTTAATTTTTCCATTACAACGGTGGAATGCTTTCTGTTTTACATCTTACACGGTTGAGCTTGATGATGATACAGGGCTTGCCGTCATTGTAACCATAGTAACGATCCGTGATCCCATCGCAATCCTCCAATATGGAGCGTTTGAACTGGCACGAACGCTTGGGGAAGTTTTTCAAGCTGCCACTGTCCTCCTGAATGAAGTACTGATCGGGTTTACATTCATAATTTTGCTGGGCCTGGATGGAGTCGTTGTAGGCTGCACACAAGAAGCAACAGTACAGACTTCTGTCTACTAAATAGCATGCCAAAATGATTGCGGCAGGTTCTGTGTAATACATGTGGGACTCACGCGAGAGGAAGTTATTGAGGGCCTGGACGTATCTTTCCCAGGTCTCTGTGTACTCCACGGTGTAAGCGATCTCCAGCTGATCTCCTTTAGGTCTGATCATCATTCCTGCAAGACCAATAGGAGAATGGGACGTTACAATGAGTGTGAGCGTGTGTGTGTGCTTACATTCATTTTGCATTTAGTAATACGAATAATGAACTGTAAGGGTGATGTAGCTTCTATAATTATTATATACTCATATATAGGATCAAGTCTGTGTGTATTACCTGGAGTTGAAAGTCTATCTTGGTATGTTGGTCTGTGGTCATCGAGCGTCTGCAGCATTACGTACATGGTGAGAGTAAATAATCCAGCCAGGAAAACGTAGAATGCCAGATAAAACAACAGGATCAGACCTGACCAGGAAGGACACACAAACATTCAAAACATATTCAAACTTTTGGAAACTTTTCCAGAAATATGCCAGTGGAACTAAAAAAACATAGGCTACTTATTTTAATGGAATTCCTGTTGAAATGAATTTAATAATAGTAATAATTCATATTCACTTAAAGTATTGGCATTTAAGCCCCCATTAACCTATAAGTATTTCTGATATATAGATAAATAGACTAAATTAATGTGGACTGGTGCAACAGTTTCAGCCATTTTAAATGTTTTTTTACTATGATAGTGCCACCAAGTGGCCAAGTCCTTCCAAATTTGTAATTTGTTCTTAGAGTAAGCCCTTAAAAACCAAGGTTTAAGTGATAAAAAAAATAAACAAGTCTACAAAAGTATGGTTTTATTCTTGACATGAAATTGGAGATAAAGATGTGTGAATTGAGTCTGTAACATACAGTTCTGATGTTATAGAACAAAGCATGATTTCCTTCATTGTAGCTCCTCCTACACTTTATGTACTTTAATAAAAACATGTTTTATGGGAGTGTTAGTAATAAGACATGCAGAATACATGTGACCATGTAACCATAATAACCATTTATGACTATCTTTTGCTCTCTCTCTCTCTCTTGCTCCTCGCTCTCTTCTGCTGATGTAACTGTGAAAAGATACAAGACTAGTAATCCTCTTAAATTCTCACCAGAGCACCCGGATCTTCTCTCCTCATTCATACATTTGTACATACACATTCACTGCAGCTCTGTCTTACACACATTCATACTTTTACACACTAATGTCCCTTTTAGATGAAGTCTGGTAATCCTGTCTAGTAAATGTCTAGTCTTTGACGAAATTGAATTACTGCAGGGCAGATGTGGGTTAAGAGGGGTAAAAAGGGGAGGGAGGTGACAGAAGGAGAAGAAGAGGGCAGATTAAGCCAAAGGGGGATTTTCAGGGAAACACCAGAGTAGCCTACAGTATGTCTGTACATTCATGGAATCAACGCCAAAGACCCAAATAAAATAATAATTATACTCAAGATTATTATGTCTGAATTGAATAAATGAATGTTTATGAATTATGTCAGTGGTTATTTATTCATGAGGTATATAATGTAATAACAGTAATATTGATCATTTGTGGTACAGTATGGTTACTTAAGACCTTTTCGCTGATGTTAATGAGAAAGTACTGATAGATAATTTCCAATGTAAGATGTTTTTTTAACATGAAGGTTTTTCAGTGTCAGGATTTGAAAAAGTGTGTGTGTGTGTGTATATATATATATATATATATATATATATATATATATATATATATATATATATATATATATATATATATATATATATACTGTATATATCAACATTTAAAGTGTTACCATTTAAAGTGGATAAGCTTTCATCATTGTCCCAAAACCAAAAATACCCATTATTGTCTTTAACTTTAATGGACTTTTATGATCCACTTCAAATGTTGACTACTAGATATATAATAGATATATAATTTCATAATATACTTAAACAACATGCATATTAAATAAAATAATTTATAAAAAAAGTTGAAAGATTATATACTCTACCACTTATTTTCTTTTATTGTATATATATATATATATATATATATATATATATATATATATATATATATATATATATATATATTTTTTTTTTTTTTTTTTTTTTTTTTTTTTTTTTTTTTTTGTAACAAGCACCTTTACTGTCACCTTCAATCTGTTTAATGCATCCTTGTTAAATATGCATTTCTTTCAAAAACAGTTACCAACTGTACATCTGGAATTTAGCGCTTTCATAGCATGGATTATTATAGCATGCAGGACATTGCTGGACTTGTACTCATCCATTTGCCCCTATAATAAGGAATATGTACTTCCAAACATCTTCACCAATGCAATAAATAATTTCAGGTTCTTTAAAAGAGTGTCGGAGGTGCCTGTTCGTAATGTGCGCACTTTAAGTTGTGGTGCATAGCAGAAGTGTGTATGCCTGAGGAGAGCTCATTAAAATACAGGACACCTGAGCTCCACGCAGCGAGGCCCCTGGGGACAGTCGATCAAGTTGCTCCAGGTGGAAGGGACTGGGGATACCAGATCTCTGTCCCCCGCTGAATCCTGGAGCAGACAGGCTTTCACTGATCAATAGCGGCACTGCGGTTGTGAGGTTACGCTACAGGATAATATTACACAGGGGTGTGTGCTAATATGCCTAGAGAGAGTGAAAAAGGATGCAATGCATGTGCAGGAGAGAAAGTGAGCAAAGATAAGGTAAGAACGTTGACTTATGCAAAGGACACTAGCAAAGCCCGAATGTTCACATCATTAAGCGCTACTTAATCCCGCAGCAGGACAGCCTCAAAATAACCTGGACCTCTATCTGTATTATCAATCAAGACTTGCTCAGCTTGGTTATGGGGTTAAAACGTGGTACATCCTCATCAGCTGTTGCGTGTTTCTGGACACGGTGAGACGGATACTCTATATGTGCTCTACTGTTTCTTTATCTGTCCCTCATCATGATGAAAGTCACCCTCCCTCTTTCAAGCCTCTAATTTGAGCGCAACCTGAAAGAGAGGAGCAGAATGCGCCGCTGTGATCTGCCATTCGCGTGTTCGCGTTCATTAATACAGACATGAACCCCACAAAACAGTCTCTTTAGATCTGCCCACATCCTTTCGGATTCATCAGCTCCTAAATCCATCAAACCCATCAGGCCACCGTACTATCAAACACTTCAGAGGAACTCACACCTGCGATGCAGACAAAGGGAGCGATCTCTGAATATCAACGTCATGTTATTAGGCGGGAATAACTGAATGTACTGGGTGCACATAAAAAAAAAGAGATTATAATTATAGAGTGTTAATGATCCACACTATTGATAACTATAAATGAATAGATTTTTATTAATCACCAATGAACCAGCCCAAACACTTCTTCTAGACTAGCAAACATGAGTTAGTCAGGTAAAGATTAATAAATAAATAACAAATATCTTTAGGGTAACAATTGCAGATTTATTATACTCAATATTTCTTATCAGACCAAAACAAAACAACTGAAACTGGCACCACTTTTAAAAGACTTTCATGTTAATATCACTGTAATATTGTTGCTTTGTTCGCATTATTGTGCCAATAATTACGATAGTATTGCGTTTTGCACCTTGTAATTGGCTTTTTTGGAAAATGAGCAATAATAGGTAAAATGACATTATTTCAATTCAAAACAACATTTCACGTCTGCCTGTTTCTTTAAGAGGTGTGTAGCTGTAAAGTAAATGGGACGATATACATTCAAGCAAGATGTATATGACATTAAATTCATAAATCTTTCATAGCAGATTTTATTCAGATTTGAGAACGGCAGGGTCTTTGGGAGTTGATAATCATAGACATATTTAGTAAATAGTAAATAATTGATTATATTTACTAAAAACTATTTTATTTGTTTACTTACATATCATCAGAGAGCTGTGAACATGCGAATGTGTTATTCAATTCTTAAATAAATAAATAATGTAGAATCTAAGGAAGTTCTTTGTGTAAATATTTTATGTTTATATTTATAAGGGCTTTAGCCGATAAAACAAAGTTTAGGAATCTTCTGAACTAGAATATCTCCAGAACTTTTCTAGGCTGGTTTGTTTCCAGGAAGTCTTATACTGCTTTGAACAGAAGCTTTAAGATCATCTGCTCTCAAATACTGCAGTATGAGCTATAAGTCTCAGGGGTGCTTTAAAGATTCAATTAAGGCCTGTACAAAAGTTATGTTAACAAGACAAAGGCTCCATTGGGCTGGAGTCAAATCAGCTTTATCAGACACTATTGACCCCTCTGTGCCCACAGGGTCTTGAAAGCAACCCTCGATACGTTTCAATAAGAGACACAGCTGTATGGATGTAGCTGCAGCTTCCACCGTCCTCCATAGGTCACTATTAAGCTTCAGTAATGAGGATGTACTTTGTTAAAGAATCTAAGCATACCCAGGTTCACTCTGGTTTGGGCACAGACAAAAATAGACTAATTAAGGAGTCTTAGAGAGCACGCTGGCTTAACTAGGCAGCTAGTCCTCAGAGCATCATACACACACACACACACACACACACACACACTCTCTCTATCTCTCTCTCTTTCAATGAGGTGAAACATACCAAGCTCCCTAGAGCAAAAAGTGCTGGCATACATGGAAGTCTTGAGGGTGGTGATCTCTCTCACACGCACACACACACACACACACACGCTAACTACTCCATAATAATTCCACAGGATTGACAGCTGAGCTATAGATGCCCGGGGGGGCAATTTTGGAGTGCTGTGGTTTAATGCCATCACACCCTGATTAAAAGACACGTTCAGTTCCAGAATTAATCTACGGCTGTTGAATAGGTTATGTCTCCACATGATAGCCTCACCAAGGCAACCAATGAGCCTATTAGTAAAGGATTACATCTTACACTAATTCACAAACCCCCACGCACACTCAAAATGGCCCTCGGCTAGATTAAATCATCTCAATGTCACTGCAAAAGACAATTTGTAACAATATGCACTAGGCTAAAGGTGTTTAGTGCCTCACTTCTATTGTTAGAAAGTTCTTGCACAATTACAAATGCAGATTACTTAGGGATTTGAATCTGTTTTGAAAGTTTTAACAGATTTAAACCAAATGACCGAATGTAAAATTTGTCAATGCACTGTAAAAATGGAGTCTGGGGATGAAACTATACATTTTGGCATTTTGGTTACTGTAGCTTCTAGTTGTTCTTCAGTTATACTGTATGATGCTTTTTGGGCCTATTCAACTATTAAAACGAGTTTACTGTGATGAAATACACAGATAATGATACAGATGGCACACTGGGGCTTATAGCTGATCAAAACTGGCCTCTATAGCAGCTGTCAGGGTAACACACAAACAATGCAATACAATTTTAGAAAGGAAATATTAGAATTTCCCTATTAATTAAAAAGTGTTTTATACTTCAAACAAAAACGTGTACTACGTTTTACAATACGTGCATTGCCATGTTAAATATAGAATAAATCAAACTGTGTACGTCTTAATAACATTTCATAGAAAAAAATACACGTTTAGTCGATTAAGTTCTACTTTTCTGTTGCGGCATTCCAGCTTTCTTTTGCAGTTAAAATTCACAGAACGTGGTGCAGGGCATACTGATGTGTGCTCTATTCAGATATTTCGCTTGTGTAGTTTTGCAGTGACTCGACGCATCACATTTCTCCGCGCTGTTCATTGGCTGACGCCTCGCATGCAACATTTCTCGCAAACTCCACCATAACACAACGATCAGTTAGGTGGACGTATAAACAGACGTCGTGTTTCGTATTTTGGCTGAGAAATTCACATCGCATTATGCATTAAGTTTTACAGCTGTGTAAAAACTCGGCCAAGGAAAGCAAACGCGTGTGACGCACCACAGCCGCACTAACTGGAGTTTCAGCACCTCGGACAGCGATCTGCATCTCCAGCGAACTTCTCTGCACTGTGATTCGATTTTTTTTAACCGTTGCAGCGCAGTAATTATTATAACTGCAAAAAAATGTTACGTTAATTAGCATATATGCACGCGGGAAACCCGGTCGATGTTGTGCAAGACTTACCCCAACTGCTCGCGGTCCTCCCGCAGAACTCGCGCGTTCTCGGGTTCCAGAAGAACTCCTTCCACGCGCTCTTATTATCATCCTTTGCCATTTTCGTGGACGAAATAAACGTGCACTCACAGAGTCAGCGCCTCGGGGCTAACGCTCTCTTTGAGAGTAATAAAAAGCTACTCAACCCTTCAATAGTGTGGAGAAAGGGTTAAAACGATCTTTAAGGTCTCGATAGAAAGCTTTTTGAAATGAAAAACTGGTTAAAAGCGGTTCTCAAGGCACTCTGCCGAAACCTGAGCACTCAAACGAGGACTGAGTGAGAGCAGACCTCGCTTTCTCTGTAACGCCCGGCGTTTTGCCCACCCACAAGTGCAGTGCGCATTCCGCAGAGAGATAGAGCGAGAGAGGGAGAGCGAGAGAGGAAGAGAGAGAGAGAGAGAGAGAGAGCAGTGCAGCACTTATATGCCGATACTGCAGTAAAACCAGCTCTGCCTGCTCAGCCCAGATCACACCCACCCCTCAAAAAACAAAGCCCCTCCTTTAGCAAAACTCAAGGCCTTTCTCGGCCAATAGCAGCGCACTTGGACCCGTCGCCCTCAGCAAAATGGCACATCGTAAAGCCTGTGATGGCAGAGACTCCTGGGGGCATCTGTCAGTGTCTCATGAGGCCGTTGCCAAGGATGAGTCTCTGGGAAGTCTCAGGTGAAGTCAGGGAAAACACCTCTCAGGATGTGCTTAGCGTTTCCGTTCTGTTCCGTTCTGTGCAAAGACTCCCAATGGCTTCAGATTGTAAGATGCACTGTAAAAACCATCTTGGATCACGCAAACAATACTGAAAATAAAACCTACTTGCTTTTTGCTTTACAGCTAATGTAAACCAAACAAGTAATACATCTTGATGCTTTTTTCTGTTACGATATACATAATACACATACATTACAGGTTAATTGGATTAATGCTGTACATTAAAAATATTTTTCATATACATTTCAATATATTTGTTCAGTTGGCATTTGCTATCTTCCCAGAAAGTGAGAATGTGGGAGTACTTAGTTAATGTGTCTAGACTGCTTGGCTACTTAGCAGTTTTATTGGCAATGCTACTAATTACGTTCGACTACTTATGTCGTCAGGAATCACTTTATATAGATGGGCACGGTATACATTACTACCTCTTAACCCCCCCCCCATTTCAGTGGCAGTACTTGATAAATCTGTCACATCACAACAGCCAGATAACATCTATAATGATATTCAAGATCGATGACAGAAAGAGAGAACTTGTACAAGAGCTTCATCTGTGACACAGGACATCAGTGAAGAGCAAATCAGTCAACACAAGTCAGCAACAAACTGTTGTTACAGCGCCCTGTATTTATGATGCTGACACATGAGTAAGAAACAACTACCCCCAGTGAAACTGGATACTGAAACAACAAGTCTGGAAGGTCAGGGTGAAAGGAAAAGTACACAGAAACATGCACAATTGCTGAAAATGTACTCACCCTCGGGCAATCCAAGATGTAAATGAGATTACTTCCTAATTGGAAAGGATTTGTGAATTTTGGATTACATGACTTCGCAGTGAAGGGGTGCCATCAGAATGAGAGGCCAAACAGCTGACAACGATGTCTTGTAATGTGAAAAGCTGCATGTTCCTAAGAAACAAATCCATCCTTAAAGCATTTTAACTTTTGAGGGTTACTGCAGGGCCGTTTTGGAGAGTATTTGTTCTCTCCAAACTGTGACACGGAGAGACAGTTTTTTGTTTCTTTGCATAGAAACAGTAAAAAAAAGTGCAAATCATGTTAAATCACTTCTAAAATATGTGAAACCTAAATCAAACATGAAACGTGGTTTCAGAAGACTTTCATGGTAGGTGTGAAATCCATGCGAAACCCATGTAATCAGTTTTCCAAAACCAAGTTTCATGTGCGTTTCGTACGTTTCAAGTGAGTTTCACACATTTCACACATGAATTTAACGTGATTTGTGCGTGTGAAGTTCATGATTCAGTACCTCACATTGGACCGGAGTCACGTGGATTACTTGTGAATTATTATTATGCTTTTGGACTCTCATTCTGACGGCACCCATTCACTGCAGAGGATCCAATGTTGAGCAAGTGACTGAATGCGAAATTTTCAAAATCTGTTCCGATGAAGCAACAAACTAATTTACATTTTGGATGGCCTGAGGCCGAGTACATTTCCAGCAATTTTTCATTTTTCGGTAAAGTATTCCTCGAAGAGAAAGGGAATGAATAAAACATTACCACATTAGAATGTACAAACAGATATTCCATTGCTTGTATGTTAAGGAGGTCTGCAGGAAAAGCAGAAATTAAATCCACATACAATGAAACGTTTTCTTTCGCTCCCTCCCTCTCACTCTCTCACACACACAAACACACATACTGTTATTCGCACATGTATTTTAGGTTCATCATATAAAATTTATTTCATGACGATATCAATGCAAATATAGCACTACAGTGATTTCCAAGGTACACCGTATCTTACCATACCAATATATTATGGCACTCATAATATGGCCACCGTTTATGTAGACACGCAAAAGCCGACATTTCTGTAAACTAGTTTACCCAATAATACTTAAGTTACCCTTTTCATCTTAATAAATTGCCACTAGATGATTATTTAGTATATCTGAAGTACAAACTGGGCACAATTTATATAGACTGGGACGCAGCCCAACCTTGAACTGAATGATTAAGGGAATCCATCAAGAACTCCCAGCATGCATTGCACCAGCCCTCCTCTACTGTGGTCCTCCGTACTGTTTGATAAAGACTTTGTATTTCAAATGGTGGTGCAGTGAAACCCTGGTGTCGTGGTGACAACACGTCAAACCCTCGGCAACATCACTGCAACGTTGCCATCACATTTACAGTAGTGTTGCCAGGGTGAGAACTGTACAGGTTGGTGGTGCTAACTATTCGGAAAAAAACAACAACAACTTTTAAATACAGCCACAACAACAACTGAGAAACATTCAATTGCCAACGGTTACAAAAGATTCCACTCCTCAAAACTCCATCGCATGATTTCAAAATAAAAAAAGTCTCAAAAAGCACTCAAAAGAATGAAGAAGAAAAATAAAACAACAGCAGTGAGGGATATGTAAGCAATAGTAGAAATTCAATATAGCAGCAAAAGTACTTCAAAAATATCCAACTGATATTCCCGGTGTGGAGCGTGTTGGTGAGGGTATGAATGTGATTAGACTTAAGTTGCTTAAAGGGACTTGCATGACACTAGCCGGAAAAACATTGGTTGGTTGGTTGGTGTGTGTGTGTGTGTGTGTGTGTGTGTCTGAGACTGTGCCTTTAATAGAGAGGGCTCGCCTTTCAGCGGTCCATCCAGTACAGTGTAGACAGGTAGCCACAGATAAAACTACTAAATTTTCTTTATAAAACAATTAAACACCTTGTACTTTTATACATTATATGCTACAATATATTTATTGATTACAAGTATGAAAGTGGAAATAATTGCTACATAATCAATACAGTTGTACATGTTTATTTTACAGATTTCAACAAGTGTTTTTTTCTTCTCGTTTAATCTCGATGTCACGTGGTTCGCTTTCTTTTGCGCTGGAAAAAATTCCAGCAATCGGTCTGAGGAGCGCCGCCGCGTGTTCATTTTCCAGCAGGGCGCCGCGAGTGTATATGCTTGTGTGCATGAGCGCTGGACAATGTGAAGAGGTGGAATTTGCTCCAAAATTGATTTTTCTTTACGGGACAGGGTAACCGCACTGTAGTTTGATAAGAGCTGCTCACCATATGTTATTATATCTTAATAACCTGCATTGCAACCCCAACCGATTGACACTTGAGACTACGCTGCCAAAAAGACTGAAAAATACAGTTAGACCGTAGCTCCGGATATGCTCAGATACAGATAGAATGTAAACAGATGTGTAAAATACGGTGGTCCGACAGTTTACAGGTGAACACAATGGCACCTCGTGTTAATGCAGCCTGTGCATTGGTCCTCAGTCTATTTCCTATTTTGTAATGAAGCTCATCCTGTGAACGTACTATTTTCATCAAGCGAATAATGCAGGATGGATCTGTCCTTTTTTCACCGTCACGATTTTGTATTGGAGTGGGCTAATGATCAGTCTCTTGCTTTAACAAATATTGCTACGAAAGTCACGTAACTTCTGATGAACAGCTTTTCTTCTACTCCTCAAATACGCAGACACACGTCACCACACTCTCCAAATTGGCACTCAATCAATAGGCAGTAATTAGACTTCAAATGAATCGCCTCTACAAAGTACGACAGAACCACACAGCCCTTCATCACCGTTTCTTGTGTCTAAACGTGTAAGACTTTTTTTTATGTATACATGTCAAATTTTGTGTTTTATTGATTCGTTCCCCTGTACTCCTAAGCATTTTGTTGTTTGTATGTCTGGATTTCCTCTCATCACTGTTTCTGCTTCCAACCTCACACATCTCCAATGCAAAGATACATCTTACAACGTTCACCGTGACACCACACACACACACACACACACACACACACACACACACACACACACACACACACACACACACACACACACACACACACACACTTTCACACTCCTGGAATGTAAAAAAACATCAGTCTAGTGGGTGCCCAGGAAACAGCAGCATAACTGGTCAGTAACTGGTAAATCTGGTCAGTAAAAACACAAAAGCCCAAAGTCACAGACAGTTTATGATATGAAGAAAAGCTCCACTATGATCTTTCAGCGTCTCTTCATTCTTTACACATCATTTCTTCATTCCTTGGAGGAAAAATCATGTCTATTCTCCTCATTAATGGTTTATGTTCAGTGTGAATGTTACGGTGCTCCAAAGATTTCCAGTGTGTTTCAAAAAGGTTGTAAACTCAGCAGCACAGGTTGTATTTGCAGCAGGTCAGAGAGTTCAGACTCAAGCGTCTCTCTAGTGTGTGTGTGTGTGTGCGTGTTTGTGTGTTTTTCATCTGCTGCAACTATATGGCACATAAACACCATGTGGAACACATTTTCTCCTGCTTCTACAGAGAGGTTTATTCTAAATCATGCTATTCTCTTAGCAAAAAATGCTCTCGCTTTGTCTTTCCAGTCTTATTCGAATCTCTTCACTCAAAGGCCACTTCTTTCATTTCCCCTAAAATTCCCATTTTGTCTTTTCACTCGCAATGGAGAAAAAAAGAAGAAAAGATCTGTACTCCGTACGTCTCTCTCAGTCATGTCTTTCTTACTCCTTAGCCTCTGTTTGCTCTCTGTGCCTGGGTCAGATGGCCGTGTCCCACACCACAGCCTGTGGCCTCTGGCAGGGTGGTGTTCCAGTCTTGCGGGGCTCCGGCGTTTTTCTCCAGCTGGGTAAAATAGGCATACTGTCCTGCTTACATAAGCTCTTATCCGGCCGGCGATGAGCCTTAATCTCCTTACACAGGCAGCGCTTTCTCTCAATCACCTCCAGGAGCTTGCCGTCCCGCTGGGCCGGGGCTGTGGAGGTGCCGGCTGTGCCCGTGCTGTGGGTAGCCTGGGCCTGCGCAGCGAGCTGAGCCAGCTGCTGGAACTGGAGCTGGACCTGCTGCTGGTGCTGGTACTGCTGCTGCCGGCTAAGAGACGGACTGCAGGGAGCCTGTGCCTGAACCTGCGAGAGAGCGTGAAACTGCACACAGAGACACAGAGAGACAAACTGAGTTTGCATAGTTCAGAGCAGATGAAATACATAGTTATGTGATTGTTTGCATTTTGGACAAGGCATAAGGGTTTGGCTGGCTAGCATGGTGCAGTTAGCCTCTGCTGGTAGATGTAGTAACTACACCATCTGGCTGCAAAAGTGAGATATGCATTGAAGGTGATCAGCGCTATTTTATCATTATTTAAAAACCATTACAGCATTTATTAATACTTTTTAATTCGTTTTTATTTTGACTTTTTAATTTAATTAGTATTTTTTTTTTTAAATGTTGTTATTTTTATTTGATTTATTATTTTATTTGAAATACTTCTAATTGTTTTTAGGTTTTTGTCTTTTTTTTCAACTAAAACTTTTTCAATTCATTTGGTTGCCAAGGCAACATTTGATTTTAAAATGGTTTACTATTTAATATAAACATTTAATATCATAATATTACATTTCTCATCTATAAATCTCACCATTTCCATTCTTATTTTCCATTTTATATTATATTTAAAGGGACCCCTCCCCAACCACGCCGCCGCCCTTCAAAAACCACAGTGAAAGTTAGCTTGTTGTTCTGCTGCATAGTGCATTTTTTTGCCAATATATGCCAAGGTTCCAGGATTAAAAAAGGATGCCAGCAGTACTTCATTTGGGCAAATACTCCTGGCATCCCATCCAACATAAAAATAAAATTAAATCAATAAGGACAGTCCAAGAAAGTTCTGCTCAGAACAGCCACTCTTTAATTAAGTCCTTCCCAAAATGAACTTTTGCCACACCTGTCAAAGATGGATGAATTAAGAGAAGAACAACTATAGTATTATTTTGGTATTAAATGTAATTACAGAAAATTGTAATTCACAAAATCATATTTAGTATAGTATTACACATATGTGGAGTTCCTAGAGCAAAAAAAATGTATAACAGTAATTGATTTTAAAATTGTAATTCTTAAAAACCACTCATGCCAGACTATAGTTCTCAAAAAAAAACAAAAAAAAAACTTAAACCTACAAAGAAGTTCCCAGACAATTTGTAATCGACATTTTCCACTTGGATTGTTTTTTTGGGGCTCTGGGTGTGTGCTCTATGTTATATCAAAGAACGCCACCAGATAGCGGCATAGCGCCAACTCCCAGCATCCTTCCCATCCCCCTGCTCTGAGAGAGAAGGTCATATCAGCTCACAGAGTCAATCTCTGTGCTATACACACACACACACACAGACTGCGTCAGCATGTGAACTTTTGCCAAGAGACAACAGCACACCAGGGGAAAAGAACAGAGGCTTCTGTACAGCAGCTAACATCCAACAAGATTGAAAATGAAAGATTATTTCTTACATGTGCTGCCAGTTTCACTCCAGTCTGTCTATAATAAAACCCACACACCACCAGAGCTATAGAAAGTGGAACATCCTTGTCTGTTGACACGCAAAAAGCGAGCCGCTTCACGTTTAATGCGAATCTCTCTGGATTCTCCTTGTTACTTTTCTCACATTCAACATACTAAACTCCCAAAATGGCTGTCTGACAAACTGCTGACAGAAACAGCCAAACGGAAGAATCAAAGCCTGTCACTGGTCGACACGGAGAGACACCGGCAGCGCCACTAGGTTTGAGTATGATCATTCACGTAGACGGTTTGTCTGCCTGCCACAGTCTGACAAAAAACACTCCTTACTGCTGCACCTGTTTTCTCCACCCATGTGCTGCATCTGTCCCCTCTCTTTTCTATTCTATGCTGCATTTTTCTCCCTTTCTCTCTCTCCATCTGTCTTTCCCTCTGCTGCATTTCTGTGCCTCCCTCCCGCTCTGTATTCATCCCCCTTTTTCTCTGCACTCATTGACCCTGCAGCGGAGTGCAGTGCAGCTACAGACGTGTTTGGGTGGGGATGCTGGTGACTCAATGGGCTCTGCGATTTACCTAATGACTGTCTGGAACAGCAGCCACAGGGGCACCAAACGAAACCAAATTAGTTACAGATCACCTGCCGTAACTGTCAAGCTTGGTGTCAATTACACTTACACATGTTAAGCAGTTGAACTGAATTTAATTAATTACTGCAGTATCTACCCCGACTGAGGCTGAACAAACCTGTGAGGTTTCTAATCATTTCTTGAATACTTTGTATGCGATAAGCACAATACTCGAATGCAATCTTGTCTGGGGTTTTCTCAGTGTCAGGGTGGTGGCGCACGAGGTGAATTAAAGGTCATTGCAACAGAATCCACAATACTATAACCAGGGCTAGTCTACACTTGTTTCTAATTTTTTTTGAGAGAACCCACTGTGGAATTCTGTGAAATGGAGATAAATATGAAAAAACCTCCTGTATGTTACACTGTTGCACCATCACAATGTGTCGAATTGAGATTTAATGCATTAAATCCATGCATTAGGTACCTTGTGCCCTCTTAATCTGGAATCATGACCATTAACATCTCCTCCCCTCATAACGACACCTATTCTCTGATGACGTCTGCACAAGCACAAGCGTGGGACAATAACTTAAACCCCTCTGGCAACCTGTCACTAACAGGGGACTCACAGCAACTGGCAAACGACAGCAATCCGATTTCTGAGGGACAAAATGAAGCCTGTCCTAAATTATTCACAGTTTGGATAACTCTTTACTCTTCATTTACTCATCCTCATGTCATTCCAAGCCTGTATGACTTTCTTTGATCAAAAAAGAGATACTGAAAAAATGCCCCAGTGTTTAAACAAAGCTAGGATAAAGGGCTCATAGGATGCCATTTCAAAGATCATTATTCTGTGTATTTGGTGTAACAGAATATGCTGACATACCAAAAAACAGATTATTTATTAAATACTGTACATTATTGTAGTTTCTCCGTGCCCCTCCTCTCTCAAAGATCAAAGATTTTACAAAGATTCTCATTTCTACTAGAACAGTCTGCTCTGATTGGCCAGCTGACCCAGTGCATTGAGACTGGCCAAATAACACAAGCTCGTGTCAGAAATGTAACACCTTTTCTATAATCGCGAGCTTCAGCTTTCAAAATAAATGTAAAGACAGTAAATGTCCTTAGTAGTTTTACCATCAGTTCAAGCCCGAAAGGGGAACACAGTTGCTTCACAGACACAGTGATGATGCTCGTATCTATTTGCAGTACACAATTCGTGATTGACTCCACTGTGATGTGTTTCTATCTCAAGTACATACACACACACACAAGCACACACACCAGGATACTGCAAAAAATTGGCATTTGAACACTAAACAGCAAATACATACCTAAATTATTAGCAAAAAATATTATAATAATTTAAATAAATGCCAGATTGTCAGAGCAAAGTGCTTTTGCTTTCACTCAGAAACACACAGCGTCTTCCTGACATGACTTCATCAACACTGCTGCGGTTACTGAAACCACGCCTTCTTTCTTTGAGTGAACATTTAGGCAGCATTATGCAAATATTTAAACATAGTGACATAGGCATGTGGAGGCGTGTTTTAACGAGTCGTTTTTGCCTGATCTGGATCAGCCTTCTCTTTTAGATAGAATAATTATTTTGTGGGAGACTGTGCTTTGTAATTCTGCAGACCTCATACAAAAAGCTACATAACACACTAAAGAAAAAGAAAAATAGAAATCGCATCCTATGACCCGTTTAAATCATTCTTCAAAATACATTGTTCCACAGAAAACGGGCTGCAGGTCCAAATTAATTTCATAAGCTCAAATCTTGATGTGATTCACAGTTTTACTGTTTTTAAACAGGGCTGAGGAAACAATAACACTGCAGGTGTATAATAACTCTCTGAGTGTGTCTTTATGTGAATTTAATGACAGCTTTAGTAGTGGTGGCATGTGTTACCTGGTTGAGTGCTTCTCTGGCCGGCAGACTGCTCTGCCTTTGAACGTCACCACCCACTTGTCTCACTCCTGATGTGGAGGAAGACCTACCAAGGCGACCCAACTCTATGAAAGATCACATACACACAACCAAGTTATTGTTTTGAAAAATAAATCTCAGGACATCAAATTTCTAATCTAAAATAATGATTGAAATAACATGTTGCATGTTCCTATTACTATCCTGCAGAACAAAAAGCAGAAGTAATACTGTTTATTAAAACGTATATTACAGCAAATACAACTAAGGAGGATATCACAAAAAATAATTGTGCCTGCTAATAGCATTGTTAATTTAAAGGAATTATTGAAATAGGGTAGTAGAGCAAACACAGACAAAAATATAAGTGCAAGTGATGTTTGCATGGTGCAGTTTCTTATGGTTGTGGAGGATGGGATGCAGCACACTATAATATTTGACCTGTATGCCGTGACTGCACGGCATCAGGCCACTTCTGCAACCCAACCACCTAAATCTTTAAAATGCAGAAAGGGGACTCAGTTGAAAGTTCCATCAGGATTTACAACACTTTTCACCTTCATTTGATGGATTATTGTTGCCATGATGAATAAAAGCAGCACCTAAACTGTTTCTACAGATATTAATGAAATTCAGCCTGCTTTTCACCCTACTTTCCACTAATAGCACAACATTAATTGTGCAAGGCAAATACCGCTGACGTCTGTGAATACGTTGCATTCT
Organism: Puntigrus tetrazona; assembly: GCF_018831695.1. NCBI lineage: Eukaryota > Metazoa > Chordata > Actinopteri > Cypriniformes > Cyprinidae > Puntigrus > Puntigrus tetrazona. The sequence continues at coordinate 14,248,192 of NC_056703.1, forward strand.
ATAATGAGCCTCATTTGCATTCAAAGCAGGTGTGTTTGCATTGTAAAAAATGACATTGACTTTATTTAAATGTGCATTGCACAATGTAATGCATATAGTGCTTAGTTAAGTTGGACTGTGGGTGGTATGTGGATAAAAGGCATGATGTGTGCTGAAATACAGCAGTTAAAGTAGCTCAAATGTTGAGTAAAATCACTCCTAAAAGTATCAAGGCATAAAATTATATGGCTCTAAAATGTCCAGAAATGCATGGTCATATCTCTGACAGGTACTGCAGCTACTTAGCTAGGATAACATACGTTCTAGCTAATATTGTTTGTTGCTTAATTCTGTTACATGGTCTTTGTGTTTTCTTTTCATCATGGTTTTAGTAGGTTCAGTCCATCTTCCCCCATATTTTCCCTGTTATATACATTATGGATATCTGATCATTCAGTTATAAGATGTGATACTTTCCAAACAAATCAATACGCACTGATCCCATCAACATCAACTTACAGCTCATAAATTGTTCAAAATGTTTTTTCTCTAAACGAAACACATTTGATCTATATCCAGAGTTTTAACTACTGAGGTCATGGCAGAAAGCCTGTGCTAATGTCATTTAAATTGGATCTCACCTCCATTGCGGCATGCTGGGAAAGTTTGGCAGGGTAAGGGCAGTCCTGCTCGTATCAGTCCTCTCAACCCTGGTGGTCCGTCCGCTCCAGCCAAGCTCTCGCTGTGTCTCGCTGTTGACCGCACAGGTATTCCAGAGTGTCCACCACCCCGCATGACTAGGTCATCCCTCTCTCTCCTTAATAGAGCATCTGCACTACCATTCCATGCACTTCCATCCTCCTCTATAGAGCATTAGAGAGAAAAACACCATTAAACATCTATGATAGTACCACAAAAAGAAAATTCCCTCCACAATCATCCCTACAACCATTACTTACTCTCAGTGTCTCGGCTCCCATGACTGAATGATAATTTTCGGTGCATGGGCCAGTATGCCTGGTCTTCGGTGAGCCCTAAGGCAGCTGCACTCTCCCAGGGAATGAACCCGGCTTTGGCCTGCAACGCATGGGCTGCAGATCCAGTTTTAGTGTGGTCCGTGTGCAGGGATGGCAACTGTGAGCCCCCGCGTAGGCTATCATAGGCTGGTGGGCGTCGGAAGCCAACTGAGGGGTAGGTCCAGAGCAGGGGGCTGTCGGAGGGGGGGGGTTTGTAAGCAGGAAGGCCATGTGACAAGTGTGGGGTGTGCGACCGGTGCATGTGAGAGCGAGACGGAGGGCGGTGAGCGGACGAAGAAGAGGTGGAAGGTGGTGTACCTGCCGTGGAAGATGATGGTTGACTTGGGGTTGGCGTGGTGCTCGTGCCGGTTTGAGACGTGTGTGTGTACGTGCTTGAGGCAGGGGCATCTGAATGATTGGATGATGGCGTACTAAGGTCTCTCTCGCGATCGCGATCGCGATCCCGATCACGATCACGATCACGATCACGATCACGATCCCTCTCTCGGTCTCTTTCCCTTTCAGATTTCTCAGACTTCAGCAGAAAGCTGACAGACTTGCCCTCTTTGGGCTGTGTTTGCGTCTGAGTAGAGGACTGTCCTGAGCCCTTGCTTGATGACGACGTCTCTTTCTCAGGCTTGCGGTAATGATGATAGTGGGAAGGCCTGTGGTGAGGGTGATGGTGGTGATGGTGGTGGGAATATGGAGAGGAGGACTTTGAAGATGGAGGAAGTGGAGTGGAATGACTACGGGCTCTGAGTCCTGGTGCTGGCCCCAGCTGTCCTTCCCTTCTCTCCTTCTCTCGTTCCTTCTCAACTCCAGAGGACTCTTTGGAAGTGCTGGTGGAGCTCGTGCTGGAGGAGGTGCTAGTAGATGCTGGCAGACTGGAGGCTGACTGCACACTGATTTTGGCCGAACTGGTCTTGTGTTGAGCCCCCACCCCACTTGAGGCAGCAGCCGGCTGGGGAAATGCCAGGAGAGGAGGCTTGTGCTGGAGCAAGTTGGGGAAGGGTGCCGGGATCTTGCTGGAGCTAGGCTCATGTTCAGATTTGGACCCTGGCAGCAGAAAGGGTGTGGGAGCACGGGGAGGGTGTGGTGAGGAGGAGAGGACTTGAGGAACGGGAGTGGAGGATGCTGAAGAGCAGGATGAAGGCAGAGGAGAAGAGTGAGAGATGGACACCGCTGCTTTAGGCTTGGATGAGGAACAGGCCGGAGAGGAGGATGAAGGGCGTGGGAGAGAGGAGGAGGTGGAGGTAGAGGATGAGATAATGGAAGAGTGGTACGCTTTAGAGGACTTCATACGCTCGTGTTTGAGTGGTAAGCGTCGATGGGCTTCTCGTGCCGCATCGTCTGGTAGGGGGTACTTCATCTCTTCGTAAATGGCCTCTCCTTGGTCCGAGTCGGAATCAGGTGTGGTGGCAGAGGGCGTGAGTGGGTGAGGAGTAGGAGCACTGTGAGTCTCTCGGGTAAAGACCTGGCCTACCATTTCAATGTAAACTGGCTCATCGTCTCCCCCCTCACCCCGTGAAGAGGGTTCAGAGCTCTGGAAGGGAAGCGGTGTGGTCGGTGGCGGGACCCGAGGTGGTGGGGGGTCAAAGGAGAGCTGTGTGCTTGGACTCCGCTTGGGCTTCAAGGGAGGTACCTTCCGTCCTGCCATTTCACCTGAATCTGACTTCTTCATTGCTGTTTAACAAATAGAAGCAGAAGTGGTGAAAAAAAAGAGTAACACAAAGGCAAAAAGAGGAAGATTTAAAGAGGCCACATGTCAGATATGTACAGCTTTCGTTTTTTACTATTTACTTTATTAAAGATTTACCAAATATAAACTATGTTGCTTTTTGCTACTAGGGTAAACAACACAAATCCCATAATATGTGATTTTTTTCCTTTTTTCCCCAAATGTATTAAAATAATGCTGAAGCACAAAATAAGTGGGTTTCATAAATTTCATATTATGAATAATAAAATCTGCAAAATAGCATTCATTAAGTATAGTAATCATCCTTCAGAATAAAGGCCACAATTACACTAGACACGGAATAATTATTTGATTTAAATCAGTTACATGATAATTCAGTTATAATATATATGAAATGCTAAGAAATATACTGTCAAAAAACAATGGATGCTTTAAAAAAGTCATGAATCATAGTCATGAATCATAAGTACTTGCATATGCTTAAGAACAAGAGGTTGGAATTTGAGTTCAGGATCCTTGGTAACAAATAATTTAGTTAGACACATTTAGTATCAAGTGAACATCACATTGTTGAAACTTTGCCTAACTTTTATTGTGTTTCATGTTCTATTAGTGGTACCATCTTATTTTTTTAGCCATAACTTTTACCCATAACTGAACTTAGAAACAAGTAAACTTAGTTAGATTAGTCATGTTACATGTGAGTCAGATGATTCCATATCTTATTCATATCCCTTTTTAACATACGACTGATGTACAACTGAACTGTGTGTGTCACGAAGACTTCCGCTCACTTACCATTCCGCTTATCTGGGTGTTTTGGTGGGTGACTGGGAGGCGGAGGTGGCGGAGTGTCAGGTGGTGCGTGAACCCCCCGAGAAGAATGCTCTTGCTGAGGTGTGGAGCTGAGACGAGTATTGGGATGACGTTTAGGCTTGGCTGGGGGACAACGGGAGGGATTTGACTGGTTTTGGGGGTCTGAGTCTGGATAATATCCATTCTCCATCTCCTCTCCCTCACCGGTGCCCACAGCATGGCAGGACTGAGAGCGCGGGGCCATGGCAGCCGCACAAGAGTGAGGCGAAAGGTCCTGGGATGCTGGCATCGTCATAAATCCCATTCGGAAATGCCGCCGAAATGACGCCAGATCTCGAACCTTCCCAACCGTCGCAGAGGAGGCATCTTTATAATTGGAGCTATGGGAGATGGGAACATCAGAGAATGAGAGATGGAATCAGAAATTATTAGTATTATTTCTCTATAGAGAGATTCTTTATCAGATTAGAATAATAAATTTGTTTCTCTTTGTGCTGTAGGCCTCCCACCTCTCTCCTCTTTTCTCTCTTCTCATTTCTACTGATAAAGGCTCTATTAATAGCTCACAGTCAATTTCATTTTTGTCTCTACAGCCCCCGTTGTACACTCTCCTCTGCTCATTTCCGGAGTTTAAACTCCCTCCTACCACTGCACAGTCACACAGACCAATACCTACACACATAAAACACACACATCTCTCAGTTGTAACTAGGACTTCCTATCTACATCTATTGCTTTCATATTGAATTATACAATTTTTGTCCAAACTAAACTCTAAACCAAACAGAGAAATTTTCATTACAACTTTGTTATTTAATATGTTTATTAAGCTGCTTTGTTATGGTTCCCACAATGTAGGTAATTTCAGGTTTGACTATCCTTGTGGAGACATTTGGTTCTCACAATCTAAGCAAAACCAGACCACACAAACAGAAACACACACACAAGTTCAGGATGAATGATGAGAGAGGAAGCGGTTCATGCCAGCCTGCGAGAGACCCAACAGCCTCCTTCACCCTCCCATCCTTCTCTTCTCCTCTGTTGTCCTCAGCTCCCCTTCTTTCTTACGCTTTCTTTGTTTCTTTTTAATCTTCAATTAATGTTATTAATATTATTTCGCATATATATATATACATAACTGGACCTTCTGAAGATACAACAGACCTCTCTGGTGACGTATGCTGAACTTTTTCAATCATTTAGTCTTCTTAAACCCATCCCTGCAAGCTCATTTTTATCTGCCTTATTTGCTTGAGTGTTATGATCACATCTCTACATCCCACCAACAACCAGTGGATAGTTATTTTTGTTTGTTTGTTTGTTTTTTTGATAATCTGTTACACCGAGATATATATCAAAATACTGAAGAAACATCTGTGGTTACATTCATTTTTTTATGGATTTTACAGATGGTTGATACAAAAATTGTTTGACCTATTCCTTTTATAAATTGCAAACATTAATCAGCTGATCTTTTGCTCTCTTGCTTTCTTTCTTTCCCAACACAAAAAAGACATTGTCCACAGGCCATGTTTCTCCCTTCATCTCTCTCTCTGCATCTTTCTTATTCTCCTGAATCAACTAGCATGCACTCCCCGTTTCCAAGGCAACTAGCCTGTCATTTGTTTATTGTTTGCTGATTTTTTTTTCCTCTAAACACACAAACTCAGAGCACACACTGGCATATGTGTGTGTATGCGTGCACACACACACACACACACACACACACTAAGCTAATTCAGGTGTGGCTAAGCAGCATATTGTGGGTGGTAAATAGTGGGCTGCCACCAGTACAAACTCTCTCTCTCACACACACACACACACACACACACACACACACACACACACACACACACACACACACACACACACACACACACACACACACACACACACACACACACACACACACACACACACACACACACACACACACACACACACACACACACACACACACAATTAAAAGGAAATGAATCACTGGTGCTGTTTTCTGGTGACAGGGTGAGTTAGGAAAATATTTAGAGATACAGATGTTTTTCCAGTTAAACAAACCACTATAATGATACTGATATTGCTCTTTTTATAGCTCATGTGACTTAATGGAGCTCTCAGTGATGGAAAATATCAAGTGTTTCCTAGATGTACTTCTGATATTTCTTGGAAGGAATAAAAATAGACAGAAAAGAGAATGTAATCCAGTATGGTAACAATAGAGAGCAATATAAATAATGTGGATAGACACAAATGCTTCAAATACCAAATTACCAGATGAGATCATTCTGGCAACAACAAAAAAAGAAACAGCATTGTTGGAAAGCAAGATATGTAATCAAACTAATTTCATTGCTGTCTATGAGAAACAATTATTGCTATTAATGATATCTTATATTTTACTTCCTCTGAGCATAACTGTCATATTAGCAATTCATGAACTTTTTTCCTGTCAACTTTTAAGATGTGTAAACATTGTCTAGAGACCCCTGTGTCCCCCTCCTCTGACCTTTGTGAAGGTTGATGTGCATGAGGTCCAGATGGACGAAACTCATCAATACACTGCTCAGTAGTGTGTGTGAGCCTCTGTTGTCAGGCAGAAGGCAGAGAAGATGCTGAGCTAGTTAAGTTTGGCACACACTAACAGAAAAGAACAGCACCACAGGATATGATGCACAGGCAGGGCACACAGCATATGAGCTGGCCATGGAGAGCTCACAGTACAGCTGCCATCCAGGTAAAGATCTGATGAGTCTGAACATATCATCATAAAATCCATCAAGGACATGCAGGTTTAGCTGCACAAACTGTAGTAAAATATTCAGAATGAACTACTGGACTGAATTAGTTTGGCTTATTGTTTGATGCTTACTTTAGTTTTCTACACCAGATCAATTAACTACATACGTGTCAGGGATCTCTTTTTAATGCATATATAATATATATATTCTGCCTTGTTTGCCTTGCCTTGAGAGTTATGATCTCTAAATCCAACCAACAACCAATGGATGGTATTTTTTTTATTTTCTTTTTTTTTGATAATCTGTAACACTGAGCTATACATAAAAACACAGAAGAAACATCTGTGGAACTGTTTTGTCTATTTTTTTTACAGATGGTTGATACAAAAATTGGTTGACCTATTCCTTTTATAAATTGCAAACATTAATCAGCTGATCTTTTGCTCTCTTTCTTGCTTTCTTCCCCGACACAAAAAAAGACATTGTCCACAGGCCGTGTTTCTCCCTTCATCCCTCTTTCTGCATCTTTCTTATTCTCCTGCATGTTATTAAAAAAAAAAGTTTGAAAAAATATCTGCGCCTGAAAGCAAAATGAGAGGGAACAGACTGTGAGTCATAGCTTAAGATTTCAGGTTGTTCGGTTTCATTTGACACAATGCTTCACATGGCAGAATGAAAGCTAAAATGTACAGGGAACTGAAGCAATTCATGTCTGCTCTATTTCTGTTGTTTCGCTTTAGGCTGCACAACATGTGGCTCTTACATGGTTTTATCTGAGTCTCGAATTTAAAGGCACATTATTGTGCAGAATCAGTCAGTTTGCTAACATGCTAAGCGACTCACTCGATTCATTCATTCATTTGTTGCAAGATGTACAAGATGTAGGGAAAGAGAAACGGGAAACAGGGAGAGATGGATAAATGAATGAGAATCATCTGCATTCAGCAGCGGAGAGGAGGTGGATGGAGGCATTGAGTGGGAGGACGAGAGAGGAAGTGGACAGATCCTCCAGACAGAGTGCGAGCATGCGTGGGTGACCTCTTGTGTATCTGTCTGTGAAGGGGAAAGAAAGAGGTGGAAGGAGCCGCGATAACTGCTTAAAGATATTGCGCATGTATAAAAGCAAGTTTGATGTGACATCACATGTATGTCTGCATGTGTGAGCAGTTTGTACAAAGGTGGCTAAAAGCAGCATGTCTGTTTGAGCTCAGGATGTGTTCAGGGTTCTGCGTGTGTCATGAATGTAGAACACAGAGCGGATGAAAAGCGCTTTGATGTCCATTTGAACAGGTGTCAGAGACAATCATCTAAATGCATTCTACTCTTCATCCAGAAACACTGAGAAAGAGAGAGAGAGAGCGTGTGTAACGCAAAGAGGCATAAAGGTTGCAATCAATCCAGTCCAGCTGAGAGGAACTGTAGAAGGAAACAAAGCTCTTTAAAAAAAAAAACACACACACAGCGGAAAGATGTAAACAAAGCATTGCAGAATATGGTAATATACAGACTTGCATATAAGTTGACTTAAAAAGAAAAAGAAATGTGCATTTGGTACAAGAAATTAAAGCGAAACGTGATGCTACAGACGTGTGTGTCACCTAGATATATAGGAATAGACATTTGTTCATAGACATTTCATTCATTTATTAATCCTGCTTTTTCTTTTTGTAATGTTAATGTTATAATGTTAAGCAGAGACAGAAAATATACACTTTTTTTTAGGATGCACGATATTAATACCATATCAGTTAAATATAAGAGATTTCAAGTTATCGGTATCGGCCGATAATTGTATATTTGGCTTCCTTTAATTTTAACATTTTATTAACATCTATTGCTAACTTAAACTTACCTTTACAGTTTACATTACAAACACTAATAATTTAATAGTTCAATAAAATCTTGATTGAATCTCAAAAACAATGTTAATTTTTTTTTTTATATACATACGCAATTTTTGATGCCTACATTCACTTGTAGCATTTACACCAAGGCTTTTTTACTGCTTTATTCCGACAACTAGTATAGAAAGACATTTGTTGTTATCAGCATTTGTTGGTTGCTGGCTACAAAATGAAAGTGTTTTTTTTGTAATGACAATCAAATTATACAGATATTGTAATTATTATAAAAAAGAATAAGAAGAAGATGAAGAAGAATAAAAACTTCTCTATGATTAAAGTAAATTAATTAAAAATAAGAACCTGAATAAATGGATATGGATAATTGCATTTAGTTGTAAGATAATTAGACAAAGAAATCTGTTTTCAAAGGCTCCAGCTGTTTTTGCCTAAAATTCATGTCTACTGATCTACTGGGACACCAGAGGGGCAGATTGTGTTGAAATATATCTCTCTCACTCTCTCCAATCTTTCTGTGTCTCAGACGAAAAGAAGATTGGTATACTTTGCATAAAATATGAAAGACAAATGTCTCTATCCCAGAGTTAAGACTACTCTTAATCTTGTCATATTCATCCATCTCGCTCTTTCTCTCTTCTCCTTTATAATCTTATTCATTCTACTTTTCTCCTTCAGTTTCACCTTTTTCTCACCTTTCTTACAGAGTTAGGATTTTACTAATCTTCCCCTTGCTCCCTTCTTTCCTTTACTTTTCATTTAAGCTCTGGAAGGCATCTCCGTAACCCCTTCTATCCTTCTCACAAATTCCTTCAGTCTCCTACAGCAAGTTCACATATTTCCTTCTTTATTTTACCTTTTCTTGCTCTCCTGATCTCTGTGTCTCCAGTCCAGTCGACTTTTGCGGTACAAAAGGTTCATGTCGCCACGGGGATGCTCCTCCTCACAGCCAATAACAGCACAGTGCAGCCACTGGCCCCGCCTCTCTATGTCACGCAGGAA